>NW_018744895.1:2214107-3685714 GCF_001683475.1 Chenopodium quinoa
GTAAAGTGAACCATGGATGAGCAATACAACTCTGGAAAGTGTGCACTTCTAGAGTATTGACAATTATGGGTTGTGGTATACAGTGGTATCCCATGTCTTTTCAAGGCTTGTTTAATCAACATGTCATCTTTTCTTTTGGTACAATTTTATTTTATAATTAGAGTTAGATGGCATCCTAGACTAACTTTATGAGAATGGAGTTGCGCCCATTCTTGCATCGCGTTGTTTTTATTTTAAATGGTCATTTGGGACTAAAATGATTTGGTGGATTGAACAA
Organism: Chenopodium quinoa; assembly: GCF_001683475.1. Lineage (NCBI taxonomy): Eukaryota > Viridiplantae > Streptophyta > Magnoliopsida > Caryophyllales > Amaranthaceae > Chenopodium > Chenopodium quinoa. Next base: position 2,214,385 of record NW_018744895.1, read on the forward strand.
ACTTGGCAATTGCTTACTCCAAATTAAATTAATTAAATTAAGCATAAAGAGTCAAGTTATTAGAACTGGTTAGTGAGTATGTTGATTTGATTGAATAACTCAAGTATGAAGTCTTTAATGAATTCGTGTTGAATACATACTTTAATTAGTAGGTTTGGTGCGTTGTAGCTTGTATGTACTCGGCTTTGCTGATTGAGTGCTTTTGTGTGTGTTTTCTTTTGGTCATGACCTTCGCCTTTTAATGACCCTGTGAAGATTCAATTATTACACTTGTATTATTGGGAGCAGTATTGCACAGGTTAGCTTGATGATGTGAAGTACAGGATTTGGCTAATGAATTGTCAAGGGATTATTATTTTTTTTTTGACAGGGGATTAATGTGATTGAGAGTATTCGTTCTTTGTGTTGAACTTATTTATGTTTACTGTTCTGATTATGTTTTGGGATTTTGAATGTTGGTTTGGTTTTTAATAAGACCTTATATGGCTCTAGTTTGTAAGCTTTAACTTATTGGTTTTCTAAACTATATTATTTTAAGATTTAAGTTTGGATTTTCCGCTGCAATATCCTGATAGAGCATTAACGTTTTAATACGTGGCGGTAACATGTCAATAGTTCTCCTCTAATTTACTTAAAGTAAATGGTTTGGAAAAAGGAGAATTATTGGGGTGTTACAAAGTGGTATCTGGGAGATTATGTTGGATTTTAATTACCACTAAAGCCAATTTGTATTTTATTTTAACAATTATAATCTGTATTTTATTTTATCAGTTAATTTGTATTTTATTTTAATAACTATATGCATAAGAGGTTACCCGGAAGTGGAACCGGTTCTGGGTGGTTCCAATTCCAATTCTTAAATTTTAGGACCTAGTTGAAATAATTCCAATTTCGGTTCCTAATTTTAGGACCCAATCCCCACCAACTCCGGGTCCGTTTCCTAAAATGTTGATCAGGTACCCAGTTGGTTCACCTTTAGAACACATGTACAAATAGGGAAATATCATGTATTTCGTATATAATGACTTTTTTCTGTAAAAATATAAAAAAAAAAAAAATTGATATCTTCATTTTGTACATTTATATTTTTTTCTCTAACTCGTTTTACTTTTAAAAGATATTTAATTTTAAATTTACATATATTAGTTAACAGAAAAAATTAATTAAGCGTCCTTAAATAGGGGCGGATTTAAGTTAATGGGCCCCACTAATGTAATAAAAAAATTATTAATGCAAATATTTAAAAAGATGAAAAAATAAAGATATATTTAACATTAAATTATTTAATATGATTATAATAATATGAAAATTATGAGTAATATATCGATACACATAATCATATGTGTCAACAATATATAATATAATACATATGTAGTTTTATGAAATTTGTTAATTTCTTTTGAAAAGAATGTTGTTTGCTAATTTATAAATAATTTAATATAATTTATTCTTGATGATTGAACCCACATAAAAAAAAAAAAATCTATTATTTGATATATAGTATATGTTGTTGGCCAAAGCAAATGGTAATCCCAAAGGAAAAAAAGTTGGAAGTTTATTTGAGTGGTTTAGTGTTGGGTTTCGTGATGTTCAACATCACGCGGAAGGAAACCCGCCTAAATTCCGCACACAAATTAAAGTAACTAAACGTGTATTAAAACCATAATCATATAATTAACAAGAGGAGAGAGAAAGAATCATTACCCTTAATGCGTTTTTCGCTCTCACTTAGAGCTCGGACTTGAAAAGTGTAGGGTCCCGCAAATGCGCTAACCTCCGATGGCCAACACCCTCGCTCCCCAAACCGACCTGACCCTTACCCCAAGGCTTAATCGGAAGTAGGCCAAAAATAACTTAGAGTATTAGAACGAAGGTTTTCTCTTCTTAGAGATCCTTCAAGTTCACAACTCATGTGCTTTTTCCCCATGCCAAATGATTGGTATTTATAAGGAAAGGAGTCCTTGAAATCTCATCTCCCATCAATGTGGGAGAGTTGGAAAAAATGCAAAATAGAATTTAATTTAATTCTAAATTAAATTAAATATCCAAATGATCACCAAATGACAAGTTGTAAGGGGAGAGCAAGTGGTTAGGTGAGGACCACGAAGGGGGACCATCCACCCCTTGCTCCCCAAGCAAACTCTCAACAAACCAAGCCAACAAGCACATGCTAGCTGGCGCCCTGCCTTGGCAGCCAAGGCAGCATCGCTGGCGCCTAGCGCCATGGCTGCGCATGCTAGCCAACCCGCAAGCACAGCCAGCAGGCCACGCACACAATGCGGGTTGCTTCTGTTGCTGCGTTTTATGTGCTAAACTGCGCCCAGCTAGCTGTTGTGCTGCTATCGCTAGCCTAGCTAGCTGCTGTTATCACTCGTAAGGCCCAGCAAGCATGTGCGTGCTGTTGGCCTTTCTAGCGATGGTGCGTGACTTGTGCTAGCATGCGATGCATGCGCGCCAGCAGTGCTTGCCTTACTGCGCCAGCTAGCTAGCGATGCTAGCCTTGCAGCGATGCTAGCATGCTAGCTAGCTCGGCATGTTGCAGCATCCAAGCTAGCACGCGCATGTTACGGCTGGGGTTGCGGGCATGCCTCGCATGCATGGAAACCTTGTTAGCCTTATTGCCCTAGCCCTCGGTTGGCTCGGCCATTCCGAGGCTAGGGCTATATATTATAATTTGTCGTTTGGCTGATTTTTACGTCTCGTCTTGTTTTTTAAATTCGACTCGACTTACGACGCTCGGTTTCGACGCTCTAAGCTCGGAATCCGAGTTCTTTGTTCGTAATACTCTCTTTACTCATTTAATTCTTCGGATTAATTCTTCATTTTTGTTCGGTTACACGATTGGGTGTGACCCGAATGGTTCAGTCAAGATTAAGCTGGAATATTTATTATGCATTAATATTACTGATCGGAAGCGGCCTCCAGCTAGGCATTCCGATCACTTGACCTCACAGAATAATTAGCTTTCTAATTAATTCCAAACCCTCTATCAGAATAATACACTTGTTCGAAGGACACCATTCCTTTCAATCTCCCACTTGTCCTTCCAGACAAGTATACAAATTGTGTATAGCCTATTTCTTATGTCACTTAATGTCTCTTCATGAACTATAAGGTAAGATTCTTCATCATCTTTATGACGTTCAGAAGTGTTTCTCGATTCTCAAGTTTGATTGTCAATAAGCAGATGATTTCTAAAATCCATCTGAGCACGTCCATGCATTTTCATAGTCTTGCTCTTCGAGAGGCCTTGTAAACAACAAAGACATGTTCCCTACTAATAATAAGGGGACATTCCCAGTCTTGCATTGTTACCTTCCCATACTAAGAGGACCTAGCTGCCCAACTGTTGCCTTTATAATCCCCTTTTACAGCAGACGTTTGACAACATCAAAGCGGACTAGTACTCAAACAAGAGAACTAACAACACTCACGGTGGAGGAAAGAGGTTCCAATAGCTATAATGAGAGATATACTTATGACGATTGTCAAATCTCTTAAAGTATTCTCATAGGTTGATCCGGTATAGTTCCAAACTAATACATGTGCAAATGATTTATGACAATCATGTCCTTGTAGCACAAGAAACGGTGCTATAAATCATACTACACACTAATCTCACGCGGTCATTAGTCGTCCAACTTTCAAATGGCCTCGATTAGGGATAATTTCGATATGATATGCAATGTTCACTTAATAGGTGTTTCTTTATCCTAGACATGGTCTTGATACCTTATTTTGAATGTTTAAATCGAATGGACTCATTATTTAATTCTAAACCACAATTAAATAAAAATGGAATAATAATTTACAGAAAAATTAAATTACTCCATAAATGAATGGTTTTAACATGGTGTTTTACATTAAGATCTCCACAACTTAATTAAAACACACAAATAGGGAAATCAAAGCCAATCTCCAATGTGCCTGATTCCCATTGCCTCAACGTGCTTGTTGTGTTTCACTTGAGGCAATGGTTTAGTGAGTGGATCGACTACATTGTCGTCCGTTCCAATCGTGCAAATTCTGATTTCACCCTCGGACTTCTATTCTCTTATCATGTGAAATCGCCACATGACATGTTTGACTTTCTAATGTTCCCTTGGCTCCCTGGCCTGAGCAATAGCCCCACTATTATCACAGTAGCGGTCTTTTGGTCCTTTTATTGAAGGGACAACTCCAAGTTCAGCAACGAACTTACGAATCCAAATTGTCTCCTAAGCTGCTTACGAAGCTGCCAAGTATTTGGCTTCTGTTGTAGAGTCTGTGGTCGTGCTTTTCTTAGCACTCTTCCAACTAAACGCTCCTCCATTAAGACATAATACGTATCCTGATTGTGACTTGAAATCGTCTCTGTCAGTCTGGAAGCTTGCTTTGGTATAACCTTCAACAACCAAATCCTTACTCCCACCATAGACCAGAAATTTATCCTTTTTCCTTTTTAGGTACTTTAGGATATCCTTGGCCGCAGTCCAATGCGCCTCTCCTGGGTCTGATTGGTATCGGCTTGTAGCACTGGAAATGATGAGGAAGAGTCACTCACTTGAAAGGGAAACTGTTTCAAGAATTTGAGATGAAAGATTTGGGCACTCTCAAGTACTTTCTTGGCATAGAGGTCCTGAGGTCGAAACAAGAAAACTTCATTCACCAGAAAAAGTATATCCTTGATCTTCTGGCAGAAACAGGAATGCTGGATTGTAAACCAGCTAAGACACCAATCGTGGCTAATCACGGTCTTCAAATTCTTGAAGGAGCAAAACTGGCTAATAGAGAACAATATCAGAAGATTGTGGGAAAACTCATTTACTTAGCTCACACAAGACAAGACATAGCCTATGTTGTAGGAGTGGTAAGTAGGTTCATGCGTCACCCACAATACAACACATGACAGTAGTAATGAGAATTTTGAGGTACTTAAAGGGTACAAGTAGCACGGGAATTTACTTCGACAGAAATGATCATCTTGATCTAATTGCCTACACAGATGCAGACTGGGCAGGGGATCGTGATGGCAGGAAATCCAGTTCTAGGTACTTTACTCTAGTAGGTGGTAACTTGGTTACCAGAGAAGTAAGAAACAAAAGGTGGTGGCCTTATCAAGTGCAGAGGCAGAATTCAAAGGATTTGCAAAAGGAATAACTGAAATCCTATGGATTTGGAAACTCATGAATGAACTTGGTTTTCCACAAAGGACAGCATGTAAAGTATTTTGTGACAATAAGGCAACTATAAGTATCTCAGAAAATCCGGTCCAGCATGACAGAACAAAGCACGTTGAGATAGACCGACATTTCATCAAAGACAAATTGGAAGATAAGATTATCAAACTTCTGTTTGTTCGATCAAAAGATCAATTAGCTGATATCCTGACAAAAGCTGCCAATACTGAAGCCTTCGATAAGACTTTACGCAAGTTGGGCATTGGAGCACCGACTGCCCAACTTGAGGGGGAGTGTAGAAAATAGCCATATTTTGTTCCTTAATTAAAGGAACAGAATATTGACTACAATATTTTTAGGCTGTAATTTTGGTAGTTGTTTACTTATTTGCTAGACTGGTTTTGTATAAATGTAAGCCTCCCTTCTATAATTAAATTAATACAAAATAGGTATTCAATACCAAAAACACAATTCCACATATTTTCTTCATTTTCATCTGAAATCCTTACCTTAACTGGTTTAATTTACCAGTTTCTTCCGATTTCTGCCATATAAGGTAAGGCTCTTAAATTTTGATCCAAGTATCGCGATTAAAATTTCCAAAGTAAGCCTTTTCATTTGTAGCTGTAATTCAGATGTCCACTTGCAATGTTCACAAATTGACAAACTTTGTAGATCTTGTTACTTGTTGTTTCTAACTGAAGGCCTCATCACCTCTTGAACCCCAGGTTGAATCAGTTTAGGGTCTTCAGGCTACAGTCCTGTAGTCCATCTATTGTACTTAATGTGTTAATGCCCTACATAACCAGTTCCTCTGAGGTTTCCTATATTTGTTGCAGTCTAGATAGTATCTCCTTCCCTTTGGAATTTTAACCCAATCTAGGTATGCAACTATGAATGGATGTAAAACACTCCGCTTTGTCGTATGCTTTCATGTAATAGTGGTCACACTTCTTTTTTATTCTCATCTCCTTAGTTTCCTTCTTCTACAAAGAGGACTCCCTTCTCTGCTTCCAGAGTTTCAGCCAATAAAGTCACCTCCTTTTGCATGTGAATGAAATTTGCTTTTGCCTCTCTTTATTTAGTACTAGGTGAAATGCCTTGTTTATAGTTGGAAGTCGTTCCATTGGCAAGTTTGTTACAATTTTATCATCATAACTTGGATCAAACTCATTAATAAGTCTATTAATTTGTCCCTTGTAGCTGCCTCTTTTACTCCTTTTCATTATATTTCAGCTACACTTGTGCCTCCCATTCATAATATCTATAGAAAACCTTGTAGGCTCTTAAGTTCATCGCAATGCTTATAAGCTTACTACTTGCCAAACATGCATTGTTCTCTTGGCCTTAACTTTGAGAAAAGCTACCTAAACGTTACCTCTACCCCTAATTTTAAACGCTACTATTTTTAACTTATGATAAAAGTTACCTAAACATTACCCTGCCCCTAATCGCTACTCGCACCACTACTTTGCCAAACACTCTTAATTTTTTCTACTAGTGTTTTGACTAGTCAAAATGCTAACCGTTACCTCAAACGCTACCACCAAACAGGATCTATCATATTGAATAACGATAGATTGATTCTCTCCCTATCTCTCATATTTCTCCTTATTTTATAACACGTTATCAATATCATTTTCTAACTAATCGGAAAATTTACAATATCATTCTTTGGAGACGTGATTAATTGCCAATGCCCTTTGAAAATATTGTTCAAGCACCATCTCTTGTTAATTGAGAAAACGAAGAAATTCATCATCGGTATTATCAAAACATCACAATCGTCTTTGTATAACGTTGAGTTTATTGCTTGGTACCATGTGACTGATTTATTTTTTAGATATGATTATTTTTGCATTAGGGGTATGACCATACTTTGCTGCCGACAAACCATGACTATGCATACTTTATTATTTTATTTAATTGATTAAATAACTTGATTTTTGTACATATAATATCATGATTATCATGCTTGAATATTTCTACAATTCTACTGTATTATATTAAAGCTTGATTAATGATTATTATTGTTACTATTTTATAATAAATCATTACATAAGCTTTATTAGACGATGGTTGATATATTGTTCAAGGGTTTAATGTCTCGGTTTTTTTTTTTTTTTTTTTTTTTTTTTTTTTTTACTTTGAAAGGGTAAGTCGATGAGTCCATGATGTTATACATAATTCAATAGGTTTGTGTTTCTATTACCACCAATTTTGAACCGGGATGAATTAGAATCCAACTAATACTTCTTTAGTGATGTTTTATGATTTGCTGTAATATCTTGTTCAAATGTTTTCTAGTATTTTTAATATGCTAATCAAATAATTTTTCCTCGGTCATATCCTTTTAAGTCTTGTGTTATTTAGAAAAAGAACAAAGGTGCGTCAATTTTCACTATTCTTTTTCTTACACAAGTATTTAAGCGGAGGATTGGTAAAGAAATTTCTCAGATGAGCAATGTTATTTCTAATTGTCATATACATTAAGAAATGACTTTAAAATTCTGTCGCATCATTCACTTGTAAACCTTCATGACTTCATGAGTAGATTGGTAGTAAAAGGTTTTTATAGTCTCTAGAAAATGTTATGACAAGATGATGGGAATTTTATTTTATTTTTTATTTTTTTTTGGCAGTGTCAAATGAGTAGTAACTTAAATTTGTATATAATCCTATTTATAATAATCTAATGTCACTTAGCTTTTACCTGGCAGCATGTTAATTTTCCAAACACCTGTTAGGATTAAAATGACAGTACTCTACTACTCCGTATATATTTTCTCAGTCTCTAGAAATGTTAATGTAAGAGGAAGGTGGACAATTCTTTCCGTAAATCCCAAATGTGAAGCAAAACAATATTGAAATAGATGAAGAGAAGTTCCATGCCGCATGTAATCCTATAAGCATGAGATTTCTTATGTTATTTGAGACAAAATATTTTCTTTTGCATAAAAAATCATGGATAGTTCTAAGCTAGCAGCAATCGTTCCGGAAGTCGTTATAGTAGATAGATGCTGCCAAATTTTCTTATAAAGGTGTACGTACTAATTTTTCTTGACAAGTGATAGGGAACAAGGGTTTTCAATTGGCTTCAATCACAAGTTTTTATCTTCAGTGATTTTTAATGAGGTCTTCATTGTCTAATTTACAAGAGTGCTAACTTCACTTCTTTTTTTTTTTTTTTTTTTTTTTTAATATTTTGTTATGTGTCGTTTATATGTTTGATTTCATATCTTTGATGGATATACAATATCTAAGTGCTCATACAGTCACCTTTGAGAAGCTTCTTTTCATTAGTTCGATACGGTACTAAGCTATAAAGTTACATGATTAGACCTAAACATTATAATTCCTAATTTGTACACATTTTAGGTACATATCTACACTCAATTTCTTAAAGATTTAGAAGTCTAAGGTGTATTTTTACGTTATTTGCTTAGTTATGCTCTCCTACTCTCCATTTGTGTATTTTGATGAATTTCAGGTGATTTAGATACAAATGGATTATTGTTGGCTAATCTTGAGTATAATAATCATGGAGTATGAAGCTATCTTGCTCAAGGATCTCAAATCATGTCTTCGAGAGGAAATAAGTAAGGATAGAAAGCAACAAAGGCATTGATGAAAGACTTGACGAATATGAGTTCCATCCACTATTTTGATCATACCTTTTGATCTACAAATGATATTGTATTGATTCAAATTACATTAAAAATTAGACTTCAAGAACTTTCCAACGATATATTACACGCCTCAAACAAAGCTCTGAATCTCAAGTCACGACCATTTTAAGATGAGATATGCGTGCAGCAGCGAGGCACGCCCATGTCTTGTGGAGGCACGTACGTGCCTAGAAGGTTCCTAGATGATTTAGCCCAGATAGTTTCCTAATTATATCCAAACTCCTAGCTTTATTATAAATACTCCTTATCTTTATTATTTCATAACCCCATTACCAATTACCTTAGAACCCTAGTTTTCTCTCTAGTTTTATTTTATTCAATTCAAGTATTATATTTTCTTCTTCTCTTTCTTTTATGTTTATTTCTGTTATTATGCTAGAATAGATTATTATTCTATGGTTAGGTTGAACCCTAGCCATGATTAATACTTGATTGGTTCTTTTCAATTCCCAATTATTTGTTTATGTGTTCATGCTTAATTGATTGTGCTCATGCCAATACTAGATTAGGGATAATTGGTATTGTTATTATTCTATTGACTTGATCGCAACGGGAGTTGGGTTTTGACGGATTTGAATAGATCAATTAAGGGTATGAAATTCTCCATGAAAGTAGGTAGAATGGATTGTTAGGAAGTTAGGATGCCGGACTTAATGTCTTTAATTTACATGATACCACGAAAGTAGGTTTGCTTGTTGATTAAGAAAGCCATTGACAACTCGGGAGAGATCTTTCCTTGTGAACATATAATTAATTGGTTGCGGTAAGAATTTGTCTTGTATTGATTATGCTAGTGGTGATACTAAATTCTAGATGTTTTTATTATTATTTGATTCGTATTTGATATTTGAGTAGCCGTAGTTATTAAATCCATCACTCAATCTTTTATTTTAGTTTTTTCATTGGTAAAAGTTGATTATTAAACAAATTTGTAGAATAGATAATCACCATCAGTCTCCAAACTTGGAATCAATCTCTTCTTTCTTTCACCTAGTTCACCATTGGGATCTTTGTCGATGCCTTCCTCTCTATAATCAATCAACTTCTTTTCATAATGACCCTACGTTGAATGAATTATAAAATGAATACATATATTGATTGTTACATAAATAACAATAAGGGAAAATCAACAATTTTACATTATATTTTGGAACCAAAAATATTAATTTTCAATGAATTTACGTACAAATTTTATATAGTTTTGGGAAACATATATACTTCCTCCATTTCTTTATAGTTACAACACACACTTTATCACAATATTTAAGAAAAGTAGACATCACATAGTATAAGAAACTTAAAATGGGGTTAAGAGGTTGTTAGGAGTATAATCAAGTGGGCCATGAGCTTTAAATAAAGGTAATAGTACAATTTTTATCATACAAAACCTTCCTTTCATAGTGAGTTGCAACTATTAATTGTGACATTTCCATTTTAAGGAAGTGTTGCAATTATAAGAAAAAGGAGGAAGTATTAATGTATGGCTATTATACCCGTGTTGTAACTCCCTTATACTTATTACATTCCTTTGTGACTCTTCACATGATGGTGGCTTCTTATTGTCTTGTGAAGTACAATTTACATGTATAAATATGTTGTATGGAAAATTGAATAGGTAATCAATGTTCTCACTACATCTTCTAGTTTTATCCTGCTTTTATTCCTCCATTTCATAACATATAGCACAATTTTAAATGACATAGTTAATCCCAATTTGTTTTCAATATAAATACTCACTCTGTGTTTTTTTCAAGTGTTACACTTACCAAATGCAAGCAATTTTTCTTTTTTTTTATGCGCTACACTTCTCTTTCTAGTAAAAAGAAACTATATTTTAATATTATATCTCTCTTTTCGGTTCTTACCCAAACTCAGTACTACATTTATTTGTTATTTTTTTCCTCTCACATTTATTACTTTGCAATAAAATATTAACTCCACTATATTTCTTTTACAATGTAGTTAATATCTTACTATCCCACTGACCTCTTATTTTATTTAAATTCAATAAATTACCTCAAACTGTGTTGCAGTAATAAAAGTGTAATATTAAGAAAAACACATAGGGAGAAGTAATTATTTGCCTTCTCTTTCCTCAAATTAAATAATAACAGAGAGTATTAGGCTCTAGAACGATATATATACCTCCTCAAGCCGTCGGACTCGCTCATCCTCTCCTTTAGTTTCTGCAAGGATTACATCTTTCTTTCTCACAAACGAAGTTGAACCTTGAAGAGGTTTGCTACTTGTTTACTTATATTTTTGAAAGTCATCCTTTGTAAAAAGAAGTGGGTTTCCCCGGTACATTATAAGGGAATGTTTAGTTAGCCTTGTATAAGGACCTTACATTTTTGTTCAGGTTAGAAGAAAAAAAATATTTAAATCATATCAGATTTGAGAAGATAAGTAGTCATCATATATAAACTTTATCATTTAATGTACAACTGTTTATCGCTAAATGTTTTTTAAATTCGTAATGCGAAAAATCATGAAAATTGTACATTTGTATTATAAAATGCACATTAATCTAATACAACACTAACAAGACTTCATTTGATATAATAATCTTTTTTCATATAGATTTAAATTTTTTATGGTAAAGGCGGATGTACCAAGCTTGGTACATCCGCCTTTCAATTTTTTCATTAAAAAAAGTGGAAAGAACATATAATTGTTTTGTAATGAACATTCAGCTTTATGTTCTTTTTGCATATCCTTTATGTTCCTTTTATTATATCCTTTATATTCTTTTATTTTATCTTTTATGTACTTCTTCTAAGTTTTTGGTTTTTTTGTTTATCTTGTATGTGTTTTATTGCTGATGTTTTTTAAATTCAGCCTTATGTTCTTTGAATTTAACTAGTATGTTCTTTGATGTATTGAACGATCATAATAAATGTTTTAACATATGTTATTCTTAATTTAGATTTTAACACCATTATTAATTATTATAATATTAATTGTGAATATTTTTTTTATTAGTTCTATGTTTTCTAAAACTTATTATCACTTAGTAACTATTTATATTTTTAAATCATTTAAGATCATAATTTATATAAAGGACATATAGCTGTTTTGTAAAAAAATATTATGTCACAAATAAAAGTAAATTACACCAACACTCGAAGTACACGGACATTTACGATATTTTATACAAAAATCTAATATATATCAGTATTTGATATAATTATGATCATATAAAAAGAACATAGTGTTAATAATTAAGTACAATATGTTTTCTATTAAAGAACATTATTTTATAATGTAAAGAACATTACAAGGTATACATAATACATAGTATGATCCAAATTCCAAAGACAATTATCTGAAAAATAAAACTTTAAATATTGAATTTTGAATTTTGAAAAAAGAAATCTTGAATTATTTTTAGAAGAAAATTATTTTGAGAAACTGGTTTTTTTCTTAAATATAAAAAAAATAGCATTAAATGTAGGTAAGTATTTACTTAGTATTTAAAGTAGATGCTCGAAAATTATCATGTTTGTTACACTTTAACAATATGTTCTTTACAATTCTATAATATGTTCTTTTCACTCTGCTATATGTTCTTTATATTTGTGCAATGTGTTCTTTATATTTCTATAATATGTTCTTTTCGCTTTTTTTTTTTTTAAACAGGTGTACCATGCGCATGGTACATATGCCTCCACGAACAACCATGGATTGATATAGATTAGTGCACATATTAAGTCACACTTTGGTCAATAAGCAATCAAATTAGCTCATATTACACCACAAAAAATAAGTTTAGATCAAATTAGAATAAATAATTTATGAACATATCAAATAAGCAAATATTAGGTGAACTAAACATACTCTAAGTCATCAATGAGCATGCATGCACTGACAACGTAACTAACATGTATTCCAACTTTCCATTCAAGATTGATGGTCACATTCATTGTGTTCACTAGTAATGTACTTCCTCCATTTTCTTTTAAACACAACACACTTTTTTCCACGCTTTTTTAGGAGATGATTAGACTAGGTGAACGGGCTATTTTATAAAAGAGAAAAATTCAACACCAAGATTATAGAAGGGTTAGGTACTACGCGTAAAAATTATTTTGATTAATTTATCCGTTTACATTACTTAATATCTTCCTCAAATTACATACCGAAAAGGTGTGTTGCATTTAAAATAAAGCAGAGGAAGTATTTTACATGATCGCTAAAAGATGGAGATTAATTTAATGATAATTATTCTTTTAAATAGTATCATAAGAAATTTATGTTGAGATACAAACTTTAAAGAGTTATTAGCATATGGATTATTGCTTTATAACTATTTGATTACCTCTTCTAGCAATTGGACTTCATCAGGATCGCCTTGATTATTTTCTTCAGGGATAATATCTTTCTGACTCGAAGATGAAGTTGAATTCTTAAGTGGTTTGCTACTTGAATCCTCAGTAGTCTGAGGCTCACCTTCTTTGGAAATTAATGCTTTTTCCCGGCACAAGTCCAATGATTAGTATCAACATGTATTATTGTAGGGAATTTTTCACCTCCGCCCTACATGTGGGTCATGTTTTTAAGCATGGTGACGCTCCAAGGAAAAGAAGCTAGAGAAAATGAGTCGCCAACCAATTTTAGGAACTTGTAAACCGTTCACAAGTGTGAAGGTTACACCCTATTCACAATCACAGAGATTGCTAACTCCATAGTGGTCCGAAACAATGACTGGATGTTTGGGGATGATGGTACGAATTTGACCTAAAAAGAAGCCAAACCCCCCCCTAAATAGGCCTCTACTTGATTCTTTCGATATTCATGCGCGCTTTTTCGATCAACAAACATACATCAAGTTAACCCTAAACCTGTTTAATCTACGTTGGTTAATTATTAATGCACAATTAAATCTAATATTGGTGATCGCTTGAATTAAAATCATATTGGCCTAAATCAAATTATTAATTATCTTATTAGGCGTAATTTCAAGTACAAGTTTCCTTTAAACCTGCAAAAGGGCGTGATCAAGCAATAACCACGACTACATTTTTAATCTAATACAACAGTACAAAATTGGCTAATACAACGGTTAATTTCATACCGTTGTATTAGATGTAGTCTAATACAACGGTTTATGCTAAAATAGGTCTAATACAACGGTTTATACTAACCGTTGTATTAGATAAATTCATCTGTTGTATTAGCTCAGCTAATACAACGGATTAGAGAAACCGTTGTATTAGACCCTTTTGGGCTTTTTTTTGGGGCTTTTGAAAACACATTGTACGCTCCCAACATTCTATTTATCTCTCAAACCCTAGCAGCTCTCACGCCTCTCATTTTTAATCTCTCCTTAACTCTCTCATCTACCCCCTCTCTCTCTCCTAAACTCCATCATTCTAGTTTTTTTTAGATCGTTTTTTGTTTTTAAATTGTTTTAAGATCGGTTTTTTTTTTTTTTCAGATCGTTATTCAGATTTTGTTTTCGTTTTTCGTATTTTTGTTCTTGTTATTTAGATCATTTTTAGGGTTTTTATTTGGGTTCGATTTCGTTTTTTTGGTGTTTTTTCGATTTCTGGGTTTATTTGTTATGGGTTCGTTTTCGATTTCGTTTTATTCCAATTTCGATTTCAATTTTTTCGATTTCATTTTTTGGTTCGATTTCGTTTTCTCTTGGTTCTTTTTTTGTTCGTTTTTTGGGTTTGATTTAATATAACGGATTGGGGAGCAATTCGTTGTATTAGGTTCAGTTATTCCAAAAAAATAAGTAAGGAACCTAATACACCGGATTGGGCAATCCGTTGGATTAGGTATATGTACCTAATCTAACGGATTGCCCAATCCATTGTATTAGGTTCTTTTTACCGTTGTATTAGACCAAATCCAACCCTAGCAAATGTGACAGTTGCTTGCCGTTGTATTAGGTCTAATACAACGGTTTTTAACACCTAATACAACGGAAATAGGGGTTGTATTAGGTCTAAAATGTAGTAGTGAACAATAAATCATAAATAATCGAGCAACATATGATCAATACAACAATCATCATCATCATAACATTGTTAATAGTAAGATCCTAGGTATGATACTAAACGGATTAATAACAAATCGTAGCATGTCACTAATAACAAAATCAAAGCGTTATCCAAAACATGATACTAGAAATCATAATAACATCCTAAACATGATTTCTATTCCATATCAAAAGAATAATTAAGTAATTAAATTACTTACTTTGATGCCTAAACCTTCTTGCTATTAAAACAATACACACGTTAGAAAGCTTCAAGAAAGTTAAATCAATAAATCAAATAAATCAAATACAAATTGAAATATAGATTTGGGACCAAACCCTCAGAACTATCAACCTTTCACGTCGAGGTCAAAGGCAACGTCGAGTATGTTTTAGAATATTCGAATCTGTAAAGGGTGTATCAAGGATGTGTTAAGCTAAGGCTAAGAACATAGATGTTTTGAATGATGATAGGTGGTAGTTGTAACTAGGCAAGTGATGGTTATTGTCCATGATTTGAAACGGGGAAAACGACCTCTTTAAAGGAAATAAGAGAGTCTGGATAATAAAAAAAGATCAGAAGTTCTAAATAAAATAGAACAACTTTTGACGTGTCACGACAGGACTGTCGCGCCGCGGTAGGTGTTGACGTGCCGCCCGTTAGGACTGTCGTCGTGCGATGGTCCTAGAGTTGCGCGCTGGTTCTAAAAAATATTAAAGTTGTACAGAGTTTGATTTCTAATGGAATTATGTTTGCAGAAGATATCCGAACTTCTTTGTATTCGAATTGAGCAAGAATTATTTTACGAGATGTTTTATTTAATCTTAAACTTCTTTGATCTTTATCGTTTCGGGAAGAATAGATTAGAACTTTCTAGAGGATTCTAGAAGTTCCTTACTGGTTTAGGATTGGGAATATGATCATATAGGGCCTAAATAAGATATTTGGACTCCTTATAATCATTGGGTCGTAGCTAAGGTGGACCTAGGCTCGGTTTAGTATTTTGGCCATAACATATTCATTTTAAGTTGGATTTGGACTTATAATATATCATTGGAAATCTCTTTTCAAACCCTATCCAACTAAACAATAATTGGATTTCTAAAATGGACCAAAATAATCAGGTTTGGATGTTTTTATAATTTGGACACGAAATGAATGATTTTCAGGACAAGAAATGGATTATTATTGGGTTTAAGGACACGAAATGGGTGATTTTGGGTTTAAAAGACACGAATGAATGATTTTGGATTAAAGCATTTTAGGTAAGGTTAGAAACATGATGAAGGCTTAAGGAAACTTCACGTGACTCTTCAACTCTTTACCGAACTCGTCAATCAAAACGTGAAAGGTACTCATCACTTGGTTTGGTTTTTGGGGAGAAACAATTGGGTGTCTACAAAAGCCCCTACTTTGACTGAGTTTGGAGAAACGTAAGTTTCGAAAACAAAAGTCAAAGGAAGTCGATAGGGACGGAGAATGATTCAGAATGTTCTCCGATCCTAAGTCTTTCTTTTTAACACCGATACCTGCAAAAAACGTTAGTTCTACAAATAAAGGAGTTAAGGGAAAGAAAAGCGTATAAGGGATTGCTGAGCAAACGTCTCTGGGTGATATCTTGTTAACTCAATTTGACAACCTTCACATTCTCAGGGAGCGCAGTCGAAGACCACTTCCCTTTGAGTTACCTTCTCGAATCTAGTGACAACCTCCTCATTCTCAGGGAGCGCTGTCGATCTGAAATTTGTTCGCACGTCTTTAAACACAAGAGCTTTCGAAGGTATGTCCACACGTCTCTAAACAAAAGAGCTTTGAAATAAATATCCGCGCGTCTCTGAACAAAAGAGCTTTGAAAAGAATTGTTCACGCGTCTTTGAACACATGAGCTTTTTGAAAGGAATGTCCACGCGTCTCTGAACAAAAGAGCTTTGAGAGGAATGTCCAGCGTCTCTGAACAAAAGAGCTTTGAATGAAATTTCAACGCGTCTCTGATATAAGGAGCTTTGAAAGGGATGTCCACGTGTCTCTGGACATGAGAGCTTTGAAAGGAATTTCCACGCATCTCTGAACAAAGAGCTTTGAAAGGAATACCCACGCGTCTCTGAAAAAAAGAGCTTTGAATGAAATGTTCACGCGTCTCCGAACAAAAGAGGTTTAGAAAGATAAGTGTTGAGGGTGTCCGATTGGCTGCGATTAGAAGCTTCGATGAATTGGTGACAAATGGTGAGAATGTTTGATTGGCTGCGAACAGAAGCTTCAATGAATTGGTGTAATAAATGATGAGATTTCTAGATTGACTCCGAACAAAAGTTTTGATGAATAGGATAATGAGATCGTTCGATTGTCTCCGAACAGAAGTTTCGATGAATAGGTGTATCTTGTAAAATCAAATTTTTCCAAAGGAATTTGCTGGTGGTTTTCTTAAGGTTGACCCAAGACTTGATGTACTTGACTCATTATGTATGGCTCAATGTACTCAAATCAACTCGATGTGTTTTGACACGACCTAGCTTAAGGTGCATGACTCGTGTGTGTAGAGTGTAGACTCAACTCGATATGGTGATACGACATGACTCAATGTGTATGGCCTGTGTATGCTTTGTGTTGTGATTGTGCTTGTGCGACTCGAAAATACAAAAAAAGCAAAAAATTTCCGTCATTTTCGTTGAGGGTACCGACTTTCTCCTGAAAAGAAAGACGTGAAAATGAAAAGAGGTAAAGTGGTGGTGAAAATAGAAGTTTTTGAACTTCCAAAAAGGAAAAGGATGAAAATAATGAATCAAGTTGATTAGGGGATTTTTCCCCCCAATCACCATCTGACAAGTGGACCAATCAGGTTCCGCCATGTGTCCGTCACATGGGCCAATAGGAGCATGCCACGTGTCAAGCAGTGATCTGTCCACCATGGACCAATTACGACACGACACGTGTCCTCCCCATGACACATGGGATAACCGGCCACCTAGGCCCAATCCTTGGAAAAAGCCCAGTCAGCCTTAGGTTTAACCTAAACCTAGGAATTAGCACGCATCCCAAGGCATATAAATATGCACATTAATCCTCATTAAAGGGGATTACGCTCATTAATTACTCTCACCTAGAGAAAAACACTTTACCTTTCCGCATTAATTACTCTTTAAACAAGTACTAACTTGACCGTCGGAGGCGGAGCTCCTACCACCTGGAGTCTCCGTTTGTTTTGCAGGTACAGGCGTCCGGTTCCAGTCTCGGAATTGTAACTCTCCCGCAGGACATCAGAAAACCCCGAAACTCAAGTAATGATGCATGTTGAATGAGCTTAATTGAGTATGTATTAATCGTTGTATCTCATGGTGCAAGGATTGTAGCATCCTGGACTATCTCAATTGAGGATCCAATAATGGAAGTGTTTGGGTAACTTAGGCACGGAGGCTAAGTACCGTACACTTTGTATTGCGATGATGATTATGATAAAGAGTGATTCGAAGATGACAAGGCATGCTTCAGAGTCGAATCAAAATTTCATGACAAAGAGTTCTTAAGGGAAGGATTATTTGGCTATGTATTTGTGATGTGTGTAAGAGTAACACAAAGGTTAGGATGCAAAGGCCAAGGGTGTGGAAAATATTTTGAGAATAGCCAAATGATAGTGACTCTTAGGCTGGGTAGGCTAATGAAGTAGGGATCAAGCCTCCAAGTCTAGCTCTAAATGGATAGGGATGAGCATTGGATATCCCTTGATATGAACATGATGTGAATATGAATGAATGTATTTTTATTACGGCCGCACCCCAACGTGAGGTTGTTTACGTATCCGCTAGGAATCAGGCCAAACGTAGCTCTAGCTGAACCTCGCACAAGTGTGTGTACACCTCAAGGAGGTCTTTGAAGGGTTATAACGGGGTTAGGCTAAAGGTTGAAGAAGAAGGGATAAAGGCTCAAGACCTAAAGTAAGCACCTAAGGTGTGCAACCTTGCATTTGAATCTTGGTATTTGTATGCTTGAGGTTTCCCACTTTTTTTTTTGTATTTGCATTTGAGATTTGCTTTTAAATCTTCTTTGGATAAGTGTGGGCAATCCTGATCATGCGGTCTATCACTCACTTGGCAATCATGTTTCTAAGGCACGGTGCCGAGCACTCGATAAGAGATGCAATCCGAGACATGTTCATATCAAAGACATTGGAACACTTGCCGTTTTGCACACTTTTATGTTTTTTTTTTGGAACTTTCAAAATTTTGGGACTTTGGTAAAAATCACTCAAGTTTTCGCACTTGGCTTTGAAAATTACGTAAGTTGCACACCATCCCATCCCAAGGTTAGGTATATGTGGGTTGAAAAAAGAAAGGTCAATCGTTAGGTGAGGCTCAAAGTGGTTTATCAAAAGAGATTGTACATTTGAAAGGGTGAAGGTGATATGATGTGGCTACAAGGGGTGCCGAAAATCATTGGTATACGTTGTGCTTAGTTCAGCAAGAATTTTTTATTTTTTTTTAATGAATAAAATATAATGCAATGATCAAATGCAAAGAAATAAATGCTCATTTTATTGAAAATGGAAATGGTAAAAACAAACTCATTAAGAAACATGATGGAGAGTGCCTATGCTAGACTTATTGGGGGAAAGGGAAAAACAAATATAAGAATAGAATCATGAAATCTTGTCATTGAAGTTTGCCTTGTGCTTTGTGCTTATCATCACTTGGCCTTCTTGTTGCTCAGAGGAACATGAAGCCAATTCGAAACAGTGAGATCTTGAATGCGATCCTTAAGGGTAAAGAATTCGTCTGTAGTGTGACCATTGCCTTGATTTGCGATAGGATTTTGGATTCCAATTAGAAGACAGTCTCTCAGGTACCGGATCTTGGATTGGACCAATAATATGAATGAAACCATGGTCATGGAGGTAGTCAAAAGCTTCATTATAAGTCATTCCTATTGGTGTATATTTGTCAATGGTCCATTTAACACGTGGCTTAGGAGCATTGAGTTTTTTCTTTAATATTTTATGAGAAGAAGAAGGAGGATGGTAGTTCTTTTCATTCTTCCAATCATGGCGATGAGTGTTTTGTTCAATGACTGATATCCGGTTCATTAGGTCTTCCACCATACTCGTAAGCTTGGCAACGGAATCTTGGAGCTTATCCATGTTTTCTTTTAGATTTGCTGAGTTTTCCTCGGTGGCATCTAAGAAAACTTCTTCATCCTCCTCAATCATGGTCACTTCCTTAATGGAAGTTATTTAGACTTCTTCGATCATGGGCTCATTGATAGGTGTAATGAGAAAAGAGGGTTCAAAGATTATTTGATCTTCTGTGATGGCTAAAACCTCATAAATTTTGTTATCATTAATCAAATTCTGGATAGCTTCTTTGAGTTTCCATCATTCCTCAGTATCATGACCTCTTCCTTGGTGGTACTTACAGTGTTTATTAGGATCCCACTTAGGTGGTCTGGCCTTCGGGACTGGATCTTTGATAGGTCTTATGGGCATGACCGGTCCTTTGTGGTGTAGCTTATCGAAGGTTGTCTTGTAACTAGTGCCTAGTGGGGTAAACACTCTTTTCGACCTTTGGATTCATTGCTTAGGAGTGTCTGTAGCAAGTACTTCATTAATGGGAGAGGAAGAAGACGGATGGTTGTTTTTCTTACCTTTCACATTATTATTGTTAGCAGCTGCCGATTTCATAAGGTCGTCTTCAATTTTGATGCCTATATTGTAAACGTTTTTGAAAGTGTTTAGAAATTGACATTTTAAGTGTCTTTGGTACTTATCTTGGAGATTTCTAATGAATATTCGCACGGATTCCTTTTCATTTGGAATAGTGATCATCTTTGCAGATGTTTCTCTCCACATATTGTAAAATGCAGTGAAGCCTTCATTTTCCTTTAGCTTATGGATCTCGAGCTCTTTACGATCGGTCTCCACTTGGATATTACACTTGTATCTATCAATGAAACCCTGCGTGGTACCATCCCAAGTAGCAATTTTCTCAGAACCCACAAAAAAGTACCATTGTTGGCATACTGGTTCCAAGGAAAGTGAGAAAAGTGAAGGGAAGATTTTCTTATCAACCCCCTTGATTTCCATGATTGTCTTAAAAGCCTTTAGGTGAAAATAAGGATTGTTAGTGGCTTTGAACTTAGGGATGTCATTGGCTGAGAGCTTGTGCGGAAGAAGTTCTTTGTCCAGTGAGAGTCCCTTAGAGCTCATATCGAGGTACTTGTAGTCATTGGAGACTTAGCTTAGCCCTTCTTGGATGCGCTTGATTATCTTAGGTGGAACATACTTATCAGGGTCTTCGACCTTCTCCATTCGAATGGAGAGTCCTTTGACAATCTCGGAAAGACCCTCCATGGTCTTTTGGAGTTTGTCAACATCTTTTTGTTTGGCTGACATTGGTTTCTTCTTCCTTCGAACCGTGTTCGTGAAGATGATCTCTTGTATGTAAGAGCTGTCTCGAATTAATGGACCCTCTTTTCTTGACCAAACTCTATAGAAAGGGAAACCATGGACACTTATTGTCAATCACATGACTCGAACTCGATTCAACATGCATAGATAAGGAAAGTTTATGTGGTGAATGGTATGTTTGGGGAAAAGATGTAGAAGGAAAGTACACAAGGAGGTATTTATGTATAGGGAAAGTATGCGAATGTGGAAGTGTTTAAGAACGAAAGTGTGAGGTATGTAATGTATGGAAGGTGATGTAAATGGAAAATATGTATTTGTGGAAGGATATGGAAATTTCCAGGAATGGAATGGACCCTCAACTCGAATGACGGAAAGGATGACTCATGCATGTACCTAAGACATGGCCATGGCGTGAAGAAAGTATATACAAAGTGTATGAAGACTCGTGGGTGGTGATATTTACAATCGTGCCATGACCATATGACTAGACATATGGCTAGACTTATACAAGACCATAGAAAAACCATATACTGACGTTAAGTGGTTAATCAATATAGTGGGACTCAATACGAAGCCTTGGAAAGAAAAAACTGAACCATCGTATAGCGATGGAACTATCGCATGGCCTTGGCTCCAACGCGGAACGACAAGGCTATCGCGACCGGCTGGTTACCAGCCTTCTACGCCACAAACCTAAATGACGCGCCAAAACTAGAACGTCACCGCAATCTGTTTTTAGTCATTCTTTCAAAGGTTTAAGCCTGTAGTCTTCTAGGTTGAGCATATTCATATTTTAGGTTCACATTAATTAACCAAATTAATTAAGCAAGGTCTTTGAGTTAGTGTGCATAGACATATGTACAAGAATTAAGTCAAGACAAAGGGTTAGTGTAATCAAAAGACAGGGGTTAGTTTAATCACAAACAATGTATGCACAAGTAAGATACACACAAGTAGCTAAGTAGTCACAACATGATGCAATGAGTTTGCAGCCTAACCATGGCTCTAGTTCTCTAAGGTCGACAATTATGGTGTCCAAGAGGGTCCATGGTTAAGAGTCTGAATGCATCGCGCGGAAGCCTTACCTTAGATGGGTTGGCGCGATGGACGGGACCCTGCAAGTTAAACTCAACTCCATGGTTTGGTGAATTCAACAAACTCGGATACACTAATTATTGCACGAAGCGTTTTTAGGGTGGACGGAGCGTGAATTTCTAAGGGCTAAGACCACATGTAAAACACATATCGGTTCAGAATGGTCGAAAAAACTTAATCAGGAAGCAAAATCGTCAAGACGATACTAGAATCAAGCCAAATACGAAGAGAGAAGACTGGAGCAAAATTGCCATACAATGTCGCTGAACAGCAGGGACCATCATCCAGGGACAGCCCTGTCGTAATGCGACAAGGTTGTCGTCCAGCGTTAGTCACTAACACCATGCGACAGGTCAGGCGTTCGGCGGTAGCCTCGGTTTTCGATGTTTTTTCCGATTTTTCGCAACGTCTTTTCGATTTTAGTTGTGAAAAACATTTTCGGCCTTTCCTACGTATATTTCCTATGTTTGATGCATTACGGAAAGTCTTTCCAATGCGTACCCTTGTATACTTAGGCCACAATGTTAATCAAAATTACGCGCATGAATATCAAGAATCTTTCAAGTCTCATCCACTCATTCTAATTAATTGCCAAACAAATTGGGAATTAAATTAGAAATCCATCCCAGTGGAGTCGCCAAAAACTGTTCGGAATTTTTCGCCCCCTCCCTACATATAGGTAAAGTTTTTAAGAATGGTGGCGCTCCAAGGGAAAGAAGCTAGAGAAAAAGAGTCGCCAACAAGTTTTAGGAACTTGTAAACTGTTCACGAGTGTGAAGGTTACACCCCATTCACAATCACAGAGATTGCTAACTCCATAGTGGTCGATCAGGAACCATGACTTGATGTTCGAGGATGATGGTACGAATTTGACCTGAGAGAAGCCAAACCCGCCCTAAATAGGCCTCTACTTGATTCTTTCGATATTCATGCGCGCTTTTTCGATCAACAAACATACATCAAGTTAACCCTAAACCTGTTTAATCTACGTTGGTTGATTATTAATGCACAATTAAATCTAATATTGGTGATCGCTTGAATTAAAATCACATTGGCCTAAATCAAATTATTAATTATCTTATTAGGCGTAATTTCAAGTACAAGTTTCCTTTAAACCTGCAAAAGGGCGTGATCAAGCAATAACAATAAATCATAAATAATCAAGCAACATATGATCAATATAACAATCATCATTATCATAACATTGTTAATAGTAAGATCCTAGGTATGATACTAAACGGATTAATAACGAATCCTAGAATGTCACTAATAACAAAATCAAAGCGTTATCCTAAACATGATACTAGAAATCATAATAACATCCTAAACATGATTTCTATTCCAAATCAAAAGAATAATCAAGTAATTAAATTACTTACTTTGATGCCTAAACCTTCTTGCTATTAAAACAATACACACGTTAGAAAGCTTCAAGAAAGTTAAATCAATAAATCAAATAAATCAAATATGAATTGAAATATAGATTTGGGACTACCCTCAGGACAATAAACCTTTCACGTCGAGGTCGAAGGCAACGTTGAGTATGGCTTGGAGTATTCGAATCTCGCAAAGGAAGTATTGTGGATGATTGGGTGTATTAAGGATGTGTTTAGACTAAGGCTAAGAACATAGGTGTTTTGAATGATGATAGGTGATAGTTGTGACTAGGTAATTAATGGTTATTGTCCATGATTTGAAATGGGGAAAATGATCTCTATTTATTAAAGCCGTACAGAGTTTGATGGAATTACATTGCAGAATATATCCAAACGTCTTCTTATTCTAATAGGATAAGGATTATTTTACAAGAAGTTTTATTCAATCTCGAACTTCTTTGATCTTTATCTTTTCGGGAAGGATAGATTTGAACCTTCTAGAGGATTCTAGAAGTTCCTAACTAGTTTAGGATTGGGAATATGATCATATAGGGTATAAACAAGATATTTGGATTCCATATAATCATTGGATCGTGGCTAAGGTGAACCTAGGCTCAGTTTGGGCTCAATTTAGTATTTTGGCCATAACTTATTTGTTTTAAGTCGGATTGGGGCTTATAATATATCGTTGGAAAAATTTTTTCAAGCCCCATCAAACTAAATAATAATTGGACTAATAACATGGACCAAAATAATTAGTTTTGGACGTTTTTATAATTTGGACAAGAAATGAATGATTTTTAGAACACGAAATGGATGATTTTGGGTTTAAGGACACGAAATGAATGATTTTGGGTTAAAAGACATGAAATGGATCATTTTTTATTATTAAATTTTAGGTAAGGTTAGAAACATGATGAAGGCTTAAGGAAATTTCACATGACTCTTCAACACTTTACTGAACTCGTCAATCAAAGCGTGAAAGGTACTCATCACTGGGTGTGGTTTTTAGGGAGACACAATTGGGTGTCTACAATTACTTTCATTCTTGATGGATGGTTGTAGACACCAAATTTTGATCTTACTATTGTTATTATTATTATTATTATTATTATTATTATTATTATTATTATTATTATTATTATCATTAATATTATTTTTATTTATTTATTAGGAAATTTTGAATTTTAACACCAAAAAAAACGAGAAAATGGATTTTAACACTACAAAAAAAAAAGCTTTTATTTTAACACCACAAATGTTTTAAGAAATTTGATTTTACCACCACTTAACAGTGGCCATCCAATAATCCGTTAAGTGGGGATCATTGTGCCACGTGTCGTCATATTATTAGTTTAGAAAAAAAAATATCAAAAAAAGACAAAACAAAACAAAACCCTAAACTAACTCAGCCTACCTCATCCCCTCCGCCGGCACGGCGGCGCCGACCACTACCTTACCCAAACACCCACGTTCCCAACCGCAACCGCCGCAAACTCCGTCTCCTCCCCTTCCCCCTCCCCAAAACCGACAAAACCTCCCAAGGTCGCTTAAATGGGCGGCCGTTTTTCAAACCACCCATAACCAACCACCATTAACGGCCACTAACGGTCGAAAACGACCAATTAAGTGCCTAAGTGGTCGATCTCGACCATAAACCGGTCGTTTTCAACCTTAGAGCCTGTTTTTGGTGGCAGTTTGGGTGGTTAGAAAAATGGCCACCCTTTTTTGTGGCTGTTGGGGAAAGGTTGCTAGTTTTAATGAGGGGGAAAGGGAGGGGGCAGATAATCTGATGGCTTTTGCTGGGTACAGGGGTGTTTTGATGGGGCAATGGTCGGCACCGCCCAACCGGCGGTGGGGATGTGGTGGCCGGGTTAGTTTAGGCTTTTTGTTTTTTTTTTTTATTATTTTCTTCCAATAATATACTGACATGTATGCAATGTGGACCCTACTAACGGATTTCATCCATGAAATAGTTTAGTGGTGGTAAAAGCCAAATTTTTAGACTTTTTGTGGTGTTAAAATAAAAGGGTTTTTTTTTTTTTTTTTTTTTGTGTAGTGTTTAAATCTATTTTTAGATTTTTTTTTGTTGTGTTAAAATTCAAAATTTCTTTTTTATTATAATCTTTTAACTTAATGATTATTATTATTTTGTTATTAAAAGAAATTGTTATTTTAATTGTGTGGTAATAACACAAGTATATGCTAAAATATTTTTTATTTTTAAAAACTTAATAACAGTTATTTAAGCTATTTAAGGCAAAAAAAAAAAACGGGTAATAATAATAATTTTATTCATAATTTTCAAAATGCATGTTACAATTTGTACTTCTAAACTACTAAATTACAAAAATCCGAAGTACGGCTAACACCACATGCATCTTGGCCCTGCTCCACCAAAGTAATTTTAGGCTTCACTTGTTAATTAGTAAGTAAATTATTAATGCGGCTTCAAGAGGACCACTAATGCCGCAATGTACAGGAAGTACATGTAGGAATTTAGGTACTCTAAGCGGAATTTCATGAATCATATTCATACGCACCTAAAACAAGATTGCATGCATAACACAGAAGAATCACATAATTATACCTTTGAAGCGTGATTTCCACGTAGCAAATTGATTGACAAATCAGGGAGAGTTAAAAGCCCCAAGCATGACTCCTTTACTTAGTCCATGGGATTCGATCAAGCCGTTCACCAATACTAGATTAGTCGAGTGAAGGAGAAAACTACAATCACCACCTTTATGGACAACCGGCCACCACCATGAACACCACCACCACCGTGCAGTCGTGCACACACACCGCCGCCAAAAAGGGGATAAAGTCGTGAGAGAGAGAGAGGGAGTTTTAGAGGTTGGTCTCGTGTTTGCTAACTTGGGTCTCAATTAAAAGTAAAACTGTTCTTATTGAAAACCTAGGCACCTAGTCTATTTATAATCCTATTATAACTAGATTAGGTTAGGAAGCCCAAAGCCCTCCAAACTCCACCTCATGGCCGGCCACCTAAAGTGATGAGGCCCATCTTGGGCCTATTCCTCTTATGCTCAATCTAGGCCCTTTGTGTGACCTTATAGGATCTGTTCAGTTAGGCTTTGGCCTATTTTACTAGCCCAAAGATCGTTAGTACCTCTAGCTATAATATATGACGACCCAAAAGAATGAACTTAATTATCTCCATAATTTAATCTATTGTATATCTAGTAATTACACTTGACAAAGACATAAATACTTCAATCTCCCACTTGTCTGAGACAAGTGTGTAATAGTCAAATTCCTTAAGTCAATATGTGTCGATTTGTTAATATGATTGCATCTCATGTCGAGATCATATTAATCTACAAATCATTTCTTGAAATCGGAGTTAGAGTTACAAAACGAAATGATTATTGAATAATACATTTGAACCCGGCCACGTATTTTCTGAATTCTCCCTCTTCAAGCGGCCATGACACATTTCCTAATTAAATAGGTAGACTCAATCCAATCATGTGGCAACCAAAGCTCCCACTCAACTTTTGAAGTAACCATGAAACATCATTTATAGTCCCTTTTTATGGAATGACGTTTGGATGTATCAAAGTTAAATCAATCATTGAATGAAATCAATGTTCCACTCATGTCAAAGGAATCCACTAAAATATCCGGAAGTTCTATAGTTGAACTTCAAAGTAGGTAAATAGTTCGATCATGCATCATTCATTCTTATCCATGTGATTGACCGAGCATCTCTATGCTCCTATAGCCCATGAAACTGCGCTATCCAATCAATCTTCTATGCCAGTCCATTTACTGAAATCTTTTATGTCTAATTTAATGATTTCAAACTAGGAACTTAAATAATTTATGAATTTAGTTCACCTGTGGGGTTTCATTCACCAAATCACGTATTTAATGATCCCATCAATTCATAATTATTTTGGACATTTTATTTAATATCAAAACTATAATTAAATAAGAGCAATAAATTCCTGATTAAACATAATTCTACAAGTTGATGTATTACTTATGTGATAAGTTTTCTCAAAACATATACAACTTAAATTACATAATTTGCTTCAATCCAAGAGCCTTAGTATGACTCTCATACTTTGGCCGTGGAAGGGGTTTAGTAAGTAGATTAGTGATATTCTCACTCATATGAAACTTTGCAGATCTTGACATCCTGCCAGCCAATGATCTCTTGAATGATGTGATACTTCATCTCAACATGTTTGGATTTGAAATGTGACCGTGGCTCCTTTGATTGGGCAAAGGCATAATTTTTGTCACAAAACAACTTGATCTAAACTTCCTCCTTAGCTACTTCTACTGTAGCTAAATACTCAAATTCTATCATGGAGTATGCGACAGTGCTCTGCTTTGAACTCTTCAAGCTCACTATTCCTCTATTCAGACGGAAAATGTACCTAGAATGAAATGTAAAGTCATCTTTGCCTATTTTGAAACTCGCATCCGTACAACCCTTGACAACCAATTCACTTTTGCCAACATAAACTAGAAACATTCCTTTAGTCTTTCTCAAGCCCTTAAGGATTTGTTCTTAGCAACTTTTTAGTGCACTTCTTCTGAATTTTCTTAAAAACTGTTGCACGCGCTCAAGGTACATGTAACATCTAGCTTTTTACATATCATGGCATATCTAATGGACCCTATTGCAGAGGCATAAGGTACTTTAGCCATACGACTTAACTCTTCTGGCTTTTGAGGGCACTGAGTTTTACTAAGTGTATCATGAGACATGGGAAGGAATTTTCTCTTAGAGTCTTACATCTCAAACCTGTCAAGAATCTTATCAACATAAGTCTCTTGATTAAGTCCAATCATCCTTCTAGACATTTCTTGATAGATCTTAATTCCCAATATGTACCTGGCATCTCCTAAGTCTTTCATAGAAAAACAACTCTTCAACCATTACTTGAATGACTCAAGCATAGGTATGTCGTTCCCTATGAGCAGTATGTCATCTACATACTAGACTAAGAAAAACTAGATTGCTCCCACTAAACTTCTTGTATACACAAGATTATTTTTCTTTCTTTAAGGGAACCAAACTGTTTGATTGCCTCGTCAAACGATTGTTTCAACTCTGTGATGTTTGCTTCAATCCATAAATGAATTTCTGAAGTTTGCAAACCTTTCTTGGATTTTCTTGATCTTCAAAACTCTCAGGTTGTGTAATATACACATCCTCCATCAAGAACCCATTCAAGAAGGCGATTTTGATATCCAACTGCCAAATTTCGTATCGAAAATTTCAGCAATCACTAAAAGAATCCGAATTGATTTAAGCAACCAATGGGTTTGACCCCATTTGCAAGTCTATCAGGACTAACACATCATTTTCAGACATGGATTCCATTCTGGATTTTATGGCCTTAAGCCATTTCTTGAGTTGGTGCTTGCAAAAGCTTGCTTGTAGGCTATGGGTTCCACACATTCCAATTGGAAAATTTAGGAATCCTCAGTTTATCAGAATTTCAACAAACTTTTTTTTTTTATTCTGAGCTACCTTCTACGGGTATGAGCAACAATAGAAATATACCTTTCAACTCTTTGAAGTTTTTCACTCTAGTGGGACGATAGGAGTCTCGCTAGTTGAATTAGCTTACTCCGACACATGATTCAAAAAATTAGCTGACTCATGTGCCTTCGCCTCTGATGTGGTGTTATCCACATCCATTTATTACTCGTCTCAAATTTCTTCGAGAACCACTTTACTCCCACTTGGCTTTGTAGAAAGAGATTCCCTTTTGAAAAAGATACAATCGCGAGCAAAAAACACTTTGTTATCTACGCGATTTTAGAAGTAATACCCTTTTTGTCTCTATGGGATAACCCACGAAGAAACATTTATCTGATTTAGGGCCAAGCTTGTTGCCTTTGTAAACGTTTTACATAGATTTCACAACCCCAAAATCTTGAGAAAAGACAACTTTGGAACTCTTCCAATCCATTACTCATATGACGTCTTCTCAACTGCTTTGTACGGGTTTTTGTTTAGTATATTCGCAGTTGTTTTCTAATGCATATCCTTAGAACGATATGTGAAGATGAGTAAAGCTAATTTTGGATCGAACCATGTCAAGCAAAGTTTGATTCCTGCTTTCTAACACACTTTTAATTGTGGTGTTCCTTTGATTGTGAAATAATTCCACAATTCCTCATATGATCATCAATTCTTAAGTCAAATGTTCACCACAATGATCAGATCGTAGTGCTTTAATTTTTCTCAAGCTAATTTTGTACTTCATTCTGGAATTCCTTGAACTTTTCAATTATTCCAACTTTTGCTTCATTAAGTAGATATAGCCATATTAACTTAAATTGTTAGTAAAGTAACTGAATCCCTTTTCTTGCTTTTGAACTCATTGGTCCACACACATCCATATGTATGAGTTCCAAAAGGTCATTAGCTTTTTCACCCTTTCAACTAAAAGGTGACTTGGTCATCTTACCTAATAAGCATGACTCGCAATTCTCAAGTGATTCATAATCAAATGAGGATAAGAGTCCATCCATTTGTTAATCTTTGGATGCGCAATTGGTTAATATTACCTAACCTTACTATGTTATAAGTAGGTTATTTTTATTCATCTGTCTTTCGCTTTTGTGATCTACTTATATCAATGATATAAACAAAAGTAACTCATAGCTAGCAGAATGAAAACAATTTATTACCTTTCCATGGATCAACAGTTTCCCATGACAAGTAAACCAATAAATATTTCAAACAAATACTGTAAATTGTCTCAACAAAACCCGAAAATAAATCTTAAAATCATAAAATAATTAGAAATTAAAAACTATGAAGCTTTCTCTGGCCACTTGAACACTTCTCGTGCACCTTCAAGCTCCATTTCCCATGCTAGCTTCACTTCGTTGAAGTTTCTGCAGAACATGAATAATGTTAGCAATGCAACTTGGTATCACATATCTAAGTGAAAGTTAAAATGTTCATAACAAGTTATTAGGTAACTCCTTACCTCACGTGTCATCATAGTGGGGATATCTTTGGTGAAGCACCGGCTCATTCTCCTTTCATGTATTTCTCTGTATGATTTTTAAGTAAATTAACTAGCTTGATTGCAGAATCCTCATCATCATATGATAGTTTCTTCAGGTCAAAACCATCATGCAGTGAATGCATAATAATATCATGAACCTCATGATCTTGAAATGGTCTCCCTAACATACTCATGTAATTAACTAGTTAAACCATCATATCCATATGAATTTGTACTGACTATCCTGGCATAAGCTTTCTGGTAATAATTTCACCAGTAATCATGAAAGTTTCATGCCTAATATTTCCGGTCCAAGAGTCGTCGTTTCTAGGAATCATATTAATGATTTCCTCGACGTTTCCATCTAATTTCCCATCACCATGGGACTTTGCTATTCCATTGCAAATATTACGTAAGCAATATGAATAGGAGATAAGGTTCATAGTCTATAAATCTTCTAGCCCAATCCTCCGGAATAGATGATAATATGACAGACACAACTCTCTTGGACTCTGAAACAATTCTTAAATATTTCTCAAGAGTCATGCTTTGACTAAATCTGCCCTCGATTGATAAGTCTAAACGAAATTCGAGCTTTTCGTCCCTTCGAAAACTTCTAAGTTCGCTTTCCCAATGTTGAAGTTGAAAAAATTGAGCCTTGTTCTCATTGTTGATGGTAAAGTAGTGCTGTCAGAATTGCTATTCATCTATGATAGAATAAGGCAAAGTTCAATAATTATGTTTAATAAAATTAAAGTAACATCAATGAATTAAATAGGTTACTTTCAAGCACTTTATTCAATATTAAATGATCCCAATTGAATTAAGTGATTCCAAAATCCTTTATTTGTGTAATAATTGACCGGGCTTTGGCCCTATCATCAACCATTACATTTTCAAGGTGAGTAAACTCTTTACTGATTACAACTCTTGTAACTCTTGGTTGAATAATTAACCATCACATGTTTAATTATTACCCTTTGCTTTAAGGTTATAAACGCTTTAGGTAACCTTGTTGAGCATAACTAATTAAAATTGTAAAACTTGATTCACCCCAAGTTACCTAAGATATAAAAATGACACCCAGCTTTGGTATGACCTATCATAAATTATCGAAGGGTTGATGGGTTTTTAATTGGAAAAGCAATCTCAATATTACCGGGACCTACATTTATTATGTTGTGATTAATATACTGAACTCTAGCGCATCATCAACAACATAAATAAAATCTAGCTTGCATAATCTACTAATGCATAAAATAAAACACGACATAGTATGGCCCCTTAGTCCTAAGAAACTAGACTTGAAATGCTCCCACTTGAACCTTCATGGATCTCCATCCACCTTGCTCGTTTGGGCCTTCACTTCATGGGCTTCTTTGGACTAAATAATTTAAATAACTAATCTATTTACTTTAAATAAAAAGTTACAAAAATACTTAACAGTATGCACCATGTTTGGATTACAAAAATATATAAATCATGATGCGCAGATCGTATTTAGAATCTGTGGGCCATGCATACTAGTCTATATATAGCAACATAATATCATATATTATATAAAAGTAAAATATACTAAATAACTCAACATGCTTGCCTAAACTACAACATCGAATGTTCACAATTAAGGCAATACAATTCCTAAAATATCTCATAATTTCATTCATAATTAGATAATATCATATATTATTCATTGTCATCCATAAAATATCATGTATTTAAATTTGGCATGAGATAGAATCAAATCTTATTTTAATATGGAAATATATATCATATTTATTTTCCATGATTATCCTAACTAATTTAGGAGATTCTATCCTAATTACTAGCCAATCAAAAAATTTTAAAATCAATTATTTCAAAATTTAATTATGGGATAATCACATTATTTAAATCAATTATTATCCTTTTAGAATATGCTCAAAATATCCTACCAAATCCTATCCAAAATTAACAACTTTAATTATGGATAATCACCAAATTAACAATGTTTGAAAATTTGATTTTATCCCAAAATAAAATCTGATTTTATTTTTTATCTTTTTGAAAATATTTAAATAAAAAAGTTTTTTTTTTCAAATACCGTACTGCACGCCGCTGGCCACCGTGATTGGCTAGCCGAAGCTACCCACGGTGGCTGGCCGCTTTTCAGCAGCAACTACCGCAAGGGCAGGAGCAGTGGCAGCCACGGCTGCTGCCCAGCCACCCCGGACCACATGCCCTCTCTCTTTGGATCAGCGGCGACGGCAGCCACCGTGGCTACGCCACTCGCGGCTGCCACCCCCTAAATCAACCTTAAAAAGTTTTTATTTTTAATTTAATTAAAACAACATTTGTTAAAATAAATTTAAACTAGTCCAACAATTAAAATTAAATCCCTATTTAATTTAAAATTAGGGTTCTTCATGAAATTTAATCCCAATTAATTTATCACTTAAAACAATTCATTGATCATGTAAAATTAATTATTTAAACATAAAATCAATGATATTAAATTCATGAACCAAATTTAAAACAAAATAAAACAACACAAGCACACAAAATCATATTTTCATGGCTTATTAGGTTCGAAATTTTCGAAATTAATAGGGCTAGGGTTCGAAATTTTCGAACAAATTAGGGCAAAAATTTCGGTCCTCTTTATGGCTAATTTGAGCACAATTAAATCACATTTAATCAATTCCAAGAGTTAAATCACATTTAATATAATAATTGAACTATAATTAAATTAATTCTCCTTCTTAATTGATTTTATGAACATGGACTTCAAATAATCGTATTATTATAATCAAGCGTATTCATGCAAGAGGCTAACTGATACCACTATAGGGATTTAGGTACTCTAAGCGGAATTTCATGAATCATATACATACGCACCTAAAACAAGATCGCATGCATAACACACAAGAATCACATAATTATACCTTTGAAGCGTGATTTCCACGTGGCAAATTGATTGAAAAATCAGGGAGAGAATAGAGCCCCAAGCGTGACTCCTCTACTTAGTCCACGGGATTCGATCAAACCGTCCACCAATACTAGATTGGTCGAGTGAAGGGGAAAACCACGTTCACCAACATAATGTACAATCGACCACCACCACCACCAGGCACACACACCGGTGCCGAGGAGGTGAGAGAGTCGTGAGAGAGAGAGGGAGTTTTAGAGGGTTGGTCTCGTGTTTTCTAACTCGGGTTTCAATTAACAATAAAACTGTTCTTACTGAAATCCTAGGCACCTAGTCTATTTATAATCCTATTATAACTAGACTAGGTTAGGAAGCCCAAAGCATTTCCTCTTATGCTGAATCTAGGCCCTTTGTATGACCTTATAGGATCTGTTC
Source organism: Chenopodium quinoa (assembly GCF_001683475.1). Classification (NCBI taxonomy): domain Eukaryota; kingdom Viridiplantae; phylum Streptophyta; class Magnoliopsida; order Caryophyllales; family Amaranthaceae; genus Chenopodium; species Chenopodium quinoa. Next base: position 2,248,435 of record NW_018744895.1, read on the forward strand.
AATTGGGCTTACTAGCCCAAAGATTGTTAGTATCTCTAGCTATGATATAACAATGACCCAAAAAAACGAACTTAATTATCTCCATAATTTGATCCATTTTATATCTAGCTTGCAATTGACGAAGACATAAATGCTTCAGTACACTCTTTCATCCTGATATCTTCTTCAAATTAAATGTGAGTTCATCTTCTTCGTTATTTTGGAACATGATGGCCGAATTAATGGTGATTTTTCTTTGTTTTTACGGGTAAGAAGGAAGGTAGAAGGAGATAAGAAATAAGTGGCGAGTGGATATTTGGATAAGGGTATTATTCTTTTTATGGAAAAATGTTTGTACATTATAAAATATTAATATACGTACACGTATGGCTATCATGTAGTATAAAAGTACGACACTTTGTCTCGCTAGGGAAATGTGTCATTTTTTTTATGGAGCTATAAACAAGCATTATTTGACCCTCCAAAGTATGATAAGTGTATTAGTATTTTCATTTAGAGTGTTAGATTACTTTTTTTTATCTAGTAATTTTTACGACCCGTATACAATAGTTAGATTTGGTCAGTTTACCAATAAAATCAACTGCTCCGAAAGACTGACGCCCAACAAAAAAGGCAGTAGGGAAACGAAAAACATTCTTTTTCCTACAATAAATTAAAGACTGCCACACCTAAAGAAGTACTACACGTCATAGTGCTAAAAGGGCCTCCTTGAATGTACACTTTTTACCACAACGAGCCGAATAATAAATAATACTACCATTTTGTTATCCCCTAAATAATACTGGATCCGATAAGTATTAATTCGGACCAACCTTGTCAAAAATTATCTAAGGATAATTAAAATGTTGTAATATTTGTGAACAAGAGTGAAAGGGGAGATATTTATGCATAAAGGATGAAATATGAGAGATATTGGTGGTGAACGTAAGTTAGTTGTTGAGATGGGAATGTGTAATAGTGGCTATGTTAGTTAAGTTGCTAGTAGAATTAGAATGTAGAGAAGTAACTAGGCCCATTAAATAGTATTCCACTAAATAGTATTCCACCAAAATGTAGAATAGTGACTCTGCAAGTTTCGACGTAAGAAATGGATTTTGTATCCTTTATTTTACTTTTATCATGGCACTCAAGCTGTTTATAATTATCAATAGTGAAATAATACGAATGTGATAAATGTAAATTTGTGTTTTACTAGAGTAAGACTGGATGAAAGTTTACGCTGTTTAAGGCTGTCCAATTAAGGTAATATATTTTACCCTTGACAACGTCAACATTATGTTGTATGACTTTACATAATATATTTTGCCCTTGACCGCGTCAACATTAGGTTGTATGGCTTTACATAGTGTATATACAAGGTAAATTATATTACTTTGTACCTCACCTTTGTTAGAAAGGGTCATTATTTTTCATTGTTTGTAATACTTTTGCTTTATAAGATTTTGTTGTATGATTAGATGTCATTTTGTAAATTTATATGTACGATCTAATAAGGATAAAAGTTAATTTCTTATGATACATGTCAAAGGTATAAGACCTGAAATATTTTGTCCAGCCTTACTAATATTGTAACCTTATACCTTTGAGTAAATTTCTGAGTTGATATCTTAGGGAGATATTTGTTTTATAAATGTTGTTTGAGTACCTTTTTGAGTGTAATAAATTATGGGGTTCATGAATAATCACTTAAGTGGTTTAGGTAATCTGTCAAATGTATACCACATGAGTATTTTTGGGTTTTTATTTGACGAGGTTATATATTTCTCTTCTTGTAATACCATGGCATTTTAGAACTTTTCTATTATATATGCAATTATTTGAGTCTAATTTAGTTACAGTTTTCTTTATTCTATCAGTTAATGTTTCTTAAAACAAATTAATTAGTTTGTTACATATAAAACAAAGAAATTTAATAAAAAAAAATGTTTCTTATTATTACCAAAATATAGATATTTATAATCTAAATTCTTATATTACTTTCATATTATTTCATATCCTTAATTAACAAATTAACCCTTTTCTTTTCCTATAAATACTCCCCTAATTTTCTTATTTCAACACACCAAAAAAATCCTACAAAACCTCTCTCTAGAAATTCTCTCTAAGAAAATCCTTCTCTAATCTCTTGCTTGCTTTAGTTAAAATCTCTCTAATGTAGCTTTATTTAAGTTATTAGTTTATAAAAAAGCATTATCTAGTTAAACTATTATTTCTATTTTTATTTAAGTATTGTTATTATCTCTAATTCCTATAAAAAACAATAATTTTTTTTTAAGTTCAAGTATTATTGTTATTTCTTATATTTGTTTAAACAAAAAAGATTGGTTTGATTGCTTAAGTATTCCTAGTCCATCTTTTTTAAAAAAAACAAAAAAATAAACAAAAAATGTTTACTTCTTAAGATCTAGCTTAAATTTTCAAGAATTAATTCAAGTTTATTTTCTTTAATAAAAAATCCAAAAAAGAAGTTCATTAGATTTATTTTCACTTGTTTCTTTTAATATCTCAAAAGTTCTAAAAATATCACTTAACCTTTTTTTTAATTCACTTTAATTAAGGAGATCTCATCCTTCTATCTTGGTAAGCCAAAGGTGTTATCTAAAAAATAGCTACATCTAGCTTAAGGTATTATTTTTCTTACTTTCTCAATTTCCTTAATTATTATTATTATTATACTAATGATAAGGGAATAAACGCGTTGTCAAACGAATATCCCTAAATCAAATAAAATCTATATAACCTAAACAAACCTAATACGAGTATAAGGTAAGCATAGGGGTCGAACCACAGAGAATGATTAAACACCACCAAATGTTATCAACAACTAAGCTAGTCCATGATAGGGGAAAGTAATCTAAAGTCTAAAGACAATAAAACAAAAAATAAAACACTAAGGGAAATAGTTTAGGTATAGTATTCACTCAAGTATAAACAAGGCATGAAATTAAATCGAAATTTGAACTAAGCAACTCATGTCAATGATTTAAAGCACAATCTAACCACCTATCGGAGTTAATTGATTTCTCAACTCAAGCACAACTTACACTATCGTCATAAGCCACACGAATCGAGGTACAAATCAAACAAATCATTCAATGGACATTCCTAAATCACGCTATCGCCATAATCTAGTTCAATCCACCCAACTACAACAATTGATAGGCCTCTCAAATGAAATAATTGGTAAGACATGGAAAACAAAGCATTTTAATCTGAAACAAATCAATTTCAAGCCCTGAAACATGCTCAAGATCCAACTACACTACAACCATCCCCTTAGTAGGGGAACTACACACTAATCATGCTAATAACAAGATTAATCAACAAATTAACAAGCATTATCATGATTAACAAACAATACTAAAGACAATAATAAAAAACAATAAACAAAATCAATAAACAATAAAATGAGAGAAGGGAGAGTGAGAAAAGCTCATTAATTGATGTATGAAGATCTTCGAATCATCTTGTCACTAGTTGCTAATAAAAAGTCCACAATTTCTCTTTGATTTTCTTCACTTTCTCTCTCTAAAAACTACTCCTAAGCTAAACCCTAAAAACTAGAGAGAGAGAGCTAAAACTAATTAATTAAGAGAGAATAAAACTAAGCCCCCTTTAATTACCCCAAAATCGGGTATTTAAATAAAGCTAAGAAAATAAGGGAAATAAAATAAGGGAAAATAAAAATAAAATAAATAAAGAAATAAGAAAAGGGAAACCTGGGCAACCTATGGCAATTAATCTGGAACATCAAAGGTCCTCCGAAGCTAAAACATTTCCTGTGGAATGGGGTGAAAGGTAATCTAGCGGTGAAATGTCGGTTAATGCAAAGACACATTGTAAATGACAGCAAGTGTCCTATCTGCGATAATGATAATGAAACTATTATACATGCATTATTTGAATGTACCATGGCTAGAGAAATATGGCAACATAGTCAATACAAGGGGGTGTTGGAGGATGCTCCTACGAAGTCCTTTGCAAACAGATGGCGGTGGATTGTTCAGAAAGTTCGGGGGGAAGGGATCATCCAAATAGCTGCTTTAATATGGGCTGTTTGGCTTTGCAGAAATATGTTTCTATTTGAGGGGATACTTAGTAACCCGATATTGCTGGCTGGGAATTTCTGCAAATGGGTGGCTGACTACTATACCTATGCGAAATGTGTGTTTAGTCCTCATACAAGGGTGGGAGTTAAAAGCAATAACGAGTGGCTTCCTCTCCCAAGAGGTGTGCTCAAATTAAATGTGGATGCACACATAGGAAGTGCTGGGAAGGCAGCTGTGGGAGTGGTGGGAAGGAATGAGGTAGGGACTATTGTGTTAACTGCTACTCAACCCATTGTCCAACAGTCTCCGGAGATTGCTGAAGCCCTTGCTGTTAGGTATGGAATGACCATTGCTAGAAGATTTGGTTTTGCGAACATATGGATTGAGTCGGATTCTCTCAATGTGATTTCAACCATATCGTCTGGTTCGAAGGGATATTCTCCGATCTTAAATGTGTTTGATGATATTAGGCTGTATAGAGCTGGGTTTAATGTTTGTATCTTTTCTCACGCTAAACATAGTTGCAACACTGTTGCTCACCTTGTTGCTAGGGACTTTACAGGGGATCATTCAGAGCTCATACGCTTTGAGTCCTTCCCTAATAGCGTTGTATCTTTAGCGGAGATGGATTTGCCAAAGTAATATAAATGCTCTAACATGCCTTTCAAAAGAAATAAGAAAAGGGAAAGCAAAAGAAATACAAAATAAAATAAAAGAAAAAGAAAAGAAAAGATAAAATCCCCAAATCTCATCAGCCTCCATTCGCATTTTGGCTGCTTCAAATTTTGGGGTTTAGATCCCCTGCTTCACACCACTCAAACACCAACAATCATCACGAATCACCACTGTTTTTCATCTTCGTCTAAAATCAAGCATCAATCAAGGCCGTTGATGTTCATTAACAATCGCGTGCGAAGCTCGTGAAGTGGTTCGGTCCAACCGAGGGTAAGTTCGGCCGAACTATGGGTTGGTTTGGGCGAACCATGGGTGTGTTCGACCAAACCTCTTCAAATTAGAAAACTTCATGAGTTTCTGACTCTATTGGAACTTCGATCGAACTTCTCAAAAGTTTGCCCGAACCCGATCTCTGATTTAGCGACAATTATGGGCTGCTTTGGTGGCCGGAATATGCGCGGCTGCTGCTGTAATTGATGCTGGGCTGCTTGCAGTTGGTGGTGTTGCTGTGGTTACGCGGAGATAGGTGGTACGGTGGAGCAGGTGGCGAGAGGCTGCGATTGTTGTGTGGTTGTTCGGTCGGTTATTGGTGGCGATTGGAGGCGGCAGCGGTGGTGCGGGACTGCTATTGGGTTTATGCGTGAGGTGGAGCTGCTGTGATTGAGAGGGGGGTTGCTGCAGGTGCGGGAAGGAGAGGAGGCGTGGCTGCAATATTGGGGTTGTTGTTGTGGTGCGAAGGTGGTGGTTGATTGCGTGGGGCTGAGAAGAGGGAGCATGGGAAATTGAGGTGCGCTGCGAGGCTGCTGATTTGCCGTGGTCTGTAGCAGTATGTTTGGTGTGAGAGGTGGAGTAAGCGCTTCAAAGTTAGTGGCTGATGGTGAGGTTGTTGGGCCGCAAGGGTGGAGATGGCTGGCAGCAGTTTGAATGGCACGGCTTGGAGTTGAGGAAGTGATGCGGTGTAGGATAGGAGATGGGGGAGTGAAGGTTAGGAAATGGGCAGCAGCCAGCAAATATGTGTACATACTTTGACTTGACCCGAGCTCTGAACTCACTTGACATAAAACCCGGGATCCTACACATAAAACCGAGGAAAAGGATTGGGACAAAGAATAAAATTAAATGAAAATAAGTAAAACAAATTAAATAAAGAGAAACAACACTAAAACGATAAAACTATCAAGCAATAAAATCAAATAAAATACGAAAATAATCTAAAGACTAATTAAATCTACGAAATGAACTAAAACACATTAAAATTATCAAATAAATAAAAACCTTCTTAAAGAGAAAATAAGATAATAAAAAGGGAAAATTAAAGAAAACGAGCACGGAAATAACTCTAAAACTACTCCCTAAGAGTGACATAAATGTCACTCATCAACTAACTAATGTGTTTGTTTTCATGAAATGTTACTAATAGGAGTAATGACAATATTAGATGCTAAATTAGCCCTAAGTCTTTCATTATTCCATATTAGAAAACCAAGCCTACTAGTGAGGTGATAGGATATGAGAAAAGGGGGGATTTGTTGCATTTGCATTTTATCTTTGTCTAATGTATTAAAATATAATGTGTTAATGCATTCATGTGTTTGTCTAAAATATATATTAAGAATAATTTCCTTTTTAAGGTGAATTTAAACACCTAAGAAAGTAAAAGTTTATGTAAAGAATGATCAAGAATAAGGGCTAACTTACGCCGTCCTAAAGTTCGCCAATTTTACATATCATGTGTTCTTTATTAGCTTCCGTTCTTTAGCGCAAATTATATAGCTTTTCAAGAGCATTCCAACCGTATCTTAAAATAAACTTTTCGATTTTTCTATGATTTTTAATGAATATTTTCGTTCAAACTGTCTAAAGTATAAAAAAGCACGTTTTCTCTCTTAATTCTTTAAAAAGAAATATTAAAATTGCACTAAATTATATTAAGATACCAATAGTATCATGGAACCTATACTACACTATGTTATGTTATTTTAACTTATAAGCTTTTATTGGTAAGTGATTTTATTTTAATTTTAACTTTATCTAAAGATGATTTTAGAAATAGAGAAATTTTAAGGAGCTTTATTTTTATCTAAAGATAACTTTAGAAATAAAAATGTTGTTTTTTTTTAGTACTTTATCTTTATCTTAAGATGATTTTAGTAACAAAAGAGTTTTTAGAAAAAATAATTTTATTTTAAGATGACTTCAGAAATGAAAAATGTTTTAAGAAACTTTAATTTTATTTTACGACGACTTCAGAAATAAAAGTTTTTTATAAATTTGGTGAACACTTTATTTCAAATCCTCTTGTAACACAAGAATGAATCATAACTTTGCATGCTTGTTTAAATGATTAATGATAATTAATATAAGGTAATGGCCTCATTTCCAAACAAGAGGTTAAGATCAATTATTCAGTTATAGTAGGTTGTAACAATTATCCATCTCCATTGAAAATAAGCCTTTATGTATCTCATTATAATTCCCCGATGTATTAATTGACAATCAGATATATTTAAATGGTTTATTGTTCCCTTATATTTGGAAGTAAGGCCTTGACAGGTGTCGTGTTTTATTTGACAAATTCCATTAAGCCTAAACACATAACCCTTAAAACATTACAAAAATTATCCTCGAGTGATTTTAAACCCAAAGTGAGTTTAATAGTGATCCCTTATCGTTTCACTCCAAAAAATACCTTGATCCATTAAAAAAAAGTCGTCAATTGGGACACATTTGTTGAATTGTCTTGTTCAAAGAACATTTTTGGCAATCACTAATCAGGGTGATTTGCCTCAATCAAGGTGGTTCATTTTACTTTTATGAGTGAATCCGTTAAAAATCACTAAAATCCCAATTACCAAAAAAATGACCCTTATGTCAACTATCCAAATTAAAAACCCAATGGAATTGGTTATTTAAGACATAACATATGTCCTAACTACGATGGTTTTGATCCGTGAGTGGATTCAAATCCCACTATGATCAGTACTTAGTGCAACTTTGGTGCTCAAACCTACCTTATACTAATTATTATATCTCCATGACATAATTTCATTTTGTGTGTATAACATATTTACTTTAACATTTGACTTTATTTATTGTACCTATGATAAACTTTTTTCTTTTTTTTAAAACAACGCGATAGTAAGAGCCCGTTCTTTAGAGCGAAAGAGAAGACGGGTTCCAGACGTTCAATTCTCTTAACTTACATCCCGAACCCAAGACTGTGCCTTATCTTTTTTTATGGAGTTAGCAGTTAATTTTAAGTTTTATTTTTTGAAATTGACCGTATTAAAATCCGTCCTTATTCGGATAAAAATAAGGTGGCAACTCTAAGTTTTTCATTAAAGATCTTATCAAACACCTAAGTGAAACCTCTATATACCAATTTATTGTCAAATTAGTTATTTGTACAAGACAAGTAGTGTAGTGATAATGTAAACATACATAGATATAATAATAACATAACATGCACTTTAATGATAGAAATATAGGGCTATTAAAAGAACTCTTATATTTATACATAAGCATTGGATGACGTGATATTCATGAAAAGCTAGCTACTCAAAGCATGTTAATTTAAATTAGTTAAAAGTAAGACTTTCTATGTTTTTTATTTACGTTCACATTAGTCAGTTCATTCTTTCAATTATAAATAAATTTAATTACAAATACTCAAAACCTACAAATATTTGATACTATGAAAGCATAAATCAATACAGTTCAGGGCAGCAAGGGCAACTTTGATTAAAATTATCTATCAAAATTTTTCATGATTATATAAGTTCTTAACTATAAAACATCAAACCTAGTCAAAGTTCAATATATAGAATGCAAAAATAATGGGTAAAAGGAAATCATTATATGTATAGAATGCTAAATCAATGGGTAATCTAGTTTAAGAAGTCACTCTAATACCAAGTATTGTTGGGTTTGGGATAAAATTACGTCTATTGGGGTTGTAACTTATAAGGAAGCAAGAAGGCAACTATATATTTCAATAAACTAGACTTGCCAAATTTCACTGATTTAATTACCTCCATTGGTAAACATTGAAGTAAAAACAATTTCGTGCAAGTTTTAGGAAAAAAAGAGAAATAAGAGTGCAAAATCATTAATTTGAACTAGCTCAATCCTTTTAACTCCAAAATAGAAGTACATGCGTATACATGAAGAGTTTGTTAGATAAATGTAACGAGAAATCAAACATTTGAGCACGATCACTCTGCTTTCTATACTTCCCAGGAAGTAGCTTGGCAAGTACGTTGTGCAAACTATTCTATTCACCGAAATTCCAATGAAAGAGCACATGATGAAGACATTTATGGCTGCCCACAAGGTCTTATGATGTATGACAGTGTAGATACTAGTCATATATAAAAGCCACCATCGTACCATAAAGGGCTTGCATGAGAATAAATACACTGCGATCGATTAGTAAATAGGTCATATCACGATCCGGAACCATAGACCATATCAAGCAAAATAATATATACCAATATGGATGTGCAGAAGGCATATGCATCTGCTAGTAAAAACACTAAAAATGCTGCTTTCTTTGCAAAGATGGCACTACCGGTCTCACTATTAAGACCGTCGGGGAGTGTAAATCCAGCCGCAAATGTGATTGTTGCTACTAGAGCTACGACAACAGATATTGTGTTTTGCATTTGATCCAAATTTGTCCGGGGATGAATATATGTTGCTCTAAAATATGGATTTCATTTGATTTCATTGCACATCCTTTCCGGCAATTTAAATTTTTTTTTTTAAGTTCTACAAAAGTTATTGATAATGACTGAGCCACCGTTATAAAATACAACTACCAAAAAGTAAAAAAAAATGTCAGTTTTTTTTTTATTAATTATTACTCCCTCTGTTCCATAATACTTGAAACAATTCGCATTTTCATCCGTCTCACAATACTTGACACGTTACTAAATATGAAATGAGACCACTAATAAAAAAATATTTTTTCACATTTTTTCTTTCCTTACCTACCCCACTCCCTCCCCATTTGTTGTTTTGCCCAAGTATTATGAGACAGAGGGAGTATAGAACACTAATTTTTGTTAGAAGTGCTTGGAACATACCCATTTAGGATTTTCATTGCTAAGCTTAGCAAGTGTCGATATTGCAGTTCTGCCTTTATAATCCTAAATATTTCTCCCTCCTCCATCTTGGGCGAGTAGTGCGTTAGCTAGAAGCATGTCCTCTTTCTTTAGTGCTCGATAGGTAGGTCAATCCAGTTCGGATCCGACCCTACTCCTCCCAGATCCGAGGAATAAACATCTTGACTGCTTATAATTTCTTCAACATCACTAGATCCTTGGTGCAAAGCAGCAAGAAGAGGACTAAAGCCATCATTGTTTATTATGCGACATGATGTTGAATCGAGTGATAAAATATAGGATGTAAGCTCTTTTTTACCATAATATATAGCAAGGTGCAAAGGCGTGTCTCCATTCATATTCTTTATTCTCCAAGTAGAGTGATTGCGTTAAGTAATTGACTCCTCTGCTGCTTCTAAATAGCAGCTTGATCCCAATCTCACTATTTTTGTTCATTGCCGCAAAATGTAACGGTGTAACACCCGTACCCTGTTTTTACTAAAACTGATATGAATTTCAATTTTATTTAAAACTTTAAAATATAATTTGAAAATATTATTAAATTTAGATCGATCAAAAAAATATCGGATTCAGATTTTGACTCGCTTGTACCCAATAATTTAGCATGACTCAAGTTTGGAATTAGAGCCGACCTGACCCGCTTGACCTCACCTCATCGAACCCGCCCCAATCACTCAAATTGACAGCATTATCGGGCGAGCCTATGAATGGTCTGGCTTGATTGTGCTTTAATCTATCATAAATTGTGACGCGTGGTTGGTAAGTTCCAAGCACGGTGCACCCGGAAAAACAATAGGTATATTTTAAAGAACATGGGCGAAAAAAGAACATTATAGACATTTATAAAGAACGCAAGCATAATATGTTATTTGAGTTTGATCACTATATTATTTGAGTTTGAAATGTATCTTCTTTACATTATACAATATGTTCTTTAATATATGTACATAAAAAAAGGTTAAATTCAACCACCTGAGTAATCATGAAAAAGAACATGTTGTTTAATGTATTATCATGTTCTTTTTGTAAAGACTTATGTTCTTTATGATGTCATGTTCTTTGTCAAACACAAACATATTCTTTTGTCAAACACATGTATGTTCTTGTTCTAAAACTAGTATGTTTTTTTTTTCAAACACTAGTATGTTCTTTCCGCTTTTTTTTTAGTTTTATCGGGTGCACCATGCGCAGGTGCACCTGGGTGCACTATACTATTTTCACATAACTTGTGTTTACCCAATAATCATCTGACTAAAATTTGCCTTGAGTCTAAGAATGACCCGACCAAAAATTCATCCACTCGAAATTTACATGCTTCAAACTTGCTGTAACCCGACTTGACACAATTAACTGAATCCAAAACATTTCCTGACCCATTATTAACTTAAATCAAACTCGAATTGCAACCGAAAAGATATAAAGTCTGTCTTAACCCGAAACCTGAAATTGAGCCGAAAAAGCCCGATACCCGAAATGTTCTGAACTTAAATTATCTTATAATTGAATAAAAAAAGTCTGGTGCCAAAAATAACTCAAATTGTTCATTTTTAACCATAGTCAAGCTCATAAACCGAATTGATATTTCTTATTATAGCAATAACAAAATATTTCCTTTGTTCCACAAATATTGCAGCAATAATCATTTCAGGAAGTTTCATAAATACAACATTTTCCTTTTTGCACATGTTTTCTCTCTTTGAAAGAAAGAAAACCCGAACAACTATCTCTCTATTTGCAAAAATATAGAATTGAGCTTGATCCATCAATGGAACAATCCGAACATGACCCAACTTGATTTCGACCCGGCTCGAATAGGACCCGAATATAGTCTGACCTGAACATACCCAAGCTGAAATTGACCCGACCCGAACTCGACCCGATGTCTGACCCAAGTCATACCCGAACCTGAAATGATCTGACCCGACTCATACCCGACCCAAAATTGGCCCGAACTATACCCAACCCAAACGACCCATTTGCCAGGTCTACTATATACTATATTCCGCAATAATAAAATTCATTTACTTTAATAGTATGATTGAAATCTGCGGCAATGACTTTACATATTATGCCAATTTAATTTTAAATCTACAAGTAGTTTTAATTTATGCATTACGCGCAATCAACGCAACATGCTGACTGATGGCCTGATAGGCACATAAGTGATACGTCATAGCCCAAGTTGGCAAACACTCTAATTCAATAATTTGCTTGAATTTATTTATTTATATTTATTTATTTTTGTTATCTAGAATTAATTATTGTCCAACAATACATATAGATCAATTTCGCATGGAAAAAAGTTATCCCACATATTCAATTCAGAATGTAACTAGCTTAGCTAAACAATGCACAATAAAATCGTCATCCTTTTTCACGAGACCAACTAAAAGACATAAAAGAAATACAAAGCGACAATGTTTCCCTAAGCATAAATTGTAGGTTCGACAGAAAGGTGACACCTTGTTCTTGACAAGAGATCTTGTATGTTAGCATCGTAGCAAGTTCCTTATTAAAGAATCCCCTTTTCCCTTCGATTAAGTATCAAGAAAAAATTAAAGTATTTTTACCACCATGATAACGACTAAGAATTTTATCAAAGACATAACGAAAAACATACTTTAAATCAAATATAATTCAAACCAAACAAACTCCGGAACCAAATCCATTAAAAACAACTAGGAACCATCACGGCTTAGACCAAAATCCAAAACCAATTTAAAAAACCAAAAGAATAGGTAGTACAACAAACCAAATCATAAACCTCAAAACAAGTATATAAAAGAAAAGTAGTAAGAATAACCTATAGATTTCTACACTTAAACTCATCATGCTTTTAATGCATCCTATACCTATCACTTCTCCTTGTTATGTCCTTATTGCTCACCAAAATGATCATATATAGCCTGTAGCAGGTCAAGGGTTTGATGGATGGTAGGTCACCCAATTCACCACTGAACGTTAATCAGCAACATACAGAGTATCAATCAATAATAATTCGTTGGTTACAATACTTTACAAAGAGTCATTATCTAAGAGTAATACGAATTAAATATTATTACCACATTTGTTCATTCTTAATTAAAAATTTGTATAAAAAAATGAGAAAAAAAATAATATTATTGGGTGTACTTCAAATTCGGTCGGGTGTATATTAAAAGCTAGCTCTTCATTTGATATTGCTCCCTCCATGGTTTAATAAGTGTTACATTATTGGCACATAATTTTAGGTAATTTTATTGATTTAAATAAAATAATAGGTAAGTGGGGTGGTAGGAATATTAAAGAAATGTAAAAGAAAGATATTGGAGTTAATAGTTTATTGAAAAGAAATGAATGTGAGAGGAAATAAATAATAAAAAAAAAAATAGTAGTGGGTTTGAGTGGGGACTATGAAAGTGAAGGATATATATTAAAATATAGGTTTCTTTTTTTTTCCCAAAAAGGAAGTGTAACATTAATTAAAAACGGCAGCATTCAGTAAGAGTAACACTTATTAAAAAAAGAGTCGAGTATGCAAAATTAGAGATGAAGGTAGCATTATTATGTAGGGGTGAAAGTAATATGGATTTAATCTGCGTACTGAACCGAATCGAATTAACAATTCGATTTAAATCGGTTTGGAATTTTATAAAAATATGGATTGCGGATTAGTTTTGGTTTTGCACTTCAAAAATCTGAAAACTGAAATTTTAAACCCAATTCCCAGTCCATTTTCCCCTCTATATATAAATCTCTAAAATAGAAACCCTAATCCCTTTTCCCTCTTTTCCCTTCCTCATTCTTTCCGACACGCATTTGCGGCAACCCTAATCTATCCCTTCTCCCTCTTCTCTAGTTTTCCATTTCTCACCTCCTTTGTGACCACCTCTCAGACGCTCATCCACTAAGCAACGACCACTGCTCAGAGTCCAATTATTAGCAATGCGCATAACTATGTCAGTTGCTAACGACATATTATTTGCATCAACATTATTTTAGCTAGTTGCAATTAGTATTTTAGTAACTAACATACTTAACGCTAGTTGCTAATAGGGTGCTCGTACTAGCAATTTTTCCCACTAGTGATCGTGATCGCTCTCACTCTCACTCTCACTCTCACTCTCACTCTTCTCCGATGGTCCAGTGGTCCACCTCTTCCTTTCTCATTCTTTCACTCTCACTATGATAGTTAATTTATTCATAATTAAAAATTTGGAACAATGGTGGCTAATTTGGAACGGTGGTGTTAGACTCTCGCTAAGTGAAACGACTGTATGGAAAAGCTGTTGGGGATTGATTTGCCAATTAAATTTTGATTTTGCTTGAATAATTTCGATTAAATTTCCTCAACCACAACTAAAAATAAAGGTTTTTGCGACCGCCTTTAACAGTTGCTGAAAATAGCAAAAACAGTCGCTGAAAATAATTGTGACCGCCAACGGTCGTAACATGGTGGTTGTTATGCACGTGGTCGCAAAAAAAATTATTACGACTGGGATGGTCGAAAAAAAATTGCGACCGTTTTCCTTATTTTCAACGACAGCATGGGAAACGGTCGCAAAATATCATAATTGCGACCGTTTATCACGCCAGTTGCAAATCTGAAAAATAGCGACGGCTTTAGGCGGTCGCTAAAAGATTTAAAAAAAGTAAAAAAAAAATGAAAAAAAAACGCACTCACTGGCTCACTGCCTATATTTCGCAGCCAACCCCACCACCATTCACACCCCTACCCACCTCTACCGCCCACCCTGAACAGCCTCTACCCACAAGCACTACCAACCCAAAACAACCCTTAAACAAAAAAACATTTTAATATATAAAAAAAATTAAGCCATAAAAATAACCCACAAAATTATCAAAAATCCACAAAATCAACAAACAAATGAACAAAATCAACAAAACATGAACAAAATTAACAAAAATATGAACAAAATCAACGGAAATTCAAAATCAAACACAACATGAATGAAATTCGAACTAGATATGAACAAAGTTCATGAAATATTTGATCAAAATCAACACAAACTCAAAATCAAAACAAAAAATCAAAGTAATGAAATTCGAAAAAAAAACAAACAAAAATTGAAAAAAAAAAACAAAATTTGTTTAAAATAAACATGGAAGTTCGAATAAAAATGAAATAAAACCACATACCTTTCCCAATATTTCTTCCTCTTTGGGTTTATATGGTCAAATTCGACCATAAACACTCCAGATTTGAAATTTTTATGGTCGAATTTGACAATAAACACCATAATTATTCGTTTGTTGACGAAAATTCGAACACTCAAAATCGTTTGTTGACGAAAATTCGAAGAAAAAGAAAAAATGAAGAAGAAAAAGAGAACGAAAATGGAGGAAATGGTGTTGGAAACTCTAGTTAATAGAGGATAGAGACGTAAGAAGAAAGAGAAAGGAAAGAGAACAAGGAGAAAGGAAAAAAACAAAAAAGGAGCTGGAGGTGCGTGAGAAAGGAAAGAGAAGAAGGGGAAAATTAAGGAAAGAGAAGGAGATGGTCAGATGGAGGAGAAAGAGAAGAGAGAGAAAGGAAAGAGGAAGAGAGAGAAAAGAAAGAGGAAGTTGTGTGAGAGTGCTGAGTGATTAGGGTTTGGGAGTATGGCTATCCTTTTATACCCTTTTTTAAAAAAAGAGATAAAGAGATGGCGACCGCTAGAAGCGGTCGCAAATTACGTATTTACGACTGTTTTTAGCGGTCACAAAATAGTTATTTTATTTTAGAATTATTTTTAATTGTTCAAACATATTTGCGACCGTTTAAAAGGTCAAAAACGGTCGCAAATTTGTGACCGCTTTCAAAACGGTCGTAATATTGCGACCGTGTAAAAACGGTCGCATATTCATATTTTGCGACCATTTCCTTGACGGTCGTAGAAAAATGGTCACAATTTACCCGAATTCTAGTAGTGAAAATTCATGTTCATTTTCTTTATTATCTGGTAATTACTCTTTATTTTGCTTAAATTAATCTGGTTATATTTTGGGTGTGCTTGAAATTGCTTGAATTAATTCTTGATTTAGCTATATTATGTTGCTGTTGTTGTGTAGCAGTTGTATTGCTAGTTATATCGTTGTTGAATTTTCTATTGTATGCTGGTTATATTTTGGGTTATATTTCATCATCACTATTTTCTTTTTCTTAATGCTGTATCGCTGCTGTGTTGTTCTTACATTGATGCTTAGCTTTATATATACTTCTTAATTATTTTTAATATAATGTTATTTTGCACTTCTGCTTAACTCCACGGGTTTGTTGAAGGACTTGTTTGTGCTCAAAATTGGCTACGTTCTTCTTCATTTGCTAATATTGAAGAATATTTAGAGGAAGTTGAGGAGCTTGAAGAAGGTAATATAAAACAACATTTAGCGTATATTATCTATTTCATTATTTCATATATATAACATGTATCTTGTTTATTTTTGTATTGCTTGACTTGAAGAATATGGCAATTGATGGTAAAATTGATCCCTAGATGATCGAGATTCATTGATAATGCTGATAGAGTATAAAACATATTTATGGGCCTCAACTATCAGTTTAAACTTTTGGTTGAATTGGTCCTTTAACATGGTATCAGAGCCAGGCCCACAATATGGGACTCTAAATGGCTAAAGTTCACTAGGCCAAAAGTAGGTCCATGAGGGGGAGTAAAGAAGCACTCTAGCCCGAAAAATCACATGAGACAGAGTTAAAAAGGGACCTTACATGTGAGGGGGAGTGTTGAAAAATAAACCCCTCAAGTATCACCACATGTAATTGTCCCACATTGGTTGAAGACTAGAGAGTTAATCACTTTATAAGACTAAGGGGCTACTCCTCCAACAGCCATATGGTTTTGGGATGGAACCTCCTTTGGACTTGTGAAGTAGACTCTCTCTCTTGGTTTGTGGGTACTTGCTGAGTTGGTGGAGTTGCTACCATGTTTATACAATGTTGTTGTAGTGTTGCATTTAATGCATTTTAAGACACTTAATTTTTTTTTCTGTAATTTGGATTTTAACTAGGTTAGGTCCCGTGCCATGCATGGTTATTCTAATTACACCATATTTTCTTTTGACAAATTAATTTATTTATAGCATAAATTATAAAAATTGTTAAGTATCTTGAACAAAATTGAAGTAACCTGGAAAATTTGATCAGGATCAAATTCTTAAAAAATATTCCACCAAAATTACATCTTCTTGAAAAAGAGTATATATTTTCTTATTATTCCATAATTAATTTCGTATTTACATTAAATTGGTAAATATTGTTGCTCATTTATATAGTTCACAAAAACACACATTTTTTTTAAAAATAACTTCCTTCAAAAAAAAAATATATAGTAATTAATTATTAAAAAAAATATACTAAGGACACACCAGAAATTGACACGTGTCATTGCTAGTGTGTCTTTTAGTATATATTATTATTATTGATGGTTGGACAATTTTTTATTTATTTTTTTTATTATATTTTTTTTATTTACTAAATTAAGCCAATATTAGGCCTTATGTTGAAGACTTTCGTTAAGAACGATTATAATTGAAGAATATTATTAAGCCTTTTACTTTAAATTGTTACTTTTGTTCTTGAAATCAGGTCCAAAATTTAGGGGAAAAAAAATAGGTCCATTTATTAGGCCCTAATTTTATGCCCAAAACGACATACTCGCCAAAATTCGGTAGCTTGGATTCAATTTTCAAACTGGAATTAAAACGGATAGGATTGGACTAGACTGAATGTAGATTCAATTTGGATTCAGTTTTAAAAATCCTAAACCGAATTAATTCTGTGGATTCGGTTATGTAAAATTTAAACCCCAAACCAAAATATATCATTTATTCTAGGGTTAGGAATATTTTAACATTTATTATGCATTTTGGGATTATCCTAGTTTCCTAGTATATCATTTATTTTAGGGTTAGGAATATTGTAAAATTATATTCTTTGACGAGCTATGAGAAAGATAAGCCAAAGTTTATGCAAATTGTTCATGGTATCAAGAGCAGGTAAAGAATTTTTTACACAATGGTAGAAAGTCTCATCCAAAGGGGAGAAGACCCTTCGACATCATCATTCATCGAATTTTCCATGGGTTTGATTGGTAATGACATTTTTTTTGATGATTGTTTGAATAGTAAGTTTAATATTACTTCTTGGATCATTGACATCGGAGCTACACATCACGTTACAAGGAAAAAATCATGGTTATTTAATACTCAAAGTTTTCATTGTCCCGTTGGTTTGCTTATTGGTGAATCGGTATTGGCTACTTTAGAAGGCTCAGTTCGTTTGTCAGATAAAAATGTGCTAACTCAAGTTCTTTATGTTCCTAACTTGAATTGTAGATTAATTTGCTTTCTGTCTCTCTGCTTAATTATACATTGAATACAATTGTCCAATTTAAATCTTTTCTGAGTGCTATACAAGACCAAACGAAGGAGCTGATGAAAGGAATAGTGTCCTTCAAACAAGTGTATTATTCCGATAGAGGGTTCGGAATTAATTAGAAAGCTAATTATTCAGTGAGGTCAAGTGATCAAAATGCCTAGCTTAAGGCCTCTTCCGATTAGTAAGATTAATGGATAATTAATATTACAGCTTAATCTTGACTAAAACCTTCGGGACACACCTAATCGTGTAACCAAAACGAAACGACGAATTAATCCAAAGGATTAAATGAGTAAATAAAGTATTTACGAACAAAGATGTCGGATTCCGAGCTTAGAGCGTCGAAGCCGAGCGTCATAAGTTGAGTCGAATTTAGGAATCGATGAGATTGAAAAATCGACAAAACAACAGGTCATTGCTATGGCAAGATGGCTTGCATGGCTAGCCAAAGCCATTGCCGCAAGCTCAGCATGCTTAGCAAGGCCAAGCATGCTGGCCGAGCATGCCTTGCGTGCATGGCAAGGCCAGCATGGCTGGTCGCACTTGCTAAGCAAGCTAGCAGCCAACCCCACACCATCGCAACGCCAGCAGCAAGCAAATGCTCGTTGAGCCTTGCGCAAGGTCGCAACAGCTAGCTGGGCTCTGTTAGCCAAGCAACGCAACCGTAGCAGCAGCCTGCATTGCGTGCGTGGCCAGCTGGTTGTGCGTGCGTGCATGAACGCTGGCTGGCAGGCCCAGCCAAGGCTGGCCATCAGCTAGCGTGTGCCTATTGGCTCGGTTTGTTTTAAGAGTTTTCTTGGGGAGCAAGGGGTGGATGGTCCCCCCATGTGGTCCTCACCTAACCACTTGCTCTCCTTATGCCACTTGTCGTTTGGTGATTCATTTAGATATTTGATTTAATGTAGATTACATTAAATTCCATTCTACATTTTTTCCAACTCTCCCACATTGATGGGAGATGGGATTTCAAGGACTCCTTTCCCTATAAATACCAATCATTTGGCATTGGGAAAGAGCAATTGAGTTGGTGAACTTGAAGGGATCTCCATAGAGAGAAACACTTTGTTCTAATACTCTAAGTAATTTTCGTCTAGCCCCGCTAACGTTCGGGGTAGGGGTCGGCTCGGTTCTGTAACGAGGGTGTTAATTGTCGGAGGTTCGCGCATTTGCGGGACTCTACGCTTTCAAATCCAAGCTCAAAGTGAGAACGAAGCACGCTTCAAAGGTAATGATCCCTTCTCTCTCCTCTTGTTAATTATGTGATTACGGTTTTAATATATGCTTAGTTACTATAATTTGTGTGCAGATTTTAGGCGGGTTTCCTTTCGCGTGGTGTTGGACATCACGAAGCCCAACATCGGTATCGGAGCCGCGTGCATTTAATTATTGTAACTAATAATTAATTAAGGTGATTTAAATGGATTTAAATTTCTGGTTTTGCCTTCTAATTAGATTAGAAACTCGTTTTAATTAGTTTTAATCTCGTATTTATACTAATTTTGGCTAAAGAACCTAGATTTCGACCCAAAACTAGTGACTTTTGGGTAGAATCGATGTTCAAAATCGGTTTTGACCCACTTCGTCATTGCTCCAAAAGCCAAAATCCACGTAGAGATATGTTTTTTGAGGGGTTTTTCTTTTTTGACGAAAAATGTCAAATCTTTAAACCTTGATTAATTATGGCATGTTAATGTTAGATTATGTGTATGGTTACACCATTAATCTATTCCAATAATAATCCTTATTAAACATATATATGAAGTCATATTTGATGCTTAATTTGGTGGTTTATTTTTCACATAAACTTGCAATTTCACAATTTTGCAAATTAATAGCTTCAAGTGTGAATGTTTATGGTGAATTTGTATTTTTGAAGCCCCTAAAAATATTAAGGGTCCAATCTTTAATTGTTTATTTGGTTGGAACTTAACTTTCTAAATTCCATGTTGAACTAATTTTGATTTTAATCATTTTTGAGTTGATTAAAGTCATAAAAGTTCAAAGTTGTGATTGAAATTTAATTACTCTTTATATTGGAAGTATGTAATTTTTCAAGTTTACACAAGTTAGTGTTGGAAAATTTTCATTGGATGATTGTGTTTAATTTTTCCAACTCCTTTTATTTTGTCAAATCTCATTAATAATTTATGTTTGGTTAAATTAATTGAGAGAATAGCCATTAATTTTTGTAGCATCAAGTTGAGCCAAAAATAATTTAAAGGATGGTTCTTGAATTAATTTTGGTTTGTGGACTAAAAGTTGAATTTATTTATGTTTGACTTGTTTTATTTTCATTTTTGCTCAATATTGGTTCTAAAAATAATTTAGAATTAATTTTATGTCACACAAAAATCGGGATGAAATTCCGAGGCATAAACACGCAAATCGAGGCACAAAGCCCCAAGCATAACTCTAGGCCAGTTGGGTTGTTTGCATGTGCAGCCCGCATTTGGCTGCCGAGGAGTGCGGGGATGGTGCATCGATGTGTGCATGAGTGCGTGTGTGGGTGAGCATTGGTGTGGTGGCTATTAGTGTGCATGGTGCGAGGCTATTTTGTGCGTTGGTGCGATGTACGGCTGCTTGGCAGCGCCATCTCGCACGGCAGCAAGGGCCTTTGAGGCCTACACTTGGTGGCGTTGCAAGTGCGCTGTTGTAGCTAGCATAACGCACATGGTGCAATTCTGTTAGCCACAAACAGGCTTCTTGGCGCAACAGTTGCTGTGTAGGGCAGCACCCACGCAAGGCAGCCAAGGCTCGGGCCTAGCAAACCAAGCCTCGTTGCTTGGTGCTAGGCACTCGAGCATCATAGGGTTATGCGATTGTGTCGTTTTTTAATTATTAAAACGAGGCTAGTCCTCGGTTTTTCCCGGCACTTGTAAAATAATTTTGGCAAAATTTGGGTAAACCGGCTTCATTAAATTAATTGGATTAATTTTAATTAAGTAGGATGCGAAATTTAGTAGGAGCTTCATTAATTATTTGAGCTAATTTTATTGCGTTTAATCACATAATCGGTTAACAACTTTGACTAGTTTTAATTAGGCGTGTTAATTGGATTAACCACCTAAGTTAGTTACTAGTTTGCTTGTGTTTTGCATTATTGCTTGAATTATTTGTAAAATGCATGGGCCATTCACGTTAGTGAACGGATGAATGGAATGAATATTCTATCACATGTTTTATAGAATGAAAACTAGTGGGGCCCTACTAGGATAGTAAATACGGACTACGGCGTTCCGTTTTGTATTTTAGTAAATCTAAATACGGTCTGCGTACCGTTGCGTATTTTTGTACCTTAATATTTAGATTAGTCCTAGTCTTTTTAGTAGTTGCATAATTGGTGGTGATGTCTCGAAGACGGTGTTTCTAAGAAAACGAGCCAATAGGATGCAATGAAGGCCCTTGAAGATTTGAAGACTCAAGTTCAAGGGGTCATGCTAGTTGCCAAATGCATCTTTAATTATGGTTTATATATTTTGCTTATATAATTGCAATGTTAGATGCATGTTTAGGATTTCGAATGTTGAATGATTAGTTTAGTTCACTTAAATCAACCAACATAGAAACCCTAAGTCCGAAAAAAAATTGAGTTAAATTTGTCATTCCAAGATGACACTTACGGAACTAATGAGAATAGTAATGGGTTGTGCCAAAGTACATCATTACTACTTTCCTAGGGAAGTAAGGTATGTTGGTGTGCTTGCCAAAGCAAGGCATCGCATACACATTAGTTTTAGTTAGACTCAACGATATCAGTAAGGAGTCCTTATATGTTGTGGCAATGGAGATAAAACGTCAAGAAAACATTAGATGCGACGTCTTATCGAACCAAGATTAGCTTAGAGCTATTAGCAATTGGATTGCTTACCTTAAAATATTAAGTGTTAAGACAAGCCAAAGCATGCTTAATCACTTGTTGATTTTTGGGGTCTTGGAATCGTTTTATTCTCGTCTAAATGGGACAATATTAAATATGTGGATAAAACGCTTAATAAGATTGAAAATTTGCATGCATGCTTTAAATTTCAAACTTATTGGTTTTATGAATGGTTTTTCATTGCAAATTCTTTAAATTGTGGAATCATGTCTGCAACTAATATCAACAATAACCAATTTTCACTCCATTCTATTCTCGATAAAGAGAAGTTGAATAGGACAAACTTCCTTGATTGGCAAAGGAACTTGCGTATAGTTCTCATGCAAGAGCAAATGGAATATATCCTTGATGAGGAAATGCCCGACACTCCCAATGAGGAGGTCACTCAGGCTGCCCTTAACCGATGGCACGCTGTCAATCGGGATGTCAAATGCATCATGTTGGCCACAATATCTCCGGATCTCCAAAAGACCTTCTTTGGAAAGGAGACGACTTTTGAGATCATTTCTGAACTCCAGAATATGTTCCAAGAGCAGGCTCGAACCGAGCGATTTGAGACTCATAGGCAGATCCTTGAGAGTAAGCATAAGAAAGGAGAGCCGGTCAGCCCACATGTACTTAAAATGATTGGATTATTTGAGAACATGGAAAGGCTCGACGCTAGGTACTCAACCGAGATGGCAATTCACATTATTCTCCACTCGCTGCATAAAAGCTATGACCAGTTCAAGATGAACTATAATATGCACAACATGGAGAAAATCCTCACCGAGCTTCATGGAATGTTTAAGCAAAAAGGATGAGGGGAAGCATGATATGCTTATGGTCAAGAAGGGCAAGCCATTCAAGCGCTCAGGCGAGAAGAAAGGCTATAAGGGGAAGGGTAAGAAGACCTTTCCGCCTAAGTCAAGAGCTACCAAGGGCAACAAGGATACGAAGGTAGCCTCTTCTCAATCAGATTTCGAATGTTTCTACTGCAAGAAGAAGGGACATTGGAAACGCGATTGCCTCAAATTCAAGGAGGATAAGAAGAATGACGCCGTTGCTTCTGGATCAGGTATATATGTTATAGACCTTAACCTTACTAGCAAATCTTCATGGGTATTAGATACCATATGTGGCTCACACCTATGTTCCAATGCTCAGGGACTAAGGATAAGTAGAAAGCTAGTGAAAGGAGAAATGGAACTCCAGGTCGGCAATGGAGCAAGGATTGCGGCCGTATCCGTTGGGACACTTAGTTTGTCTTTGCCCTCTGAGCTTGTTTTGGAACTTTAACATTGTTATCATGTTCCAAACAGTACCAAAAACATTATTTCAATTTCGGCGTTGGACGCCAAGTAATTTGAATTTATAGTTGTTCATTTTATCTCGATAATGTTTTATATGGTACGGCACATTCAGAAAATGGTCTTTATGTGCTTTCTCTAGACAAACAGGTTTATAATGTTAATAAAACCACTAAAAGAGCTAAGACCATTGAGTCAAATCAAACATACTTTTGGCGTTGTTGTCTTGGCCACATTAACATCAAACGCATCAAGAAACTTCTTCATGAAGGGATTCTTGATTCATTCGACTTAGCCAGATGATAAAGCAGCCATTCTCCAAGTTGGGAGAAAGGGATAGTGACTTGTTGGGTCTTATACACACGGATGTACGTGGAGCAATGAGCACAACCACAAGAAATGGTTATCGCTATTTTATCAGTTTCACGGACGACTTAAGTATATATGGCTATGTCTACCTTATGTCGCACAAATCTGAATCTTTTGAGAAATATAATGAATTTCAGAGTGAAGTGGAAAATTAGCTTGACAAGAAAATCAAAGCACTTCGATCGAATTGAGGTGGCGAATATTTGAGCTACGAATTCGACGATCATCTGAAAAAACATGGAATTCTCTTAGAATTGACACCTCCTGGAACTCCACAATGGAATGGAGTGTCCGAAAGGAGAAATGAAACTTTGTTAGACATGGTTCGATCAATGATGGGTATTAGCAATCTTCCTATCTCTTTCTGGGGACACGCACTTCTAACCGCGACACTTACACCGAACCGCACTCCGTCAAAAGCTGTCAAAAAGACTCCATATGAGTTATGGACAAAGAAACCTCCACGGTTGTCTTTTCTTAAGATTTGGGGTTGCGAAGCATATGTCAAAAGACTCATATCTGACAAGCTTGCACCAAAATCTAACAAGTGTTTCTTTGTGGGCTATCTAAAAGAAACCAAGGGGTATTACTTCTACAACCAATCTGAGAACAAAATATTTGTTGCTCGAGATGGTGTCTTTTTGAAAAAGGAGTATCTTTCGAAAATGACAAGTGGGAGGAAAATCGAACTTGATGAAGTTCGAGAGGATGAGGAACAAAGTCAACCTGACAAAACTGACAATCAAAGTGCTTTAGAAGTAGCTGTTGACATTGGTCAGAGTCAAACCGACAATGTGCAAAGTCAAAATGACAATGCAAATGCTCAACCTATTACCCTGCATAGGTCGCAAAGGCCAAGATCTCAACCAGATAAATACCTTGGTGTTGTCTTAACCGAGGAACAAGACATCCTAGTTGTGGATAAAGATGAGCAAGCGACATACAAACAAGCTATGACAAGCCCCGACTCTGCAAAATGGCAAGAGGCCATGATATCCAAGATGGACTCCATGTTTGAAAATCAAGTCTGGGACTTGGTTGATTTGCCCGAAGGTTACACACCTATTAGATGCAAACGGATTTTCAAGTTGAAAACTAACAAAGATGGAAATTTATATGTATACAAAGCTAGATTGGTGGCAAGAGGTTACAGGAAAATTAACGGCATTGATTATGATGAAACCTTTTTGCCAGTTGCCAGGCTTAAGTCCGTCAGGATTATCCTCGCAATTGCCGCATATTATGATTATGAGATATGGCAAATGGACGTCAAAACCGCCTTCCTTAATGGGATTTTGGAAGAAGCTGTGTACATGACATAGCCGGAAGGTTTTGTAGATCCAAACAATGTTGGGAAGGTATGCAAGCTTAAGAATTCTATTTATGGACTAAAGCAGGCAAGTTGAAGTTGGAATCTACGATTCGATGAAGCCATTAGAAAGTTTGGTTTTATCAAACATCTTGATGAGTCTTGTGTTTACAAGAAGGTCAATGGGAGTGACATCACATTCCTCGTCGTATATGTCGATGGCATATTACTCATTGGGAACATCATTCCAATGGTAGAGTCTTTAAAGGCTTGGCTTGGAAAGTGTTTCTCAATGAAGGACTTGGGAGAGGCACATATTGGGCATCCAGATCTATCGGGATAGATCTAAAAGGATGATTAGATTGAGCCAAAGAACTTATATAAAAAACGTACTGGCACAATTCAATATGGAGGAAGCCAAAAGAGGCCACCTACCCATGTCACATGGCATAACTCTCAACAAGAAACAGTGTCCGAAGACACCTGATAAACGAGAGAGGATGAGTCAGATTCCATATGCTTCGCTTATTGGATCGATCATGTATGCCATGATATGTACTAGGCCAGATGTATCGTATGCCTTGAGTGCTACGAGTCGATTCCAATAAGAACCCAGGAGAAGCGCATTGGACTGTGGCTAAGAATATCCTAAAGTACCTGAAAAGGAACAAGGATAAATTTCTGGTCTATGGTGGGAGTAAGGATTTGGTTGTTGAAGGTTCTACTGGCGCAAGATTCCAGACTAACAGAGACGACTTCAATTCACAATCAAGATATGTGTTCTATCTTAATGGAGGAGCGTTTAGTTGGAAGAGTGCTAAGCAAAGCACGAATGCAGACTCTACAACTGAAGCCGAATACTTGGCAGCTTCGAAGCAGCTAAGGAGGCAGTTTGGATTCGTAAGTTCGTTAATGAACTTGGTGTTGTTCCCTTAATAAAGGGACCAATAGACCTCTACTGTGATAATAGTGGGGCTATTGCTCAGGGGAGCCAAGGGAGCATCAGAAAGTCAAACATTTCATGAGGCGATTTTACATGATAAGGAAATGGAAATCCGAGGGTGAAATCAGAATTTGCAAGATTGGAACGGATGACAATGTAGCCAATACACTCATTAAACCCTTGCCTCAAGTGAAACACAACACGCATGTTGAGGCAATGGGAATCAGGCACATTGGAGATTGGCTTTGATTTCCCTATTTGTGTGTTTTAATTAAGTTGTGGAGATCTTAATGTAAAACACCATGTTAAAACATTCATTTATGGAGTAATTTAATTTTTGTGTTAATTATTATTCCATTTCTATTTAATTGTGGTTTAGAATTAAATATTGAGTCCATTAGATTTCAACATTCAAAATAGGGTATTAAAACCATGTCTTGGATAAAGAAACACCTATTAAGTGAACTTGAATATCATATTGAAATTATCCCTAATCGAGCTTAGTTGAAAGTTGGACGATTAATGACCGCGTGAGATTAGTGTGTAGTATGATTTATAGCACCCTTTCTTGTGCTACAAGGACATGATTGTCGTAAATCATTTGCACAGGTGTTAGTTTAGAACTATACCAGATCGACCTATGAGAATACTTTAAGAGATTTGACAATCGTCATAAGTATATCGCTCATTATGGCTATCTGAACCTTTTTCTTCGACCATGAGTGTTGTTAGTTCTCTTGTTTGAGTACTAGTTCGTTTTGATGTTGTTAAACGTATGTCGTAAAAGGGGATTATAAAGGCAATAGTTGGGTGGTTAGGGCCTCTTATTAAGGGAAGCTAACAATGCAAGACTAGGAATGTCCTCCTGTATTAACAATAGGGAACATGTCTTTGTTGTTTACAAGGCCTCTCGAAGAGCGAGACTGTGAAAATGCATGGCCGTCCTCAGATTGATTTTAGAAATCATCTACTTATTGACAGTCGAACTCGAAAATCGAGAAACACTTCTGCACGTAATAAGGATGACGAAGAATCTTATCTTATAGTTCATGAAGAGACATTAAGTGACATAAGAAATAGGCTATACACAAACAGCGCACTTGTCTAGAAGTAAAAGTGAGAGATTGAAAGGAATGGTGTCCTTCGAACAAGTATATTATTCCAATAGAGGGTTCGAAATTAATTAGAAAGCTTATTCAGTGAGGTCAGGTGATCGGAATGACTAGCTGGAGGCCGCTTTTGATCAGTAATATTAATGTATAATAAATATTACAGCTTAATCTTGACTGAAACCTTCGGGTCACACCCAATCGTGTAACCGAACCGAAACGACTAATTAATCCGAAGGATTAAATGAGTCAATAGAGTATTTACGAACAAAGACGTCGGATTCCGAGCTTAGAGCGTCGAAGCCGAGCGTCATAAGTCGAGTCGAATTTAGGAATTAATGAGACGGAAAAATCGACTAAACGACAGGTCATTACTATGGCAAGAAGGCTAGTATGGCTAGCCAAGGCCATTGCCGCAAGGCAAGGCTTAGCTCACCATGCCTAGCAAGGCCGAGCATGCCTTGCGCGCATCGCAAGGCCAGCATTGATGGTCCCACTTGCTAAGCAAGCTAGAAGTTAGCCTCCCACCATCGCAAGGTCAGGAGCAAAAAAATGCTTGTTGAGCCTCGTGCATGGTCGCAGTAGCTAGCTGGGCTCAGCTAGCACATGTAACGCAGCAGCAGCAGCAGTAGCCTGCATTGCGTGCGTAGCCTGCTGGCTGTGCATGCGTGCGGGCTGGTTGGCAGGCCCAGCCAAGGTGCCAGGTGCTAGCGAGGTTGCCTTGGTTGCCAAGGCAGGCTACCAGATAGCGTGTGCATATTGGCTCGGTTTGTTGTGAGAGTTTTCTTGGGGAGCAAAGGGTGGATGGTCCCCCCTTGTGGTCCTCACCTAACCACTTGCTCTCCTCATGTCACTTGTCGTTTGGTGATTCATTTGGATATTTGATTTAATTTAGAATTAAATTAAATTCCATTTTGCATTTTTTCCAACTCTCCCACATTGATGGGAGATGGGATTTCAAGGACTCCTTTCCCTATAAATATCAATCATTTGGCATTGGGAAGAGTTGTTGGGTTGGTAAACTTTAAGGGATCTCCAAAGAGAGAAAACCTTTGTTCTAATACTCTAAGTAATTTTTGGCCTAGCCCCAACTAAGCTTCGGGGTAGGGGCCGGCTCGGTTCGGTAGTGAGGGTGTTAGCCAACGGAGGTTCGCGCATTTGCGGGACTCTACGCTTTCAAGTCCGAGCTCTAAGTGAGAGCGAAGCACGCTTCAAAGGTAATGACTCTTTCTCTCTACTCTTGTTAAGTATGTGATTAAGGTTTTAATACATGCTTAGTTACTTTAATTTTTGTGCAGATTTTGGGTTGGTTTCGTTTCGCGTGGTGTTGGACATCACGAAACCCAACAGCTGATTGAAACGGGAGTTCGGAAACGGACTATATTATTTTAGGAAACCGGAATTGGTGTAACATGTGTCAGTAGATGAATCAATCACAACGTTAGAGTTATGGCACAGACGAATGGGGCATCTATCCGAGGAAGTGGTAAGGTTACTTCCTCATGATAGTAATACTAAGGGTAGTTTACATAAAGGTGTGAAGTGTGCTTTCGTGCTAAACATCCTAGAGACAATTTTTCTTTGAGTGATGATAAGACTTCTCGATTTTTTGAGAAAATACATTGTGATATGTGGGGTCCATACCATCATGTTTCATCGTGTGGGGCTCGTTATTTTTTAACAGTTGTTGATGATTGCTCTCGGGCAGTATGAATTTATTTGTTGATTGATAAAACTGAAGTGTTTCAAATGTTTATATGACTTTTGTTGCTATGGTAAATAGGCAATTCTCTCAATCAATTAAAGTTGTGCAAAGTGACAATGGTACAGAGTTTAATTGATTACTTGATTATTTTAAGGCAACTGGAATTTTGTTTCAAACTTGTTATTGTGTGAGTACTCCACAACAAAATGGGAGAGTTGAAAGAAACAAAAACACATTTTAAATGTTAGGAGAACGTTGAGATTTCAGGCTAAATTACCTATCTATTATTTGGGGGGCGGGGAGTGTGTTCTTGCTGTAGCCCATCTAATAAATCGTACCCTACACCTTTGCTACAAAATAAAACTCCTTTCAAAGTTCTTTTTCACAAATCACCCTCATTTGATGCTATTCATACTTTTGGGTACTTGTGTTTTGCTCATTATCAGAAAACAAATGGGGATAAATTTTCAGGTAGAAGTCGAAAATGTATATTTTTGGGGTGTCCGTCTGGAAAGAAAGGATGGAGGTTGTACGATCTAGATACAAAGAATTTCTTCGTTTCTCGTGATGTAAAGTTTATTGAAGGGGTGTTTCCGTTTGCTAGTCCAAAATATGTGAATATTGAGCTTCATATGCATGACACGAGTAGTGATACTCATCATAATATTTGCACCATATGATGATAGTATGTTTGACGTTGATGATATGGTCTATAATCTTGAAGAGCATGTGCAAAGTCATGAAGTGCAGCAGGCCATTATTGTTGATAATGTTGATAATACAGGGTATGTACAAAAAGAACCAGCTACCCATATTGACGAAACAGTAAAGGCCACGCACAGGCCCTAGCCAAATGAGTCCAGCCACGGGCAAGTTGTGGCCCCTTCTTCCAAAAGTGAACAGCAGCAGCCTAACGCCACGGGCAGGCCATGGCCAAGTAAGTCTAGCCACGGACAAGCTGTGGCTTCTTCTGTCCAAACTGAACAGGATTAGCCCGACGCCATGGGGCGTGGGTATGATGAAAAATTCCCCTCGGTTAAGTTTCGTGATTATGTGACTCACACAGTGTTTGCTAATAGTTCGTCTTCGTCCACTCCATCTTCTAATCTCTCCTCGGGTACTCCATATCCTTTAGCACACTATATTAATTGTGACAATTTTTCTATGAATTATCGAAAGTTTCTTGCAGCTAATATTAAGGGTAAGGAATCTAAGTCTTTTAAAGAAGCAATGCAGTATGATGGTTGGCAAAAATCAATGAAATAGGAGATTCAAGCTTTAGAAGATAATGGAACATGGATCTTGGAGCATTTACCTCCAGGTAAACGAGCTCTCGGTAGTCAATGGGTTTTTACAAGATTAAGTTTCTATCAAATGGGTCAAATCTCGTTTAGTCGTTTTTGGTAACAAGTTGGCATTGATTATAATGAAACTTTTTCCCCGTTTGCGAAAATGACTACAATTCGGGCTTTTCATGCTATTGCGGCGTCCAAAAATTGGGAGCTTCACCAAATAGACGTTCACAATGCTTTTTTTCATGGTGATCTTAATGAGGAAGTTTACATAAATGAACCTTCCTCTCGGGTTTGAGAGCTCGGATCCTTCTTTGGTTTTTCGGTTGCGTAAGTCATTGTATGGCTTGAAGCAAGCTCCGATATGTTGGTTTGCAAAGCTTGTGACGGCTTTGAAAGAGTACGGTTTTCTTCAATATTATTTTGATTATTCTTTGTTTACATTTACTAAGGACGATATTCAAATTAATGTCTTAGTATATGTTGATGATCGTATTATTTCTAGGAACAATCCGCTGCACTTGCTACTTACAAAGCCTATCTTACTGATTGTTTCAAAGTGAAGGATCTTGGTCCTTTGAAATATTTTTTGGGTATACAAGTAGCCCGAAGTTCTGCAGGTTAATGGAGAGTTTCTTGTGAACCCAGAGTCCTATCGTTGTCTTGTGGGTCGTTTGATTTATCTTGGAGTCACTCATCCGGATTTGGCATATTCTATTCATATGTTATCTTAGTTTATGTAAGAACCTCGGATCGAGCATTGGGATGCGGCGCTACGAGTGGTTTAGTATTTGAAGGGCACTCCAAGTCAGGGAATTCTTTTACGTGCTGATTGTGAATTGAATTTGCAGGGTCGGTGTGACTCAGATTGGGCGACTTGTCCTCTTACTCACTGATATTTGACAGGTTGACTTGTATTTCTAGGCCAATCACCTATTTCATGGAAGATAAAGAAGCAACATACAGTGTCACTGTCATCTGTAGAGGCCATATATAGATCTATGGTCGCGATTACTTGTGAGCTTAAGTGGCTTAAGGGCATATTGCTGAGTTTGGGTGTGCAACATCTGAAGGCGATCAAGTTATTTTGTGATAGTGAGTATGTGTTACACATTGCAAAGAACCCTGTTTTTCATGAACGAACAAAGCATATTAAGGTTGATTGTCATTTTGTTCGTGATGTGATTAATGAAGGCTTGATTTCTCCGTCACATGTTTCGACTTCTTTTCAACTTGCGGACATTTTTACAAAAGCTCTTAGCAAAACCCAGTTTGACTTTCTTCTTTCCAAGTTGGGCATTTTTGAACCGCATGCTCCAACGTCCAACCTGAGGGGGGGGGGGGATTGGTATTGAGATAATATCGTATAATATATTTTTAGAATATCTTGTGGTATATTTGTTAAGATATATTCGTGACATTATTATGTATTTTGGGATTATCCTAGTTTCCTAGTATATCATTTATTCTAGGGTTAGGAAAATTGTAACATTATATATTTTTTGATGAGCTAATGAGAAAGATAAGCCAAAGTGGAAATTCTTCAAAACTTTCACCCTTAAACAACAAGCATCATTAAAGAAACTAATTATATTAACTATAAAAATGGATGAAATATATCTAATGTGGTTGAGTGAGAATTTGAAAAAGAAAGAGTCATAGTATAAATTATTATAACCTACTTGGGAATGTTCTTAGAGCTATCTAGTTATCCTACTAAAATGAGAAATTGGGAGAGAAAAAGTCATGGTATTATTTTTATAGCATAAATGGGGATGTTCTCACATCTATCCAATCATCCGAACATATTATTGAAAATTTGGGAAAGAAAGAGTCCTCAAATTTTGCTATAAATATGGTATTGTTACCCTTCCCAACATACATCAACCATTAACATTCATCATTTGCTCAAAAAAAAAAAAATTCATTATGGCCTCATCCTCTACAGGAGACTCAATGCTATTCACAGCATACATTGGAGCAATGTACAAAAATATAAAATTTTCAGACGTACCTATCAACAAAAATGTGCAATTCAACTTCCTTCTTTCATTCGCTATCGATTACACAGAATCCTCTTCTTCTCCAACCCCCACAAATGGCAAATTTAACATCTTTTGGGATCATTACAAACTCACTCCTTCTGAAGTTTTGTCTATGAAAAACAATCACCCAAATGTAAGGGTAGGCGTAAGCTTAGGTGGTGATTCGGTTTCCGGCCAAAAAGCTATTTTCATGCCCAGTTCAATAGATTCATGGGTCTCAAACGCTGTTTCTTCTTTGAAGGATATCATCAATAAATATCATCTTGATGGTATTGACATCAATTACGAGCACTTTGAAAGTGGAAGTGACACTCAGACGTTTGTTGAGTGCATTGGACTTTTGACAAAGAATCTCAAGGAGAATAATATAGTGAAATTTGTGTCAATAGCTCCATTTGATGATGACGATGTCCAAAAACGCTACCAGGCTCTGTGGAAGAAATATGGGAAGTATATAGACTACGTCAATTTTCAGTTTTATTCATATGAGCAAATTACAAGTAAATCCGAATTCATCACTTATTTTAAGAATGAAAGAAGAAATTACAAAGATGGTAAGATTTTGGCAAGTTATATTAGTGATGGAAGCAAAGGGCTAAAACCAGGAAAAGACTTCTTTAAAGCTTGTGAGAAGCTAAAGGAAATGAACTTACTACACGGGATCTTCTTTTGGTGTGCTGATGATTCTAAGGTATTGAAGTTCAAGCATGAAGTTAAAGCTCAAGAATTGCTTGCAGCACCAAGATTTTAGTCTTCCTGTAATTAATTTGCTTTTTTAGGAAAGTTGCATGATTTTACTTGCTCATTAGGGGGAAGGTTTTGCATGTGACAAAAAAAATGTCATTTTATGTACTGTCTTTCAAATAAAGTTACTACGAAGTATTATATATGATAATCTCATATTTTGTTGTTTTGAATTTGTCACAGGTACGGTACGTCATTGACTTAACCTACATATTTAATGAATTTAATCAATGGTTAATTTACAATTCTAATAAGAGTTGTGAGAATTGTTCAAACAACTTTTAATATGCCTATAGGTGTGTGTTATGTAACTTTTGAGATTATATTACACGTTAATTATATAAATAGTTTGTTTAAAATAAGACTATCATGAATTGTTAATTCGCAAACTTTAAAACTAAATGTTAAAAGATCAATTCAACCAAAACCTTAAGCTGATGTCTGTAGCTTAGGATTATGTTTTATACTCTATCACGTTTTCTCATAGGGGAACCCTTTGAACTTGAAATGTGGATGCAATATGATATGGACCCTTAGCAAAATATTCCATTTTAAATTGGGGGGTGAATGAGATTAGAACCCGTGACCTTTGTGTCACGTTGACTCCTACCATGTTAAGACTAAAATAACCTAAAACTTATGCTGATGGTTCAGGTCCATGAACATATTTTATACTCTATCCTATCTTGTTTTTATTTGGCTTTTTTGGAAAGTGAAAAATACCATCTACTATTATAGTCATTTTTTTATGTAGAAATACCATCTACTATTAATAAGCACCAACAGATTTTTATTTTATTTTATTTTATTTTATTTTTTTTTTTTTTTTTTTTTTTTACCATCAACAATTATTCATAACTGTAAAAATTACCATATGTTTGCCCAACTTCTATATTGTAACGTCATGTGGGCCCCTCTAACTACCCATCCCCCCTTCTATTTCTCTGCTTTTCGCTCTCTCTTCTCTCAATTCTCACCTCTGTTGTTTGAACATTGTTCCCAACTCTCTTAATTTGTATGAAAAAATTGGTTTAAATAAAACCAACTTTTGCCGATTTACTTTAAATAAACCTAACTTTCGATTATTTTAGAATAATTCCAACTTTGGGGTCTATTTACTTCTAACAGTCCTAATAACCGGTTACCTGATGAGAAGGTGAATTTTTTTTTCTATATAAATTTAATAAAATGTGAAGTGTCATGAACTAATTGGTAAAAAAAATAAAAATAAAAAAAAGCCCCCACGATAAATTGCCAGAGGAAGGTAGGTGGGGACAAAAAAAAAAAAAAAAAAAAATTATCTGTATACAATTGTGTACAGTTCATTGACAAAGAATAGGAGGTGGTTTAGTGGTTTTAGTGTTAACAAGGTTTCTTTGTGGTTGTGGGTTCAATCCCTACATCTAGCATTTTTTTTTCCTTACTTATTTCTGTTTTAAAATTTTCCCCGTCCTTGCTCGGAGGAAGTCTTTGGCAAAAGTGAGAGGGTCCATTTGGACCAGCACACAAATAAAATAATAATAATATCCTGAAAAAAAACAAAAAAACAAATAAATTAATTTAATTTCCTTCCGTTAGGTTGGAAAACGGGAATGGGTATGTTTTTGGGGGGGAATTTTACCGCCAAATTGCTGCTGATTTCTACTGATGTCAATGCTTTAATTTCCCAAAATTGATAGAAAAGAAAGAGAGAGAAAGTCTCAAAGTTCAACAAAAAAAAATTCCAACAAAAACTTCAACAAAAATAGCAAGAACGACGAAGCTCTAAATTTAATCTAAGTTAAAAATTTAGTAAATTCAAAAACGACAAACAGGTGACTATAATTTATTTATAATTAGTGTTGTTATTTTAATTAGTGTTTTTGTTCTTTTCAATTTAATTCGTTAATGTATTAAACTAAATTTCTAGGGTTTCTAAATTGGATTTTCGTGAGTTGTTTACTAATCTCAACAAAGACCATCTAATTCAGGTACTTGACTTTAATTTTAATGTATTAAACTAATATTTTGTTGTATTGAAGTTAGGTTAAAGCAAGAAATTAAGTACGGAGTGTAATGCAATTCTATTTTTTTTATTGTGGTTATTGTATTGATTTCGGAAATTAGTTAATATTATGTTAATATTTGTACTGTTGTCGTAATTATCAATTGAAGTTGTTAATTAATTCAAAACTCAATTTCTAGGGTTTCTAGATAATATTTTGTTAATAATTTTGGTGGTGTCTTGGATTTGGAGGGTTTCATAATTTGCAAAACTTCTTTTAGGGTTGGGAAAGAATTGACATTTTGTTGTTATTTTAATAGTATAGTATAAACCTTAATGTTGCTAGTATGAACCTTGATGTGATAAAAATGACTTGGTTGTTAGTTTAATTGTGGTAGATCATTTCTAGGGTTATAGTTGAAGACCATTAGTTCAATTTAGGGTTTGTGAATTGGGGATAAAGTGGTGGTGTTTGAATTCAATTGATTGGATGAAAATGAAGAAAGGTCCTTAGACAGATTTTTGTAGTGACTAAATTGATTTGGTGTATTATTTGTATGTGCTTATTATTTCAATTACATAGAGCATATATGTATTGAATTTTGAATTGTAATCATCATGCTTGGTATTTCATTTACACAAAACATGTATGTATTGAATTTGCCTAATTCATGAAATTGTATAGTTGGAAATCATGTGTAGTTTATCTGATAATCTCAAGATCGCTAAATGTAGGTAGTTTATGATTGAAAATGTTTGTTGGAAATGTTTATTTCAAATTGAATGTAGACTAGTAGTTTATCTTATTTATAAGTTTATAAGTCATTATGTGCAAATGTTTATTTATTTGAATTGAACCTTTTATATGAGCTTGAGTGTGCTTGCATTTGATATGAAAAAAAAATGTGTTTGTATGCTTCTAATCAAAGAGTCAAAGAGTAACGATTAGCATTTGCACGAGACACGAGCTCAAAAAAAATTAAGCAAACTATTTAATGTTTTAATGATTACTGCTATATTTTCTTTTAAATTCAAAAGGGGAGATTATGTTATAAATATCAATATATGTTTATGATTTGGTGAATGAATTGTTTATGATTTCATTATGTTAGAAATATATGTTCATATTACTACATAATGTTGTCCTCGAATGTCTTAAAAGTTTCTATGTGCTTATCATAAAGTGATGTACATCTGTTCTTAGGATAAGGGGGGGGGGGGGGGTGGCAGTACAAGTGGTGCGAATTTGGACTGTGATGATGTTTTGCTCTTGGACTCTGATGATGAGGTTAGGCCCCAATGCAATTAGGTAGC
This sequence comes from Chenopodium quinoa, assembly GCF_001683475.1. Classification (NCBI taxonomy): domain Eukaryota; kingdom Viridiplantae; phylum Streptophyta; class Magnoliopsida; order Caryophyllales; family Amaranthaceae; genus Chenopodium; species Chenopodium quinoa. The sequence continues at coordinate 2,284,642 of NW_018744895.1, forward strand.
AGATTCAACATACTTGTGTGATGGAACGCATAGTATGAGGTGCTATGATGCTGTTCTTTCTAATGGGGTTGTTCCTAAGCCCTTTGTAGGGATGATATTTGCTAGTTGGGGAGATGTTGATAGTCATTTCAAGAACTATGGAAGGCAACAAAGTTTTGGTATTCTTCGTGCATCTGGTTCTTACACCCAGAAGAAGGGTGCTGCGACGAATCAGCTAAGAGGGTACATGTGGAAGTGTGAATGTTATAGAGGCACTACTTATAGCCGTCACATTAATGGGAAAAGGGTGGATGCTGAACGTGAAGGGCCTGCGCGGCGTAAGTAAAAGAAATGTGACTGCCTTGTGTATATGTACTGCTGCAAAAACAAATCTGGTGATTAGGTGGTGAAGGGGTTGGGATTACAGCACAAGAATCATGTCCCTACACCTCGAAAGTCTCGCTTCATTGCTATGTATAGGCAGGACAACATCAATGCTGTTGTGAAGAGAAAGATCTTCATTGATGTTGGTGCTAGGTCTAAGGTCACCCAAGTCTTCAACTCACTAGCCAGTGAGAGGAATGGGGTTGAAAATGTGAACTTTACCAAAAACGATTTGAGGAATATTATCAGTCGGGAAAGAAGTGAAGAGATGAAGAATTGTGACTGGAATGCATTATTCAATTACTTCAATGACATGTGTGCTGATAATCAGAACTTCTATCATATGCATAGGGTAGACAAATTCAATAAATTGTCCGATGTTATGTGGGTTGACCCAAGAAGTAGAGCTGCATATGAGGAGTTTGGGGATGTGGTTGTGTTTGACTTTACGTACTTAAAAAATGAGTAGGACTTGCCATTAGCAAACTTTGTCAATGTAAACCATCATGGATAAAGTATTCTGCTAGGATGTGCCTTGCTTTCCCATGAGAATACGGAAACCTTTAAGTGGTTATTCAGAACTTGGTTAGGGTGTATGTCTAACAAGAAACCCTTGGCTGTATTAACTGACCAAGATGCTGCAATGAAGAAAGCTCTCCATAATGTTATGCGTGCAACACGCCACCACTAGTGCTTATGGCACAAACTTACCAAGTTCAGCAAGAAACTTGGGAGGCTTGAGACTTATGAATTATTTAAGGTGGAACTTCACAATGTCATTTATGACAGCCTTACTGCTAATGACTTTGAGAAGGATTTGGCTACTGTCATTACAAAATATAAGCTCGAGTATGAATCGTGGCTGGCAGGTTAGTATGTGTAGTGTTTTACCTAATCCTTTACCTTATTTTTTCAACAGTGTTATACATAAATGTCTTCCATTTTAGTTAAATAGGTTGATTCATTATATGAATAATTCATGGATTTTGTTAAATTTGTTAGTTATTTAATAACATTTGGAAAATATTTGTGTATTAAATCTTGCACTTTATCTATTTATCTGTTGGTACTGTTAATTTGGTTTATGTATTTTCTCACCTATCTTTAATAGGTTTGTACTGCGAGAGGAAAATGTGGGTTCCTGCCTACATGAGACACATCTTCTGGGCAGGAAGTAAGACGACTCAGTGTGTTAAAAGCATTAACTCTTTCTTTGATGGCTTCCTCAACAAGCACACACGGTTGTTTGAGTTTGGGCCAAAATACATCCAAGCAATGGTGTCAAGAGCAAATGATAAGCAACCAGCTGATGCTGCTGATCAGCGGTTTTCTCGACCACTTATCACTGGTTTTATGCCCGAACGGTTTTTCAGAAAAATCTACACAGATGCAAAGTTTTTGGATGTCCAAGAAGAATGCAATAGGGTGACCCCGTTGCAAAAGGTCATCAATTCTGATGTTGAAACTGTTACCCATATGATTGAGGAAAGAGTGTGGGTCTTGTGCAAGGATACTCGGATAGAATTTCGGACTCAATATACGAGGATATATCATGTGAAAATGCACGCAAAAACCAGTGAAGCTTATTGCAACTACAAGCATTTTGAAACTCATGGCATTATATGTCATCATATCATTAAGGTATTCTTATCTATGTGCTTATAATTTCAATTACATACAACATATATTTATTGAATTTCGAAATTGTGGTCATCATTCTTGTTATTTCAATTACATATGCCTAATTCATGAATATGTGTAGTTGTGAATAATGTTTGTTTACTTGATAATCTCAAGGTTTCGGATATGCATAAGGTGACTATTGTCCCTAAAAAGTCTGTCTTACCCGCTGGCACAAGGATGTTTTGAGAAAGCACACTAGGGTCAAGGTCGCTTACCATGATCCTTCTAAGACGGAAAAGGCAAGAAGGTATGATGAAATGATGGTAGCTTTTGAGCATGTATGCATTAAGGCATATGCAGTGGCTGATTGTGTCCCTATAGTTATCGAGTCACTTCAGTAGTTGGACATCAACTTGGATACCATAGCCACTACAGCAGGCATATCTGGTGTCACACCAAGTAAGAAAACTCAACCTAAATCAATCAAGAAATCTCCTGCTTCCTCTAAAAAGAAATCTCCAAAGCTTGTGAACACCAAGAGAAAAGGGACTGTCACCGAGACAGAGAATCAGTGTGCTTTTAATGTTTCTCCTTCCTATTTTGAGAGTGGTTCTCCATCTACTGATGTGTTGGTCAATGACCCCGTTTCTCTCAAAAAACCTCATAGAAATTTAAGTTGCAGGTACTGGTCTTGTGTAGAGAGGCCTAAACTGCGATCTCCGGTCAAGGCCAAGTCCAACAGAAAAAGGCACTACACCCTCAGGTTACTTGCAACAATAAGATGTTCATGTATAACATTTTTGCTTCTAATATCACTTACTAATGGTATAATTATGTGCAAGAGAGCTCTAATGAAGTACCTCGCTTGTCTGCTTGTGGCATTGAGATGCTGACTGAAGATGGTTCAGTTGGGTACTTCACTAGCACAGTGGAAGCGGAGTCCTATGGTTTTGTGTTGTGTTTTGAAGATGATGAAGGTTGTGAAGATGATCTTCTCACCCAACATTATCTGGTTTGGGTATAAACTATAGTTTCTGTGTAATTTTTTGGATGTTAAAGGATAGGTGAAAATTAGGGAATAATATTTTTTGGAGCATTTGTAGGTGGGCAGTCATTTTTTGGACTTTGCCCCTGGAAGAGGTTTATTTTTTGGTGTGTTTGCTTTGGTTGAACACACGAGTCTAACAACTATGCAGCTGACAGTTAACTTAGAACTAGTTAAGAGGGATGTATATCTAATCCCTACCCCCCTAATCCTTTTGAACATTGAAGTACCTCTAATGGTCTTAATTGACAACATTTGTAACCTTTTGTGAACAGCTACTATACATAATGTTGGATGTTTAATTTGGATTTTACATTGTGATTGCAGTCTTTGTTAATCACGGCGCTATGTTCATGATAGGGTAGGTTCAAACATGCTTAAAATTGATTTTTAAAAACATAAATTGTTTTGGTCATGTATTTTTTGTTAACTAATCAATATAAAAATAATCCGTATAATTTCAAAAACTATTAGTTATTAACTTGTACATGACATAGAATTTTTATTAATTCAATACAAAAGAAATTAACTTTTTTACAAACTTTATTAGAAGTTGTGGTATTCACGTGTTTCTAATTAAATAGTTAAAAATTTAAAACTTAGGAGATCGCTACCTTATAACTTCCTCATTTTAATTGAAACACATATGGTTCAATACTTACTTTTATTGATATGAAACTTATACCTTACCTTTACTTTTTCTTATTTGAATTAAAACTTATAAGTTCCTCATTAGTGCACAATGATATGAAAGATTGAGTCTTGACGTGATAGGCTTTGTCCCCATGTCTCTATATATGTAGTCAATAATCGATTAATACAAAAGGTTCCATTCTTATTTTTGTTAAAATTAAAACTTATAAGTTAGCTTTACTTATTTTTATTGGAATTAAAAAAGTATAACGTCATTAGTGTATAAATGATTCGGAAGATTGGGTCTTCAAGTAATAGGCTTTGTCCCCATGATTGCTAAAGTGATAAATTAAATGAACTCTTACTAGTAACTTATAAATAGTAATAAATATAAATATTTGTTTTAAAAAAAAATATGTATGTTAATAAAATATATACATGATAGGCTTATCGCGTACCTAACAAAAATAACCTAACTATTCCTTCTAACTGTGTAGTAGGGCAAGTAAGGATCGAATCCCAAGAGACTATGGTTCATTCAATTAATCAGACTCAATTAATCACTAAGCACGTCCCCAATCAATAATGGATGATAATAATCAACTAATATATTAAATAACACAATTAACTAGAGGAAATATTAATCAATAAACTAAAGCATCCAAGATCAAGCATTACCACGATTATGATTGATAAACTAATAAATCTACCCCCAATATATAAATCAATTGACAAGAAGAAAAGCAATCCCTAATAATAATACCAAAGGTCTCTTCCAAGTTATCAATGGCTTCCCAAATTAACTATCAAGCCTACTTCCGTGGAATCAAGCGAATAAGGGACATTAAACACCATGCCTAGATTCCTAATTATTCAATCATCTACTTCCGTGATGATCTTCAAACCCTTAATTGGAATAACCTAATCCCGTTAATACCCAACTTCCGTTGCAATAAGAACAAAGGGATGATAACAATACTAATTATTCCTAATCTAGTATTGGCATAAACACAATCAATTAAGCATGTCAATTGGGATTATTATTGGGGAATTTAAAGATCTACTTTATACATCAATCATAATCGGGCTTAGCAAGATCCTGGATTAAGGAAACTACTCACACATCATAATAAAATCAAAATCAAGTTCAAAAACAAGAAACAGTAAAGAAAACATATTTAGAGAACAGTGAATATCAGAAAAGAGTGAAGTAAGATAAATACCAATTACTCCAATTGAAAGAACTCAAATTGTTGATGAACAATTGATTAATCTGGGATTAAAAGATTGAAATTGCTTAAAGGAAATAAAACTAGGGTTCTTGAGAGTTTTCTAGGGCTTAAGGAGAAAAACTAATGAAAAACTCACTCTAAGAGTTAATTACAAAAGGGTATTTATACCCTCAAAAGATAGAAATTCGGAAATAGCTGAAATCGCGCAATCTTGAACATCGCCCGGTCAGACCGGGCAAACCTCGCCCGATCGGGCGGAGGAAGGCTGCGTAAAATACGACAGTTTTCCTTCTTTGCCCGGTCAGACCGGGCGAACCTCGCCCGGTCGGGCGCGCGTAACACGTTTCCAGAATTGCATCTTCATAACTTGACTTCTTCATCGCCCGGTCTGACCGGGCGAAGCCTGCCCGATCGGGCGCGCGTTGCACCGTTCAGAATTGGGCTTCTTCCTGTGAACTCTTCATTGCCCGGTCTGCCCGGGCAAGCCATGCCCGGTCGGGCACTCCACATAAATTGCAGTTCTTGGCTATCAACTCTTCCGAATCTACTAAAAACACGTCCAATTGCCTAGAAACGCTTCATATTCCTGAAAAGCTTACTAAAACAATCGAATACACTAAAGAAGAGATTGTTAGCAAGAAATGGCTCCGTAGAGCTCAAAACCATATAAAATTACTAAGTAAAACCGGGGAAAACCATTGTATAAAACACGTATATCAAATTCCCCCAAGCTAAACCTTTGCTTGTCCCTAAGCAAAGCAATGAATAAATAAATCAATACTTCACCCCAAAAGCAATTCAAATCAATAAATACGATTAAAGGTAAACTCGACAGTTATGCATCAAAGTCAACCAATCAAATCCATCTGACTACTCATCCTGTCTGACAATAGTCAAATAGAGCAAACCACAAGAGCATATAGAATTCAAGACTAGTGTTCACACACTCAACTCTCATTTATGTGGCGAGTAAAAGATATACTCGATCGCTCTCCATCCAACTCCTTTAAATGTGAACAATGCCCTCCCAAACTCACGCACTCGTGTGTTTAAAGAAAACAAGCACTCAACCTAGCAGTCGACTCGAAATATATCAAATCATTCTTTGCATTGGAAAACAACTAATTTCACATTCACACAACTCTATGCACAAAGGTCAGAAGGTCTTCAAAGCTTGTAATGTAAGGCTAGGATAAAAGGTAGGAAATATTTGGGAAAATGTAAGAGTAAAGCTATGCTTAAGGGAGCCAAAATCCTAATAAATAAAACCAAGGTCAAAATGAATTAATGACCAAATCATCTCCAACACAACTCAACTCTACCAAAAATTCACCAAACATCCAATTATATTAAAAATTTCCAACACTTAAAATTTCACTCATATATACAAAATATAAAATTATAGAACTTGAGTGAACAAACAAACTTTGAACTCTCCTTTTTTTTCTTGAGCAGCCTTCAATTAGAACACTTGAACATTGAAACAATTTTTTTCTTTTGCTCTTTCTTTTCCCTTTTTTTTCATCTCACATTGGAATTTTTTCTTTGCACAATAAATTTTCAATTTTTTCAATCCACAACAATAAGAACAAATAAAAACTTCTCAAATCCACCCAAAATTGTGCAGATTACATGCACACTACAACTCCCTCACCTCACTCACTATTAGCTCCCCCAAGCCAAGCTTGGGACTAGTAACCAATGGGGCTTAAATAGGCTTGTAATGTGGCAAAATAAACAATAAAAGGGCACAAGCAACAACATGGGTAGCAAGAAGGGAACAAATGTATCTAATATCGTCTGAAAGCCACCTAGAGGAACAAATGCCTTCGTCCTCCTCAATGTGCATATTAATGCGTCATGCAAACATTACTCAAAGTTATAAACCAATACTCAACTTCATTGACATACCAGGAACTAACACACATTCCTAACCAAATCAACTAGTCAAGCACTATATTCACAAGTAGTTGGGCAAAATTGACTCATGTTAAGACATCCAAGTAATCAAACATCAAATCATGGCTAACCTATCCACAATACTCGTCATCATATACCAAGAATTAAAACAATTTTCATGAATGGGGCACAGGGAAGCATGATTTATTATTCATTGGATCGTATTTTTTGTATGTTTTTTTTTTTTTTTTTTTTTTTTTTTTTTTAAAAAAAAAAACTAAAATAACTACACTAAAATAAAACAAGAAAGATAAGAGAGATAAGGAGAGAGAGAGTACCACATGTACGAAGCAACTCCCCCAAGCTAAATGCGGCAATGGCCTCATTGCAGCGTAAGGAGAGCATAGGAATCTCGACGGCTCCTCAAAAAGAATCGGGTTGCCTCCCGCAAGCGCTTGTTTAGAAGGTCATTAGCTTGACCGTATTCATCCTCATTGAGTTTGTGGTGAGGAAGAGAATGTGATATCTGACTTTTCTTCAATAGGATCTCCCGCTCGATAGTGCTTCACCCTTTGTCCATTGACTTTGAAGGTGCCCCCGGTGTTGTTCCATAATTCAATGGTGCCATAAGGATATGCTTTGTAGACCGTGAAAGGGCCCGACCATCTTGACCTGAGTTTCCCTGGAAATAGTTTCAACCTTGAATTGAATAGAAGGACTTGCTCTCCTTCTTTCACAGAATTTGGAGGGGGAAGTTTCTCTATTACCTCTACTTTGGCTTTGTCCACCTCAATCCCTTTGTTTGAAACTACATGGCCTAAAACGATTCCCTGTTGTACCATAAAATGGCACTTCTCCCAGTTCAATATCAGATTGACATCCTGGCATCTATGGAGCACCTTTGTTAGATTATCAAGGCAAATACCGAAAGATGAACCATAAACAGAAAAATCATCCATAAAAACTTCCATAGAATTTTCTATGAGACCTGAGAAAATAGCCATCATACACCGTTGGAACGTGGCTGGGGCATTACACAGTCCGAATGGCATTCTGCGATATGCGAAGGTGCCATATGGACATGTGAATGTAGTCTTTTCCTGATCACAAGGGCGGATGGGGATTTGAAAAAAACCGGAATATCCATCCAAGTAACAGAAAAAGGAATGGTTAGCCAATCGTTCGAGCATTTGATCAATGAAAGGCAAGGGGAAATGATCTTTACGGGTGGCTTTATTTAATTTTCTGTAATCAATGCACATCCGCCACCCTGTAACAGTTCTTGTGGCAACAGGCTCGCCTTTGTCATTCTTGACAACTGTCATACCTCCTTTCTTTGGTACTACTTGTACAGGACTAACCCACTTACTATCTGAGATAGGGTAGATTATTCCTGCAGCAAGCAATTTGAGAACCTCTTTCTTGACTACCTCCATCATAGTTGGATTTAGCCTTCTTTGAGGTTCTCTAGAGGAGGCATGATCGTCCTCAAGAATGATCTTATGCATACAAAAAGAGGGATTAATACCCTTGATATCATCAATGGTATACCCAATAACATTTCTATATTTTCTTAAAACAGCGAGAAGTTTCTCTAATTCAATGTTATTAAGCTCAGCATTAACAATAACAGGGTATGTATTTTTAGGACCAAGATATGCATATTTAAGATTAGATGGAAGGGGTTTCAACTCTACCTCGGGAGGCGTCGAACTCTCCCCAACACTCGATGTACTAAGGACTTCCTTGACTGGAGCGATGATTGGATTAGCTTTTGCGTCTTCTAGTAGCCTCGTGTACTCCCTTACTTCCCAATCTTCATCATGGATACTCCCTATCAACACCGTTTCAAGAGCATCTTCCTTTTTGATCAGGGGAAGTTGTTCTTGTTGTAGATCATCGAGGACATCCACTTGACAAATAGTCTCACCCATAGACGGATTTCCCATAGCATTCAGTAATGAATACTCCATTTTCTCATCCCCTACTTCAAATGTTATTTTCCCATTCTTCATGTCAATAATTGCACCTGCAGTAGCTAAGAATGGTCTACCAAGAATAATAGGGACATGGGCATCTTCTTCCATTTCCATAACAACAAAATCACATGGAATAAAGAATTTACCAACTCGCAATGGAACATCTTCAAGTATACCGAGGGGAAATTTAACTGACCTGTCTGCAAGTTGCAGAGATATCCTTGTAGGCTTTAGCTCACCCATTTGAAGCTTTTCGCAGATGGAGAGCGGCATAAGGCTTACACTTGCACCAAGATCGCATAGCGCTCTATTGATCTCTATATCTCCGAGCTTCACTGGGATTGAATAGCTGCCTGGATCACCTAGTTTCTTAGGAAGAGTGTTTTGCAGAATGGCACTACATTCTGCAGTTAGAGAAACAGTAGCATTCTCTGCAAGCTTCTTCTTGTTAGATAGCATGTCTTTCAAAAACTTTGCATAAGAAGGCATTTCAGAAATTGCATCCAAGAACGGTATATTAATGTGAAGTTTCTTAAGGATGTCTAGAAATTTACCGTACTTTTTCTCTAACTTAGCCTGGGCTAACCTCTGTGGGAAAGGGACTCTTGGCATGTATGGGGCGAGAGGTGGGATCGGTTCCCGTGGCTTTTCTTGAACATCATTCCTTGGAATTAGGCTGTCTGGATCTCCCGCCCGGTCGGGCAGTGATTGCCCGGTCTGACCGGGCGAAGAAGAGCTGCTTATGTTCTTCTGTTTGTCTGGAATTTCTTCTTGCGCCCGATCGAGCGGACCTTGCCCGGTCTGACCGGGCGAAGAAGAAATTCGCACAGTCCCCTGTTTTTCGTCGACTGCTTCTCGCGCCCGATCGGGCGGACATTGCCCGGTCTGACCGGGCGAAGAAGAATTTTGCAAAATCCCCTGTTTTTCACTCATTCCCTCAATATCTATCGTTGATGGTTCCCTTACGGGAAGGTCTTCCAACTGTTTTCCACTCCTTAAAATTACAGCATTCATGTGCCCCTTTTGTGGTTGCTCTGTTTGGCCAGGAAACGTACCTGGTGTTTTTGAAGATTGGCCGACTTGATGAGCAAGTTGGCTTATTTGATTTTCCATGAGCTTATTCTGGGCTTGTAACTGTTGGATGGAATTATTTGTGGTGTTGATGAAGTTCTCCATCATTAGTTCGAGATTGGATTTTTGAGGGAGTGGTTGCATAGGTTGCATGGGTTGTTGTACTAGGGGTGGTCTTGGTTGAAAACCAGGTGGATTATAATTGTTGTTTCGAGGTGGGGGCGGAGGTGGATTTTGCTGGGCCTGGGTGTTTTTGTATGAGAAATTTGGGTGATTCTTCCAACCTTCATTATAAGTATTAGAATGGGGATCGTATGGTCTTTTAGGGTTGGAATTGTAGAAGGCATTGGCTTCCTCAATTGATACCTCATTCGAATTTCGTGGGCAATTAGGTGCGATGTGACCTTGAGTATTACACATTTGACAAGTTTCTAGCACATTATTAGAAGATCCAGTTTGTAATCTATCGAACTTGCTTGAAAGTGCCTGCACAGAACTAGTTAAAAGAGTTAGAGCATCAACATCTAATTTACCTCCTTTCTTGACACTATTTCGGCCGCCTGGGTGATAGTTGTCATTGGCTGACATCTTCTCAACCAGCTCCTTTGCTTCGGTTGGATTTTTAGTTAAAAGGGAGCCTCCAGATGCGGCGTCGATATAGATCCGGAATTCATGGGTTAGACCGTTATAAAAGGTTTGGATTAACATCCATTCAGGTATGCCATGATGAGGGCACTGTCTCTGTAATCTCTTGAATCTCCTCCATGCGTCATATAAGGATTCTTCATCTGATTGCCTGAAAGTGGATAGCTCGTTCCTTAATCTTGCAGTCTTTTCTTGTCCCAAGAACTTGACCAGAAAAGCTTTTACTAGTTTATCCCATGTATCAAAGGAACCAGAACCCTCATCTCTTAACCATTCCTTCGCCCTATCCCGTAATGAGAATGGAAAAAGGCGAAGTCTAAGAGCATCATCTGTAACACCATTCAGCTTCATAGTGTCACACTTTTCCAAGAAACCATCTATATGATTCACTGGGCAATCAAGAGGTGTGCCAGCAAATGAATCATTGGATATGAATTGAATAAACTGCGGTTTCAATTCAAAATTCTGAGCGGTGATAGGTGGTCTAACAATGCTAGAAAGGAGTCCGGTTGTTGTGTCAGGGATACCGTACTCCAAAAGAGACTTTGTTGCTTGGTCTTCCATATTTCTGTTACCTGCTCTTCTTCTACTTCTTCGTCTTCTTGCAGTCGCTTCAATTTCTGAATCGAGAGGCACTAAGTCGTCTGACCCTGAGCGACGTGTTTGCATACAACAAAGAACTAGGCAAAGAACATCAAAAACACAGGAGGCAATAGCCGAAGCAACAAACAACGCTTAGTAAAAACGAATCACGGAAAATCAATATGAAACCGTTAGTCCCCGGCAACGGCGCCAAAATTTGATAGGCTTATCGCGTACCTAACAAAAATAACCTAACTATTCCTTCTAACTGTGTAGTAGGGCAAGTAAGGATCGAATCCCAAGAGACTATGGTTCATTCAATTAATCAGACTCAATTAATCACTAAGCACGTCCCCAATCAATAATGGATGATAATAATCAACTAATATATTAAATAACACAATTAACTAGAGGAAATATTAATCAATAAACTAAAGCATCCAAGATCAAGCATTACCACGATTATGATTGATAAACTAATAAATCTACCCCCAATATATAAATCAATTGACAAGAAGAAAAGCAATCCCTAATAATAATACCAAAGGTCTCTTCCAAGTTATCAATGGCTTCCCAAATTAACTATCAAGCCTACTTCCGTGGAATCAAGCGAATAAGGGACATTAAACACCATGCCTAGATTCCTAATTATTCAATCATCTACTTCCGTGATGATCTTCAAACCCTTAATTGGAATAACCTAATCCCGTTAATACCCAACTTCCGTTGCAATAAGAACAAAGGGATGATAACAATACTAATTATTCCTAATCTAGTATTGGCATAAACACAATCAATTAAGCATGTCAATTGGGATTATTATTGGGGAATTTAAAGATCTACTTTATACATCAATCATAATCGGGCTTAGCAAGATCCTGGATTAAGGAAACTACTCACACATCATAATAAAATCAAAATCAAGTTCAAAAACAAGAAACAGTAAAGAAAACATATTTAGAGAACAGTGAATATCAGAAAAGAGTGAAGTAAGATAAATACCAATTACTCCAATTGAAAGAACTCAAATTGTTGATGAACAATTGATTAATCTGGGATTAAAAGATTGAAATTGCTTAAAGGAAATAAAACTAGGGTTCTTGAGAGTTTTCTAGGGCTTAAGGAGAAAAACTAATGAAAAACTCACTCTAAGAGTTAATTACAAAAGGGTATTTATACCCTCAAAAGATAGAAATTCGGAAATAGCTGAAATCGCGCAATCTTGAACATCGCCCGGTCAGACCGGGCAAACCTCGCCCGATCGGGCGGAGGAAGGCTGCGTAAAATACGACAGTTTTCCTTCTTTGCCCGGTCAGACCGGGCGAACCTCGCCCGGTCGGGCGCGCGTAACACGTTTCCAGAATTGCATCTTCATAACTTGACTTCTTCATCGCCCGGTCTGACCGGGCGAAGCCTGCCCGATCGGGCGCGCGTTGCACCGTTCAGAATTGGGCTTCTTCCTGTGAACTCTTCATTGCCCGGTCTGCCCGGGCAAGCCATGCCCGGTCGGGCACTCCACATAAATTGCAGTTCTTGGCTATCAACTCTTCCGAATCTACTAAAAACACGTCCAATTGCCTAGAAACGCTTCATATTCCTGAAAAGCTTACTAAAACAATCGAATACACTAAAGAAGAGATTGTTAGCAAGAAATGGCTCCGTAGAGCTCAAAACCATATAAAATTACTAAGTAAAACCGGGGAAAACCATTGTATAAAACACGTATATCATCCGACGTCTTTGTTCATAAATACTCTATTGACTTATTTAATCCTTCGGATTAATTCGTCGTTCTGGTTCGGGTACACGATTGGGTGTGACCCAAAGGGTTTAGTTAAGATTAAGTTGTAATATTAATTATCCATTAATATTACTGATCGGAAGCGGCGTCCAGCTAGGCATTCCGATCACTTGACCGCACTGAATCATTAACTTTCTAATTAATTCCGAACCCTCTATCGGAATAATACACTTGTTTAAAGGACATCATTCCTTTCATAGTCCAATATCACCAATTCCAATAAGTAATATATTTCAACCAATCATGCATCACATATATTTTATCACAACCATTCCAATTCAATCAAACCAATTCAAATCACCATTTTCAACAAATTCCTACCATGATACTAATTTAGAATCATTAAATTAAATCCTAGCATGCTTCTACACGATATACAAATTTTCGAGTACGCATACGTACCTCGAAAAGCTACCAAAATCTGCAACTTTGCCCAACTAATCCAAATCAAAGTCTCCTACATAGAGGGACAATAACATAATATCAATTACCCTTGTATACACAATTTACAGCAACTTAAAGTCACTTTATACCACTCAAAATAATATGAAAATTGTTTTAAAACCCCTAATTAAAATCCTCTTTAATGGGTAATTACATCCTTTTTATAAAATCATCAAAACTAGTACTTTAAATCGATTTTCAGCACTTGAAAATAATCAAAACCTATTAAAACTTCATCAAAACATATTTTATATGCCCAATTATAATTAGAAACATGAGTTATATAAAACCCCCAAATTAATTGATACTAGAACCCTAAAAATTAAGTCTTGAATAAATTTAAAACCCTAACTTTATAAATTGTGAAATCTGAAAAATAAACACAAACTAATAATCTTAAATTATACTTTTAAACCATTAAAACATGATTTGATACTATAAACATGTTTCAATAAATTAAAAACCAAAAAAACCACATATATATAATTATACGCTAGTGAAATAAAGGAGGGGAAAAGGAAAGAGAAAGGATCGCTTATGGAGGGGAGGTCGGTTGGTCGCTCGCCAGCGACTGCTGGCCAACGATAGGAGGTGTTTTGGTGGCGGCAGGTGGTCCAGTTGGAGGGGTAATGATGACGTGGCATCATGGAAGAGTATTGGCTTGCTTGTTCACAAATGAAAGAAAAGAAAAGGAGTTGTACTCCTACGTGAGACCAAAAGAAAAGAAAGAAGAAGGAAAGAGAAAATAAAGGAAAAGATAAGAAATAGAAGAAATTAAAACTTACCCTTTAATTTTTGTGTGGAAAATTTGGGGATAAATGGAGTATTTGTAGTGTAGAGTAAGTTAGGGTAGGTTTGGGCTTCATGAAACTTAACTTGAATAATGAAATAGTTGGTCCAAATATATAAATAGGATGATTGGGTTTATTCTAAAAATGGGCTACATGGGATAGAATATCTATTGACCTAAAAATTAAATCTTGTTTTAATTGTAATCCAATAATTAAAATAATTTGACCCAAAATATATTTTGTAAATAAATTAAATAATTTATAATATACATAAAAATACGGGGTATTACAATACTCGTCATCAAGCCCTTGGAACCATCACCATGAACATCACTGTAGGAGTTATTAAGCATAGCACTAATTTTCAAGTAGTAGACATCAAGGATTCATTCAACTTGTTGTTGGGACGACCTTGGCTTCATGACCTTAAGGTCTTTCCTTCTTCAACAAGTAAAGGCGATAGTTGGAGGAATTCTTATCACAATCAATGCTTCCCCAATGAGAATCAAAGCGATTGATAAACCAATCATTCATGTGGAGCACGATAAAAATGACAAATATTTGTGGGGTTTTAACGCCAAAGAGGTCTCTTTTATCGAAGAAGATGAAAAGACCCCTCTTGACTATAACCCCCACTCAAGTATCGTGGTCAATGCTATCCTTAAAAGACAAGGGCAATTTCCTGGAATTACCTTAGGAAAGAAGGAATAGCTAAGCGGATGGGACTACCTAGCCTCCCTAAAATGGATACATTTGGACTTGGTTTCGAACCAACTCCGGAAGACCTTAAGCGAGCCTGGGAGAAGTCCAATTCACGAAGAAGAGCTAGTACCCAGAAAGATGTAATGCCAATAGATCCATACCCTTTCACCTTAAATGGACAATTTATAAAGTAAGGAGAAGACTACCCATGCTACGAAAATTCCCTTAAGGAATGGGATACGCTAGCCTGGGTTCGAGATATTTTTAGATTGCAACTTTCTAGATGAAATCCCTGCTCCTATTTATGAGGAACGAGGACCTCCATGCTTTGACTTTAATGTCATGGGTCTCCTCTTTGGGTACGAGAAAAATGAGCCTAAGTGCGTCGACGATCACTCCGCACTTATACAAACTGTGCTACAAAGGGAAAACTTTGACCCCTCCAAGCTCATTACCCTGACAAAAGGACTACTCAATGGATGGCGCAAGATCGTGAAGGTGACTACACCAAGTGGAAGGAGGATATCCATAACCACAGGAGAAGGACCTATGTTTGATGAGTCCGAGTCGTCTGAGTCAGAGTCTGAGTTCGAGTTCGAGTTTGAGTCTTCTATTATCGGGTCTTCTAAGTCTCTTGTAGTTGCGCCCCCTATTGTCAAGTCTACCCCTCGGATAGTTAGTAGCCAGGTCCCAGCGGACCTTTCTCTTTTTGATGTAATGATTCAAGAGTTTAATAATATGTCTTCTTCCGCTTACTCCTCGTGTTATTCCCTTACCCAAGATGACAAGCGTTGATTTGCTAATAATGAAAATGACAAATAAATAATTAAAGCAATTGAAGAGCTTGAGAATAAAACAGCAGTAATTGAAGAAACTGAAACAGTCAATATCTCAAAAGATCCCATCATTAAAAGAGAAGTTAAAATTGGCTTAACTTTAAATCAAGAAGAAAGAACTGAATTAATAAATCTACTTGTTGAATTCATTGATGTCTTTGCTTGGTCATATGAAGATATGCCGGGTATAAGCAGAGAAATTGCTCAACATACTATACTACTAATTCCGGGAATGAAACTTGTAAAAAAAAAGTTGTGTCGAATGAAACCCGACGTAGCACTTAAAAAAAAGGAAGAAATCCAAAAACAAATACCTGCAGGTTTTATCAAGGTATCCAAGTATCCAGAATGATATGGGTCGCTAACGTGGTACCAATTCCCAAGAAGGATGGTAGAGTACGAATGTGTGGCGACTACAAGGATCTCAACAAGGCTAGCCCAAAGGACGATTTCCCTCTACCACAAATCGAAATTCTAGTAGATAATACAGCCAATCATGCACTTCTCTCATTTATGGATGGGTATGTGGGTTACAACCAGATTCTCATGGCAGAAGAAGACATGGAAAAGACAACCTTCATAACACCATGGGGCACTTATTGCTATTCGGGTTGAAAACCGCGGGTGCAACGTACCAAAGAGCAGCAACTGCCTTACTCCATGATATGATGCATAAAGAAGTCGAGGGTGTATGTGGATGATGTGATTGTGAAATCCAAGGATCGCCCTAGACACCAAATAGCCTTGAGAAAATTCTTTGAAAGGCTTAGAAAATACAACATGAGGCTAAATCCCACTAAGTGTGCATTTGGAGCTACCTCAGGAACACTTCTAGGCTATGTCATTAGCTCTAGAGGAATTGAGATACATCCCACTAAAATCAAGGCTATCATGTCTATGCCACCGCCCATAACCGAGAAGCAAATGCGAGGATTTATTGGCCGTTTGTAATACATATGTAGGTTCATATCAAAGCTCACCATGATATGTGAACCAATATTCAAGAAACTCAAAAAGAATGTGCCAGTAGTATGGGACGATGAGTGCCAAGAAGCCTTTGATAAGATCAAAGCCTACCTTGCAAATCCTCCTGTACTAGCGCCAACACTACCAGACATTCCTCTTCGCCTATACTTGACAGTCACCAAAGAAACAATGGGGTTATGCTTGCACAAGAAGTAAAAGAAAAGGAAAATTCCATCTACTATCTAAGTAAGAAGATGCTTGAATATGAAGTCCACTACACATCACTCAAAAAGTTATGCCTTGCACTTGTGTGGGCCACAACTAAGTTAAAACATTACATGCTTGTCCATACAATCCATGTAGTGTCTCGAATGGATCCCCTCACGTATCTCTTTGAGAAATCTACACTTAATGGAAGAATATCAAGATGGATAGTGAACTTAGCTCAATTCGACCTAAGGTTCATGCCCCAAAAGTCTATCAAGGTGAAAGGAATGGTGTCCTTCCAACAAGTGTATTATTCCGATAGAGGGTTAGGAATTATTAGAAAGCTAATTCTTGAGAGAGGTCAAGTGATCGGAATGCCTAGGTGGAGGCCGCTTCCGATCATTAATATTAATGTATAATTAATATTACAGCTTAATATTGACTGAACCCATCGGGTCGCACCTCAATCCAGTAACCGATCCGAGACAACAAATCAATCCAAAAGATTAGATGAGTCATTAGAGTATTACGAACAAAGACGTCGGATATCGATCTTAGAGCGTCGAAACCGAGCGTCATAAGTCGAGTCGAATTTAGAATTCAAATAAACGAGAAATCAAGCAAGAGACAAGTATGAGCTAAGCCGTAGCCTCGCATTGGCCTAGCCATGCGAGTGCTAGGCTAGCCTAGGCCTTTAACCGCATCGGAAGGCATGTCACAAGCCAAGCATGCATATGCTTGCTAGGCTTGCTGGCCGAGCATGCTTGCAGGGCTGGGGCTCGTGTCCGCAAGCAAGCTAGTAGCTAGCGCGCCATACATGCTAGCGTGCTAGCATGTTGGGCCTCGCACCCAGCCACTCGCAGCATCGCAGTAGCTGGGCATCGCCCAGCACACGCAACGCAGCAGCAGCAGCAGCCCGCATTGCGTGCGTGGCCTGCTTGCTGCACGCATGCGTGTGCAAGCTGGCTAGCCAACCCAACCTTGGTGCTAGGCGCCAACTGTGCGTTGGCTACTATCTGGCCAAAGTGGGGACCGGTCTTGGTGACTTGCTTGGGGAGCAAGTGGTGTTTGGTCCCCCCCTCCTTAGTGGTCCTCACCTACCCTTGCTCACCATTTGCCACTTGGCGCTTGTTGATTCATTTGCATTTTAATTTGTTTTTGGATTAAAATAAATTGAGCAAAATGCAATTCTCCCACATTGATTGGAAATGGGAAATTAAGACTCTCTTCCCTATAAATACATATGTTTTGGGTTTGGGAAGAAGCACTTGAGTTGAACTCAATAAGGCATCTCTTTATAAGTGAGAAAACCTTTAAGTTCGTAGTACTCTAGTACTTCCTTGTTCTAGCCCCGGCTAACCTTTGGGGTAGAGACCGTTCAGGTGGGATCGAGGGTGCGAGCCGTCGGAGGCTTACGCACTTGCAAAGCTAGAGCTTTCAAGTAAGAGCTTGTAAGAGAGCGAAGCACGCGTCAAGGGTAAGATCGTCTTTTCTCTTTCTCTCTCTTTTGTTGTTTAATTATGTGATTGCATGTTTAGTTACATTAATTAGTGTGCGGGTCTTGGGCGGGTTTCATTCCGCGTAGTGTCGGACACTACGAAACCCAACAGCGGTATCGGAGCCGTGCTCATTTTAATTATTGTAACTAATAATTAATTGAGGTGATTTAAAATGGATTTGAATTTATGGGTTTTCTTTCTAATTAGATTAGAAGCTCGTTTTAAATTAGTTTTAATCTCGTATTTATACTAATTTTGGCTCACGACCCCAGATTTCGATCCAAAAATAGTGATTTTTGGGTGGAATCGATGTTCTAAATTGTTTTTGACCCTCTTTGAACACTGTCCAGAAGCCAAAATCCACCTAGAAAAAAGTTTTTGAGGTGCTTTTTGTTTTTGACAAAAAATTTTAAATCTTCAAACCTTGATTAATTATGGCATGTTAATGGGTGTATGGTTACATCATTAATCTACTGCAATAATAAACCTTATTAAGCATGTTTATGAAGTCATATTTGGTGCTTAATTTGGTGAGTTCTTTTTCACATAAACTTGCAATTTCACATCTTTGCGAATTAATTGCTTCAAGTGTGAATGTTTATGGTGAATTTGTAATTTTGAAATCCCTAAAAATGTTAAAGATCCAATCTTTAATTGTTTATTTGATTGGAACTTTACTTTCAAAATTCCATGTTGAACTAAGTATTGAATTTTATCATTTTGAGTTGATTAAATTCTTGAAGTTCAAAACTTGTGATTGAAATTTAATTGATCTTCATATTAGAAGATGTAATTTTTCAATCTTTACACAAGTTAGTGTTGGAAATTTTTCATTAGATGAATGAGTTCATTTTTCCAACCCCTTTAATTTTGTCAAATCTCATTATTAATTTATGTATGGTTAAATTAATTGTGGGTATAGTCCTTCAATTTTGTAGTATCAAGATGAACCAAAAATAATGTAAAGAATGGTTCTTGAATTGATTTTGGTTTGTGCACTAAAATTGAATTTATTTAAGTTGGACTTGTTTTATTTTCATTTTGCTCAAAATTGGTTCTAAAATAAATTTAGAATTAATTTTGGTTATCACACATAAATCGGGAATAAATCCCGAGATGAGTGCACGCAAATCGAGACAAAGACCGCCCAAACACACACCCTTCGGCTAGCTGGGCTGCTCACGTAACCCACAGGTGGCTGCCAAGGTGCGTGTGTGGGCTGCTATGCTATGATGGTGCACTATTATGTGGTGTGTGCGAGCACGGTGCACACTTGGTGCTACGATAGGAGTGCATGTGCTGCGATGTGGGGTGTTGCATGGAGCTGGAGCTTGCCCGCAAATGCTGCCAGGTAGCGAGGCTTGCAAGTGCTAGCAGGCCAGCCACCCGCTGCCAGCGCCATCAACGTGTTAGCTTGCGTGGCATGCGCTGCTAGCTAGGCATGCCAGCACCCATGCGCGCAATGTCAAGGCCTTGGTTCCTAGCAACCCTACACACTTTAGGGCCTTTGAGGCCACGTCTTGCTTGCACGCAAGCACGCTGATGTGGCCAGCATTACGCGCAAGCGATGCTGTTAGCCACTTCCACGTGCTTGGCGCAGCAAGGGGTGTGCGAGGGGTAGTAGCCACGCATGGCAGCCGCACCTTGGTGCCTAGCACACCGAGCCTCGGGGCTCGGTGCTAGGCACTCGGGAATCGAGGTGCTATACAATTTTGTGTTCTTTGCCGTTTTAATTATTTATTTAATTATTTAACGAGGCTATGCCTCGGTTTTGCCGGCAATTGCAAAATAATTTGGCAAAATTTGGGTTAACCGGCGTAATTAATTGGATTAATTAAGTTGGATGCGGAATTTAGTGGGAGCTTCGTTGATTACTTGAGCTAATTTTATTGCATTTTAATCACATAATCGGTTAACAACTTTGACTAGTTTTAATTAGGCGCGTTAATCGGATTAACCACCTAAGTTAGTTACTAGTTTGCGCGTGTTATGCATTGTTACTTGTTTTACGTTGTAAAATGCATGGGCCATTCACAAATAGTGAATGGATGAATGGAATGTATACTGTATCACAGGTTTTGTGAAAATGGCAACTAGTGGGGCCCGATTAGGATAGTAAATACAGATTGCGATCCGTTATGTGTTTTTGTAAATCTAAATACGGTCTGCGTACTGTTGCGTATTTTTGTACCTTAATATTTAGATTAGTCCTAATCATAATAGCTAGCAATTTCTATTGGTGGAGATGTCTTAAAGGCGGCATTTCTAAAAAAACAAGCCAAGAGGATGCAATGAAGACCCTTGAAAACTCGAAGACTCAAGGGGTCATGCTAGTTGCCAAATGCATCTCTTACTTTTGTTTTCTATATATATAATTATGTTTATATATGAATGAATGGTATGATAGATGCATGTTTAGGATTTCGAATGTTGTGATGATTAATTAAGTTCACTTAAATCAACCAAAATAGAAACCCTAGGTCCATATAAAATTGGGCCAAATTTGCCATTCCAAGAACAACACTTGTTCAACGATGATTAAAGCGAGGCATCCCTACTTCCCTAGGAACGTAAGGTATACTAGGTATACAAGTTGGTCTTGGTTAAGCTCAACGATATCGGTAAGGAGTCCTTAGATGTCGTGGTAGTGGAGAATCTTCAGTAAGGTCAAGTGATCGGAATGCCTAGATATAGGCCGCTTCCGATCAGTAACATCAATGTGCAATTGATGTTACAGCTTAATCTTAACTGAACCCTTCGGGTTGAACCCAATCGAATCACCGATCCGAGACGACGAATTAATCCGAAAGGATTTAATGAGTCAACAGAGTTTTACGAATACAGACGTCGGAAATCGAGCCTAAGGCGTCGAGACCGAGCGTCGCAAAATCACAAAGCGACAAGTACGAACATAGTCCTAGCACCACACTGGCTTAGCCATGTGGATTCTAGGCTAGTTCAGGCTAGCACGCACCTAGCATGGCTAGGCACAAGCCCAAGCGCACTTGGTGTGCTAAGCAGCCCATCGCAAGTGCTATGCGCACCATAGCACACCATCGCAACCCATCGCAAGTGCTATGCGCGCCATAGCACACCATCGCAGCCCATCGCAAGTGCTATGCGCACCATAGCACACCATCGCAAGCCAATCAGCATCACTAGGAGCACCATGCGTGCCCTAGGATGGCTGGGCACCATCGCAGCCCAGGCAGCATCACTAGGCGCACCATACGTGCCCTAGGATGGCCTGGTGCCGTCGCGGCCCTAGCACAATGCTGGGCGCATGGCAGGACCACACGCACCAAGCACAGCTAGTGCTAGGCACTGGCGCATGCGTGGTGCGTGGTGCTTGGCCGAGGCTGATGCGTGTGGCTGTGCGAGTGTGTGCGAGGGGAGCTAGCAAGCTAGCAGCGTCAAGCCAAGCATGCGTGGCTTGCTAGCAGCACGCATGCTAGGAATTGCGTGCGAGAGGGGCTGATGCGTGGCGCGCATGGTGTGCGAGTGTGATGCGTCTGGCTGGCGAAGCAAGAGGCCAGCATGCGTGGCTCGCTAGCAGCACGCATGCTGGGCCATGCTAGCAATGGTGCGAGACAATGGTGCGATGCATAGCACCAGTGCCAGCACGCACCAGCGCATTGCACTGGCACGCACCAGCGCCAGCACGTAGCACCAGCACAGCCCAGCAACAGCATGCACTGGCTGGCTGGCTGGGTGCTGGGCAGCAAGGCGATGCTAGCTGGCACGCTAGCTGGCAGCCAACTAGCCCACCTTAACCCGGTTTTGGGCATTGTGTGTGGGGACCAATTCATGGCCTTGGGGATCAAGGCAATGGTCCCCCCAAGCCTTGGTCCTCACTTGGCTTTCTCTATTATTGTGCCATGTGTCGATTTGTGATTGAATTGATTAATCATTTAATTTTGGAATTAAATAATTATCATTTTACCAACTCTCCCACATTGATGGGAGATTGGAATTCAAGGGTTCATTTCCTTATAAATACCAAGATTAGGTATTGGGAAATGAACAACCTTGAGTGGAATTAAAAAGGCAACTCTAAGAAAGAGTAAACCTTTGATTCGTAAAACTCATAGTTATTTTGTCCCGGTCTTGACTAACCTTCAAGACTTAGGACGCTCGGGTCGGGTCGAGGGTACGATCCGTCGGAGATCTCGTCTTTTCGGGATTTTGAAGTAAGAGCTCTTTGGGAGCGAAGCACGCGTCAAAGGTATAATTCTTGTTCTTAATCTTGTTTGATTAAGTTTATTATGCTTGTTAATTGCTTTAATTAAGGGGCGAGTCTTGGTGGGTTTCCTTCCGCGTAGTGTCGGGTCACTACGAAACCCTACTGCTAATTCCATCTTGGAAGCTTGGAAGGAAAAGTTCTCCTCCTATTTTCTGGACATGTTCCTTAAAGCACTTGAGGACAATGTCAATGTGAGAGTCACCAAGAGTCTTAATGGAAACTATGATTGACTCGTGTTTGATGTGACTAGGTCACTCTCAAACATGAAGATAAAGCTACCGAAAGAGGGTTGCCTTGCTAAGGAGAGGTGCCAGCTTTGGTGGGTCTACAAACCAAGTTGAGACCTGGTATGCCCCTCCAACCTCATGTGCTTAGAATGACTAGGCTGTTCAAGCACATGGAGCCTCTAGGAACCCCGTTGGAGAATGAGATGGCGGGTCATATCTTGCTT
The DNA here is from genome assembly GCF_001683475.1 of Chenopodium quinoa. Lineage (NCBI taxonomy): Eukaryota > Viridiplantae > Streptophyta > Magnoliopsida > Caryophyllales > Amaranthaceae > Chenopodium > Chenopodium quinoa. The sequence continues at coordinate 2,307,654 of NW_018744895.1, forward strand.
GCTTCACTCCACTCGGGCTATGATGCACTTAGGTTACATATAGCTGCGGGAAAGGAGTCACACTCTTTAAGAAATGTGGTGCAGCTACTATGCCAAGCCACCTCCTATGGAGCAACCAAAAGGCCCTTAAGAGCAAAGAAGAAGGAGTTCAAGAACAAAACGAAGATGCGATGCTTCTATTGTGGTGGGCAAGGACACTACAAGAGGGAATGCAAGATCTTCCAAAGGGATGAGGTAGAGAGGAATGTTTCATCTACCTCAGGTATCTTCATTAACACTTGTGTATAAAGCTATTCATAGGTATTGGATACCATGGTTAACTCACTTTATGCTCCCATTTTCAGGGACCAAGTGAGAAGGGCTTCACAAGTGGATGTGCAACTGTGAGCGGACGATGAAGACGGTCTTTTCGTCGTGCTTGTAGGCACATCATTTGTCTTTGGCATGTAATGAACTAATTCTTGTTTATTATGCTTTGAACATATTTTGATCTATGGCATTGGACGCCGAATTATTTGATCGTAAGACTATAACAATGGTTGTTTTGAATGTCTTGCTTATATGTTCTATTAGATTACATATTTTATATGTGAATAGACAAATGTTAATGATACCACCAAAAAAGGCTAAGACCATTGAGTCGAATCAAACCTACTTGTGGCATTGTCGTCTTGGCCACATTAACAACAAACGCATCAAGAAACTTCTTCATGAAGGTATTCTTGACTCATTCGACTTAGAGTCGTTTGAAAATTGCGAAGGATGTTTATTAGGCAAGATGATAAAGCAACCATTCTCCAAGTTAGGAGAAAGGGCTAGTGACTTATTAGGTCTTATATTCATCATCATTTTCATTTTCATTTTCATTGTTACTTTCAGAGTCAGTGTAGTCGTACAGTGTAACTTCATAAGCCTTTCTAGGAAACCATGAGCCATCCGGAAGAACCCTCTGTTTATGAGTGTAAAATATCAATACTATAAAATATATAGGAAACGATGTCAATTGAATTTACATGATTAATTTTTTTTTTATTTTTTTTTTTTGACAAACTTTACATGATTAAGTATTTCTTTTTTAACTTTTAACTTCTATTTGGACCCAATCTATTTATTTCTGGTTAGTACTTCAATATGCACACATAGCTAAATTCACTATATTTATAAGTAAAAAACAAAGCAACACATTAGTTATATTTAAAAATTACTATCCTAATAGTTATATCAAATATTTAAAGCAGCATGACAATAAAATAAAAATTAAATATTATTAACAGTACCCATCTACATTCAACATACAGAGTAGTATATCTAAATAATCAAATTACTCCAAACAATACACTTTAAACCTAGCAAAATATAGTTAACAATTTTAAATAAACAGCAAACCAACCTATATTAAAACAACTGTGTTTTTGCATATAAATTAAAGTTTCTTACCAAAAAATAAATTAAAGCAATTAAGTAGGAAATTCAAAATTATGAAGGGTTACCTCAAATAAGACGTGTGCAATACGACTGTAGTTCGCGGAGCCCTTAAACAAGTAGAACGACCTAACAATGATTGGATTCCATAAAAATACAATACCCCCGGGTCCACCCATCGAACCAAATATATCCGCCTTGTACTTATCCGGCAATTTTCTTGCTTTAAACTTTAATGCTTCCCTAGACACTCTAGTTTCGGTTAGGATTATTCTAATCGGATCGTATTTGTGAATTAGATAGCAAAAGTTGTCTTCAAATGACTTCCTTGTCTTCTCTTAGGGGAAGGTTATAGGGCACGGGTTCCTCTTCATTGAGAGTCGCCATAATTCGTCGAGGATACCACCGCCCAATCCACTGCCTATCTTCGGTGGAAGACATTAACTCCTTCCATGTATGCTCCACTAAATTTGGGTTTATTTGAGCGTAATTGAACTCGTCATTGTAGTACAATGTTTGATTGATTTCCATTTCGAGAATGTTGTTAAAACAAGGCTCAAAATAGGTGATTCCCTTTGGGTGGTAATCTATAGGCTTTGTTTGGCTATCGCGAGAGGAGAGTCAAGAAGTTATGGACTGCCCTTTGCCCTTGAGAAAAGATTTTATGTTTTTCATTTTTGAAAGCTTTAGAGTTTTGGATGGAGGATTTTGAAATTTGGGGAATGAGTGTTTAGAGAACAACAAATGGAGTATAGATTGAGCTAAAGTAAGCTTGTACTACTTTTGAGCATTCCTAGTTTTCAAAAGCATTTAGGGGCCGTTTGGTTCGCAAAGGGGAATCGAAATGGAATGTAGAAAGGGAATGCAGGAGAATGGACTGAAACCCTCAAAATTAAGCATATTGTTTGTTTACAAAAAAAAAGCTAGGGAATCACACCACCACATCACCACCACAACACCCGTCCTTCATTTTTTTCCACCTTCTCCAGCCACCCCACCGCTAAATCAACAGCTACCCCACCGGCTGCATCTCACCCTGACGTCCACGAACCCAAATCCAAACCCACGCCACCCCCAAGAACCACCAAGATCGAAACCCAGCCAAGAAACCCTACGAACCACGACCGAAATCCAACCACGCAACCCCACAAACCATGACCGAAATCTAAACCCACATCCGGTGAGGTGCAGCGAAATCACGACCGAAACCTAGCCAAGAAACCCCACAAACCATGTCCGGTGAGATGCGGCCTTTGGTTCCGGTGAAGGGGAGGGTTTTGTAAGGGTTATATGTGGGTGGGGGAAGGGTTTCCGGGTAGGAGGAGGGGCAGCGAAGGGCAGCGAGGGTTGGGGGAAGGTCGGCGAGCATCCGAAGAGGTGCAGCGAGTTCCGACGAGGTGCTACTAGTCCCGGCGAGGTGGTTTAGGGTTAAGGGGTATGGTAGTGGTTGGGGAAAGGAATGGGAAAGGTAGGGGGTAGGGAATGGGATTAGGAGGATTTTGGGTAAACCCAAAAAAAAAAACGGGGAATCGGAATGAGAAAAGAGGGAAAACAAACACCAACTAAGGTAATAATTCTCATTCCCTTTCCCCATTACAGCAAACCAAATGGCCCCTAATTTCATACATTAAATGACTTGCTAATTTATTATAATCTAGTTTCATGATACATCCACTTTCTAAGTATAATAATGTTAGTAAGTGATAATAGTTCCATTTACTTATTATAAGAAACAATTACTTCATTAAGTTAGTAAGTGATAAGAATTTCAGAAACTACACCGGGTACAAAAAAAAGGAATTGGTTTTGATTTTATGTTAATTATGTGATAAATATGATGATAGTCACTTTTATCTTTGTTTCACATTTTTAACACGTTATTCATATCAAACATGATTGGCTTATGATATTATTTTTAAGAACCATATGGTATTTACTATGGTAACAAACATTTTATTTTCAGTTGTCAATAGTAGGATTTATTTTATATGTACCTCTACTCTTTTAGTGAGATATTTGACATCCTAGTCATGTCAATATGTCATATGGAGCATAAAGTCAGGAGGATGTTTACTTTTTTTGTTTGTTTGCTTGTTTTTATTTCCCCCCCCCCCCCAAATTTTTATTGTAATTATTTTAGGTTTTTATTTTTTTATTTTTTATTTTTTTATTTTAATAGTGGTTATGTTAGCATTAATGGTGGCAGTATATGATACCCCCACTTTGTTTGTTAATTGGTAAATAATAAAGGTAAAGTGTTAATTAAAATAATAAGGGTAAATAATATATAAGTGTTTCTCAAAGATGCATCAACCTGCAAATCCAATCGGAACCCTAAATCGTTATCAATACAAATCCGGATACAATATTTACAATTCTGTATAAAATGGTAAATGCGTACCAAATTTAAAAATAAAAAAGAAAATGTTATGCAATTATGGTTGTTCAAGCTAAAGTGTCCCTGTAGACACCTGATTGTGTCTCCCCAAAAAACCAAACCCAATGATGAGTACCTTTCACGTCTTTGGTTATCGAGTTAGGTGAAGAGTTAAAGAGTCTCGAGAATTTCCTATGCCTTGACCATTCCTAATCTTGCCTAAAATGTTTTAATCCAAAATAATTTATTTCGTGCCCTTCAACCCAAAATAGTTCATTTCGTGTCATTAAAACACTAGATGAAAAACGTAAAAAGGCACCGGTTCAAACCCCCCCCCCCCCCTTGGCACCGGTTTTGAACCGTTAGGGATTTAAGGGATGCCAAATCCATGAATATTTGGCACCGATTTTGATGCCAAATCCATGAATATTTGGCACCGATTCAAAACCGGTGCCAACTAAAGCATTTAGCACTGGTTATGCTAACTGCATGATTTGGCACCGGTTAACCGGTGCTAAATGCTTTAGTTGGCACCGGTTAACCGGTGCCAACTACTATGGCGCGAATTTTTTTTTTTTCCAATACTATTGGCACCGGTTTTTAGCATGAACCGGTGCCTTTAACTACGTTTGCTTTTTTTTTTTCGGCAATAATATATAATAATATTAATACTAATAAAAATAATAATAATGAGATCATGTACATCCTGCATTAATTCTACCATTAGGATATTATAATAACAATAATTAATAATTATTATTATTATTATAATATTAATAATAATAATTGAAATAATAACAATACATAAATATTGATAACAATCCTAAAATATAATACTAATTAGAAAAAAGTGTCATAATTACAAAAAATATTAATCAGTAATGTACGTAGTACACAAGTTCAAATAGAAATAATATTTACAAATTAAATGTGATGAAGGACGCCAACATGTCTCGAACTTCATTAAGTTCTTCGCTCGTGAACGGACGTCCCGTTTGTCCCTTGCAAAACTTGGAATAAACAAAACGTAAGTTAGGAGTGAATTACTTAGGTTATATATGCATGTAAAAATACATTTACAAGCTAAGTAAGGCCTATTTGACTACTATGATGCCTATTTCCTATATTTCTTGTCAAGTGAACTCATAGTTACTCATAACATGTCATTATCACTTAGTTATAGGTGGCTAATGATTGAAATTACGAGAAAAGAGCAATTTAAGGGTTTTAGGACGCATTTTCAACCAAAATGGCCCAAGTAAGACCTATTTGACTACTATGATGCCTATTTCCCACATTTCTTGTCAAGCGAACTCATAATTACTCATAACATGTCATTATTACTTAGTTATAGGTGGCTAAGGCTTGAAATTACGAGAAAAGAGCAATTTAAGGGTTTTAGGACGCATTTTCAACCAAAATGGCCCAAGTAAGGCCTATTTGACTACGATGATGCCTATTTCCTACATTTCTTGTCAAGTGAACTCATAATTACTCATAACATGTCATTATCACTTATTTATAGGTGGCTAAGGCTTGAAATTACGAGAAAAGAGCAATTTAAGGGTTTTAGGACGCATTTTCAACCAAAATGGCCCAAGTAAGGCCTATTTGACTACTATGATGCCTATTTCCTACATTTCTTATCAAGTGAACTCATACTTACTCATAACATGTCATTATCACTTATTTATAGGTGGTTAAGGCTTGAAATTAAGAGAAAATAGCAATATAAGGGTTTTAGGACGCATTTTCAACCAAAATGGCCACAATAAGGCCTATTTGACTACTATGATGCTGCTAATGCTTAAAATTACAAGATATAGTCAATGGAATACCTCATCAAGCTGTAGTGTGTCTGTACATTGACTCACTATGTCAAACATGAATCTCATCACGTATAGGCCACATTCATTTCGTGTCCTCTTTATAAAATCATCCAAACCAGTTTATTTTGGTCTATATTCTGGGTCCAATAATTGTATAGTTGGATGAGGATTGAAAAGAACTATCCAACGATATATTATAAGCCCAAATCCAAGTTAAAACGAAGATGTTATGGCCAAAATACTAAATTGAGCCCAAACCGAGCCTTACCTACGACCTAATGACCATGTGGAGGGTCCATTAACCTTAACATCATTCCTAAATACTTTAGGAATTATTATTAGCTTCTAGAATCCTCTAGAAGGTTCTAATTAATCCTGTTTTTGAAAAGATAAAAATTTAAGAATTTTACTTGGGTTAAAACACTTGTTTTTCAATAGATTTAATTCTTACAAAACTAGAATAAGTACGGAAACACGGTTAACCCAATTTGATTGAAAGTTGGATTCCGTACGGATTCTATCTTCCCAAATGTATCTCTGAGCGATGCTTATATCGCACAGCGATATAACTGTCATCTCGCAATACGGTCAGTTTTACTCCGAGTCGAATTCTGAATCTTTTTCTAATCTTTTCCCTCGTTTATCTCTATAAATAGAGGATATTTTCCTCCATTTTAATTCGCCAACAATCATCATCTTAATCCCTCTCTAAGATATAAGCTTTTCTCTTTCTATCTTAGCCTTAGCCTAAACACATCACACACCATACGTCCTTTGCGAGACTTGAATACTCCAAGCCCTTCTCGTAGTTGCCTTCGACCTTGACATGAAAGGTTGATAGTTATGAGGGTTTGGTCTTAAATCTGTATTTCAATTCATATTTCATTTATTTATTTAATTTAATATTTCTTAAAGTTACTAGCGTGTGTATTGTTTTGATAGAAAGAGGTACGAGGCATCAAAGTGAGTAGATCTACTATCTTAACTATTCGTTTGATATAAAAATCATGCTTAGAATATTGTTTTGATTGCTAGTATCATGTTATGATGCTTTTATGATCCCTAGTATCATGTTAGGGTGTTGATTTTGATTTCTAATATCATGTTAGGATGCTTTTATGCTTTCTAGTATCATGTTTAGGCTAAAGCTTTAATCTTTATTATTTAGTGACATGCTAGGGTTTGTTATTACTCTGTTTAGTATCATGCCTAGGATCTTGCTAATCATGTTTTGATGATTTTGATTATTATGATGATTGTTGTGTCATTAATTATTATGTTGCTTGATTATTTATTATTTATTGCTATTGCTTGATCACGTCCTTTCTGCAGGTTTAAAGGGAATTTGTACTTGAAATCACACCTAATAAGATAATTAATAATTTGATTTTTAGGCTTAATATGATTTTAATTTCAGTGATCTCCAATAATAGTTTTATTTGTGCATTAATAATCAACTAATATAGATTAAATAGGTTTAGGGCTAATTTGTTGTATGTTTAGCGCACATGAATATCATAAGAATTAAGTAGAGGCCGATTTAGGGTGGGTTCAATATATTTTAGGTTGGATTTGTACCATCATCCTCGAATATCCAGTCATGGTTCCGAACAACTATGGAGTTAGCGATCCATGTGATCGTGAATGGGGTGTAACCTTCACACCCATAGATGGTTTACAAGTTCCTAAAACTTGTTGGCGACTCTTTTATCTCTAGCTTTTTTCCCTTTGGACGTCACCTTGCTTAAATGCATGATTACAGTGGGGCTCAAAGTTGATGTTTGAAATATTCCCTACAGTTTTTGGCGACTCCAGTGGGGAGGATTTCTAATTTTGACTCCTAAAATTTATTTTGGCAATTAACTTTGGAATGAGTGGATGAGACTTGAAAGATTCAAGATATTCATGTGCGTAGTTTTGATTAACATTGTGGAATAAGCATAAAAAGGTATGATTGGAATGACCATCCGTAATGCGTCCAAAACATAAGATTTTTACACGTAGGAAAAACCGGAAATATCTTTCACAACTAGAATCGAAAAGATACTGCGAAAATCGGAAAATCCTAGGAACACAGAAAACTGTCGCGAACCGAAGGAACTGTCGCGAGACAGCAATGTCTATCGCGACGCGATATTGCTGTCGCCGTGCGATGGACCCTATTTTCTCACGCCGAGTTCTTTCGACATCGAGCCAGGAATCTGCCTTCTTGTTTTGACCTGGGAATTCACGCTCCATCTACCTAATCGAACGCTCCGTGCAACGATGGGTACATCCGAGTTTGTGAATTCACCAAAACCATGGAAGCAAGTCTAACTTACGGGGTCCCATCCATACTCACCAACCCTTCCTAAGGTAAGGCTTTCGCGTAATGCATCCAGACTCATAACCATGGACCCTCTTTGAATACCATAATCCTTGAAATTTAGAGAATTAGAGCCATGCATGGTTAGGTTGCAAACTCATTGCATCATATTGTGACTATTTGACTAGTTGTTCATTCCTTACTTGTACATATCTTGCTTGTGATTAAACTAACCTTTTGTGTTGACTGGTGTTTATAAAGTCTTGATAAACTAATTAATGACTAAAAAGGACTTTGCTTAATTAATTAATCATTTAAATTGGATCAATAAAGTCTAAACATACTTAACCTACTAAGACTATAGGCTTCCCTTTTAAAAGAATTACCGAAAACAAGTGAAATTGACGTTCCAGTTTTGGCGCAAAAGTTTGGCTTGTAGCGTAGAACGTTAGTTCTATCGCGATGTAATATTTATATCGCGCTGCGATAGAACCAACGCGATGCGATAGTTCCATTGTTTCGCAATGGTTCAGTTTTCCATTCTGAGTCTTCGCATTGAGTCTTAACTTTTTTGATTAATTAATTTAAATAACCAAGGTCTTAATCTGTTTTTTTATAATTTTTTTATTTTATTAAGTCTAATCACATAGTCCCATGGTCATTACGGGAGTCTTGAGCATGTCACTTTCACTCACTAGTCAATGCACACACTTTGTATATGTTTTTCACCATGACCATGTCTAGAGTCTTGTGTGTGCTTTTCCGTCATTTTTTTAGGGGGGTAAATCGGATATTATCCTCCCAACATAAACCATGTTGCTTAAGATTTGATAAAATCCCCATACTTGATTCCCAAAATATGCACCCATTTTTTGCTTTTTCAACCCATAAAAAATAAAAGTCAATTCGAGTCAAGTCATTAAAAGTGTCAATGGTTTAATTTTATAGCACTTGGTCAAGGAGAGAAGGGCGTTTAATCAAGGAAAACACCTTTGTTCAAATACTACTCTTCTGTAGATCAATTCGACGTAGGAAGAAGTTCGTACAATGACCAGTCAAGAAGAAGTCGACCAACTTAAACATACCATCAATGGACTCACTGAGAAGCTTAAAGGGCTTACCACTCAAGTCAACGACCCTAAAAAGCAAGTGCTAGTCGAAACCATCAAGCGTATGGAGGATAGCTTGAGTCAAATCTCTAATGACTATAAGTACCTTGGAATCAGTTCCAAAGGGGTCTTAGTAGACAAGGATCTTCTTCCGTAAAAGTTCTCTGCTAATGATATCCCTAAGGTCAAATCCCTCGACAATCCTTACTTTCATTTAATGGCTTTCGAAACAATTATGGAGATCAAAGGGATTGACAAGAAGGTTTTCCCTTCACTATTCTCACTTTCTCTTAAACCCGTGTGCCAACAATGGTTCTTCTCCCATGGACAACGAGAAGAGCGCTACTTGGGAATCTATCACACATGCTTTCATTGATAAATATAAATGTAATATTCAAGTAGAAACTGATCATAGGGAACTTGAAATGCTAAAACAGAAAGAGAATGAAGGTTTTACTGCTTTCTATAATAAGTGAAAGGAAACTTTTGCTAGAATGATTGAAGTTCCTAATGAGAAGAATCTATAAGGATGCTCATTAAGAACCTCCAAAACAAATATCAAAAGCATTTAAATATCAATGCTATCTAAATACTTTCAAGCCCGTCTACAATATAGGCATTGAAATTGAAGATGAACTTGCAAAACAAAAAACTGCTAACAGTAGTAACAATAGTGGTTGGAAAGGAAAGAAGAACGATAATCCTTCTTCTTCCAAAAACACCCACTCTAGTAACAATGTTAGTATCTTTAATCTAAACCATGTCCTAGCCATGAATAATCAAGGATAGAAGAAGCAATTTAGAAGAGAGTTCACTCCCATTGGGATGAGTTATGACACCGCCTTTGATCGTCTTCATGCAAAGGGACTTATAACTCCTATTGAACCCATTCAAGATCCCTCACCAGAAAAAAGAGGTCACCTAATTGGAATCCAAATGCACACTGTAATTATCATCAAGGCAGGGGCCACTTTACTGAAAGTTGTTGGAAATTGAAGGAAGCTATCCAACACTTGATTGATAACAACAAACTTCCAGTGCCTCCTGCTAGCAAGAAGCCAAGCATCAACAATTCTCCACTTTATGATTCCTTGGCAATTTCTGATGAACATGATCCAATAGATCCATCGCTCCTCATAAACCAGTAGAAGATCCTCCCATGGAAAAAGATCATGCCATTGTAGAAGAAGAGGAGATTTTCTTCGATGCCATGAGTGATTTCCAAGAAGAAGCTACTAATAAGAACGTTGGTAGTCAAGGTCCTACTAGGGCGGAAGTTTATGTCCTTCTCAATACTCTACAAGAAATAACCCTTAAACTTCAAGTTCTTTATAGCAGGGTAGAAAAAATGGAAAATAGACGTATCCTCGAAAAGGAAAACTATCCCTCTCCTTCAGACATCGTTGAAAAAAATCCCTTTGCTTTCAACGTTGTTAAACCACCCACGAAAAGGAGTAACAAAGCTTACACACCTATAGGCACTACTTATGAAAGAGCCTTTGACATGCTCTTTAAAAGAGGCATGGTCAAGCCTCGCGAACTAAAACCGTTCGAGTGCCTTAAAAACAAACTCTACAGCAAGTACCACCAATCTGGAGGTCACACCATCGAAGGATGTTTCGGATTCAAAGACTATATCCAAGGACTTATAGATGATGGAAAACTTTTCATCAACCTTCCAAAGGTTGATGCTAGCAAAATTTGGGACAATGACACCAAAATCAATGGGATTTGGGATAGTGATGATGAGGATGTATACCTTAAAGACATGGAAGAGCCACCACTTGCCGCACTCTACCCAGTTGACGACATTTGGGATGAAGAGGAAAAATCCCCAATCACTGTGCTTAAAAGGTCTGGAAGGTTGCAACCACCAGTCACAAATGCGCCTATCCCTACAACTTAACCAATCCTAACACCTCTCATAGAAGATAATGACATTGTTAAACAACTCAAGAAGACTAAGGTTAAGATGAATGTTTGCAAACTCCTAACCTTCTCTCATGAACACCGAGTCGCAGTAATGGATGCTCTAGCAAAAGTAGGGATAGATTCTGAAATTACTATAGAGGGGTTAGCAAATTTCCTTACAAGTGACCTCTCTAGCCCCATCAACTTGATCACCTTTTCTGACAAGGATTTACCCCCAAAAGGTGATAAACACAATAAAGCCTTGAATCTCACAGTAGTTTGCAAACGAATGAATGTGCCCATGACCCTTGTAGGTAATGGTTCAACAATTAATGTATGCCCACTTTGTACTACAAGAATGTTGGGAATAAAGGATGAAGCCTTGTCTCTATTCACACAAGGCATAAGGGCTTACGACAATACTCGTCGCCAAGCACTTTGAACCATCACCATGAATGTCACTGCAGGAGTCATTGAACATAGCACTACTTTTCAAGTAGTAGACATTAAGGCTTCATTCAACTTATTGGTGGGACGCCCTTGGCTTCATGACCTTAAGGCCGTTCCTTCATCCTTCCACCAACAAGTAAAGGCAATAGTTGGAGGAATCCCTGTCACAATCGATGCTTCCCCTATGAGGATAAAAGCGGTCAATAAACCCATCATTAATGTGCAGCATGATGAAAACGATGAAGATTTATAGGGCTTTATCGTCGAATAGGACTTTCTTATCGAGGAAGATGAAAGACCCCTCTTGACTATAATCCCCACTCAAATCTTGTGGTCAACGCTATCCTTAAAAGACAAGGACATTTTCCTGGAATGTCCTTAGGAAAGAAGAAAGGAATAACTAAGAAAATGGGACTACCTGGCCTCCCTAAAATGGATACTTTTGGACTTGGTTTCGAACCAACTCTAGAGGACCTTAAGCGAGCCCGGGAAAAGTCTAATGCAATAAGGAAAGCTCGTACCAAGAAAAATGCAATGCCAATGGAATCATACCCTCTTACGTTAAATAGACAATTCATAAAAGAAGGGGATGATTATCCATGCTACAAATTCCCAGAACCACTTGTTAGAAATGGGATATGCCAGTTTGGTTTCAAAATTTTCCTAGATTGCAATTTTCTAGACGAGATCCCACCTCCTGTTTACAAGGAACGAGTACCTCCATGCTTTGACTTTAATGTCATGGGACTCCTCTTTGGGTATGAGAAGAATGAGCCTAAGCGTAGTGACGACAACTCCGCGCTTATCAAAATAATGCTACAAAGTGAAAAGTTTGACCCCTCCAAGCTCATCACCCTAACAGAAGGACTACTCAAGGGATAGCGCAAGACCGTGAAGGTGACTACACCAAGTGGAAGGAAGATATCCATAACCACTGGTGAAGGACCCATGTTTGATGAGTCTGAGTCGTCCGAGTCAGAGTTTGAGTCTGAGTCCGAGTCCAAGTCTTCCGTTGATAAATCTCCTAAGTCCTTAGCAGTTGCACCTTCTTCTATCCCACCTAGTTTAGCACCTACTCTTAGAATAGGTAGTAGTAAGGTCCCGTCAAACTTGTCTCTTTTTGATGTAATGGTTCAAGAATTCAATAATATGTCTTTTTCCTCCTACTCCTCATGCTATTCCCTTACCCAAGATAACGAGCATTGCTTTGCTAATAATGAAAATGACAGAGAAATAATTAAAGCAATGGAAACACTTGAGAATAAAACAGTAATAATTGAGGAAACTGAAACAGTTAACATCTCAATGGATCCCACCATTAAAAGAGAAGTTAAAATTTTCTTAACTTTAAATCAAGAAGAAGAACTCAATTAATTAATCTACTTAAAGAATTCATCGATGTTTTTGCTTGGTCATATGAAGATATGCCAGGAATAAAACAGAGAAATTGCTCAACACACCATACCATTAATTCCGGGAATGAAACCTATAAAACAAAAGTTGCGTCGAATAAAACCTGACGTAGCTCTTAAAATAAAAGAAGTTCAAAAACAAATAACTACAAGTTTTATCAAGGTATCCAAATATCCAGAATGGGTCGCCAATGTGGTACTAGTTTTCAAGAAGGATGGTAGAGTAAGAATGTGTGTCGACAACAGAGATCTCAATAAGGCAAGTCCAAAGGACGACTTCCCTAGCTTTACCACACATCGACATCTTAGTAGATAATACAGCCAATCATGCACTTCTCTCATTTATGGATGGGTACGCAGGTTACAACCAGATTCTCATGGCGGAAGAAGACATGGAGAAAACGACCTTCATAACACCATGGGGCACTTGCTGCTACATGGTAATTCCATTCAAGTTGAAAAACGCAGGTGCCACCTACCAAAGAGCAGCAACTACCTTCCTCCATGACATGATGCACAAAGAGGTTGAAGTCCATGTAGACGACATGATTGTAAAATCAAAGGATCGCCCCGGACACCAAGTAGCCTTAAGAAAATTCTTCGAAAAGTTCCGAAAATACAATATGAGGCTAATGCATTTGGGATTACCTCAGGAAATCTCTTAGGCTATGTCATTAGCTCTAGAGGAATAGAGATAAATCCCACTAAAATTAAGGCTATCATGACTATGCCACCGCCCAAGACCGAGAAGCAAATTCGAGGATTTATTGGCCGGTTGCAGTATATTAGTAGGTTCATATCAAAGCTCACCACGTTATGCAAACCAATTTTCAATAAACTAAAGAAAAATGTACCAGTAATATAGGACGACGAATGTCACCAATTTTCAAGAAACTAAAGAAAAATGTACCAGTAATATAGGACGACGAATGTCAAGAAGCCTTTGATAAGATCAAAGCCTACCTTGCGAATCCACATATATTAGCACCAGCAATACCAGGAATTCCTCTTCACCTGTACTTGACTGTCACCAAGGAAACAATAGGGGCTATGCTCACACAAGAAGTAGAAGGAAAGGAAAACGCCATCTACTACCTAAGTAAAAAGATGCTTGAATACGAAGTTCACTACACACCACTTGAAAAGTTGTGCCTCGCACTTGTGTGGGCCACAACCAAGTTAAGGCATTACATGCTCGTCCATACAATCTATGCGATATCTCGAATGTATCCCCTTAAGTATCTCATTTAGAAATCCACACTCAATGGAAGAATATCCAGATGGATAGTAAACTTAGCTCAATTCAACCTAATATTCATGCCCCCAAAAGACCATCAAAGGATCCGCGGTCTCGGATTTCTTAGCCTACTTTCCAATTGAGGATTCAACATCAACATAAGAGAACGATTTCATAGATGAAGAGTTGATAGTCACTAAGGATGATACTTGGACATTATACTTTGACGACGCATCCAACTAGAAAGGGTGCGACATAGGAGTCTTATCAGTATCACCTAAGGAAGAGCATGTCCCAATCTCAATCAAGCTTAACTTCGACGTTACCAACAATGCTGCGGAATATGAAGCATGTGTGGTAGGTCTCGAAACAGCCTTGGCATTGGGAGTGAAGAAACTTTGAATATTTGGGGATTCATCTTATTATCAACCAGATTTCCAAAAGATGGAAAGTGAGAAGTGAATGTCTAGTTCCCTATCAAACTTATTTGGAATCACATTGAGAAAATGCCTATAACTATAGAAAAGAGGCCTAAGCCGGCTTACATTCAGGCTATTGAGGATGGAACCTTGGTATATAGACATCCTCAATTATGTCATCAAAGGGGAATATCCACCTAATGATGACAAAAGAGCAAAGCAGGCTTTAAGACTCTTAGCCTCACAGTATGTGCTCAACGAGGAACTCCATAAAAGAGTACCTAGAGGCAGAGCTCTCCTATGTGTAGGCAAAAAGGAAGCTCAAAGAGTGATGAGAATCATCCACAAAGGAGCATGTGGGACACACATGAATGGTAAAATGCTAGTTTAGAAAATCATGCGTCAAGGGTATTACTGGACTACCATGCAAAAAGATTGCCATCAATATGTGAAAAAATGTGCAAAATGTCAGATATATGCCAATTTACAACATGTTCCACCCTCAATCCTCTACACTTATAGATCTCCATGGCCATTCTCAACTTGGGTAATAAATATCATTGGAAAAATCACCCCCCCTGGAACGGGAGGTCATGAATACATTCTCATTGCTATTGATTATTTCACCAAATGGGTTGAAGCAGCGTCCTACACAAAACTTACAGCAAAACATGTGGCACTCTTTATTGAAAGGAATATCATATGTAGATACGGAGTCCCACATGAAATGATAAGTGACAATGGAACTCACTTTCAAGCGGAGTGTGAAGACCTGCTTAAAAAGTATGGAATTCAACATCACAAACCTCTCCATATAGGTCTCAAGCAAATGGCGCAGTCGAAGTAGCCAATAAGAATTTAAAAACGATCATCTAAAAGATGACATAAAACTACAAGGACTGGCTTGATAAACTCCACTTTGCTCTTTGGGGTAATCGCACATCAATCCGATCATCCACTGGAACTATGCCATTATCCCTGGTCTATGGAATGACTTCCATACAACCTGTAGAATTGGAAATACCTTCCTTTTGCATAGCATTGGAATGTAAGCTTGATGAAGTCGAATGGACAAGGGCACTATATGAAGAGCTAATTCTACTTGATGAAAAGCGACTAGAAGCCTTACATCATGCACAATGCTACTTAACCCACATAGCTAGACACTTTCACAAAAGGTTAAGACAAGAAACATCAAGGAAGGAGACTTGGTGTTAAAAGCACTCAAAAAGACTATTCTAGACCTACGAGGCAAGTTTAGGCCTAATTGGTCTGGACCATACATTGTAAAAACTATCCTATCTGGAGGCGCAGCTAAACTCGCAGACAGGGATGGTAATTAATTTTCAAATATGTCAAACCTTGACCAACTCAAGAAGTTCTACCCATAATTTAATTGAGTCATATACTTAAGTGAGCTACGTTTGGCCTGATTCCTTAAACAAGGATACGTAGGCAACCCTTTTAAAGGGTGCGGCCACTTTAATTTTTCAAAATCTCGCCTTTTTACGACAATACTTTAAATCAGCATCGCAAAAGTCAAGTAAATCAAGAACCGCGCTACGATAATACCATCGCGCTGCGATAGCAATATCGCACCGCGATGGATATATCGCGTCGCAATAAAAGCCGATTGTCTCCGCTTCAAAGCTGCAATTATTAGCAACTGTTTCAGATTACTTCGGAGATTTTTCGACTTCCATACTCGGATTATTTTCAAAATTACTCAAGTTGTTTTCATTGCTTAAAATTATTTCCAATAATAAAGGAATATTGAAGACAAAAAGTTAATTTGATTAAAAGCTAAAATTGCATTAATAATTGGAATAATAATTATATTATAAATGAAATAAAAGCTTAAAAATAAAATTAACTTGAAATTAAAAATTGTCTAATAAATTGAAAGCAAAGCAATGCTTTAATCTGTCTTCTCCTTCCTAGCTCTCTTCTGGTTCTTGTCTGTATCTTCTTCATCTTCTAGCTCCTTTACCGATAAGGAACCATTAGATGATCTAACCGAAACCTTAGAAGAAACAGTTTCCCCTTTAGCAAAAACGCCAACTTTCTTTTCAACCCAAGCCTTCTTTTCCCTATGGTAAGCCTTCCTTTTCCCTTTACCCTCCACAACACTTTTCCTTTTAGGCATGATAGGGGCCTTGAATTGAACTCTTGAACCTTGACGGTCTTTAGGAGGAGCATTCTTGTTGTCACCTAAGAGGTCTTTTACGTTAGTCTTCTCTGCATCCTTAGAGCTTGTGTTTCAAACCTTGTTCTTATCCTTTTGGTTTCGACTAAGTAACCATTGTTTAAATTCCCTAGACAATGGAGGAGGAACCCTAGTAGAGACAACATTCCATAAAGGTCTAGCACACCAATAATCATCAAATCGTTCAAACATTCTTCTATGCAGGGTACTCATATGGTCGACGATGATCTCCAAAAGGTATGGTTTGAGCAAGGCCATATTGTCTCATCACCCTAGAAGGGTAGTAAAATGTCAACCATGATAAGCTTGGGATACGATAGAAAGGTCGAGTATTGACTCCAACCATCTTCTCAATTTTCCACCAAGGAATGACCCACTTGATGGAGAAGTCGCGAGTTTCAAAGATTCTACTCCACCCTCGGCATCCCATCTTCAAGGAAAACCGTTTCTTCCTTCTCACAAGACAATTTGGAGTATAATTCTCAATATTGTCAGGAGGACTAATTAATTCAAGCCATTAATTTTCTGTATTACTAATTTGATGAGAATGAAAGATTTAAAAGCTAATGACTCGTATAATGCTGATCATGGCGTATTTGGGGGATTTTTATAAGCGTATTCGGACTCGGTTTTCCTGGAACCATCGCCCCGTGATGAAAATATCGCACCGCGTTATGTGTATCGCGCCGCGATAATTTCCAACGTTGGCGATATAAAAGCGCATCTTATTTTACACATTGATTTGATTTTGACTCGGATTTGTATTTTGATTTTTTTCCTAATTTCGCTTAATCTTAACCCTTTTAACTTTCACCCTTTCTTTCAAAAATCCAACCTTTTGAACTAAATCCTAATTGATTTAGGGAATTTCTTTTTTAAGGAAATTCAAAATTAATCAACTCAACTTATTTTCCCTCTTTTGTACTTTTTTCATTTTTTCTTTTGGGGGAGAAAGTCGGATACCCTCTAATGACAGTAAAAATGACGGAATTTTTGCGTAAAAAATTCACACACATGCACATAAATAAATGCAAGAAGATAAAAAAGACAAAAAAAATGTACATAAAAGTCTAGTGTTTATACATAAGGCTAATAAAAGAGTTAATAAAAATACAAAATATGAGCAAAGTCCTAGAAAGTCTAAAAAATTCATGCAGGAGCAACTATGGCGCTAGAGGACACAAATCCCGAGGAATGCCAAAAGTATCATAGAACTCTACACCACGTGGAATCCACGCCTAATCAGTATCAGCACCACCCGTTGTCGGGATCGTGATCGTAGGACTAGTCCACTGAGTGTGGCTCTTACTGCTGAAAACTCCCCCTAGTAAAAGGAGTGGGCTCTGGCTGCTGCGACGACGAGCCAACCTAGAGTACGTCCCACCACCTGGCCAAGATGATGAATCAGCCACAAAAGCACTCGGGGACTCATGAGGACAGAGCACTGGAGTGCCATAACAAGGTGGCCTTACATCCCTTGACAATGAGCTGCTATCATCCTCAACCATGGCCTAGCTGCGCGCCTCATCCCTACCTGGGATCTCCAAAGAGGTGCGCCGACGCCTTGATCCTCCTTGCTCCCTCAAGCTCTCTGGCCTCGAACGAGTGCGTGGCTGAGGAGTAGGCTGAAATAGAAACAACAAAACGAGTCTTGCGTAAAAAGGCAAAAATGAACAAATAAAAGCAAATGTACAAAGACATATCGGCACAACGCCATCCGTACGTCGACACGACGCTCGGCGACTCCATCTCACCAGCTGGTATCGGAAGACGTCCATGGTTGCTGCCATCCGCGTCACCACCTCGCGAGAGAACTGCAAAAACAGACAAAGTCAGGGAAACATAAAATATATACATGTACACCGAATAACCAGAAGAGTGAGACCTCACCTAGGTCAAGCGATGAGGAATAGACTAGGACACTAATCCCCACTCCTCCGAGGGCCGGAGGAATCATCTCCTGAACAGGTCCATAGGTCCCCTGATAAGTGATGGAAATGCGCGAAGGCACAAACTTCGCAAGCTCCTCCGACTCCTACAAAGAGTAAAGTCCAACGGTAAGATAACGTTAGGGGGGCTACAGAAAAGATGAAATGGACAGCCAGGAATGACATATTATTGAATTAAAGACATGAAAGATACTCCCAACACGGCGCGATACAAACTGGCGTTGTGCAATGCGTCTGCTGTTGTCCGCGTTGGACTTTGTGGGTCTCGTAGGTTGACTTTATGGACCACGTTTGTCCGTTTAAGCTCTGTAGCGCGCCATTTAGCCTCTAAACAATTGATTCAATTGATGTTTGGATCGAATACAATCACATTTGACTGATGATTGGCCTGATGACGATCATATTGATTGATTGAGCACATTTAAGTAATGATTGAGCACATCATTTGAGTAGTGATTGATCATAATCAAGAATTTCCTAAGATGGATACTTTTTACGGAAATTGATTTGAGCTTAGTAAAATCTTGATGAGTAAGGTTTTACGATAGGTTTTCCAATCCATGAGAAGCTATCACTTCCAAGGCGTGAAGACGAGAGGATTTGAGAAGACGGCTCGAGGCGTGGTGGTCTTCGATGGCGCTCCTTGAGAATGTGGAGGTTGTCAAAACAAAACAACTTGATTAACTATGTCGCAAGTTTCTCAAGGCGTAGAGACACGTAATTACAAGGAAGTTCTCCCAAGGCGTGGAAAATTGTAGATAATTGCGCACTTTTCAAGGCATAAAAGACGACGGATGTATCCCCAAGGCGTGGATGTTTAGTGTTATTCCCGGAGTATGGAATTTCACTTGTGAATTGCTCGAGGCGTAGGAGTTCGCGATAAGCATCTCAAGACGTGGAGACTTTCCAAGATTAGACTTCCCGAGGCGTGGAAAATCGTTATTCAATAGGTTGCTCGAGGCGTAGGAATCTACGGCATGTTGCTCGAGGTGCGGAAACTTGTCACCTTTCTCTTGTGAGTTTCTCGAAGTGTAGTGATTCGCAATGGGGTTCCTATATCTCATATCAGTCTTTCTGAGGTGTGGAAGATTATCATCCAAGGATTTACTCGAGGCGAAGTGGTTCGTAGTAGAATTCCCGAGCCGTGGAAGATTATCATCCGGTAGATTTTTCAAGGCGTGGAAAGCTGCCAAAAGTGTTTTTTACCGATATGTTGGTGTCAGATACACATTTTCTTCTCCCTTAACTCCTTTATTTGTAGAACTGACGTTTTTTACAGGTATCGGCGTTAAAAAGAATGATTTAGGATCGCAGAACATTCTGAATCATTCTCCTTCCCTTTCGATCTACTTTGACTTTTGTTTTCGAAACTTATGTTTCTCCAAACTCAGTCAAAGTGGGGGCTTTTGTAGAAGCCTGATTGTGTCTCACCAAAAACCAAACCCAATGATGAGTACCTTTCACATCTTTGATTATCGAGTTAGGTGAAGAGTTGAAGAGTCTCGAGAATTTCCTAAGCCTTGACCATTCCTAACCATTCCTAAAATGTTTTAATCCAAAATCATTAATTTCATGCCCTTAAACCCAAAATAGTTCATTTCATGTCCTTAAAATCATTCATTTCGTGTCCTCTTTATAAAAACGTCCAAACTAGTTTATTTTGGTCCATAATCTAGGTCCCATAATTGTGTAGTTGGATGGGGTTGAAAAGAGCTTTCCAACGATATATTATAAGCCTTAATCCAAGTTATAACAAAGAAGTTATGGCCAAAATACTAAACTGAGCCCAAACCGAGCCTTACCTACGACCCAATGACCATGTGGAGGGTCCATTAACCTGAAAATCATTCCTTTCCCTTAGGATTTATTATTAGCTTCTAGAATGCTGTAGAAGGTTCTAATTTATCCAATTTTTTAAAAGATAAAAATTTAAGAATTTTACTTCGGATAAAACACTTGTTTTTCAATAGATTTAATTCTGATAAAACTAGTACAGGAATACGACTAACCCAATTTGAAGTCGAATTCCGTACGGATTCTATCTTCCCAAATGTATCGCTGAGCGATGCTTTTATCGCTCTGCGATACTAATATCGGGTATCGCGCTGCGATATAACTGTCGTTTTGCGATACGGTCAGTTTTACTCTGTGTCGAATTCTAACTCTTTTTCTGATCATTTCCTTTTTTTTTCTCTATAAATAGGAACGCTTTCCTTTGTTTTCATTCGCCAACAATCACCCTCTTAATCCCTCTCTAAGCTATAAGCTTTTTTCTCTCTTTATTAGCCTGAGCCTAAACACATCACACACCATATACGTCCTTTGCGAGACTTGAATACTCCAAGCCCTTCTCGTAGTTGCCTTCAACCATAATGTGAAAGGTTGATATATAATTCTGAGGGTTTGGTCCCAAATCTATATTTCGATTCATATTTAATTTATTTATTTGCTCGAATCTTTCTTGAAGTTACTAATGTGTCTATTGTTTTGATAGAAAGAGGTACGAGGCATCAAAGTGAGTAGATCTACTATCTTAACTATTCATTTGATATAGAAATCATGCTTAGAATATTGTTTTAATTTCTAGTATCATGTTAGGATGCTTTTATGATCCCTAGTATCATGTTAGGGTGTTGATTTTGATTTCTAATATCATGTTAAGATGCTTTTATGATCCCTAGTATCATGTTAGGGTGTTGATTTTGATTTCTAATATCATGTTAAGATGCTTTTATGCTTTCAAGTATCATGTTTAGGCTAAAGCTTTAATCTTTATTATTAGTGACATGCTAGGGTTTGTTATTAATCTGTTTAGTATCATGCCTAGGATCTTGCTAATCATGTTTTGATGATTTTGGTTATTATGATGATTATTGTGTCATTAATTATTATGTTGCTTGATTATTTATGATTTATTGCTATTGCTTGATCACGCCCTTCTGCAGGTTTAAAGGGAATTCGTACTAGAAATCACGCCTAATAAGATAATTAATGATTTGATTTTCAGGCTTAATATGATTTTAATTTCAGTGATCGCTAATAATAGATTTATTTGTGCATTAATAATCAATCAATATAGATTAAATAGGTTTAGGGCTAACTTGTTGTATGTATGTTGATCGGAAAGCGCACATGAATATCATAAGAATTAAGTAGAGGCCGATTTAGGGCGGTTTCAATATCTTTTAGGTTGGATCCGTACCATCGTCCCTGAATATTAATCATGGTTTCGGACCACTATGGAGTTAGCGATCCCCATGATTGTGAATGGGGTGTAACCTTCACACCCGTGGATGGTTTACAAGTTATTAAAATTTGTTGGGGACTCTTTTATCTCTAGCTTCTTTCTCTTTGGACGCCACCATGCTTAAATGCATGATCACAGTGGGGCTCAAAGTTGATGTTTGAAATATTCCCTACAGACCTATAGTTGGACAAACAATGCTTGAGTTTTTTTTGGACTCCAATTTGTAGACATTATTCCTTTGATTAACAGAGAGAATAAGATACTAATTTGATAAAATAGGGTACCAAAGTGTCAAATATGCTTATGATTCACCAAAATAGGGTACCATTTTGTCAAATTAAATTAAATTTTTGTATATACTAAGTATAAATGTCATAAGCACATCATCACCATCATTTCATTTATTTGACCTATGCATGTCATGATAAAATAGGGGTTCAAATGTCATATGTCAATAAAAGTTGATGACTCTTCCCTTAATATATGGTTTCATCTTTTATTATTTTTCTTAACCTTAACTATTTTAGATTTTAGTTTTGACATGCTTTTTATAATATGTTGTTAATGTTGATGACTTTGTTAATTTTAGTTGTTTATTTTTAATCATTCAAATATTAGTAATGTTATTATAATTTATTGTTTTAAGGTCCAAGATTGATTAATTTACTAAGACAATAAAAATTGACACATTTTTTCATAATAGGTAACACTTAATAGTGTGTTTTATATCCTTCTAGTTTTTGATGAGGACTTTAACATATTAATGGAGTCAAGGATAGTACACTTAACAAGTTTAGTATCTTTTTTACGCGCAACATTTGATACTCTTAAATTAATGTGTTAGTATATTTTTTTGTTAGGACTTTTTTTACTCGCTACATTTAGTTTCTACTTATTTCTTTGTGTTTAATAATCGAAAAAGTTATATAAATTGACCAAGTATATAAATATTTAAGAATTTTTAAATTTTTTTAACAAGTATAATTATCAAAATTCTCCTTATTTCTACACCTTTTTTTTTTGTTTTTTTTTTTTTTTGGATATGGAACAATGAATCCTTATCAACAATGAACAATAACATTCAACTTAGTACCTTACCTTACCTATTCTTAAAAAAAAAAGAAAGAAAAAGAAAAAAAAAAGTCTTCACTTAATGAAGTGACACCTGACAAAGAAGAAAAGAATTGACAAAAAAAAGGGCCGATTCTTTTCCCTATTACACTTCCTCCAACATCCTTCACTTGTCATAAATATCACCTTTAATAATTACTCCCCTTCATCTTCCTCCTTTTCTTTCATTACCATCATCTTCAACCTTATTTATCACTTTCTTTAAAAATAAATAAAAATAAAAAAAAACTTTATATATTTTTTTCTTCAAAAATTAACTTAAATTTCAAGATGAACAACAAAGGGAAGTCAATTGTTTCACAGTTGTCCTCTCGTGAAGTTGGCTGCACATCAAGAATCAAATTCCACCCCAAACCAGTGCATTATTTTAAACCATGCACAAGCACCACCCCCGGAGTCTGATTTAAACAAGACTACCTACTATGAGGATGAGTTCATGTATGTCAATGGATATGCCACACCAAATGAGTTTATTCATAATGAAATTTTATCATCCATGGCTATTCGGACGTACTATGGTGGTGGAAATCCTCGCTGTCTAATGAGAATCCCCAAGGTGATATCGTTCTGGCACATGTGCCCTTAAAAGAAGATTACATGGCCGGCTAAAATAAGTGGGCTAGGATGTTCATCTTATGGAATATGTTGAGGATGCAAAGGGAAAGTGATTTGGTGGTTCCAGAGGACCTCCAAGTCGTAATTAATCCTAGACCCATTGTAGATCCACAACTAAGTGTTACGTTGCCTGTGCCGGATACTCCAACTACCATTTTTATGGGCGGCTACAGCGATGGATTGCATGCTATGGAGGTGAGTTCCACGAGTCACACAATCCAACTTGATATTGGTTCCCGAAAATTACCAAAATCTAAAAATCGTTAGTTTGCTTCTCATGTAAGGCACGAAAAGAGATTTTATATTGAGAATTGGCCTCCAATCCACGAAGGAACTATTGTGTTGTTGTGGAACTGTCGCGGAATGACAAGAAACTCATTCGAAGACAATTTTATGTTCTTGTATCACAAGTACTCACCTTCAATTTTCGTACTCACCGAAATCCATGTATCTAAAGATGCCCTTGATTATGTTGAACGAAAGTTGGGAACTAACTAAAAACTTGAGGTTTTCGGCCCGACCGGTTGGACCGGATGGGGTGGCTTTATTGTGGGATCCGGCTCTCTTGACTCATTTCTTCAAGCACAAGGGGTATAATGATCGGGGACTAGCTGTGTCGGTGATATACGAGGTAATCTCCAACTTATTTTATTGTACTATGTTTTCTATTAATTTGGTACTATGTTAATATAATTATCTTGTTAAGTAAAAAAACAAATTTGAGATTTAAATAAATTATGTCGAAAATTGTCCTGTTTTATTATTTTTTTGGAAGTAAAATTTCCACTAGTTATATGTTACAAGATACATAATAGTGACATTTATTTGTTTGCTTTCACTATTTATACTTTTACATATATATTAATGTTTTAAAATAGCTTTTAAGTCTGATAGTAATAGTTGTTACTTGTTAGGTTGATAAGAATTTAAATGCATGTAAAAATGATATCAAGTAAAAAAATAAAAAACATTATGTCATCTTTTAGCCTTTAGTGTTCTTATTAGGTTGAAATAAATGAATATACTCACTTCACATACATTATCTTTTTAGCGTAAGGTTTTATTAAAAACAATGAGTTTAGCTTATAATAAATATGGTGATTAAGTTATAAATTATATTTAAATTCAAGGTTTTATTCATTAACTATTTTAGATAAAATTAACATTCAATTTACTCTAAGTATTGTGATCTTTTAGATGCATCGGACAAAGGTTGAGTATGAGGAAGAGGAAGAGGAAGATGAAGAGGAAGAGGACGAGGAGGAAGAAGAGGAGAAAGAGGATGAGGAACCTATGAGCAACTAAAGTAGAAGTTCTTCCGGAGATGACGCAGCTGAAATATTAGCTGAGATTCATGACGAGCGTGGATTTAGTCTAATAATCTAATGTACGACCTTATTGGACAATCTATTAGCTTCTAATGTACGGCTACTAAATGTTGCATTTTGTTAAACTTTATGGAACTTCGGTTTTATCTGTTTTATTACAAAAATTTGTGGACTAACTACCAAGTATCTATTATTCAAATGAATCACTTGTCAAAACATATATTAAAAAAAAAAAAAAAAAAAAAAACAGTTGAATGACTTGAGTCACCTATATATACTTTTTTCTTACATTTATTTAATGCATCATTGATAATTTTTTATTTGTTGTTTCCCCTATATCCCCCTTTTTTCCCTTACTATTGTTACATTATAAAAAAATAAAAATAAAAAAATAAATAATAAAATCTAGCTTTGACTCTTAGCTTATTGACACGTCAATCAATGATACATCTTTGTGGTGAACAATATGTTTTAAGAAAAAAAAAAAGTGAGCTTAATAATTAATAAGAATGCATGATACATAAGATGATATTTGTATGAATCATAAGTTGAAAAGCTAATAGTTAAAACATAACAATAAAATATTTTGTAGGCACATAAGAAAGTCACATACTAATGAAACCGAATACTTTGAATTTCTAAGGAAGCATAATAATTAGTCAAACGTACTTCACTTAGACACTGAAGACAAAGTTACATTTGATGCTACATAAACTTTTAACACCAAAAGATTGTCCCTAAGTAGTAATTTTCAAATAAAGACACAAAACATAATGCATAAACACTAAAAGGAACCCTCGTAACAACAAACATTTTTGACCAATAGTTAAAAGCCTTTCAAAATAAGAACCGCAGTGACATTGCAATAGTCACTAATATCTTCATTACAGTTGTAAGAGACCTTTCAAGGAACTCGAGCCTATGCATGAAGTACCGGAAACCATTTTGTGGAGGTGTGTGAACCAAATCCGAATCAGTTGCCCAATACCAATAGTCGCAACGTCTGCATTTGTAGTATGGCCGATTCATGTTTGTTTCGGACATCGAAATGCGAAATTAAGCCAAATGGAGGATTGCATAGACACTACCTTGTGATAACCCAAGCGAGGTCAGTCGTGACGGTTGGATTGGTTGAATGGGTTCTATTCCTTGCCATTGTAATATTTTGAGGTGATAGGGTTATAATGAAAATAAGGGATATGTTTTAATTGTAAACTTGAAGGGCTTAGACATAGCTTAAGTAGGTGACAATCTTGGAGGGAAAACATGTACTTATTTCCCACCAGATTCTTCTAGGACTTCTCATCATTATATATATATATATATATATATATATATATATATATATATATATATATATATATATATATATATATATATAACTAAAGGTGTTGCAAAAAATCATTAAATTGATTTTGTGTTCATAAAGGGTAACACTTAATACTCATACTTTGTACAATTATTGTTTATATAAAAATATAAGTAACAACTCTTTTTTTTAAAAAAAAAGAAATATAATGAAAACAATGACATAGAAATGTAAGAGAGAAAAGAGGATATAAATAAGTGAACAAAGTAGTTGGATGCATTGAATTTTGTAGGTAACTCTTAACATACACCAAAATATTGACAAGTCCTTTAATGATGAAGAAAAGACCTTAGTTGACTTATGACCTTTTTGTACGCATATGAGGCAATAATAGTATTCTAATCAAAATCGCCCTTCTCTCGACATTCGAAAATTGCGATAAACTCAATAAGGGCCAATATAGCCTAGATAAAGCATGTCCAAAAACAAAAAATAAGCAAACACAACAATATTTATCTAAACCGAAAGTATGTGACATATTCCTTTACATATTAGTAGACTAATTTAATGCTTCCTTATTTTTTCTTCATCTAAATATTAACATTTTATGTTAAGGGACCTTATGGTCAAACCAAGCAAGTCATACTTCTAAATAGAAAAAAAAATTAAAAACCTTCTAAAATTATTTTAGTTAGATATAAGTACTCACAAAATTGCAATGTAGTTAGATATAACAACAAAATTTAAAGATATTAAGGTCAAATACTATAATAAACACTATGTTAATATATTTAGTTATTTAATTAATGTATACGACAATTTCAGTATTAGTGTCTTAATAATTTCATATATTTTTTTAATAATTTAACTCCATGTATAAAATTTACAAATACTCATGTATACTTTTATGGAAAAGGAAAAATGGATACTTTGTTTAGATTTTATACTCTAGGGTCTTCATCAATCAAAATGCAAGATAATGTACTCTATCTTATTGTATGGTCTACATACCTATTTATTTTATTTATTCATTTGACTTTTTGTATTTATTATTTAAAGTCATGCACCCTTAAATAATGCTTTTATGTACTTGAAAAATCCAAAACAAAGTATGATGTAATTTACTTATATAGCTTCATAAAAACTCAATATAATGTAAGAGTTAATGTCACTCCTTTCCAAGTCCAATTAAGTGATAATTGTGATATTGAAATTACATTTCTATCTACTTATGTATGACACCATATCACTCTACAGAAATCATCAAAAAAATATCATGTATACATAAATATCAACTAACATATAAGAAGTACAACTTTAATTAATAACATTATCATAATAAGGCCTCTTATAAGAGGGATGAGATCAATACAATGAAAAATAGGATCGATTGTACTTAATGAACTTTAGTGACAAAAACTTTAAATACTAAACTACACAAGTACACCCCGATAACCATCGTTACACCCATAATTTATAGGAAAGTTCCTCATACATGCATAGTTTAATAGTATCATTAATCGGCCAAAGTTAGCTCCTCATAAGTGTCAAAATAGTAATTCCTTGTCCATACTTTCCCAGCAAAATCCAACACTATTATGTAATCCTCTGGGTAGTCCTTAGTGTCGAAGGGGTTGGCCATACAAAGAGCCATGTGGGCAGTAGGATCATAACCATTTTTCAGAAACATCATTGCCTTGAATTAGACATATTTTGCATCATATCCATAACTAATTAAGTGATAAGTTTCAAAAAAAACCATCATGAGCGTAGCTAACCCACTCCATAGTTAAGATGGGTTTGTCAAGGTCTTTCTTGGGATCAAAGAATTTCCTACCTAACAATAACAAACCCCAAACAGTACGGTTATTATTGTGGGGTGCCATTTTTTCTTGAACCATGAGTAGTCAATCTTCCAAGGGCATGAAAAACTCAAAGACTATTCTTAGGAAACAATAAAAGTGGGGAAACATAAAGCAATTAAGTAAAGTGCGTCTTAGGTGAGCTAGGCTATAGCTAAAGAACATTTTGCGATAATTTAGGAGGTAAAAAAATATAACAATAGGCCTCTTTCCTAAAATCTTTAGCCCCCCGAGTGATATAGGTGTTAAGAACGGATACTCGGGATGGCAAGTAATACCTGAGACGGCCCCATACCCAAGGCGAGTGATAATACTAAGTTAGTGTCCTCGCAACATTGATTTTTGACGTTCTACAACATAATGAGTACCGATAAGCGCTTAACGTCATGCTGCCCTTTTTCATCCATTTAATTGCATTAGTCTTCCAATTGTGCCATAGTCATCTTCTCTCTTCTTTTCCGAATCGTTTTCTTTTTCACTAGTCTCCTCCCCTTTACCATCTTCGAATACACCATATCTAGCTTCTTCTACCAAATAACAACACAAAATTATTATAATTAAAATATATGTTACAAAAAATGTACGAATTTGACACTAGTATTACTATTATAATTGAAAAATAGAAACCTTGGTGTGCACTCTTTTTCTTACTAGTAAAACAAAGGGAACACAAACGTTCTTACTTTTTTAATAATTATTTTGTAGTATGATATATATGCCTATTAAGTACCTATTATATAGATATAAGGGTGTTGGAGTAGAAATTATAGCTATTATGACCTACTTGTAAAACCATAAGGGCTACTTTCTCAACCACCTAATTTAATAAATGATAAGGAGGTGATATTATTTTATTGTTGTCCGTTATATTTTAATTGCATCAATATTTGTTTCTTGAAATTCAATAACTCGAAAAGTTGAAATCTAATTTAACGATTTGGCCGTAATTTTTACGACTTTAGGATATTCACCTTATTATAAGTACATTAATTAAGTATAAACGTTAATTTTAAGAGGAAGTACACTAAACTAGTGGCGGAGCCACTAAGGAAATTTGGATGACATATGTCCCCCAAAAGCCAAACCTAAATATTCAATTTCTTTTTTGGGGTAAAATACAAGCATTTGTTAAAGGTAATATATAAATTATACCTGTAAGTACAAACGTTAAGATAGCATTAGCTTCGTGGATGAGGTTTTATTGTTATAGTGTATTTGCTTACTTAATCCTAGGTTCGAATCCTCACAATAGTTGTTCTATTATTGGGTTTTCTTTATCTAGCTTATTTTTCGTATTTTTGTCGTCCTCGTTGTTTAAGGATTTCATTAATTGATAGTTGCATTTTTTAATATATTTTTTTAATTAATTGATAATTGCATTGTTTCTAACAGTTTTGACGGCGTAAAGTGACAGTATATGAAAGGACACGATGGTTTAAATTGCAATGCAATTATGACATTGGGTAATTAAAAGTTAGGCTTCACTTTCTTATATTTCCTTTTTTATTTATCGGTTTGTTTTTAAGGGTTTCTATATTCTTTTGGTTTTCTCTGTCTTTTCTTTCATTTAATTCTTTCAAATGGCTAACAATGGTAGTTCTGGTGATGGTGATTATGATTCTTTTAGAGCCCGTCTTCTACAGATGCACAATGAATTGGCTAAACTTACAGCCGAGCGTAGTCGTAAGTTACATGAATTATTGGTGTTGAGTAAGAAACTAAGTCAGATTCGGAGCCAGCGCATTGGTGAAATTTATCGAGATGTTGATCAAATGGTTCCTAGGGGTACGTTCCTGGGTGTGGGAAATGAAGGGCCTTCTGAAATGAGGAATGCAGCGAGAGGAGTGAATTTGATGGGTCGGGATGCTGGTGAGGAGCATGCGGAAGTGTTGGAAGATGTGGAGATGATGCAGGCAAAGAACGAACCTGATGATGAAGATGACGATGAAGATGACGAAGATGGAGATGAAGATGACGAAGATGATGATGGTGAGGATGGTGAGGAGGAGGAGGCTGAACATGGAGAAGATGGCAAAGATGATGATGATGTTGAGGAGAGTTCGAGTTCTGAAGGTGGGGGTGGTGGTATCTAATGATGATGAATCTGATTATGGAACGGATGAGTCCTCGATCGATTCTGATGCTTATCGGTGTACTCCTAGGAATTTTGATCATATTGTTTAGATTGTTTTGGTGTTGATGGTTGTTTAGTTAAGTTCTTTGTTATGTATGTTTACTTTTTAGAATAGAAAATCATTAGTAGTTGCCGAAGCCAATTAATTTTGAGTTATTTAGAACGAAAAGTGTAGAGGTGTTGTAGGAATTGGCTTTAGTGTTTATCGGATTGTATTAGGTATTTGTTTTGGTGAAATGAATGAACTAATTTGGTATGATATCAATTTTGAGTTATCGAAGAAGTGTTGGCTTGTTGTTAGTGATAATACAATTCTACAATACGTTTGATTTGACAACTTTAAAGAATTACCTCTAGATAAATAAATACTTAGCATTCCTTTTTTGCATATAATTTTACAATTACTTCTAATTCCTAGTTACATCTAATTGTTTTATTACAAGAATTCCACAATTCGATTGATTTGATGATTTTACAAGTATTCAAAATGACCAATTTTCAAGACAAAATCGATTTGGTAATTTCTCTGCCCAAAAAATAAAATGTAGCAACGTCAGCACCAACATATACATAAGTGTTGCAAAGATAATTTTATACTCTACTTTGGTGTTTGGTCTTCATTCCTATAATGTTTTAAAGCATTATTTACTTTTTGTATATATTATTTAAAGTCATCTTTCCTTTATATTTCTATCTACTCAATCCTTTACATTCCTATCTAGTCACCTCATTATATTTCCGTGTACCTAATAATATTCCTTTCATTAATAAGACTCCTTTCCTAGTCTAAATTAATGTAAGCAAGAGTTAATAGGACTCCTATAATTAAGTGACAATTGTGCTACTGAAATAATGAATTTGAATCTCCTTACTAAAAGAAGAAGGAAAACACCCTATTACACTAAATAATTAAAAAAAAAAAAAACAAATATCATATACAATAAATATGAACCAACACAACTCATAATAATATAATAATAAAAGTTCCTCTAATAAGAAGGATGATATTAGTACAATGCAAAAGACATTGGGTTGTACTTTAATGCACCAAAAGTGACAAAAACTTTATATAATAATAACCTACATAAATAGACCCTGATAACCATCATTACACCCATATTTTATAGAAAACTACCTCATACATGCATAGTTTAACACTATCATTACTTTAAATTAAAGAAGACAAACCACAAAACCCTAATTAATATTCAAAATCATTATAGTCTAGAGCTCCACTTCCGTCATCGGACACATCATCGTCGTTTTCGATATCATCTTCACTTGATCAAATATCTTCGCCTTGTTCCCAATCCTCATCTGATTCGGGGGTCGCATAACCTTCATCTTCACCATTCCATTGATAGGCCGAAGTTAGCTCCCAACTACTGTCAAAAAAATAATTCCTTGTCCAAACTTTTCCAGCAAAATCCAACAATATTTGGTACTCCTCTGGGTAGTCAATAGATTTGAAGGGGTAGGCCTTACAAAGAGCAATACGGGCAGTAAGGTCATAACCATTTTTCTAAAACATCATCGCCTTGAATTGGACATATTTTGCATCATATCCAAAATCAATTAAGCGATAGGTTTTAGTGAAATCATCATGAGAGAAGCCAACCCATTCCATAGTTAAGATGGGTATGTCAAGGTCTTTCTTAGGGTCAAAGAATTTCCTACCTAACACTAACAAACCCCAAACCATACAGTCATTTTTTTGGGGTTCCATTTTTTCTTGAACCATGAGTAGCCAATCCTCCAATGGCATGAAAAACTCAAAGATCCTTCTTAAGAAACGGTAAAAGTGGGGAAACATTAAGCAATTAAGTAAAGTGCGTCTTAGGTGAGCTAGGTTAAAGCTAAAACTCACATTGCAATAATTTAGGAGGTAAAAAAAGTAACAATAGGCCTCTTTCTTAAACTATTTAGCCGTCCTGAGTGACATAGGTGTTAAGAACGGATACTCAGGATGGCAAGTAATACCTGTAACGGCCCCAAACCCAAGGCGAGTGATAGTACTCAGTTGGTGTCCTCGCAACATTAATTTTTGACGTTCTAGAACTTAATGAGTACCGATAAGGCGCTTAACTTCATGCTGCCCTTTTTCATCCATTTGTTTAAGTAAGTCATCCAATTGTGCCATAGTCACCTTCTCTTGCCTTTCCCCAATAGTTTTTCTTTTCTTTACTTGTCTCCTCCCCTTCGTCATTTTAGAAGTCAACATATGTTCCTCTGCACAATTACATGAAAAAATTAGTATAAGTAAAATAAATGTAACAACATTGAATTAATTAGATAATAGAATTACAAAACAAATTTGACAAAAATATACCTTGGGGTGCACCCACGTTACAGTGGTAAAATAAGGGAAAAACTCTTTTTCTTACTTTTGATAAATAAAATATTTTATATTATGAGTTACTATGCCTATGAACATACTATTATATAGATGTGTAAGAGTGTTAGGGTATAAATTATGACTACTATGACCTACTTGTAAAACCATAAGGGCTAGCTTCTCAACCACCTAATAAATGATGAAAAAAATGTGTAAAAACTTTAAGAAGCCTCATATTTTCATTTGAACAA
Organism: Chenopodium quinoa; assembly: GCF_001683475.1. NCBI lineage: Eukaryota > Viridiplantae > Streptophyta > Magnoliopsida > Caryophyllales > Amaranthaceae > Chenopodium > Chenopodium quinoa. The sequence goes on from NW_018744895.1 coordinate 2,340,492, forward strand.
ACAATCTTATCTTGCAATAACTCAGGAAATTGAAATATAATTTAACGATTTGGACATGATTTTTACGACTTTAGGTGACTTCACATTATTAAACAAAAAATAAGTATTATTAAACAATTTTAAGAGGAAGTCCACTACACTATAACTCTTGCCATACAGTAGAAGTAAAGTAAGAAAGATATGATGGTTTGTAATAAATGTTAGCATTAAAGTGGCCAACACATATGACGCTTGTTTGTTTATTTTTTGGCTTTAAGGTTTATTTGATGTTATTTTGTAGTGGCCAACAAAACATAAATAATTTATATTTATCTATTTATAGATCTAGTTAATTATCATTTATGCAAAGTTAAAATTATTTTAACCTTCTATTAAAACCCTAAACCCTTAGCTTAATGGAAAAACAAATAACATTATCAAGTTTATTTGACCTATTATTACCCTAGGGTATGAACTAGGGGAGTAACACCACATAAGCTACCTTCTGAACCACCAAATAATGATAAGGTGTAAACAATTTATTACCACCTCATTGTTGAATTTAAACCCTCAATCGTATACTTATGAAAACTTATAAATACTTGCATTGAAAAATATTGTATATATTTTTTAAACATCATATTAGTGAGAAAATATTTCAATAATGTATTTTAATTATAACCTAGGACATTGTTATCGGATCGAACTTCGTCAGACTGCGTAGGGTCAAAGTCCGATCCGCCTCAGCCATGTGTGATCCGCTTCATATCCGCAAGCAAAAATTCGGATTTGGGTTCGGATTATTTTAAATCGCATTCCAATAAGATTCTTTGTCATTCATAAAATATATCGCGTTCGAATCGAACTCGGATTGAATTGCAATCCCTAATAACAATGACATGATGGTTGGTATTAAATGCTAGTTTGTTTAATTTTTGCCTTTCTCCTTTATTTGATCTTTTTTTTAGTTACCAAGAATGAAATAATTTATAATGTATGACTTATAGTTATCTTTATGTACAGTTAAATTATTCAAGACGAATCCTAAAACAGTTACCCTTTACCCTTAACCCTTAACCCTTAATCCTAAACCCTTAACCCTAAACCCTATACCCTAAGGTTATTTGACATAATGGTACCCTATGTGACTGCAATAGTATGGGGTGGGAAATTAATAGCCTAAGTGCTATAGTATTAATATTACTAAATTCACCCGTTGAATGTATGCGTTATTGTTAAAAAATAATTACAGACTAAGCCAATATACTAATTCAAAATTCATTATCGTCATAATTTTTAAATAAGTCTTTATTGTAAAAATTCAATTTTTTTACTTTTAAACAACACCACCATTTAATCAATAATATCATATCACAAAAAGAAATTTCACGTAATTTAAGGCTTAAGGAATATCACCAGATGACCACCTATTAATTTACTAGATAGATTGCAAATGTAGGACTCTAATAGCATTCCAAGTGTAATCAATAGAATTATAGTCGTGGAATTCCATTAAACAAGTAATTAGATCAATTTGATTGGGAGCTATTTGCTCAAAAAATAACTCCTTGATTGTTTTCAAAAAGCAAAATACACGGCCTAAGTTTTGTAGTGGGAGTAGCGGTTAGTACCTTATTTCTTAAACATAGTACCAGATCATACGAATACAAGAAGCAGTACGAATATATGTTAATACAATTACAGTTGGAATTGCAACCATAATTAAATATAGAATCAGGAAAGAACTCAACAAAAGTTTAATCTTGTGGCTCCGATTGTTATATGATCAATTTGTGCGTTTAATAATGGCTTGAAGGGTTGGGCATAAAACATTTTCATCCGATAATACATCCTCAACAACCAGCTGGAGTCTAGCTTTGGGAATGGAAACCTGAATTGAAATGTTAAGGTTTATATGCAAATAATTCAGTAAACAAATCAATAGAGAAAAACAGGTGCTAAATTAGACTAAACAAAACGCAGCATCAAGACTCTACAAATCAATAGGTTCGAGATTACCGTTCCACTTTCAACTGCAAACCGTTCACAGCACAACTTCATATAGCGCAACATCAAGACTCCATAGACCTTGCTACATTACAAGAATTACATAGTTTGAAAACAAGTGAAGTGCAATCAATAAGAAATAATTTTATCGATAGACCATTTGTGTACTCAATTATCTTTTTGTTGGGGGATTTCCAATTGCTTTAATTCCCACTGGGCAACTCATTAACCAACAAGGTATGATCCACACAATGTAACATCACATCAACAGCTTCTATCTAAAAGACGTAGGTAGTTTAGAATTAGCCATTTAGATTTCACATAAACGAAAGGGAGGAAAATATGAGGTCTTACCAATTCCCTGATTGTAATCTCGTGCTTGACCAATGCATTTATGAAGAGGGAGTCAATCACCCAAATTGTTTTATGCTGGAGGGAAAAGGCAATACACCACCTGTTCTCTTTCTCCAACACCAGAAAAACACCTGATTTTCACATGTGAATATGGTTAGACAGCAATTATCCATTTTCGACTAAACTTGCAAAATAATCTTACAAGGATTGAGATAAAGAATATCGTCACGTTGTCAGATCATACCACACAAACATCAGATGTCAAGCATGTACTGAAAGGCCTTGACCACCTTCTTCTAAGCAAGTCCAAAGCATGCTTCCCAGCCTTTGAGCCTGAAAAAATGGTTAAATCAACTTAATGTGCCTTGCAATATTATTCTCTAAACATGAACAATCAAAACCAAACACATACTGCAAAAAAATGATCGAGGATTATTCACTTCGTAAACCCTGCATATTTCAATGCCCAACTCTTATTGTATAGAACAGCAGCCAAACCCACATATCCAGTTGATGCTCTTCCATTCATGTGCAGGACTTCATAGCAATCCTTCTGTGATGCTTTACAACCATCACACCGAATAAGTATAGGCCCAGGACTGTGACATAGAAGGTAAAAAGGCCATAAAATTAAGTAAGTGACTGTTGTCTAAAATCATGCGTAAACTAAAGGTTAGGGAGAGGGATGCTTATTTACCAAACTCCTTTCCGCTTATTTTTACCCCATCTCCTAATGAAGGTGAATCACATCTCTCTGAAATGCTGACGGCTTACAATATTCTGCAATCACACCAACTGAGGGCCTTATGCTGGGATATCTAGCTAGGTTGCCATTGATAGATTCGCCGTTACATTCCAATTATTCCTACTTTATGTTATCTGCCACTTTTTTTGCCACTTCTTTCGCTACAAAGCTTACAGCTAACGTAATGGGGATTTGTTTACCACAGACGTTGATTTTATGGTTTGAAGTAGCTAACCTACCCTCAAGCAAATTATCTTACGGTGGTGACTCTGAGCGATCTCCAACTACCTCGGGCTTCTCAAGAGGTGGTGACCTTTCAACAGGGGTTGCGTCAGGCTTCTCAAAAGGGGATAGCCTTTCCAAAGGGGCTGATTCAGCCTTGTGCAAAGGGTTGCTATTTTCATGGCTTGACTCTTGTTTGTTAAGCATGTCATCAAAGCTTTCATACCCAAACAAAGTAAGAGATATAAACAGCTCATTCAGGGGATAACCTAATTTTTCCCAATTCATTGCCATGGCTTCCTTAAGCTCAATTATCATTCCACAAATTTTTTTCTGTATCTTTGGCCCAATCTGCCTCACAACCTAAGTACAATAACATATAACCTATTACCACACAAAGTGTAATATACCATATGAAAATGTTTTGAAATGGACTAGCCAAAAATTCACCTCGGATGCAACTTCCTCAACGAATGTATAAGTACCATCCCTAGGAAGCCTCAGAAGTATATGCACATAAGCAGCATGAACAACCTTTGGGGAAAAAACATAATCATATGAGTGAATGTACAATGTCAAACAAAAACCATCATCTTGTAGCTATGTCCAATAAAGGTTAACCATTGCTATAATATATTTGAGGATTTTCATTTTAAAAAAGCATATTACACATTTGACAATCACTCCAACATAAGAAAATAATCATAAATAAACTTCTAGAGACTTAATACTCACACCAAATTCTCCATAGTCCTCAGTTTTAGTCCTATTAGTTTCCACCAATGCAGGAGTTGCTTCTCCTATGCCTTCAGCATTTGGGATTTGTAATGGTCCCATAGGTAACCCAAGAACACAACTAACTTGAATGGGGCACAAAGGAAACTCCATATCACCAATAACAAGGGCATCGCGAACAACCCTTGACATCAACCAATAACATAGTTGTTGTGGGAGGAAATTTAGCTTAATTTCCAACAAGCCACCAAAACCCATTGCCTTGAAAGCTTCAACTCTCGACGGATCAAGGTCATTTATCAATTAGCTCCAAGCATCCACCCTACAAATTACATTTGGAGGCTACAAATGGTAGAGCAAAGAGGAAGTTATGAAAAAAGAGTTGTTGTGAAATAGAGCATTTAATCTGGAAACACTATAATAACAAATCTGGAAACACAACGCAACTGATCGAAAGATATAAGTATTTCTATTTTTAGTATAATCTAAGAAACTATTAGCACTATAATATTTATAGAAATGTTATATATATATATCAAAGACCTTTAAACAGACATAAGGAATGACTTAGAAAACATTTTGACAAATATAAAATTCATACACGCATGCTTACCCTATTTTTAGTCCTTTGTTTCTAAGTGTAGATGATAAGGCATTTACTAAGCACTCTACCCCAATAGATATCTCAATTTTTGGGTCAGTGATCTTTACCTCTTTAGGACCTTTCCTATGTTTTGCCGAGGAACTTTCGGGAACGTCACCCTTTCCAAACCTCCTGCTACTTCTCTTAGACTCAGCCACTTTTTTCTTTCCATTTTTTGGCTCCTCGAAGGACTCTGAGGAATCACTTCCATAATCTGAACTAGAATAACAGCTTTCCTGCTCATCACTTTATTCATGTTCAGCATTACAACATTGATTGCATTCAGGTTGTTCTTCTGTAGCTTTCTTTTTGGAATTAGCTGGAGCAACAACCATCACCTGCCTCAATGACCTATGCAATTACAATGCACATTGTTCAACCAATTAATTCAGATATGAGTAAACAGGTACATAAAACTCAACTGAACTTAACAAGACAACTTACCCCCCATCTACCTCTACAAGTGACTTTATTTGCCTTGCTCTTTGTCATTGTTAGAAGAATTCAACACAAAGCAAACCAACACATACCAAGAATAATATAATCAACATCATAATTTGCATGTATGACAAGTTGGTCTTGATATCATAAAATTTTCTATAATCACAACTGATATTAAGTACTCCTACTTGATCTCATATCCAAATAAAATAGCAAAGTAGCTAGAATGATAATGTTTTGTTTCGTCATTGTACTTGCACGTAGTTTTTGTTTTGTTAAGTACCTACTTGTTCATGCACAAGTTTCAATTGATAATTAGTATCACTAATTGAACTGCTCGTCACAAAAAACGACACATAATTACATACCAATTGAGCTAATGGTCTTCAAGAAAAACCCTAGATTGAACTAATTTCAGCTAATGGTCCATCAAGCACTGCATCATCAACAATAAATTGAACTAAATTGAGCTAATGGTCTTCAACTAAAACCCTAGATTGACCTAAATTGAGCTAATGGTCCTTCTTCATCAAGCATTGCATCATCAACACTAAATTGAACTAAATTGAGCTAATGGTCTTCGCCTAAAACCCTTAATTCATTTCCCATATCAGTCAACCTCCACTTTATCCTTAATTCACAAACCCTAAATTGAACTAATGGTCTTCAACTACAACCCTAGAAATGATTCACCACAATTAACAATTCACATGGAGCAATTTTAGTCAATTACATAATCAAGTCATCGAAAAATACATCAAATTATTCAATTTCTTCATGGGCCCTTCCCGATCAACATACATACAATAAGTTAATCCTAAACCTGTTTAATCTACATTGCTTGATTATTAATGCACAAATAAATCTAATATTGGCGATACTTGAATTATTAAAATCATATTAAGCCTAAAACAAATTATTAATTATCTTATTAGGCATGATTTCAAGTACACATTCCCTTTAAACCTGTAAAAAGGGGCATGATCAAGCAATAAAAATAAATCATGAATAATCAAGCAATGTATAATTAATTAATTGACACAACAAATCCATCATCATAATCAAAATCATCATAATTATAATCTCATCCAAACATGATTAATAACTAGATCCTAGGCATGATACTAAACAAGTTAATAACAAACCCTAGCATGTCACTAATAAAAATCATAATTAAAGCTTTAGCCTAAACATGATACTAGAAACATGATATTAGAAATATGAGTTAACACACTAAACATGATACTAAGAATTAAAATAATATTCTAAGCATGATTTCTATATCAAAAGAATAAAGAAGTAATCGAAATACTTACTTTGATGTCTCGTATTTCTTTCTATCAAAACAATACACGCGTTAGTAACTTCAAGAATGATTAAATCAAACAAACCAAATAAATCAAATAAGAATTGAAATATAGATTAGGGATCAAACCCTTAAAACTATCAACCTTTCACGTCGGGGTCGAAGGCAACTTCGAGCTTGGCTAGGAGTATTCGAAACCCGTGAAGGAAGTATGATGTTTAATCGAAGAGAATATCAAGGATGTGTGTTTAGGATGTGTTTAGTCTAGGCTAAGAAAAGAATCAAGAGAGAGAAAAAGAACATTAGAAAGAAGGGATTAGATGATGATTGTTGCTGACCAAGCTTGTTGATGATTAAAAACGGGGGAAAACAACATCTACTTATAGGAAAAAAGAGGGTCGAAAGATCAGAAAAAAGTCAGAAATCAAATCAAAGTAAAACAGGTTCCATCACGGCGCGATAGATTTATCGCGGTGCGATAGGCTTATCGCGACACGATAGTACTGCCGCTCAGCGATGGTTTTCGGAAGATTAAATCCGTACGGAATCCGACTTCCAATCAAATTGAGTTAATTGAATTTCCGTACGTACTCTAATTTTATCAGAATTAAAAATCTTTAAAATACAAGTGTTTTATCCGGTGTAAAATTTTTAAGTCTTTATCTTTTCAAAAACATGATAGATTAGAACCTTTTAGAGGATTCTATAATCTAATTAATAATCCTAAGGGATTTAGGATCGAAAACAACCTTCTAGAGGATTCTAGAAGCTTGTAATAAATCCTAATTGGTTTAGGAATGAGGTTAAGATTAATGGACCCTCCACATGATCATTGGGTCGCAGGTAAGGCTTGGTTTGGGCTCGGCTTAGTGTTTTGGCCATAACTTCCTCGTTATAACTCGGATTTGGGCTTATAATATATCGTTGGAAACCTATTTTCAATCCTCATCCAACTAAATAATAAATGAACCAGGATTATGGACCACAATAGACTGGTTTGGACGTTTTTTTAAGGTTTGGACACGAAATGAATGATTTTAAGGACACAAAATGAATGATTTTGGGTTTACGGGCACGAAATAAATGATTTTGGGTTATGATTTCTTAGTAAAGGTTAGAAATGGTAAAGGATAAAGGGAACTTTAAGAGACTCTTCAACTCTTCACCGAACTCGTTAATCAAAACGTGAAAGGTACTCATTAATAGGTTTGGTTTTTAGGGAGACACAATCAGGTGTCTACAAAGTCATAGAATTTGCATTATCAAAAGTCATAGACATGATTTTAGGCCTAAGATTATATGCATCAATAGCTTGCACTAAATGATGAGAAATATTCAGACCGGTTTGGGGGTATTTGAGCATTTTAAAATGGATAATGCATTTTTGTAATAACCAACATTATCCAACCAATGACAAGTCACACACAAATAGTGATATCTGTAACCACTATCCCATGCATCTGCGGTCAAAGAAACTCTACAAGTAAGATTACTTAATTCAGCATATAACTTCAATTTGTACTCTTGAAAAGATTTCATGGCATCCGAACAGGCGGTTTTCCTAGAGATTTTTTTGTGTTGGGGTTGTAGTGCTCGGTTAATGTAATTGTTAAAGGGATCATTTTTGGCGAAAGAAAAGGTTGTTCGACATGTACTAACATTCTCCCAAGTTCATCCCTATCTCTCTCATAATTGTAAGTGACGAAGCCATGTGGATAAGGAAGGATTTGGTTCTATCTTTACTTAAGAAAATAAGATTCCAAACATTACTCTTTCGTTTGGTAGCGGCAAATTCCTCTTCAATACACCATTGGTATAATGTGTTTGCATTTTGGGTGTTTGGAATTTGGGTGTTTGGCATTTGGGTGGATTGTTCACTAGACCCGGCGGCATTTGTTTGGCTACCTTGGCTAGTATGATATGAAAATTCATGTTGTGAGCCGTATAAATGAGGTGAGAATTGGTTTTGTTGAAATCCCGAACTAGACATAGTCCAAGGAGACATATTGTCAAATTGTTCGAATCCTCCCATGGTTTGGGGATGAAAGAAGGGGGTGGAAGTGTTCGGAATGGGCATGTTAGGGGAGGGCATTGAAGTGTTTGGATTTGGTGATTCCCTACTAGTACTAGTACGTTTTGACTTGGCTTTCCTAGAGGAGGAGGAAGGGTTCGGGTTTGATGCCATGATTAATAATAATAACAACAACAATAATAATAATAATAATAATAATAATAATAATAATAATAATAATAATAATAATAATAATACAAATAATAATAACAATAACAATAATAATAACAACAATAGTAACAATAATAATAGTGACAATAACAATAATTATAACAATAATAATAAATTAATATATAACAATAACAATAATGATAACAATAACAAATTAAAATAAAGTTGATTTAGATCTTACAACGACGCTTCGATTGCTTTCCACTAATTAATTTCTTTAACTAATAATTTTTTTATTTATTAATTTTTATAATTGAGAGAATTAGAGAATTAAAGATTATATGAGATTTTTTTTTTTTTTTAGAAGTATAAATTATAAGAGAGTATGAATTAGAGTATAAGAGAATAAGAGAATAAGAGATTTGAGAATAGATGAGTTGGCGAATTTTGGAAAAAAATGGATGAAGAAGTGAAGTATTTATAAGAAATTTGATAAATTACCCGTTAGATTGTGGCTGTTGGAATTATAGTCGTTAATATGGCCGTTGGAATATAGCCATTTTACGGCTATCGGAAGCAGCGAAAAAATGTAGCCGTTTGCAAGGGCCGTGCCGGGTCATGCCTGGCGGGCCGCGTGCAATGCCGCATGCCGTGCTGGCGGGCCGTCCTACGGGCCAAATTACTGTGCCGCCCGCGGGTTCGTGCCGTGCATGTGCCAAATTTTCAGAATTGTGTTCACGGCATGGCCCACGGCCCACACCTTGGTCACCATGTCGTGCCACTGGCGGGCTCGTGCTAGGCCCTTGCCGCCCCCGCGGGTCGGCACGGCCCATGCCCTGCTCTACAATCAGGTGTCTACACCCGGGCTAGCCACATACGTAGAACACGTACTAATCGTGGCAAAATAGGTAAGCTAAATTGCATATGTATATGTGACAATGCCAATTAAATTGCAGGAATACAATTCAAGAATAATCTTTCAATTCTCATCCACTCATCTCAATTAAATATGGATCACTCAAATCGATAAATAACCAAGAACAGTACCCTCCCCAGTGGAGTCGCCAAATTGTAGGCGTCATTCAAAGCGTGCCTACTTAAGCATGTGTGAGTATGCTCGGCAATCATAGGAAGTGGGAATTGACATTATACGATTAGGAACAAGGAAAATAGGGAGCCGCCAACAAGTTTTTAAGGAACTTGTAAATCGTTCATGGATCATTAAAAGGAAACCACGAAAAGGGGCAATGATAGGAAACAACGATGACCCGTGAAAGTTGCACCCCATTCATAATCCATGATATTACTAATTACATATGGTTCGGAACCACGAAAGGAGGATCGGGGATGATGGTACAAAGTGAGTCATGGTGTCACATTCATCCATATTGCCCACTCGATTCTTATAGCGAAAAGTATTTCCTGCGATCTCACAGGCATACAAACAAAGATTCAATTTGATCCAAACTAAATTAGACTAAATTGGTTGAATATTAATGCACACATAATTCTAAAATATATGTGATCACTTGATTAAACAATAAGATTAAAAAGGAACCTAAATCGGTCGTCTAAATTATCTTATAATTCGTGACTTTCAATTACATATTCCCTTTAAACATACAATATGGTGATCAATAATAATAATAGAATAAATATAATATTGGAAGCAATTTAACCATAATATAGTGAGTCAAATCATTAAAAAAAAGCAAAATTAGCCTCAACACTCTAAAGTATAGCGAAGGTGTACTGAGCAACCTGAACTTTACGAAGTAGCTAAAACACCACAAAGTACGATAGCTGGTGCGTGCCTTTAATGAAATTTTCCGACCATAAAAGTTGCTGGAGAGGGGAATATTGTATTTTTTATTATTATTTGGGCCTCATTAATTTTTTTCCCTCTAATCCTAAAATTAAACCTCACGTGACCCTCTTCTTCTAATCTTTCGTTTCCCCTTTTTTATTTTCTTTTCTCTCTGATAATTTTGTTATAACCAGGTTCACCAATTTCTTCCCCAATTTGAAAACCCTAAAAAGTTTTGAATTGAAATTCTTCCCCAATTGAAGCATGAGCTCAACATCAACCACTTCGTTTATGAGGAAATCAAATTCTCGTGCAAATGTGAGGGTGTATTGTGGACATCGATTGCCTGCTGTAATTCGTACTGCATGTAAGTTCAATGAAAATCAAGAGAAGCATTTCTATGGGTGTTCAAAGTAGAAGGCCAAATCTCAGTGTTAAATTTTCGGTTATTTCATGAAATGCCACTGAGCAATTGCAAAATTCACTAAATGCCATCTGACTTTTCAAAATTCACCAAATGCCACCGATTTTTAACAAAATTCACCAAATGCCATTTTCGTTAGTTGACCGTCGTTAGTTGACCGTTAGTTGACCCCACCACTTTCCACGTGTCACCTTCTGATTGGTCCGTTTTTTAAAAAAAATATTTTTATAAAAATTAAAAAAATAACAAAAATAAAAATTAAAAACTTTTACAAATAGTAAAAAAAAAAAAAGAAATTAAGAGGTGGCAGCCACCACCTCCTCCCTGACTGCCCACCCTAGAACCCTAGCCACCACAACCCCTGCCGCCGGGGCTAGCACCGAAAGGCGCGCTGGCCTCTGGCGACCCCTCCCCTACCCCGTAGCGACCTCCTAACCCGCAAAACCCCACCCCCCTTCTTTTCCCTCTCCGATTTCCAGCACCCCAAAACCCATCCCCTTCCCCAACAACTTCGTGATTGGTGCAAGATTGGTGGAGGAGTTTGTGGCCATTGATGTGAATGGTGCGAGATTGGTGGAGGAGATCTCGGCGGCGGTTTTTTAGGGTCGAGGCTGGCTGTGTGGGTGGTTTTGGGGGTCAGCGGTGGATCAGGTAAGGTGCTAAAGGGTCGGCCGACCGATTTTTGTTGGTTACGAAGGTGGTCAGCCGTTTCCGGCAATATAAGGGGAGGGGCAGGGTTTCGGGGTGGTGGCTAGGGTGGTTCAATGGTTTCTGTTTTTTTTTTAATTTTTTAATTTTTTTTTTGTTTTTTTAAATATTTTTTTTTAAAAACGGACCAATCAGAATGTGACACGTGGCAAGTGGTGGGGTCCACTAACGGTCAACTAACGACTGTTAGTCATTAATGGAACTCGGTGAATTTTGTTAAAACTCGGTGGCATTTGATGAATTTTGAAAAGTCGGATGGCATTTGGTGAATTTCGCAATTGCTCAGTGGCATTTGGTGAAATAGCCGTTAATTTTTTTAATTTAGAATGGAATGAATTAGATTCATTTGAAAATGCAGGTTGATGATTGCAAATTTTTTGAATGGGTTGATAAGGAAGAATATGGACCACGCGCAATTGAAGTAATTAATGGTCTAGCTGTACATAATGAGAGGATGGAAGCTGAATTGGAGCATCTGAAGAATAACACAAGCTGTCAAAAGCAAGCATATGAAGATGGGGTAAAACTAAGAGCAATGAAAGCTGAGAGCAAGATATTGAAGCAATAATTGAAGGTTATGAGTAGAAGAGAAAGGGGTTATATTGTGGCAATCTGCATCAGTTGGATAAGCTTTGTGTTATTTTTTACAAGGTTGTTGGTTGGCTAAGATGTTTGGGTAGTTGAATTGAGTAGGGTGGTTAATTGTATGTGAGATGATATAATAGTATGTATTAGAGTATTTGAATATGTAGTACTGTGATCAAAATTTGTGTGGAAACCCAAGTTGTACTCTATATTATTCATGAAATGAAATGAAAACAGGTTTTGGAGCACTATGTTATGTGTTGTTATTCTATTGTGTGCTAGCGTAATAAAATAGGTATGGCAATAAAATAAGGACCAGTAATGACAAAACCAACAGCATTTGTGCTTTTCATATTGAATACTTTATATCACATGGTAACAACCAAAAGGTAGTTCAAAGATGCTTTTACAAGGACAAAAAACTAATTGTTTTAGATCTGATATTTGACTACTTCAATATCCCAAAAATTGCACACCCAAAAAAAATACCAACCCTAAATAATAAATATGCCATTGCTGAAGTATCAAGGTTGCTTAGCTGCTGTTGAAGCTTGTGTTCCCACTTCTCCATAGTCCGTTAGGATGGAGTTTATTCCTTTTCTTGGTCTGCCCCTCCCTCTATGAGCTTCTGATGTTGCTTTCTGTTTTGCAGATGCAGATCTTGTGGTAGCTATATGTGCAACAGATTCAGATCTTGCATATACTATAATTCATTTGCAAACCATGCCTGCTATTATCATTTGCAAACTATAACAGATGCAGATGTAGAAGTGTTGCTCTCTGGTGTTCTTGTTGCTTTTTCGATGGGAGCTGCAGGTGCTATAAATGCAGATGCAGATGCAGAATGTTTTTGCTTGCCTGAAAAAATAAATAAAGTATTAGATTTAATTAGTAGCTTTAAATAGTTATAGGTAGTCATAGGTAGGGTAAAAGCTTACCTTTTGCAGTTAGTTCATTGGTGTATCATCACCTGGTTTGAGAGGGCATATTCTTGTTTTGCATCTTTGACTTGCATATACTATAATTTATTTGCAAACCATGCCTACTTAATTGCCTGGTTTTTCTTGTCTTTCATGGGGAGCTTTTTCCTAGCCTATCTCGGTCTTCTTGCTCCTATTTTAATCTTAGGTGGGTGCAATAGGAAAAGTACATGTTCTAAGTGACTATCTCCCCTTAATGGTTTAATTGAACCACTGTATGCTTGCAAATACTTTTCCTTAGCAACTAAGCCTAGCATCTACATAATCCTCACAAGGATCCCTTAGCCAGTTACATTCTAAAATGGCATGACAACAAGGGAAACCATGTAAGCGAAGGTTTTTAGATTTTGGGCTAAATAAAGGGTTTGGGTTACTATAATTGCTGAAATGGATTAGAAAATGATAGTGGGACAGAATAAAAGGTCTATTCAAGTAATTCTTAGATTCTCACACAAACCTGACTAAATTAGACAATGAAGGTTATTTCGTCATCGTGCTTTGGTTAGGGAGACATTTTGTCTACACTACCACGCGCGAGAACGAAGATCACACTCTATCACTCAATTCAAATAATTAACAAACTTACGCATGACAAATTTCTGAGTTGCGCGCGCTTCTCGCTATCGCAGAATGTCCGAACACACAAAAAATCCTATAAAATAGCTAGTAACTTCATAGTTTATGCATTGATTGAACTCTCTTATCCCAAACACTCACCCCTTAATCATTTTGTCCTTATGGTGCAGGTTCCCGAACAAGAAGGAGTCCATTTGCATTCTAAGCGAAAACCTAGCAAGGAAAAGTGGCAATTCTCGAGCACTTAGTTAAATCACTTTCTTTTTCTTGTCCTAAAACAACTTTATAGAATTAATTACTGTTTTTTGATCACTTTAAACAATTTTTTAATTAATTACCCGACATAGTAACTTGAGTTATTTAAAGACTAGAATTGGAATAATTAGTTGTTGATTTATCACCTAAGTCAAGGCGAATACTGTTTATTTCTTGTCTTTTTCACGAATTTGAATAAAAAAGATTAACGACATTCGTTGCAATAATGTAGACTCCTTGTGATTCTTGCTTGTAAATAAAATCAACTAAATTAATTTTAGGTATCGCGTTGCATATATCATTTGGTAATGAAATTGTGAAAAAAGGAAGAGTTAGTAGAGGCCGCATTAGGGCTAGGATTGCTTTTTTCGTCAAAAAGAACGTTTTCCTAGTACCCTCGCTCCCAAACTTATTTCTGGTACTAGTAGACCAATTTGGGCATGGGTAAACTTATGATTGAGTAATATACACTTGAAGGTACTAAACTTTGGCAAATGTATCACATAAGGTACTGAACTATAAAATGTATCAAATAGAGTACTTTGACGGTAACCGGAGGTAAACTTTTCGTTGGTTACCTATTTTAGCCGGTTTCAATGGATTTTTTTTCTTAAAAAAAAAATATGTTTGCGTCAGCAAAAGACCTCGGTAAACGAAATTCCATCATTCTTGTTTTTCTCTCTCATCCCCTTCCTTTAATCTTTCTCTTTCCTTCTTTCATAGTTGGAAGTTGGAAGACCATTTTGAGCACTTCCATAGCCATAGTCCCACAACCACAATGAAAATCCCCCATTGATTTTCCTCACTTTCTCTCTCTAAAAACTACTCCTAAATCTAATACTAAAAGCTAGAGAGAGAAAGAAAGAGAGAGCTAAAAATATTTAATTAATAGGTAAACAAAGCTAGCTTATTCTAAAGGGTCTTAATATTAAGCTAGGAAAAATAAATAAAAGAAGGGGAAATAAAGTAAATTAAGTAAGAAATTAAGAAGGAAAAAGGATATAAAAATATAAAGAAAAGAATAATCAAAATTATAAGAATAGGAAAACAAATTATAAAAACCCAAATCCCACAAAACCATCAGACCCCCCTAATTCCCTTCTTTCATTTCGTGGCTGGACCAATTTCATCACCGCCGCACTTCACGATCACCATCTTCATCATAGGCCATCACCACTATCCGTCAACGATCAAAATTACACCAAAGGTTTATCTTCAATCATAACCGTTCGATCTCATTAATTATCGTGTGCGAAGCTCGTTAAATGGTTGAAGTAGATGATGAACAAATATCCAGAATTGTAAGGAGGAGCAGAAGAAAGAGAAAGAGAAAGAGAAATTAAAGGAGCAGAAAGAAAAAGAGAGAGAAATTAAAGGAGCAGAAGAAAGAGAAAGTGAAAGAGAGTTCAGTACCTCCGCATTAATTATGTCAGAATTTAAATTTCCTTTATTATTTTTTTATTTTATTTTTGTGTTATCCGGTTGATGTAGGTGACAAACTTTAGTACTCTATCGGAAGTACCTTCCCTGATATAATTAAAACTTCAGTACCTTTCTTGATACAAATGCCAAAGTTTAGTACTCTATGGTGTATATTACTCACTTATGATTCATACTAATTATCTCTTGAACTCTTTTTAGGAGAAAGGTGTGAATGAGGTATGGTATATGGGCTTCTCTAAAACTCATTGGAGACTCTCTATTGATTCCTTATAAAAAAAGTACTGATTGGCTCATTTCTAATTATTCAAGGTGTCTAAAACAGTCAGGAATTCAAATCCTAAATACTCTCTAAAAAGTGTAAAGTCCTTAGCTTTTAAAGGGCCAAGGGTATAGAGGAAATGAGATCCCCAATGACGGGCTACCCTCCTTACAATCATAAACCACGTCACAGTTGGAGAATCGAGGATGATGGTATGAAATTGAGTTAAGGAGACAATTTCGCTTGAATTTGTTTCTACTCGATTCTAGTTGAGAAAAGTATTATTTTGCAATTTAAAAAATATAAAACAAAGATTCAATTTGCTCGAAACTAATGTTACTATGTTGGTTGAATATTAATTCACATATAATTATATTGCGATAACTTAATTAGTCTAGAAAATTAAAAGGAAACCTAAACCTTTTTTCCAAGTAATCTTATTAGGTGTGATTTTAAATTAATTTTTTTTTTAACAATGATTTTCAATTACACATTTATGATTAAACATACGTAAGGCAGTCAAAATAAATAAATCAAACGATAAAAAAATATTGAAAGCAACATCATATATAATATTCGTTATAAGCATAAATAAAAGCATTCAAAATAATCTAATAATCATGATAATAGCAAAAATATAATAACAATAGATAATTAAATAAATTATTTACATACATTGTAAGCGCTCCTTTAAATTGTTACATCATGAATAAATCTTTAGTAACTTCAATAAAAATATAAATTAAATCAAAAGAGTTAAATTAAAATAAAATAAAGCTTAGATTTATCCAAACTGCCAGAAATTCAACCTTTCACGCCTATATTTAGAGGACTCCAAGTAATTCAAAAGAAATTAGAATTGCTTGAAGGAAATCTATAACTATACTAAAACAGAGGGCCCTTAAACCACAACTTGACACATGTATGTGGTTAAAAATCTTCCCGCTCAATTTTCCAACCCTAAATTTATCAACTAAATCTTATTGTGATATTGCGATGTATTATATGTATAATTAGGGACAAGTATAATATAATAATATCAATTATTATACTAATAAGATCAATTAAAATAATATATTCATATAATTAAATATGGTAACATAGCAAACTATAGTACAATGTAATATTAATGAAATATTTGCCAAATACTACCGCGTATTAATATCATTTTGAAAACTACTACCGCGAATTAAAAATCTTGTGAATACTACTGTAAAAAATTTTAAAATTTTTATTTTACTACCAGACTCCACATTAGACCACTTGTGACGTCATTTTTTCCCTTAACCCACGTTTAACCCTTAGTTAAGCATTTAACGGCCCAAAATAAAAAGAAAAATAAAATCCCCCCCAACCCATGGTTAAAACGCCCCTTTCCTTTCTTTCTCTCTAATAGATCTTCCTCCTTCACCATTGTTAAAATCCTTCCAAGCTTCCTGCTCCAAAATTGACACTTATTCCTCCCATATGTCCTCCAATTGTATCAGATAAATGTATAATTCGCCTCTAATAAATTCATTTTCGAATTATAGGGTTTTTGAATTTTAGGGTTTTTGCAATTTAGGGTTTATGGATTATGATTTAACATTTGTCATAAGTATATCGCTTATTATGGCTATCGGAACCTCTTTTCTCGACCATGAGTGTTGTTAGTTCTCTTGTTTGAGTACTAGTCCGCTTTGATGTTGTCAAATATCTGCCGTAAAAGAGGATTATAATGGCAACACTTGGGCGGCTAGGTCCTCTTAGTAAGAGAAGCTAACAATGCAAGACTGGAAATGTCCCCCTTTTGACAATAGGGAACATGTCTTTGTTGTTTACAAGGCCTCTCGAAGAGCGAGACTGTGAAAATGCATGGCCGTGCTCACATGGATTTTAGAAATCATCTGCTTATTGACAGTCGAACTCAAAAATCGAGAAATACTTATGGACGTAATAAGGATGACAAAGAATCTTACCTTATAGTTAATGAAGAGACATTAATTGACATTGGAAATAGGCTATACACTAACAACGTACTTGTCCGGAAGGACAAGTGGGAGATTGAAAAATGGTGTCCTTTGAACAAGTGTATTATTCCGATAGAGGATTCGGCATTATTAGAAAGCTAATTATTTCAATGAGGTCAAGTGATCGGAATGCCTAGCTGGAGGCCGCTTCTGATCAGTAATATTAATGCATAATTAATATTACAGCTTAATCTTGACTGAACCCTTTGGGTCACACCTAATCGAGTAACCGAACCAAAACGACAAATTAATCCGAAAGATTAAATTAGTTAATAGAGTTTTACGAACAAAGACGTCAGATTCTGAGCTTAGAGCGTCGAAACCGAGCGTCGTGCGTCGAGTTGATTCAACGAATCAAGAAGACGAGAAAATAAGTCAAAAAAACAAGTCAAGGCTTACGGTCCTAGCCTCACATTGGCCTAGATGAGCGAGGGCTAGGGCCGGATTGATGCTGCCGCAAGCCAAGCAAGCCACATGCGTAGGTTGGCTAGGGCTATTGGCTGAGTGCATGGTGCGCAAGCATCACAAGCAAGGACCCAGCAGCTAGCACAGCTAGCTAGCCTTGCTAGCGTATGCTGCGGCTAGCAAGCAGCAACAGCAGCCCAGCTTGCGCTTGGGCTTGCGATGGCAGCAGCACAGCCTAGCAGCAATAGAGGCCCGCAAGCGTGCGAGGCCTACTATGCTGCAATGGGCCGCGCTGGCTAGCCCAGCCGAGAGCACAAGGCAGCCAACGAAGGCCGGGCCTTAATGCTCAAGGTAAATAGCCCAGCCGAAGGGCTAAGGATGCCACATGGCATGCCTTCAGGCCCAAGGCTTGGGGTGTGCCATGCACATGGGGTTAGTGGGTGTATACTTGCTCTCCAATGATGGGTTTGTGGTCCTTACCTACTCCCTCCCTCATGTTGACACTTGTCATTTGACTATTACATAGCTAAATTAATTTAATTTGGAATTAAATTAATTGCTTACTTTTCTCACTCTATCATTTCTCCCACATGGAAAGATGATTGAGGTTTTTGGGAGCCTTTGCCTATAAATACCAACTTTAGGAGTTGGGATTATTCACTTCAGTTGAACTCAATAAGGCATCTCCCAATAGGTGAGAAAACCTTTAAGTTTGAAATACTCTAGTATTATTTTGGTCTAGCCCCGACTAAGCTTCGGGGTAGGGGCCTTTCGGGTCGGGTCTCGAGGGTGTGAGCCGTTGGAGGCTTGCGCATTTGCGGGGTTCTACGGTTTCAAGTTCGAGCTCTAAGAAAGAGAAAAGCACGCGTCAAGGGTATGATCGTCTTTCTCTCTCATTGTTAATTAAGTATGTGATCGTTAATTAATATGCATATTTAGTTACTTTAATGAGTGTGTGGATTTTGAGAGGGTTTCATTCCGCGTGATGTTGGACATCACGAAGCCCAACAATTCGATAGGTTAGAAATGCAAGTGTGGGTTGAAGGCTTTAATTATGAAGTATTGGACCAAGAGATCGAATTTAGGAAGAAAAATAAAAACCCTCCTAACCCAAGGTTACCTTATTTTTTATACTAATAAAATTAATTATTATGATATATCAACATAACCTTATTTATATGAACAAAATTTTCAATTTTCATATATAAATTCTATTATAAGATATGTTACGTATTTATTATATTTTTCAATCTTGACAGACCACAAACAATACAATTTATGATTGAAATATAGGAAATAATGCAATTAATATGTACTCTATACTATATTTTTTTTATAGATAGATTAGCAATGTTGAATGCATCATGCAATGAAATCTAATTTATAGAATTCGTGAAATTTTGTTCAAAAGTCTTTTTCAAAAGATAATAAACAGTTGAATGCATGATTACCACAATAATAACAATAGGAAAATAGGAGCAAGAAAGTAAATAAATCGAACATAGTTTTTTTTTATTTTAAATAGAAAAGTAAATGACAACAATGATATTCTGATGTGGATTAAATTACGTTTGGATACTAAGCTAACAAGCAATTAAAAATACCCTAATTCAATAAATTTTTGATATTTTCAACTCAAACAGTATGAAAATCAACGATGAGAAATCAATGACTTACTCGAACTAACTCACAATTTTCATAAACTCAATAAGTTAAGTTCTCATTAACGAAAACATGTATTATAGATTTATAGGCATGCAATCCTATGCCCAACAGGGTAAACAAAACATAAAAATAACCCTAAAGTATCAATGAATCAATAATCCATTTGTTTACTATATATTTCATCTATTTCATATTAAATGACACATTCATTTATGCATGTTGGAACTCATACTTTTAATTGTAAATATTTTTAATTACGGATTAGCAAATATTATAAGAATTTGATATTTGAAAGCTAAAAGTTGAGACGAATCTAACAAAACTCCATATGATTTTGTTTGCAGACAATAAGATAATTTTTTTTATAAGAGTTATATAGTTTTATTTTTATTTAAAAATTTTTTTAAAATTTTTTTTTTTATTTTATATTCTCAGTTATATTTTTTTAGCTAATTTAAATAGAGTATCTTTATCAATAAAGCATGTATAGCTTTTATCACAAAGTTTCATACTTGGCTGGCAACATCGTGTAGCTGAAGTTACTTGGTCAGGGGTTATTCGGTCAATTAGGGTTACTCAGTGACGGGTTACGTGGTCAGGGGTTATTTGATCGGTCAAAGGTTACTCGATCAAGGGTTACTCAATCAGGGGTTACTCAATTAATGTTTTGGTGTTTATTCGGCCACACGGTGTGGCCAGCCATATAAAAATGAGCTGGATGGCCACATCGTGTGGCGGAGGTTACTTGGTTAGGGGGTTACTCAATTTGTTAGGGGTTACTCGGTCGGTCAGGAGTTACTCGATTGGTCAGGGGTTACTCGATTGGTCAGGGGTTACTCGATTGGTTATGGGTTTATCCGGCCAGTGTTCTAGTGTATTTCAGTTGGCCACACATAGCCAGCCACTTAAAAAAAACGCGCTAAACTTTAATTTATATCGGAGTGGCTTTGATTAATCTCAGGTAACTTTTGATCTATCATTTTAGAGAGACTTTTTCAACCAATATATAATGTTTTATTGAACACTGTATTTTTTTTTAGCAAAACAAATGTCTGTGGCTATATCATACATGGGATGTAGAGAGTATGTTTTATTGATTAAAAAAAGTGCACATAAGATAAAACATTATGATCTATGTAAATGTGCATAACTCATTATGATCTAAAAAGATAAAACACGACCAATATATTTGAAGGGCATAACTTAAAAATCTATCATATAGCTATTTCTAAATTTTTTATTCAACATCGAATTGAAAACATGATACGGAGTGTTGTGATTGATGATTAGATGTGTACACATTATTGTGCTTATAAAATAATGAGTAATCAATTAATGCACACTAAAAGATTTCGCTATTATATACTACGATAGTCAATACTTTAGATTAGTGAGATTTAAAATTGAACTATTCAAGCCGTGCACTTGCGCGGTTACTATAGTAGTTAGGAATACTTAAAGAGAAAAAGAGACTTTTTTTGCGAAAGAATATAATTTATGTCTGAAACCTAAAAAGGGGTTCAATATTTAATGGGTAAGTGACAGGAGAAAAATAAAAGAGGCAAAGAGTTTGCCATGACATGTGGCACGGTGTACTACGTCGTGGCGTGGTGCGTCTGCACCATGGCGTGGCAGTTTGGCAAATTATTTCACGCATTTTTAAAATTTCCATAAATTTTTTGATCCGTAATTCAAAGTAAGCATTTAATAAATTGTTGGAAAGATCTTGAGGTCTACTTTCCAACTGAATTAGAACTAGGTCAAAATCTATTGTAGATATTATTATTTGGCTGTTTGAGGGCAAGGGTGTTAGTTTTGGGCCGAGTTTAGTGTTTTGTCAATATCTCAATCGTTTAAATTGGAATTGGGCTTATGATATATCATTGAAAATCTTATTTCAATGTATTTTCAACCAAATAGCATTTGAATCAAATTTATAGGCCACAAAAATCAGATTTGCTTGGTTTTGGATTATGGTCCCAAAAAGAGAAAATTGGGCTAAGGTTTACGGATTTTGGGCTATGAAAATAATTTATATAGATGTCTGGGCTAGGAATAGGTTGCATTTTGTGGATTAAAATAAATATGGGCTAGGTATAACAATACTCGTTGAGAGGATTCTAACAAGTACCAAAAAAAACTATATTTTTTTCTTATGTATATATATAACTAACAATATTGAGTGAATATATAGTGAAGAAGTCAAAATGTTTGACTTAAAAAAATACGGAGGGAATATATGAATTTCAAATTATATACTCCCTCCGTATTTTAATAAGTGTTAGACTTCCGTTTTTGGTAAAAAAAAATACATTTTTATATTCGAAAATGCTATGCATAACCCTAAGGGCTACATATGAGAAGCTATAAATGGAAAAAATAAATGATAATATAACATTTATTACACTGATTTACGCGTGAATTTGTCATGCACTCCTAAATTAATATCAAATTAGGAAAGATATTAAATGCTTATTTTAAGCCCTAAGGACTACATATAACATTACCCTTTAATATTATACTTTTCTCCTTTATGGTTCCAATCAAAACCCACAATTTGTTATTTTTTATTTTTTCCTTTCCTCTCACATTCATTACTTTTCAATAAATTGTTAATTCCTCTATTTTTCTCTTACAATTTTTAATACTCCAACTAACTCATCTATCTCTTATTTTATTTAAATCAATTAAATTGCCTAAAACTATGTACATGTTAAAGTGTAACGCTTATTAAAACACGTAGAGTATAAAATTACAAGTCAAAGTAAATTGCATCTACAAACGGGACTATAATTTTGAATTGGATGGAAATATCAATATGCCTTATATTAGACAAAAAGACAGAAGTTCTTTACTAGTTTACTCCAGTAACAAAAAGACACAACACAATTACACACAAAAAACAGAACGATATCTTAATAATCAGTATGTACAAGACATAGCTATACACCAACTTAATTATGGATCTCTGAAATACACAACAGACGATCAACTTGAGGTCGTACTGTCGTAACATTAGTTTCTCGGTCTTCCTTAACCTTGCTTGCGTTCTCTAACCTCGAGTTCGGTCCCTCAGATCTCTCACCCAACCAACCTATGATGTCGTTAAAGACGGTGTTGATGTTTTCAGGGAATTCACCATAGGTTAAAGCATGCCACATTCCTGGATACAGCTTGAAGGTTTTGTCGAAGCTCGTGGCCGACTCGTGTAGCATCTTGCTTATTTCTGGGTCCGTCACTTTGTCATCACCTCCATGAAGAACTAGGAAGGGTAATGTTACCTATATTTTAATACAACAGGGTTGATCAAAGGTCAATTTCAACCCCAAATTTATTTAATTTCAAATTCAAAATATCAAATTTCTATAATAGGTGTGTGTAAATAATCAAAGATTCAAATATGTACGCCAACAAACGTAGAATGATATTATTCCTATATTACATAGAGCAAAATATGTTTGAAAGGTTATTTTGTGCTTGTAATAGATAAGAAAAATACAAGTTTATCATCATGATATACAAAAAAAAAAATGTTTATCTAATGGTATTTTCGTAAATAAATCAACATTTACCATGCTTTTTGGGATTTTTTGTTAATTTATTTTGAAATATCATTTGATAAATGCTTTTTGTTTATCATGATGATAAAATGAGTCTTCCTCTAAAAAATAATACTAGTAATAGAGTAATTTGGGGAAGTAAAAACATTGCTACCAAAATTATTAAAAATTATCTTGTCAAAAAAAAAAAAAACTATATAAAAAATAAATAATGGGAATACAATTATGTGTATATACCTCGTTTAATCGTTTCTCGAGATCCATGGAAACAGAAAGGAGCTGTTCGGCGGTTCTCAAGCGTGGCTTTCCAGTGTACCAATATGGATTTGCCCTCACCTATTAATTTACACTGATATGTTAACTATAGCACGCATTTTATTGTAAATGATTGAAGTAGTTTGTAATTGTAAAATAATTTCAAATAAAATTAAATATACTTTGTACAATTGGAGTTAAAAATGTGTCCTAAATGTATATTATTGTATGAGGTAACACCTACATCATTGATGACAAGTTGAAATTATGCTACAAACGACTTTTAATTGTGTCATCTATACTAATTTAACACTTTCATACTCTTAAATGTTTTTAAACTGAACTTACTATTTCAAACAACTTTAAAAAATAATATGTCTAGCTATATTGGCAATAGAGATATCATAGACTCAAAATAATTCGATCTAACCTAATTACGTATAGTGATCAGATTTGAAATTTAATACGCATGGTCATAATAACTTAGTATGACTCGAATTCAAAATGACCGAACTCAACTAGATTCGATTGGGTTCCAATCAAAGACCCAGTACTCACACTTCTACGGAGTAATTGGCAATTAATAAACATAAAAATAAGAATACCTCTTTTTTTCTCTCAGGATCTCTAACTGCAGCTTCAATGACATCATTACCAGGAATAAGTTTCCAAGTGGGTAAAATGTAGGAAAGTTTTGTCAAACAGCTGATCACAAATGGACTTGGTTTTATATGGTCAGCAATCTGGCAAGTAGTTACAAATTATTAATAAAGTATTTTCCCTTTGAAAAAAAAAATAGTTATGAATAGATTAATTAAAAGTAATTGATTATAAAAAAATTATGATATGCAATTCAAACATTATTGTATTTTTGTTGTTTGGACCAAGTGGTTTTTACCTAATTTGGTTTGTTACATAATTTTGAGTGAAAACATCAAAATCATGCATGTCTTTCTAGCCAAAAAAAAAAAGTCCACCCAACTCAAACGTAGCAAATAAATAATCATTTTTGAATTTAAAGCTTAATTGTCGTATTCAATTAAATATAAGTTCTATAAATATAAAAGAAGTTTATGATTAAAACTAAATGTAAATGTATTTTATTTTATTTTAATCACCTTATTCTTATAATTAATCGATTATTTTATTAAAATTAGATCATATTAGACCACAGAAAATAAAATCAAACTATAATATATCATAAACTAATCCATATTATTTTAGGACAAGAAAATTCTAACCAAATCAAATCAAATCTATTCAAATGAACCTTTAAAATTTCAAATCAAAGCCACTTAGATAAATAGAGAAAACAAATCCCTCATGTTTAAAATCTTAAATGAGTATTATAATACAGAGTATAAGTTTTTGCCCCGTGCAATGCACAAATTCATAATAATAAGACTTGAAAAATAATAAAAGTCAATTAAAATGAAGTTAGTCTAAATGAACTAACTTATATAACATTTTTTTTTAATTTTTTTTTATGAATTATTGTAAGTTTTTATTATTAATTTTTTTATGAAAAAATAAATAAAAAAAAATTGGCAGGATTTTTTTTTGTTGTGAATGTGACACGTGTATTTTAGGGATAACTCTGGTGATTAATTTAATATATAGAATAGATTGATTGTGGACGATCCTTTAAAACATAAAAATAATGTAGACAAAAAGGCAATATTTAAAAGAAGAGCATGTGAAACACTAATCACAAGAAGACAAAAGCGTGTGAAAGAGAGAAACATCACGTACTTTAAACATAAAGAAAATATTAGTCCGACAAAATGTAACAAATTAACTAATTTATTGTGATTAGATAAATTAGGACGGAGATTAGGAAAATTAGGAAAGTGATTAAGAAATTAGGAATGACATACCTTACACATGGGTGCGACTAAAATGGCGCCATCCCAAAAGTCTGGCATTTTTCTGTGTAAACACAACACAACTGCTCCTCCCATGGATTCGCCCATCAAAAACCTTATTTTCCTTTAATTCTCTTTTCTTTCTGCACCAACACAATACAATATTTTCAATACTCGAAAAATAAAAATTAAAAAAATAATAAATTTAATCGGCATGTTTGTCAATGCGAAATTTTAACCAATAACCAATATTATTCGAAAAATATACATTAACATGATAATAACAAATATCATCACTATTTTAAATATTGTGTATAAGCATCAACAAAGATCATGTGATATTTGTGAATAATGTAAAACAAATTAAAGTATTAATTTTGTAACAGATGATGTAATAGGAATAAGTACGTTTTCTTAATTTTAGTTATTGCTATTTCCTATTTTGTTCTCCTTTAATAAAATACGGAGTAATAATATTAAGATAAAATGACAATGAAAATCAATTTCAAATCATTAAAATTCTATAACTCTAAGGAAAATAAATCAAAGAAACTCAGCAAAATAATTCACAATAAAAATTAATTATTAGTCGTAATCCTTCAAAAAAAAAAATTATTAGTCGATAATAATAATTTATTTCAAAAAAAAAAAAAAGTGAATAAAACAGAGGCATAAGGTAGGAGTAAACTAATAATTACTCCGTAAAATATAATAAATGATATACGGAGTAGTTGACTTGGAATGAGTTATGGTTTATTAAGGACTTATAAATTTTAAAGAAAACTCATCATATACTACTAATAATTGTAGTGATTCCTTCCAATTTGCATGTATAGTTTGTCAACACCATGGAAATACTTCTAATATGCACTTGAATACTTGATGGCTAAACATTGAATAAAAGAATGAAATACAACTAATCTTGAGCAATTTGACTTTTATTATAACGAAATTAGTCCTTTTTGTGACAGTTACGGCTAGTTGTTCTTGTCACTTTCTCCCAAACACAATTCTCCTAATAAATCAGCGTGTTAATTAGTCTAATCAATATTATTAATATGATCTCTCTATTTCTTTATGTTGTTCCTATTTTAATAGTGTGCATTTATCAATGCACATTTTTGTTATTAATTTTTTAAATTACGTATTAGTGAAATTATAGTAAAATCAATTGATATTTTATGACGAAAAAAATTTAGAAGAATCTCCAATTGCAAATATTGTTGCAAGAATCTATATAGGAACATAAAAAATAAAATAACATTTTATGGGTTTAATGAAAAACCCTTGATTACTAACTCTCTACTAAATTACTAATGTGTAACAATGTAACATGCCATTATGTTATAGTTTTCACTAAATATTCTCCTATATTCTTGATTCAAAAAAGCTAATTAAAGTTAATTAACAACTAACCACAAACTTTGGTAAAATGATCTGAGCAATCTTGAACAAGCTTTTCAAAGCTTGGAACATAACCTTGAAGCCCCCCAGATTTTCCATGTCCAATAAAATCAATCCCATAAACACCATAACCAGCCTTTACAAGACGCGTCGCTGGCCCTTAAAACACATCAACAAAACCCCCCATTAGATCATAATTAAACATCTCAAAAATTCATTATTAGCATCAACCAAACATTATTATTTTAATCACAAATTAAATGCACAAAATTTAAAATTAATAATAATAATAATAAAAATTACCTTGCATGGAAATACTACTTTCCATGGCATAACCATGGCATAAGAAAATAAGAGCTTTTGGATCCTCATTTTGTGGCAACCATCTACATGTATATAGCTTCAAACCGCTACCATTTACTATAAACTCCTGCAAAAAGATTAAAAAAAATAAACATAAGGATTACTCTTGATTAAAAACTATATATTAGGTATAAGAAATAATTAAATATATGCTAATTACCTCTTCAAATTTGACATTAGAACCCATAATAAAGTAGAAAGCAGAAGAAATGAGGTGGTGAAGATAGTATTAAAAGTAAGAGATATATATATATAGAAAGAATCAAGAGGAAGAAGACGAATTTGAAATTAATTTAATTAAGAAAAATACAAGTTGTGATTTTTTTTTTTTTAATGAAATACAAGTTGTGATTAGGAATAATAAACAAATGTATTAGTGTTGATAATAGAGATGCGAGAATGTAGGGATATTTTAAACTAAAACGAATTAAAGGGAAGATAGAGATTGATTAGAAATTAATCTATCTTTAATTATCTTACGTATCTGATTTCTATTATGTCATGCTCATGCACTACAAATGATTTAATTAATTTTTTATTTATTTATAATGTGATCTTCTGTACAATAATTGATTGACTTTCCTTTTCAGTTCGGTCTAACATCCGCGTTTGTTATCATCCACAATTGAATAACGAATTGTTCTAATGATGTCAATGTCACTAAAATTCTAGCTAAAGGTGGCTAATATATACAGCGTATGGATTGGGTTGAAGTGACTTCGATTTGGGTCATATCTGAGTGATTAGTCAATTATTCTGTATTTGAATGCGTTTCAAGTCCGTTTTTAATATTGATTTATAACCAATACTAAAGCTTGGCCAAAATGTATAATGGTTCTTTAAATGACTTAAGTCGTAATATTCTCTCCATTCTTTAGAGCTTGTCTTATCTATATCGATTTCTTTGGACCAAATACAAATTCTTATTACAATGATTTACAAGTTGCTTTGGCTGAATTTAAATCAAGACATCTACTTTTGAACTAAGTACAAATCAGTTGAATTGGGTACTTCCTTTCATATAATTGGATAAGGATTAGATATTTCAAGCGTGCATATCATGACTATTTTGGTAGCTACTTATCATGATTAATGACAAATATAATACCAAATACTCTGTACTATTTCAATATAAGTAACAAATAAAAATGATACATGCACATAAATGACAATAATGCATATAAAATTTATAATATTATACATTATAACAACTTTAGAGATAACATGTTGTTGTCCTGTTTTATCTTTTCCTCCACCAATTGGTGCCACAGAATAACATGGTAAGTTCATAAAACCTTTTATTTAAAACATAAATAACTTACCATCTAAGATCTATTATTATTGTGCATATTCAATCACCCTAATAATAATTACCTTACTATTTAGCAATAATTAACTTATATGCACTACTAATACTTTGTTTTTCCAAAAAAAAATGCACTAATACTTCGTCATTATTATTTTCCATTACATGTATTACAATACATGTTATTTCTTATAGTTTTATTTTTTAAACTACCATATACAAAGTATTACTTTAGAGTTTGTTTGTTCAATTGCTTGAATAGGTTGTTATTAATTTATTATATTATTAAACTACTATACTTCCAACCACTTAAAATTAAACATTTTATGATGGACAATTATAATGTTAAATTATAACAATCCGGGACATCATCCGGGCCAAAAGTTAGTATATAACTAAATCCAAGGCACCATCTGTTCGTATCCTAATCTTTGAGCAACTAGACTGTTGGCATTCTATGTCAATTTCTTCTACATTCTTGAGACCAATTTACAAGAATATATCAGATTTTATCCCAAATTCAAAAAGATATTGCCTCTTAAACTTGTTACGTGTAAACGTTGCTGTTGGACATTCACGAATGTTAGACAATACTAAATCGATTAGGCCACTTATTGATAGCGTCAAAAACGAACTAATCTGACTGAATCTGACTCGATCTGACCCGAAAAAAATATGATTAAGATTTTGACTCGTATGAGCAGAATAATTTAACATAACTCATTTTTGAAATATGCCCGACTCAATCTGACCTCACTGAAACCCCCTCAAGTACCCGAATTGACACTTCTACCCCTGATTACAATGTCTGGTCAAAATTGTTAAGATTCTTTTAATTTGTACCTAAACCCAAATACTTGTAATCAAGTTTGAATTATAATTAGGATATGTGACAACTGCCATTCTGCCAAACTAAAAGGTTCCTTAATATTACTATACTAAAGTGAAACCTATTTTTCTCTCTAAGTGCTTGAAATCCCGCCTTTTTTTTATTTTTAATTTTAGCTATCCCTAGATAATCTCTCCTTTTTTTAAAAAAAAAAAAAAAAAGAAAAGTACCGAAGTTACGATTATTACTTCTAAGTAATCGCTCCAATTACAATTAAAAAAATAAACGAAGTCTTGTTTTCTCTCTAGTTAGGGTTCCTCCTAGCGTTAGGGTTATACGAGTTCCACATCTCGTGAAAGGCGAGTCTCGTCCTCATCAGAGAGGTTTAAGGTCCCAATCATCGGGATCAATGGCGGATGTTTTGATAGATAGATGGGCAAAATTAAAAATTACGGAGGAGGAGAGTGAAGTGGCTGAATTGGGGGAGGATGATGAACGGTTATCTCAGGAGAGTATTGGATTATCGCTGGTAGGCAAGGTTTTGACAATTCGGTCGTATAACTTCGATGCCTTGCAAAACACTCTGAAACAAATATGGGTGTTATCGAGGGAGCTGGTTTTCAGGAAGATTGAAAGCAACTTGTTCATGATACAATTCTTTCATTGGAGAGTAATGAGAAGGTGATGGAAGGGGTACCATGGCACTTTGATAATAACCTAATCATCCTTCAAGAAATTAGAGGACATGAACAACCCGATTCGATTAAGTTAAAATTTTGCCCTTTTTGGGTAAGATTATACAATCTTCCTTTTGATAGTAGGGGCAGTGGGGATGTGCGAAAGATTGCGGAGAAGCTGGGGGTGGTCATGGAGGTAGAGGATGATTTCCTTGGGTGGGAAAGATCAAGAAGGGTTAGGGTGATGGTTGATACCTCGAAGCCAATCCGAAGGGTTCAGAAAATAAAGAACAAAATGGGAACAATAACTACGATAAACCTAAAATACGAACGTCTTTAGGGTTTCATAGTGACCCGACACTACGCGGAAGGAAACCCACCAAGACCCGCCCCTTAATTAAAGCAATTAAAACAAGCATAATTAACTTAATCAAACAAGATTAAGAACAAGAATTATACCTTTGACGCGTGCTTCGCTCCCAAAGAGCCCTTACTTCGAAATCCCGAAAAGACGAGATCTCCGACGGATCGTACCCTCGACCCGACCCGAGCGTCCTAAGTCTTGAAGGTTAGTCAAGACCCGGACAAAATAGCTATGAGTTTTACGAATCAAAGGTTTACTCTTTTCTTAGAGTTGCCTTTTTAATTCCACTCAAGGTTGTTCATTTCCCAATACCCAAGCTTGGTATTTATAGGGAAATGAACCCTTGCATTTCATTCCCCAACCAATGTGGGAGAATATTTTATTTTCTAATTAATTTATTTCTAAAATAAATCAATAAATAAATGCAATCACAATTCGACAGGTGTCAAAGGAAGAGAGAGTATTAGGTGAGGACCATGGAGAGGTAGGGGGGACCAATGCCTTGCTCCCCAAGGCTTTCACAAAGCCTTGGTCCCCACTCTCCTCACAAACCGCCTCAACCAAAGCTACTGGCCAGCTGCCAGCTAGCACGCCAGCTGGCTGTGCCAGCTAGCCCAGCATGCTAGCATAAGCCCAGCAGCAGCGCTGGTGCTTGCTGGTGCGTGCTGGCGCTGGTGCTGGCTGGTGCATGCTGGCGCTGGTGCCAGCATCCCACGCATCATCGCTGCACCATATGCTCGCATGGCCCAGCATGCGTGCTGCTAGCGAGCCACGCATGCTGGCCTCTCGCTTCGCACCACACTCGCATATCATGCGCGCCACGCATCAGCCTCTCTCGCACGCAAAGCCTAGCATGTGTGCTGCTAGACGTTGCTAGCTTGGCTTGACGTTGCTAGCTTGCTAGCCCCTCGCACACACTCGCACAGCCACACGCATCAGCCTCGGCCATGCACCGTGCACCATGCACGCACATGCCTCGCCCAAGCACCACGCACCACGTATGCGCCAGTGCCTAGCACTAGCCGTGCTTGGTGCGTGTGCTCCTGCCATGCGCCCAGCATTATGCTAGGGCTGCTACGGCATCAGGCCATCCTAGGGCACGTATGGTGCGCCTAGTGATGCTGCCTGGGCTGCGATGGTGCCCAGCCATCCAAGGGCACGCATGGTGCGCCTGGTGATGCTGCTGGTTTGCGATGGGTTGCGATGGCGCCCAGCATCATGCTAGGGCTGCAATGGCGCCTAGGCATGATGCCAGGGTTGTGTTGGCGCGCCTGGTGCTAGCCATAGCCAGCCATGGTGCCTAACCATCACGCTAAGGTTGCGATAGCGCCTAGGCATGATGCTAGGGCTGCTATGGCGCGCCTAGTGCCTATGATGAGCTAGCCTAGCCTAGCTATGGCTACGCTCATACTTGTCGATTGTGATTTTGCGACGCTCGGTCTCGACGCCCTAGGCTCGATGTCCGACGTCTGTATTCGTAAAACTCTGTCGACTCATTAAATCCTTTCGAATTAATATCAATTGTACCTCGATATTACTGATCGAAAGCGGCCTCCACCTAGGCATACCGATTACTTGACCTTACTGAAGAATTAGCTCTGTAATAATTCTGAACCCTCTATCGGAAGAATACACTTGTTGGAAGGACACCATTCCTTTCAATCTCCCACTTGTCCTTCCGGATAAGTGTGCATATAGTGTATAGCTCATTTCCTATGTCACGTAATGTTTCTTCGTGAACTATAAGGTAAGATTCTTTGTCATCCTTATTACGTTCAGAAGTGTTTCTCGATCTCCGAGTTCGACTGTCAATAAGCAGATGATTTCTAAAATCCATCTGAGCACGGCCATGCATTTTCATAGTCTCGTTCTTCGAGCGGCCTTGTAAACAACAAAACATTTTCCCTATTGTTAGTAGGGGGACAATCCCAGTCTTGTATTGTAATTTCTTCTTACTAAGAGGACATAGTCTCCTGAGTGTTCCCGTTATGATCCCCAGTTACGGCAGACGTTTGGAAACATCAAAGAGTCTAGTACTCAAACAAGAAAACTTTACAGTACTCATGGTCGAAGGAAATAAGTTCCGATAGTCATAATGAGAAATGTACTTATGACAAAATTTAAATTTTCTTAAAGTACTCTCATAGGTCTTATGCAGTACAGTTCTAAATTGTACCTGTGCAAATGATTTATGACCGTCACGTCCTCGCAGCACAAGAAACGGTGCTGTAAATCATACTACACACTAATCTATGGCGATCATCAATCGTCCATCTGTTAGATGACCTCGATTAGGGACACTTTTCGATTTAATATTCAATGTTCACTTAACAGGTGTTTTTTTATCCAAGACATGGTCTTGATACCCTGTTTTGAATATTTCCGTAAATCGAATGGACTCATTATTTAATTCTAAACCACAATTAAATAGTAATGGAGTGAATGATAATTTTGCACAAAAATTAATTACTCTATTAATGAATGGTTTTAATACAGTGTCTTACATTAAATATCTTATTTAATTAAAACACATGTACAGGGAATTTCAAAGCCAGTCTCCAACATGCTTGATTCCCATTGCCTCAATGTGCTTGTTGTGTTTCACTTGAGGCAAAGGTTTAGTCAAAGGATCGGCTACATTATCATCCGTGCCGATCTTACAAATTCTGATTTCACCTTCGGATTTCCATTCCCTTATCATGTGAAATTGCCTTGGCACGTGTTTGACCTTCTGGTGTTCTCTCGGCTCCCTGGCCTGAGCGATAGCTCCATTATTATCACAATAGAGGTCTATCGGCCCCTTGATTGAGGGTACAACACCAAGTTCGCTAATGAACTTGCGAATCCAAACAGCTTCCTTGGCAGCTTCTGAAGCGGCCAAGTACTCGGCTTCAGTTGTAGAGTCTGCAGTGGTGCTCTGCTTGGCACTCTTCCAGCTAAACGCTCCTCCATTCAGACAGAATATGTACCCCGACTGTGACTTGAAGTCGTCTCTGTCTGTCTGGAAGCTAGCGTCGGTGTAACCTTCAAAAACCAGTTCTTTGTGGCCTCCATACACCAGGAATTTATCCTTGTTCCTTTTCAGGTACTTAAGGATGTTCTTGGCCGCAGTCCAATGCGCCTCTCCTGGGTTCGATTGGTATCGACTCGTTGCACTTAGGGCATACGATACATGTGGCCTTGTACATATCATGGCATACATGATCGATCCGATTAGCGAAGCATATGGGATCTGATTCATTCTTTCTCGCTCAACAGGTGTCTGCGGACACTGTTTCTTACTGAAAGTTATGCCATGGGACATAGGTAAATGCCCTCTTTTGTCATTTTCCATGTTGAATCGAGCCAGCACCTTATCAATGTAAGTACTCTGGCTTAATCCAATCATCCTCTTAGATCTATCCCTGTAGATCTTGATGCCCAATATGTATTGTGCCTCTCCTAAGTCCTTCATTGAAAAGCACTTTCCCAACCAGCCCTTTACGGACTCCAATAATTTTGTGCTGTTTCCAATGAGCAGTATGTCATCAACATATAGGACTAGGAATGCAATATCACTCCCACTGACTTTCTTGTATACACAAGACTCATCTGGATTCTTGATAAAACCAAACTTGCTAATGGCTTCATCAAATCGCAGATTCCAACTTCTGCTGGCTTGCTTTAGTCCATAAATAGACTTCTTCATCTTGCAAACCTTTCCAGCGTTGCCTGGATCGATAAAACCTTCTGGTTATGTCATATACACAGTTTCTTCCAAAATTTCATTAAGGAAGGCGATTTTGACATCCATTTGCCATATTTCGTAATCGTAATATGCAGCAATCGCTAGGATGATCCTGACGGATTTTAGCATTGCAACTGGTGAAAAAGTTTCATCATAGTCAATCCCGTGGACTTGTCTATAACCTTTTGCCACCAGTCTAGCTTTGTATATTGATACATTTCTATCCTTGTCTATCTTCACTTTGAAGATCCATTTGCAACCAATGGGTGTATAACCCTCGGGCAAATTCACCAAATCCCAGACTTGATTTTCAGACATGGAGTCCATCTCGGATTTCATGGCCTCTTGCCATTTTGCAGAGTCGGAGCTCGCCATAGCTTGCTTGTATGTCGCCGGCTCATCACCATCCATGACTAGGATGTCCTGATCATCAGTTAAGACGATACCGAGGTATCTGTCTAGTTGAGATCTTTGCCGTTGCGACCTACGTAGGGTAATCGGTTGAGCATTTACATTGTATGTTTGATTCTGACCAATCTTCTTTGATGCTTCCAAAGTATCTAGATTGTTAGTTTTGTCAGGTTGACATTGTTGCTCATCCTCTTGAACTTCGTCGAGTTCGATTTTCCTCCCACTTGTCATTTTGGAAAGGTGGTCCTTCTCCAAAAAGACACCATCACGAGCAACAAAAACTTTGTTCTCGGATTTATTGTAGAAGTAATACCCTTTGGTTTCTTTTGGATATCCCACAAAGAAACACTTATCCGATTTGGGGTGAAGTTTGTCCGAAATTAATCGCTTGACATATGCTTCGCATCCCCAAATCTTGAGAAAAGACAACCTAGGAGGTTTCTTAGTCCATAATTCATATGGAGTCTTTTCAACAGCTTTTGACATAGCTCTATTCAGTGTTAGTGCTGCTGTTTGTAGCGCATGTCTCCAGAAAGAGATAGGGAGTTCACTAAGACCCATCGTTGATCGAACCATGTCTAACAAGGTCCGATTCCTCCGTTCGCACACTCCGTTCCATAGAGGAGTTCCGGGAGGTGTCAACTCTGAAAGAATGCCATTTTCTTTCAAGTGATCGTCGAATTCATGGCTCAAATATTCGCCACCTCGATCCGATCGAAGTGCTTTAATTTTCTTGCCAAGTTGATTTTCAACTTCTTTCTGAAATTCTTTGAATTTCTCAAAGGATTCAGATTTATTCGACATTAAGTAGACATAGCCATATCTACTATAATTGTCGGTGAAAGTGATGAAATATCGGTAACCTTGTCTTGCGGGTGTGCTCATTGGTCCACATACATCCATGTGTATTAGACCTAATAAGTCACTTGCCCTTTCTCCTAACTTAGAGAATGGCTATTTTATCATCTTGCCTAATAAGCATCCTTCGCAATTTTCAAACGACTCTAAGCCAAATGAGTCAAGAACACCTTCTTGAAGAAGTTTCTTGATGCGTTTGATGTTAATATGGCCAAGACGACAATGCCACAAGTAGGTTTGATTCGACTCGATGATCTTTAGCTAGTGGTATCAACTTTTGTCTAATCTTATGTAAAAGCATGCAATTTAATTGAACATAAATTTGTAAGACAAACTTGAAACAACTATTGTCAAAGTCTTACACTTGAAATTCTTGGGTGTCCAACACCGTGGATCATAATATGTTCAAAGCATGATGAAAAACTAGAAATAGTTTAATTACATGTCATAGACAAAATAGTGCATGCAAGCACGACCGAAAAACCATCTCCGTCGTCTTCTTGTCCATGCACCAACACTTGATAAGCTTCTCACTTGGTTCCTGAAAAGGAAACATTAAGTGAGTCATACTTGGTATCTAATACCTATGATAAGCTTGATCCACAAGTGTTTAAGGAAGATACCTGAGGTAGTCGGAGTGATCCCCTCTTCCTTGACGAGCATGCATTCCCTCTTGTAGTGGCCTTGCATGCCACAATGGAAGCATCTCATCTTTACCTTGACCTTATTGAACTCCTTCTTCTAAGCTCTCAAAGGCCTTTTGGTCATTCCATAGGCAGTGGCTTGGCTAAGTAGTTGCACCACCTCCTTGAGGGAGTGTGTCTCCTTTCCCGCAGCGATATGCACTCTAAGTGCATCATAGCCCGAGTGGAGTGAAGCAAGCAAGATATGCCCCTCCATATCATCTTACAATGGAATTCTGAGAAGCTTCATGTGTTTGAAGAGTCTAGTCATTCCAAGCACATGAGGTCGGAGGGGCATGCCGGGTCTCAATTTAGCATTGTAGACCTTGGTCCAAAGCCGTCACCTTTCCTTAACAAGACATCCCACGTTTGGTGGCTTTATCCTCATGTTTGAGAGTGACCTAGTCAAGTCAAACACGAGTCCATCAAAGTTGCCATTGTCACTCTTGGTGACTCTTACATTGACAACATCCTCAAGTGCTTTGAGGAACATGTCCGGAAGGTAGGAGGAAAGATTTTCCTTCCAATCTTCCGGGATGGAATTTGCCATGAGTCGTGAGACCCTTTTGCAATTGGAAGACCATTCTTCATGAGCCTCGTCGGTCATGATCCCTTTGGCAAAGAAGCTTGGAATGGGAGTATCAAGAGTATACTTGCAGACATGATTCCGGAGAGTTCTCCTGAGTTCTCCTGAGTTCCTCCTCCCATTCCTTAAAGTTGACCAAGTTTAAGGGAAAGGCCAACTTTTCGGGGAGTTCCGGGCACATTTGGTTGTTGTTTGAGTTACTTGCAGACATGATTCTACAATTGAAAGAATTTGAAGTGAAAAACCATTCATACATCAATTAGTTGAAATTTAAAACGTTCATGCACATATTCAATCTTATTGAGCATTTTATCCACACATTTTAAGATTGTCCCTTATGGGCAAGAATAAAATGATTCCGAGATCCCGAAGATCAAGAAATGGTTAAGCATGCTTTGGCTTGTCTTAACCATTAAATATCTAAGGTAAGAAATCCAATTGCTAATAGCTCCAAGCTACTCTCGGTTTGATAAAAAGTCGCATCTAATGCATTCTTGACATTTTATCTCTTTTGCCACGACATCTAAGGACTCCTTACTGATATCGTTGAGCTTAACCAAGACAACTTGTATACCTAGTATACCTTACGTTCCTAGGGAAGTATTGATGCCTCGCTTTGGCGTAATCCATCACGTACACGCATTAGTTTGGAAAGTGTTGTTCTTGAAACGACAAATTTTAGCTCAATATTATTAAAGGGGCCTAGGGTTTCTATGTTGGTTGATTTAAGTGAACTTAACTAATCGTCGCAACATAATAGAAATCCTAGACATGCATCTAGAAATCATATATAATAACAATATATAAGGCATAAAATAGATGCATTTGGCAAGTAGCATGACCCCTTGAAATCTTCAATTTCCATGGGTCTTCATCTTGGCTCGTCTTCGTCGAAACGCCGTCTTGAGACATCTTTGCCAAAATGAAATAAAAGAAGCTAGCTAGAACGACTAAGATTAATCTAATAGTACAAAAATACTTAACGGCTCGCAGACCGTATTTAGATTTACAAAAATACATAACGGAACGCAGTCCGTATTTTCTATCCTAGTCGGGCCCCACTAGTTGCCATTTTCAAAGAACCTGTTTTATAAGCAATCTTTCATTCACCCGTTCACTATTTGTGAACGGCCCATGCAATTTTACGAAATACATAATTAAACACGCAAAACTAGTAACTAACTTAGGTGGTTAATCCAATTAACTCGCCTAATTAAAACTAGTCAAAGTGGTTTAATCCATTATTTCTAAACGCAAAATGCTTATGCACTTAATTAAGCTCCCACTAAATTCCGCATCCGTACTTAATTAATCCGATTAATTAAGTCGGCATAACCCATAATTTGTAAAGTTTGCAAAAAACGAAAATTGAGGTTTTTAGCCTCGTTAAAATAATTAATTAAAATTATTAACACGGAAAAAATTCGCAAAATCATAGCTCAAGCTTAAGAAAAAACACCCAATAAAACCCTTGGTGGGTGCGCACCATGGATGCTAGGCAGCCCATGGCATGGCGCCATGGTGCGTGGGTGAGGCATGATGTGCCTAGCAAGCAGTGCTGCTAGCCCAGCTGCCTGCTAGCATGCTGCGCATGCTTGCTAGCACGCTGGTGCCTGCGAGCATCTGGCCTGCTAGGCAGGCGCCTCTTGATGCTCGTGGTGCGCTGGGCTGGTGCTTGCTGCCCTGCTGCCCAGCAGCATCTCTCGCAAGCCAGCCTCAGCCACTGCCCACGCACATCAGCCTTGCCTCCCCGCCACACAACATGCACAGCCGCATCATGGCTCACCCTTGTGCGCACCATAGGCAGCCACATGTGAGCTGCTAGGCAGCCCGGCTAGCCTTGGTGGCACTTGGGTGTTTCGCCTTGATTTGCGTGCTATGACTCGGGATTTTAATCCCGATTTACGCGTGACATGAATTAATTCCAAATTATATTTTAGAATTAATTTGAGGGAAAATAAAATAAAATAAAGTCTAACTTAAATAAATTTATTTAATTGGTGCACACGCCTAAATTTATCCAAAATTTCAATTTTGAACAAAAATAGGTTAAACTTTATGCTTAAAATAAAATGAGCTATGTCCAAAATTAATCTTGCCTATATGCAAATTAATAATGGATTTGACAAAAGGAGTTGGAAAAATAAATTAACCATCCAATGATAAAAATTTTCCAACTTGCATACTTGTGTAAAATACCAAGATTACATCTTCCAATATGAAGATTAATCAAATTTTACTCACAAGTAATTGAACTTAATGAATTTTAATCAACCAAACATGAAAAAAAATTCAAACTTTGTTCAACATGGAATTTAGGGTTAGGGTTCCAATCATTTAAACCTTTAAAGATTAGAACTTTAACATTATTTGGGAACTTAAAATACAAAATCACAACAAGTTTTCACACCTTATTGCAATTTATTTGCAAAATTTGTGAAAAACAAGTTTATGTGATAAATTGGTATATCAACTTAAGCACTAATAAACACTCCATTATTATGCTCAAGGATATTTTAAAACCAGTAGATTAGTGATGCAAATGTGCATTTAATCTAACCTTGTAATGCTTGCATTAATCAAGGCTTAAAAGAATCAAAATTTTCGTTAAAAAACGAAAAACCCCAGAAAAATTGGGTTTCTGGTTCGAATTTGGCTTCTGGACAATCCTAAAAGGGTTGAAATTGTTCCAGAATGTCGATTGCACCCAAAAATCACTATTTTTGAGCCAAAATCTGGGTTCGACAGCCAAATCAAAAATAAAATCGAGTTTTAAAAAATAATTAAAACGAGCATCTAATCTAATTAGATGAACATGAACCAGAAAATTAAATTCTTTTAAAACACCTTAATTAAAAAAAATTGCAAAATTAAAAAAGGAGCGTGGCTCCGATACCGCTGTAGGGTTTCGTAGTGACCCGACACTACGCGGAAGGAAGCCTACCAAGACCCGCCCCTTAATTAAAGCAATTAAAACAAGCATAATAAACTTAATCAAACAAGATTAAGAACAAGAATTATACCTTTGACGCGTGCTTCGCTCCCAAAGAGCCCTTACTTCGAAATCCCGAAAAGACGAGATCTCCGACAGATCGTACCCTCGACCCGACCGGAGCGTCCTAAGTCTTGAAGGTTAGTCAAGACCCGGACAAAATAACTATGAGTTTTACGAATCAAAGGTTTACTCTTTTCTTAGAGTTGCCTTTTTAATTCCACTCAAGGTTGTTCATTTCCCAATACCCAAGTTTGGTATTTATAGGGAAATGAACCCTTGCATTTCATTCCCCAACCAATGTGGGAGAATATTTTATTTTCTAATTAATTTATTTCTAAAATAAATCAATAAATAAATGCAATCACAATTCGACAAGTGTCAAAGGGAGAGAGAGTATTAGGTGAGGACCATGGAGAGGTGGGGGGGACCAATGCCTTGCTCCCCAAGGCTTTCACAAAGCCTTGGTCCCCACTCTCCTCACAAACCGCCTCAACCAAGGATGCTGGCCAGCTGCCAGCTAGCACGTCAGCTGGCTGTGCCAGCTAGCCCAGCATGCTAGCATAAGCCCAACAGCAGCGCTGATGCTTGCTGGTGCGTGCTGGCGCTGGTGCCAGCATCCCACGCATCATCTCTACACCATATGCTCGCATGGCCCAGCATGTGTGCTGCTAGCGAGCCACGCATGCTGGCCTCTCGCTTTGCACCACACTCGCACATCATGCGCGCCACGCATCAGCCTCTCTCGCACGCAATGCCTAGCATGTGTGCTGCTAGCAAGCCACGCATGCTTGGCTTGACGTTGCTAGCTTGCTAGCCCCTCGCACACACTCGCACAGCCACACGCATCAGCCTCGGCCATGCACCGTGCACCATGCACGCACATGCCTCGCCCAAGCACCACGCACCACGTATGCGCAAGTGCCTAGCACTAGCCGTGCTTGGTGCGTGTGCTCCTTCCATGCGCCCAGCATTATGCTAGGGCTGCTACGGCATCAGGCCATCCTAGGGCACGTATGGTGCGCCTAGTGATGCTGCCTGGGCTGCGATGGTGCCGAGCAATCCAAGGGCACGCATGGTGCGCCTAGTGATGCTGCTGGCTTGCGATGGGCTGCGATGGCGCCCAGCATCATGCTAGGGCTGCAATGGCGCCTAGGCATGATGCCAGGGTTGTGTTGGCGCGCCTGGTGCTAGCGTTAGCCAGCCATGGTGCCTAACCATCACGCTAAGGCTGCGATAGCGCCTAGGCATGATGCTAGGGCTGCTATGGCGCGCCTAGTGCCTATGATGAGCTAGCCTAGCCTAGCTATGGGTACGCTCATACTTGTTGATTTGCGACGCTCAGTCTCGACGCCCTAGGATCGATGTCCGACGTCTGTATTCGTAAAACTCTGTCGACTCATTAAATCCTTTCGGATTAATTCGTCGTCTCGGATCGGTGATTCGATTGGGTTCGACCCGAAGGGTTCAGTTAAGATCAAGCTGTAATATCAATTGTACCTCGATATTACTGATCGAAAGCAGCCTCCACCTAGGCATTCCGATCACTTGACCTTACTGAAGAATTAGCTCTGTAATAATTCTGAACCCTCTATCGGAAGAATACACTTGTTGGAAGGACACCATTCCTTTCAACGTCTTGCCACGTTCGGTTTCCATTGTCGTATTCTAGGGCATACAAAGAGGGATTGCGCGGTGGCAGAGGAGGAGGATAGTCCGCTAGAGAGGCAATGGGGAGTGTGGCTAAGGGCGTCACCGAGGAAGGGTGCAAATAAAAAACAGGAGGAAGTAAACAGGCTACGTGTGTCGAGGTCATTGGTGTTTGTATCGAAACTTGTTGCAGAGAATCCATCGGAGGGAGGGACTAGGTTGGGTAGTAGTAAAAGTGTGACGCCAAAACTGAAGGAGGCCTAACTGGTTCCTGTTTCTGTTAAAGGAACGAACAACCTGGTGTTGCGTGCTACAAAAATTACAAACACTAAGGAAGGTAATGTGCGTGATTATGAAGGGTATGGAATGGATACAAATATTAATGAGGAGGGGAGTAGTGGCGTGGGTGTTGAGGAGGTGAAGGCGAAGGAGATGGGGAATGAGGTTGCTGAGCTTGTGAGTAAGGAGAGTGAGATGGATATTGAGGGCGACATGGCGGGTAAGGAAGTAGAGGGGAATGAGAAGAAGAGATGGAAGAGACTGGCTCGTGGGAGGAGGCAGACTATAGTGAATGGAATCGAAGGGAACCAAACTAACACTGTGCCGTATAAAAAACGTGAGGGGGAGGAGATAGGGAAGGAGGAAAATGTAGGGGATGGAGGTGCTCTTGAAAAGAGACAGCGTGTATTTGAAGATCAAAATACTGGGGACAGGTCTATCCAAGTAGAGGGTGTTGGAAGCTACCAACCCCTCGAACAACAATGAAGCTCTTAAGTTGGAATTTCTTTGGGATTGGAAACCCGAAGATTGAATCAACCCTCCGGGATTTATGCTGGAGGGAGAGGCCAGGGGTCGTCTTTCTAATGGAGACTAAGATAAATAATGATATGATGAGTAGAATTCGGAGGCGGTGTGAGCTAAAATATTAAAAGTATTTTTGGGGTTTTAATTTTTGTTATATTAATTCACAGACTGAGGGAATACATGTATAAATATACAAAGGGTTGCCTTAATAGGCTCTTGTAATCACTTCTAAGAATAAGGAGAGATTTGATACTCTTCTAAAAATATTTACAGAATAATTCTAATTCCCTAAATATTTCACAAAAAAATATCTCTTATTTCCTAACATTCCCCCTCAAGTTGGGTAGTAGGATCTCCAACACCCAACTTGAACAAAGTTTCTTCAAATGTCTAGGCTGTGACTGCCTTGGTTAAGATGTCTGCCAGTTGATCTTCTGACCTAACAAATGGGAGACTTATCACCTTTGCTTCTAAGTTGTCTTTGATGAAATGTCTGTCAATTTCCACATGCTTGGTTCGATCATGTTGAACCGGATTCTCTGATATACGGATTGTTGGCATATTATCACAATACAACTTGCAACTTTTCCTGGGTGCACATCCAAGTTCAGATAGTAATTTTCTGAGCCATAGGACTTCAGTGATTCCCTTTTCTATGCCTCTAAATTCTGCTTCAGCATTAGACATTGCAACCACTTTCTGTCGTTTACTTCTCCAAGTAACTAAATTTCCTCCAACCAAGGTAAAGTATCTTGATGTGGATTTCCTATTGTCCCTATCTCCTCCCCAATCTGCATCAGTGAAGGCATGAATATCCAAGTGACCGCGTTTCTCAAACATGACCCCTCTTCTAGGAGTCTTTTTCAAGTACCTCAAGATTCTGTAGACGACTTTAAGATGTTGATCTTGAGGTTTATGCATGAATCTGCTAACAACTTCAGCTGCATAAGCCAAGTCTGGTCGAGTATGAGATAGATCAATTTCCCAACGAGTCTTTGGTATTGGGTTTGATCCACCAATCTTGCCCCTTCAATTGTTTGAAGCCCATGGTTCATCATCATTGGAGTGTCTATGGGCTTGCAATCCAACATTTCTGTTTCTATTAATAGATCAAGAACATACTTCCTTTGGGAAATAAAGATACCCCTTTGTGATCTAAGTACCTCTATACCTAAGTATTTAAGTTTCCCAAGATCTTTCATCTCAAATTCTCGGAAAAGTTTCTCTTTCAACTGGTCTATTTCTTCTTAATCATCTCCAATAATAATCATATCATCAACATAGATAATTCGTTGTGGCAATGGCTTCGGGCCAAAAATGAGCGGGAACACGGGACTCAATCATCATGGCTCTAGTCATTTCAAAAAGTGTTCGGTTTTTTCTTTCAGCAACGCCATTTTGTTGTGAAGTATCAGGACAGGTGGTTTGATAGATAAGGCCATTGTTATTTGTAAATGACTCTAGATCAAGATTTTTTATTCCCCCCCATTATCAGATCTAAGGATTCGGATTTGTGTCTGAAATTGTGTTTGGGCCATTTTATAGAACGGGATAAAGGTATCATACACATCAGATTTATTTTTTTAAAAATATACCCAACTCATTCTAGTGCAATCATCAATAAAGGTAACATAATATAAGAAACCATGATTATTAAATTCAGGAGCAGGTCCCCAAACAACAGAGTGAATAAGAATAAAGGGAGTTTTAGTTCGATTATTACTACTAGGGTACGTATTTTTATCACTTTTGGCCAAAATACAAGCCTCACAATCAAAATTTAATTTCAAACTAGCAAGAGAAGGAAAATGTCTTTTTAAATACCCTAGAGATGGATGACCTAGTCGTCAGTGCCATGTCCAGAGTTGGTGTTCTACCGATCCATGAGCAAGCGCCGCGCAGCCCTGGTGAGACATCTGATCAACATAAGACAGTCTGTTTTCTTTAATACCACGCCCAATGATCTTCCCTATCTGAGAATCCTGAACAATACAGCCAGTGGAATCCATTAGTATAGAACAATTTAATTCTTTGGTGAGTTGACTAATGGAAAGTAATTTATGTGACAGTTGAGGAATAAAGAGGCAATTAGGTAATTTAATGTTATCGGAAATATTGATTAAACCAGAGCCTTCTATTCTAACTTGTTCCCCATTGGCTGTTTGAATGTGGCTTTTTGTGGATTAATTTATTTTTTCAAGGTCTGAAATATCAAAGGTCATTGTATCAGTTGCTCCACAGTCAAATATCCACTTACTATTTTTATCATAATTGCAAAGGAGTCCAATGGACTGATCACCTTTGCCTTGAACATTTAAAAGAGTATGTGGGCTTTTGTTACATGGGCCGTGAGTATTTAAGGAGGATTTTAGGGTTTCACCCCCTAAACTTTCCTTTTTAACATTCTCCTTCCTCAAACCTGGTTCATGAGTAGTGATGGCGGCCATGGCTCCTCCTCCTTCTTCGTTTTCCTTCATTTCGCCGTCGGTACTATAAGCGGCTGTGCCTGTTTTTTTTCGGATCTCCCTTCTATGGGTTGCAATTTTCAGTCCCCTTCTTCTTCCTCTCCGACCACCATTCT
Organism: Chenopodium quinoa; assembly: GCF_001683475.1. Classification (NCBI taxonomy): domain Eukaryota; kingdom Viridiplantae; phylum Streptophyta; class Magnoliopsida; order Caryophyllales; family Amaranthaceae; genus Chenopodium; species Chenopodium quinoa. The sequence continues at coordinate 2,385,137 of NW_018744895.1, forward strand.
AGGTAGCCGATTAATTTGAAGAAACCCTCTTTTGTGTGTCGCGTCCCACCATAGTGGGTGCATTTAAGGTTAGCCCGATCATCTTCTCGCCGGAACTGGGGTTTCTCAGTTTGCCCCCTTGCAGCAAAACCGCTTCTTATTCCCGATGATTCATCCGATGAGGTTTTGTCGCCGGATTTCATAATGCTCCGACCAGAGACTTCTCGCCGGATTGTTGCGTATGCTTCTTCGACTGTGGGTAACGGATTTGAATTTAAAAGATCTCTTCGATCTTTGTCCAAAGAATCATCGAGTCCCGCTATAAATTGATAGAGGCGATTTTGTTGTGTTCAACGATTATAAATCGTTTTGTCTTCTGGGCAAATCATCGGGTTAGGTAATATCCTATCAATTTCCTTCCAAATTGAGGTGAGTTTACTGTAGTAGACCTCAATTTGGTCTATACCTTGCTATATTTTGTTTGCCTTGACCGTGAGGTCAAATATTTGCAAACTGTCTCTCCCACTGCCGTACATAGTTTCGATCCCTTTCCATAGATCTCTTGCAGTTGGATAATCCAGAAACTAGTTGTGTAGATCTGAGTCAACATTTTCAATTATCCAGGAAATTAAAATGGGAAGCGGGTTCACGAGAGGATAGAAGGGTGTGTGAAGGGGCTGAAGAAGTGGGTCGGGTCTACCTTCGGAAACATACGAAAGAAAAAGCTAGAATGCGAAGATGAGTTGAAGGAGGCACAAAGGGGTGTTGTGGATGCTGCTATGAAAGGGCGGTGCAAAATGCTAGCCAAGAGATTAGAGGTGTTAAGTAGGGAAGAAGAGACGTATTGGTTTGCTAGGGCAAGAGCAAATGATTTAAAGGACGGGGGTAAAAATACCTCGTACTTTCATAGGAAAGCTAGTAATCGCCTGAAACGGAACACCATTATGGGGTTGTATGATGAGGAGGGTAGATGGCAGGAGATGGAGGACCAAATTCAAGGCGTAGTCGAGAGATATTTTCGGCAGCTTTTCACTTCGGATGATCCAACCGAGTATGAAGTGGCGTTGGAGGGGCTGTCCCAGCAAGTTACAACCGAAATGAATGAGGTGTTTGATGCGGACCCAACACCGGAAGAAATAAAGACATCGTTATTCCAGATGCACCCCAATAAAGCACCAGGTATAAATGGAATGCACGCCTTATTCTTTCAAAAAATTTGGCACATTATTGGTGTTGACGTGGTTAATATGATTCATAAGTGGTGGCATGGTGATGGTGATTTGACTCATATGAATAAAACATGCATAGTCCTAATCCCGAAATATAATGATCCCAAGCACATGAAGGACTTTAGACCTATTAGTTGTTGCAATGTAATCTACAAAATTATCTCAAAAACCTTAGCTTATAGGCTAAAACCTTTCCTGAATCATATTTTCACTGAAAATCAAAGTGCTTTCATCCCGGGTAGGCTGATTATTGATAATTCTATGCTTGCATATGAGACTTTTCATGCTATGAAGAGAGGAGGTGGAAATAGGAAGGGCACAATTTCTTTGAAGTTAGACATGAGTAAGGCCTATGACAGAGTTGAATGGTGCTTCGTTAGACGGGTAATGATGAAACTAGGCTTTTCTGACAAGTGGATTGATATGGTGATGAAATGCATTTCTAGTGTATCCTTCGCATTTAAGGTTAATGGAGATATAGTTGGCTCGGTGGTTCCCTCTAGAGGCTTACGGCAAGGGGACCCTATCTCCCCTTACCTGTTCATTTTATGTGCCGATGCTTTCCCAGGGTTGTTGTCTAAAGCTGCGAGGGAGAACAGGATAACAGGGGCCCGAGTATGCAGGGAAGCTCCAAGGGTGTCTTACCTTTTCTTTGCCGACGATAGTCTACTCTTTGCAAAAGCTACTCTCCAAGAATGCTTCACTATAGCTGAGATCATCAGGGTGTATGAAGGGGCTTCCGGACAGAAAGTAAATCTAGACAAGACGGAGATAGTGTTTAGTAAAGGAGTTGACGTGAGAAGGAGAGGGGTGATTGTTGAAACCTTGGGGTAAGAGAGGTGGAGAAGCATGAAAAGTATCTAGGCTTCCCAACTATGATTGGTAGATCGAAGAAGGAGGTGTTTGAAGGGATTAAGGGGAGGGTTTGTAAGAAGTTGAGTGGGTGGAAGAAGAAGCTCCTCTCCAAACCGGGCAACGAAGTAATCATCAAAGCGGTCATACAAGCAACTCCCATGTATATGATGAGTGTCTTTAGGATTCCGGATCATATTATTGACGATATACACAAATTTTGTTACCGGTTTTGGTGGGGATCAAATGAGAATCATAGGAAGCTTCATTGTCAAAGTTGGGAGAACCTATGTAAGCCTAAAGCAATGGGGGGGGGGGCTTAGATTTCGGGACTTGAGAAAACCATGCCCTTCTTGCAAAGAAATTGTAGAAATTGATTGAAAATCTCTTATAGGGAGGATAATGAAGGCAAGATACTTTAGGAGGATCGGGATTTTGGTTGCTAGGAGAGGCTACAATCCAAGTTATGTGTGGAGGAGCTTATGGGGTGCAAAGGGCCTTGTCCAAGATGGAATTGGATGGAGATTTGGGGATGGTAGACTTGTCAAATGCTGGAAGGAGGCGTGGCTCGTGAAACATGAAAAACCACATACTCCTACAAAGCCAACTGATGCTCCGGAGGACATGCTGGTGTATGAATTGCTTACGGCTGATGGGAAGGGATGGGATGAAGAGAAGGTGAGTAGGATGTTAGGAGAGGATGCTGGGTTGGCCCTTCAACTACCTCTGCCAGAGTTTCATAGGGAGGATTTGAGGCAATGGGTGCTTACAAGTGATGGGAGGTATAGCGTAAAATCTGGGTATTGGTTGGCTCACATGTCAAAGGGTGGTGATGATCATGGAGGTGAGCTAGTGGATTGGTGGCGCAAGATATGGAATATGAAGATCCCACCGAAAATTCGTCACTTCTTATGGGGTGTCATTAAGGGCAACATTGTTGTGGGTTAGTTAAAAAATACATTGTAACAAACAACCTTTGCCCAATATGCAAGGAACAGCCTGAGTCAGTCCACCACGCACTCTTCATGTGCTCCATTGCAAAAGAGGTGTGGGAGAGGAGTGATCTTAGAGCCATATTAAGTGATGCTCCGTCATCTTCATTCATGGAAACATGGGACTGGATGTTTTGAAATTTGAATGGGCAAAAGTTGAGAAGATTCATGGCTCTCATATGCGCGATTTGGAGAGGTAGAAATCTAGTGTTGTTCGAGGGAGCCAATCCGAACATGGTGGCTCTAGCTGGGGGTTTCTGCAGGTACGTGGAGGATTACGGGGTGTACAATGCAAGGGTTAGGGAGGCTGGAGCTCAATCCAAGCAGGGAGGCGTGAGTAAATGGTTAAAACCTCCCACTAGCGTACTTAAGATAAATGTTGATGCTCATGTTAGGGAGGGAGGAGAGGGAGGCCTAGGAGTGGTGGTCAGAGACGAGGGTGGCACTATCCTAACAACAGCCACAAAGAGGGTGAAATCCTCCGACCTCGAGTGCATAAAAGCATTGGCTATTAGGTACGCATGTCGGTTGCCTTGAGATTTGGGTTCACTAATGTTTGGGTTGAATCGGACTCGCAACCGGTAATCCATGCAATCACCTCAAAATCCCATGGTAGAAAACCGATCCACCATGTTTATGAGGACATTAATGTAGCCAGAGCCTTACTTGATTTTTGTATTTTTACGCATGCAAAAAGAAGTTGTAATACCGTAGCTTACTTGGTTGCTCGGGGGGATACTGGGGGAAATACGGAGCTTGTGAAGTTTGGCTCTTTTCCTCATTCTATTGTAACTCTGGCTTAGTTGGACATGGATGATTAATATATGGATCTAGTTTTTCCTCAAAAAAAAAGAAAGTAATCGCTCCAATTAATTTTATTTTTTTTTAAATTTACTAAAGTTATTACGATTAGTTACCCATAGATAATTGGTTTAAAAAAAAAAAAAAAAAAAAAAAAAAAAAAAAAAACTCTTAGATAATCCATCCTTTTTTTTTTGAATTAAAGTTACATTAGATGAAGCCCGTGCGATGCACGGTTTATTTGTATTTTTTAAAATAAATATTTTTTTATTTGTGTAATAAAATTTGTTATTTTATTCGTTTTATGTAATAATCATTTAATATTTTATTTTAATATAAATTGTGAATTTCCAGTTAAACATTTAGATAAAATTCCTAATTTCAAAAGATAATATATTATATTTCATTAATTTAAACTTTAAAATTTCATTCGCCAATTTTGTTTATGTGGCATTTGAATTATTTAACTCTAAAAGAATTTACAAATCTCTTATTTGATTGGCTATCACTAAAATTTATTATCCTACATGGCGCGTTAAGAAAATTTTATCCTGCGTGACTCTCTAAAAACTCGAGAAAAAACTCTCCTTTATATATGTACTAGTTTTGTGCCCGAGCGATGCCCGGATTGTTTATAAAATTTTAGGATAAATTTTTTGGCTTGAATATTTATTAATACGGTCATATAATCCCTTTTGATAATGCAAGATATTTAGATATACGATATCCTATCGCTTATTTATAGAATAGAGTACATTTTGTAATTTGTTTGTATATAGGTATCTATGTTATTATTGACATGAAATTATTGTTATCGAACTTAAATTGTTTTTACTGAACTGAAAGTATTTTTACCAAACCAAAATTATTTTTACTGTTTAAAACTTATTTTTGTTGATTCTCTATTATTTTTTTTTACTAAATTAAATATACTCCCTCCGTTCCTGAAAGTTCGACTCACTTTGCATTTGCACGGTCTCCAATGAACATCTTTGACCATTAATAACTTCCGCTATATATAAGTTAATTTTCTTAAAAGTTGATATTTGAAAAATTTATTAGTAGGGGAATCTAATAAGACCAAACTTGTTAATTATTTTGATTTATAAATCATAAATTGTGGTCAAAATTACTTTATTTTGACCACATGAATAGTAAGTGAGTCGAACTTTCAAGAACGGAGGTAGTATTATAAATGGATCTTATTTTAAGGAACTATTTGAAACGAATTTTACGATGGAAATAAAACCGAGTTATAGGATATTTATTAAAAGTTATGATTAATTTTGTATATAGGAAACATTAGAAGCATAGTGATAATAAGTTTTGTTCCCGACGATGCTCAGATGGTTGATAAAATTTTAAGATAACATTTTTACTTTACTGTTAAATACGGTCAAATAATTCGTTTTGATAATGTAGATATTTAGACATATGATATCATATGGCTGATATTCATATAATAATACTTTTTGTAGTTTTATTTGTAATAGATATATATGTTATTATTGACTTGAAATTATTTTTAATGAACTTTAATTATTTTTACTGAACTAAAAGTATTTTTACCAAATTAAAAATAATTTTACTGATTAAAACTTATTTTTACTGATTCTCTAATAGTTTTTAAAATAAATTAAATAACAATGCATTTTGTATGCGGCTAGCCACACCATCTAGCCGAACAAAGTAACCCTTATAAAAACCCTTGTAATACTAACTGAGTAACCTCTAATACTGACTAAGTAAACCCAATCTATAATATGATTAAGTAACCACTATAACACTGACCAAGTAACCCCTATAGAATAACAAAGTAACTCTTGTAATAGTTGGTGACACGGTTTGGCCAACTACGTATAAAAGTTTTGTGATTAAATATATCTAAATGGATCTTATTTTAAGGAACTTTTTAAAACGAATTTTAATAATAGAAATAGAATTGAGTTATAGGATATTTATTAAAAATTATGATTAATTTTGTATATATGAAATATTAGAATTCTATCTTAAAGAATCTATCTAAAAATCGCTTACTTAGCATCATACGTGTCACAATAATACCTATCTGTCTCCTCCGTTGCGCGACACTTGGCGAAAAGCTGGAATGCTAAGTGTCGTTGTCTCGTGGCCTGACTGCGAGATCGGCTTTATTTATTAGTGATTTGATATGATATGATATTAGAATAGATTAGATTATTTAAATATACTGGATAGGCCCCTCCTAGATAATAATACCAATTAAAATATTTTGAACAACCAATTCAACTTCAACTTCAACTTAAAATTAAGGAAAAATTGCATTAAATAATACCACCTTTCACCCGTTCGCTAAAAACAAGTCCACCTTTTGTTTATTTCAGAATAATACGACCTTTGAGGGGTGTCCGCTTTAAACAGGATTTTTTACCTGCAACCTTAATGACCGGTTAACCATTTGATTTTTTTTTAAAATAACTTTGTTTAACACTTTAATTAACTCTTAATTAGAACTTTAATTATGGTTAAAAATTAATATAATAAAAATAAATTATTTTTTTTTAAAAAAAAAAAAAACCCCACCACCTACCACCTACCCTTTTTCCGGCGCGCCCTACTTCCTACCCACTGGTGCCGGCCACACCTTGATCCCCCTCCGGCGCCGGTGCCGTTTCTTCCCCTCTTTCCCTCTTCACTCTTCCCCGAACTAGCAAACCCCTACCCAGCCCCTCCCCCACTAGAAACCACCAGCACCCAGCCTCTCGCCCTTCCCCGTTCCCATTTTTGGCCATCCTCCCTAAACCAATTCCAGCCCCATCTTCCCTCCAGGCCAGAAACCCAACCCACCTAGCATCCCCCGAAACCACCCCCTACCTTGAAACCCACCTTGTAGCCACCTCCTTACACCCACAAAACCACTCTCAAAGCGCTTCTTATCCATTTCACCAACCCCGAAACACGTACCCCTCCCCGAAAACACACCAGGGTAGATAAGACAATTTGGGATGGGTTATTTTTGGGGGGGTTTCGCAATTGTCGGTAAGGGGTGGCGGGGAGAGGGTGACTCGCCGGTAAAGAGGGAGGGAGTGGTCGGCCGTACCGTGGCCGGCGAAGTCGTTGCGTGTGGGGGAGGGGGAGAGGAGGTGGGAGATGTGGTGGCTGGGTGTTTTTTTTTTTATAAAAAAAAAATTAAATTAATAGTAATAATAATTTTAAAATGTTTAAAACATTAAAAACAAATTTCATTTTCAGACCAATAAAATGATGACACGTGTCCATATAACTTATTAATCAGGTTACCAACAGGTTACAACTTGTTTAAAGCGGCCGCCCCCAAAGGTCGTATTATTCTGAAATAAACAAAAGGTGAACTTGTTTTTAGCGGACGGGTGAGTGGTATTGTTTAATGCAATTTTTCCTAAAATTAATTGTTTTTTTTTAATTAAAATTTAAAATATGACAGAATATTGACTTTATTTATGATGTTTAATTGTATATACATTTTCTTCTAAAAACTAGGAGTATATCCAGTAAATTTAATACTCCACTATAAATATTGCTTGCTTTTGCCAAACAAAACAAATATATATATATATATATATATATATATATATATATATATATATATATATATATATATGTATTGCTATTATTCTTAATTAGTATTTGTATCATTCATCTGAATTGTTAAAATCTATAATTTAAATTACTCCGTACTAATTTGGCTACCAAGTTTCTATAATACCGATGATTTTTAAAATGGATGTACGGAGTTAAGACCCCGCGCATCGCATTGGTACTACTCCCTCTAGTTCTAAATGTTTTTCCCATTTTTTTAAAATGGATGTACAGAGTAAAGACCTCGGGCATCGCATTGGTACTACTCCCTCTGTCCCTAAATGTTTTTCCCATTTGTCATTTTTGGTACCCCTAAATGTTCTTTCCATTTTACTTTTCCTACTTTTGTGACTTAAATTATGGCCAATATACCCTCATTTATTTTTGTCCTTTTTATGTGAGTTGCCTACCTTACCTCATTTTTGCAATAATGATTGGGGTTATATCTTGCCCAATGTACTTTTTCTTACTTTCTCTCTCTACTTTTCTTACAAATGATTAGGGTTTTATATTTTCCAGTTTACTTTTAGGAAAATGTTATACATAGCTCTTAGGGCTTCATATAAACATTAAATACACACTAGAAAATCGTATAAATTTAGGAAATCATAAAAATATACTCCCTCCGTTTTTAAATACTTGCTCCACTTTTCATTTTCGGCCGTTTTTAAATACTTGCTTCATAACCATAACCTTATTTGGAAAGCTTTTATAATATTTAATTCATTTCTCTCAACTAGTAGACCCAACATGAATCATATTTTATTAATTCATACTCTCTCTCCTCCAACTCTCTCAACTAATTTTGCTTTTTACAATTTTTTATTTTTCCACCTACCCCATTACCTCCATATTTTATTACTTTCTCCAATTTCTCCTTAAACTCTGCGCATGGAGAAATGGAGCAAGTATTTAGAAACTGAGGGAGTAAACACTAATTACGCTGATTTACGCGTTTTTTGTCATGAATTCCTAATTTTATACAATTTTCAAGAGTGTATTTAATGTTTATATATAGTCCTTAGGGCTACCGGCTACATATAGCATTACCCGTACTTTTATTACTCCCTCCATCCCAGAATACATGAGACGTTGGACTTTTTTCACTATTCATGTATTAGCTTTTACCATAATTTTTTTACTAACATAATAAAAACATATTTGATCTAAATATGTTGTTAGATAGGTATTAATATAAAGTTTCATGATATAATTTTTAAAATATTTTTCATTAATATTTAATTATATAAAAATAAAGTCAAACTAGTGTATTGACATGTGTGCAATATTGATTGTGTCAGGTATTCTTTGACAGAGGGAGTACTTTATCTCTCAAACCTTTATTCTTCTGATTTTTCACCAAATGGGAAAAACATTTACGAACGGAGATAGTACTTAGTATAATATATGGAGTACTATACTTCCAATCTTCCGTACAACTACTTGAATTTATTACGGCAATAGAAGCTAATTACGTTGTACTAGTACAATTAAATACATAGACTTGTTTTATACGATGGCACATAATAATTTGTTCTTCACTGGCCTATTTGACAAAATTATATAAACTCTTTCTAACTTTCTTCCTTATACTCCATCCTCTCTGGAATACTATTTGACAAAATTATATACTACGTAAACTCTTTCTAACTTTCTTCCTTATACTCCATCCTCTCTGGAATACTTGCGAGTTACAATAGTTTAACTAACACATTTTCTACTACATAGAGTTTGTCAAAAATATATGCATCTTTATATTAGTAAATGTTATACAAAAAAATGAGTATATATTTGATAATTAACAAAAAGTTTATTTATTTTATTCGTTTCATTGTATATTTTATTAACATCAAGATTTTTTTTTTATACTTTTTATGCATATGAATTTGAAGATATATACTATTCAAACCCGTATTAAATATCATGAAAAGTCAAATGGACAAAAAAATACGAAATAGGAACGAAGTGAGTTTGAGTACTTCGTAAAGTAGTTCTACCGTTCATTGTGAGTTCATGCTTCCTCTCATGGCGAAACGGGGAATGCCCAATTTATGTTAGGCCCAACATATTTGGATAATGTCCTTTCTTTGGTGTTATTTTTTGAAACGTTATATTTTTGGGCCAGTAGTCAGACTACTTTAAATGGAAGTATGGCACACACACCTAATTTGAAGGTTTTATAAGGGTCATTACCAAATATGCCTAGCATGATTGGCTTGATGAGTGACATTTTGCGTGTTTTAGACGGCGCATTGCGCATAGCCACAAATTCAAGGATTATGCCTGCACATTTCTATTGAACTTGCCTAACTTCTGTGTATATTTGTGGACTGTAGTAGGTTCTTGGCCCGAATTGTGTTACCAATTTGGTAGTCCACATTATTATTCAAGATTAGCAAAGACTAGAAATGTCAAACACGTCTATCGAGTTAGGTTAGGTCATGTTTGGGTTTTGGATAATTTAAAATTTATGATGAATTCATGAATACTAGATTTCCAATTAAGAGTCAATCCAATGGGATACACAATGTGTTTTCAATGATTACAACAATGATTAGAGCACACCCCTAGGATGATGGAGCCTTGCACTATCGATAAGGAGTTTCTAACTTATGACGGATTACTTTTGAGTGATGATCACGACAACATACATTAGAGAAAATTAGGTTGCAAACGGGCAATTGAAAGTGTAGCATCTAAAAAAGTCTCTCTAACCAAAACCCGATGATGAGTAAAAGTCTTTTACTATTTGGTTCGAGTAGAGTGTTAGATCAAAAGAACAATTAGTTTTATTTAGAAACCCAAATCATTTAATTTTCCTAGCCCATCTTTTCTATCATAAGCCCAACCCGGTTTTCACCCCTTTTCCTTTATTTTTATCAAAGCCCAATCTATAAGTATTTGACCCACAAACGCGTACAACAAATAAATGTACGAACAGATAAATTACATTAGAAAATGCGTAAAGCATAAAATTCAAATATTCCTGAATTGACGCGCCCCGCCAGCTTCCCCATAAATTCTATCAATTTTTACGTTTCCATTTCTATAAATACGTAGCCTTTCGATGGTTACAGGCAAAGTTTCAGCATCGATTCTCTCTTATGCTCTCTATTATTGATCTTCCATCTAAAGGCGGAGCCAGGATTGGAATTTCTAATCGGGAGGATGACAACTAAACATTGCATAGTTTGACAAAAGTATTTTAAAAAAAAATTGAACACGTAGATAGTTTAATAGTTAAAGTTTTAAAATTTAAAAACCAAAATATAAATAATTAGTCATACAATCAAAAAAATGGAAAAAATTACACAATTTTCTTGAGTTTCCTTGGTTTGGAGGATAATCCTTTAAGTCATACAATCAATATCATATACAAAGTCTTCCTCCTCCTGTGGTACATTGCTAGTACTTAAACTACCTATTTTCACATTATTTTCTTCCGTTAGGGAGAGCTAAATGAAGGGGTTGGACATGAATTGCAGAAGATTGGATTGTTTTGTTGTCTTGGACTTGTTTGAATTAAGTGAATTATTTGACATGTCCCAATTGGTTTGAAAATTATATTATAAATCAATAATAATTCAATTTGCATATCATACATGCAAAATCAAACAATTTAACATACTTAACAAGCTAACAACTTAACAACGCTAGCACTGATATTTATACAATAAACAATAAAAAAAATTGGGTTTGAATACAAAATTTTGTTTTTTTTCTTGGTTTTTATAAAAATTAAAACTTGATTTTTAAATAAAAACAAAAAGAAAGGGGGGCAGGGGGGCAGTTGTACTCCATTGTCCCCCTTCCCTCCGCCTCTACTTCCATCTCTATAATCTTCAAAAATTCCACCTCCAAATATTCCTATAAATCAATATTTTACTCAAATTATGCCGGCAGTCCACGGCGTAAAAAGTGTAACACCTAAGGGTGAAATTTTCTTTGTGGAGGCGGATGTACAAAGCATGGTACATCCGGATTTTTGATATAAAGCAGAATGAACATATTTTGTTTTGTAAAGAACATATAACTGTTTTGTATAGAACATATAGCTGTTTTACAAATGACATCTAGCTATATGTTCTTTTTGTATATCTAAAGAACATTCATAATATTAATAAAGAACATGATAATATTATGTAATGAACATTATTTATATTCACCCACCATAATCTAAAGACAAAATTTAAAGAACATTTCACAGTAAACAATGAATATTATGTCACAAATAAATACATTACACTAACAATCAAATAACACAGAGATAAAAAATATTATTTAACAGTGTGTTTTTTATAAAATAGTGTTGTGTTCATTGTTATTAATAGTTTTATGTTCTTTTTTTATATCTCTTATGTACTTTTATCACGTTCATTACATTTTAACAATATGTTCTTTTCACTTTAGATATATGCTCTTTAGAATTTTATACCATGTTTTTTCACTTTAACTAAATGTTCTTTTCACTTAAACTAAATGTTCTTTTTTTTTTTTTTTTTTTTTTTTTTTTTTTTTTTTTAACGGATGTACTATGTGCATGGTACATCTGCCTAGCTCCATGAAACACTGATTGCCTAATGGTTTGAAATCTAAACTCTATTTAACATAATTTAATTTACTTTAATTTATATTTTTATTGAAGTTTGCTAACATACTATTCATGATATAGTTGGAAAGGGCCACAATCGGCGTGGGTAAATTTAATTATTTTCTTAGTTTAATTAATTCTACTATATTATTTATTCCTGCTAGTATCATGTTTCAACTTTAATATCAGGTTTAGGTGTTGAGTTAATCATGTTAGTATCATGCCTAGTTTGTATTAATATTTGTTTAGTATCATGTTTAAGATACGTTGATTATTTGATTTCTCATTAGATTAGATCTTGTATACATCAATTTTATATGTAAGCCAAATTAAAAATTAAAATATCGAGCGATGACTTATCTAGCTATATAAGTGAGAGGATAAGTAATGAACTAATATGGTCATCGGGTTATGTTTAAAAGAAAAAAAAAAGTTCTTAACGATTAATGAAACAAACAATTACATGAATTGAAGTAGGAAGGTCAATAGTAAGTTGAGTTCAAAATTATGTTTTATTTCAAATCAAGTTGAACTAATATCAAGTCAAGTGAAAACAATTCATAACAGATCATATTGAATCGAGTATTTGAATTGTAAGGTTTAAGGCTGTTTTGAGTTCAAGTCAGTTCAAATTGGTGTCGATTTGAGTTCAAGTCAGGTCCAAATCAGTGTCAAGTTGTGTTTAAGTCAAGTCAGATCAAATCCATATAGGGTTAAGTTAAAATAAGGACACATTCCAATTTGGGTTGAGTTCAGGTTGATTACAGATCAGGTTTGGCATCTAAATTTCTCAGGTCAAATTAGGTCGGTAACAGTTCAAAACGGATGGTTTTTTCGTGTCGGGTCGGTTTAATTTTGACACCTTTAGAGTACCACATTACTTGGTACGCAAAACGAGGCATTCACGTTGTTTTTTTTTGTTCAATTGCGAGCTCAATTTGATTCCTTAAGAATAAAACTGACCTTAAAACCTTGATGGAATAATTTTTGATAGGTAAATCGAGAAAAAAAAACCTTAACCAAAATGGCCCCACAAATACTTTACTTGACCAAAGTTGTTAGTGGTAGAAAAATCCAATTTAAAGGTATAAAAAAAAAGTTAAAATCAAAATTGTACTTTTTAAATGCATACTAAAAGTTAAAATTTTCTAATTAAAAAAAAAATACAAAGTAAGGCCTCGTTCACTTCACCTTATTTTTGCTTAACTGAAATTATTTTTACTGAATTGAAATTATTTTTTCTGAACTTAAATGATTTTTACTGAATTGAAATTAGTTTTACTGACTGAAATTAATTTTACTGAAATGAAATTAATATTGCTGAACTGAAATTAATTTTATTGATTTTCTATTATATTTCTTCTTTGAAGTTACTGAATTTTACTGACTGAACTTACTTTTGCTGAACTGAAATTATTTTTACTAAATTAAAATTATATTTACTTAATATTTTTTTTTAAGGTAAAGTGAATAGGGCCTAACAAGATTATTATGTTGTTGTTTTTAAGTACTAAAAACAATCATCTATAACTTTATACTAAAGGCGAAATCAAGAGTGACACGTGTCATCTACTGGTCAAAAGTTTTCCCTCTATAAGATTTTTATTTTTTCACTAAAGTTTCTTAGATAATATTTAATACTCTACAATATTATTTCTCTTCCTATAATATTTGTTAAGCATATTCCATTTAGACACGTTCAATAAAAATATTATTCTTTTATTTAATATTATGCAATGATATATTCCTATCTATAACTTTGTGATGTAAAAAACAATTATTTTTATTAGTCCATGTAATAATCAGTCTGTTGGTTTTCTTTAGTACAGTAGAATAATTTTCTTTTTATTCTGTAATTTCAAAATTTTCATCTTATTTTGCAATTAAATATTCATTTTACAATTAATTATATATAGTGTTAAATGATAAATAGTGAAAATTAATTACCGCGCATATCACGGGACTTAACCTAGTTTACTCCAAATTATTAAAAAAAAAAAAAAAAAAAAAAACTTATAAAAATCTCAAAAAGATTTACCGTGGCGATAATGGAGTAGAAAGAGGAATTTGATATCAAATATAAGTGTATACACCAACGGTCAAATTTGATTTCGGCCGACTTTGCACTTGTTTATAAATGATCATTCACTCATATTTCGTAAATTCATACTACCCAATTTTATTTTTACGCACTAAACTAATCAATATATATTATTAAAACTCATGGCAAGACATGCAACTTTGTCATGTGTCATCAATTTGCCATTTGGCATATGATGTTATGCCATGTAATACTAGTCTATTAATGGTCATTATTTTTCCCTTCAAAAAAAAAATTATACACATATATTTTTCAACAATCTATAATAACAAAAGTGATATCATCTCTTTCATATGCTCATACACACAACCCTATATTAATTATTTGAAATATGTAACCCAAATATATGTTGCACTTTTTAATTTTTTATGATAATTTTTTTCCACACATATGTCATTTTTAAAGAGTTTCTTATAACAATTGAAGAACGAGATAAACTAATAATATCTCGGATACTCAATATTAGATGATGAATTTTAATGTTCAATAAAATTTAAGAAAAATAAATTAATAATACAAGTTCTATTATAAAAATAATTAATCTTAAAAATAAAATATAACTAATATATATTAATATTTCACCTAATTAATTAGTTTAAATGAATTCATAATTATCCGGGGCATCGCCCGGGTTAAAAACTAGTTTCATATTGTTAAATCGCCAATTCTCCATAATCCTACTACCCAATTCAATAATGTCCGTAGGTAACCTCGCAATATTAAGCCGTTTCGCGGCATTGGACGACTTCATCAGAGAGCAAGAAGAATCGTTGTTAACATTGCAAAGATCAATGATTGAGATTTTAGCAACCCTTAACCTTAATAATGGCGTCATCAATCCTGAAGATACTCATGTTAGTAATAATGTCATGGCAAGTCTTAAGCGGGTAGCCGTTGAAGAATGCGGTGAGCCTTGCTCGATTTGCCTCGATGAAGTTAAGGAGAATATTATGTGTGTTTTGAGTTGCAACCACGGTTTTCATGAGAGTTGCATAGGAAGGTGGTTCAAGAACAAAAGATCATGCCCACTTTGTCGTTTCGAGTATCCATGCTAGCTACCAATAGATCAATGATATGTAGTTCAAGATTGAGTATGTAGAATTTAGCTAGTAGTGATTAATTGACTATTTCAATTTAATTGTTGAAATTACTAGTTAGGTTTTTCGAATATTTGTGGAACCAAAGTTTTTAGATTAATAGTATACTACGTATTTCTTTTAGTTTGTTGCTTTTGTTGTAGTGTTTAATTAATTGCTGATATGGTGTTACTCGGATTAAGTTGATGTTAATTGCAGGACAAAGCTTTAGAAAAAGGCGGATTTACATAAATTTACTGTATAGCAGAACTTTTTGGAAAAGACTTTATTTCCCAATTTTCATCTCACACGTGCCAATCCTTGAATTTTTTTTTTTGTCTCCTCCTAACTACCTCTTTCTGATTTTTACTCTCTCCTCCATTCTTTTCTCTTTCTGGATCATTCTTCAATTTCTCTCTCCTCTTCAAGCTTTTTTCTCCAAGTTCTCTCTCTTTCATCTCTCTTTTACTTTCAATTTTACAGGTTAATTGATGCCGATATTTTTTCCCATTTCTTTGATTGTTGTTTGATTTTTCTTTGTTATTAAAAATTGTTTTCATTTTGCGAAGTTAAGTGAGACGATGGTTGCGAAAGTTTTGATCAAGAAGAAATTACTCCAGTTATAATCGTAGATTCGAAACATATAGGAGGTAATTTTGTTATTTCTATGTTTTTGTAACCTAATTTTTTAATTTGTTCGATTGATTTCGATTTTCTAGATTTTGTAGCCTACTTTTTGTATTTGTCATTTTTATTTTGATGTTCTTTAATTTCTAGAGTTCTTGTGATATGGATATTCATTTGGTTCCGATTTGTTCTTATTTACAATATATTTGGGAATTATATCAAGCTTATAATAGCCTAGCTGTAAATTTTAGAAGCTACTCACTAAGAGCTTGCATTGCCGATTTGTATGATCTGTCTTGCATACTTTGATAGCACATGATAAAGCACCCCAATATTACATCTTCACTACATTTAGCCATTTATTATGTATGCTGCATTATTGTGCTAATATCTTCAGACCAACATTAATCAAGACCTTTAGCTTGTGCATTAGCAGCAAACAAACTTCGTTGTCGAATTTAATAATAAAATCCATTGCAAATTATGACATTTGATATTGTTGCTTGATTGTGGAGAGATATGAATTATATTGCGTTGTTTGATGGATCGGAGGACATTGTCTCGTCCTTGTGTATTTTCCTTTGTTGGACCGTATATTATTAGATTATTACTTTTGTAGGTACTTTGTATAAGTTTAATTTGAAGGGTCCCTTGGGGATCGATACGTGTAATTTTGTTGTATCCAGGGTGACTCTTATGAGCATATGAAAGCTGACATTATATATTTGAAGGGTACTGTTTGTAAATAAGAACAATTGTAATTTATGTATACAAATCAATAAATATGTATGTGAAGTGTATTGAGCTATCTTCATAGATTCATAGTGTTAATATCTTTGTCATAGTACAAGAGATAAGGAAATGACTACTACTTCTTAGCATATTAATTAGAACATAATCAAGGAATGGCATCTCTCCCCCCCTCTCTATGAGAATACTAGGTCATTTTCCTTAAATATGTGACTATATTTCCATTGTTATGATAGAAATGGAAAGTGTCTAATTTCAAGGCTATTAGCTTAAATGGTAGAGCAATTTGCTATAATGTACATGGTGTGGGTTCAAGCCCCACATAGGCTACATAACACTTGTATATTGTTGAATTCTTATTTTTGCTGGTGTAACATTGGTCATTTCTATAAGTTGTAACAAGCATAACACTCTTGGTTAGGATATGTTAAGTGCTTTTGATCACGGTTACTTTTGTCTTAGTTAGGGTCACTTTCACCCTTATAAAAGGTCATTTTTGTTCTCCCTTAAATAAGGTCACTTTTGTTCTCGTTAGGGTAACTTTTATCTTTGGTTAGGGTTACTTTTGCCTTAGTTAGGGTCACTTTCACCCTTAAGTAAGGTTACTTTTGTTCTTGTTAGGATAACTTTTATTCTTGGTTAGAGTCACTTTTGCCTTACTTAGAGTCACTTTCACCCTTAAGTAAGATCACTTTTTGTTCTTGTTACGATAACTTTTGTTTTTGTTATATTAACTTTTGCTCTTGTTAAGGTAACTTTTGTCCTTGTTGGTTAGAGTCACTTTTGTCTTACTTAGGGTCACTTTTACCCTTAAGTAAGGTCACTTTTGTTCTTGTTAGGGTAACTTTTGTTTCCTAGTTACGGTCACTTTTGCCTTACTTAGGGCCACTTTAACCTTTAAATAAGGTTACTTTTAATAAAGTTATCTATATTGTTTTAATGCCGAGAATTAAGTTCAAGAAAGTTAAGAGATTCGATGTTTGTTCTTATACAAAGCCAATAGCCTATATAGGATTCGAACCTACATACTCTGTGCAAGACAGAGTGCTCGACCAACTGAAATAATAGGCTATATGACAACACAATATGAAATAATTACAAATTTATAGTAGTATAAAACTTGCAGACTAAATTGAACCAGTTCATAGCAATATAAAAACGGCAAATTGGCAGAATAGAAATTCTAAATTTTTTGATGCAGTGATGCATTTAGGACAAACTAATGGTTCCAATTTCCAAGTAGTTCTATAATACAAAAATCAGCATGGTTTTAGTTTTAATTCAATGTCAACCATTGTTCAAAGAAACTAATTGCTATTTGTTTAGCCAACCATATAAACGATTCTTTAAGCAAACCTTCAATAAAAAGTCAGATCACAATTTCATATAGGTTATAGTTAATAAAGAGTCAACAATGTTTAAAATTGTATATGCATTAATCTCAGACTCGTAAATTTTGTTAGTTATTACCCCTAAACCGCTACTTTAGGAACTTTGACACACATTAAATGAAACACATTATTAATTTCAATTTATCAAAAGATTGATTCAAAAGTTTCTGTGTTAACATAATCACTTGCTTTGATCGATTATTACCTAGATTTAACAAACTAGCATTAGAAATTTAATTAAAATAAACGAAAAACGAAAAGTATATTTCCTGGGTTTTGATTCCCCCTAATTTGTGAACTCGAATTCCTGGCTTCATCATCCATCCTCCAATCCGAAGCAATTTTCTTCAATTGTGTTGTTTAAATCGATTTTCATTCTATTTTTCAATTGATATTCCAGTATTAGAGCTTGAATATGTCGTTGTCATTGTAGAAACCCTTATATCAAATTTAAACAATTCGAGAAATTGAACAGATGCTTTGTTGCATGATGATTTGTAATTCTTTCCGCCATTGTTGATTGAAACTCGTAGATCACATGTTTTTTTTTTTCGTTTATCAATGGTGGATTTTTCCATATTCTCCTCCATTGTTGCTGGGTTTCGAGCTCTCTATTTCTGAGCTTTGTGGTCTGTTAAATCTTTTTTTTTTAAAAAAAAACATATGGTTACTATTCACACGTGACAAAACCGGATTTACATTAAACTTAATGTAAACCGGGTGCATATAAAAACTTTTGTAATTGCAATATCTTCTATTCTGTTGGATTTAATACAAAAACTTAAATAAACCTGGTCCACAATAATTTATTGTGGACCTTGTATTGTCACGTGACTCTCTCTCCAACATCTTACTACTGCTTCCTCTATTCCCACCCAAAACCCATGTTTTTTATTTCTTTTCCCAAAAAAACGCAGCGAAAACGCTTTCTCTCTCTTCCGACCTTCCGTTCTTCCATTTTCTCTCTCTACAAAATCAGCTCCGGTTTTTCTGGAAAATTGCTCGAATTATTCTTCAATGGCAAGAACTAGAGGTGGTGGTACATTTCAACGGAGAAGAGGCCTTCGTTCTTCAGCTACTCAACCACTTTCTGGTATAATTTTTGTTTATCATTTGAATTCTGCAATTTTGAGGTTATTCATTATTGTTTTTAGTTAATTTAAACTATTTGTATGATTTTTGTTTGAATTTCGTTTCGTATTGAAGATTATTGAAGATATAGGGTTTTTTCGATTTTTTTTTCATGCTTTGTACTGTATTTCTGCAATTTTGAGGTTATTCATTGTTGTTTTTCGTTAATTTAAACTATTTGCATGATTTTTGTTTCGTATTGAAGATTATTGAAGATCTAGGGTTTTTCGATTTTTTTTTCATGATTTGTACTGTATTTCTGCAATTTTGAGGTTATTCATTGTTGTTTTTCTTTAATTTAAACTATTTGCATGATTTTTGTTTGAATTTTGTTTCGTATTGAAGATTATTGAAGATCTATGGTTTTTTGATTTTTTTTTCATGATTTGTACTGTTTTTTCGATTTTTCGAAGGTAATGCTTCAGAATTTATGTTTATGTTGGCGCACAGTGTTAAATTATATATTTATATTATGGAATTGTTGGTGCTTTTGATTGGTGTAGTTGGACTTGTTGAATCTCGATTAGCCTGGAAGTATAATTAGAAAACTGTGATGATTGTTAGAACTTGTAATTCTTTGGATGTTCGCCTCATCATGCTGGTTTTGACCACTTTGTAGCATAGAAGAAACTTCGTTTTAGGCTCATTTTACTGTCTTCGTGATGGATTATGCAATCTTGTTTGTGCTTCAGTTTATTTGGAGTATTACTGTTTTCAATTGTTAGCTTCTTTGTCAATGTGTTTGTTTGAGTTATCGGTTAGTGCCCAATTAAGGGCAAGGTTTCCTGTACCTTGACCTCCTAGTGAGATATGGGTTACATCATTCCTAGTTACTTGTTCAGGAACCATGGTTTATGATATTCAAATCGTTGGTTATGAGGTGATCAGATTTTTGAGTCTCAGCTATGCGTTGCTACTCATGTGTCTGTGATTAAATGACCTATGTTAGATATTTAGTACATTTAGTGCATATATCATTTTCAGTGTGAACTCATGTACGTTGTTTGTGAGTACATATATCTAGCTGTTCATGTGATTTGGCTGCAACTCGCAAGACTTGCTATCTGACATCTCTTGAGATTAAAATATTCTAGTCAAATTCAAATGCAATACAAGAACTTCTTCCCATATTAGTTCGGACATTAGTAAGGGCATAGTTTTAGAAGATAAGTTGTGGTTAGGTTATGACTTGGTAAGGATTATACTAGATGCTCATATTACACCAACTGCGGATTCAGATGATTTTGAATTGAGTCAAAATCAATCTGGAGTGATGACTGCTAAATCTGTTCACTCTTCCCAAATGGGGAACCGACATCAATATTCATGTAAGGATGGCTCAACAGTTTCGGGAAACACCTATGGACTCTAGGTTTGCTCCTGAAAAGGAAACGTTTTGTCTGGAAGATTATGCAAAGGGTTCTGCCAGTCAAAGTTAATCTTAGGAAGCAGAATATCCTGGTATCATGCCATTTCTGCAGTCAGTTTACATAAGATGAGAAACATCTTTTAGGGACTGGACAATGTCAAGACATTGGAGATCCTCATATCTGAATGTTATTTTGAAATACAGTATTACAGTCTTTATTTCAGGTCGGATAAGAAATTATATGAGTTTATTTCATAAGAAAGACAGGCCTAATAGCTCAAAGAGCATTAAAATCTGAAAGTTTGAAACAGTCTCCCAGGCTCTGTACATATTGTCTGTGATTAAATGACCTATGTTAGATATTTAGTACATTTAGTGCATATATCATTTTCAGTGTGAACTCATGTACGTTGTTTGTGAGTAGGTTAGTAGGTTCAGAATTTGTATTTTATTCACTGCTTAATTTATATATTGTTCGATTACTTTCAGAATTTGTGTACTCAATGATGATCTCTGTCTGCTATTTGAATTAATATTACTGGATTTTTGAGTTTGGATACTTTGGTTACTGCCCTGCATTATGTAATTTGCAATGGTTCTGTTTTTTATGGTTAATTTATGTGATTCTCTAGTCTTAAATTTTTTGGTCATTATTGTTTCAGAAAGGTCACTATAATTTACATTTTGATTTCTTTTGTATCATAATGGTGCCAAAGGCTTGAAGAAGATAACTAAAGCTAAAAAGAAAAAGAGTATTGCGATTGAGGCTCATGAAGGTGCTCTTGAGCATCAAGTTTCTACAATTATATCACCATCATCTCGTCGTAAGAGAACTCATGATGAATTCGAAGTTGAACCTGCTGCTCTTGTTCGTCCTAAGAAGCCAAGGACTAGAACGAAGAAACCAATAGTTGAAAGCTGCTGAAACTGGTGGTGATGTACCTACGTAAGTAATTTAGCTATGAAAAAGAACAAGTCGACTTTTGTGTTGTTCCTTGGTGTTCAAGCATGCATGATTTCCTACTCTAATGTGAAAGTTGGACAGCTTACCAACAATAGTGCTTTGTTAGATTCTATAATCTGCCCTGCTACCAACAATAGTGCTTTGTTAGATTCTATAATCTTCCCTTGAATGCATTGAGCTTACAGTATTTGTGAACATCTCTCTCTAATACTTCATTATCATCGTACATATAATGTGAAAAATTAGCTTCTCTTTTTTTTGGAAATAATTTTGTCAGGCTGCATTGATTTTTTGATTTGTTAACTTGATGTTGATTTAATGTTGATAGCATTATTATTTCTATTTTGCAGATTGCGGCCATTTAAAACTAAATGTAGGCCTTTGCATTTGGTTGACATGATATCTAACTTTACTCTTGATCAAAAAAATTCTGTAAATTAAATTGGCTTTGGAGGGTTGTTATCATTGAAGTTGAAAAGGAATCCTACTAGTATGTACAGGTGGCTAATTGATTCTTTTGACTGTGGTAGCTGCATGTTTTCAATTGGTAATAATAAGGAGTTTGTGGTGAATGAGTATGATGTGTTTTGCCTTCCTTTGAACCCCAAAAATGTTGAGGAGATACCTAGATCTGCTAATAATCCAGACTTTATTTTCAAACATAATTGGAGATTGCATTTTGGGTTGACAGATAAAAATGATCAAATTCCACTTAATTTGTTAGAAGCTAGGATACCTACTTTAGGCCAAGGTGGAGATGAGTTTAAGCAACTCTTTGTTATGCATGCTATATCCACGTTTAGCTCCTACTTCTAACAGAACTGCTGATCTTAGGATTGTCAAGGCACTTGATGATGTTGAACAAATTAAGAATTTGAATTGGTGTAAATATGTTCTTGAAAAACTGTGTGAAGGTGTTAAAAGTTACAAAAAAGGAGAAATTCAGAACTGTTGTGGTTGTGTTTTGATGTTGGAGATTATTTACTTTCATAGGTTGAAATTTAGGAATGTTGAATTAATTACTTCTTTACCCTTAATTCAACATTGGAATGATGAGTTGATGAAGGATAGAATTAAGAAGGAAAAATTGTCCAAAAGTTTTGGGTGTGGGATTTTACTGATGTGTATCCTGTTAGTGGTAAACTGAAGTTTCTGGATGGACATGTTGTGGGTATTGCAGGGGGAAGTATGGGGAATGTTGGGGGAGTGATAATGTTGTGAGGAATGTCGGGAGGAGTGTTGATGTGCCTGATTCCCAGGGTACAATACAGTTCATTCGCCCAGCAGGTTCGATGTCAGATCAAGAGATCCATTCGGCTGCTATTGATGTAAGGAGTAGCTGACTTTTATTCTATATTATTATTTTTATTATTGGATATGATTTAAATGTTTATACATGTTTCTTTTAATGTTTTTGCAGCCCGTTCATGAGCAATTTTTGTTCATGAAAAGAGATATGCATGTGATCTCTTCTTTTTACAATGACAAGATAAAATAGATTCTTCTTTCACGTGGTGAGGCCAACAACTCTTCTGGCTCTTCTGGTATTAATTTGTCCCAGGATGATTCGTTTTTTATGGATCCTCAAGTTCAATCTGTGATTGACGGGTATTTTTTCACCAAAAGCATTTGATTCAAAGGCTAGAATTGTACACATTAGGAGAGCCTTCTGAAATCACGAGCAGTAGTATTTTGGATTGCTGGGCATTGCTTCTCAATGAAAATCAGAAATATTTGAAGGATGGACCTTGGAAATTATACTTTGGTTCTTCAATTAGTGTGAGTTGTTTAATTATTTCAATGTTTATACATGTTTTTACTTTTTACGGTTTTTTTTATTTGTTAAAATATTATGTAGGTTACAATAGTAGAAGCTGCCGGCAGTGATGGCAATTCACAAATAATGGACAATGTTTATCAAGGTTTGGAGGAATGGATGAAAATAGCTTGCAATGATTTTGATTTGTTACTTTCTGTTTTTTTATGCTTTAAAAAATATAGTTCCCTTTTTTTATGTTATAGATACCTTTTTTTAAACGAGAGTGACTATTGAAAATTGCATAAGTATATTTTTAAAAGAGGTCACTATAATATCAAAAATGGAATCTATTTGTGTTTTTTTTATTCTGACTAATGGTAGTATTATTGTTATTGCAGATATTTTTACCTTGTCTTTGGGGTAATCAATATTGCTTATTTGTGGTGAATTTGACTGAAGGAAAAATTCAGTTTATTGATAATCTGAATTATGATGAGGATAATCGTATGTTTTTGAAAAAGTTGTCTAGTCTCCTGGTATTACTTTCTCACTCTTCCATATCTTCACAATTAAGTTTATTGTTTATTGTTTGTATTGACTTGTTTATAGTGAGCCGCATATTCTCACTCTTTTCTTGTCTGGTGTTTTGGAGTTTATTCCTGGCATTTTTGTTTTTATTTGTTGCTGATCTTGTAGAATTTTATGGCTGTTGTGATGCTTCCTGTTATGATAGCAGGAGTATGGCTATCATCTGATTTGTTATTAGGAGTATGTAGATGTTGTGATTTGTGATCTAGTTGATTTTTAGAGATCGATGAGAATGAATGATTGATTATGTGATGATTTGTAACGGTCGATATGATATATGATATGTTGCTATTGTATTATTGTATTGTTGGGTTTATGTTTGATGTGATTCAATGGATTATGTGAGATTGCACTATTTATGATGTTGACATTATTTATTTAACTATGATATTAGGTCCTTTTATTAAATGGTGTGCTTATAGAATTACTGTGATGATGCAGCTGCTGAACCTGTTTTAGTAAGTGAGACTAAAAGAAATTTATGAATGTATAGAATTCCATTAAATTGAATTGGAAGTTGTTATATTGATGCTCTTGAGGATCGTTTGCATCTTCAGAGATGCAAAATAAAGTTGTAATCGTGTATTCGTGTAAGTAATATATTTCCAAATAAACTAAAGGGAAGGTATGCCTTTGGAGATTTATCATGGAATCTTGAGGTTATTCTATGATATGATTTTTGGCTTGGTTATATGGTTGTTTGTGAGTTGAGGCCTGAGGGAGGGTGTAGTCATAGTGACATGTTGGATTTTTTCTAACTTCTGAGTATAATGGTTTGCTTGAAATTTGCTTAATAATTACTACATAACTCTGTTAGGCAACATTGTAGCTGATACTGAACATAAAGTTGCAGCATGGTTGTTATAATGACTCTTAATAGATCGTTTAATGTGACTATGATCTGATTATATGCTTTTTTGCTAGTGTGATATGATCAGTACCTTCTTTGATCAAAGGCTTACTCAATCTGGAGATATGGTTGACTACGCTTTGGAGTTTCCTACTTTGAATTGGAGATCTAGCAAAGATAATTCAGATTTTGGTGTTTATATTATGATGAGCATGCTTTTATTCAATGGAGTTGATGAGTTTAAATGTGAAGTTGTAAAAACAGTTATGTTTTTCTTTCCCTTTTAAATTATTTGTTTAATTTCTTTTTATTAATATCATAATATCTTATATTGATTACTTACTTTTTTAGGCTTCAAATAGGAAGATTCTCCGGATTCAAATTGCTGCGTCTTTGGTATTATCTGATATGAATGAAGCTAGATCAATTATAATTGATAAGGTGGCTGAATTCAAACTTGATAGGTAGCGTCTTTCAAAAGAGGTTGAAGAAAGAAGAAAAAAAGAGATTGAAGAGAGGAAGAATAAGAAGCCAACTGAAGACAAGAAGAAGAAAGGAAAGGGGAAGGGGAAAGCTTAAGATTTCAGAACATGATTTTTTGACTTAGTATTAATTCAACTTTTGTGTATGATATTGAAGAAGATTGAAAAAATATTCATTTTGTGTAAACAAGCATTTGCCAACATTTTATGAAAATGGTATATTGTTTGTTTAAAAAAAAAGTCTCAATATTAATATACGGGTTACTATGCTAATGTGAAATGTTATTATAAACTTATATTTATAAAGGTCTTTATGTGATAATAAAGGTAACTATGTTAATATTAAAGGTAACTATGTTAATATTAGAGGTTTACATTGAAATGAAATGTCACTATATTATAATAGGTAACTATATGTTAAAATAAAGTCACTTTATTATTTATAAGGTCTTTGTTTGGTTAAAAAGGTCATTTCGTTGTCAATATTGTATAGTGTGAAAATTAAAAACTATGTTAAAGTAATGGCAATTATCGTAGGTCACTATATGTTAAAATAAAGTCACTATTTTATTAATAATATTACTATTATAAATATAAAGGTAACTATGTCAAAATTATGGACTACGTTCATTAATGTTAAAAAATTGACAATACAAGGGTATGAAATAAAGATTACTATTTAGGAATAAAGATCGCTATATTGTGAAAAAAGGTTACTATTATAAAAAATTTAGCTAACAAAATTAAAGATTACTATATTAATCATAATAGACACTATATCATAATAATTAGTATTTAAAAGATATAAAGTTTCTAAAAATGAAATTACAAATAAAACGTAACCATGTGACAATACGGGTTACTATGACAAAATTTAATGTTCTTAAGACAACATTTGATGTCTTTAGACTATCAGAGCATATACTTATTATTAATATTTGGTGTTTTGGCACCAAATTCTCTATGCTTCCTCCACTTCCCCTTTTTCATGTAGTCATAGCTTCCTGGAATCCTTTTATTTGATTGTTTTCCTTTAGTTTTTGCACGAGCTGGATTCAATACTTGAACAACACTAGATGAAGTTGCTTCTGAATTCTCTTCTACACCTGTAGTGTTCTCTGAATGGTTGTTAGTTGATTTCATAGCAGAAATAATCTCATCTATTGCACTTGAATCTTTTGTGAAGCTTTCTTCTAAGACTTTTCTTGCTTGTTCAAACTTGTGGCTCTTAAGGATTAGACTATAATACTTCCTCACCATGTGTAGCCGCCAGGGTGTGAAGTTGTTTAATGTCCCCTTCTTCTTTTGCTCTGCCTCCTTACTTTTCCAAATTTCAACCTTAGCCATTTTAGTCCATATGAAAGATATGTATTGCTCGGGGATTTTTTCAACAGAATGCATGTGCAATATTCTAAGGCTATGGAAGCATAACCAACCCGACTCTTCAAAATTCTTGCATGGACATTGAATTGTTTGGTTTGCTGGATCGTAAGTTACTGCTTGAGTTGTGCCATCTCTGCCTTCAAGGTACACTTGGTAAACCATTTTGCCTCCATTAATCAATAGCAGTTTAGTTTGAGATCCAATGGCTGGGTTGAATTCTTCTTCAAAGTCCCTGAATAATGTATGTGTATAAACCTCAGCAGCATGTTTAAGTAAGGCAGACATCGGATAACTTGACGTAGGAATTGATTTTGTGCTATTAAACTCATAAAAATCCTCATTCCTTCTCCAAGTCTTCACTGTCTTTTGAAATATGTCGTAGAATTCTGTCAAACTTGTCTTCTTGTTTGCTTTAAATCCCACTGCACGATTTGTGCTCTCACTTCTCTGTGACGACAAGATTCCCGCGGAAAAAAAGTCCTTACTTAGAGCTGTTGACCACTTATGCTTTAGTGAGTATAACCTCTTGAACCAACTGTTGTTTTTCAACTTGTACTTTGTCATCATTGAATCCCAACATACTTCAAACTGAGATTCATTAATACAACCACTCAAGCATTTCGTGAAAGCAGCTTTGAATGTGTCATCACTCTTCAAAATTCCAAATCTTGTTACAGCATTTTGAATCAAATGTCATAGACATAGTCTATGTCTAGTGTTTGGAAATACCTGTACATTTTTATACAGTTACCATAGTTTCACAAATGGTTACTGCATTTAAAATAGAGGTAACTAAATATAATTTCAATACAAACATATTTAGATGTAGTAGTAACTAATTACCTTGGGTATTGCTGCTGCCATGGCTGCATCTTGGTCTGTAAACAGTGAGACTGGACATTTACCACCCATTGCCTTTTTGAAGGTCTCAAATAGCCACACAAATGACTCTATGGTCTCATCACCAATAAAAGAACAAGCAAACATAGTGTTCTTCCAATGGTTGTTTATTCCTACAAAGGGTGCGCAAATGAGGTTGTAACGATTCGTCCTATATGTGGTGTCAAATATAGTGACATCCCATATATTTTTTTATCTTCAAGCATCATAGAATCCCTCCAAAACAAGTTACAAACCCTTCCATCTGCATCCAACCTTACTCTGAAAAAGAAGTTAGGGTCTTCATAATAAGCTTCCTGTAATTTGTCACAAACTACTTGAGAATCTCCTGTTTCAATGGCCTTTATTTTCAGTTTATAACAATAATTCATGTGGTCTTTCACTGTATGACCAATAGCATCTTCTCCTCCAGCTTCATTTGACATGTAATTAAAGGATTCCATAGGTCTTAGTCCAGATTCTTGCATGGCCTCAATCACTTGCCCTTTAATTTCAGTCATTGCACGCTCTGAACGGTGGAAATGGTTCCATTGTGGTCTAGTGAGTGGATGATTGTGCACCAGCACATGCTGAACTATCTCAAATTGCCCCTCCTCATTCAATTTGGCTATTATCAAAGCATTACAGCTTGTCCTTATTATAGGAACTATCCTACTTTGTCTTGTTTTTTTTTAACCGAAGAACTTTCCTCTGTCAAGAGTTCTGGAATTTTCTCCTTCTTTTTACTAGAATTCCTCAGTCCAGCTGCAGAGCATACAAAGAACTTTTTGGTGATAATATCTTTAGTTCCGGTTTTTCTTTTCTAACACTAAAACCAACTGCAGCAGCGTGTTGACAATACAATTCATGTATTTCTGCAAGTGTTGCTCGAGTTTCTCCTACTAACCAACCACTAACCTCTTCATTATTATTTGCACCTGTTATTTATTTGCACCATCCATAATTATCATTTATATAGGTCAAATTGGGTATATTACAATAGCACTCTAAAGTCTACAGTACATCAGACATATCAGAAAAGCACTCTAAGATAGATCACTATACTATCACTAAAGGCAACTATATTACTTAATACTGGTTTTGCATGTCTCTAACTACTGTAAACCTAATTATTTTCAATCAATATAATTACGTACTACTAGTTGCAATTATACGAATTAATGCCTAAATACCTAATTTAATTTTCCAAAAAAAAAATTGCAATTGCATAATTGCTTAATTTACATTATCAAATTCTAAAATCAATTGCATATATATCGCATAATACCTTGAGCTTGCATTACATGTTGATTTTCCTGCTGAACTTCATTCTCATCCTTAGCTTCAATAATAGCTTGTTCTACATCTTCAACAGCGTTATCTTCTTGTTCAAGTTCGAATTGAATGGGATGATGATACAAGCTTCCTGTAATTTGACAAATCAAACAATGATCAATAAATTTGCACAGTTTGATCAATCAAATAGATTATCGGTAATAATTCTTATCTTCATAGTTGCTTTCAATTTGAGCTTCATTGTTCAGATCGAAATTGATGAGATTAATAACGAACTCTTCTATAATGTCCTATATATTTCGATTTAGATCAAATTCAAGTGAATGTATAGAAAAATTTTCCATGAATTTTGCAGAAATTGATTGATTATGGAGAAATTATTAACCCTAGAATTGATTAGAAGAAGAGAGGAAAGAACTTCGAGCTCTATTATGGCGTAGATGATGAAGTTGCAGAGGAAAGAGAATTCATCGATTTTTTGTTACGGGAGTGTCTGGGAAAGAGAATTCATCAGCCTAGTTTTGTCACGTGATATTTTTTAGGTCCACAATAAGTTTATTGTGGACCAGGTTTGTCTCTTATTGTTTTGATAAATATTATTTCAGTATATTATAGGGCTTTGTAATTTGTACTCTTATATAATTTCAATAATTGATGGACCTATCGTCATAATTAATGATCAATTTGGACCGAAAAGAAGGTTTTAGTTTTGGAAGGTTTTAATTTTGGAAAAGTTTTACTGTTTTAGTTTGGGAAGGTTTTAATTTTGGAAGGTTAACCAATAGAATTTACTTTAACTATGAAAGATACGTGATTGTGAATTGTGATAGTAAGAAAATAAAAACTAGAGTACACAATATTGCAATATAAGAATGTATACGACTAATTTGTTTTTATAAGTCTTGTGTTAGGCGGGTGTACGCTAATTTTATTGTAAGATGGTCAGTTTGAGGGTAACTTTAACTATTTTTATAATAACTTTAATCACTTAAAGGATAACTTTTAATTTGTCGTGGTTTGAATTTTATTTTAATGTGTAATATCTTATAGATTCATGATTACATACTATAAAGACTAATATGATTAATCTAATGCATTATAAGTTTTTTTGTAAGAAAAAATTTATTATTTGAAAAATAATAACTTTTGTTGTATAAAGGGTAACTTTAAATACTTTTATGATAACTTTAACTCGTCTTACAATAAATTAACGTACACCCGCCTTTTTGGAGAATTTGTGAATTTGTTTTCTTCCTCTTCGAATTAAAATACTTTGTAGTATATACTACCTCTGTTTCGTAATAACTGCAACAATAGGTATTGCACAAAATTTTAGGAAATTTATAGGGTGGGACTAAATAGGGAATTTTATGATATATGTATAGTTGGTGAAGATATATTTAATTGGTAGTACAAGAGAGAAATTAATTATAAAAAAAGTATTATAAGGTTGGTAGGAGAGAGGAATAATTATAATAGTAGTAGTGGGTCCTTACAAAATTAAAATTTGCAATTATTATGAAATAGACACAAAAGAAAAGTGTTGCGGTTATTACGAAACGGAGATAATACTCCGTAATGGATATTGGATAGTGTATATTCACGCATATTTATAAAGAAGTGTGCTTAAAATGCCAAAAAAAAAAAATCTCATTATTGATGAAGTTAAAATAAGTTAAATTCAATAAAAATAAGTTCAAGATTGCGTTCTTTTCATCTAAAATAAATAATATTTGATGCATAATTTTAATTCATCAATAAAAATAATTTTAGTTTTGCAACATAAAAAAAAATAAAAAATTATTTAGCTAGAATAAGTTAAAATCAACTAAAATAAACTTAGTTTAGCTAGGATGAGTTAAAATCAACTAACACTTCCTTATAATGGAATTGTCACAATGCTCTTTTTCTTTTTTTCTTTTTTCTTTTTTTTTTTTTTTTAACTTTTTTTACAAAATCAAAGGCAACTACAAACAAACAACTAATAATTAGAAATAGTAAAACGACATCTTCTTGCTATGTCGTTTGCCCTTTGAACCTGTTCTCTTGGGACTTTCAGAATTAAGTAGCACCCACTTCCCTAATTTCTTTTAACATCCAAGAAGTTATCGTGACGTTCCTACCAAAGCTATCCTGTAGGTTGTTAATGAGTGAGACAGAGTCGGAAAGAAGAAGGATCCCCTCCTTACCTTGTGTTCGGGCCCACTTCATTACTCCGAGGCAGGCCCAAGCCTCACATTGGATAACTGATGAAGCAGCCCCACACTTCCCCCCCCCCCTCACCCATAGTATTACCCTGATCATTCCTTGTTACGGCCCAGACAATTCCTGCCCTAGTGGTCTTCTTGTCCCACGACCCATCTGCTTCTATAGTAAAGTTATCAAACCCAACCTTCTCCCTTCCTAGTTGCACAATACTTGCAACACACTATAATTGGAAAGTTTTTAGGAAAAATTGCCACCATTAATCCCAATTTTTCTCCATCCGCTGTTATTAATCCCAACTTCCATTTATTTTCTATCACTCCTAACTTTGTACCCTATTAATTTTTATCACCTCCAACCGATCATCCAACTTGATGTAGGAGGTTACTAGACACGTGTCAACGCGTGATAGGTCCGAAAAAATAAAAAAAATAAAACAAATAATTTTTTTTTAAAAAATTAAAGCCCTAACCCCTACCCCAGCAGGTGGCAGCCCCTGCCATCTCCGGCAGGCGGCAGCCCCTACCTCCTCCGACCCCTTTCCCTTCCCCCTCCCCTCCCCTGTCCATTTCCGTTAATCGCCGACGACTCCTGCTGCTGCCTCTGGTGGTGGCGGTTTCTATAGCCACGCACTGCTGCTGATGCTAGCTGCTGCTTCTGCCATCGGTTGCCGCAGTTGCTACGGCGACTGCTACTGCTGTTGCCTTTGGTGGTGGCGGTATATCGGTGGTTGTCTCGGCCACTGATGCTGCCGTCTGTTCAACCACCCTCGATCTCCCTTTCTCCTCCGTTTTCGCCAAAACCTCATCCCCATCCAACTCCATCAACGACCACCCTCGATTTCCCTTCCTCCTCAGTTTTCGCCAGCACCTCATCCCCATCCAACTCCATCAACGACCACCCTCGATCTCCCTTTCCCCTCAATTTCCGCCGCCTTCACCGTTGGTTTCCACCCTCATTAACCTTCCCCGTCGAATTCCGACCATATCCCTCTCATCCCCTTCTAATTCCGACATCCCCCAACCCTTCCCCCACCGTTTCCGCCCCTTCCATTCTCTTTCACGCGCGGATTCCGCCCTTCCTTCCTTTCCCCATCCAATTTTGACCACCTTGCTGCATTCTCCGTCGAATTCCGGCCACCCCTCCCTTCCCTTCCCCGATTCCGTCTATCTTTAACTGTGGCTGCCGTTAAGGGTGGTTGCCTTTTTTTTTTTTCAATTTTGGTTTTTTGTTTTTAAATTTGACCAATCACGTGGTGACACGTGTGCAAAAAAATCTAACTCACAAATGTTAACCTGATTAACCGGTTGCAACTCAAATGGGGTGATAAAAATTAATAGGGTACAAAGTTGGGAGTGATAGAAAATAAATTGAAGTTTGGATTATAACAGCGGACGGAGCAAAGTTGGGATTAATCATGGCAATTTTTCCAAGTTTTATTGTTAAAAGTTGTAATACTGCCCTTATTTTAAACTCATGACCCACTAAATTATACTCTAAACAATCTCTCACCTTCATTTTAAGTGTACTACACCCTTCGTGTTTAAATAAATGAAACGTTTTGACTTTCACGGAGTTTTAGAAAGGTTAGTTGAATTTATTAAAATAATGGGTAGTGGAGTATAAGTTGAGGAGAGAGAAGATAGAAAAGGGTTTTGTGGGGACCATTAGTTAGTAGAATGTTATTTAAAAGTAGAAAAAATATTATTAGAAAGTAGAGAGAAGATTCTAAAAAGGAAACGTTTCATTTATTTAAACACGGAGGGAGTATATCATGTGAGACCATCTTTTCTTAAATACCGTGAAAAATGTGTTGCAAGTATTAAAAAAACAAAGGAAGTAGGAGTTAAGGTTTTGGACGAATATTTTTAAGAGAAGAAACGCGTATTAGATCGCTCTGGCCAGTACGTTAATTACCTACTTATAAATTATTGCTACTGGTCAATGGTAATCGTACAAGACAATGAATTATTGGATCTGGTTCCCCAACCTGTTTGTTATCGGATTAGTTACCCTACTTATCAATTTAAATATTATTAGACTAGGTTTTCAGATTTTAATTTTTCGGATAATTTTGCTCAGCACTAGTTGCTGCAAATAATTGGTGACACCCTACATTGGGGGTTTAGGGTTCCATATTTTTTCTTACCAACTTGTGGGTTTTATACTTCTCGTTTAAAACTCAATGTCATGTAATAACATATCTATCTATATATCTATCTATCTGGTATGAACAATTAACCTAGGTTTGAGAATTTGTGGTCACTCCTCTCTCATTGCTTGTGGTAGCTCATTCATTAGAGAAAGTATTGTGTGCGGATTGTCGTATGCATAATTACGTGCGATGGGCTTGGCTGATATTAGGGGTGTCCGTTCGGTTTTCAGTTTGGATTTAGGCCAAATCCGATCCAATCCGAAATATAATTCGGTTTTCAATTTACCAATCCGATTCGATCCGAATTTCTCTCCCAATCCAATATGATCCAATTAGAAATTAAAATTCGGTTATTGGATCCGATGTGAAAATCCAAATTAAAGTACTTTAATTTTAGTGCCTAATACGATTATAAAAATAAAGCCTTAATATGATTACAAGTCTTCAAAATCTGATTAAAATAAATAGTTCAACATCAAGTCATTATACAAATCACCCTAATTTATTTTATGTAGTAGTAAGTATTTGGGCTAAACTTCAAAAGCCCAATCATAAAACAAAGAAACCCATATTCATACAAGCTTAATTTTACAATTCGGTTTTTCAGTTTTATTTGGATCCAATTAGGGTCAATCAGATCCAATCCGAAAATCCAATTTTTTCAAGAAATCTCAATCCGATTCAATCCAATCTAAAGTTCGGATCCGATCCGAATTGATAATTCGGTTTGGATTGGATTGGATTTTGGTTTTATTCCGAATTATGGACACCCCTAGCTAATATGTTACATTTGTTGGCTGATATGTTTTTTGTGTTGGCGGAATTCGTAATACTCCTTATTTTATAATATCTTATATATATAATTATTTATTTTATTTATAAATTAAAATAATTTTTTTCATTTTAAATGAATTAATTATTTAAATATAAAATAAGTGCGTATAAAATAATATGAGTTATTAATTGGGGCAATAAAGTGTTTTCAATTGGATCAACACCAATTAAATTGTTGGACTAACTTGTTGGAATTCAAAGAGTTTTTAAAAGCCCAACAAGTTGGCCTCAAAGGAAAATTCAAGAAGGAGTAGGATTAGTAATGACAGTTTTGTAAATAAATGTTTTTGTTTTTAAAAGGGGATATAAATACCCCAAAAACCCAAAGAATTTCACACTCAAGAATCGAATTGTCAGATTTTACAAAACCCCTAACTTTTCCTTTTAGTTTCTCTTTCCTTTATCCCACGCGCCGCCAGCGCCACCACCACCATCGGCGACCACCGGCAGCCCAGCCGTGTGCCACCTTCTTTCTTTCTCCTCCTCCTTGCGGTTTGGTAAAAGACCAAAAAAAAAAAAACTCTTTTCTTTTAATTTAATTTCTAACTTGTTTTTGTTAATTCAAAGCATGATTTTAATTATATTTTGATGTTGTTTTTGGGTAGTTGATATGATGTTAATTTATTCTAATAATTAGATTTTAATTTAATTAAAACCTTCAATTTACAAACCCTAGAATTTGGGAATTTAATGTTTATGATTAGAGTTTGAGCCTAGGTTGTTGTGGTTGTTAAATTAATGATTAGAACATATTTTTAATAAGTTTTAAGCCCTCAATTAATGCTGGAATTTAATTATACACATTACTTTTTATTTATTATGTTAGGGTTTGATTACCCATAAAAGGGAAAAGGTTATTAATGATTTAAATATAATTTCTTAGTCTATTATTAATGTTTTCTATAAAGTAAGTATGCTGAAATTTTATTAAAGTCATGAAAACTAAGTCTTTTTGAAAGGATTTGAAGTACCCAATTAAAGAAAAGGTTTTAAGGCTTTTAAACCATTAAATTGGGTTAATTACTAAAGCTTAAATTATATTATAGTTGCTGGAAATTTGTGAGAATTGAGGATTAATTATAGTTATGTATTTTTACTTGTAGGAAGCTTCGAGCTGATGATTTCTAGCTAGTGTGGTCGAGTTTAGGCATTATTCAAGGTACGTATGCGCATAGAAATATTTGTGTATGCGTAGTATCATGCTACGAATGTAAGTATGTTTCAAGTGATGATTTAGTAGCATGTTTGGTTGAATATGAAGGATTTATGTCTTCATCAAATGCAATTACTAGATATATAAATGGATCAAATTATAGAGATAATTAAGTTCGTCCATTTGGGTCGTTGTTATATCATAGCTAGAGGTACTAACGATCTTTGAACTAGTAAAATAGGTCACAGCCCAATTTGACGGATCCTATAAGGTCACACAAAGGGCCTAGATAAAGTATTAGAAGACGAGGCCCCATGGGCCTCATCCCCTAGGTAGTCGGCCATATGGAAGAGTTTGGAGGTTTATGGGCTTCCTAACCTAGTCTAATTATAATAGGATTATAAGTAGACTAGGTGCCTAGGTTTTTCTAAGAGAACAGTCTGACTGTTATTTTGTGAAACCCTAATTAGCAAACATGAAAGCTAGCCCTCTCAAACTCTCTCTCTCTCTCTCTCGACTCTCTCCTCCCCTCTTGGCGCCGGCGTGTGCAAGGTGGTGGTGGTTCGTCGTGGTGGTCGGTTGTCCGTCAAAGATAGTGATCGTGGTTTTCCCCTTCACTTGACCAATCTAGTATAGGTGGACGCTTGTTCGAATCCCGTGGATCGAGTAGAGGAGTCACGCTTGGGGCTCTATTCTCTCCCTGATTTGCTGATCGAATAGTTACGTGGAATTCACGCTTCAAATGAATAATTATGTGATTCTTGTGTGTTATGCATGTGATCCTGATTTAGGTGCGTATGAATGTGATTCATGAAATACTACTAATAGTATCTATAAAGTCCTACAGTGGTATCAGTTAGCCTCTTGCATGAACACTCTTGATTATAATAATACAATTATTTGAAGTTCATGTTCATAATTTTATAATCAATTAAGAAGAAGCAATTAATTTAATTATGGTTCATTTATTATATTAAATGCAATTTAACTCTTGGAATTGATTAAATGTGATTTAATGATGCTCAAAATAGCCATGAAAAGGACCGAATTTAGCCCTAAATTGTTCAAAATTTTCAAAGACCCTAACCTTAATTTTGGAAATTTTTTAAGCCCTAAAATTTTGATTTTTGTTCTTGTTTTGATTTAATTCGATTTGATTCATGTTTCATAATTTTAATTAGATTGATTTATGCATAAAAATGTTTTGTATATGATCATTGATTTAAGAGTTTGAATTAAATTGGGTTAATTTTTTGAAGAACCCTAATTATTAGAATTGAATGGGATTTAGTTTTATTATTGGACTATTTTAATTTAAATTTAGCAAAAGTTGTATTAATTAAATTAGAAATAAAAAAAAAATTTAATTAAAGTGCCGACATCCACGGTGGCTGCCGACCGGTGACAGTCCAAGAGGGAGGAAGGGAGGGCAGCTGGTCCGTGGTGGCTGGACAGCAGCGTGCACGTTGCACAGCTGCTGCCGTGGCTGTCGCTGTTGTTGTTGCTGCTGCTCTGCGCGGAAGTGGCTACTGAAACAAAGCCAGCCACCGTGGCTAGCCTAGGCTGGCCACGCACAGTGGCCTGCAGCCACAGCAGCTGCTGCTGCTCGCTACTGCCCTTGCGGCAGTCGCTGTTGCGTAAAGCAGCCAGCCACCGTGGCTAGCTTCGGTTGGCCAACCACGGTGGCCTGCGTTCAAGGCACGATTTTCAAAAAAAAAAATTATTTTGAGATAAATCAAATTTTTATTTTTAGATAAAATCAAATTTTTCAAAAGTAGACTAATTTGATAAATATCCATAAATAAGTTGTTATTTTTGTGATTATCCATATTTAAAGTGGTTAATTTTGGATAAAATCGGTTAGGATATTCTGAGAATATTCCAAAAGGATAATAATTGATTTAAATAATGTGATTATCCTATAATTAGATTAGGAAATAATTGTTTTTAAAATTATTCGATTGGCTAGTAATTAGGATAGAATCTCCTAAATTAGTTAGGGTAATCATGGAAAATAAATATGATTTATATTTCCATATAAAAATATGATTTGTATCTATCTCATGCCTGGTAGGCGTGTCGCGTACCTATCAAAAGTAACCTAACAGACCAATACTAATGTAGACTGGCAAGTAAGGGTCGGATCCCAAGAGATTAAGGTTCAGAAATAATTAAATAGACTCGAATTTCTACTAAGCAAGAATCAATTATAATCAATTATCTTAGGAACTAAATATGAGAAGAATTCGAAAATAAACTAAATGAGATGATTAAATCAAGTACTTAAAACATCCAAGATCTAGTTTCACCACAATTATTATCGATGCAATTGTAATTCTACGCTTAACATACGATTTCAATCGAACGGGGAAAAGTAAACCCTAATAAATACCAAGGATCTCTCTCGAGTATCAATGGCTTCCCTAACATACAATCAATCCTATTCTCAATAGTATCATGCATATTAGAGACCTTAAACACATTACTCTCACTTCCCAATTATCAAACCCAACTACTCTCGTGTTGAGAATCAAACCCTAAATTGATTTACTCAAATCCGTTTATACCCAACTCTCACTGTGATAAAAACAATGGAATAATCGCAATACTATAGTTACGTCTAACCTAGCATTGGCATAATCATAATCAATTTAGCAATTCAATTGTTAAAGTTGTTAAAGAATTTAAAGATTTAATTCATGCATCAATAATTATAGGGCTACACTAGATCTTGAATTAAAGAATCTACTCACACATGATTAAAGAAACAAAAACAATAATAAATAATGAAAACATAATTAAATAACAAAGGATGAAAAATAATACCAAATCTTGAATAAAAATTGAAAGTAGAAAACTTGAATCTTGAATTACAAAACTTGGAAAATAATAATGGAGAACTAGTTCTTAAGGAGAGAATAATAAAAAAATAAAAACAAGGCTTAATGAATGAATCCCAAGAAAAACAAACTAAAGAATATATACAAGCCTAAAAAGATAAGAAAAATCGGCTAAGCTTGGCGCACAAGATTCCCAGGAGGCACGGACGTGCCTCTCCATAGGCACGGACGTGCCTCTATACGTAGCAAAATTGTTGCAGCTTCTATCTTCCAGGCACGTGCCTGATGCTGGGCACGGACGTGCCTCCCCTGCTGCGCGTATCACTCATCTTAAATCCGTCATAACTTCATATCCGGAGCTCCGTTTGAGGCGTGTAATATATCGTTGGAAAGGTCTTCAAGTATACTTTCCAATGCAATTTCAATCACTCCATTATCATTTGTATACCAAAATTTATGTGCATAATAGTGAACAGGTGTCATATTTGTCAAGTATTTCATCAACGTTTTGCTTCATTTTCACTCAATTAGCTCCGTTAATCCTAAAATACATCAAAAACAACGAAACTACCCATAAAAGCTTCGAAACTAAACCAAATTACACCAAAATGGACTAAAACACTCGACTAAGCTAATAAAACCAACCAAAAATAAGCTATCAAATATGCATAAAACACGACTTATCAACGCCATATTTAAAATATATGATTTTTCATAGATGGCAATGAATATGATATTATCTAATTATGATTAAAAATATGAGAAATTTTAGGAAATGCGTTTCCTTAATTATGAACATTCGATGTTGTAGTTTAGACAAGCATGTTAAGTGAATTTATTATATGGCACTTTTTATAATATATAATATTACGTTGCTATATATAGACTAGTATGGCCCGTAGATTCTAAATATGATCTGCGCATCGTGACATATTTTTGTAGTCTAAGTACGGTATGCGTACTATTAAGCATTTTTGTAACTTTCATTAAAGTAAATAGTTTAGTTATTTGAATAGTTTAGTCCAAAGAAGCCATGATGTGAAGGCCCAAAGGAGCAAGGTGGATGGAGATCCATGAAGGTTCAAGTGGGAGTTTTTCAATTCTAATTTTCTTAGGACTAAGGGGCCATACTATGTCATGTTTTATTTATACATTATTAGATCATGCATGTTAGATTTTATTGATGTTTGTGAAGATGTGCTAGAGTTCACTAAGTAATCACAACATAATAAATCTAGGTCTCCGTAATATTGAGATTAATTTCCCAATTAGATACCCAACAACCCTTCGATCGTGAGTGATGGGTCTGCCTCCGCAGGGTGTCACTTGTTATCTTAGGTAATTTGGGGTACATCACATTCTACGTATTTAGTTGGTTGTGCTCAACAAGGTTACTTAAAGCGTTTAGAACCTTGAAGCAAAGGGTAATAATTAAACATGTGATGGTTAATTATTCAACCAAGAGTTACAAGAGTTGTAATCAGTAAAGAGTTTACTCACTTGAAAATGTAATGCTTGATGGTAGGGCCTCAGTCCGGTCAACTATTACACAAATAAAGGATCTTAGAATCACTTAAATTCAATTGGATCATTTAATATTGAATAAAGTGCTTTAAAGTAATTAATTTGTTTATGGTACTTTATTGTTATATTAAACATAATTATTAAACTTTTCTGCCATAGATGGGTAGCCGTAATAATGACAACAACATTTACAATCTTCGACCATTCCTTGAGAAGGATAGGTTGATAGGGGATAACTTTTTCAACTAGGAAAGAATGCTGAGACTTGTTCTGAAATATGAAGGTAGAGAGGATATCATTGACACCCCATTGCCTGCACCTTTGCCAAAAAACGCTACTGAGGCTCAGAAGTGTAGGCATAAGGAGACTCTTGATAGGGTTGTGCCTATCACTTGCTTAATGATTGCTACTATGGAGCATGGCCTTCAAAAGCGTTTTGAAGATCAGGATGCATACACTATCATGCAAGAACTCAAAGCCTTGTTTAAGAAATAGGCGCGAGTTGAAAGGTACGAGCTCCATCGAGAGATTTTGGATTGTAAGATGGAGAAGGGTGCTACAGTTCATGATCATGTTTTCAAAATGATCGGCTTAATTCAAAATATGGAGAAAATGGGGCACCCATACAGTAATGAGATAGCTACGGACATCATTCTCCACTCACTTCCAGATCCTTTAACCAGTTTATCATGAACTTCAATATGTCTGATGTTGAGAAGAGCATGAATGAGTTGCATGCTATGCTGGTTAGTGCAGAGAAGCAAATCCCTAAGGACGTTAAGAAAGAGGTTCTTATGGCCTAAAAGAGAAAGGGGTTCAAGAAAAAGGGGTAAGGGGCAAGTGCCAAGAGCAAGGGCAAGAAAGCTGCCAAGGCTACTACAAAGCCTAAGGAAAATCCAAAGCCCAAGCCTGCGAGTGAAAGTGAATTCTTTTACTGCAAGAAGAAAGGGCATTGGAAGCGAAACTGCCAGAAATTCTTGACCTCCTCAAAAAGAATAGAGCATTGACCTCAAGTAACATGTTATAAATATTTTAACTTTCACTTAGGTATGTGATACCAAGTTGCAGTGCTAACATTATTCATGTTGTGCAAAAAATGCAAAGAAGTGAGGCTGGCATGGAAATGGAGCTTAAGGGTGCACAAGAAGTGTTTAAGTGGCCAGGAAAAGCTTCATAGTTTTATTTCTGATTATTTATCATGATTTATACTATTTCTGGGTTTTTGGTGAAACGATTTTTCAGTTTTTGTTTGAATACTGAACTGGTTTTACTTGGCATGGACACCATGACCAAGGTAATAAATTGTTTTCATTTTTGCTAGCTTTGAGTTAATTTCGTTTTATAAAATTGATATAAGTAGATCACAAAAGAAAAATAGATGATTCAAACAAACCTACTTCTAACATAGTAAGGTTAGGTCAACTTAACCAATAGAGCATCCAAAGTTACAATTGGATGGACTCCTAATCCTCATTTGATTATGAATCACTTGAGAATTACAAGTCATGCTTGATAAGGTTAGATAACCAAGTCACCTTTTAGTTGAAAGGGTGAAGGAGCTAATGATATTTTGGAACTCATACATATGGATGTGTGTAGACCTATAAGTCAAAAGCTAGAAAACTATTACATTGCTTACTGACGATTTAAGTAAATATGGCTATATTCACTTAATGAAGTAAA
Organism: Chenopodium quinoa; assembly: GCF_001683475.1. Lineage (NCBI taxonomy): Eukaryota > Viridiplantae > Streptophyta > Magnoliopsida > Caryophyllales > Amaranthaceae > Chenopodium > Chenopodium quinoa. Next base: position 2,426,218 of record NW_018744895.1, read on the forward strand.
GGTTGGAATCATTGAAAAGTTCAAAATTCCAGAATGAAATGTAAAATCAGTTTGAGATAAACAATTGAAGCACTACGATATGATCGTTGTGATAAATATTAAATCAAAACTACAATGATCATCTAGAAATTATGGAATTATTTCACAATCGAAGAAAACAATTAAAAATGTGTTAGAAAGGAAGAATCAAACCTTGCTTGCCATGGTTCGATCCAAGATTGGCTTTAGTGATTTACACACATCGTTTTGAGGATATGCATTAGAAAACAATTGCACATATACTAAACAAGAAATCCATCCAAAGCAGTTGAGAAGACGCCATAAGAGTTATGGAATGGAAATGTTCCAAAGTTGTCTTTTCTAAAAGATTAAGGGTTATGAAATCTATGTAAAATGTTTACAAAAGTGACAAAATAAACCCTATAATCAGATAAATATTTCTTTATGGGATATCTCATAGAAACAAAAAGGTATTATTCCTACGTACAATCACGTAGATAACAAAGTGTTTGTTGCTTGCGATAATGTCTTTGTAGAAAGGAATCTCTTTCTACAAAGCCAAGTGGGAGTAAAGTTGGCTCTCGAAGAGATTCGAGACGAGCAACAAATGGATGTGGATAACACCACATCAGAGACGAGGGCGCATGAAGTCAGCTAAATTGATAAATCATGTGTCGGAGCAAGCTAATTCAACTAGCGAAGCTCATATCGTCCCACTAGAATGAAAACTTCAAAGAGTTGAAGGGTATAATTTCTAATGTTGCTCATACCAGTCGTAGGTATTTCTGAATTAAAACAAACAGTTTGTTGAAATTCTAATAATTGAGGATTCCAAAAATTTCCTATTGGAATGTGTGGAACCCACAGCCTACAAGCAAGCTTTGGCAAGCACCAACTCAGGAAATGGCTTGAGGCCATAGAATCCAGAATGGACTCCATGTCAGAAAATGATGTGTTAGTCCTGATAGATTTGCAAGTGGGGTCAAACCCATTATTTACGTAAGTCTATTTGGATTCTTCTAGCGATTGCTAATTTTTCGATCACGAAACTTGGCAGTTGGACGTCAAAACCGTCTTCTTGAAAAGTTTTTGATGGAGGATTTTATATCACACAACCTAAGGGTTTTGTAAATCCAGGAAAATCCTAGAAAGGTTTGTGCACTTCTGAAATCCATTTATGGATTGAAGTAAGCATCAAGGAGTTGGAACATTCGTTTCGATGAGGCAAATCAAATAGTTTGGTTTCCTTAAAGAGCAAAAGAATCTTGTATATACAAGAAGTTTAGTGGGAGCAATCTGATTTCTTAGTCTTGTATGTAGATGACATACTGTTCATAGGGAACGACATGCTAATGCTTGAGTAAGTTAAGTAATGGTTAGAGAGTTGTTTCTATATGAAAGACTTGTAAGATACCGAGTACATATTGGGAATTAAGATTCATCGAGAAAGGTCTCGAAGGATATTGAACTTAATCAAGAGACTTATGCTGATAAGGTTCTTGACAGGTTCAAGATGCAAGACTCTTTGAGAGAGAATTTCACTCCCATGTCTCATGGTATTACGCTCAGTAAAACATAATGCCTTTAAAATCTAGAAGTGTTGAGTCATATGGATGATGTACCTTATGCATTTGCAAAAGGATCCATTATAAGTTCCATGATATGTACAAAGTTGGATGTTACAAATGCCTTGAGCATGTGTAGCAGGTTTCAAGCAAATTCAGGATAAGCATACTAAAAGTTGCTAAGAACAAATCCTTAAGTACTTGAGAAGGACTAAAGGAATGGTTCTAGTTTATGGTGGAAAAATTGAACTAGTTGTCAAAATGTATAGACAAAGATGATTTTAGATGATTTGGATCTAGACACATTTTATGTCCAAATGGAGGAACAGTGAGCTTGAAGAGTTCAAAGCAGAGCACTGTTGCATACTCAATGTCAGAATATGAATATTTAGCTGCAATAGAAGCAACTAAAGAGGAATTTTGGATCAAGTTATTTTGTGACAAAATTACCCCTTTGCCCAATCAAAAGAGTTAGGGTCACAATACAAATCCAAAACATGATAAGATGAAGTATCACCTCATTATGAGATCATTGGCTAGCGGGATGTCAAGATCTGCAAAGTTTCATATGAGTGAGAATATCACTTATTTACTTACTAAGCCCCCTTCCATAGACCAAAGTATGAGAGTCATACTAATGCTCTTGGATTGAAGAAAGTTATGCAATTTAAGTTGTATATGTTTTGAGAAAACATATTACATAAGTAATACATTAACTTGCAGAATTATGTTTAAATCAGAAATTTTAATTTCTCTTATTTAATTATAGTTTTTGAAATTAAATAAAATTTCCAAAATTATTATAAATTGATGGGCTCATCAAATTGATGACTTGTTGAATGAAACCCCATAGGTGAACAAAATTCATATATTATTTAAGTTCCTAGTTCGAAATCATTAAATTGGACATAAATGATTTCAATAAATGGACTGGCATGTAAGATTGATTGGATAGTGCAATTTCATGGGCTATAGGGGCATAGTGATGCTCGGTCAATCACATGGATATGCATGGATGATGCATGATCGAACTATTGACCTACTTTGAAGTTCAAATATAAAGCTTCCGGATATATTAGTGGATTCCTTTGACATGAGTGGAACATTATTTTCAATTCATTCGATGATTGATTTAACTATGGTACATTCAAACGTCAAGCCGTAAAAGGAGGCTATAAAGGGTGTTTCCCGGTTACTTTAAAAGTTGATTGGGAGCTTTGGTTGCAACAAAATTAGATTGAGTCGACTTATTTAATTAGGGAATGTGTCATGGCCTCTTGAAGAGGGAGAATTCAGAAAATACGTGGCCGCGTTCAAATGCATTACTCAATAATCATTGGTTTTGTAATTCTAACTCAGATTTCAAGAAACGATTTGTAGATTAATATGATCTCGACATGGGATGCAATCATATCAAATTGATGCATATTGACTTAAGGAATTTAAATATTGCATACTTGTCTCGGACAAGTGGGAGATTAGATTGAAGGATTATGTCTTCGTCAAGTGTAATTACTAGATATATAAATTGATCCAATTATGAAGTTCGTCCATTTGGGTCGTCGTTATATCATAGATAGAGGTACTAACGATCTTTGAGCTAGTAAAATAGGCTAAAGCCCAATTGGACGGATCCTATAAGATCACACAAAGGGCCCATATCAAGTATTAGAGGATGAGGCCCATGGTGGGCCTCATCCCCTAGGTGGCCGGCCATATGGAGGAGTTTGGAGGTTTATGGGCTTCCTAACCTAGTCTAATTATAATAGGATTATAAGTAGACTAGGTGCCTAGGTTTTTCCAGGAGAACAGTCACTGTTATTTTGTGAAACCCTAATTAGAAAACACGAAACCTAGCCTTCTCAAACTCTGTCTCTCTCTCTCACGACTCTCTCCTCCCCTCTCAGCGCCGGCGTGTGCAAGGTGGTGGTGGTTCGTCGTGGTGGTCGGTTGTCCTTCAAAGGTAGTAATCGTGGTTTTCCCTTCACTCGACCAATCTAGTATTGGTGGATGCTTGTTCGAATCACGTGGACCGAGTAGATGAGTCGCGCTTGGGGCTTTGTTCTCTCCCTGATTTGCTGATCGAATATCTACGTGGAATTAATGCTTCAAAGGTATAGTTATGTGATTCTGTGTGTTATGCATGTGATCGTAATTTAGGTGCGTATGAATGTGATTCATGAAATTCGCTTATAGTACCTATAAAGTCCTTCAGAATATATGCTTGAATTGATGTTGGTTGATCATGAATTATTATGAAAGCATGTGAACATGTTATTTGGGGCATGATACAAGTTGAATATGTGTAAATCATGGAAGTATGTTTTATTTTTAAGTCAAGGACGCATAAATTTAATAACCCTTGCTTATGGATGTTAATTATCATAATTCATGATTTTATTTCTCACCCATTAATTATTAGAGTCGAGTCAAGAAGTTAGTTTTATATTTACTCACTCATGTAAGTTGAGATTGAGTCAAGGAAGTTTATTAGTGCATCTTATGCACCAAGGTAGTAATAGTGTAATTTTGTGCACAAAACTAGGCACGAAACCATAATTAAGATAAATAGTATGTGCTCACTAACTAATTCAAGAATGAAATGGAAGTGTGTGTTGATTGTTATTATGTTTGTTCTTGATTGATTGGTTGGAGTCATCACAAGTTAAATTTGTAAATCACGTAAAGTGTAAGAGGATACGCACTAATTTCTTGGAATGTATACACCTTCAGTATGAACAAATGGGGGGGGGGAGGGTGGGGTTATGTGACTTTATATTTGATCATAACTTCTACAAGGGTACAGGATGTTGTACTTTCTTTTATTATTGATGCGCTGGAATTCCGTCACAAGGTGACATAGTAGGTGCCAATTGGGGTAGCTCCCTAGTTGGAAGCTCATATTTTAATGAGCTATTTTTAAGGAAGGAAACCCGTTCGATGGATAATCCAAAACTATTTATTAATAATTAATATTGTTAGTTACGAGTCAAAGGTAGTTGAATTGTGGATTGTATGGCAAGCATATTTTATTTATTATTGCTAGGATATTCATATTATTGTGGTGCATATGTACTCAGCTTTTGCTGATTCGTATTTTTGTGTTTGTGATTGGCTTTCCTTTGAATTGGCTCTACTATGACCCATTTATATGGTTAGTAGAGGGGTTGAAATAAAGAGAAAATGACAGGTACTTGAAGCATGAAGGGAATGAGTGCAGAGAGTTATTTGTTGTGCTTTCTTAGTTTTATTTATTGAATTGTTGATTTATTATTCATGAATTAACATTGTTATGCTTTATTTTAAGTTGGTTTTTAAAGGGCCATGTATATATTGGTTCCAACTTGTGAACGTTTTATTTTGAAAATTTGGTTTTTAGTTTTAGACTTCTGCTGTGTGACTTTGAAAATAGCCTTAGCCGTTATCACGGGGTCGCAGTAATATTTTGGTTATTTCCTAAAATGAGTTTTATTTAGAGTAAAAAGAGTATTTTAAAAGGAGGAAATTTTCAGGGTATTACAAAGTGGTATCTGGGAGTTTTGGTTGGATTTTAATTACCACTAAAGCCAAAAATGTTTTTTTAGGTACCTATGATTTTAAAGCTTGGCCAAGTGCTTATTTAAATAATTTTGAAAAAAACTTTTAGGGGGTCTAATTTTTTTTTTTAAGGACTGAATTTTTTATTATTTATTTTTTTTTTATTTTAAACAGGTTCGAATTTTTTTTTATATATAATAAGGGTCGATTTTCTTTATTTATTAGAGGGGTCCGAATTTTTTTTATTTCGACCAACTAATTTTCGGAAACAAAGTTCGATTTTATAAGAAATTATGTGTGCAGGAATACCAAGGAATTAAGGTATGTAATTATGTGTTAATTGCTTTTGGAAACATGTGGTAAGATTAGGTAGGAAAGAAAGCGCATATAAGCTAGAATTGTATGTCTTTTTATATGGTGTATTTTTGTGAAAACTCGAAGGTATATGATAAATTTAAAAAAGTTCAGGGGTATATGGTGAATAAATTGTTTGTTGGCTGATATGTTCCTTTTGTTGGCTGATCCACATAATTAACCACTTCATCCAACAAAAAATCAGATATATTTTACAAGAATGAAAAAAACACACACACGCACACACACACAAACACACACACAAATTAAAAAAGTAACAGAATATGCATCTCCCAATTCGACCACCATAACCACCGTCACAACCGCTGCTGCCCACACAACCTCAACAATCGTACCATTTGCACGCACCACTCACCTGCGAGCTCAGCCCCAACTCTCACTAGTAACCACCACCATCAATCGCACCGCATCACCAACTCCTCCATCTACAACCACCTCGCAGTAGCTGCCCACTCCAACACAAATTTGGCCCTCAATCAGTCGCATATCGCAGAAATCACCCAAATCATAGACTCTTTGATTGTTTAATCTAACGTTCTAATTTCGATTCAATTATCAAATTTTGAGGGGCTTTGAGCTTCATCTTCGTCTTCGTCTTCGTCATCGGAGTCGTTGTTGGTTGACGCTTTAGCTACTGTATCATCGATGATATGGTATCTCGCCGCATAGAAAATATTGGGTGTGGATTGCCGCACCAAATAGTTTGCGCCTTCATAAAACTAGTATTTGGTGATGCATGGCTTCAATTCATTTTTTTTGTTCTAGGATATAAATAAGGATCGGAATATGGTACTTTCTAATCTACCTCTACCCATAAAATTTAACTTGTCAATGACGTAGTTTATTTTTAGCCTAAAACTCCACCGAATATAATAACTTTGGACTCTAGTTATGAATTTCTTAGACTTGCAAGTCCTACATATTTATCCTTTATAAAGAAGATGAAATAAAAGTTTTAAAATGTTTGTGGCATGAAAAACAATTTCCCAGCATGAGCCATGTCATTACTAGTGGTAATCAAGATTCAATTGACTCCATTAATTTTTTTCATAATTAGTTTTTTCCCCGTGCCATGCACGATTACATAATAATAAGACTTTTAAATCATAAAATAAAAGTTAGTTTAAGATAATATCTAAACGAGAGAAAAATTCCCTCGAAAAAAAGGGTAACTACCTTGCGAAACGGGTTTCTTTCCACCTCTGTCAGTGGGTTCTCCGGCCACATGTCCGACGAGATATCGGAAAGATACGCAAACTTAATATAAATGCAACAGGGGATTCGATCGTTGATGTGAGTGAAGTAGATGTAGCAGGCCATGACACTAGGGTTTCGCTATTATTGATAGGAAAATTGATATCGGACAGGGGTATTAATTTCGAGGCTTTCAAGAAGACAATGATGCAATCATGGGCACTGAAAGATAGAGTGGTGATCCGGAAACTGGGTGTGAATCTTTTCACATTCCAATTTTTTCATCGGAAAGATAAAGAACGTGTGTTGATGGGGAGCCGTGGAGTTTTGAACAAAATCTTTTCCTCTTGAATTCGATAACCGGAGACGAGCAACCCTCTGAAGTCAATCTAACCCATTCACCATTCTGGGTTAGGTTGGAAAACTTACCGTTCAATTGTCGTTCCAATGAGCATGTCAGGACTATCGCTGCAACATAGGAGAAATTCTTAAGATTGAGGAGAAGGCTTTGGCGATTGGGAAGTGTCGAAGGGTGAAGGTGATGATAGATGTGAGACAACCTCTACGAAGACACCAGAATATCAAAACCCGGGATGGCAATGTGGTAAGAATCTTGCTGAAATACGAACGTCTGCCTTTCTTCTGCTTTTTATGTGGGCTAATGGGTCATAGTGCACGAGACTGCCTCGTGGCACAGGGTGGTGATGGAGGAGGTAGCCATGGTTGGGGTTTGTGGCTAAAGGCGTCCCCAATGAAGGGGAGAATGAATGAAGAAGCGTAGATTAGAGAGATGCCGGCGAAAAAACAACTATGCTTCGTGACCAGGGCAGTATGTAGGGATGAAGGGGGGAGCAGGATGATAAGGAGGAGGGTTTGCAAGTGCATTGGTCAGAGAGTACAGGAATGCATGAGCACGAGACTATAGGTACTAGAGACATTCTTAGTAAAGGAGAGACGAATGTGATAATAACCGGAGGGGAAGGTATTAACCAGATGGGCATGCAGATAGGGGTTGGACAACAGGGTAGGATTGTTGTTCAAGATGCTGTTTCTAAGGAAGCTGATCCTAAGTCAGCACACAATACACCCGTGGTGCTGCCAGGAGCTTTGAAAGGGATGAAAGAGAAAATGCTCCTCTATTTAAAATGGGCTCGGCAATGAACACTTTTACAGGGATTGTGCAGAAGGGAGATAAAAGGGATAGGGAGGATAGGAAGAGAATTATTCTGCGCAAACGTAGTATTGTGAGTCACGTAATGGAGGGGTTGGATGACAAGGCAATGTTAGGAGGAGGAAAGAGGAAAATGTTGGATAAAATGCTAGTTGACGAAGAGGAGGCAGAATGTAAAGAGGCTGGGAAGAAGAAGGGCAGGTTTACTCCGAAAACTAACATGCTTGACCATGTACCAACTACAGTAGCGGAGGTGGGACTTAACCCACTTCGCGAAGAGCCATGAAACTCTTAAGTTGGAACTGTCGCGGAATTGGCAACCCCCGGAAAGTTAACACTCTCCGACACTGGTGCTGGAGAGAGATGCCAAATATTGTCTTCATGATGGAGACAAAGGTTGATGAGGGTAGGATTAGAGGGATCATGAGGAAATGTGGCTTTACCAAGGGAGTCGGAGTTAGTAGTAATGGGTTGTCAGGAGGCTTGGGGATGTGGTGGAGAGATATTTAGGTGAGAATGGAGTCATACTCATTAAACCACATTTCTATTGACATAGTGGATGATGATGATGCAGTATTATGGAGAGCGGTTGGTGTTTATGGAAGGCCAAAAAAAGAAAATAAACACCATACTTGGGTATTACTGAAGAGTATCAAGCAGCGCACCTCATCTCCCTTAGTTTTTTTTGGAGATTTCAATGAGATATTATCAAAGGGTGAAAAATGGGGGGGGGGGGGGTGGGGAGAATCAAGAGGGGAGAGGAATCTGGATGAGTTTCGTGAAACAATTGATTTCCTTGGGGTCAGAGATTTGGGATATAATAGGAACATCTTTACTTGGAAACGAGGGCTATCACAAGCAACGCTCATCCGTGAAAGGCTTGATAGGTTCATGGCTTGTGATGCATGGATTAACTTGTTCCCGTACTATAAAGTTACTCATTATCTAATCCATGTCAAACGATCCGATCACGCCCCAATATTGTTGCAAGCAGGATACAGGGAGGAAGAGAGGAGACAAAAGAGAATTTTTCGGTTCGAAACCCACTGGCTTTCGAAGCCAGAATGTGAAGTTGTGATTAAGGAAGCGTGGAGGGGAAATATCAGTAAACCTATTCATACGAGAGTGGCAGCATGTGCAAAGTCACTCTCTTATTGGGCTTCTGTGACGTTTGGGAATGTGAAGAGGAAAATAAAAGAGGCTGAGGAAAAGCTCCGTATGGTCCAGCGTGGAGTCATGGACAATGTTGGCCTGGAACAATGTTGAGTCATTGCTATAGAGTTGGATAATTTACTGCTACTAGAAGAATCCTACTGGCACTCGCGGGCAAGAGCAAATGAGTTCAAGGGTGGAGATAAGAACACTGTGTACTTTCACCATAAGGCCAGCTCCCGAAGAAACAGGAACACAATTATGGGGCTCGAGAATGAACAGGGGGAATGGATAACGAGCAGGATGGGAATAGAGCAGAAAGTTACAAATTATTTGTCCCGGGTTTTCAGTTCAGAGGGGGTGCGTGGTGTAGACAAGGCTCTTTTGTCATTGACAAGGTTGTGACGGATGAAACAAATACCTTGCTATGCAGAGAACCTACATCAGAGGAGGTTTACAAGGCCCTTAGGGAGATGCATCCGAACAAAGCCCTGGGAGTAGACGGTATGCATGCTATTTTCTATCAGAAATTGGCATTTACTTGGAAATGATATTGTTAATTTTATTATTGATTGGTGCTATGATCGTTTGGATATTTCGGAAATTGGAAAAACATGTATTGTCCTAATGCCAAAGTGTCATAAGCCCCGCAAAATTACAGAATACAGACTAATCAGCTTATGTAATGTTTTATACAAAATTATTTCCAAGTTACTTGCAAATAGACTGAAACCCCTGCTAGAAAATATTATATCCCAACAGTAGAGTGCTTTTGTCCCGAGGCGTCTGATTACAGATAATGCCCTTATAGCGTTTGAGATCTTCCATTATATGAAACGGAGAAGGGAAGGCAGATATAGTACTATGGCCTTGAAACTTGACATGATGAAAGCATATGATAGAGTGGAGTGGGGATTTGTGGAGATGGTATTGTTGAAATTTGGTTTCTGCGATGGTTGGGTCCGGAAAATTATTGATTGCCTGTCATGTTACTCGTTTACTTTCAAGGTGAATGGGGCACTGGTCGGTAATGTTATCCCCAAAAGAGGGATTAGACAGGGCGACCTAATCTCACCATACTTGTTCTTGCTAGTTGCAGACTCTTTCTCCCGAATGCTGATAAAAGCTATTGATGATGGTACCATACACGATTAGGGGATTTTCTCCCACCACGTGGACCAATAGAACTCTTCTACGTGTCATCCACGTGGACCAACCAGAGTCTGCTACGTGTCACCTCATCAGAGGCCCAAGGTGGACCAATCAGGCCACGACACGTGGCAAGCAGATAGTCAAACAGGAAACTAGCCTCTAACGGCCCAAATTCCTAAGCAAAGCCCAGTCAGTCCTAGGTTTACTGAAACCTAGTAATGGGCACGTTTTCCAACACCCTATAAAAGGGAGATGTTCCCCCTCGGGAACACACAATTAATTCCATTCATAAATACATTGAGAGAAAGTCAGACACCTGACACCTCGAACTGAGCAATCACACATTGCAGATACTCTCTTGGAATCCAAGAGAGACCCTTTACTTTCCGCACTTTACTCCTCATACACGTTCTAACTTGATCGTCGGAGGCAGAACTCCCACCCACAGGAGTCTCTGTTGTTTTGCAGGTACAGGCGTCCAGAGGTCAGTCTTGGAATTGTAACACTCCTGCAGGATATCAAAAAATCCCATCAGTCTTGGAATTGCATTTCTCATGGTTTATGGGGCAAAGGTTGTTCTGCTTATTAAGCACTATGAGCCAACTCTTTGAGTCATGCTTTATGACGAAGAAGCTAAATGGGAGGCCATGCGGCTAGCATTGGATTCACTTCCAGAACGCAGGGGCAATGCAGCCTTGCACCATGAGATCTACCGTCTGAGAATGACGAGAGCTTATAATAAAAAAAGTGCACAAGCGGCCCCTGAAAGTAGGGGACTTTGTGTTACGAAAAATGGAAGTAGTCGATAGGGCCAACGAACAGGGATAGCTGAATCCTAACTAGAATGGCCCCTACCGAATCTATGAAGAATTTAGAGGCGGCACCTACCGCCTGGAAACACCAGACGACAGGCAGCTAGCCAAAACTTGGAACGTAGAAACTTGAAAAAGTACTACTTCTGAGATTTGTAAATTATTTGTATATGTAAGCATATCAATAAAATTTGCAATTTATTTTTTAGTTTTTGCCAGTCTCCTCAGTGGGGCAAGCTGCCTGTACAATACACAGTCGGCCTTATTTTGTTTAATCACTTACTCTCACATGAGAAATAAGTCTAGATAATTTAGCAAACTATTCTTTTCTGAACAACCTAATGAGGCCTAAGGCCGGATGATCAACTTGAGGCCCATGGCCGGATGATCCTTATAAAATTAAACTAATACGTCTGTCCCAAACAAGAGCAGGCGTCCGGTGACATCCACCCAGGTGAATTCGTCGTAGAGAGCATCTCCCATTTGGGTGGCACATTGCTCTATAAACCTAAAACAAACAGCTCTACCGAATGTCTCTAAGATAACCTTGCAGTCGTTTGACATGAGACAGAGATAAACGTACCGCTTACTTTAAACAAGCAGTAGACAGTTAAAATCCAAGTCAGAAACCGCCTTCTATTGCTTGGAACAATACAATCGGCATAATTTGAGTAAATAAAGAGGTACCATGCGGCAAAAGCCGCCTGTTTATTCTACTCGCTCAAATCAAAGTGACAGAGAATTGATTAACCCCAAGGGTTAACTCATAGTCACTCCAGCAAACTTGGGATGGAACCTAAACGGTGCGAACCAAACCGTCTGTTTTTTGGCAAACAGATGGTATTCGGCCATTATTCCTCTAAAGTTTGCAAGCTATAAAACTTTGTAAATAGAAAAAACAACATGCGGCCACAGCCGACTATTTCTTCTGTTTACTCAAGTTCAAGTGACGGAGACTGATTAACCTCAAAAGGTTAACTCATAGTCACTCAACCAACCTATAATGGAACCTAAGAGGTATGAATGAAGCCGCCTGTCCTTGTAACAAACAGACGACATTCGGCCAATATTCCTATTTAGGTTAGAAACACCGTTGAAACTACCGCCTGTAACCCAACCAGCGGTTGCTACTTTGATTTTGAACATCCAGTTTGGCCCCTGTTCTGTACAAGTACCAAACAGACGGACTATTTATTTACAATCAATAAATAAACTAAGTACAAACTTAGTACATTGCGATTTACTATAAGGCCGAGATCCGAGTTATACTAGGTGTTTGCCAGTGCATTGGCCGACTAACCACCTTGTTTGGGGCAATCACCATAGTGATCGATTGACCTAGAATTAGTAATACTCAAAAGTATCAAAAATTCCAAGTCAATCAACTCACCTTCGGAAACCAGGCGCCAATCGCCCAGGGGCAAGAACAGTCGGTATATAAAGCATTCACAAAAACAAGAAGCAAGCTACATACACTTAGCAAAATTCATGAAAAGCAAAAATTCAAAATTTGGCAAAATTTGGAGAAACCGGCAAAAATGGCTGGATGATTAATATAAACAGTCGGCCAAGAGACCGACATAAATGTTACAAATTGAAATTGTTAAAAAACCCCGACCCCTTGGTCGGATAATAATACAAAACAAGCGGAACACAGGCTGAAGAAAGTTGACATATAAGAAAAACGGGAGTTCAAGCAGTTGGAGGAGGAAGTTCAGTGTCGGCAGCCGCTTCCTTTGAATCCTCAACTGGAGGCTGTTCTCTCTCGGCATCCATCTCCTCTCGCGGCTGTTCTTCTTCGGCATCCGCCTCCTCCTTCTCCTCCTTGTCATCCTCTTCCTGCTCCGACTCCCCGGAAGTGGAGTCAGACACCTCATCCTCTACATCTTCCTCGCCATCTGCCTGCTCCATGATCTTCTTGTTGTATTGATCAATACAGACGGCGAATTGGCTCTCCCATTTTTCATAGCCAGACTCTAGGAAGAGGGCCGCCCAAGTCATCTTCATGATGGCGTTGTAGTCGTCCATCATATCCTGAACAATGGCCATCTTCTCCTCGCCAGCTTTCTCATTAAGCTTTTGGGTGAGCTGAGCCTCTTGATTCTACAGGCAGCCCTTGAGTTTATTCACCCGGCTGCGGAGTCCCTCGGCTTCCTTGTCCGCCTCCTTGAGAGGCGCCAACTCAGCTTTGAGGTCCTTTACAGACTTTTCTAGCTCCAAGATCTTCTTCCTGGCCGCCTTTAAGTCCTTCTTGACCTGCAAAGTGGCGGACGCCTGGTAATACAGTATGTCAGTGGTCAGAATCTTGTTTTGAGCTATCTAGAACATAGCTTTATCAGAATCAAAGGCGGCCATGGCCTTCGCAACTTTTACCTCTTTGTTCTTCTCGGTGATGGGTTTGCGGAGACCATACACTCGTAGCATAGACTGCACTCGGCCAAAAAACAGACGTCAGTTACAGGTGGCTAAGAATTTATATATGTAACAAGTCAAGAAATTCCACCAAGTATACCTCAGCAAGAAGAGCCAGGATGGTTTCTAAGTCAAGGGTGCCGACTCCCTTGACAGCTTCCCTCTCTTCGAGGGGGATGGCCCTTAGCATGGACTTGGCAAGTTGAACTAGGTCTGGCTCTTTAGGGGCATCTGCAAAGTAGAACCTGATTAATACGCGGCATAAAAACAGAAAGCAGGCCGACTGATCTCAGAGGAGCCGACTGCTTGATGAAACTTGGGAAATTCGAACACATTATACCTCTCGCCGTCTCCTTCTCTCTCGGAGGTCAGCTGCTTCCGGGGGCAGCCGCAGTTCTTCCCCGGCTTTAGGGAGTCCTTCCTTGTCGTTCGGCTGCATGTCTTCTGGAGTTGCCAAGAGTCCAAACATCCTTAGTCGTCTGTTTCCTGACCTTGGGAACTAGCTGGGTAGAGGAGGAAGGTTTGGCTAAGTCGCTCTGCAACACAGTTCATTGAGTCATAAACAGGCGACAGATATAAAAAGAAATTGTGCTAAGTTAAAGTAGCTCACCCTGGGCGCCTGTTTAGCAGGCGACTCCTCAGTGGACCGCTTGCGCAGAATGGCCGCGCAGTATTGGGCGACTGCTTTCTTGGAGGCCGAGATTTTTTCCATAGCTTTATCTGCAAAAGATGAATCAAATGGTTAGACACTGAATCAGCCAAGTCTTATAAGACACTCTAACAGGCGGTCTGCAACCTCTCAGCATCTCCCCGCTAAGGCCGCAGGCGGCTAAATATGTCCCATCGTATAACCAGTTATACTTTGGGATGTAATTTTGAGGGATGAAGTCCCTCACCCCAGTCTCGGGGTTCGCCTGTATATAAAATTTGAAAAGCCCTCGGTCAAGGATCTCTTCTTTTGCTCTTTGAGGAACAGGCAGTAGATCAGTTCCGCCTGTTAGGTAAGGTGGATCCCTATTCCACCTATTGAACTTCTTGTTTTGGACCTTGTCAGAGTAGGAGACTATGTAGTAGGTGTTCCTCCAATCCTTCCACTTATTCTCCTTCCCCATGGTCATCATGTAGCCCTTGTGGCTAGTCAGCTGGAACCAGCCGATCCCGCTTGTTTTTAGGGTCAGAGTCATTGCTCGAGCTCTCGGGCAAAGCAGCCGCCTGCTCGGATAAATCAATGATAGGAGGATCATTCTGTACCTCCTCCCCTGATTCTGCCAAAATAGAATCACTTGGGGTGCTTGGGACGCCTGGTGGCACATCCGAGATCTCGCTAATAGGCGCATAAAATGAGGAGCCATTTGAATTTTTTATCCTGGCCATTCTCTTTGTCCTGGCCATGGTGTCCTGCACAGACACATAGACAGTCGGACTTGGGGCAGTTTGCAAAGGCTGGTCCAACATGGGGCAGTCGGCACTCCTAATTCTAGATTCAGCCGTCCCCGGTGACCGGCTGATCACTAACCTAGGTCGTGCCGTGTGCTTTTGGGCTACCATTTTTGAAAAAAAAAAAGAAAGAAAAACAAAGAGAAAGTGCAAAAGAAAACAGGCGGTTACCTTTAAGAAAAGAAGACTGAAGTTCTTGAGAAACGGGCGGCTGTTTGAGCAGGAGGTCCAAAAGCAAGCGACAGTTGTCCAAAATGTCAGAGCTAAATTCCAAAGTTTTTGTCTGAAAAGATTCTGGACTATCCAAATGATTTGGACATCCTCTATTTATAGGGGGGAATTTCAAGGGTCAGTTAAAAATAAAAAAAATAAAAAATAAAAAATGGTAAAAACCATTAGCCAATCAGAGCGTGACACTTGTAACAGGCGTCGCGTGGCATGCCACGTCACCCCTGTGAGGGGCAAATGATTAGGGGATTTTCTCCCACCACGTGGACCAATGAAACTTTGCCGCGTGTCATCCACGTGGACCAACCAGAGTCTGCTACGTGTCACCTCATCAGAGGCCCAAGGTGGACTAATCAAGCCACGACACGTGGCAGGCAGATAGCCAAATAGGAAACTGGCCTCTAACGGCCCAAATTCCTAAGCAAAGCCCAGTCAGTCCTAGGTTTACTGAAACCTAGTAATGGGCACGTTTTCCAACACCCTATAAAAGGGAGATGTTCCCCCTCGGGAACACACAATTAATTCCATTCATAAATACATTGAGAGAAAGTCAGACACCTGACACCTCGAACTGAGCAATTACACATTGCAGATACTCTCTTGGAATCCAAGAGGGACCCTTTACATTCCGCGCTTTACTCCTCATACACGTTCTAACTTGATCGTCAGAGGCGGAACTCCCACCCACAGGAGTCTCCGTTGTTTTGCAGGTACATGCGTCCAGAGGCCAATCTTGGAATTATAACTCTCCCGGAGGACATCAAAAAACCCCGAAACAATACATGGTGTCAAAATATGTAATGGAGCTCCCAGAATTTCTCACTTGTTTTTTTTTCAGATGATAGAGCATCCCATTTGCAAGAGCCAACATGGAGGAGTGCTATAAGATCGAGAACATCCTCCGGATTTATGAACATGCCTCCAATCAGAAAATCAGCTTCAATAAATCGAAAGTATCCTTTAGCAAGAATGTCCCGATGAACAAAAGAGTTGATATATGTGAAAAGCTTGGGGTTAGGGAGGTGGAAAATCATGAGAAGTACCTAGGCATCCCGACCATGGTGGGGAGGTCGAAGAAGTTGATATTTGCGGGAATAAAAGAGAAAATATGGAAGAAGATTCAAGGGTGGAAGGAAAAGTTATTGTCTAAACCCGGGAAAGTGGTGTTGCTCAAGGCGGTTGCTCAAGCAATCCCTACATATCTGATGGGAGTCTTTTGGCTTCCAGATGGGCTAGTTGATGAGATTCACTCCTTCATGGCACGGTTTTGGTGGGGTAACGGTGGGGATAATAAAATCCACTAGAAAAGCTGGGATAAGCTATGCATGCCGAAAGCTCGAGGGGGTTAGGATTTAGGAATCTTAAGGTGTTCAACCAGGCACTCTTGGCAAAACAGGGATGGCGTCTTCTTCATAAAACCGAGTCTCTGTTATACCGAGTCCTCAAGGCCAAATACTTCAAACACTCTAGCTTCCTTGATGCCAGAAGAGGCTTCGATCCAAGTTATACTTGGAGAAGCATATGGGGGGCTAAGGCCCTGTTAATTGAAGGCCTTCGGTGGAGTGTTGGAGATGGACAGGATATCAGAGTGTGGGGTGATAAGTGGCTGCCAAACGATATGAACATTAAAGTACCTACTGCTGCCCCAAATAGGCAGTAGCGGAGCCACGTAGGAACAAGGGGGGACGGTTGTCCCCCATTTTTCAAAAAAAAAAAATAAATAAATTTATGTTAGCTTAAACAAATTCTGTAAATAAGAATAAATACCTTATATGTTTACATTATGTAACAAAGACAACATTTGGTCTGGTGGTTGATGGGCTTGAGTAAAGCTTGTATTTCTCTTTGATCTTAGGTTCTATTCTTTACCCAATCAATTTTTTTTTTTTTTTTTGTTTCTTTTTGCTATTTTTGGACTTTATTTTTATTTCATTTTATAGTTTATACAAAGTGCTCCCATTATTTAAATTCTTTTTCTTGTTTTTGGATTTTGCCCTTTTTTTTAACTTATTTTTTAATTTCATTATATAGTATGTAATTTATATATACAAAGTATTATAAGTCTTCAAACCTCTACCTACTCTCATTTAACTGTTTAATCAATATTGCCTTGTTGATAGTGATTACTAATGTGTTATTAAACTATTTGTAATGAACACATGTCTCCGTATTTTTTTTTATCTCTTTAATTATGTGTGCCTAAATTCTATTTTTTTTATAGCTTGTTTGGAACTAAGTTTCCAATTTTATTTTTAGTCAAAGAAAGTATTTTTTCTTTATAATGTAATCCAAATCCCCTTACATCTACCATCAATTTGTTTAAATGCTTATCATTTGTTAAATCATATTTATCGATTATTGAGGATTACATACCTTATATTTGGGGTTTACCAGCAAAAAAATTATTTTTTTGGTTAATAATTTTCTTAATATGCAATTAATCTTTTAACAACTCCTCTTTCACCATATAAGAATAATTGTCATATCTCATAAGCGATTTCAAATATATATTAAACAATTTATGTGATCAATTTTTTTTTCTTTTGTCAATTATTAAACATCTAAAATTTGTCCCCCCGGATTACAAATCCTGGCTCCGCCACTGCAAATAGGCTCCATGACCCGAACTTATACGTGGCACAACTGATTGATATGCAGAAGAGGGAATGGAATATGGAAGAGCTGCGTATCCATTTTGCAGATGACGATATTAGGAGAGTGCTGGAAATCCCCCTTGCTCGTAGCCCTAGCAGAGATACTCTTTATTGGAAGCTTTCATCATCAGGGTAGTTCACGGTCAAGTCAGCTTATTGGTTAGGTATGTTTGGTGCGAATCGACCTCAAAATTGGATTAATGACAATATGTGACGAAAGGTTTGGACAGTTAAAGGCCCCCCAAAACTTCAGCACTTTCTATGGAGGGCTTGTACAAAGTCTCTGGCAGTGGGTGCGGAGCTCCAACGACGACATATAAACAGCAATAGTGTGTGCAAAGTCTGTAATGCGGAGGATGAAACAATTGCCCATGCCCTGGTGCCCTGCGAAAATGCTAGAAAACTATGGGATAATAGTGATTTTGGAGACTTAATCCAGAATACTACGGATATGCATTTTATTGACATCTTCACTCGGTGGAAGGATGCATTGCAGAGTACTCAGCTTATGGTGGCTTGTACTTTGGCTTAAGCTTCGTGGATGAGCAGAAACAAGTGGGTGTTTGGTGAGGCTGACCATAGTCCGCAAGCCTTAGCAGCGAATTTGGTAAAGTATGTGAGTGATTATAATAGCTACGCTGCAAAGGTGTTTGGGAATGCAAGAAGTGCTCGGCATATATCTGCTACACAGTGGAAGAAGCCCCCTGGGAACGTGGTGAAAATCAACACGAATGCTACAATTTTCCACAATGATGAGGTTGGGCTAGTTGCCATTGCTAGGAACTCTGAAGGCCGAATTATCTTCACAGCTGCTAGAAGAATTAAAGGGAAGTAGGACATCGAGATTGCAGAAGCAGCAGCAGTATGTATGGGGCTGGATATCGCTGCGAGTTCAGGGATACAAAACGTATGGGTCGAGTGTGATTCGCTGGGAGTGGTTGATAAAATCAATGGCAACTATTCTAGATTTAATTATTTGTCTTTGTTTATTGATTGTGTGGCTAGTATGATTCCGTTATTTCGTTGTTTGTTTGTATTCATGTGAAAAGGGGCGGGAACACTACGGCCCATTACGTGGCTAGATCTTGTTCTCCTGACGTACCTGAACTTATTTGCTTTGATTCATTCCCGGAAGCTATTCTGCAGCTCTCGGAAATGGATAACAGTTAATGTTATTTCCCAATTTCCATTCAAAAAAAACAAAAAAGTTAGTTTAAATGGAATGAGTTATATAACATTTTTTTTTTTGAAATTTGAATTCATTTAATGTCTACCCTTAAAACTCATTTGTTAGATATATATATATAACTTAATATTTTATTTTAATTTTTTTAAAAAAAAATTATGGTAACTTTTTTATCATCTTGTTATTTTTTAAGAGAGAAAAATTAAAAAAAATTGGCAAGAAAGTAAATGCGACACGGTACTTTAGTGATATTTCTAGTGAATACATTAGTATATAGGTATAGATATTATAATATTATATTATTATCTCAAAGTTCATAGTAACAAACCTTTTATTTTTTTTAATTATCAAAAGTGTTTTTTTTTTTTAAATAATTTAAGAGATAATTATCAATTTAAAGCAATATCCAATCTTTGACTTTGATTTTATGATTTAAAACTTTGGGCGGGAAAATTTTTGCTAAGAAAGTGACACGTGTATTTGGGGATAATACTGTTAATTACTTTAGTATAGTAAGTGTTGATTCCCTATAATAATAATTAAAAAATTAAAAAAAATTAAAAATTAAAAGTTAAAAAAATAAAATAAAATAAAAATTTTGAGTTTTCTTTTTATGAAATCGGTTGCTTGCCTTCACTAAACTTTCCTTCTCACATTTATTTAATTTTGATTTCCCTGATTGTCGACCATTTCTCATTCAAACAATATTATGCGTACATAGCTAGCTAAGAACTGGTTTGCTTTACAAACTTATGATCGTACTACTCATCTATCATTGATTATCGATAACAACTTCGCACGTTTTATGTTAACGTTGTTTGAATGGGACATGAGCTATGTAGTTTTCACAAGCTTATATAACTGTTGATGTGCTTGTGTTTTGCGTAGTTGCATAAGTTTTAAAGATGGTCCAAATAATTAGAGAGATTGCTATCAATTAATCAATGCTATTACACATTGATTATGAACCCTTCTTTAATAATAGTAGTAAGGATGCCATTTTTCAAATCTTTCAAAGAATTTTTCTTGAGGGTTGAAGATGATTGGTGTTTCATTAATGTGATTCTAGTGTAGCTTTCCTTCTTTTCTATCAAATTTGACCACTTCAAATTAAATTGGATAAGTTCATCTTTCAAGGCCTAGCGTACTCAATGGCCATGTTTGATGATTGACTTTTCAGTTAGCTATTAAGTATGTTCAAGCAGTCAAGATAGGTGCTTGGTTATCCGCTTTATTCTTGATGACTAGTAGAAAGCTAGCTTTTCTCCACAAAAGACAAAAGCTGATAAGACTTTATTGGTTGTTACTCACTACTTTTCGTTATGGTTAATGTCTCAATTGTTACCTTATTTTTACTTATTTTAGAAAAACTATGTTTAACTAATGTTAGCTAGTACTAATTGACAAGGATTAATAAGATTTATGGAAGTTTATTTTAATTTACTATAAATATATATTCTAATAAGATTTAGTAAGTCTAAATAAGTAAAAATCTAGGTAATAGAACACAGTCTTTTCTATCTTTATCACAAAGATAATTAAACAAATCTGTGTCTTTAAATGTCTTGTTGTTAAGAGCATACTCCCTCCGTATTTAAATAAGTGAAACATTTATCTTGTGCACGTAAGTTAATGCAAAACTTTCACCGATAATAACTTTAATTTACAGTAAGTAAATATTATAACAATTAATCTGAATATTGATAAATTATTCATTGAGACGTTACAAATACCTACAATATTATATTTATTCTTATATATAAATCACAAACAATTACCGAAAATAAATTAAATAATTTAATAGTATAAAAAAGTCAAAACATTTCACTTATTTAAATACGAAAGGAGTATAATAAAATAGGTAATATAAAAATTCAACGAATACAACTGGTCAAACTAACTCAAAGAAGCAACCTACAGTTAACATCTTGTAACCAATATATTTGTGTCTATTATTATATTACTTATTTATTCATGGGATCTAAACCTTCTACCTTAACGAATTTTAAAAATACACGTATGAGCTAATAAATTCAGATGATCTAAACAAGTAATCTATATCTAGACTTATCCTTTCCTAAGCCAAGATTATACATTTTAATTCGTGTGTCATGTGGTGTCTCACCAATTTTTTGCTTCAATCAATACAATTTTATTTGAAGATAGAGATGATCATGAAAACATAAATTATGACTCAATAATCAATGATTTATAATTATTATTACTCAAAAACTGACAAAGTCATACAACCTACAATAAATTATTGGGAAGCCGAGATACAATATGGGCCCCCACTTCTCTAGCTATAGCAAATCTTATCCTATTGAAAATATGAGCAGCAACACGTGTTCATATTATTATTATTATTATTATTATTATTATTATTATTATTATTATTATTATTATTATTATTATTATTATTATTATTATTATTATTATTATTATTATCTCAAAAACAGACAAAGTCATACAACCTACAATAAATTAGTGGGAAGTCGAGATACAATCTGGGCCCCCCACTCCTCTAGCTATTGCAAAGCCTATCCTAGTGAAGATATGAGCTGCAGCACGAGCCCCAATGTCTTGCGTCGCCGAGAACCTCTATACCTGCTTCAGCAATGCAATAGCCTCCTTCTCTAATTCCCCAAGCGAAGAAAAGGAGAAGGGAATGAAACCATATCCAATCAGCCGACAACTAGCTTCATACTTCATCCGCTTTCGACGAGCTGCATCAGCCACAACCCGTCCAGGAACAAAGTCAGATAACCCTGTCTGTGTCAAAGGAGAAGACCCTGTTAAGTCCACACATACATCGCGACCACGATCCTAGAAATAAAGTAACACATCTGCAGGCCTGAGGGCCCCGTCATTTCCACCAGACAACCCTATGTCAACCTCCTTTCTTGCCGAAATCCCAGATCTGTAGCAAATATCAACAAGGGTATCCCGGACAACATTATGCCGATGTTTAATACCCACAATACCAGCACACAATACCGCGTGATCACCGAAAATATCCCCAATAAAAACCCGAGAACAAGAAGAGCACGGCGCCGAGATAGAGAACAATGGAACACCCATCCGGTAGCACAACACACATCGGTAGGTCTTTGCGTTCATCGTCTGACCCAACCCGGAAATAGGGACCGCCCGAAGCCAAGAAGAGGAGTGATCTCCCTGCTGCGATTTCCACAATGCCGATTGACGAGGAGACAAAGAAAAGGTGGATTATGCATAAGCGGTAACCTTTGTGAAATATATATCTGCCAATTTCTTCATGAGTTTAAGGGCAACGACCTCACTAGGATTACACATAATGTCAGACTCCACCGTTCTATTGAACAAGCTCAACGCATCCTCAAAGGCTCGACCAAGGCCAACAACGCCAACATGCCGTAGAAGCCTTGTCTGCAACCCAGCAGACTGTAACCGGGAAGCAAGAAAAGCATAATAACGAACATCACCTGCGCAATAAACACCAAGCCCGCCATACGCAAAAGGCAAGGTGGCAAGCCGCCACTGCCAATCGCCAAACCCAGGCCCTGAAGCAGTAACAATACGCCAAGGAAGATCTAAGAGCCCCATCGAATGTGCGCTGAGCTGTCTCAAAAGTACTAGGAGGACAAGTACGCAATGCAAAGTAGAGCTTAGAAACTGCGGTACAAGCCCTAAGCAACAACAGCTCGCACTGAAGATCATCAAGCTTAGCAACCCTATCCATAAGCGCAATGGTCTTGGTCACCCTCTACATCACAAGCTTAACTCCAAAACCGAAATCGGAACTAACGAGACCACCAAGAAACTTAACACCACGCAAGGGTCGAGCAATATTAGGTGGAAAGACACCCACAAGCCTGCTTCAAGGATCTTCTGTAGGCCATAAAACTTCAGTTTTTTCCACGTTAAGATGTAACCCAAAACGAGGCCATTCCTCAATAATCAACTGCAGAACCTTCCCCACCATCAACGCGTCACCAATAACAGTACCATCATCCAAATACCAAGTCTGAAGACATACATCAAAAGTGTCTCTGATTTTACACACCAGGGGCTGTAAAACTAAAGCAAAAAGCAGGGGACCAAGGGGATCACCCTGCTGCACCACCTAAGACGACCATAAGGTGTGCTCCCCGTAATACAATCTAGCTGGATTGGAGTAGCAGAATTCAACCCATCGCGAAAGGCCCAGACAACGACGACGAACTTCACGTAACATGACCGCACAATCAACTAGATTGAAGGCATTTTGAAAATCCACCAATAACATCGGAACCACGATCCTTTATCAACCGATTCACATCATGAAGAATTGCCTCACCTCCCGAAGAAACTCCAACACCAAATTGGAGACCATCAAAGTAGCTTCCTAAAGACTGACCAACCATAACAACACTGACCTTTGAAACCAGACGCCGCCAAACAGTACCCACAGCTATAGGACGAATACCACCACCAGGCTTGACAAGTGGTGTAAGAGGAGCACTAGCAATATACCCTCCTAGCTCCATAGGACACTTTCCAGCTAGAAAGAGATTAACCACCTTAGAAATAGAGTCAACTAACTCATCTGATACAGCCACAGCAGCACCACTCAAGCAATGCATAAGGTGTTGAGCACGTAAACCGTCCCTACCACATGATGTGCCACGTGGAAAACTCTTAATCCGATCCAAAACAACATCAGAATTAGTAACGAGATGAAGGCCATCAACAGGTATATTAGGCAAGGATGGAGCTGGAGAAGTAGGGTGTTTAGACTGTAAATCCGCGAGAGTGGCGTCATTATAAGGAGCAACACCTGAAGAAGAAAGAACCCGAACTGCAGCAGTGTAATGGCCGTCACAAATCTTCCTACGACATTGCTTGATATTAAGATACTCCAAATCCAGGTCCTCATCACCAAGTACTGATAAAGTAGGAGAATCCTCTGCCAAAGTATCCCTCACAAGCTGCAAATTACCACCTGGTGCACTCCAAGAACAAATATCACAGGAAATACTCTCTTCTTGATGCCGGCGTTTTACCAAAGACCTAGACTCAGAGCTGCTCCGCAGACGAAAGGTTTTAAGGGTGCAAAGAGGTAACACAAACAAAGAGACCCAACTAGAAATGTCATCAGGCCTAGAGATCACCTTATCAAGGCACCTTTCAGAACCTGAGAAAACCCCAAACGACACTTGGGAGGTATTGATTTCACAGTACGAAACCCCTTGGAGAACAAACAATCAAGGAGAGCCACATCAAAACCACAATGTTGATCTTGCACCAAACCACCTATGCGTCCAAGCTGAGCCGGAGAAGAGGGAGCTTGCGGCTTGGAGAAACCATGAAGCACAAAACGAACAATACCATCTCCTGCATCCGGGGGTGACACAATCTCACTCGGACTGTGACGACACTTAGTACAATGCGTATGCGTTTTGTAACAAACCCCACATAACCAAATCCCCATACGCGAAAAAGTAACTTCAGCCTCAGTATAAACGCCTAAATGTGAAGAAAGATAATGTCGAGTGATATCCCGCGCACCAATACAAAAATGACGATCATAAAGATGCTTGATAAGAGAACTTTTAGTAAGACCATTGCCACTTCCATCTTGACAACAACTAATACCCACAAAGTGGCAATGAAACTTCACCCGAGTAGCCGACATAGCTACACACAACCACCACCAAAAACCACTAGCGAAAACACCTTGAAACACCAACAAAAACCAATACAAAGTAACCCAAAACAGTAAGCAACAAAGCACCCAAAACAGCCCTTCAATAACGCCAAAACAGCACCAAAACCAGCCCCATATACTACAACAAAGCCGCCTGTAATTACACCCAAAAAAACGGCAGAAATCCGCTGGTGTAACGGCAGAAAACAGAGGTTGTCGCCGGATCAAATAACGCCGGAAAATCAGCTTGCAAGTTGCCACAAGGACGCCCAAAAACAGCCCCCTAAACTCGCTTGCAATGCGACCTGAAAAAGCCTGGAAATTGACCAGAAAACCGGTTGAAACGGTTGCTGAAAACAACCTGTAAACAGCCGGAAAACGAACACAAAACGCCTGCAAACAGCCCAAAACACGAACACAAAACACGACCACAAAACGCCTGCAAACAGCCGGAAAACAAAGCCAATCTGACCTTACAAACCGTCGCCGGGAAACCACCGGAAAGTCGCCTGAAAACCGCCGATAAAAGCCTTAAAATGCCCTTCAATACTACACCAAATAAGCCCGATTCCACCTGAATTTCGCCCAGAAATTGCACCCAAAACACCTTAAAAATGCCGGACCTGAATGCACGACCACCGAGGTCTTGATTTCGCCGGAAAAGCACCACTAATCGCCGGAAAAATGACGTCGTGGAACCCAACCCAACCCAACCCTACCCTAGTCGCCTAAACGAGAGGAAAAACTTATTATTGTTGTTATATTATTGTTGTTGTTGTTGTTATTGTTGTTTTTTTTTTTTTAAATAATTATTATTATTATTATTATTATTATATCTCAAAAATAGACAAAGTCATACAACCTACAAAAAAAATTAGTGGGAAGCCGAGATACAATTTAGGCCCCCACTCTTCTAGCTATAGCAAAACCTATCCTAGTGAAGATATAAGCAGCAGCACGTGCCCAATGTCCTAAGTCTTCGAGAACTTCTGGATCCTCTTCAGCAATGCAACAACCTCCCTTTCTAATTCCCCAAGTGAAGAGAAAGAGAAAGGAAGGAAGCCATATCCAATTGCTCGACAACTGGATTCGTTGACTTGCTTTCTAAGGGCCGCATCAGCCACAACTCGTCCAAGAACAAAGTCAGATAGCCCAGACTTATTATTATTATTATTATTATTATTATTATTATTATTATTATTATTATTATTATTATTATTATTATTATTATTATTATCTCCTAATATAAACTTGTCAATTATTTTGCCATAGTTTCTGATATAGTCAATACAAATAATATTATCTTCATTTGGACTTTTGGATACCAAAAATTTTCCTTGTACATTCACTTAAAAGTAAAAACATTCTTTTTTCAAAAAAAGAAGTAAAAACATTCTTACAATCTTTCACATCTTTCCTATCATATATTTTTTTTTTCCATATTGTAAATTACATATACCCGCTTCTTTTTAGGAGTAAAATATATTTTGGGTACTTATCTTTCATTTTTTACCTTATGTGGGAACTCGCCTTTCTTTTTTCATCTATAGGCGATTGTGGAAGGGTATTAAAGGAATTTTGGTGAAGTAATTATTTTATTTTTAATTTAATTGATTTAATTTTATTTTTTGTACAACTGACATATTCGATATATTTCACTCTTATTTACACAATTACACCTGTTCGATCTCTGCTTAACTTTAAACTTTCTATTCTATTACTTTTAAATATATATGCATATACGAAATTTAAAAGGTGTCTTCCAAATTTGATGATTAAAGATTTGTATACTTGTCTTATTCATATGTTTTGCCTTTTTTTTTTTTCCTATTGTAATTAAATACTCCCTTCATCTCTTAATTTTTGTCCCATTGCAAAAATATGGGTTAAACTTTTAAAACTTTGACCATGAATCCTCGTTAATATATAAGTGATAATATATTAATGTGGAATCTTGTTAGAATCGTTTCATTGTATAGTTTATAAATTATCAAATTTTTATAATTTTTACGCATATAGAAATGGAGATATGTACGTTTGAAGACACGTCTTGGAAACTGTGAAAAGTCAAATGGGGCAAAAACATAAGAGATATAGAGGGAATATGAATTACCATATATGCTTTATAATTTTTTATTTTATTTTATTTTATCAAAGTATTATTGTGTTTAAAAATCCATATTACTAATTTTCAGAATTTTGAATTTTTCGAGGTTTAAGAAGTTTTTTTTTATTTATTTTTTTCTAATTAGACCAAATTGAATCATTTTGAATTGGAGGATATTGAGTATTTTGTTTGTGAAAATTAATTACTACCTCCATTACATATTAGTTGCAACTTTAGGTATTATTTGTGAGAAATAAAATATTTCAAAGTTGCAACTAATATGTAACGGAGATAGTAATATGACTCTGGAAAGCAAACTATTTTGCAAAGTCAATAACTCTTTTATTATTTTAAGAATTCTATTGGAGGCTAGTAGACACTTTCTTGTGGTGAAAGTTGTAATCAAAACACATTTTGAGAGTAGTTTTGTAATTAAGTGGGTAGATTTTTGAATTCTGGTGGTCGGCGGTACGTTAATTTTGAAAAATGAAAGGTGAATCCCCAAATGATGAAAAGTATGAAAGGTGAATCCCAAAAATGCATTTTACATTTCTGTTTACTGTTTGTCTGATTTGGAATTTTAAGATATTGAATATATTAATTGTAACCATAATTGTATATACTTCAAAACATAATTATAAGATCTTATTGAATTTGTCTCGATTTTATAATTTTAGGGTGTGTTTTCCTCCCCTTATTAGACCTGAATTATCTGAACTGAACTTATCTAAACTTATTAGACCTTATTAAACTTATTAGACTTATTGAACTTATTTATTAGACCTTATTATTAACCTTGATTAGAACTTATTAGACCTTGTATAACTTATTAGAACTTATTAGACCTTATTAAACTTATTATGTCTTATTAAATTTATTGGACCTTATTCTAACTTATCTGAACTTATTAGACCTAAAAAATTATTTTTATATCTGTAATTCATGACTTGATATCTTAAAACTGTGAAAAAAAAAAAAAACAACCGAAGGGAGTGGTATAAACTAAAAATAATCTAAATTAAGCCCAAACTAGAAATAATCTTAGTTATTTCCATGCAATCGTGCATGCACATGGTCGATGCTAGTCATGCTATAAAAACACAAAAATAGGACAGCGGATTTCTACTGCCCATTTCTAGAAGAGGACGAGCATATCACTAAACATTATCCTTTGAATATTCCAAAATCCCCATTGTTCTTTAGGAGTACGTCAAATTCATAAATTATATAGGTAAGTCATTTCTCTACACTACAAAACTTTGAGTCATTTCTTCACTCCCACCTAAACTTATAAATAGATGAACCTAAAAACTGTCCACCAAATGAATAAATAGTGTTATCAAGGATTTTATATAATAAAAGACAAGAATGGACAACTCTTATCAAAAACCCCATTTAACTTTCAAATTGTTGCTTACTAACTCATGTTGAACAAATGAAACTTTTATTAGTACGTTTCTATGTTTTCTTAAAAAAATTGAAGAGCTTTAAATGTTTCACAAAATGTGGTTTTTGGTTGGGGGATTATTTATGAAATTATTGTTGTTGATTGGAGTTAGATATGAGAAGGGATATTGTACACTCATTTTCACAATTCAATTAGCCATCTTTCTCATTTATTGCACTAATTTATTGCAGTAGGTAGCAGATTAATTTATTTTATTAAAAAAAATAAAAAAATTAAAATTAAAATAAAATAAAAAATGTAAACAAACCTTAAGTTCTTGGCATATGGTTAAAAACATTACAACAGCAAACACAACATTTGGTAGACAATAAATATGACTAGATCATGGTACAATTAAAGGGTTGGCAACTAACATAGAGGTACAAACTGCAATGATTTTACAGTGTATAATCACTCTTTCACAGCCCTAAATCTGGCCAAGAAAGCTTGACAATTCATCAAAAGTTTATGCTCTGAAAGGTCTGTTGCCTGAAAATTATTAGCAGATAAAAACATGAATTAGATTCTGTATAAGAGATCCGGAATTCGAAACTTCTAGCAAATTCGCCTGCAGATGCATGTCCTTATTATACAGACTGAAGTGAAAAGCACATAAACAGTTTTTACTAGCCCAATCTCTGGTGAATCAGATAAAGGGATTTACAGATATACAAGCACATTCAGCATGTAGCTCTTGCCAGATCTAGAAAACGCACACAAAGACGCAAACCTTCACGTGTCATTTTATATTATAGACTACTTGTATATGTTTAGGATAATCCTTGAATAAAAGGACACAACCACCTACTAACCTAGTGTACATCATCAATTCAAGTAAACAGCTTCTATAACAGGAAGTTTTATCTTTATGTTGAATTAAGGATGGACAGTTGGGGAGCAGGGTGTTCATCAGTCACCAGAATGAGTCTCTTAGTCAATATGCATACAACAGGACTAGGTACTTCCGAAACAAATCTATCAAAATTTGCGACTGTCCCACTTGCTTAAAATTTATACGTAATTGATTACGATTATAGATACAAAATGTAGTGCACTTATTTGGAATCTCTAGGGTGACATAAGAAGGAATAACATGAGCAACCTTTCGAAAATTCCATTTAGCGTAGTGGCTAAAGGAGTAACAACAATAGATATACCAGTAAATAAACTTACCAAATATAAGTTGATTGATGCTTTCTTGGTAAGGATACGATCTTAAATTAGTAAAAATCTAAAATCTCATCACAAACTGTCGTCACATACGCTATTGCAGTATTAACAGCAGAAGAAACATAACTCAAATCTTAGAACAACCAATTAGAATAGTTCAGTTTTGAGAGGGCATTTCTTACTAAAGTTACTGCCATGATCTATGTGATGACAGTTCTGACAGTAAATAAATTCCTTTGCCTGTAATAAAATCACTACAGGGGACCAAGTCAATTTCGCAAGTGGCACATTCATTTGATTGCAAAATAATCAGGAAAATTAAGTTATATGTAGTGACTGACAAAAAAATTGAAAATATATAAATAAATACATAAATTTGTAGACATCCAGCATTTTGAATTTTCTTTATGCCAATCCCATAGCAAGAAATAATTCGAACATTCATGATTACCTCGGTTCTCAGGTTCTCGTAGCAATCAATATTTGTTTTCCAATTACTTCTGCAATGCCCTATACAGAAGCCTGAATCACAAATATAACCTGTAAAAGATCAGAAATTTGTCTAAACAATGTATAGATCCAATAGTAATGTAATTAACAGATACTATATATGTCAGATACCCAGAATCTGAAATTACAAGAAAAAGGGAAAGGAAAACTTAAAGGGGTGTGGAGATTAAGTTCATCAATTTAGGGTTAGAGTTAATACCAAGTGGCCCACTGACTTCACCAACTGTATAAATCTTATCAGGAACAAAGAGCTGTTGAAAAACTTTTTTAATTTTTTTACTGCTTAAAAAGGGAGCATAAGAAAATGAACAGCCTGGACCTGTAAAAATAAAAATAAGGGTGATTGTAGGTTGTAGTTGTTATTAATGCTTCCATAATCTTTTATGAGTCAAGCCCATGTCCTGAGTGATTGAGAGAGATACAGACAGATTGAAAGGGATAGGAAAGACACTAAAAGTTTACCTAAACAAGATAATATGTTTCTTATGCTCACAAATTCTTATAAAGAGGCACTAAAAGGAACAACTTTCCTTACAAAATAATATATCAAAAAAAACACCAGTAAATTCTTTTGTTTATTTTTCCCACTTAATTTCTCTCTATTTGTTTCCTCTCATGGAGCTTCTCACAGCACTCTATCTATTTCCCTTCTTGTACATCGCTTACCTTCTATGTAAGCAGGTAATTAATAAGAGGGATCAATGCTGCTACATGCTTCACTATGAGTGCTTCAAGCCTCCAGAAGATAGGAAGCTTAGCACTGAAAAATGTGCCAGCATTGTATTCCGAAACAAGAGACTTCGTATCGAGGAATTTAGGTACCTCTTAAAAACAATAGTGAGTTCTGGCATTGGAGAGTCAACTTACTGTCCTAAAAATGTCATTGAAGGCAGAGAAGCAAGTCCTACTCTTAATGATGCCCTGGAAGAGATGGATGAAATCATCTTCACAACACTCGATAAGCTATTCGATAGGTCAGGGATATCCCCAACAGATGTTGATATCCTTATTGTCAATGTCTCCTTGCTTGCTACGGTTCCTTCTCTCACATCCCGGGTTGTTAACCGTTATAGTATGCGGCACGACATCAAGACATTTAACGTCACTGGGATGGGTTGTAGTGCAAGCCTCATTGCCATTGATATCGTCCAGCAACTTTTTAAAGTACACAAGAATGTGAATGCTATTATCGTTAGCACTGAATCCATGGGAACACACTGGTACACGGGCAGAGAACGATCCTTCATGCTCTCTAACTGTCTGTTCCGCACAGGGGGTTGCTCAATGCTCTTCTCAAACAACAGACATTTGAAACATCGGGCAATTATCAAGCTCAACTACTTGTTGAGAACCCACCTTGGAGCCGATGATGAGGCATACAATTGTTGCTTCCAAAAAGAAGACGATGAGGGGTACCCTGGATTTTGTCTCACCAGGCATCTCCCAAAGGCAGCTGCTCAAGCCTTTACTGAGAATCTTAAGGTGCTGGTGCCTAGGATTTTACCGTTACGGGAGTTGATCCGATATCTACTTATATCTAGTAGTTGGACAAAGGGTGACCTTGAAAAAGTTGGAAAAGGATTGAATTTCAAGGCTGGTATTCAACACTTCTGCATACATCCAGGTGGCAGGGCAGTTATTGATGGTACAGGAAAAGGCTTGCAGCTCAGTGATTACGATTTGGAACCCGCTAGGATGGCACTTCACAGATGGGGAAATACCTCGGCCGCTGGCTTCTGGTATGTTCTGGGTTACATGGAGGCTAAAAAGAGACTCAAGAAAGGGGATAAGATTCTCATGATCAGCTTTGGGGCAGGGTTCAAGTGCAATAATTGTTTGTGGGAGGTGATGCGAGATTTAAAAGATAGGAATGCTTGGGATGACTGCATAGATGAATACCCAGTGAAAACCATAGTAAATCCTTTTATGGAAAGGTACAACTGGATCAATGATGAAACATTAAGCTTCGTTAGACTGGACTAGAGAGGCAAGAACACCACCAATACTGTTAGCATATTTCTTTTCCATGTATGTTGTTCTTGATCTTGAATTTTATTTGTGTTTTCTTTTTATTAAAAAAGTTTAGGTTTCCAGCATAATTGCTGGTTATAGGGCCATATTATTCTGGTTATAGGTCCATGTAATTCTTACACCAATCTGATTGATCTAAAATCACCCCTCCCCACAAAAAAGAAAAGAGAGAATAATGTTATTTTCTTGGTTTTATAATTAGAGTGAGTATCTAAATTTTTTGTAAAAATGCCCTTATCACCATGTTATATTTGTATTGAGCACCATCCACTTACCAAACACGACCCTCTGGTGCCTGATCCGCTAACAGTAGACTGAATTTTTCCACAACGAACTCTACTACTTGACCATGGCTTAGGATGAGGATTATAAGGGAGAAACATGTCTAGTGGAAAATTAAATGTCACATAAAAGGTTGGGTAGCATGATAAAACACTTCCAAATATGGGTGATATCATAATAGGTACTAAAACTACTCCCCGGCCCCTCTGTTTTTTCCCCTCCTGAAACCACCATCTCTGGTTCTCCACCAACCCTTAATTTAGTCCCTTGTATGCATGGCTTCGGATCTAATAACCCTTACCCTTAAATGCGACTACACCAACGGGGGTCACGTCTTGTTTTCCCAGTGAAGATTATGAAATTTTAATTTACTTCCTAATATTAGAAACAACATACAGACATACAGTTGCTTGCTAATTCATTACATTACCATAACAAACTTATCAAGGATTCAAGCTTACACACAATCCTAAGAAAATTAATGGAACATTAACTATCCTTAAATTGGTTTAATATTAACAAATAAATCAGTTTCCAACTAAACAGGACATAAACATTAAAATTAAACTGTTCACATCACATATGAAGCAAGTCTTTGTCTATAACCACGAAAAGCAACGGTCTGGATATTAAGAGATTAGGTGTAAATAAACAACTCATTAAGCAACTTATCTTAGAATATACATAACTTGCTTGAACATAACTTGGAAAGACAGCTATCATCAAAACAGTCTTTAATGCTTGACCAGTCAGTGAGTGAATTGAATAAATGGCTCCAACTCTAACGCTACTTTCAGAGGTTGACATTTCTCAACCAAATCAATATTATCCCTCCGTTTCATAAAGGAGAAAGAAGGCAAATTACTGTGGTAGGTCAGAGTGCAAGAGCTTCTGAAAGAAGAACTTTATTCAGTCACCAGAAGTCCACAGCCTTCAGAGAGTAGTAAAAATTTCAGAGAGTAGTAAAAATGTTTGATATAGAAAAAGAACATAGTCTCTACAACTTCCTAGCATGGCAATTGCAACTTATCCTGACTCGAGGCTACTGCAACTAAATTTGATATAGACTGAAGTATTTGGAGACGATATAGTCATCACACCTTCCTCACAGGGATATTGCAATTAATCCTGTATCCATTGACTCAAATTTTTTTTTGTATTATAGTTCCTTCCAGTAATATATCGAACATTCTGTTGGCAACATATTTTGGTTCTTACAGGTCTTTTCTATCAATACCCTTTTCTTATGATATCTTTTAGCCATACCATTGAGCAAGAATCCACAACAAAAATGGTAATAAAGATTTAAGCAGAGAGAGACTCTCTTTTACTTGACTTAAATGCACAAGTTTTCTTCTATTTCGTGTTCTCGAAAGGCTCTCTTATAACATATTCTCCTCAAAAAATAAGCGATTAACCCAAATGCTCTTCATCTCCGGCCTACAACCAACTATACATCTATTTTTTAAATTGGTTCAACTCCCAGAACTTCTCTCTCTTAGGGTCCCAACCCAGGACCAACTATACATCTCTAAAACGAGCATCGATGTCAAAATTGCAGTTATCAATAGCAACCCATAATCATTACCCAAGTAGCTACGTAAATTCTAGATGATTGGCAACTGAATTAAAAAACTAGGATAACAATTCATTCACCTAACTGCATTGCCATATCTTTATCTAAGAATCATGAGCACACTAAAAAATTTAACCGAATCTTTTACAGAACAATATCATAACTGTCCCATAAGTTGTCACTTTCCCAAAGCAAAACTATAGACGAGGGAGTAACTTTGATTAATCCATAAAAGGATTACGACCTCTCAAGGCATGGGTTACAAACTCAACTGTGGTAGTGAGAGACTGATAACCACTTTCATGGGCAATGCAGGTGTGGTTTGCAGCTGTTGCGGCCTTGTGTTTTGGTCGCAGTAAGCTCAAAATCCTGTATGATGTGGTTGTGATGCATAATGTTGCCGAAATTTACCACCATGACCATGGTATTAGATTTTGACCGAATCACCACATTGTAAAGGGTTTTAAGGTTTATCAGGACCAAAATATTAAGCTGCAACAGTCACGTACCGCCCGCGTTGCCCACGAAAGTGGATCTGCAACCAGTACGGCTATCGTTCATATATGAGATTTAAAACCATGCCATGGACTAAAGTGTGAGATTGTGATCACAAAGCATGAGAGAGAATTTTCACCCGACAAAAAATAA
This sequence comes from Chenopodium quinoa, assembly GCF_001683475.1. Lineage (NCBI taxonomy): Eukaryota > Viridiplantae > Streptophyta > Magnoliopsida > Caryophyllales > Amaranthaceae > Chenopodium > Chenopodium quinoa. Next base: position 2,460,532 of record NW_018744895.1, read on the forward strand.
GGGGATTGCTGAATCATTTAGAAAACATAAAAATGACCATAATCCCCTGTTGCCAACAGAGATCCTTTACTCCCTTCAATTATCCAAGAATTCACTGCTGCTAGAATGCTGCTGTGACAGAAAAGTAATGGAGGAGGGTCCAAAAGGCAATTTATGATTATATGTTCTGCATGTGCATAATAGAAAGTTTTAATTTCAAAGGACCAGAAAGGACATAGGGTGGATGTTCAGTAATAAGTTACCTCTTACAACCTTTCCTTCTACAACCACTTCTCCTAAGTCCTTTCCTCCTTACTAATGAAACATGAAAAGTAAAAACAATACTATATCTGCCACAAACTATATCCTAAGATCTGCCATGTACCACAATTTACAAAAGCATAGTGGGTCTTCATAAACATCCTCCCTATGAATTTCAAAAACATATTTGTGGGTCTTCATATATATCCACATCCTCTGATCCTTAGATGAGCAATTTGATCATTTCTCCCCAATTCTTCTTAGTTTGACCTTTACTCTCTTAGAATTCATCACCACCACATTTTTCCATCTCATCAAGGCATCAAGACGCCTCCTCTTAGCTTTACTTTTTACTATCATACAATCTTCCTAAGGTGCTCCTCCATTCTAACAAAATAATTTACAGTTATTTATCCATTGGCTAGGATCTGAGTTTCCTAATCCGTGATGTGCTTTAATACACGGAACGAGTACGCAGCACATAATTTGCTACCTAATTCTGTTTTAAAATCCCAAGTGTTCCATAGTACCAGTATGAAATTCGCAAGGGGGAAGCGGAGTTAAGGTAACACTGGCTAGGATGATTGACACTACTTCCGTATAGCTTTACCCAAATAATTGAGTTAAATAATATGCCCTTATTCCATAGGAAACTCTTTGGTCTTGATGCATCCCTAGAAGGTCTTAGTACGCCATTTAGATATGCTCTAGTGTCAAAAACAGTCTAAATAGACAGAATAAAACAAAGTCCTAACATATCAAATGGAAAACACAGCTGTAACACAAATTTTAACTCCTTCCTACATACATGTGAAATGTCAGATATAATATACCCTGTCCGTATGCAAAACCAATTCAAGGCACAAACACATTCAGAAGAAAAAAAAATTGCTACAAACCTAGTTCCCTTACTGTATGAGGTACAGTATAAGATGTAGAAGCTAGAGGCCGGCTACAAGCATTGTGGCATTCTCTTCTATGGTGACCAATATCCTCTACACAATACTATTAGATGCAATCAAGTATATTCCTTATGATATCCACCCATGTTTCTACACTGAGCTAATGCCATGAATGTAGATCACTCTTTTTACCCAATCTCATACTCCCTCTTTTTTTCAAGTGTAACACTTCCCATAACCAGCCGTCTTTTGTAAGTGCAACTATTCTAAAAATGGAAATCTTCTACACTTATATATCATATCTCTCTCCAGTCTCCACCCATAGTCTCCACTCTACTTTCTTTATTATTTCCTTTCTCTCACATCACTTACTTTTAAAAGCATTATTCACCCAGTTTCTCTTTTCTATAACTTTTAATTTCCAACCTCACTTACATATTATTTTAACAAATTCAACTAAAGCTCCAAAAACTACGTAAAGTCAACTTGTTGCATTAAAAAAAAAAGGAAGAATTACTCACTTTAGTCATCCAAATGTGCTACACTACTACCTTTACCTACTTTATTATAAAAGGGTCATGGGTCTTCTCTTCATAATTGTGAGAGATTACAAAGACTCTTGGGTTTATGTTCTTGAGAGGTGAGTTGTACTTTAAGGGATGTTGTGAGTGTGACTAGTAAGTTTTAATTGATATGTGAAGGGTGTTTTCCTCGTAAACTCCTGTTTGCCATTATCTTCTATGTTCACATCTTATATATGTTCATCACACACACACTAACACACTATGAATGTAAATTAGGTGGTCAAAACTATTGCAAGGGCTACATAGACAAATCTTACTTTCTCTTGAAATCCCTAAATCACAATTAAGCAGCACAACAAGAGTTGTAAACAAAACCACCAAGGCAAGTTAATTCCGGTCTATGTAGTTTGTATCTCTCTGTTTACGCATATGGTTTCTTTTTATCTTTACTTTGATTGACATGATACAGAGGGTTTTCTCAAACATTAAGATGTAGGGATTTAAAATATTTTCTTATATCGCTTATAATGGGTACGTGTCCAAGGGTACGTACCCGTTATCAGTTCCATCAAAAAGATCCAATCAAACATCCCTAGCATATTTTTGCAGTGGTGAATTGTTGTTTTACTTATATCAAGGTCTTCATGCTTTGAGTTTTAGAAATTGTTTGCCCCTTTCCTATCCTAATCAATAGGTGACAGCCATAGAGAAAAATCACAACTGTAACCATGGTCTCAAACTCTCAGTAACTGCCATAGTGTGCAAAAGCAAGCATCATGCAAATGTAAACTCTTAAATGTATTGTGAACTACATTAGGGTCATTGTGTTTAAATGTTGCTATTTAAAGTTTAAACACAAAGGTCGTTATATTAACAAAAAGGCCACTATGTTAAAATAAAAGTCATTGTATTATAATCAATAGGTGACAAACCTTGCAACCATGGTCTCAGACTCTCATTAATTTATTGTGAACTACATTAGGGTCATTGTGTTTAAATGTTGCTATTTAAAGTTTAAACACAAAGGTCATTATATTAACAAAAAGGCCACTATGTTAAATTAAAAGTCATTGTATTATAATAAAGGTCATTAGAGATGTATATGTATATTATAATTGAAGTTTTAATAGGCTAGTCAATCGAATAATAAAGGTCATTATGTTAAAATTAAGGTCACTTTGTTTAACGTAAAGTCGGTTGGTGTGTATAATTAAAGTTTTAATATACTGGTCAATATGAATAAGAAAGGTCATTATGTTAAAATCAGGGTCACTATGTTAACATAATGTCTGTTGGTGCGTATGGACCACAGATAATATTATTGTGGACCATGTCCACACAAGTTTGTCCTGCAAATGTAAGGTCAATGGCAGCATGATTTGATATGTTGGAAGTTTTCCACTTCATTGTAACATATACAAATTAGAAGAACCTTATCTTTTCATTTTGTCAAGACTTTACACGTTAAAGTGCACATGTAAGATTTTATAAGTGAATCCAATAGTATCAATCTACTATAACATATTAGATGTCAGTATATGATATTTAAACATGTTAAAATTACTTTTCTAAAGATGTCAAGACAGAATAGACTTCTTAAATAACAGAATGGGCTTAAATTAGTTCCATGATCACACCCACTTGGTGTAATTTAAGAAAACTTCCACAAGGCAGTAGCCACTACTTATTAGAAAACCAAAAAGTCCATGACAATTGGTAAAAGAAGGTCATGAACAGAAATTCATATAGAGATAAAATTCCAAGGGAAATTACCAATTTAGCACAGAGGTACCCATGAAAACTGACATCCCGTGGGAGGGAGTTCTCAGGCAAAACACATAAAGGCCTTTGAGTAATTAATTCAGGTAAACTGAGGACTATTCAGGACCTCTAAAAAACAGGGATAATCAAAGAGCTTTTGGCTTACCTTGTGACAGAATATTCAGCTTTTTTGTTTTTTTAAAGCAAGCTGAGAGCTTCTTTCTGCTGCTATCTACTAGTGACCAGAGTAACCAGAAAATTCATTTAATATGGTTGTAGCATTGCAGTTATGTGAAATGTCAGATCTCATCTCCACTGCATAGAAAAGGCAATATGAATGAGGCACAAAAATCAACCAATCCCGCCACCAAAATAGATAAATATATAAGCAATAAAAACATAACGAAAACAAAAATCAAACTCCCTAGTGGCACAACCTAGCTAAGAAAGAACATAAATCAATAACATAATACTAAAGGCGTGTCATGTACTGATTAAAAAATTTCCGGCCACTTTGACTTTTTTTTTTTTTTTAAGTTTTTCAAATCGTCATGCATATTAATTGATATATCCTATAATATCTAACTTTCAATTATTCTATATGCATTCAATGAAAATATTTTAACATATCTTTCATATATTTTATAATAGGTATTTTCTATAATAAACAACATATACTATGTGTATGAGGTAATATTATTAGAATAATGTACTACTCCCAAACTCCGTATCATTCTACATCATATTTTTTCATTTGAAAGTTTTTCTGTTGATTACCTTTGATTATATATTTGTTGATTTATTTATAATAATAACACTACAATTCAATAACTATAAACATAAAATAAAAATTAAAAAACCTTGATTATTAATTGTCACAAAAAATAAGTCACTTAAATTTGTATAAAACACTTGTGCAAGTCAAAGTATGCTATAAAATATTGTGCCGGTCAAAACATGCCAACATAAAAAGGGACATATGGAGTTGCACGGTTTACAAATAACATAAAATTTTATTCTTATATAAAATCCTATAATTATGAAATTTGTGTTTTTTTTAAATGTTTAATGATCAATACGAGTAACTTTTGAGATCAATATAACATAAAATTCAAGTTAATTTTTTTTGAAAAGAAATTCAAGTATTTGTTTCAATCAAAAATATTGATTTTTAAATTATTGTTAAATTAACATAGTAATTTATAATTAGGTTAAGTAAAAACCGTGCGTTGCACGGGACTTAAACTAGTATAGATACTAATACCAAGCTTTATGCTCCTCAAAGGAATCATGGTACAAATTTGCATACCCCCTTGATTTAGATATAAAATCCCTTGCAACCATAATGTGGACCTCATTAGTCTAGTAAGTCATTTTATAGTCGTTATCTCATCATCATGTTTTTACTTTCACCTCAAATAAATGTAATTAAATCAAAACAACTTGAAAAATGGTCAGTTGTTCAATTCACAACTAAAAATAAGTTTGATGAGTTCACATAGGTTAAGTTAAGGTCAAACAAGTTTAATAACAAGTTTGGTGAAAACGACGAAACACTAACCACATTGTTACTCATAATTTAAACAAGAGTGCTTAAGATACACGCCACGATTTGTCTAGTGCTTAAACTACAGTGCCCTTAGACAGCAGTTGCATAACCTTGTCACACTTCAGGAAAGCATCTTACAGAAAAACTTAGGCAAAATCAAAGATTGGCTTTGAACGAGAATACTTTTAGACTCAACTGTAATCATCTATAATCATTTGGCCTGATAAATTCCAGTTCTGTAGCCTTGCAGTAAATCTACAGTAATTCCTCAATCATTCACCTTCACGCAAACTAGTCAGAGTAAAGGAAAATTAGTTATGGAAGAAATGTCATCTATGATATTTAAACTCAGCTCATTAAACATAACTAATGCTTTTCACATGTTATGATCCTCGACATATGTATAATCATCACCTTCCCTTTGATAGCAAAATTCATTTAAGTAGTCCAGCTCAAAAAACAATGAAGTAATAAATTAGACCCCGCAGAGTCCAAAAAAATAAAATTACTCAAAACTAAATCTTTTACCCCTTAAACAAATTCTAACATAGATAATCAACTTGATCTATTAATTGTCTCAGAGCCCCATTTAAAAGAAAATTGTACTAATTGGCCCTTTTCCGGATTGTCATTCACTGGGAAACATTTTAAAATTCTTCCGCTAACCCATTGAATCCTAATCGAACTTACATTGTTTTCCAGCGAAAATATTAACTCAGAAAAATGAGGAACACCAATCTTAAAGACAACATATTGAATCTAAAAGGCAGATTATGACATGTGTCTGTATTAAGTAGACAGGCAATGGTTCATTGTCATCACAAACAAAATAGCAGACGAAAGTCACAGGCTACCATTCAGAAAAAAGGGTCAAGAGCCTCAAGTTAAAAGACAAATCTATGAGGTGAGGCACAAATATAAGTCTGCATGAAGGTTTATTTTAAAGGTATTTTATTAGCTCTGATACAAATTTCATAGAGGTTTTTGCTTTGCAAAATAATGTAGTTAACTAAGGTCTATAGATTTAATTTCTTAATAAGTCAATATATTTTTATTTCTTTCCCTGTAATTTTATTAAATTGGCTAAAAAATCTAAGGTTTAGGGTACTCTCAAACCCATACCAAAAAAAAATTCTTATCATCGAGCAATGCCCTCAACTTGTGCAAATTACAAGCTGGGTCTCTCAGCACATAATTTCATCCTCTCCCTAATAGAGCATCCACTACCAAATGTTTGCAAGATCCTCAACACGCTTTTCCAATATTTATAAGGTAGTAACTTAGATAACTTAAAATGACTTATTGCTGAACAACTGTCTTGAGCCCACACTCTGCATAGCTGGTGCCTATTTTTCATCCTAACTCGTCTACCTGTTTACATTTGTGAGTTGTGATTCAAACACTTCCCCATCAAGTCAACTAGCTTCAACTTGTCCAAGAGGTCTTCCCAAAATCCTCTACTTCACCTCATCACAAATACTCCCTCCATCCTAAAATGGATTTCATACTTAGCTTCAAATCTTCAATAAGAAGTCAAAAATAAATAAAATAATATAAAAACACTTGCGGCTTGCCATTCAAGTAAATTTTCTGTTACTTTTGTTCTCTCACTCTCTCTCAATTCCTATACTTTCTCTAACATTTTTCCCCTATCTACTATTCCAAATCTTCAAGTGACACCCAAGTACGATATCTATTTTAAGGATAGAGGGAGTAATAAGACCTCAGTACTTGGCTTAGGGTTCCCCAGGCAGCCTCTTAAAAACTATCTAGTAAATCAACAATCACTGGTCATCATGAGATCTTCCCATTCTCTGCAGTCTGCAATCTTCTCACCTTATTATTGCCCAAAATCCTCAAACACAAACCTCTCCTTAACAGTTGAATAATCTTGGCCAACAGAGGGCTATTATAATCATCGGTATACACACCTTCTGCCAGAATCCCATGCTCCTCTTCCCATTTATGCTACACCCACTTGGCTCACACAACCAGGCATTTCAGTTTCCTTTCTGAGCCTCAGTGCCCTCATATGTAGCTTATCAGGGTAGTAGCTATCTACCAAAAATATTGGTTAAAAGCAGAGAGGCAGGTCTAGTTACTCATACTAGGAAGTTATTTCCTTACCATGTTATTAATGTAGGTTCTTAAGAAATGATTTCGCAATTAATTAAGTATTAACCAGCTGAGGGTTCCATCAAGGGAGAAAAAACCCAATTAGAGCCTTTAGAGGTCGTTCTGATTTCTTGTACTAAGAAATAGGGACAACATTTCAGCTGACTTGCCTAATATCCCTGCAGCCGAATTCTTGATGGTGGACTGGGGATGGAAATGAAATGTAATGTATCCACCATATATGGTGTACATACCATTACCCAATACCCACTTAAAACAATCAAACAATTATGAATAATTTTCACTTTTGGAAGGACTTATTCAAAGTTCTAAGGCTAAAAGCAGGCAAATGACTACTCATGGATGTGGCACTTGATTTTTGTATGATGATATGAATTTATGTTCACACTAAATGGCCTGCATATAACCCCGTGCCCTCCAAATTGACATGGCTTCAATAAATATTTTCCCTTGGTTTTAGCTGAGTGCTTACATAACTGGTTGAGCTACCTAATAGGATGGAGTGGTCAAATCTTTTGACTTCTCCATTAGGTTCAAGAAAGGGAGCCTATCTGACCTCTCGGATTTACTAATTTTCAATTAGATAAAGATAGATATTCCCTAGAATGGTTGATCAAAACAGTATTACACCAGATTCTGAAATTGATAATAAACTAAACTGGCTTTACTGAAAAGTTTGATCCCCAGAGAAACACTTATTTTTGGGTGTAAAAAGTGCCACAAAGGGTAAATGATGCACTGGGATTCTATCACTGTGCATAATACTACGACTACTTCCCCCCTCCCCAACTCCCAAGACTTTACCAAGTTCACTTGCAATCACTTCAGGAAAACTATATGCCTTATTTGGCTCATCATCTCCTTGGTCACATTAATTACTTCTGAAGATGTGCGATATTGAAAAACATATCCAAGTCCCCAATTTGGCCACAGCACAGAAGGAAATTCTTATCATGGGCTCCAGTTTCTTAGAAGCGCCAGTAAACCAACTACTTAGGTCTTAGGAAACAAGAGAAAATTTTAGACAAACCCCTAAATTATACTCCGTAATAATTATATTCTCAACATATAAACCCCAATTTGCAAAGTCTAATCCATCATAAAAGAGCATGTATGAGAACTTCCGTATAGCAACAAAAACACAATAGTTTTTCACCTAATCTCACACTATCAACCTATAACAGTAAATTTCCGCTTCCCGGTCCTTAACAAAATACTGATTTTATCTCTTAATTGATTAATTTCTACTGATGATTCTTCACTCCCCTCATTCAAACTCAAAATAACAGTTTTCGTATTCCCAAAATTGAACATTTATTCTTTTGCATTCAAGAGGTAAAATCTAAATTTACAATTTCAAAGAAAAATTCAAATCCTTCTTGAGAAAAATTAGTACACATATCTCTGCAATCAGTTTATATTGATTTATCAAATTTTTCAGAAATAACTCTACAATTCTACAAATAATTGTCAATAACATAAACACGGAAATGTCACAAGTACTTCAACTTGAAAACAAAATTGCTCAACGCATATTAAAATCCACAACACCAACAAATAAAAATCAAGCAATTTCACAAGAATTTGCAGCATTTCCATTTCAAAAAATACCAACATAAAACCCCATCATTAATTTCCTTTTTATGAACTAAACCCCATTTCATGCAATCAACTTATACAGCATCAAAATTGAGAAAACAAATAAAATTAATATAAATAAGCCAAATTGGAAGAAAATTGTACATACCCAATTGATAATTCAGCAAGATAAAATTCTTGGAAATAATGTGGCTATTGAAATTCAGGAAGATACAAATTCTTGAAAATTGTATTGAGTACTCCGTAGTAGTAGCTAGTAATGGCGAAGCAGATTGAGAAAGAGAAGTGTGTAGAATAGATTATAAATACACATAGTCTCGTGGCTCATGCATATGAATCCCTGAATTTGAACACATTCCAATGATTGCTAAATGCCAACCAAATTCTATTCCTGTGAATATTCAAATAGTGGGGTCTTACCGTGGGAGGATATCACAGGCTCTAGCAACTAGAGTCGAGAAAACCTCTAGCAGGGGCAGAATGGGAAATTCGCGTTTAGTAAGGGTAAGCACCGTTTTCCGTATTTCAACTTCCAAAAAAACTTCCTTTCTCATCTTCCAAAAAGAATTTAAAATACAGAAGTTCCCTCTATGTGCACTCACTCTCTCACTTTATTTCGCGTCGTTCTTCTCGCTTCGCTTCTCTGTCGGCATTCTTGTTAGTTCGTTTGTTATTGTTAGTTGGTTGGTGGTTGATTGGTTGTCGTTATTCTCGATATCGTATTCCCGGTAATACAGGTAACAAATTTGGAAACCCTAGAATTTTGAAATGTGTACTGTCTGTGTGGTTGTTTTTGTAGTTTTTGGCGAAATTTGAAATTTTGAATGCATGTACTAAAATTATTGTTAATTGGGGTTATTCTAGATTGTGTTAATCAATTTGGAGTTTTTTGTGCGAATACAAGAAAGATTAAGCATATTTCTGTCCAATTTTACCCAAAAATGAATTTATACTATGACAATTTTGAAATAAAGCTGTGTAATTGATGTGCGGAAAACCATGAAATTTGTTTTTACTAGGGTGTTGATAGATTTGGGCTTGTCCAATAATTCGGAATTCAGGTTTTATGTAGAAGTAATTGATGTGTGGAAAACCATGAAATTTGTTTTTACTATGGGTTTTGATTGTATTTGGGCTTCTGAAAGTTCAATTGATGTGAATTGCAGATTTGTTGGTTCAAAGTCGATTGATGTTAGTATTTGAAACCTTAATTAATTGTTCAAAATTTCATGTCCAACAAAAAAATACGAATTTGAGTTGAACTAAACCTCTAATATTATTTCAAAGTATTTATGTGCAGATCTATTTGGGTTTGTGAAAGTTCAATTGATGTGAAATGCAGATTTGTTGGTTCAAAGTGGACTTATGTTGGTATTTGAAACCTTATTTAATTGTATAAAATTTCATGTTTACAAAACTAACAAACTGAATTTTAGTGGAACTAAACTTCTTGTTAATAATGATGCAAGTATCTATTTGAAGTTAATAAACACTGTTTATCATGTAGAGGGACATATGGGACGAAAAAGGGGTGGTACTTCTGTTCCAACTGTTGGTAGTAGGGCAAAGTTGGGGGTGAGTAACTGTATGTTTAGTCGTATTGTTTACAATTGGGGGTATTAACCTTTATACTTTCTATGTTTACTGTTCCAGCTTACAATGAAGGAAGTGACAGAGGACCTTCTAGGAGTGGAAGGTGTAAATGTTGCTGGTGATAAAAGCCAGAGAGGTGTTGCTGGTAAAAGAAAAGGGCCAGCAAAGAAGAACATACCTGAGAAAAGTAGGAAAAAGAGGAAAGAAGGGGTTGAACCTTATCAAGTGACCTTCATGAATGAGTTGCTTGCTTCTGGCATTGGGGGGTTGAACAATTTGAAGATTCAGATGGTGGTGGAAGTGATGAGTCACAGCAAGTAAGTGAAGATGGCGGTGGAAGTGATGAGCAGGGTAGTGAGGAGGATGAAGAATTGCAGCATTTGGAGCGGAAAATCAGTAACGGCAACGCTGAAGCAGGCACGTTGAAGAAGAAAAGGGCGAAAGCAAGGGAAGCTAAATTGATAAATGTTGTTAAGGCCAAGGTGTTGGATCCGCAGCTAGCAGTAATAGTTCCAAATAGAGTATAAAGCTTTGTTTTTTGCATTCCATTATTTTATTTAATAGTCTGTGAGGTTGTTGGTTTGTATATGTAGGCGGTTGATAATCGTCCACTTGGAGTTATTGTGACAGAGAAGGAGAGGGTAGTAGATACCCAATCACATTTTTGTTCCAAGGTGTATTTTCTCGACATTCATTCATTGATATGTGTTATGATAGGAGATTCCCTCTTGTGTTATGATATTGGCTAATATGTCATGTATTGAACAGCTTGCTAATGTCATATGCCGCGTAGATGCATTTAGCAAGCTTATTGATGGACTGGATCCAACAAGGAAGATGGTAGTTCAAGACATGGGGTTTGGTGCACTTCTGAACCTGAAGTTGAACCGATTAGACAGGAAGTTTTGCTACTGGTTACATACTAGGGTGGATCCTCTAAGTTGTGTGATGCGATTTGGGGATGGCATGGAGTTGCCTTTAAGTCCCATGCAGTGGAACTATGTGCTAGGAATTCCGTACACACGCGAGCCAGTGTCGCTGACTTGTGAAAAGCTGGACTTAAATATGAACAAAAGAGTTAAGCTGATTAGCAAGTGGTTTGGAGTTGTGGATGCACAGGGAAGGACACACATCTCAGTTGGGCGGGCCGTTGAAGCGATTCAGTTAGGGTTGGAAGAAAAGGGGTATTCAGGCGGGCCCCTAGTTGATGATGATGATGTGTTGTATTTTAGGACTGCATTTCTTGTTGCTTTGTTGGGTCAAGTATTATGTTTGTCAATCGACGGTGGTAAATTTTCGATCTCGTTGGTGCCGGCTGTTGCAGTGGCTCATGATGCGGAGCTGTACAACTGGGCGGAGTTTAGCCATAATTGGCTGATGGCATTTCAGATAAAGTTTCAGGCCAAGATTGAGAAGTATGGGTTTGTAGCTAGTTGTGGAGGGTGTACGCTAATTTTACAGCTGTTTTACGTGGATCATTTGAGTTTGACTCCAAATTCATGGGGTGAGATGCCGAGGATTGATGTGTGGACGCTGGAGAGAGTGAGCAGTGTTATTGAAAAAGACAGGAGGCTGTCTGGTGACTATGGGAAGTTGAAGGTAAGATAAAGCTTGTCATTGGTTTAGTTTGTATTGTTGGTTGTGTATTGATATTTAAGTGTACAGTGCATTGATGTTGCATACGGTGAGCGGCATCCTCGCCTTGCGAGGGATAGGAGATTGCCGCAGGAGCTGGTTGGTTGCTCAATGCAGGATTTGATTGTTAGAAAGGTATGCGATGTTGGTTGTAGTTGATGTTGATAGATATTTCAGTTTTTCATGTCTTTTGATCCAGGTTGAGATTGTGCAGGTAGTAAAAGCCTTGACTCCTCGGTTGGAATCAATCGAGCGCAGCCTGGAGATATTGTTCAGGAGTAATAGGCTGGTCAAGGATGACAGTAGTGGAAGGCCACGAGCGCCTTTGAAGGGATTGAGTGCAGTTGCAGAGGCTGTAGTGAAAAAGGGGGCTGTAGTGAAGAAGGGGGCTGATGTAGCTGGGAAGAAAAATGTGCAATGGGTTGATCTGGATTCGTGTAATAGGATGGTACCAAGTGATCCCATGATGATGGATTTTGAGAATCTGTGCTCCATACGTGAGGTGCTTCATGGCATACAACATGAAAAGGTGGATGCTGATGCTGGGTTAGGTGGAGAGAATGCACCATAAGAGAAAGCACCAGGAGAGAATCCAGCAGGAGAGAATGCAAGGAATAATGAACTTGGGGAGAAGAATGTAGGAGAGAATAATAAAATGGGGGAGAAGAATGCAAGAGAGAAAAATGAAATGGGGGATAAGAACGCAGGAGATGGTTATTAAAAAAAATGGTAATGGAAATGGGGAGAAGAATGCAGGTGAAGAAAAGAGGGGTGAGGAAAAAACAAGTGCAGATGAGACTAGTGGTGGTGAGGAAAAAAATGAGTAAAAAGAGTCCTGGAAAAACAGGTGAGGTGGGGGATAAAGAAGGTGAACCTGTGCAGGGCAAACAACAAAAAAATTGAGAAGAACTTAAGTACTCCAAGGAAGGGGGGAGGTGGGGGACTCGTAGTGCCAGCAAATGACCATGGAGTGAGGTCGTGATGGCACCAAAGACTAGGACTTATGGCGATGTGGAGCGGAAAGTAAACACGTTGGTCAAGAATTGGTCTGTTAGGGCTGATGGTATTAGTGGGTAAGTGTATTGTGTTAGGATAGTTGTCGAATATTAAAGGCTAAAGATACCGGTTGTGTGTATAATGTAATGTCTTCATCATTGTATTGTAAGGGAGTTTCACTGATCTTGTGCGACGGGATGGATGCAACAGTTGGGGATTGCCATGGTGTTCAGAATATGTGAGCACGGGTGAGCACCCAATACGTGAGGACGGCAACTAAGCTGTATACCAAACAATGGGCTGTTATGTATGAGGGTTATCGCAGGAGAATTATGATAGATGTTACGTTCTCGGTAATATTTTTGATATATCTGTATAATTTTGCAACTAGTGTACAAGTTTTCTGTGATAAAAAGGAAATAATTTAGCTTAACTTGTTTATTGTTTGTGTAGCAACGAATAATTGATAAGGAAGAGGAGCCTAAGGTTGCAGCTAGGAAGCATGTCCAAAGTTTCAAAGGTTTGGCTATCAGCAACATTGGAGTGGTGAGTGCTATGTCTAGATCTTCGAATATGATTTTGTGCATTCATTATTGTATTGAACTGTAGATGAATAAGGTTCTATGTGTTCTGGTGGTAGGTTTTTGTACCTGTTCTGCAAAAGGAGCACTGGTGGTGTCTCACTCTGGATTTAAGGGATGAGTGCTTATGGTATATTGATTCCATGTTCCCTGATCCTGTTAAGCGACACAGAGCTATCCTTGAAAAGCTGGTAAGTATAAGATTGATTGGTTACAAGTTGTTATTGGACAACCGTGTTTATATTATTGCACAAGATGGTGGTAGGTTTTTGTACCTGTTCTGAAAAAGGAACTGTATGACAAGTAAGAACAACCCTTAGTTGCGTGGTTTTGAGTTGATTGGTATGTGTTGTTTTTCTGAATGGTTGTGCTGCTGTGTTTTCTGTGCAGTGAAAGCTGTGGTGTGCTGATGCAGTTGTGTATTAAGGAATGCGCGTACCAGTTCACTCATCGCTACGGTGTGGTATAATCCAAATCTGGGTGGACAGTTGTTTTGTTGTGTTATTTTTTATATTGAAATGCCTATTTATGACGGATTTCATTTGTCATGGTTTTTCTCTTATTACAGGGGAAGCTGGATGTTGCCCTAAACAGTCTGTTGTATGACGATCTTCGTAACGATGAAAATGAATTAAGACCCACATTTCCGTTGTTGCCCGGGGGTGATGGGGACTCGGTGTGACTTCTACCAGATGATTCCTATGCTGGTTTCTTTTGTATTTTTGTAAACAATTAGGCATTATTCATAATGTTTTTGTAAACAATTGTGCTTGCTTCATTTTGGAGACGACTGTTGATAACTGAAGGATAGCTGTAGCTTTTAGTATTTAATACAGTAAATTGATGTTTTATGGTATCTATATGGTAAATGTTGGTATATATATTTTGAATGGTAATTGTTGGTTTATATAAGTGGAGTGTTAGTATAATATTTATTTGTAATGCTTGTTCGTTTAAAACGACTGATGTTTATTTCTACCATTATAATAATTTAATCCAAAACAATAGCCTATTAATCCATTGATGAGAACAATACGATTATACGACACACTTAAACAAGAAAAACGAACTCAACTAAAAATACTAAAAAGTTTAGTTTGGTATGTTTTAACTTTATTTCCAATGTTAATTCAATTTGAAAAACTTATGATGACACGACAACTTAAGATATGTTGGAGTAAATGTGATAAATGCTTGTATCATAAAAAAGGAATTTCGTAACTGAACTGATTTGCATATGGTCATAAATACACACGGTTTCCTGTGGAGTTCATGTCTTGTTATATGTGTAATATATTGTTGGTATATTCACGTCTTACTTTAGTATTATCTATTATAACAATACAATTTAGTGCAAATTGCACTAATGTTAGTATTGTTTTTTTTTTCTGAAATGCTTGGAGATAGTCATTGTATTACCATAACGACATCGAGTGAAGGCATTTAAGAGAAATTAAGTACTTACACCTATATGTAAAGACATTTAAGATAAAGTACCACCATTGAGCTCCGAGCTGAAATAAAGTAATGGAGTCTGAAAAGATATGTGAAGGTAGTGGTATTTCATTTATATTACATGACTACTATAGACATGTTGGTTTAAATGGTGAACAAAATGTAGATTAAAAGGAGTTCCTTGTTTTAAAAGGGGAGCTGCTCCTTCATAACAAACTTACTGCCTTTGCTACAATAACCTACAAACCCTTGTTTTACACTTGGCTAGCTAACCATGAATACAACACCCCCAATTGACTATTATGGTGGTCGTAGTCCCTCACAAGGCTTTGTTTCTAGCAAGCCAACAAACGACCAAAACCGTAACAGACCAGCACGTCGCCTAACTTACAAGGAGAAAGGTAAGGCGAAAGAAGTGGAGGAGTACTCGGACAAGCCAGTGGTGTAGGATGATGCAGGCACGGAGGATGATTTAGTCACGGAGGAAGATTCAAGCACGGAGGATGACCAAGAGTTTGGATCTGCGATGGGATTTATTGCGGACAGGGCAGAAAGGGATGTGAAGGACACTATTGGTGCTATTGCTGTGGAGAAACGGTCGGCAGAGTGATTATTCCGCATTTGATTGCAACATTTGCACGCAGTGGAGAGGAAAGCATCTAAGGGATTCAATTCCATCCCGAATACCCATTTCTGAAACCGCTTAAACTTTCTAAGCCGCATAAGTTTAGGAAAGAAGCGTATTGTTTCCTCTATTACTTGCTTGATTCCTACAAAATGGCTTTTAGCTTCAACCTATGGAAATTACGGAAAACACTTAAGAAGTGAATGGCTAAACCACATTTTTATCCTCACTTGATACGGTTCTTCACGTTGTTTAAGTCATTAGAGGATTGGTACAAAGATGTTGGGAACAAGATATCGTATGGGCAGTGATTCATAACATAAGTTTTTGGGGGCTTTTAGTGTTGGGAAGAAAGTTTTCCTGGTCAATTTCGGTGGTGGAAAATTATGAAATTACGTTTGAGTGGATGAACTTTTCTAAGAAAGACATGTTTGTGCACTTAGGAGAAGATGAAGATGCATTTTTTATTTTAAAAAATGAGATGATTGAGTACAATGGGTTTGGTGCAATGGAGCACATGGACTTGTTGTTGGCGAACCCGAGCTTCGAAGATTTTCCACCTGAGCACAATTTGAAACTTGATCATGCAACGGTGAAGCTTGTACACAATACGATAAGCAAATCCGCAGGGCCTTCGGTGCTTCACAGTTTGGAAGAAGGGTCTTGATTAGGGGATTTTTCTCCCACCAATCACCATCTGACAAGTAAACCAATCAAGTTCCGCCATGTGTCCGTCACATGGGCCAATAGGAGCCTGCCACGTGTCAAGCAATGATCCGTCCACCTTGGACCAATTACGACACGACACGTGTCCTTCCCATGACACCTGGGATAACCGGTCACCTAGAACCAACTTCCGAGGGAAGCCCAATCAGCCCAAGGTTAACCTAAACCTAGATTGGCACGTTTCCCGAGGTTATAAATACCTCCCTTAATCCTCATTAAGGGGGATTACATGCAGATCACGCGAACAACGCAGATTACACACATTAAACACTCTCACCTAGAGAGACCCAATCACTTTAATTTCCGCATTAATTACTCCTTAATCAAGTACTAACTTGACCGTTGGAGGCGGAGCTCGCACCACCAGGAGTCTCCGTTGTTTTGCAGGTACAGGCGTCCGGTTCCAGTCTCGGAATTGTAACTCTCCCGCAGGACATCAGAAAACCCCGAAACATCTGGCGCCGTCTGTGGGGAGAGTACTTCTGAGATGGCATCCACGTTTATACCGACTCCTGAAGAGAGGCGTCCCCTAGACGACCCTCAAGTTCAGTCGGACCACGATACTGAGAATGAATTTGAAGTTGAAGCTCACACAGCTTCAGACTGGACCCTAAGGGCCCGACGTACCCGTCATACCGAAAGGAGGGAACGGGAACATCTTCAAACTGGAAGTGGGCCAGCAGGCGCACCGCCTGTTCGGCAGCAGCCGACTGATGGATCTGCTCCCATCACAAGGAACGAACTCATGACCTTCATGAGGGACTTCAAGGGAGAAATTCAAGAGTTGATCAACAAGAAGCCGCCTGCTCTGGACAAGGAGCAGTCGGCTAAGAAACCCTCCACTTCACAGAAGAGGAAGCCAGTTCAAGGGCGAGAGGCGACTCCTCATCCTAAATCTAGGAAGCGGGAGCCGACTGCCCTTGATTTCACAAAATACCGTTTTCCTACTCCAGGAACTAGGAAACCTGTTCGTCATATTCAGGCGGACGGGTCGAGGAAAACATACACAGACGCTCGGCTACTGCTAGAGCAGAAGAAGAGTGACCGATTGTCAGAGTCGGCCTCTACTTCAAACTTCCAAGACAGTCTGCGAAATACCTCAATAAGGCATACTCAGTCGTATCATGAGGGTCAATCAGGCGGCACCTCCCGTCAGTCCGGCTTTCATAGCGACCAGGCGGTACCAAACTTACCGTTTGTACCGCAACAACAGTATTTTTTACAGCCACCTCCGTTTGGTGGACATGCAGCAAAAAATGTCCAACCTATGGACTGGCAGCTACGGTTGCTTAGACTTGGTGAACAGCCGTCGGCCTTCTCCAAGGAAATTACTGAAGCCGCTCAGCCGGCCAAAGTGAAAAATGTATTAGTAGGCGCCTATGACGGCACTACTAACCCAGAAGACCATCTGATGGCATTCACCAACCTGATGTACCTTCAAGGGTTGGATGATCCCACTTGGTGCAAGTGTTTCCCAGCGACTCTCAAAGGAATCGCACAACAATGGTTCGGCAACCTGCCGACTGGTTGTGTAAATAGCTTCAGGACGCTTGCTTACTTATTCACCTCCAACTTCGCCATGAACATCCCTGCGAAGAAGACGACCCTTGATTTAGGAACAATTCAGCAGGGCGAGAAGGAGGGGCTTCGTTCTTACATCAGGCGGTTTAACCTGATGAGAATACAGATTCAAGGGTTACCGGATGAAGTAGCCTATACTGACTTTTTCAGAGGTCTCAAGGACGGGTCGACCTTCAAATTTGATTTGGTCCGAAAGAGGGTGGTGACTCTTCAAGAGGCCTTGATTGAAGCGGAAGCCTATATACAGGCGACTGATCTTTGTAGTACGGGAAAACAGTCGGACGGGAAAAGGTTCGATAAAAGAGATGGACGACAGAAACAGTCGTCAAACAAAGACGAGAAGAGAAAAGAGGTCTGGGCGGCTGTTTCCTCTAAACAGCCGGCCCTGAAAAAGAAAAAAGAATTCAAACCATACTCCCCAAAGTATGCGTTTAACAAGGATAGCCAATTTATCCTAAAGGAAATCAAGGGACGGATCTCAATTGAGAAGCCGGTCCCCATGAAGGGTTCTGCAAACAACCGGAACCAAGAAAAATTCTGTGCTTATCATGAAGATGTTGGTCATCACACCAATGAATGCATCAGTCTCATGCGGTATCTGGACCGCCTGGATGAGCAAGGTGATCTTGACACTTATGTCAAGAAATCTACGAGGAACACTTCCTCAAAAAAGCAGTCGACCAAAAAGAATCAACAGGCCGACAGCTCCGATACAGATGATGCAGTCGTCTACACCATTGCAGGCGGCTTCTCAGGAGGTGGCCCCACTATTAGGGGCAACAAAGACAATATCAGGCGGTTAGATGTAAATTCCGTTCACCAAGAACGGCCCTCCAAATATTCATTTCCTGAGATTGTCATCACTGAAGAAGATCTAGGAGGGGTAAGAGGGCCGCATGACGACCCTATCGTTATTGAATGTAAAGTGGCCAACCAGAGAGTTGGCCGAATCCTCATAGATACCGGAAGCTCCTCAGATCTCATCAGTAGCAAATGTCTGTCGAAACTAAAATATCAGACTGATTGCATACATCCGGCATCCCACCCTTTAGTAGGGTTTGGAGGAGGAGTCGTCCACCCAGTGGGACGAGTGGATTTACCCATCCGCCTGGGCGAAAAAGGGGAAGGACGACACATGGTAGTCCGGTTCCTGGTAGTAAAAGAACTCTCGGCCTACAACATGATTCTGGGACGACCAACCCTGAATAATTCCAAGGCTGTTATAATCCCATCTCTTATGTTGCTCAAGTTTGAGAGGGATAATGGAACAGTCGGGTCCCTAAGGGGAGATCAGAGGATGGCCCGAGAGTGCTATCTCTCGGATGTCAAGCCCACTGTTATGGCCACTGGGTCGAGTGGTGGAAAAATAGACCTTGACAATGTCAGGGAGAGTGCGCCTGTTCAAGAAGCTTGCGGCAAGAAGAGAAAGGCAGCCCAGACGGGGGCCGCAAGAAAAGACAGAAAATAGCAATCATTGGCAGAGGAGCGGTCGGATGAATTCCGCCCTCAGCCGGCTGGTGAGCATACGGACCTGATCTTAGACGACTCGCGTCCTGACCGAACAGTCAAAGTTGGGACGACTGCTCTGAGAGTCCTGGGTGACGACTTTCACACACTATTGAAAGAATACAAGGACATCTTTGCATTCGAAGTCCATGAAATGCCAGGCATTAGTCCTGATCTGGCGGTACATAAACTGACCGTGGATCCGAAAAAGAAGCCGGTACGGCAGAAGAAGCGGAACCATGGCGAAGAAAGAAGTCAGGCAGCAGCCGCCGAAGTTAAAAAATTACTTGACGCAGGGTTCATTCGGCAATGTTACTTCCCAGACTGGGTTGCAAATGTAGTGCTTGTTAAAAAGCCGAATGGCACCTGGCGAATGTGTGTAGACTACACAGACTTAAACAAGGCGTGCCCCAAAGACAGTTACCTTCTGCCTAAAATTGATAACCTGGTCGACTCAACAGCCGGCCATGCTTTGATGAGCTTTATGGACGCCTACTCTGGTTTCCATCAAATTCCTTTATGGAAGAAAGATCAGGAGAAGACGGCCTTCGTCACTGATCAGGGGTTATACTGTTACACGGTCATGCCGTTTGGTCTTAAGAATGCCCCGGCCACTTTCCAGCGAATGATAAACACTGTGTTCTTTGATCAAATTGGAAGAAATGTCAAGGCATATATTGATGATATGATTGTCAAGTCTAAACTTCAAAAAGATCATCTGTCGGACCTCCGAGAAACTTTCGCCACACTCAGGCGACACCATGTCATGCTCAATCCCAAGAAATGTGTCTTTGGAGTTGAGTCTGGGAAATTTCTCGGATTCCTTATCAATCAGAGAGGAATAGAGGCGAACCCTGAGAAGGTGCAGGCGGTCATCGACATGCAGTCGCCTCGTACCATCCGAGAGGTTCAGAAGTTAACAGGTTGTCTGGCGGCCTTGGGAAGATTTCTAAGCCGATCAGGCGACAAATGCCTATACTTTTTTCAGGCAATTAAGAAAAAGGCAAGGTTTGAATGGGGGCCAGATGCTGAGGCGGCCTTCCAGAAATTGAAAGTTCACTTGCATTCCTTGCCGAGGCTAGTCAGCCCTTTGCCCAAAGAAGTACTCTACATGTACCTGACCGTCTCTGATCATGCGTTAAGCGCTGTTCTCCTTGCTGAAAGAGACGGCTGTCAGCTCCCGGTCTACTTTGTCAGTCACGTACTGAAAAATGCCGAGTTGAGGTATCCCTTAGTGGAGAAATTTGGTCTTGCACTCTTCATGGCTGTTAAAAAATTGAAGCCCTACTTTTTGGCACATGCAGTCGTCGTGTATACAGACCAACCTATCAAGCGGCCACTGACCATCATGGAGTCGTCAGGCCAAATGATCAAATGGGCCATAGAAATTCAGAGCCTTAAAGTTACTTTCGAGCCTAGAAAAGCAGTGAAGGGGCAAGCCTTTGCTGACTTTATTGTTGAGATGACTCGTCCTCCGGACTCTCAAGTTACAGACCAAGTCTGGAAGGTATATGTGGACGGAAGCTCTACTTCAAATGGTTGTGGAGCAGGCGTCATATGTCAGTCGCCAGAGGGCGACAGGTACGAGTATGCTCTACGCTTCAGTTTTCAGGCCTCAAACAATGAGGCAGAATATGAAGCTTTACTAGCCGGAATTCGCATGTGCAAGGCGGCAGGGGCAAGAAAAATAGACGCCTGTTCCGATTCACAATTGATAGTGAGTTAGTACAATGGCGAATACGAAGCAACCCATCCGGCCATGATCAAGTATTTACAGGCGGTCCGACAAGCAGTCGACTCCCTTGAGGATTTCCATCTGACCCAAGTGCCGAGATCAGAAAACAACCAGGCGGATGCACTGTCAAAATTAGCATCATCCGCCTCCTGTGATACTCCTCGAACTGTTTTTTTGGGAAGTAATGGAGAAGAGAAGCATCGAGGAAGACCCTATTAGAATCCTAGACAGAAGCTCAACCTGGATGGATCCAATCAGGGCATATCTGACAAACGGTACCCTGTCGGATGATCATCAACAGGCGGCAGCACTGAAAAAACGAGCAACCAGTTTTGAAATAATAAAGGGAGAACTTCACAAAAGGGGGTACCTTCAACCCTTCTTAAAGTGTGTTACTCCAAAAAAGGGACGAGAGATACTGGACGATCTTCACTCTGGTTACTGTGCTTCCCATATAGGCGGTAGGACGCTTGCTCAACGGGCAAGGCGGCAGGGCTACTTCTGGCCTACTTTAGAAGCAGATGCGATGGTGATGGTGAAAAAATGTGACAAGTGCCAAAGGTTTGGCAAACTAATTCACCGTCCGGCTACTGACCTCACTACCATTAATAGCCCACTACCGTTTGCTAAGTGGGGCATGGATATTCTGGGTCCATATACGCCTGCTACAGGCGGAAGGAGGTACATACTTGTTGCCGTCGACTACTTCACTAAATGGGTAGAGGCGGAGGGTGTAAAGGGAATCAAGACGAAGGATGTAATTTCATTCATTTGGAAAAATGTCATCACTCGGTTCGGGGTTCCCATGTCTATGGTTTTTGATAATGGTCCCCAATTTGAGACGTCTGTTCTCAAAAGCTGGTTGGGTGACCAAGGAATTTCACACTACTTTGCATCTGTCGGCCGTCCACAAGCAAACGGCCAGGTAGAAGCCTTTAATAAAATCATCTCAGACGGTCTCAAGAAAAAGATTGAACGAGCAGGCGGCCTATGGGCGGATGAATTACCACATGTTCTCTGGGCCATTAGGACGACTGAAAAAGGGGCGACTGGAGAAACTCCATTCCTCCTAACTTATGGTGCGGAAGCTGTTCTTCCAGTAGAACACTACGAGCCGACTCTTCGAGTAATGCTATATGACGAAGAGGCAAACTGGGAAGCCATGCGCCTGGCATTAGACTCACTTCCTGAAAGGAGGGGCAATGTTGTCTTGCGCCATGAAATTTACCGCCTGAGAATGACTAGATCATACAACAAAAAAGTACACAGGCGTCCACTCAAAGTGGGGGACTTTGTACTTAGAAAAATGGAAGCATTTGGTAGGGCTAATGAGTCTGGCAAACTAACTCCCAACTGGGAAGGACCCTACCGAATCTGTGAAGAGGTCAGGGACGGTATCTACCGTCTGGGAACACCAGACGGACAACCGTTGCCTCGAACTTGGAATGTAGATAATCTTAAGAAATATTTCTTTTGAATGATGTAAATAATCAAGGGCTACTTAATAAAAGTTTGCATACTTAATATTCAATTTTGTACTGAGGGGCATGCCTGCTGACAAACAGTCGGCTACTCTCCATGTTTAATTTTTATTCTTACTTAAGAGGGGCAGGCCGCCTATACATTTACAGTCGGCTACTCTCCATTGAGTATTTTACTCTATCTTCAGAGGGGCATGCCGCCTATACATTTACAGTCGGCTACTCTCCATTGAGTATTTTACTCTATCTTCAGAGGGGCATGCCGTCTGTACCTTTACAGTCGGCTACTCTCCATTGAGTATTTTACTCTATCTTCAGAGGGGCAGGCCGCCTATACATTTACAGTCGGCTACTCTCCATTGAGTATTTTACTCTATCTTCAGAGGGGCATGCCGTCTGTACCTTTACAGTCGGCTACTGTCCATTGAGTATTTTACTCTATCTTCAGAGGGGCATGCCGCCTATACATTTACAGTCGGCTACTCTCCATTGAGTATTTTACTCTATCTTCAGAGGGGCATGCCGTCTGTACCTTTACAGTCGGCTACTCTCCATTGAGTATTTTACTCTATCTTCAGAGGGGCATGCCGCCTGTACCTTTACAGTCGGATACTCTCCATTGAGTATTTTACTCTATCTTCAGAGGGGCATGCCGTCTGTACCTTTACAGTCGGCTACTCTCCATTGAATATTTTACTCTCACCATAGGGGCATGTCGTCTGGACATATAGTCGGCTACTCTCCATAAAAGAGGGTCGACTGGTTCCAAACACACGGCCACCCCCCTTATACTTAACTAAAAATGATCAGGGCCTGGCCGACCCTGTGCCTAACAGGCGGCTACCCTCCTTTTTTTAGCACCTACGTTCACCAAGAACTAACCAAGGCCACAGGCCGAATGATCAGACCAGGCGCCAAGCCAACTGATCAAATCTTCAAAACTAATACGACCTGTCCCAACATCATAGCAGGCGTCCGGCGGCATCCCTCCGGATGAAATTCGTCGCAGAGAGCAGCTCCCTTTTGGGTGGAACATTGCTCTATAAACTAATTACACGGCACCTATACGACTGTCCCCAAGGGCAACCACGTAGCCGTTTTTGAGACAAGGATAACTCTATCACCAACCAAACCAGTGGTAGCAGTTGACATCTGAGTCAGATGACCGCCTGTATTACTTGGGATAAATGCAGGGGGTACCTCTTGAGTTAATAGCCAACAAACATTGGCGAATCAAAAGGATCAGCCGGTCTCCGCCGCCTGGTACCTTTACTACTCAAGCAGGAGTGACGGCGACTGAGTAACTCCAAAGTTAACTCATAGTCACTCTCTCAAACTTAGTATGGAGCCTAAAAGGTATGAGTTGTCCGCCTGTTTTTAGCAAACAGGGGCTCTCAACCACTACTCCTGCTAGGTTAACAACCTATGAGTTAAAAGCCAACGAACATTGGCGAATAAAGGGGAACAACCGATACCAACCGCTTGATACCTCTACTACTCAGTTACTTGGCGACTAGGTAACAATCACGTTTACTTGGTCAAACCACTTTCCTACTTGGTTAATTTTACAAATGACAGGACCGCCTGCCTAAAGGGATCTAGTCTTTAAAATGGTTCGAATACCGATTGGATAAATGGCCGACTAATCGTCTAGCCTGGAAACAGACAACCAGTCGTCCAGGGGCATAGGCGGCGTGACTAACTATCTGTACCTGTCTGCAACTACCGACCATGTAAAACAGTCGGTATAGTGTACAATTGGATATCAGAATATTCAATACTTGAACAAATTTGAAGCAAAACAAAAATATTCATTAAAAAGAAGCCGGTCATTAAAGACCGGCAAAATATTCAGAGCCCCGGCCCCCTGGCCGGGTAAATACAAAACAAACGGCACGCAGGCTGTGGAAAGAAGACATAAAGCTTAAGAAGGGGGCAGATCTTCAATATCAGCAGATGCCGCCTGGTCAGCACTCTTCTTGCTGGACTCGGCTTCAGCTGCATCCTTCTTTGATGCATTACCCCCAAGCGGCACAAGCGCCACTACCGGCTTCTCCTCCTCCAACGCCTCCTCCAACGCCTCTTCCTCAGCAGCCGCCAGGATCTCTTGATTATATCTATCAGAACACTGGCGGTACGTTTTTTCCCATGAGGCAAAGTCGGCATTGGGGAAGAGGCCGCCCCAAGTCATGCGCTGGATTTGAGCAGAGTCTTCCATCATCTCCCGGACCAGCTCTTTCTTTTCTTGCTCGGCCTTTTCCGAGAGCTCCTGAGTAAGACTCTTCTCCTGGGTCACCAGGCGTACCTTTACACTCGCCAAGGATTTCTCCAAGGTTTCGTATGAGGACATCTTTTGGCGAAGAGGTTTCAGCTCGGCCTTGAGGTTGTTGATGGTCGCCTCCAGCTCGCTATTCCTCTTCTGGGCCGCCTCTAACTGAGCCCGGATAGCGGCAGTAGCCTGCGCCTGATAATAAAGAATATCAATGGTCAGAACTTCATTTTGGGCAATTTGAAACATTGTCTTATCACAGTCAGAGGCGGCCATAGCTTTTGCAGCCTTTACCTCTTTGTTCTTCCGGTCAAGCGGCTTGCGAAGGCCGTTCACTCGGAGCAGGGCCTACGTACAAAGGGGAATAGGCGTCAGTTTCCAAACGAAAAGAAAACAGGCGTCCTGGAATTCAAATACTCAAAAATATGCTAAGTATACCTCAGCAAGGACCCCTGCAATCCCGTCTAGGTCAAGGGTGCCGACACCCCTGACCGCCTCCCTTTCAGCTGGAGGAACGGCCTTGATCATAGACTTGGCCACCTCGACCAAGTCAGGCTCCTGAGGGCCGGCTGCATCAAGCATAAACAAACGGATTAGACCTAGTAAAGAAGGGAGCAAGTCTAAAATTTACAAGGACAATTTCATACTTCTAGGTGGCCCAGCTGGAGTTTTAGAAGAAGTGGCCGGCTGTTTCTCAGCCGCCGCATGTTTCCTGGCAGAACCAGGAGAGCTCACAACAGTCGTCCTCCGGGCCTTGGGGTCCGGCTGTTGGGAAGAAGAAGCTCTTGGAGCGCCCGTCTAAAAAAAAAAAAGAAAAAGAAAAAAGTCAGTATATGCATAAACACAACTCCAAAAAGAGGGTGAAAGGTTCGAAGCCCACCAAGGGTGCCCCCTTGTTGGGGGATTCGGTTGAAGACTGTTGCATGATGGAGGCCCGCAACATGGCCGCCGCAGTCTTGGAGGCGGTAATTTTGCTCATGGCGTCCGCTGCAAAAACAAATAGCAAAGTTAATAAAAGTCATAACAAGAAATGCATGGAACAACAGAGTATTCGACAGGCCGACTACCTCTTGAGCACCGACTGCTGAGGCCACAGGCGGCCAAAAAGTACTCGTCGTAGAGCCATTTGAAGCTCGGGACGCAGTGCAGGGGTACTTGCTCTCGTACCCCTGAAGTAGAGTTCACCTTCGACTCTACTTTGAAGAGTCCTTTATCTAGGATCTTTTTCTTAGCCTTGGAGGGAACAGGCGGCATGCTGTGCCCGCCTGCAAGAAGGGGCGGATTCCTGTTCCACCTGTTGAAGCGCTTGTTCAGCTCTGTGTCTGAACTCTCAATGATGAGGAAGGTGCTCCGCCAGTCCTTCCATTTGTTTGCTTTACCTCTCGTCATGAGGTAGCCCCTGTGGCTCGTCAATTGATACCAGCCGGTACCGCCTGCCTTAGGGGTCCGGCTGAGGTAGTTCATGTGGGCGAAAGCCTCGAAGCTCGGCTCCACCCCGTGCAGTTCGCACCCGGCCACATAGCCGAGTACATTGACCCAGGAGTTCGGGGCTAACTGCCATAACCCCAACTCATACCCATCCAAGATCCGCTGAACAGCCGGATGTAGTGGGAAGCGCAACCCAGCCTTGATGGCCGCCTCGTAGCAGCCAAAGCAGGCGCTATCATAACTGGTACCAGCCGGCCAGACGACTGTGTCTTCTGGATCCGGCACAAACACTAAAAAGCCGGGGCCCATTGTGTGGTTTGCGATAAAGCTCTCCACTTTCTCTTGCATGGATGTGATCCGGCCCCGAGGTACCGTGCAGTAGTAGGGGGTATTTTGCTCTCGGTGAGAGGCGGATGGCTCCGCCCAATCGTCCCCCTTCTCAACTGCGTGAGAAAGCCTCGCCTCTTGCAGGCGACCGTTTTTCTCTTCTGTGTCCAGAGAAGCATGGCCAGAAGAGCTAGACTCGGAATCGTCCTCTGACTAGTCCGAAGAGGACGACTCTTCCCCTCTCCCGGAGGGGCCCGCCTCCTCTCCTTTAAAAGGAGCAGGAGAGAATGAAGAATTGTCAACTGTAAAATGGGAAGGGGTCACTTTGACTCCTCCCTCAGAACTGCCGGCTTTCAAGCCGCTTTGTTTCACCTCCAAATCTGGCGCCTGGTCAGATGTTTCACTAATCGGCACCCTGTGGGAGGAGCCGTCTGAGTTTGAGATCCTGGCAGTCTTTTTTGTCCTGGCCATCATGCTCTGCATAGACACAGATACAGTCGGACTTTGTATAAAGGGCAAAGATGGGTCCAGAAAAGGGCAGGCGGCACTCCTAGTCCTAGATTCAGCCGTCCCCGATGACCGGCTGATCACTAACCTAGGTCGTGTCGTGTGCTTCCGTGGTGCCATTTCAAAAAAGAATAAAGTAAAGAGAAAATTAAGAGTAAGAGAACCGACGGTTACCTGAACGAGTGACGTTGATGGAGTTCTGAAAATCCTGTGCAGTCGGCTTGTCAGAGCAGGCGGTAGGCAGAAAGGGTCCAAAATGTCAGAGCAAGTTCAGGGGTCCGAATGTTCTCTCACAAAGTTCTCAGGTGTGAAAATGACCGAAGTCAACACTCCTTTATATAGGCAAAGTGAGAAGGCGAAGGGTCACTTCCAGAATTCATAATTTGGGCGGGAGAATCTCTCGGCCTTTCGCCGAGTGACACCTGTAGCAGGCCGTCGCCTGTTACAGTGCGACACCTGTCACAGGTAACACGTGACCAGTCACGTGCCACCTATGAGGGGCAAATGATTAGGGGATTTTGCTCCCACCAATCACCATCTAACAAGTGGACCAATCAGGTTCCGCCATGTGTCCGTCACATGGGCCAATAGGAGCCTGCCACGTGTCAAGCAATGATCCGTCCACCTTAGACCAATTACGACACGACACGTGTCCTTCCCATGACACCCGGGATAACCGGTCACCTAGAACCAACTTCCGAGGGAAGCCCAATCAGCCCAAGGTTAACCTAAACCTAGATTGGCACGTTTCCCGAGGTTATAAATGCCTCCCTTAATCCTCATTAAGGGGTATTACATGCAGATCACGCGAACAACGCAGGTTACACACATTAAACACTCTCACCTAGAGAGACCCAATCACTTTAATTTCCGCATTAATTACTCCTTAATCAAGTACTAACTTGACCGTTGGAGACGGAGCTCCCACCACCAGGAGTCTCCGTTGTTTTGCAGGTACAGACGTCCGGTTCCAGTCTCGGAATTGTAACTCTCCCGCAGGACATCAGAAAACCCCGAAACAGGTCTAGCGATAGCGATGATTATGAGTGGGTCAATAAGATTTGAAAATTAGTAAGTCATTCACTAAATTAAGTATGATTTAGTAAGTTGTGTGCGAATTTAAGTATGATGGATGATGTTATGGAATTATTGGAAGTATGAATTAGTAATTTAAGTACGAATTTATTTATGAATTAGTAATTTATGTTATGAAATTATTTTATATATGAACTTAGTAATGAATGAATGTATTTTACTCGTTAGTAATGGATATGAATGTATTAGAAGTATGAATTAGTAATTTAAGTACGAATTTATTTATAAATTAGTAATTTATGTTATGATGTTATTATTTTATGTATGAACTTAATAATGTATTTTAGTCGTTATTAATGGATATAAATGTTATTATTTAGTAGCTTGTGTATTCTATGAGATCCAATTTTTCGTACCAACACTCCTACATTTATTACCAACATAATTTCTGACAAGTAAAGAAGTAAAGATATTTAATACAAGAGCGAAAAAGTACAGGTCTGATATAAAGGAGTATGGTTTAAATTTCTAACCACCTTCTTCAATTAATGTGACACGACTACTTTACATATGTTGGTTTAAATCTATTAAATGTTGGTTTCATAATTTGCAAAGTAGATACAATTTTCCTCTTGAAGATCAGTATATTTGGTGGGTAATGCTATGTGGAAAAAGTAGATTTGACGCTACTTCTCCGACCACATATTGGATTAGTTCGGGGTAAGCTTCTTGAATATTTTTAATTCCCATTATAGTTTATATACTTCTTTATTTTGAAATGCAATAATCTTGCATACTGTTATTTGATTTATGATTGGTGTTGTTGTTTTGAATTGCAATATTGTTTTTGTTATGAATATAACACCTCTTTTGCCATGTAATTAGTTGGTTAGGAGATTCAATGAGTAATACCGAAAAAATGTTTCGCCACCAATATGCTACAATTGCAAGAAGTGGTATATCTGGTCCAGTTCATGGCATATATTTTCATCCACACTACCCATTTTAACACCATTAAAGCTTTGCAAACCAAGGCACTTCACCAAAGATGCATATTGTCTCATGCTCTACCTACTAGACCGGTTCAAAATGGTAGTTAGTTTTAATTTCAGAGATTTGAGACATGCTTTGATTGAGTGCATGAACTACCCAAGTGAGTGTAGATTCATGAGGTATTTCTTCTGTCTGTTTAATGACCGCGACTAATGGTATGCCATGTTAGAGCCTATTTTGTGAGACCACGTACTAGAAGGAGAAGGCTGGGGACTCCTCCTTCTAGGGAGGGACTTCTCATTAAACCCTGGTAATGTTGAGGTCACCTTTGAGTGGTTAAATTTCTCAAAGGAAGATGTTTGTAATAAGGTGTTTGAGGAACTTGATGAATACATGGTGTTTAAAAGCAAAATGTTAGCTGAGAATGGATTAGATGAGATGGAACAGTTGAAGTTAGTCATTGCAGATCGGTTCCAGTATTGTGACTACCAAACCTGGTATGTGCAACATCTTAAAGAAGCAAAGAGGGAGTTCGAGAACAAGACAAGCAACCCTAATTTTCACTAATCCTAGACTTTAGGGTCTTTTTGGAAATTATGTACGTAGTGGTACCGTAATCTATGGTTACATATTGTGTAACTTGAATGTTTTACTACCATAATTACTTGGTTTTAATTTTCACTAACAATTGTCACAGTCAAAGGTAGTGTGCATGATTATTAAAATTGCTTATGTGTTCAGGCTTCATTGTAACAATATGATTCAAAAGTGCTAGACAAGTTGTCCTACAATAGACTCCCTCCTTATGGGAAGTATCCCCACCGGAATGGTGACAGAAATATATGGTGGGAGTGGGAAAACATAACTGTGTCTCTAGCTCCGTCTTTTATGTCAAAAAGTGCCTAGGTATGGGGGTTTATTTGGCTCAGTCGTGTACATACAAGCCGTTAATCCCTTTCCTGTGAAAAGGCTAGCACAAATAGCAGAATTAGGTCAAGGGTCACTTGGTCAGGTCCATAATCCTACGGAAAATATATTTGTCAAAAAGATAACCGAAATTCATGAGCTGTACTTGGCTCTACCACAGTTAGAGAAACAAATAATTCGCTCCTCGGATACTTGTAGGCATACGAGGGTTATTGTGTTAGACTAAATTGGATCCTTATTTAGGCATGAGCATGAAAACACCTCAAGGGGATTTGAAACAAGGGATTCGGCTCTAAAAAGTGTGATTACAAGGTTAGGGAATATGGCAAAGGTTTATAGCTTAGCAATTATAGTTGTGAATGAATTAATTGATGTTGTCAACCCGACTGCGGAATATGCTACGCACCTACACTTCGGGAAGGGAGGTGAAAAGGGCAATGGCTCATGCCCTTAGCCGAAAAATCCCAACTAGAATCTTCATAGGGAAACAACTTCCCATCAACGGTTCTACGAATAGAGTGTTGTGCGTTATAGACCATCCACACGCGAATTTACCAGGACGATCATGTGTATTCAAAATAACTAGTGGTGGGTTAGAAGACGTATGAAGGGTGATCACTTCAATTTCAGAAATAATATTTCTTGCCATGTTGTAATAATATAATATGTCATGTATTATGTAATGTATTAATGTTTGTAAATTGCTTATTTATAACTTATATTCATAAATTATAATTATATTTATAACTTGTCCTATTTATATTGTTAATATATAATGTTGCATCAATTGTTTTTGGCGTGACCAATTGTAATTTAACTTTTAAGGTATGAGATAGTACTATCTGACCAAAAAATATAATTAAAAGACCTTATTATCTCCAACCACATATAATTTATAGTAACAAGGTTTTAAATAAATAAAGTTATAAACTACATGTAACAAACTATTTACAGACCACCCTTTACTTGTTAAGAGTTAGAATTCAATAAATGATTTGTGATAAGGTAGATATTTAATGAATTGGAATCATTATAGTAAATGGATATCTAGAGTGAGAACTTAGCGAGAGAGAGGGATTAGGTGTAATGGATTTAGATTGGAGAGAGAGAGGAAACATTTACTGATTTTAGATAGAGGAAGAGATGGCATTTCAATGGCACAACACTCAAAGGCATTCACTTACCCCATTTCTTACCATATACCAAATTAAATTTATCAATGGCCTTGCAAGTATCCGATTTAATTTGGCTGATGTTGTGACTTTTGAGTTACATGTCGTTTGGTCCATAATACTACGGTGTAAACAGAAAAATGGATGAAAAAGTGATACAACCGACTAAATAGTACGATTTATTTCTGTAAGTTATTACGAAAGTAATACGACCTACATTATGTTATTTGATGACTTAAACAGTTCTTTAAGTTGGTATTAAAATAACACGTTTATGATCAACCGTACTTTAAAAATTTAAATTATATATTTTTTTTAAAGTATGATTAAGACACAAATATATTATTTTTTAAAGTATGATTTAGAAACAAATTTAAATTATTTTCACATGAAAAATAACTATTGCACTCCCAATAGGATAATTTCTCTATTAAAGGTTACATAACACAAAGTAAATGGTACAACTCACTTTTAATAATTCAACTTCTTCATGCAAAAACTGAACCCATAACCAAGAATAATCATCACATATGAAGTGAACAGACGTGAAGGGATTCTGATTATTTCTTCTATAAATAACCACCCCTCCCTCTTCACAATTTCACATTCTTCAATTCTAAACCTCGACTTTTTCATTATTTCCTCTTTTTCTTAGTTCCTATCTTCTTCCTCTAATCTCTTTTCTTCTCTCTCTTCCTCTACAAACCTCCTGGCTGCCGAGTCTTCCCCCGCCTCTAACGATCTCATGCCCGGAGTCGCGTTCTCCAACCCAATCATCCTCGACGATGAGGCTGACGCTCACCCCCTCAAAGTTGCTGCTGCCCTTGCCCTTGCCCCTGTGGAGGAAGACACTCTGAAAGGACGAAGACGGACTCTGCCTCGTCGAAGTCCAGCAAGTCCTCCTCCTCCTCCTCCTCATCAACAACGTCGTCCTCCTCTAGCCTCGCAAAGTCTGAGAGCGTTGGGAGGTCATCATCGGACTCCGGTGGTGGTGGTTACGTTTTCGGCAGCAGTTTCGGTCCGTCTTAGGAGGAGAAGTCCGACTCCGAGAGCAACGGCGATAGGACGATGTACGGGCAGAAGGTTTCAGAAGAAGCTTTTCCAGGATAGTATGGTTATTAGTCATTTTATGTCTTAAGTATGTTTCAGTTTTAATTTCAATGAATTTTTTATTTTTGTACAACGATGTTTTATATGTTTTCTATGGTTTTATTTCACTGTCGAACTTTTGATGTTGATGATGGTTTTATTTTAATTATATAACAACTTTGTGTTGAATGGAATTATGTTGAAGTGTTATTTTAATTTCATTTCGGTGTTGTATTTTGTGATGAATGCTATGATGGTTATTTCATTTTGATATGATGCCAATTAATGTTCATGTGTTGTGGTGATGATGGTTATTAATGTTCATGTTGTTGTCAACATGGAGTTTCTATTGAGTTATTTGTTTTTTTCATTAGTTAGTTGTATGAAAGAATTGATAGTTGATGATCGTTAAATATGAATCTAATTTGTACATGGAGTAAAAATTGATTATGAACCTTGTTGCTTTGTTTTAGTTTTAATTTATAAGATAAGATTTATGATCAATTTTAATACTTTAGGTATAAGGTACTTACTGTCTACCTTGAGACCAACAAACAATCTATGTTATTATTATGTGGACGTACATATAAATTATACTAACAAGGTTTTAAATAAATAAACTTATGCACTATATGTACAAAAATATTAAGGACCACCCTTACTTGTTATGCGTTAGAATTTATTAAATAAGTTGGGAGATATTTAATGAATTTGAATGCTTTTATTTAATGGATAACTAATGGACATCTATCTAGAGTGAGAAAGGGATTGGGATTTAATGGATTAGAGTGAGAAATTAGAGAGAGGAAGAGATGTCATTTCAATGGCACAACAATCAAAGGCCTTCCCATTTTTTTTTATTTTTTTTTCATTACCATTAGTTGATATATTTATCAAAAATATTAACAATAACTGATTTTTTAGGTTGAGGTATAATACTTTTTGACTTTACGTGTTTTTAGAATCGTTAGGTTGTTATCATAATATGGTTCAATAATAAGAAGAAAAATGTTATGGGGACGACATGCATTTGTAAGTTAATATTTTTTGTATTGTTTACGAATTTTTAACCTCTTCAAAACACGATGTATAACTTTTTATCAGTATATCCAAAGAAAGTGTTAAACAAGGTTTAAACAATTCAGTACACAAATTAAATTTTAATTAGTTTCATTTAATATTTAAGTATCTTATTCCAATAACATAAATTGTTAATTGAATGGTGCATATCACATAGTAAATGGTACAAGTCATGTTAAATAATTCATCTTTCCCATGCAAAAACTGAATCCAGCACCAAAAGTAATCATGATTCATGAGAAATGAAGTCAGCAGTAACGAAGGCTTCTAAGTTTATTTTTAATGTTGTTAACAAAAATTATGAATCTGCTGTAATATTTTCGTTGTAGTGGAACTAATTTTTTTTTTTTTTTTTTTTTTTTTTTTTTTTTGGAACTTATTCACATCATAAGTGATTACGATGTGCTGATGATGGGTTTTTTTTTTTTTTTTTTTCTCAATTGGTATATTAACAATTTCATGGTTATATTAGTTAATTATTGATCACGGGATTTTTTTTTTCTTAATTGATTTTTAACACATAATTGCTCCGTAATGTTGATCGGATCAATTTGATATCTTTAATTGAATTCTATTTGAATTGTCACAAATTAAGATACCCCCCCCCCCCCCCAATTACATAATTATAATTATATTGTGCTGTCATAGAAGTATAGAAGTTTACACACATTGTGCTATTTATATTGTTAATTATTATTGGTACATCAACAGTTTTTTGCGTAACCAAATTGAACAGTGCGTTTACGATAGTATTGTCTACCTTCAACACCAAAAAAAAAAAAAAAAAAAAAAAAAACAAAGACCACCTATAAATTATACTAACAAGGATTTAAATAATATAACAATAATAAGTGACCACCCTTACTTACTTGTTAAGGATTATAATTCATTAAATGAGTTTGGAAGGGTGGTAAGAGAGACATTTATTGACTTGGAATGATTATATGCAATGTATATCTAGAGTGACAAAGGGTTTGGGATTTAATAGACATAAAGTGAGAAATTAGAGAGAGTGGGAACATTTACTGATTTTAGAGAAGGGAGAGATGTCATTCCGATGCCATAACACTCAAAGACATTGACTTACCCCATTTCGTATCTACCATTTATCAAGTTCGTACCATAAATTGAATGTAATCTTTGATCACATCAATTTAGTACATGTAAATTGAATTTTATGTTTGATCTTATGCGAATTGGGTTCATCATCTCCCCCCAATTATGTTAGAGTTTGTTTGAATTATTAATTTATCTCCCCATACCTACATGGATCTGACCAACTAATATAATTGTTAGTTTAACTGGGATGTTATTTGGTTTAAGTTTTAAATAGGTCTGCATTTAAAATATATACCAACATCTGTCAAACTTAAACCAACTACGGATTAACAACAATGCCATCCTATATAATCCCAAAATGTTTGCAACTTAAACTAACTATAAAACCAATACAAGTTAAGGTTGTTGTTTTAAAACCAAACATTCATCTGAAATAATCTCAACTCAGTACATGGAACATATCAAATTA
The DNA here is from genome assembly GCF_001683475.1 of Chenopodium quinoa. Classification (NCBI taxonomy): domain Eukaryota; kingdom Viridiplantae; phylum Streptophyta; class Magnoliopsida; order Caryophyllales; family Amaranthaceae; genus Chenopodium; species Chenopodium quinoa. The sequence continues at coordinate 2,495,512 of NW_018744895.1, forward strand.
TGAAGGGATGATTGACTCTATCGTATCTCGGGGGTCGTCCTTTTCTTTCCCATTGACACCATGACTCTCCTCCTCAGTCACCGTGTCCTTCATGCCAGTCGATTCCAAAAAGACCTCCTTCACCAGCCCTCTAATTTGAGGTGTTAGTAGACAAATAACCTGCAATCAATCACCCACCATATTCAAATACAATATAAGGCAAATTTTTCATGATTTAAAATAGACTTTATACAGAGACTTAGTGACTAAACCTTTCTGCCACTTAGTTTACCAAAGAGTTTTTGTTAATTTCACTTGGAATCAATAGGTGATCCTCCCCCTATGCAATATTCAACGAACAACACATGAAAATAAAATAAGAGCCTTATTTAGCATTCCCACTTTGTGTAGTACACACTCAGATTACCAACTCTATATCATACCGGCAGTTTACCGTACGATTCATCGGCCTTTCTATCATGTAACAGATCAGCTTTCATTACGTCTTGGCTCCCAACAGCCAGTCTTGGGTAGACACCCCATCCAACAGGAATACAACTCAAATGATCCAAGTAAATTATCTGCAACCAATGCAATACAAAAGTTAACACATTTGAAATATAGCAATAACTTATCATTTATTGCATAATAGTTGGTAAGTGTTCGTTCAATTCAGAAACAGACCAATACAAACAGGATACAACCAGCACAACCAGCACAATATCCATTTATTTGAAAACTTGATTGAAACCCCTTTGTCGTGTCACGAACCCAGTCAAATATGAAAGAACACCAATCATATTGCGCGGCATCCCCACCAACACTTACACAGGGAAGTAAAGCGTATGCCAGCTTCAACTCATTTGTCGTCGTGCATAACAACTGACCAAGTGCAATTACTAGCAAAGCGTCTCTAAAAGATTCTTTTTCTTGTGCAGTCACTAACTCTAACACCTCACCCTCCTCATCATCATCGATGAAGGATAGAAGAGCTTCTGCTGCTGCATTCATAGAAATACTCACTTTTATTGTCGCCAAATCGAGCACCAATCTCACAAACCTTGCGCAGCATAACAGTGTTATCGGCGTCTACATTTGTTGAAACAGGCTTAGAACCCATAGGAATGCCAAGAACACATTGAATTTGTTGTGGACACAAGGCCAGTAATTGGCCATCGTTTAACAACAATGTGCCATCACCACAAACCCTGCTCATCAACCAATAAAAAAACTGACGAGGTATGTAAGTGAGCTTAAGCTGAAGCAATCCTTCAAACCCCGTAGATTTGACAACTCCCGCCTTGACAAATCAAACCTGCCTACTAGTTTGGAAAAAGCATCAACCTTACACACCAAATGTGGTTGCTTCTTAGTCTTCTCTCAATGAGTCCTCAAAACAGCGCCTTGCGTCGTGACCTTCTCCCCTTCAGTCAATAAATCCTACATTTACATAATCATTTAAACTAGTAATATAATAACATAACCACATCAAACATAAACAATAACGTTAGTTAAACAAACCTTCTTCGTTACAGCACATTGACATGTGTTCCGTTGTCCACCACCTTGAGCCGCCTTATGGCTGATGAACAGCTTGAACTCACTAGATCGATTATAATGGAATGAATATTTGACAAAAAAAAAAAGAAAAAAAAAAAAAACACATGTAATTTCTGATTTGCTTCTAGTATAGATAAATTGGAGATTCGAAGGAATAATATATGATGTATTTTCCATTTTTCCTACTTAAAGATATGACATAATATATATAATGTACGAAATATGAAATAATAGGTATGGAAAATATTTTATACAAGAATATGAATATTTTGAAATAATTTTTACAATATAAATGGCATGAATCTTATTCATTGTATGAAAAAATATGGTGTTCAAATAGGTTGGTTTTATTATAATACTATGCTAAATATAACTATAAGAAATTTTGTAAAAAAAAAAGGGTTTTGGAGGGAAAAAACTGCACCATGAAGTGATACGTGTCATTTTTGGTGTCTGTTTTAGTATTATGTTACTAGCCTAAGCCCCGTGCAATACACAGTTAGTCTAATTTTTTTTTAAGAAAATTAATTATATCCAACAAATATTATTTGATAAAACATACACATCAATTATATAGAAATTATAATGTCATAGTTTATATTAATAGGCAAAGCAAAAAATAAAACAAAAGTGAGGGCTGCCTAAACCCGAAATTTTTTTCAAGCGGGGGGCTTGGTTTGATCAGGGCCAATGGCCATATTAGTATTTACTTATTTATAAAAGCATTTTTAATAAACATTAAAAATTAATCAAATAATAGACTAAAATTTCCACTAAAACTATTAGCAAAAGTACACACATACACACACATTACATTTTCTGTTTATGAATTGATGCTCTACATATACGATATCGTCGTTCTTTGTTGTATAAAAAATTGTGTTTGAAGCTATCCAATAATTGTTGATTAGGGGATTTTCCCCGTCCAATCAACGTCTGACACGTGGACCAATCAGGCCCTGCCATGAGTCTGCCGCATGGACCAGTTAGAGCCTACCACGTGTCAAGCAGTAATCAGTCCACCTTGAACCAATCGCGCCACGCCACGTGGCCTGCTGACTGCCCACCAGGAAAACGGCCACCAGGGCCCGGTTTCCGAGGAAGGCCCAATCATCTCTAGGTTGACCTAAACCTATTATTGGGCGGGCATCCCGAGGCTATAAATACAGTAATTAAGCCTCCATTTAAGACGATTCGGAATTAATTACTCTCACCTAGAGAAACCTAAACACACGTGCATACTAATCGCTAGACCAGACTTAGCATTATTTTCACTCTCCGATCTCTCCTCCCCTTTGAGGAACCAGATCACCCTCTTTACTTTCCGCACCTTTTACTCCTCATACACGTTCTAACTTGATCGTCGGAGGCAAAGCTCCCACCACCCGGAGTCTCCGTTGTTTTGCAGGTACAGGTGCAAGAGTACCAGTCCCGGAATTGTAACTCTCCCGTAGGACACCGGAAAACCCCGAAACATTTTGGCGCCGTCTGTGGGGAGAGGTCTTTCGAGATGGAATCACAGTCTGTACCGAATCAAACTGACAAGCATCCCACGGACGATCCCCTGGTTCAGACGGACCAGGACACTGACAATGAATTTGAAGTCGAGACTCATACGGCCTCTGACGGGACCTTAAGAGCTCGACGCACCCGACCCTCCAAAAGGAAGGAACGGGAGGACTGCCTGGTTGGATCTAGAAAACCAGCCGGCCAGCCGCTTGATCATCAGCAGGCGGCCGAGGGATCTGCCCCCATCACCAGAAATGAACTCATGACCTACATGAATAGTTTAAAAGGGGAGATCCAGGAGCTTATGAACAAAAGAACGACTGTCCCACCAAAGGAACAGTCGGTCAGAAGACCCTCCCAGTCTGGGAAGAAGAAGCCTGTAAAAGATCGGGAGGCGACCCCTTACCCTAAGCATAGGGAGTGGGAGCCACCAGTGATCCATCTAACTAAGTACCGCTTCCCCTCTCTAGGGAAGAGAAATCCCATCCGTCATGTTCAGTCGGACGGGTCGAAGAACACATATTCTGATGCTCGCATGTTGCTAGAGCAGAAGAAGAATGACCGACTATCAGAGTCGGCCTCTACGTCTGATTTTGAAGACAGTCTCCACAATACCTCCTTGAGGTATTCAAAATCAAATTATGAGAGCCAGACAGGCGGTACCTCCTACCTGTTCGGCTCCCAGAAAAATCAAGCGGCCCCGTATGTGCCACCCCAGCCCTACGTGTCGCAACCTCAATATTTTATGCAGCCTACTCTGTTTGGAGGACAGGCGGCAAGAAATGTCCAACCTTTGGAATGGCAACTTAGGTTGCTTAGACTTGGAGAACAGCCATCCGCCTTCTCCAAGGAGATAATTGAGGCTATCCAGCCGGCCAAAGTGAAGAATGTGTTGGTAGGAGCCTATGATGGCACTACCAACCCTAAAGATCACCTGATGGCGTTCACCAACCTAATGTACCTTCAAGGGTTGGATGATCCCACATGGTGCAAATGTTTCCCGGCCACATTGAAGGGCATTGCCCAACAATGGTTCGGCAACCTGCCGACCGGTTGTGTTAACAATTTCAAGACCCTCGCTTACTTTTTCACCTCAAATTTTGCGATGAACATCCCTGCTAAGAAGACAACCCTTGACCTAGGGTCTATACAGCAGGGAAAGAAGGAGGGATTGCGTTCCTACATCAGGCGGTTTAACCTGATGAGGATTCAAATACAGGGGCTGCCGGATGAGGTAGCCTATACTGAATTTTTCAGAGGATTTAAGGACGGGTCGAACTTCAAATTCGACCTTGTCAGGAAGAGGGTCACCACCCTCCAAGAAGCCATGATGGAGGCGGATGCCTATATTCAGGCAACTGACCTCCGTAATACTAGAAAGCAGTCGGACGGCAAGAGGTTCGACAAAGGAGAAAGCCGACCAAAGCAGTCGGCAAATAAAGAAGATAGAAACAGAAAAGAAATCTGGGCGGCCGACTCCTCTGAACAGCTGTCCTAGAAAAAGATGAAGGAATATAAACCACACTCCCCCAAGTATGAGTTCAACAAGGATAGTCATGCTATCATTAATGAAATCAAGGGCCGGATCATAATTGAGAAGCCGGCCGCCATGAAGGATTCTGTCAGCAATCGGAACCAAAGTAAATACTGCCATTATCATGAGGACATTGGTCACGAAACTAATGAATGTATCAGTCTCAACCGCCTGGCAGACAAAAGGGATCTTGACTCCTATGTCAAGAAGTCCAAGGGGAATGCACCCCCCAAACAGAAACAAGTGGCCAAGAAGAAGAACCGGTCGGCTGACAGTTCTGACACTGACGACACCGTCGTCTATACCATAGTAGGCGGCTTCGCAGGAGGCGGCCCCACAATCAGGGGCAATAAAGATAACATCAGGCTTTTGGATGTTAACTCCGTCAACCAAGGACGGACCTCCAAGAGTTCATTCCCAGAAATTGTCATCACAGAAGAAGACTTGGGAGGTGTTAGGGGGCCGCATGACGACCCCATTGTAATTGAATGCAAAGTGGCCAATCAGAGAGTTGGCCGGATCCTCATATTTACCAGCAGTTCTTCTGATCTAATCAGCAACAAGTGCTTGGCAAAGCTCAAGTACAAACCTGACAGCATACATCCGGTATCTCACCCTTTGGTGGGGTTTGGAGGAAGCGTCGTACACCCAGTAGGACGGGTGGATCTACCTATCTGCCTGGGTGAGAAAGGGGAGGGCCGTCACATGGTAGTCCGGTTCTTTGTAGTCGAGGAGCTCTCGGCATACAACATGATCTTGGGCTACCCACCCTGAACAATTCAAAAGTTGTCATCATACCATCTCTCATGCTCCTCAAGTTTGAGAGGGATGATGGAACAATCGGCTCCCTAAGGGGAGACTAGAAGATGGCAAGAGAGTGTTACCTCTCAGACATCAAACCCACTGTGGCAACTGCTGGTCCCAGTGGAGAGAAAACTGACCTTGAGCAAATCAAGGGTGATGCGCCTGCCCAAGTAGCAGGCGGCAAGAAGAGAAAGGTCGCCCACCTGGGGGCCGAAAGAAAAGAAAAACGATAGCAATCACTGGCCAAGGAGCGGTCAGACAAGTTCCGCCCTCAGCCGGCTGGCGAGCATGTGGACGTCGTCCTGGACGACTCACGTCCTAACCAAACAGTTAAGGTTGGGACGACTGCTCTTGCTTCGCTTGGTGATGACTTTCACCAACTCTTGAAGGAATTCATGGATATCTTCGCATTTGAAGTACACGAGATGCCAGGTATAAGTCCAGACTTGGCAGTGCATAAGTTAGTTGTGGATCCGAAAAAGAAGCCAGTTAGGCAAAAGAAGCGGAACCATGGTGAAGAAAGAAACCAGGCGGCCGCCGCCGAGGTTAAAAAATTACTTGATGTAGGGTTCATTCGGCAATGTTATTTCCCTGACTGGGTTGCAAACGTTCTACTTGTGAAAAAGCTGAATGGTACCTGGCGTATGTGTGTGGACTACACAGACTTGAACAAGGCGTGCCCCAAAGAAAGTTATCCATTGCCCAAAATCAACAGTCTAGTCGACTCTACAGCCGGTCACGCCTTAATGATTTTTATGGACGCCTACTCTGGCTTCCATCAGATTCCCCTGTGGAAGAAGGACCAAGAGAAAACAGCCTTTATCACAGATCAGGGATTATACTGTTATACGGTCATGGCGTTTGGTTTGAAAAACGCCCCGGCCACCTTCCAAAGAATGATAAACACGGTCTTCTTTGACTAAATTGGGAGGAATGTGGAGGCGTACATAGATGATATGATTGTGAAATCCAAACTCCAGACGGACCATTTTGCCGACCTCCGAGAAACATTCACCACACTCAGGCGGCACCATGTCATGCTCAATCCCAAGAAGTGTGTTTTTGGAGTTGAGTCTGGGAAGTTCCTTGGATTTCTTATCAATCAAAGGGTATAGAGGCTAACCCCGAGAAGGTGCAAGCGGTTATAGACATGCAGTCGCCCCGCACTGTCCGAGAAGTCCAGAAGTTAACAGGTTGTCTAACGGCCCTGGGGAAATTTCTCAGCCGGGCAGGCGATAAATGCCTCTACTTCTTTCAGGCAATAAAAAAGAAAGCTATGTTTGAGTGGGGGCCGGATGCTGAGGCGGCCTTCCAAAAGCTGAAAGAACATTTGCACTCTTTACCAAGGCTGGTCAGCCCTTTGCCCAAAGAAGTGCTCTATATGTATCTAGTAGTGTCTGACCATGCTCTGAGTGCCGTCCTCCTTGCTGAGAAGGACGGTTGCCAGCTCCCGGTCTATTTTTTCAGTCACGTTTTGAAGAATGCCGAGTTAAGATACCCCCTGGTTGAAAAATTTGGCCTTGCCCTCTTCATGACGATTAGAAAATTGAAGCCCTATTTTTTGGCGGATCCAGTCGTGGTATACACAGACCAGCCGATCAAGCGGCCCCTGACAACCATGGAGTCGTCAGGCTGAATGATCAAATGGGCGATAGAAATACAGAGCCTTGAAATTTCATTCGAGCCAAGAAAAGCAGTGAAGGGGCAAGCATTTGCTGACTTTATAGTAGAGATGACTCGGCCGTCTGATTCTAAAATTCCAGAACAAGTCTGGAAGGTTTATGTGGACGGGAGCTCCACTATGAATGGTTATGGAGCAGGCATCATATGTCAGTCGCCCGAAGGCGACAGGTAGGAGTATGCTTTACGTTTTAACTTCCAAGCCTCGAACAACGAGGCCGAGTATGAAGCTTTGCTGGCCGGCATCCGCATGTGCAAGGCGGCCGGGGCAAGAAAGATAGTCGCCTGTTCAAACTCACAATTGATAGTAAGTCAATACAATGGTGATTATGAGGCCACCCATCCGGCCATGATTAAATATTTACAAGCGGTAAGACAGGCGATCGGGTCTCTGGAGGAATTCCATTTAACTCAAGTACCCAGATCAGAACAACCAGGCGGACGCCCTCTCCAAACTAGCATCCTTGGCCTCCTGTGACACTCCAAGGACTGTTTTCTAGGAAGTTATGGAGAAGCGAAGCATTGAGGAAGAACCTATTGGAATCCTTGATAGAAGCTCAACCTGGATGGACCCTATTAGAGCCTATTTAACAACCTGCACCCTGCCGAGTGATCGCTCCCAGGCGGCCTTACTGAAAAAACGGGCGTCCAGTTTTGAAATGTGGAAGGGAGAACTCTTTAAGAAAGTCTATCTTCAACCTCTCCTAAATGTGTCACCCCAGAAAGAGGACAAGAGGTTTTAGAAGATCTGCATTCAGGGTACTGCGCTTCTCATGTAGGCGGCAGGTCGCTTGCTCAGAGAGCAAGGCAACAGGGTTACTTTTGGCCTACCTTAGAAACAGACACCATGGAGATGGTGAAAAAATGTGACAAGTGCCAAAGGTTTGGCAAGTTAATCCATCGTCCGGCCACTGACCTCACGGCCATCCATAGTCTTATACCATTTGCCAAGTGGGGCATGGATATTCTAGGGCCTTACATGCCTGCAACAGGCGGTAGGAGGTACATTTCGGTAGCAGTCGACTACTTCACTAAGTGGGTGGAGGCAGAAGCAGTTAAGGGTATCAAGACCAAGGACGTCATCTCCTTCATATGGAAGAATGTCGTCACTCGATTTGGGGTACCCATTTTTATGGTTTTCGATAATGGTCCCCAATTTGAGACGCCTGTTCTCAAAAATTGGCTGGGAGACCAAGGTATCTCGCATGCTTTGCATCAGTCGGCCGACCACAAGCAAACGGCCAAGTAGAAGCTTTCAATAAAATCATCTCAGACGATATCAAGAAGAAAAGTGAACGAGCAGGCGGCCTATGGGTAGACGAACTACCGCATGTTCTCTGGGCCATTAGGACGACTGAAAAAGGGGCGACTGGAGAAACCCCATTCCTCCTAACTTACGGGGCAGAAGTGGTTCTACCAATTGAACACTACTAGCCGACTCTTTGAATAATGCTGTATGACGAAGAGACAAATTGGGAGTCCATGCGTCTTGCATTGGATTCCCTCCCAGAGCGAAGGGGCAATGCAGCCCTGTGCCATGAAATCTACCGCCTGAGAACGACAAGGGCATATAATAAAAGGGTACACAGGCGTCCACTCAAAGTGGGGGACTTTGTACTACGAAAGATGGAAGCGGTCGGTAGGGCCAATGAGTTGGGAAAATTAACTCCCAACTGGGAGGGTCCCTACCGAATCATTGAAGAGGTTAGGGACGGCACCTATCGCCTGGAAACACCAGACGGCCAACCCCTACCTAGAACTTGGAATGTTGATAATTTAAAGAAGTATTATCTTTGAATGATGTAATTGCCGAGAGCACCTAATAAAACTTACAAATTTGTCTCATTTATATTATAAATAAATAGAGAGGCATGTTGTCTGCTTCATTAGCAGTCGGCTACTCTCCAGTTGTCACTAATTGAGGGGCAGGTCGACTGGACAAACCATCGGCTACTCTCCATTTTCTTCGCTTTGTACTATTTCAGAGGGGCATGCCGCCTGTAACCTTACAGTCGGCTACTCTCCTATACTTAGTGCCTTTGTTCACCATGAACTAAACTAGGCCTATCAACTCAGGCGCCTTGCCAACTGTCCTCTCTTAAAGATTAAACTAATACGAGTTGTCCCAACATCATAGCAGGCGTCCGGCGACATCCTTCCAGATGAGATTCGTCGAAGAGAGCAGCTCCCTTTTGGGTGGAATAATGCTCTATAAACTAAACACACGGCCCCTAAACGACTGTCCCCAAGGACAACCACGTAGCTTTTACAATTGAAACAAGGATAACTCTACCACTAGCCAAACCAGAGGTAGAAGTTGACATCCGAGTCGGATGACCCCCTGTATTACTTGGGATAAATACAGGGGGTAACTCTTGATTTAATAGCAAACAAACATTGGCAAATCAAGGGGATCAGCCTGAAAGGAATGGTGTCCTTCCAACAAGTGTATTATTCTGATAGAGGGTTCAGAATTATTACAGAGCTAATTCTTCAGTAAGATCAAGTGATCGGAATGTCTAGGTGGAGGCCGCTTCCAATCAGTAATATCAAGGTGCAATTGATATTACAGCTTAATCTTAACTGAACCCTTTGGGTCGAACCCAATCAAACAACCGATCCGAGACGACGAATTAATCCGAAGGATTTAATGAGACGTCGGAGTTTTACGAACAAAGACGTCGGATATCGAGCCTAGGGCATCGAGACCGAGCGTCGCAAAATCACAAGCAACAAGTTCGAGCGTAGCCGTAGTATCACAGTGGCCTAGCCATGTGAACGCTAGGCTAACTCGAGCTAGCATGTACGTAGCATGGCTAGGCGCAAGCCTAGGCACACTAGGCTACCCATCGCAGCACCATGTGCGTGTGTGCGTGCCTTCGCATGGCACAGCAGCACCGCAGCATGTGTGCATGGGTGCCTAGGCACTATCGCAACACATCGCACCATCGCAGCACAAGCACAACACTATTGCATGGCTAGGCCTGTGCGTGTGTGCGTGTGCTTGTGCCTTAGCCTGTCGCACCATCGCAGCACCATGGCTACATATGCGTGCCTTCGCATGGCACTACACCGCAACATGCGTGCCTGGGTGCTAGGCACCATCGCAGGCCCCTCGCACAAGCATAACACTATCGCATGGCTACGCCAGTGCGTGTGGGCGTGTGCATGGAGGGCATCGCAGCAGCAGCACGAGCCTCGCTCAGTGCGTGTGCATGTAAGCCATCGCAGCATCACACCACCAAGCTTCGCATGCTTGTGCATGTGGCTGGCGAGGCTATGCCCAGCATGCGTGGCTCGCTAGCAGCACGCATGCTGGGAGTGCGAGGGCTTGGGTGTGCGTATGCGTGCAAGAGCCAGGCAGCCAGCAACACTTGCTAGCAGCGCCCAGCACCTAGCAAGCAGCTTAGGCATCACCCACCAGCAGCACGCAGCGCGCATGGGGGCTGGCTGGGCTGATGCTTGCTGCCTTGAGTTGGCTGGCTGGGCTAGCTGGCAGCCCCTATGCCGATTTTGTGAGGGTGGGGACCAAGGCTTGGGCAAAGACTTGGGGAGCAAGTCAATGCCCCCCCCCCACCTCTCTTGGTCCTCACTTAACTCTCTCTCTCTCCCCTTGACACTTGTTGAATTGTGATTGCATTTAATTAATTATTTAATTTAGAATTAAATAAATTAATGCTATTGCACATGATCCCACATTGATCATGAAATGGGATTCAAGTTCCCATTCTCTATAAATACCCACTTGGTTGGGATTTTGAGAAGAACACTTGAGTGGAAAAGTAAAGGCAACTCCATTGTTGAGTATACCTTGAAATTCGTAAAACTCCAAGTTTATATTTGTCCGGGCCTCGACTAACCTTCGAGGCTTAGGACGCTCGGGTCGGGTTCGAGGGTACGATCCCGTCGGAGGCCTCGTGTTTTCGATGTTCAAGTAAGAGCTCATAGTAGGGCGAAGCACGCGTCAAAGGTATAATCTTTTATCCTTTATTATTCTTTTAATAATGTTTTGCTTGTTAATTGCATTTATTATGGGGGCGGGTCTTGGCGGGTTTCATTCCGCGTAGTGTGGGTCACTACGAAACCCTACAGCGGTATCGGAGCCACGCTCCGTTTAATTTTTGCAATTATTGATTAATTAAGGTGTTTTAAAGTAAGATTTAAATTCTGGTTTTGCTTTTCTAATTAGATTAGAAGCTCATTTTAATTGATTTTAAAACTCGTTTTTTTTTTTATCGATTATGCTGTCGGACCAAGATTTTGGCTGGCTCAAAAATAGTGATTTTTGGGTGGAATCGACATTCTGAAACAGATTCAACCCTTTTGAGGCCTGTCCAGAAGCCAAATCGAACCAGAAACCCTAGTTTTTGGGGTTTTTTCGTTTTTCAATGAAAATTTTAAATCTTTTTAAGCCTTAATTAATGCAAGCATTACAAGGTTAGATTAAATGCATTATTGCATCCCTAATCTACTGCTATTTTAATTATCCTTAAGCATAATTATGGAGTTTTAATTAGTGCTTGAGTTGATATGCTATTTTTCACACAAACTTGATTTTTCACAATTATGCAAATAGATTACATTAATGTGTGAAAGTTTTATGTGAATGTGTAATTTTAAGTTCCCAAGTATGTTAAAGCTCTAATCTTTAAAGGTTTAAATGATTGGAACTCTAACCCTAAATTCCATATTGAAAAAAGTTTGGATTTTTCATTTTGGTTGATTAAAATCCATGAAGTTCAAATACTTGTGAGTAAAATTTTGATTAATCTTCATATTGGAAGATGTAATCTTGGTATTTTACACAAGTATGAAAGTTGGAAATTTTTATCATTAGATGGTTAATTTATTTTTCCAACTCCCTATTTGTCAAATCCATTATTAATTTGCATATTGGCTAAATTAATTATGGACATAATTATTTCAATTTTAAGCAGAAAGAAAGACCTAAAATTGATTCAAAATAAATTTTAGATGATTTAGGCTTGTGCACCGTTAAAATTGAATTTAATTAAGTTGGACTTATTTTATTTTCATTTTTCCCCTTGAATTAATTCTAAAATAAATTTAGATTAATTTTATGTCACACGTAAATCGGGATTATAATCCCGAGAAATGGCACGCAAATCGAGGCAAAATACCTAAGCGCCACCAAGGCTAGCCGGGCTGCCTAGCAGCCCACATATCGCTGCCTATGGTGCGCACGGGGGTGTGCCTTGAGGGGCTGCTGTGTGGCAGTGGGAGTTGCGTGCTGCCGTAGTGCTAGGTGCATGGCAGGGCTGCTGGAGTTGCTTGTGCGTGCTGCTGGGCAGCGAGGCAGCAAGCCCCAGCCAGCCTGCCATACGCTGCCAGGCACCAGCTAGCAAGCTAGCATGCGTAGCGAGCTGCTAGTGTTAGCTGGCGCATCATGCTACAGCACAGCAAGCGCAGCACATGGGCTGCCTAGCAGCCATGGTGCGCACCCACCAAGCAATTGTGTGGGCTAGTTAGCTTGATTTTGAGCTATGTAATTTAGCGAAAATTTTGCCGTTTTAATTAACTTGTGTAATTATTTTTACGAGGTCAGACCTCGATTTTTCCGGCTTTTGCAAAATTTTGATTTTGACAAAATTAAGGGTTATGCCGACTTAATTAATCGGATTAATTAAGTATGGATGCAGAATTTAGTGGGAGCTTAATTGATTACGTGAGCAATTTGCCTTTAGAAATAATGGATTAAACTACTTTGACTAGTTTTAATTAGGCGCGTTAATCGGATTAACCACCTAAGTTAGTTACTAGTTTTGCGTGTTTAATTATGTATTTCGTAATATGCATGGGCCATTCACAAATAGTGAATGGGTGAATGGAAGATTGTTTTCAAAACAGGTTATTGAAAATGGCAACTAGTAGGGCCCGACTAGGATAGAAAATACGGACTGTGTTCCGTTATGTATTTTTGTAAATCTAAATACGGTCTGCGAACCGTTAAGTATTTTTGTACTTTAGATCAATCTTAGTCGTACTAGCTAGTTATTTTATTTTGGCCAAGATGTCTCAAGACGGCGTTTTGATGAAGACGAGCCAAGATGAAGACCCATGGAAATTGAAGATTTCAAGGGGTCATGCTAGTTTCCAAATGCATCAATTTATGCTTTATATATTATTGTTATATATGAATGTTAGATGCATGTCTAGGATTTCATATGTTGCGACGATTAGTTAAGTTCACTTAAATCAAACCAACATAGAAACCCTAGGTCCCTTAAAATATTGAGCTAAAATTTGTCGTTCCAAGAACAACACTTACCGAACTAATGCGCGTATGTGATGGGCTACGCCAAAGCGAGGCATCACTACTTCCCTAGGAACGTAAGGTATACAAGGTATACAAGTTGTCTTGGTTAAGCTCAACGATATCATTAAGGAGTCCTTAGATAATGTGGCAAAAGAGATAAAATGTCAAGAATGCATTAGATGCGACATTTTATCAAACCGAGAGTAGCTTGGAGCTGTTAGCAATTGGATTGCTTACCTTAAGATATTTAATGATTAAGACAAGCCAAAGCATGCTTAACCATTTCTTGATCTTTGGGATCTCGGAATCATTTTATTCTCGCCCATAAGGGACAATTTATTTATGCGTGGATAAAATGCTCAATAAGATTGAAAATTTGCATGAACGCTTTTAAATTTCAACTTATTGGTTTATGAATGGTTTTTCATTTCAAATTCTTTCAATTGTAGAACAATGTCTGCAAGTAACTCAAACAACAACCATATGTGCCCCGAACTCCCCGAAAAGTTAGCTATTAAGCTTAACTTGACAAACCTTGAAGAATGGGAAGAGGAACTCAGGAAAACTCTCCGGAGTTGTTCCAAGGAGTATGTTCTGGATACTTCCCTCCCAACCCTCTGCACCAAGAAACACTTGAGTGACGAAACTTATTGTGCATGGAATGATTGCAAATTAGTGTCACAACTCATGGCTAACTCCATCCCGGAAGAATGGAAAGAAAAACTTACATTCTCTTTTCCGGACTTATTCCTTGGAGGACTAAGAGATGTTGTCGGTGTGGGATTCTCTAAGAGTTTCAACGACAACAATGATGGACTCTTGTTTGAAGTGACTAGGTCACTTACAGACATGAATGTGAAGCTATCGGATCAAGGTTGTCTTGCAAAAGAGAGGTACCATCTTTGGTCTACAGTCTGCAACACCAAGTTGAGATCGGGTATGCCCCTCCGACCCCATGTGGCAAGAATGACTAAGCTCTTCAAGCACATGGAACTCCTCGGAATTCCATTAGTAGATTGAATGGCTTGTCATATTATGCTCACTTCACTCCACTCAGGATATGATGCATTAAGGGCATATATTTCTGAAAGAAAAGAGACACATTCTTTGAAGAATGTGGTGGAGCTACTTCACCGAGCCAACTCATTTGGGGCAACCAAAAGACCATCAAGAAGGAGGGATTTCAAGGTTAAGGCAAAGATGTGTTGCTTCTATTGTGGTGAGCAAGGCCACTACAAGAGAGAATGCAAGCTCTTTCGAGAAGAGGAAGAGAGGAATGGAGCATCTGCCTTAGGTATCTTCCTAAACACTTGTGAATTAAGCTTATCATAGGTATTGGATACCAAGTATGACTCACTTTATGTTGCCTTTTCAGGGACCAAGTGAGAAGCTTATCAAGTGTTGGTGCATGGACAAGTAGACGACGAAGATGGTTTTTCGGTCGTGCTTGCATGCACTATTTTGTCTATGACATGTAATTAAACTAATCTTAGTTTTTCATGCTTTTGAACATACTATGATCTATGGTGTTGGACACCTAGTTATTTCGCATGTAAGACTTTGACAATAGTTATTTCAAAATTGTCTTATATATGTTCAATGAAATTGCATGTTTTTACAAATGATTAGACAAAAGTTGATACCGCTAACTAAGACCACTAAGAATTCAACTTCGTTAAACAATGTCGAATGAATCTGAATCCTTTGACAAATTCAAAGAATTTCAAAGAGAAGTTGAAAATCAACTTGGCAAGAAAATTAGAGCACTTCGATCGGATCGAGGTGGCGAATATTTGAGCCATGAATTCGACGATCACTTGAAAGAAAATGGTATTCTTTCAGAGTTGACACCTCCCGGAACTCCTCAATGGAACGGAGTATCCAAACGGAGGAATCGAACCTTGTTAGACATGGTTCGATCAATGATGGGTCTTAGTGAACTTCCTATCTCTTTCTGGGGACATGCGCTACAAACCGCGACACTAACACTGAACCGCGCTCCGTCAAAAGCTGTTGAAAAGACTCCATATGAATTATGGACTAAGAAACCTCCTAGGTTGTCTTTTCTCAAGATTTGGGGATGCGAAGCATATGTCAAACGATTAATTTCAGACAAACTTCACCCCAAATCGGATAAGTGTTTCTTTGTGGGATATCCAAAAGAAACCAAAGGGTATTACTTCTACAATAAATCCGAGAACCAAGTGTTTGTTGCTCGTGATGGTGTCTTTTTGGAGAAGGAACACCTTTCCAAAATGACAAGTGGGAGGAAAATCAAACTCGACGAAGTTCGAGAGGACAAGCAACAATGTCAACCTGATAAAACTGACAATCTAAGTGCTTTGGAAGCAGCTGAGAAGATTGGTCAGAATCAAACAAACAATGTAAATGCTCAACCTATTACCCTTCGTAGGTCGCAACGGCAAAGATCTCAACCAGACAGATACCTTGGTATTGTCTTAACCGATGATCAAGACATCCTAGTTATGGATGGTGATGAGCCAGCGACATACAAGCAAGCTATGACGAGCACCGACTCTGCTAAATGGCAAGAAGCCATGAAATCCGAGATGGACTCCATGTCTGAAAATTAAGTCTGGGACTTGGTGAATTTGCCCGAGGGTTACACACCCATTGGTTGCAAATGGATCTTCAAATTGAAGACAGACAAGGATGGAAATGTATCGATATACAAGGCTAGACTGGTGGAAAAAGATTATAGACAAATCCACGGGATTGACTATGATGAAACCTTTTCACCGGTTGCAATGCTAAAGTCTGTTCGGATTATTCTAGCGATTGCAGCATATTATGATTATGAAATATTGCAGATGGATGTCAAAACCGCCTTCCTAAATGGGATTTTGGAAGAAATTGTGTACATGACACAGCCAGAAGGTTTTGTCGATCCGAGCAACGCTGGAAAGGTTTGCAAGCTTAAGAAGTTCATTTATAGACTAAATCAAGCCAGCAAGAGTTGGAATCTGTGATTTGATGAAGCCATCAGCAAGTTTGGCTTTATCAAGAATCCAGATGAATCTTGTGTATACAAGAAGGTCAGTGGGAGTGACATCGCATTCCTAGTCCTATATGTCGATGACATACTGCTCATTGGAAACAGCACAAAATTACTTGAGTCCGTAAAGGACTGGTTGGGAAAGTGTTTTTCAATGAAGGACTTAGGAGAGGCACAATACATATTGGGCATCAAGATCTACAGGGATAGATCTAAGAAGATGATTGGATTGAGCCAGAGTACTTACATTGATAAAGTACTGGCACGATTCAACATGTAGAATACCAAGAGAGGGCATCTATCAATGTCCCATGGCGTAACTCTCAACAAGAAACAGTGTCCACAGACACCTGTTGAGCGAGAGAGAATATATCAGATTCCATATGCTTCGGTAATTGGGTCGATCTTGTATGCCATGATATGTATCAGGCCGGATGTCTCGTATGCCTTGAGTGCTACGAGCCGATACCAATCAAACCCAGGAAAGGCGCATTGGACTGCGGCCAAGAATATCCTGAAGTACCTGAAAAGGAACAAGGATAAATTCCTGGTTTATGGTGGCCATAAAGACCTGGTTGTTAAAGGTTACACTGACGCTAGCTTCTAGACTGACAGAGACGACTTCAAGTCACAGTCAGGGTACATATTTTGCCTAAATGGAGGAGCATTTAGCTGGAAAAGTGCCAAGTAGAGCACAACTGCAGACTCTACAACTGAAGCCGAATACTTGGCTGCTTTAGAAGCTGCTAAGGAGGCTGTTTGGATTCGCAAGTTCATCAGTGAACTTGGTGTTGTACTCTCCATCAAGGGTCCGATAGATCTCTACTGTGACAACAATGGAGCTATCGCTCAAGCCAGAGAGCCAAGAGAGCACCATAAGGTCAAACATGTCCAAAGGCAATTTCACATGATAAGGGAATGGAAATCCGAAGGTGAAATTAGAATTTGCAAGATCGGCACGGATGATAATGTGGCCGATCCTTTGACTAAACCTTTGCCTCAAGTGAAACACAACAAGCACATTGAGGCAATGGGAATCAAGCACATTGGAGACTGGCTTTGAAATTCCCTATACAAGTGTTTTAATTAAACTGGTTGTTTTAATGTAAGACACTGTATTGAAACCATTCATTAATGGAGTAATTAATTTTGTGCAAAATTATCATTCACTCCATTACTATTTAATTGTGGTTTAGAATTAAATAATGAGTCCGTTCGATTTATGGAAATATTCAAAACAGGGTATCAAGACCATGTCTTGGATAAAGAAACACTTGTTAAGTGAACATTGAATATTTAAATCGAAAATTATCCCTAATCGAGGTCATCTGACTGATGGACGATTGATGACCACCAGAGATTAGTGTGTAGTACGATTTACAGCACCGTTTCTTGTGCTGCAAGGACATGATGGTCATAAATCATTTGCACAGGTGCCAGTTTGGAACTGCACTAGATAGACCTATGAGAGTACTTTAAGAGATTCAAAATTGTCATAAGTACATTTCTCATTATAGTTATCGGAACTCGTTTCCTCGACCATGAGTATTGTGAAGTTTTCTTGTTTGAGAACTAGTCTCTTTGATGTTGCCTAACGTCTGCCGTAACTTGGGATCATAATGGGAACACTCGGGAGATTAGGTCCTCTTAGTAAGAGAAACTTACAGTACAAGACTGGGAATGTCCCCCTATCAACAACAGGGAATATGTCTTTGTTGTTTAAAAGGCCGCTCGAAGAGCGAGACTGTGAAAATGCATGACCGTGCTCAGATGAATTTTAGAAATCATCTGCTTATTGACAGTCGAACTTGGAGATCGAGAAACACTTCTGAACGTAATAAGGATGACGATGAATCTTACCTTATAGTTCACGAAGAGACATTAAGCGACATAGGAAATGGGCTATACACTATATGCACACTTGTCCGGAAGGACAAGTGGGAGATTGAAAGGAATGGTGTCCTTCCAACAAGTGTATTATTCTGATAGAGGGTTCAGAATTATTATAGAGCTAATTCTTCATTAAGATCAAGTGATCGGAATGTCTAGGTGGAGGCCGCTTCCGATCAGTAATATCAAGGTGCAATTGATATTACAGCTTAATCTTAACTGAACCCTTCAGGTCGAACCCAATCAAACAACTGATCCGAGACGACGTATTAATCCGAAGGATTTAATGAGTCGTCGAAGTTTTACGAACAAAGACGTCGGATATCGAGCCTAGGGCGTCGAGACCGAGCGTCGCAAAATCACAAGCAACAAGTTCGAGCGTAGCCGTAGTATCACAGTGGCCTAGCCATGTGAACGTTAGGCTAACTCGAGCTAGCATGCTCCTAGCATGGCTAGGCGCAAGCCTAGGCACACTAGACTACCCATCGCAGCACCATGTGCGTGTGTGCGTGCCTTCGCATGGCATAGCAGCACCGCAGCATGCGTGCATGGGTGCCTAGGCACTATCGCAACCCATCGCACCATCGCAACACAAGCACAGCACTATCGCATGGCTAGGCCTGTGCGTGTGTGCGTGTAGCTGGCGAGGCGATGCCCAACATGCGTGGCTCGCTAGCAGCACGCATGCTAAGAGTGCGAGGGCCTGGGTTTGCGTATGCGTGCAAGAGTCAGGCAGCCAGCAACACTTGCTAGCAGCGCCCAGCGCCTAGCAAGCAGCAGCGTAGGCATCACCAAACAGCAGCACGCAGCGCGCATGGGGGCTGGCTGGGCTGATGCTTGCTGCCTTGTGCTGGCTGGCTAGGCTAGCTGGCAGTGCTAGGTGGCATGCCAGCTGGCTGCCAGCCCAGCAGCCCCTATGCCGATTTTGTGAGGGTGGGAACCAAGGCTTGGGCAAAGCCTTGGGGAGCAAGTCAATGGTCCCCCCCTCCACCTCTCTTAGTCCTCACTTAACTCTCTCTCTCTCCCCTTGACACTTGTTGCATTGTGATTGCATTTAATTAATTATTTAATTTAGAATTAAATAAATTTATGCTTTTGCACATGATCCCACATTAATCATGAAATGGGATTCAAGTTCCCATTCTCTATAAATACCCACTTGGTTGGGATTTTGAGAAGAACACTTGAGTGGAAAAGTAAAGGCAACTCCATTGTTGAGTATACCTTGAAATTCGTAAAACTCCATGTTTATATTTGTCCGGGCCTCAACTAACCTTCGAGGCTTAGGACGCTCGGGTCGGGTTCAAGGGTACGATCTCGTCGGAGGCCTCGTGTTTTCGAGGTTTAAGTAAGAGCTCATAGTAGAGCGAAGCACGCGTCAAAGATATAATCTTTTATTCTTTATTATGCTTTTAATAATGTTTTGCTTGTTAATTGCATTTATTATGGGGGCGGGTCTTGGCGGGATTCATTCCGCGTAGTGTGGGTCACTATGAAACCCTACAGCGGTATCGGAGCCACGCTCCTTTTAATCTTTGCAATTATTGATTAATTAGGGTGTTTTAAAGTAAGATTTAAATTCTGGTTTTGTTTTTCTAATTAGATTAGAAGCTCGTTTTAATTGATTTTAAAACTCGTTTTTTTTTATCGATTTGGCTGTCGAACCAAGATTTTGGCTGGCTCAAAAATAGTGATTTTTGGGTGGAATCGACATTCTGAAACAGATTCAACCCTTTTGAGGCCTGTCCAGAAGCCAAATTCGAACCAGAAACCCAAGTTTTTGGGGTTTTTTTCGTTTTTCAATGAAAATTTTAAACCTTTTTAAGCCTTGATTAATGCAAGCATTACAAGGTTAGATTAAATGCATTATTGCATCCCTAATCTACTACTATTTTAATTATCCTTAAGCATAATTATGGAGTTTTAATTAGTGCTTGAGTTGATATGTTATTTTTCACACAAACTTGATTACAATTATGCAAATAAATTGCATTAATGTGTGAATGTTTGATGTGAATGTGTAATTTTAAGTTCCCAAGTATGTTAAAGCTCTAATCTTTAAAGGTTTAAATGATTGGAACTCTAACCCTAAATTCCATATTGAAAAAAGTTTGGATTTTTCATTTTGGTTGATTAAAATCCATGAAGTTCAAATACTTGTGAGTAAAATTTTGATTAATCTTCATATTGGAAGATGTAATCTTGGTAATTTACACAAGTATTAAAGTTGGAAATTTTTATCATTAGATGGTTAATTTATTTTTCCAACTCCCTATTTGTCAAATCCATTATTAATTTGCATATTGGCTAAATTAATTATGGACATAACTATTTCAATTTTAAGCAGAAAGAAAGACCTAAAATTGTTTCAAAATAAATTTTTAATGATTTAGGCTTGTGCACCGTTAAAATTGAATTTAATTAAGTTGGACTTATTTTATTTTCATTTTTGCCCTTAAATTAATTCTAAAATAAATTTACTCTTGGAGAGAAAGTGAAAAACCCTAGAGAGAGAAAGCTTCGTTTTCCTTCCATGGTGGCTTGATTAAGCTGGTTTTCTTCCCTATATCAGTTACTATGGCTAGAAAGAAGAAGCAGGCACCTCCAGCCCCCTCTAATATCACTAAAGAAGTTACAAAAATTACAGAATCCCTCTTTATTCCTGCGTCAGCTGGTTTTCCTATTGTTCATGAGGTTTTTGATGAGGGTGATGAACTTGTGACCCCTGCTCCTGGGCTTGTTCATCCTTCTGCAGGAATGATTACTAGAAGAGATGCTGAGCTTTTGGCTTTGAGTTTTGGTTCAGTTTGTCCTAAATCCAATGGAACAGTGAAATCCCCAATTACTGTTCCATTACCTAGTTCTAGTTCTACTGCTGCACCAGATGATAATATTGCCTTGCAAAATTCTCATCCTCTTGAACCTATTGGAAGTATACTGAAGAAGGGTGATAATGAAGTTGCTGGTGATCGAGATTTTAATGGAAAGCTGACTGCAAAAGGGTTTGCTCTGAAATTTGTATCCCCGCAAATTAAAGAAGGTAAGTCAATTGATGTCTTATCTAATGCTGAAATTGAAGAAGGAAATAGGAAATGGAGTCATGCAATTGTGCTATATGTAGTTGGGTATTATCCTACAATTGCAGCCATTAAACGTTTTATTGTTAATGAATGGAGAATTGATAATAATCCCGATGTGTACTGGCATGATGAGGGGTATTTTGTTATTAATCTTCGTTCTCTGGATAATTTGAATTCTGTCATGAGTGAAGGCCCTCATATGTTCTATGACAAGCCAGTTATTGTGAAACCTTGGACTGACAAATTTGATTTTAGTTCTGAAATTTTGCGCACTATTCCACTTTGGGTTAAAATCCCTAATCTTCCTTTGAATTGTTGGGGTGCTGAAACTTTAAGTAAAATTGGAAGTACCTTGGGGGTTCCAATATGTGCTGATGAATGTACTTCTAGACACCTAAGGGTCTCTTTTGCTAGGCTGCTTATAGAAATTGATATTACAAAACCCCTGGCAAAGTCGGTTTGGGTGGAAAGCCCTAAAGGAGAGATAGTTGAACTTAAGGTGATCTATGAATGGATACCTCCCTTCTGTGCAAAATGCAATAAGCCTGGTCATAATTGTGATGAACTTCAAGCAAAGCCAGCTCTTGTAACTCAAACACAGAAGAAAGTGTGGGTTCAAAAGCAAAATTAAGGCCCTGGAAAAACAGTGTCAGATACTTGGGAAACCATGAAAAAGAAAGGTAAAGAACCTGCTGTCTCTGTCAAGCCTGTTCTTACTTCTAACAAATTTGATATGTTGCATGAGTCTGATGCTGATGTTTTGGGACATAAACCTAGCGGGGGTAGGCCCCCTCCAGTGCAATGATTATCACTGCTTGGAATATCAGGGGTCTTAATGATCCCTCAAAAGTGGCTGATGTTAAACAGCTGCTTGATAGAACTAGCTCTGATGTTATTTATCTGTTTAAAACTAGAGTTAAACAGCCTAAGTCTGGTGGAGTTCAGAAGAAAATTGCTCATGGTCTTGTTTGGGTTTCTAACTATTCTGAATCAAGAAAAGGTAGAATTTGGATTGGGTGGATGAATGATAGGGTGCATCTTGATGTGCTTATTGTCCATGCTCAATTCATTCATTGCGTTGTAAGTACTATGGATTATAGTAATCAGATTACTGTGTCTTTTGTTTATGGTCTTCATAATATTCATGATAGGAAAGATCTTTGGAGAGGGATTACAGCTATTGGATCTGTGTCTATGCCTTGGTTGTGCACAGGTGATTTTAATTCTATCTTGCATCCTGAAGACAGAGTTAATGGGAATGTAGTTTCTGATTATGAAGTTAGAGATTTCTCTGAGTTTATTGATCAAATGAGTTTCACTGAGATTAAGAGTAAAGGTTCTTATTTCTCTTGGTCTAATAAGGCTCACACAGGCCCTAGAACTCAAACGAGAATTGACAGGGGTCTGGTCAATTTTGAGTGGCTTTTGCATTTTCCAAATGTTGAAGCTGTGTATCTTCCTCCTTCCTTATCTGATCATGCTCCTTTATTGTATGAGATTCTTCCTCCTGTTCAGGGTAAAAGGAAGCCTTTTAGATTTCTGAACCATATTATTGATCATCCTGAATTCATGGACATAGTGTCTGGAATTTGGAATGAAGGTTCTCAGGGCAATGCTATGAGTAGAGTTTGGAATAAATGTAAGAAGCTGAAGGTTAAGTTCAAAGAGCTTAACTCTAAAGTTTTTGGCAATGTTGATTTGAAAGTTGATATAGCTCAACAGGCTGTTCTAGATATTCAGAGGCAAATGGCTCTTGATCCTTCTCTTTCTGATTTGTTGACTCAGGAGGCTTCAGCTATTGAACAACTTAAATATTGGAGATCTGTGCAGGAGAGTATCTACAGACAGAAAGCTAGGGTTGATTGGATTAAACTTGGTGATTCTAACACTAAGTACTTTTTCAGATTGATGAAGACAAGGCAAGCTAGAAACAGAATTGATTCCCTCTTGACTGATCAGCAAGTTCTTCTTAAAGTTCCTGTTGACATAGAGAAAGAGATTGTGGCTTTTTATAAGCTCCTTCTGGGTTCGAGATCTTCTGCTCTGGATGCCATTGATCTGACTGTTATGAGATCAGGGAAACGGCTATCCATTGATGCTCAGAATTTTCTTATCAGCCCTGTGACCAATTCTGAGATTGATTGTGCTATCAAAAGTATCTCTGATGATAAGGCTCCTGGAATTGATGGATTTAATGCAAAATTCTTTAAGCATACTTGGGACATTGTCAAATTTGAGATTTATGAAGCTGTTCACAATTTCTTTACTAACAGTACTTTGAATTTTCTGTGGAATTACACAACTGTCACTTTGGTTCCTAAAGTTCAGAATCCGTCTTATGTGAAGGATTTCAGACCTATTGCTTGTTGCACTGTTTTATACAAGATCATTTCTAAGGTCTTGACTGCTAGACTTGGTCATGTAGTTGGAGATGTTGTTGATGAAGCTCAGGCTGGATTTATTCCTGGTAAGCACATTGGTGACAATATACTTTTAGCCACTGAACTTATTAAGGGATATAATCATAAGCATGTTACTCCTAGATGTATGCTCAAGGTTGATTTGAAGAAAGCTTATGATTCCATTGAATGGAGCTTTATTCAGGCTGTGATGTTTGAGCTTGGCTTTCCTTCTGTGTTTGTGAACTGGATTATGGTGTGTATCTCTACTGTTTCCTACTCTATCTTGATAAATGGCTCTCCTTCTGCCCCTTTTAAAGCACAAAAAGGTTTAAGGCAAGGTGACCCCATGTCTCCTTTTCTGTTTGCTATTGGAATGGAGTATTTATCTAGATGTTTACATGAGCTTGCCAAGGAGCCTAATTTCAACTATCATCCTAGATGTGAAAGGCTGCTTATCACTCATTTGATGTTTGCAGATGATTTGTTACTCTTCACTCGAGCTGATGACTGTTCTGTTAAGCTCATGTTTCAGGCTTTTCAGAAATTCTCTAAAGCCTCTGGCCTTGAGGCTAATTTGTCAAAAAGTGAGGTTTATTTTGGGGGTATTGACCCTGATTTGCAAAACTCTCTTCTGAGTAGCTTGGGTATGGTTGCTGGCTCTATTCCTTTTAAGTATCTTGGGGTTCCTCTCTCTTCTAAGAAGTTGACTATTCAGCAATGTAAGCCTCTAGTTAATAAAATCACTTGTAGAATTGAGGGGTGGGCCTCAAAATTTCTCTCTTATGCTGGCAGATTGCAGCTTATTAAAAGTGTCCTTTTTGGGGTTCAAACCTATTGGGCTCAAATTTTCATATTGCCTAAGAAAATTTTGAAGGAGATTGAGTCAAGATTTAAAGCTTTCCTGTGGACTGGTAAGGCTAATCCCTCAAAAAAAGCTCTTATTGCTTGGAACACTGTTTGGCTACCTAAGTCCTGTGGTGGGTGGAATATTATCTCTCTTCAAGTTTGGAATATCTTTGCTGTTTGCAAGATATTATGGGATA
This sequence comes from Chenopodium quinoa, assembly GCF_001683475.1. Taxonomy (NCBI): domain Eukaryota; kingdom Viridiplantae; phylum Streptophyta; class Magnoliopsida; order Caryophyllales; family Amaranthaceae; genus Chenopodium; species Chenopodium quinoa. The sequence goes on from NW_018744895.1 coordinate 2,520,286, forward strand.
TAGCTCACAAATCTGACTCACTTTGGGTTAAGTGGGTTCATATCTATTATTTCAGAGCTGTGAATTTCTGGGAAGCTAATATACCAAAGAAAAGTTCCTGGGTGCTCAGGAAAATCATGAAATACAGGAAGGTGATTGATGATATTAGAGGTTGGGATCCTGTGATGAGTAATAGCAAGGTGCAGATTAGGCTGATCTATAATTGTCTCAGGCAACAGGGCACAAAAGTCCCTTGGAAAAGGATCATATGCAATAATGCTGCTTCTCCAAAGAGCATTTTCATTCTTTGGCTTGCTGTGTGGAATAGGTTGCTTACTAAGGACAGAGTTCTTAAATGGATTCCCTCCTGTGATCCTTTATGTGTTCTGTGTTTACAGGAACATGAAAATGTTCAACACTTATTCTTTTTATGTGAATATTCTAGGAAACTTTGGGAGAAAGTCCTGCAACTTCTAAAGTGTCATAAGCCTGTTCAAGGTTTTAATCAAGAGGTGGACTGGGCTATGAAGAGAGGTAGAAGTTCAAGCCTGGCTGCTAGGTTACACCTGATGTTCCTGGCATAATCTATTTACAGTGTCTGGATTCAAAGAAACAACACTGTGTTCAATGGTTTTTGTGAACCTGTTGAAGCTGTTTTCAGATCTGTGGTTTATAAGGTTGCCTGTAGGTGTAGTATAGATGACAGACAGGCCTTGATCAATGTTCCCACTTAGATGATGGTTGTTTGTTGTTAGCCGTTCTGTTTTGGGGTCTGTTTGTCAGTTTGGTCTGGTTTGTTTTTTTTTTTTCTGATCTGTTTTGTTTGTTTTGTCATGTTCCTGTGATCTTCTGAGTTCTCCTATTGGGTAGCTCTTAATCACTGAGTTCAGAGGGGCCTTCTTTTGGCGTTTGGGCTTTAGCAACCCTTCCTAGAAGGTGGGCTGGTAGTCTAAGGCCTTGGCCAGTATGCTTTGGTTTTCTTTGGGCTTGTTGTTATTTTGGCCCTTGTTTGGGTTTGTATTTCTTTTGCTGTTTTCAGCTTCTTTGGTAATAAAATTTTACTTACCAAAAAAATAAAAAAATAAAAAAATAATAAATTTAGATTAATTTTATGTCACATGTAAATCGGGATTATAATCCCGAATTTAGATTAATTTTATGTCACACGTAAATCGGGATTATAATCCCGAGAAATGGCACGCAAATCGAGGCAAAACACCCAAGCGCCACCAAGGCTAGCCGGGCTGCCTAGCAGCCCACATGTGGCTGCCTATGGTGCGCACAGGGGTGTGCCTTGAGGGGCTGCTGTGTAGCAGTGGGAGTTGTGTGCTACCATAGTGCTAGGTGCATGGCAGGGCTGCTGGAGTTGCTTGTGCGTGCTGCTGGGCAGCAAGGCAGCAAACCCCAGCCAGCCTGCCATACGCTGCCAGGCACCAGCTAGCAAGCTAGCATGCGTAGCGAGCTGCTAGTGTTGGCTGGCGCAGCATGCTACGCTGGGCGTGGATGCTGGCATACAGCACAGCAAGCACAGCACATGGGCTGCATAGCAGCCATGGTGCGCACCCACCAAGCAATTGTGTGGGCTAGTTTGCTTGATTTTGAGCTATGTAATTTTGCGAAAATTTTACCGTTTTAATTAACTTGTGTAATTATTTTTACGAGGTTAGACCTCGATTTTTCCGGCTTTTGCAAAATTTTGATTTTGACAAAATTATGGGTTATGCCGACTTAATTAATCGGATTACAGGGGCTCAAGAACACTACTCCTATTTAATCAAACAGGCGACCTGACAACAAGCAGTCTTTTCCTTTCAAACTTGCAACAATTATGAGACCTAATGTATTTACTAAAAATACGTTGGAGATCCGACTGGTTTCATGGTCGACTAGTTGTCAATCTGGAGCAAGGACAACAAGTCGCCCAGGGGCATATATGCAGTCGTCACCGTGAGTAGTCGCCACCTGATAAACCTCGCTTATTCGCAAAATTTTCAAAATTTTGGTATTCCAAGATACAGAGTACAAGCTAAAACAGTCGGTATGGCATTCAAGCAGATGTCAAAAACCCTCTATACTTGGAAAAAATAAGCATAAACAAGATTCTGTGATCAAAGACGACCGAACAGTCACCAAATTAGTATTAACAGCCGACCATAAAGACTGGCAAAATATCATAAACCCCGACCCCCTAGCTGGGTAAAGTTGATACAAGAACAAACGGCACGCAGGCCGGAGAAAAGTTTGAAAAATTAAAGCTTTAAGCATTAGGAGGGGCTTCGGAGTTAACTGCCGCCTGATCGAGCTTAATTACGGGTGCCGGATCCTTCAAGGCATCCTCTTTGTTTGAATCGTTTTCAGGGGCATGGTTCTTAGGAGCATCCGCCTCCGTTGGCTGGTCGACCATCTCCTCATCCTCGCCTAAGCTGGAGCTGGCCGCCTCCTCCTCCTCCTTTTCATCCTCTTTAGCCGCCTGCTGCATGATCCTTCTATTGTACTCTTCAGTACAGGCGGTGAACTTGGAATCCCATGCAGCATAGTCAGCTTTTGGGAAAAGGGTCGACCAGGTCATCCTCATTATATTGGCCGAGTCCTCCATCATGGCCTGAGCCAAAGCCATCTTCTCGGCCTCAGCCTTGGCCTTGAGCTCTTCAGTGATGACCGCCTCCTGCTTCACCAAGCGGTCCTTAACAGCATCCAAAGACTTCAGAAGGCTCTGAGCATGATGGGCAATATGTTTAAGTGGCCGCAACTCGTCCCAGAGGCTTTTGACCGTCTTCTCCAGCTGTTGGTTCTTGTTATTGGCCGCCTCCAACTTGTCTTTGATCTCCGATGTGGCAGCCGCCTGAAACATTGCCTTGTCAAAGTCAGAGGCGGCCATGTCTTTGGCAGCTTTTACCTCTTTGTTTTTGACACTAATCGGCCTACAGAGGCCGTGTACACGAAGCATAGTCTGAAAAAGAGCACCAGGCGTCAGATTTGCAAAAACAGGCGGTGGACAAAGTCATTCAATATTACAAATAATGCCAAGTCTACCTCAGAGAGGAGACCCATGATTCCGTCAATATCAAGGGTGCCGACTCCCTTGACCGCATCCCTCTCCTCTAGAGGGATGGCTTTCACCATAGACTTGGCCATGTTGACCAAGTCTGGTTCTTGATGGCCGCCTGTATTAAAAAACAGTAAGTTAGAGCAAAAGAAAGAATATCAAAGGAAGAAAATTTAAATAAGGGTCGAGGGAACCGGTTATACCTCTTGGAGGTCGGCTGTCCCTGGGGACTTGCATTTGTTTTCCCCCACTTTGTGGGGTGCGCGGCTGTTTATTAGCCGCCTGCTTCCTAGCAAAGCCAGGCATACTCCCAGCTGTCTGCTTCCGAACTTTTGAGTCCGGCTGCTGGGAGGAAGAGGGTTTAGACGAGCCCGTCTGCAAAAACATGAAAAGTTAATACTGGCAAAAAGAGGATTTCAAAGAGAAACTCGAAAGATCAGAACTCACTTTGGGCGTCTCCTTGGCAGGAGAATCAGATGATGGCCGCTTGAGGTTCATAATAGAGGTCCGAAGAAGGGCGGCCACCTTCTTTGATGCAGAGATGTGATCCATAGCTTCGACTGAAAATAGGCGACAAAGAGTTAGTAAAACTTGAAAAAATAAATCAAATGATGCATATACAGGCATAAAAGGCTGGCTACCTCTGGAGGTCCGACTGCTCAGGCCACAGGCGGCCAAAAAATATTCATCATACAACCATTGGAATTTGGGAACACAGTTCAAAGGCACCTGCTCCCGTAACCCAGTAGTAGAGTTAGCCCTAATCTCTACTTTGAAGATCCTCGGTCAAGGATCTCTTCCCTTGCCTGACGAGGAACAGGCGGCATGCTAGGGCTGCCTGCAAGAAGAGGCGGATCCCTATTCCACCTGTTGTACCGTTTATTCAGAAGTTTGTCGGGACTGGAGATGAGGAAGAAAGTGTTTCTCCAATCTTTCCACTTATTTTCCTTTCCCCTAGTCATCAAATAGCCCTTGTGGCTTGTTATTTGGTACCAGCCAGTACCGCTTGCTTTGGGAGTTCGGCTTAGATAATTCATATGGGTGAACGCCTCAAAATTGGGGTCCACCCCATGCATTTCACATCCGGCTACATGGCCAAGGATGTTGAACCAAGAGTTCGGAGCTAACTGCCAAAGCCCCACCTCGTACCCGTCGAGGATTTGTTGAACTGCCGGATGCAAGGGAAATCGGAGTCCAGCCTTAATGGCCGCCTCATAGCAGCCAAAGCAGGCATCCCTGTAACTAGACCCTGCGGGCCAGGACACCGGAAAACCCCGAAACAGTTGTAGCTTAATAAGTTTTGTGTTATTGTCTTGAAAGTTTAATTGTAGATAATAGATATATATAAAAAAAAATAAAAAAAATATAAAAAAAAATACAAAAGGAGATGTCAATTATTGTCACTACATCTGGTGTATATTTCAATATGCTGGTTATTTATCAATGTCGGATGTAATAAATTTATCATCTTAATCAAGTGTCTCAGTAAAAGATAATAATTTTTTTTGCTTTTACTAAGATATTGATATTTTTAATTACGTAATTTACAAAAAAAATTAATTATTATTTTTCCTTTCCTTAGAATTAGACATATGATATAATTGTCAAACACATCATTTATTTTATTGTTATACAATACTCTATAAATCCTTAATTTGTGATAATATATACGTAGTACGGAGTAGTAAAATTTCAGAAACAAAATTGTAATTAATTTGAATATATATAGTTATATTGAAATTGAAATATAACATTAGCTAGAGGTGTTTGAAAATAATAAATTTAAGTGATGTTTTAAAGTAATTTCCTTAACATCTATTATATGAATCAATTTATTATTACTTTTTTTTTTTGGCAAAATCTAATAATACTTCCTTTAAAAGATAATTAAAAAGGAGTTGGAATAATTATTTAGGTAAATGTGTATTGAATAATTACGAACACCAAGTAAAAAGGGATATATTTGTCATAAAGATATAACATAAAAGATTGCCAAAAAGGGAAGGGGAGTTTTGTTGGGAAAAAAACAACACCAGTATTTGACACATGTCACTCTCGGTGTCTGTTTTAGTAGTAAGTTATTATTATTATTATTATTATTATGATTGATTGATTATTGATGAATTTGTGTGACATTATTTGTCAATCAAGGAGAATTTTGTATTTTTTATTTTGTCAACAAGCAGATTTTTTTTTTTTGTTTTTTCCGCAGCTTAAAAAAAATAAAAATAAAATTCTCAGTGGTTGGGGTTGGGTTCCCTACTTCTCTGCACCTTCCTTGTTCTGTCGTTACTCAATTCTATCCTACTCATTTTGTCTCTCTCCTCACAAAAGTTTCAACTTTACTCTTTTTCCTCTCTATTGAAATGACATAATTATTCATTATATCCCATGAATTTTTGCTAATTTTTCCTTTTTTTTAGCTCCACTTTCATCAATGGCTTCGTCGATTCAACTTGGTAAAACTATTTAATTCATCTCTTTTAATCTGTATTTGTTGGAATTTACTTTTTTTTTTTTTAAATTTTTTTTTTCCAGATTGATTGATTAATTGTTATTAGTATTTATTTATTGTGCTTGTTTATTGTGAATCTTGAAGTGAGAATTTTGATTTTAAATTAGGGTTTAAGTGAAGTTCTTAGGTAAGGTCAGTAAAATTGTATGATTGAGGAAATTTTGGTTTGGTTTGAATTAATTGTCTTGGTTTTAAAATTGGGATAAATTAAGCTCGTTTTGAGATGCTTGATGATGAAATTATTGAAATTTTACGGAATTAGGGTAAATTGGATGCTAATTAGTATACATGATTAGTTTGTATAATACTGGCGAATTATATTATTGATGGAAATCATGTCTACTGAAGATAATTGATGAATTGGATATACAACTGTAGTTAGTGAGTAAATTGCATACTGCTGGATCTTCTTGGAACATTCTACGACAGAATTGGTATTATTACCGTGTTTGTGTTGTTTTTAGAAATCGATTATCAGGCATTCAGGCAATAAAGTCATGAAGTAACATTCCAAGAGATGTTTAATGTTTCGATTTATTGTGATTTACCTCTTTGTTAGGTTGTTATGGTTTGTAGATATGCATCAATTATTACTGATGCATTTAGTGATACAGTTGAAGATCAAGACTTGGAGATGGGTCATATCACACCCACACCTAACCGAACACCAATGGAGCCGTCCCCTTCTCCATCGCCAACCTCTACATCTGCCCCTGCTTTGGTTCTCTCTAATTCTGGTAAACGCATTGACCAAGCAGGCAAGAAGAAGTATGTGAAGCAGGTAACTGGTCGCCACAATGACACTGAGCTACACTTGGCTGCTCAGCGAGGTGATTTAGAAGCTATAAAGCAGATTTTGGGTGGGCACATAAATTCACAGATAGGGGAAAATCTAAGCGGTGCTGAGTTTGAAGTGGAAGCTGCTGAGGTACGGGCTTTGGTTGTGAATGAAGTTAATGAGTTGGGAGAGACAGCTCTTTTTACTGCAGCTGAGAAGGGAAACCTTGATGTGGTTAAAGAGCTGTTGAAGTATGCCAATAAGGACACGCTTACTCAGAAGAATCGTATAGGGTTTGATCCTTTGCATGTTGCTGCTAATCAAGGACACCTTGGTGATTAGCTAAAACTTCTTCTATAATTTATTTCTTTCCTTTTAATGTTAGTAGTAGGCATGTGAAATTCTTATAAAAGTGCTCTTGGTTTACCCATCGTTGTTGATTATTAGGCTTGTCTAAGCCAATTCAATTCAAAGTTGGTATGGCCTCTCAAGTCTTAAGCCACTAATGTTGCTATCATTTTGCTCCTTTATATTTTAGCCCCTTCTGATCATGTGATGGGCAAACTTGCAAAAGCCTTTGTGAGGCATTGGGGTGGGGGCCACTAGCTCTTTCGTTTAAACATTTAGAGTTCATTTAAGTCGAAATTGAATTGGTATCCTTTGATCTTTAAAGGTTTTTTTTTTTTTTTTGGGTTAAGAGACTTAAAGGAAATGTTGCTTGCATGTTATAGTTGTATCTAATTATACGGGATTATAACTCACATTTTTCAATATTGGGTTCTAGAGAATGACTAGATCCTAGTATTTTCCAACACCTCTCGTAGGTCAACTAACCAGCTACATAGGTCAGTGTTTGAGAGTAGAGGGGGAAGATAAGCGACTTCCCTACTCCCAAGCAAATTTATATGGCGGGGCTTGAACTTGTGACCTCAAAGTCACAAGGTCAGCGTTTGAGAGTAGAGGGGGAAGATAAGCGAGTTCCCTACTCCCAAGCAAATTTATATGGTGGGGCTTGAACTTGTGACCTCAAAGTCACAAGGTGAGTTCCCCACCACCTCCACCAAGCATGTTTGGTTTTTCTTCTGCTAGTTTGTTGAATCCGCTCCAATTACTTATCTTTGAAACATGAAAAATACGAAATATAATGCACTGACAAAGTTAAGTTTTAAGGCTTATCTTGTAGTAGTTATTAGGTCTTCTGATACCTATAACCTACTAATTTTTTTACTGTAACTTATGCTTTGCTATTGACTAGGTCATTTATTCCATCTGTTTCATTGCAGCAATCGTCCAAATGCTGTTAGACCATGATCCTGGGCTAATAAAAACAATTGGACCATCAAATGCAACTCCTCTGATATCTGCAGCTACAAGAGGACATACAGCTATAGCTTATGAGCTTCTGTCGAGGGATAGCAGCTTAGTGGATTTATGTAAATCCAATGGGAAAAATGCGCTGCATTTTGCTGTCCGCCTGGGCCATGTGGACATTGTAAAAGCATTGCTTGAGAAGGATTCAACATTGGCTAGGAAAACTGACAAAAAAGGTCAGACTGCCTTGCATATGGCTGTAAAAGGGAACAATTGTGATGTTGTGAGAGCGCTTCTTGAAGCAGATGCAGCCATTGTTATGCGCACAGACAAATTTGGTAATACAGCTTTGCATGTGGCTACCAGGAAAAAGCGGGCCGAGGTATATATTATTGCCCTTAGATTTGCTTGTCTACCTCTCCATGTTAGGGTACTTGATTTGAAGGAATGAAAAATAGGCTAGTTATCTCTTTCCGTCATTTGGTGACTTTCTACCTAGTATGCTACAAATTTAATTGGTTATTTTTCAATTGTCATATTCCTGAAGGAATGTGAGATCATAGACTTAGGCCCTGTTTAGTTCACCTTATCTCAGGTACTTATTACTTATTTCAGATTAGATCATAAAAAAATAAGCTTAGATCAGAATAACAAAAAAAAATAAAAAAATAAAAAAAAAAAATAAAAATAAAAAGGTGAATTAAACATAGCCTAAACCAAGTTTACTCAATGTCCGATAGATATGATGACATTAACATATAGAACGATAAGCTTATGTGTTCTGAAAAAGTACGGTTTTACATGGTCAATATCATCTTCTTGTCCATACCATATTACCTAGGGTGGCTAACATATTTAAGAGATTGGAAATGTAAGATCCTGTATCACAACTAAACGTCAACCAAAAATTTGGGTTTTTGTTTATCAAATTATAATAGCTACTCAAGTCATTATGGGTAGTAAGACTAGTAACTACATCTTCCTTTTGCTATTCAGTTGTTCTCTGTTTGTTCTCATTAACCAGGCAAGAGGAAAGAGGAAGAAATGTTTGGAAAGTATATCCTCTTTATTAAAGGTATCAATCATTAAAGATAATTGTTGGAGCATTGGACATAGTGACCAAGGCCAGGTTTAGTCTGGATTTCATACGCAATCTTGTTATGGATGTTTCCAAAGCTAACTCAATATAGAAAAATAGTAGAGATTATTGATTATGAAACTAGCAAATCTTGAATGCATTGAATTTTTCTACCTATAATCTGATCTTTCTATCTTCAATTACTCGACAAGATCACTTTATAATACCCTAGTTGAAGCTTTATTTTCTCTCTTTGTATTGATAGCATAGCGATGATACATTAAGATAAAAATAAAAAATAAAAAAAATTCTACCCCCTTCAATTAATCTTTCCTTATTTCCTATTACCTAGTGAAAGCGGTCGCCATGTGCTTAAATTTTTTTCATTTCTTAACCAGCCTTTAAGGAGTTCCTTTCTTTAGCCTTTTTTTAAGAGTCTTTCCTAAACCTTACAAGGAAACGAGCAAATTTTTTTGGCAAAAAGCTTTAGCTCTTGAACATTCAATATATCAAGAGTCCATCTTTGAGTTACATTGTTGCAGGACAAAACTAAGGTATATTAATTGAATGAATTCCCTCTTCCGCTTAAAGCACTTAGGGGCTAGAGTTATCGCTAGTTTTACATTGAAAGCTCCTTATTCTTCCCGGTGGCAATTTGTAAAATTACTTGTGAACTTTTGACATGCTAGATTGCTAGCATCTAAGGCCTAGGGATGTATGCTGAAGATCGTCCGAAACTTGCCACTTGCTAAATCCTGATTCTGGTTGGGGTATGAACTGTATGGTGATTGAGAGACTTAAAATGAAGTACGCAAAATGTAGTGAGTAAAGGGACTTACTTTTCAAACAATTGTGACAAAAAGGGCAAATTGGACACCGCTAAATGAATAGATGACAGTGAAACCAAAACGAAGTATCAATAGAGAGACAGAAATAATATATGCAAAATTAACATACAATACCCGCAGAAAACCCTAGCCTCCTCTCTCTCTTCTCTCTCCTAAACTCTAGCCTCCATTGTTAATTTCGAAGGGGCTTCTATCGAATTTCACCGGTGGAAAGCCCCAATCTTTGTTTCCTTTAAGTTTTTTTTCTTGTTTCTTAGGTTATAATGTCTCCCTCGAAAGACAAAATTTTTTCGATCTCATTCGAAAGACAAGGTTTTTCGAACTCTTTCGAAAGACAAGGTGTTATTTGCGTTTAATTTGGTCTCCAGTTGTGCGGGGTTACGATTGATTATTGCTTAGATTCGGTTACAAAATCAGCACAAGAATTTTCTTTTTCACAAAATTATGAAGCGGTGACGGATCCAATCAAAAAAAGTTGTATGAGACAACGAATCGAGAATGTGCGGAATTTTTATATTCATGTATTTGGATTCTTAGCACTTCCCCGATCAATTATTGTTTGATTTTGTTAAATCTGTTTTCATTGTCGTTGATTGTCAATTGTAGATGTCGTATGACTTTAATTAATGATATATAGTGTCCTTTAGGACTTATTTAAAAAAAAAGGAAAAAATGAAAAGAAATAATATATGCAGGGTAATAATTAAACTTTGATACTTTTGTAATCTTGTTTCATTAAATTAATTTGGTAGGTCTATTACCAAACTTAATCTGAGTGGTACAGCTGGTACTAGGTCGTCAACTTTCAATAAGACCCCACAGAAAGAAAATTGGCATTGTTTGTAGAAAAATGACTGATAACAATATCCCAACATAGGTTTGTGCATCCTTATAGATGAAGAGGGAAAAGAGCTAACCTTAGTTACTGGAATCATGTTTTGAATTCATATGCTGGATAAAATAGTTTGGCTTATGAACAGCAAAATAATTTAGTTTTGCTTATCAGGACTATAACAGTATAGTCTCACAACGGTTATTAATAGTATTCTGTATTTTGGCTCAACAAATGTATGTGCAATAGTAATTGTAAAAGCATGAAACTATCAGTAATAGTATTTGAGTTTAGTTTAATGCACATACTCTCGATTTATATTATTTAGCTGGATTTTTATTTTTTATTTTTTTTTTAAAAAAATAAAATAAAATAAAATAAAATTGTGTCATTATTATCCTTCGAAATTTACTACATATCTTACACCCTTATACATCTTATCCATAGCCACACTTGTGGCGTGCCGGCCGGGCACCAGGCAACCCATAATTTTTTTTTTTTTTTAAATCGATATATTATTTAAATAATTTTATTAATTTATGTTTATGTTTTTTTATTATTAAATTATTATAGCTCTTTCTATTATTCTTATTTTTATTATTAAAGTTCTCTATATTGTTATGTTATTTTTATTATTATAATTAATTTTATTTTTTATTATTATATATCTTTATTATTATTTAGCAAAAAGCAACAATGCATAGAATAAGAGAATAGATGAGTTGATGAATGAATTGTGGAAAAAATTGAATGATGAAGTGATGTATTTATAGGGAACTAGATTAAGTAGCCGCTAGGAATAGAAACTAGCCGATAGAAATGGAAAAAACTAGTCGTTTTATAGTTGTTAGCGCATATTAACGTTGGAAAGTAGCCGTGCCATGTCGGGCCGTGCTGGCGGGGCGTGCCACCCGTGGGTTCGTGCCGAAATTTCCAAACTTTGTTCACGGCACGGCCCGCGGCCCACTCTTCGGCCATTGTGCCGTGCCTTGCCCGTGCCGCCCGCGGGCCAGCGCGGCCCATGTCCAGCTCTAGCTGGCAGTTGCAGCTTTTGTTACCTCTTGAATGGTTGAACTTGTAGAGAATCATTGTTATAACTCTTTGTCCATTTGTTTTCAGACTCCAGAATAATGGTCACACAGTATAAAAATCCTCGCCAGTTTTGCATGCTCTTTAAAATCAAGCTAGTTATTGGGCCCGGGCAATGCCTGAGACTGTGTTATCGTTTGAACAAATAATATTTGTTATCTTGTACATAAAATCCATGATTGAATCCCACCTTATCTTTTCCTTTGTTATATTTTCCTTGATTATTATTTATTTGGTAAATTATAACATGAAATATGACATCTTCAATAACTAAGTCTCTATCATTAACACTTTGTTTAGATAGAAGGAAATGGAAGGAAAAGAAAGGAAGAGAAAGGGAGAGGGACAAACTCTCTTGTTTGGGTAAAGGATTGGGGAAAGGAAAGGAAAGGAGAGGGAGGGATCTATTTTCCCTCTCTCTTTAATAAGCATAATCCATCAAAAATTAGAGAGATTTGAGGGAAAATGGAGCTCACCTCTCCCTCCCTTTCTTCTCTCTTCCCTTCCTCTTCTATCCCTCCCCTTCCTTTCCTTCCTTGTTTCCTATCCAAACAAAGCGTAAATCTTGGATCATGTGCTCAAATCTTGTAGAAACCAAATGGTCAAGTCTCTATCATAATATTATCTATAAATGTATATGGATGACATGGACTGGGGGGTGGGGGGTTAATGTCGTAGGGCACATAAATTTGCTTAAATTATTTTTGTATGGCAATACTCTGCTAGAAATCGCAGTTTCTGAGCTGAACCTTTCTGTTGATCTTCTTCAGATTGTAAATGAGTTGTTACTGCTTCAAGACATCAATGTTAATTCTTTAAACAGTGATCACAAAACTGCTCTTGACATTGCGGAAGGACTTCCCCTCTCTGAAGAATCCTCAGAAATCAAAGATTACCTTGTTAGGAATGGTGCTCTTAGGGCTACTGAACTGAATCAACCTAGGGATGAGTTAAGAAAAACTGTGAGCCAGATTAAGAAAGATGTGCATCGGCAGCTCGAACAAACTAGGCAGACCAACAAAAATGTTAGTGGAATTGCCAAGGAGCTTAGAAAACTTCACAGGGAAGGGATAAACAATGCCACTAACTCGGTAACTGTAGTAGCTGTGCTTTTTGCAACCGTTGCTTTTGCAGCTATTTTCACTGTTCCAGGTGGTGATGATGATAGTGGGATGGCTGTAGCTGCTAAGACAGCTTCTTTCAAGATATTCTTTATCTTCAATGCCATTGCTCTTTTTACCTCTTTGGCAGTTGTGGTAGTTCAGATCACTCTTGTCAGAGGTGAGACAAAAGCAGAGAGACGAGTTGTGGAAGTTATCAACAAGCTGATGTGGTTGGCATCAGTTTGCACTTCTGTTGCATTCATGGCATCCTCTTACATAGTTGTTGGACGAAAGCATAAGTGGGCTGCAACACTTGTTACGGTTGTTGGGGGTGTGATAATGGCTGGAGTTTTGGGCACAATGACCTATTATGTGGTAATTTCGAAGCGGTCTCGGTCTTTGAAGAAAAGAGATAGAAGTGCGAAGAGAAGCGGGTCTAATTCATTGTATCACTCTGAGTTTTCCAATTCAGAACCAGATCGATTTTATGCCCTCTAACCCTTCTTCTGTTCTTACAATGAGGAACACCCCCCGTTGCAATATTTTTGAAGGCCAGAAACCTGTCATACTATCAGGCAATTTGTGGGAGGATTGTGACTTGTATTCATATTAATAATAACTGTAAAATATGGTGATCAATCGCGATTTATGTCTCTGTCAATGATGGACTGCAGTATCTTGCAAGAGTTAGAAGAGCGGGTGTAGTTGCAACTTACAAGAGTGGTCAGCTAGGTGAGCTGTCTACCCTATCTTGACACTGGTAAATATTCTTCTGCTAATTATGCAAGAATGGTGGTTTGCCATTCTTTAAGGTGCTGGATCTTTGAACTTATATATATCTCTCTGTTGTATCAACTTAAACCGTAGGCGAATTTTAATCATGATCACGCATTGTTGTTGATGTAACCTGAATATATTTGTTTATATCACATGTAGTTAGTGTCGTATCTCTTTAGAGAATAATTATCATTTTCCTTTTACAAGTATTTTTCGCATTTAGCTCTTCATGTTTGAATTCTTCCAAGTTGATGTCCTCAAAGGGCAAGAAGTTGTGGATACAAGGTTTAGAGGAAACCCATAGCATGATTGTGTATAGACTTGTGTACACTGAACGCTAATGTAGAGGGCATGTACGAGTACAACCCCAACTCACTTATAACCGGACTGTTGATTTCCCAACTCGAAGAGAATGCAAATCTATAACTCATGACAAATTAGTTTGATAAACCAAATCAAGTTTTACAATTATTAGCTGCACCTGTTTAGTCAAACATAGCTGAAATTATGCAGTAAAAATAACCAAAAATGGAATAAGGCAAATGACCCACCATCTTTATTGGCATGATTTGATGAAAGTGGAACAGGAGTTATACACAAGTAACATGGTGTCTAGCTCTTGCGTAGTACGGGTAGTTGTTAGTACACAACCAGTACCATCTAAAACAAAACTTGTCATTGGCTACCTGCCTTCGGAATGAGGCATGGTAAGCCTAGCACCGTGCACAGATCGGACTAAAAATGTGTTATAAAAAACTCATTCCGTCACTTTTAATTCTTACGCTTTGACATTTTTTCTCTCATAAGAATTTCAAAATGTAAAGATTAAATAGTGAAAAAGGGAGTAGTGTATAATGCATAGATTCAAATGTATGCCTTGTGCTAAGGTAGCATTACTGATGGAAAAGATCGGTAAGCTGTAAGATGATCAGCAACTCCAATTGCAGACGACGCAAATAAGGCGTAAGGAGAACAATAAATCCGAGCATATGCCCATTGAGAAAATCTAATTCAATCACTCTGGTTTTAAACTTCTATTTCCTTGAAACTCCAAGACAGTGAAATAATTAAAAATCAGAACCTGTACTTACAAATGTTAAAATTAATTTCAACCAAAAAATGATGATGTATGTTGGGAATCTTTGAACAATTAATTTGTGTCAAGTACACTGAAAATCATGAATATTTGGTTGACTATTAAAGGAGGACAGAAGCATAAAACAAGAGAAAAAAATTCACAAATCAAAGGTAAATTAAACACTCAGTTTGCTAATTATGCAATGAGCCAAAACCATATTAGATTAGCATACAAGTATCTTAACATAATTCACTTGATTATCTTTTAAGTAAGTTTTAAGCACCCCTCCCCCTTTTTCCTAGAACTTTTTCTTCTATCTTAGCCCCTGCATATGCTTGTTTGATCATCAAGAACAGCAAACCTTGAAGAAGGGAACGAATGACAACCGGCTTCACTCAATGTTTTTCGAGATTGTAGTGCTTGCTGAGAGGACTGCTTGCAATGAGCAATGGCTCCTTGGATCAATGAGGTCTCAATCTCTGATTTCGCGCTGCTGCTTCTCTTAAGCAGTGGAAAATCCTTCAACCCATTCGAGTTACTTGTCGAAATACCTGATGATGATGAGGAAGACGAAGAAGAAGAAGTGGACGAAGACCCTGGTGAAGATGAGGAAGATAACTTTGTTGCTGTTGATGAACGTCGCTTAAATGCCCCAGAGAATGATCTCCTATGACAAATTTTACCTTCCTTAGCATCATTTTGTCTCTCAAATCTATCCTGAGAAACAACTTGGTCGATTTGTTTGCATGAAATTTTCTTACTTCCCTTCATTTGCTTCTCTAAATGATCCTCCTTTGACTTCGAAATCGAGCCTTCCTCTTTGTTTTTGGCTACTGAAGAAGAAACAGATAACTCGTCTGATTTTCCAAACAATGACTTAATCTTAGTCTTCAGCTTTCTAGTCCAAGACTTCTTTACATTATTATCACCAATAAAACCTTTATGGAAATCTTCTCCATTTGCATAAACACTGAAATACTCTTCAGGATTCAGTTCTCTGCTAACCTGACAAGATTCAACCGGCGATATATTGCATGACTCGAAAGGAGTAGTGCTTGTTAATGGGGTAGTTGCAGCATTTGTACCCAAAGGAGTGCTGTAAAACTCCTTAAAATTCTTTGGTGTTGAGTCTTGAAGTAGTTTTTCAACCATCTGCAATCGAGGCGGAAGGTGCAGTGGGAGTAACTTCCCCATATAGAAGAGTTCATCAGCAGGGGATGTGGTGGATTCCCTCTCTACATTCATTGACGACGACATTTGAAACTCGAATTCTCTAGGATGCTGTGGAGAAGACATGTTGGTGTTCTTAGAGAGCGAAAAGAAGTGAGCGAACGAGCTCACTTCCATGTCTATGTAGTCTTCTTCATCTTCTTCTTCAACTTCAACTTTATGTTCAGTATGATTGTATGAGTAGTAGTCCACAGCCATTCTCTCTTTGTTTTCCTATGTGAAGTGGTAAAACTGTGAAAGACTGAAGAATGTGGGGAAAAGGATATATAGAATGTTTATTTCTTCTTTAAATAAAAGTAGAGGATGATGCCAAAATGATGAAAAGAAAAGGATGTGTTTTTTACCCTCTTTTTTGATCTATTTTATAAGTGTCAGAACTCAGAAGTATTGTGAAAACTCTGAAAAACTCCACATATAAAATTCAGAGTATCATGCAGAAGAAACTTTTCTAATGTGTGATAAACTGATGATGGCCCAGTTTCTGACTTATCTGTCTATAGTTTTTTGTGGTATACTATATAACCTATGTTGCTCAGGCTTAGTACAGTATGTATCCAAGTATCTGACTCGACTATTTTGCGACTCTTATTCATAATTTTAGCCCAAAAAGATGGTTCAAAGTGTCCTACCTATATTCAGTGTTGAAAATTTAACATAGGTGCTTGAAGTAAAATGAAGAGTCCGAGGAAAAACATAATTTTGCCTTGTTACAGAATACGCTTTTTTTATTCAGCTGTGGACTTCTCCTGGGTCCTGCTTCACTTAGAAGAAAATCATGACTTGTTTTAGAAGGTGAATGATCATTTAAAATAAAGTACTTAATTATCTTAATTGCTACTTATGATGTTACTTTTTCTTCAATTGGGTTCTTTATTCATACCATATAATATGAATAAATTTTCATCATTATACATCAAATTAAACTAATGTCACTTGGTTTTCCTAATCAGGGGCTCAACGAATCGATAAAGTCATCGGTTTTCTGCATTTCCCTTTGCTCATATGGTGGCTGACAAAGGCCTTATCAGAAGTTACTCAAAAGATGAGAATGTTCCTAAGCACAACTTAAAAAATGCAAGAAGAAAGAAGGAGAATTAAAGGAAAAAAGATGATAAAAAGGAGAGTTAATAAAGAAAGAAATACATGCTTAATGTATATGTTTTGGCTGACAAAGCATCTTAATTAAAAATTAAGTACTCAACACCTTTTTCTTTCTTGGGGGTAAAAAATTAAAAGGAAGAAAAAAGCATGATTCTCTTGGAGCAATGTAACTGAGATTATCATATTAATTATATCATAATCTTTCTACGTTTTTTTGCTAGATTGCTAATATAATCTATTGACTCAAAATTTGAACTTCAATGGCCTAATAAAACCAAATTTAGATTATAATAATATGCTAAGGCTATAGGTTTTTATTTTTTACAACAAATTTTACTGGAACCATGGAGTGTTTCTTGTCTTCTTTTTACTCCTTTAATGTTTTAAGAGTATATAATATGCACTTCTAGGCTTTTTCATGGAGTATCATTTTTACTATGTTTATTAATTTAACACTAAGTGTTAAGATCATTTTTTGACATTGCTATCCACCTGTTATAACCTTTATAGATGGGTAATTTTTTAATTTTTTGGACGAGACATGGGGATCAAGCTCCACACGCCGATTTTTTCATAAAAGTTCAAACTCAAAATTAGTAATTTATTTTCCACGTCTTTAAATATCAAATAAAGTGTATCATACTGCATCATTAAATGCTTTATTCCGTATCAACCATCAACTAAACTGATTGACATTTCCGAATACCTAATGATTGACTCGATATTACTCAAGTTCATCACATAGTGTCATGGTGAATATCATCCTGCATAATTAAATGTTTTACTATGTACCAATTAAACTAATTGACATTCCCATATAACTAATAATTGGCTCGATTTACACAAGTTCATCACATAGTGCCATGGTGACAACAATTACTCTAGCTGTTGACTTTTAAAACAGTTAAAACCCCAAAAGATGAAGATTAAAAATCCGACATATAATGGTGGAGAGTTTAGGAAGATTGAATTCAATGCAAAGCTCGAGAACTTTCTTATTTGGAGTCCTCTTTCTCAGGGTTCTTTTCTCTCCCTTTTTTCCGGTAATACTTTTGTTCTTTTGTTTAACAAAAAGGATCTTGTGTAGCTATTTGACATTTTGAAGGGACATTTTCTTTTTCTTATCATTTTTGGTTTCTGTTGTTGTGTCTTGTTAATACATCACCCTCTAAAAT
Organism: Chenopodium quinoa; assembly: GCF_001683475.1. Taxonomy (NCBI): domain Eukaryota; kingdom Viridiplantae; phylum Streptophyta; class Magnoliopsida; order Caryophyllales; family Amaranthaceae; genus Chenopodium; species Chenopodium quinoa. Next base: position 2,538,226 of record NW_018744895.1, read on the forward strand.
ATTGAGTACTTAATTATTATATTCCACCTAATTTTTGTACCAGTACAAGATTTACTCTTGTATTTTGGGATCAATTGGATCACAATCTTTTCCAATACATAACCCGAAGGAATTTTAATTCGATTAGCTTAGATTCACCAAGGAGTGATGATATTGCTTGAAATCCGGAACTTATTTGATAAACATCTTATCCTGTACACATTTGGCAATTAAGCTGGGTATGGGCGGGTGTGTAGGCTCTATTGTTATTAAAATCCCGATTTAAATCTTAGAATCTTACGATTTTACGATTCATGTATGTCAAACGATTCAATTTACGATTCTATCCGATTTTACATATTTCTCTTAATTAGCGAAATCCTTACAAGTTTAAAACATACCTACAAAGTTATTTATAAATATATAGTCAATTATTGGTTACTTAATGGCTAAACAATCATTTTCTATTAGTAATTAGGTTTAAAACTCAAAATTTAAATATATTTAATTAAAATTGGATATGACGTCTTGACTATGCATGTCCGTACAATCTTACGATTCTACGATTCGATTCTAAGAGCCCCTTCCGATTCAAAGTAGAATCCCGATTTTGATAACTTTGGTAGGCTCATATATTGTGTTAGCGAAACTCGTGCTCCAACGGGCATACTTGAAACATGCTAAGAAAAAGTAGTGTCACATCGATCATGCATAAATGAAGCCGATGTACGGTGGACATGTTGTGTTAGTGGACCCTCTTAATAGTTTCTACTCCGTAGATACTTTATTAATGGATTAAAAAGGAGCAAACTGGCCCATTATGTTCATGTTAAGATCGTGCCAAGTTTGAAAATGATGATATGATGTATATATGACCCATGGACCATTGTTATGTCTCTTATATTATGTCGGACTTACAACAAACAGGTGTCATAACGCCGGAACGTTTTGGTGGTTGAAGTCACTTTGAATAAATTCAAGCGACCCCTTATCAAAATTCATGCAATCTTTTCTTAGACTAGCCCAAACAACCCTCATGTTGGCCTAACTCACACCCAACTCTTAAAATTTTATATGATCATAAATCATAATTTTGCGTGTTTAAGGGGAAAATTAAGACAGGTATTGAATAAAAAAAAATTCTTGCACGTGCTCATTGCCATATGCAAAACAATGACCTATGCACAAATTAGGTAGAGGAATTCATTCTATAAACACTTTTGTTAAACTATTACTGGTGTGATGTACTCAATCTTAGGATTAACTATAGAAAATGAAAACACAAATTCTTCAAAAAGGCGAGTGTACGTTAATTTATTATAAGACGGGTTAAAGTTGTCTTAAAATATTTAAAGTTACCCTTTATATTACAAAAGTTATTATTTTTCTAATAATAAATTTTATCTTATAAAAAACTATAATGTATTAGATTAATCATATTAGCCTTTATAGTATGTAATCATGAATCTATAAAAACATTAAAATAATATTCAAACCAACGAAAAATTAAAAGTTGCCATTTAACGGTTTAAAGTTACCATAAAAATAGTTAAAATGACCCTTAAACTGACCGTTTTACAATAAAAATAACGTACACCCGTCTTACACAAGACTTGTTGAAACTAAAAGGAAAACAATACGTAATAACTATGCATTTATGATGTGGATTTAAACCCCTTAACTTAATAAAGAATCTAAAATCACACAACTAACACGAGCCTTCCAAATTTCCAAAGAAAATTAAACAATTTAAGAACAACGAACCGGATATGACTTTGAAAACGACCACTCAAGGAACGAATTCAATGCCTACTCAAACAACCTAGACCACTCTTGGAACTAAGTATTTTGATGAACAAAACTTAGACTACTCCTAGAGCTAAGAATTGAACGTTCTAATTATCAAAACAACTTCTTAAATTGAAAACTAGCGAAGAAAAGTTTCAACAAAATTAAACAATTTGTATTGAAATTAGGACAATTTCACTATTGCTACCACCAAAACACATGCACCTCACTTTTGCTACCCCTTAATTTTTTTATTTTATTTTACTACCACCTAAAATCAGAGTTTTAATTTTCACTATCACTTAACGGAATCCGTTAGGAATCTGTTAAGTTTATTTAAAAAAAAACAAAAAAAAAAACCAAAAAAAAAAAAACCAAAAAATTAGAAAAACCCAGCTAACATCCCCTCCCCCATCGTCCCACCCTAACCTCCACCACCACTGCCCAGTCCGCCGCCTCTCCCTCGCCGACCGTCGTTCTTCCCACGCCGGATCACCGCTTTCCCTCGCCGTTTTCCCCCTTCCCGGAAATCCCCTCCAACCCCCCCTGCGCAACCACTACAAAAAAACCCCTTTCCAACTCCCAAAAAACCCCAAAAACTCGTCCTCCACCCCGAAACACTAGCGGCTAGGGTTTTCGATGGTGGGGGAGGAGTTTTTGGGGGGTTTCGGGAGTGAGGGAGGTGGTTTTAAGGGTTTTCGAGTTGTTTGGGGGTTTTCGAGAGTTGGGGAGGTGGTTTGAAGGGAGTTTCGAGTGGTGGTGGTGGCTGGAGCAAGTTAACGGTTGTGGTCGCTGGCTAATAAAGGAGATTTCTTGGCTGGTGGCCGAAAAGGGTAGGGAAAGGGGGGACGATTCTGTGGGGGAATGGGGAGGGGGGTGGTTTCCGGTTCGGGGTGGAGGTCGGGGCAACAAGAAGGGGAAAAAGGAGGGAGGTGGGCTGCGTTGGTGGGGGAAAGGCAGTGGGGTAGGGTCGTCGGCGCCGACCAAAGCATTGGGCGCCGGTCGCCGGCAAGGGGGAGGGGTGAGGCAAGCTAAGGGAAGGGGTGGTGGGCTGCGTAGGTGGAGGAAAAGGAGGGGGAGGTTGGCTGGTTTTTTTTTTTTTTTTTTAAACATTTTAAATTTATTTTTTCTTTTTTTTTAATAAACTTAACAAATTCCTTACGGATTCCGTTAAGTGGTAGTGAAAATTAAAACTATGATTTTAGATGGTAGTAAAATAATTTATTTTTTTTATGGGGTAGCAAAAGTGAGGTGCATGTGTTTTGGTGGTAGCAAAAGTGAAATTGTCCTTGAAATTAATCTGATTTCCTATCTCTCTAAAAGCCACGAAATTCCCCTTACTTATCGGCATAAGAAGCACTAATCCTACTCCTACAAGGATTAGGACAAACCCCTAACCCTGTGCTCCAAGCATCCTAACTAGAATAGAATAACTACTTCTAATTAGAATAGGAAAACTAATCCTAAACAATCTCTAATTAACTAAAAACATTCCTAACAACCTTAAGAAGTATATAGCAACTAAATAACATAAATTAAGTATGATAAATCAACCATTTCATCTCGTCAACTTCCGAGCATCTCACGCGCTGAGAAAGCTTACACGCGCTGGCCCATGGTGTTGCCAAGTTCAAGGTGGTTCGAAGGAGGTGGCGCGTGGCCCTTGCAGTGGCGCGTGGCAGTGGAAATCTCCGTCGGAAGCCGGATGTGTCATTTCTTCTTCCTTGGAAATCATGTTTCTTTCCTTCCAATTTAAGCTATTGATCCTTTCTTTGTTTTTTTTCCTTTTTTGGGCAGCCTATATTGGAGTTATTAAGACTATCCAAAAGTGTATTAAATCCTTTAAGAGAATTAGCCTCTTGATTCACATCAATTTACAACACCAAGTGACTAGCAACACATTAAGAAACATTTCTATTATTATTGTAATCCCTTAAAAAGACTTTAACACGCATATTTGCGTAAAAAATAAAAAAATAAAAGTACAAAGTCATTGCTCAAATCATTTCCCTAAATTAAGATTGCATTGTCTACTCTTTAAATGAAAATCAAGCTGTGATTATGGTGGTTACAGTATCACAGTAACAGTAAAACACATAAAGAAAGCCGTAATAGAAGAAGGTAAATGACCCACCATCCCCAGAATATCAGGAAAGGCCAAGGCTTTATTTAGTTCGGTATAGTGGGAAGTTTAACAGTTCTACGCAAGAAACATGGTGCATCTCTTTTACTTATCTTTGATTTTTGCCCACCAAAAAGGATCTTTAGAAGAAGAAACTTGGGAGTCAATGGGGCTACAAAACCACTAAGCAGAGGAGCCCTCCTGTGCAATGACGCTGTCATTCAAAAGGTGTAACAAGTTGCTACTCCAATACCGGGAACAGTTTCGAGCAATTCACAAATGGAGTAACAAAGAAGTCTCGAACCCCCACCATTTTCTTCCCCACCACCATGAAACCAATGCTAATTTTGGTAGTTGGAAAGCTCCAGAAAACAAGTTAATAAAAGCAGGCTTTATGGTCGACAAATCCGCATCTAGCACAAAATGATACTTAACGATAATTTGTACAAGGATGGGACACTAGGATACAGAACAAAAAGATTATCAAATGCCAATACAATCAAGACAGTGCCTAAGACTTTACAAGGGAGCAAGCACAGAGGTTACTAGTGACAGTAATTTCCCTTTGAGCTAAAAACAATACTTGTTAGGGAGATAACATGGTCAGTAAAAAAAGTAGCAGAATAATTGTACAGCCGGTCTGGTTTATTACACACATATAACATGATTTTTACAGAGTGGGTACTATCGATCTATCTACCTTTTTCCTGTCTCGCTATTTGTCAATTCTTTCTCAAGCTCATCAAATTCCCAGCCACCAATCTCTTCGGATGTGTAATCTACACCAACCTTCCCGAATTCAGACTCCAATTTTGCCAACTCTGCTTCATGGTCATCCACCTGCTCTTTTTCTGCTTTTGAAGGCTCAGTATGCTTCTTCTCACTTTCCGAACCTTTTGCTGGTTCTAAAGATGATTGAGAAATAATTTCCTGGGGTTTCTCACTAGTTGGAGTCTCTGGCTCCCTACTTGGGGATTCCATCTGCAGAACCGGCCTTTCAATTGAGTCAAATTCCCTTCTCAACTTCTCAATGTCATCAAAAAGCTCCTTGACTTTTGAATCATCTTTCCTGAATGAAAAAGAAGAATCAAAAACTCCCACTTGAGAATATTGAAATATGTACACCTACCTAATTCATGAACGATACATACTCCCATAGTCTGAAAATTGTCAGAAATCCAAATTCTTCAGGTATAAGATTTTGTTGATTACAGTCCATATATATATATATATTTGTGCTCAAGAAAGTCTGACAAGTTTTACAGAAATATATACCCGTGTAGGCCGGGTGACAATTATTTACAATGCAGAAGTTTAGGAAAATAAAAAAATTTAACCTTGAAAATTTTCTTTCTTTGGAGTACATGTGCTCTTTCATGTTGTCCACTACACTGAAGGTGGTCACTATCTGCAAGTAGAGGGAAAAAGTCTCATCAGATAAAGTCTCCCATCTAGAATAAATATTTATGTTCCTATAATCCCAAATCCCAAATGTCAAATAATTTAAAGTCAACACTAAAGAAATCATCAAACCTTGGCCTCAAAATCCAGGTATTCCTCCTCCAAATTTCTTCTGGGATTTGATATTCTGGAATCATCATCATCTCCATGTGATGTTACCTTAGACCTGTGTCAAAATCGCTACACAATCAGAATCCAATTCCCTTTATTCCTCATGGAGAAAATTGTAGGGATATGCAAGTAAGAATGGGAGCTAAACACTAGTGTTAAACATTACCCTCCACTTAAAGACTTAAGATTCTCCACATATTGGCTAATACGGCCAATTGAAGGCTCCAGTTCTTTCTGCAAAAATACATGAAAAAGGGGCTTCAAGCTTAAGCAATATTGATAGGCAAATGATTGTTTCATAATAATTAATTCAATCCAGTGTAATACACTAAAAATAGAAGACTGAGCTAAAAAAATTTAGTACTTGCATAAGTCGAATGATTCTTAATTCTTAGGCACCCGCATATAAACATAACAAACTAAAGCGCAAAATTACCTTGTACCCAGAGAGAAGTTCAATGGCCAAGTCCACAAAAAAGTCCTCATGCCTCTCCAATTCATCACTTGCAAAAAAGTCAATAAGATATTATTAGTTTATAACCATGGAGAAAGGAACAATATCATAGTAAAAGAAGGGCGAGGGGACATAGAAAAGGTAAAGAGACAGAGACAAGGGTGCGCATGGGGGGTGCAGATGCTGTGCATTAAACAAAGCTCACCAAAAAAGGACTCGTAAAATAGTCAATTACAGTTTATTATTTTCAGTAAAAGCATAATTTCTTGAAGATTTGTGAAAGTCGAGACTTCCTTTAAGCTATGAATCAAGTTCATCAGAATTTACACACATACTTCGCCTGCTTTTCCTTGGACTCCACGAAAGTGCATTGTAGAGCCCAGGTATCTTCAAGAAAATTGATCCATGTCCTTAGTACATCAGCTTCTGCTTTACAAGAGCCAACTGATCTAGTCAGCTCTTCTTCCTGAGAATAATAACAATCAAAATGATGTATATGCCTTTTCCTCACAAGACTGTTGAGAATTGTTGGGGGGAATTGGGGGTGGGGGGGAGGAGAGTTAGCAACAAAAAAATAAATCAAAAAAAACCTTTGTTTTTAGGTGTTCTAGAATCTGATTGTTAGCCTCATCAAATTGGTCTTTCTCTTCCCTGGATATCTGAAGACGTTTTTGAGCAGCAACCAAGGAAACATTCACCTGAACCACATTTTCACTATAAGCTAACAGTATATATAGCATGTAGATACAAGAATTTAATATGATGTGGAAACATATACGGGCACTGATAGTATAGGAAGCAAGCACTAACAGTTTGTTTGGAAAGAGGGATTTAGAGGGGGAAAAAAGGGGGGAAAGGATAGGGTTTATTTTACCTGGTTTAGATACCAATGTATGGGGGTGAGGGGAATGGAAGGAATTGCTTCCCTTCATAGTTTAAGAAAGAAATCTCTCCAAAAAGTATTACGTACAAGATTTAAAAGGGAAACAGAAACACGGCCTTGACAATGGGGAAAAGACACTGTTATTCTTACTAATTCCATCTCTCCTCCACTGACACTCTCTTTCCCCACTCCCCCACTCACTTGTCATTTCCCTCTCTTCTAACCTCTCCTTTATCAATACATATAATTCAAACTGCTACCCCAAAATAACACTTAAAATGAAAATATGAAATTCAAGCATTGTCAGAGAAACTTTTTCAGGAGCGATAATCACTGAACAACTAAGGAGAGCTAGGTAGTCGAGGATGATCTTTAGCGAGAGAGGATGATCTAAGGATGACCTCAATTTAATGGTAGCATAGCAGGAAATGAGGGTTTCAAAGGGTGAGCATCAAAATAATTAAATAAAACAGAGGTACTGGGGCTCTGTCAGTATATATTATTCTGCCATTGATGAAGGATAGAGTGGTACACATGTAAACTGCTATGGGGAGAAACAGAAAGAAAAAAAATACCTCAAGCAAAGTTCCCTTCCCATCATACTCCTAGTCATCCAAACAAAGGAAATTTTCTCCTACCCTCCCTTCACCTCCCCCTCCCCTTATCTTCACTTCCCCATTTTTTAAATGCCTATCCAAACAAGCTGTAAAAGAGACTAGTCAAGTAGTAAAAAAACTAATTTAGTTCTTTTACACCATAGAATTCAAGATTACTAAACGATCAAACTGTAAAGCTGCTGTAGGAGTTATAACTTATAATCATTTGGGTATAATCCAAAAACCAATTCAAGCTGAACTAATTTTACAAATTTGGACTCAATCTAATTAGGAGTTATAATTTCACTAATTTCATGTAGCCGACCCCACCACCTATGGGATTAAGGCTTTGATTGATTGATTGATTGGACTCAATCTATATAAACCAGAAATATATATCGGATTTGGATAAAGGATTCAGATCAAAGAAAAAATAAAGTTAGACATATAAAGCTCAATAACTTGTTCTTCCTTTGAACTCAAAGAAACCAAAGAGTGCTCACGTGACTCATGTCACCAAAAGAAGTCCCAAGGGTTCCTCTAATTAAACAGATTTTAGCCCCTGTCCTCCATAGACATCTGATGCAAGCACATTTGTAAGAGCCTGGTCTCATTTTAATAGAAAAAAGAGAAACTCACAAACAATAAAGAGACAGAATTAAACAAATAAAGATGTTTTTTTCCTGAGAACTGATTATTCTAACAATTTTCTTTGCCAACACCTGATGAAGGAATCAATAATGTTTTATGTCTGGAAACTTTTAAGGGTTGGAAAATCTGGAGGATGTTTAACAATGAGGGTGAAAATGATAAAATTTCAAATCTAATAAACAAACTCGACATATCAGATCCAAGTGGAAAAGTTAAATGCTCGAAACATCACCCGTAAGCATTTATGAGTATTAAAGATTACTTGTACTAAATTTTAGCAACCTCAGCCCCCCCCCCCCCCACCCCACCCCCGAAATAAAAAATAGACACAAAACAATAAAAAGGTTGAATAGACATTGAAACTATCTAAACAAAAAATAAAGTGCAACCTTTACATCCACTTCGTTGCAACAATCCATAAAATTGCTGACTAATGTTGATTGAAAATACAACTCTTGTCAAAGAACCTAAGCAGGTCTCTTTGATAAATGGGTTTATAACCTTGAGAAAGATATGTTAATTTATCTTTATCTATTACGGAGTATTCATTATGAATATATATTGAAAATCAAAATATGCACATAGAAATTAAGAAATGTCATCCATTATGAAATATGGGTGCATAAAAATCAAAATATGTATTGAAAATTATGAAAACAGAAAAGTTGCAAACTGTAAATTTTTTGGATATTAATGAAATATTTAAATATTTTGTACTGTATAATTTTTTTGAAAAAAATGAAAGTGCCGTGTCCCTACACCCGTGTCCAAATACAGGACACTGTCCCCGTGTCCTAAAATTTTGGAAATTGACGGATCGGACACTCGGACACGTGTCCGCGTCCGACACACGTTCCCGAGTCCATGTAACATAGCAAATAATAATTAAGATAAAAAATAGTTAAAGTAAACCTATTAATCGTTGTTGTTATATTATTTTGTTACTATAGGAAAATGCTATACTTAGCCCTTAGGGCTACATATAAGCATTAAATACACACTAGGAAATTGTATAAATTAAGGAAATCATAAAAATATAAACGCTAATTACACTGATTTACGCGTGTTTTTGTCGTGAATTTCTAATTTTATACAATTTTCAACAATGTATTTAATGCTTATATATAGCCCATAGGCCTACATATTGCAACAGTGAACAAATCAAACAGACATTTTGGATTAGAGAACCAAAAAGCCCTGCATGTAAAGCTCATAAAAGACAGGCATTAGGGAGAGAAAAAAAAATAAAAAATAAACCAAAACAAAACAGGAACCTTTTTCAGTTCTGCTTCAAGCTCTATTTTTTTCTTCTCAAGTTCTGCAATTTCAGTACCTAATTCCTGGACCGACAAGAAACATTCAAGTCAGAAATTAGTCAGAAGCAAGCAAAAAGTAGAATTCTTTTTCCCGATGGTATTAAAAGTTATGAAACTGAAAAAAAACACTAATCCTGAATTATAGGGTAAAGTACCAATCAGAGATTCTAATTAATTCCCGTAGATAATTAAAGCACAACATAAGGAACTTCACAAAGGCAAATGCAAATCTGCATACAAAAGCCTCAAACAGCTAATTAAGAAACAGCAAGATCATCGAAGTCCTCAAGCCCCAACTCCTATAGTTACGGTACCATGCAAATTGAAAAAACAGAACATGATCAACCATCACTGCTTTGCAGGGCTATAATAACAAGTACCTTCTCCATCTCACTATTTTCACTTTCTTTAGACACGCGAAATTTCAGAGCCTCCTCTTTCTGGGATCTGTCACATTGGCAAACATATACGGTCAGTAATAATTTGATATGCTAACAAATAACCCTTACAACAACCTGGTAAGTTGAGTGCTTGAGCATGCATAACCTAATAACAACAGGGGAAGAATTTCAACAAATTTGTAATACTCTAACAGAGCAACAAACTGGATATAAATGCATAAACAAAAACACACCTCACTTGGCTACTTGCATATAATAAACTATTGTGTATGTAATCTTCTGCATGACAATGCTGTCCTATGCCTTTGGTTGTGGAGTATCAAATTAGTCTACTTACTCGTCAAGAACTCTAATGAGAATAGCTTTTATCCTATAGTAGCTTCGGGACCGTTGTAAATATAGTATTTGTATAATTTGCTGTTGTATGGTACTTAACTGTCCCACGTAATATATTGCCCTATTCATGTGCTTATTTTGACTGATTTGTTCTAACAAAAACGACAAATGTTATAATGAAAATGTTCTTGGAAAATTTATAATGTACAAAGTATATTTTACAATATCAAATTTTTGCAAAATTTGCTGACATTTAAACATATTAATGTTCAAAGTTGTGCGTTGGCAAATGTGCCAAGTCAAAATTGGATAAGGTATCATAAGTTCCAGAAACTTATCTCAAGGGTCTGTTGTCAGGTAAAAGAGAACAACAGAGTGTATATAACAAAGTAACACACAAAATGGCAGAAAGTGGTACAGATATGTGGAAAGTGTCCATGTCTATGATACTCTTCCATACTGGAAGGTTGAGATAAAGTCAGATATTTCTCATCCTAAGCAAAGGTTCACCCATAGGCCCAAGAGTTGCAGTTCTAAGAGGGTCAAAAGAACAGTAAGTTTATATAAAAGGGAACAAAGCCCTGTTCTGTTGCTAATATTTAGCAATATCAAATACCAATGTAACCAAACAAGTCACCTAGGAAACAGAAGATGCGGCCTGGAGAAGAAATTAACTAAGTACAAACCAATTTGTAAGGATAAACATATGAAAGCATGAATCCTCTTTTGGCAAATGCCACAAACCCTGATTAAGGCTTAGTTCTGCTCAGCATGTTAAATAAGTTTCAGATATATTTATTTTTCCAGCAAAAAGAAGATAAGCTAAGCAAAAATAAGTTCAGCATTAAGCTGAGGAGGACCGAGCTAAAATGAATAAACAAGTGGTGATACAGGACATTAAAAAAAATAGTATAATGTCTCAAAGTGAGACTAGATTACTGGAATATGAAATTATTGCCAAAATTTGCACCAAGAAAAATAAAATATTACCAAATAAATTATGAAACATCAGGTACATACTGCAATTCTTACCTGGTATCTACTATTCGCTTCTCAGATTTTGTAGAAGAATTCGCCAGAGACTCAGATAAGACTTTGAGTTTATCAATCTGCTCTTCAACATGTAAAAACAAAGCTACATCAGTTCAAAATGTCTAATCTCAACTCTCAAAGCTCACATGACATGCTCTGAAATCAAAAGGCCATACTTTTCTCACTTTTCCCCCTCAATTGTTATTCAAGCTACCATGAAGTGTTCTATAAGATCAAGTAATTAATAGAAGGCCAAAAGGAATCCTTTTAGAAAAAGAGATGGATTAAAAGAAAGTATAGGTTGGTAGCAGGAATATATAAAGGCGTAAAACTATGTACAGGGAAAAAGAGAGGAAGAAGGAAAGAGATGGAGACGGAGAAAAGTTTCACGATTTGTACCAATGTTTCAAAGCCAAACAAAATCCAACCAAAAAATTGAGTATTCCGGTCAAACCCAATAGTTCAGGCATTTTACAGAAAACATTTGTACAGTTTAATCACAGTTTTTAAGATCCAAATTATAAGGAGAAACCTGTAAATGAGATAGCAATGCACAAACTGACCTTATGAGTTATGACACTATTGATAAGTATTTACCAAAAAAAAAGTATTAACTAAACAACTTTCCGATTCTCTGAAAACAACTTAAAACAATGCCATAAATAAGCAAGGCAATAATATCAACAGAGGGCATCAAAAGACTGCAATGAATAGAAAATCACACACACAAAACAAAAAAAAAAAAAAGAAAAAAAAAAACCAGCAAAAAGATTACACACCTTTTGAGCATGAATTTCAGGGGTGTCTCCATTGTGTAATGATTGCTTCCTAACCAACAAACCTTCCAGCGTAGAACAAAGGCGGATTTGTGCAAGTGCTTGTTTTAAGCCCTAAAACGAATAATTAGATGGAAAAAAATGATCAAATATCTTATTGGGACCGTATCACATAGCCCTAAAACGAATAATTAGATGGAAAATGATCATATATCTTATAGGGACCATATCACATAGCTACAAAAGTAAACAACCCAACATTGTAACACATAAAGCAGTGAAGCACAGACTGATAAGTAACTAGAAAATGAGAGATCGTAAGCTGATAACAAACCGAACACATAGATCTACATGAATATCTTTAACTCGTATTTCTACCAAAGCAATGTAGGAAATTACCATATTCATTAGCATAAGAGCTAGGCTAATCCACATGCTACATGGCCCAACATCAACCCCCAGTACCCTCACAACCTCAATAAGCTTACACCAAAACAACAAGCAATATTAAAAAATAGGTAGTCTCACTCTCACCACTAGCAAAATATAACAAAAACATTGAGCAGGGCTCTACTTGAGATCCAAATAAATAATTATTATACTCAGTATCATAAGTTTAGAACATTCCATAACAGTTCTTGAGCCAAAACCACTCACCAAATTTACACAATTTTTAGAAAAAATAAGATAACCACACATATATTTAAAATACAAAAACCTTGCCTAATGCTTAGGTGGATTCATAAAAGTTTACAAACAATCCAAGACTATCTACATGTTCAACTTTCAATTTATATCTTTTTGACAACAAACTTTCACATTATCATACTCAGTTGTTTTTAAAAAAAAGTTATCAATCACAAAGTAATTTTATTGTTTTGACTCTATCAAGTCAAGAACATGAGCAAGGATAAATAAAATTCATGAAACCTTTTACCTTATTAAGGTGATTGGTAGTGGAGGTTGAGCATTTATACTTCATAATTAAAACGCATAGCAAGAGTTTCTGAACAAGCAAAGAAAAATAGACCTTTTTTTCTGGCTAATTTATATTTTCTAGAAAATAGAAGTCTACTCATCTCAATATTTCTTATATGCTTATTTAGCAACAATAATAAAAATTTCTAAGAGATTTGTAGCTATAATTACTTCATTAACACACCCATCACCCCTATACAACCTCTTCTTGAAATTTAATGAGCCCATCAAGAGGCCTATATCATGGGTCCAACTAAATTTCACATTTCTTAAAAAAAAAAAAAAAACAAAACAAAACAAAAAAAAAAAGTAATTTTGTGGGAAACTAAGTATTTTACCTTTGTATTTTCATTTTCATTTTTTTTACTTTTTGGTTCTACACAATGTAGATACGTAGATTAACAAAAATTTTAAAAAGGATGCAATAAAAAGGTAGAGAGAATGAGTTAAAAACCTGGTGGGTGAAAGAAAAAGGTATATAAAATAAGAGAGCAAGAATGGAAAGGTGTAAATATTGTAAGGTAAGAGGCGAAAGATAGTAAAAAAGACCACTAAAGCTGTCACCGCATACAGATAAAACTTGGGCAAAAGATATTTTACTAGGTCAATACCTAGGACAACAGTGACGGAGCCAGAAATTTCATTCCGGGGAGACAAATGGACATCGTATAATTTTTACAAAAATGTAGCAAAAATAATTCTTGACATATAGATAGTTAAATAGTATCCATTATATTTGCTCATACAATCCAAAAAAATGAAAAAAATTAATAAATCGAACACTTGTCTATGAGGAGATTCATGGGTTTGTGGTTGGCAAGGGTTTTTGAGAATATAAATTCTCCTCACAACATTTCTTTGATTTGTAGGATAATCCATTATGTTCACTATTTTTTCTCGGATCTTGAGGAAGAAGTTAAACATCATATATATCAATTCTTCCTCCTCTGGTGGTACTCATTAGTACTTGAACCACTTATTTCCATATCACTTTTTTGAGTTTGTGGGAAATTAAGCGAAGAAGAATCATTTTCTTGGGATACCATTCTTTTAAACATGAATTGTCAAAGATCGGGTAGTTTTCCCATTGTCTTGAAATCGTTTGAATTAAGTGAACATTTAACATGTTGTAATTAAATTGAAAAATATAATCCAATAATTCAATTATCATATCATACAATTAAAATTATATAAAAAAAAATTCTTTCAAAAAAAAAAAATTAAAAAGTTAACAACTAAACAACCCTAACTTATTAATAAAGTAATAAATTCTATGATTCTATCTAAATAAGAGTGTGATTTAAAGTAATCCAAACTAATTCATAACTACATATAAAAAATTAACGAACAAACAATAACAAATTGGGATTTTTAAAAAAAAATGATTTTTTTTAAGTGGGGAACAAGTGTCCCCCCTTGTAACCCTCTCCTCAGCCCCTGTAGTACAGGATCAAATTTTGATCCAGACCTAAAACAAGGACTTTGTAAGATTTTATCATTCCAACTCAAGCCAAAGCTGCCAAGATATATTTCCAAGATACGTTAAATCAGAAAATGTCTGCAATCCGATCCTTCACAATCAAACCCAATTTTCTAACCTCGCTACTAATACTCTGTAACTACATATGGACACCATGATGTTTGGTAATCCCTGATCCTAGAAAGATATATCCTTTCATGCAAGACAGCATCTATGAATAGATTTGCACTTGTATAATGGTGTAAACAAATACATGAAAATAGCCGTGATTGTGCAAAATATCTCTCTTCCCTATCATTTAATTCCAAAACTTTCCACTCGCCCTACACTCACAGTTCATCCCCAGCCCCCACCTCCCCCCCTTCCCCTCCCCAACAACAACAGCAAAGCCTAAATCCCAAAATGATTTGGGGTCGGCTAACATAAATCGTCATAAGGAATCGTCCAATATAGAAAAAGGGACATAACAAGATAATTAGTTGAAAGAGTAAGAAAAAAAAGTGTGTTAAGTGAGAAAAAGAAAGAGCATCCAAGTAAAAATTAAGAGAATTTTACAAGAGAACCAAGAATAACATTCAAGAAAGTTTCAATGGAGTGGTAAAAACGTTCGAGTAAAAAACACACAAGGTTTGAGAAAACTTTAACAAGGGAACTCAATACAGTTCATAAAACACAAATTGGGTAAATTAGTGAAAGATGAATGAAAACAAATCAAGACAAAAACAATAAAACAGAGGGGCAAAAGAACCTTAATCATGATAAAAAACAAATCAAAGGCAAATGAAAACCTTTTCAATTCCCTCACATTTATTTGTACAAATTAGTGAAAGATAAAGTATAACAACCTACGAAATAGCTACCAATTCTAATAATGACATAGTATCATGGAAAAACTAAAATCATTTAACTAAATGCTTAGATCACAGCAGATTGAGAGGTGAAAGGAACAAGGAGAGATAAAATAAGATTAGAAATCAAGTACCATCCCAGGACATCAGTTTGCAATTGAAAGAGACTTGACAACGGAATACCTCTATTGTAGCAGTAGCAGAATCAATTAGAGTTGGCTGCATAGGACCTTCACCTGAAAGCTCTGGCGAATTTCTCATCTCATCAAGTCTTTTTCTAAGATTTGAAACTTGATTTTCTACTCTGCATTCATTAAAATAAAGTAAAAAATCAAGCAGCATAGCTTTTTTGTATACTAAGAAAAAAATATATAAAGGATATACCGAAGAAAACTTTGAAATATATCATGTAATCTTTCTCCAAATAAAAGTATTCTATTTCCAGAGTTCAAAATGTTACATAGTAGGTAAGAGTAAAAAAGGAGTGGACAGTATTGGTATTCCTTATTCTCTTCAGTTCTCAGATGTGAAATGCAAAACAGTTTGGGGATGCAACTCAAAGTTCTACAAAAATGGTTAGGTGACTATCATTATATTATATTTCCCGATAAAACAAAGTCTACCACCCTGGTTCAGCTACATATGTCAAGATTGGTAGCACTGTAGAAAATTTTAAGACATTTGAAAGTACAAAGAAGGGAACAGAGTGATGATGAGGGCTACCCTTGCCAGTACTAATCCCAAAAGCACACCAATACCATTTTGCTGATCTAGCCACACAAATGAGGTTTAAACAAAGTGCACTGGTAACGTTATTCTCACTGAACATTGTATTACACAAGCAATCAAATCCTTGTCGTTCGAGGTAAATTCAATAATCAATTAAATGACTTCTACTACCCTTACAACCTTGGACTAGAGGAAGTCAAAATAAACAAAATTCAAGGTTAGGAAGATAATGCGCAAAAGGATGCTAACGAAACATATTTAATCAATCATCCACAGGTAAAGTAAACCCTTAGTCAAATATCAAGCCAATTGAAACAGTAGCAGATGCAGAAATAAATCCTACAAAGAACTCACTACCCTACTCATTTACAAAATTACAAAAGACCACTGTTGATCGAACCTATACATCTCAGCTTGATTTGAAGGACATAATATGTGGTATGAAACATGGTTTGGTTGGTGGGTTGTTATCAAAAGGAAAAGTAAAAGGGAAAAGAGACAATGATGGTATCCAAGACCTGGAGGATTGTAAGTGTATTTTATAACTTCCCCCACACCATTAAACAAGAAAAGGATCATACCATATCCAAATTGGAAGAAAAAAAAAAACATAAATTCCCTAACTACCAATCTCGCATAATCCTTGGCACACAATCCTGTCATCTCGAGGTTTAAATATACAATCATCACCCAATAGCCCAATTCCATATACCAGGTCCCTGTCCTAACAAAATTTTATTCATAGTTGGATCTTTAGCCTTTTCCAAAAAATTACATTCCAAGGCCCTCTACTCCTAACCTCATCAACTACCTTGCAAACCAACATATACATATGAGCTCAAATTTTTTTCCAATGGCCACAAAAGCACAATGAGTCAATGGTACAAGAAGCATAGTATGAGATGAAGCCATCCCATTCCTATAAAAAATAACCTTAGTTGAAATCTTGTACAGATGGGAATGTTCCTTGCCCAAAATAGTTAGGGCATATAAAGAGCACTAGATGCTATACCATATCATACCATATATGAGTGTAAGACTGTAAGGTGCATTTAATAAGTGCAGCTTTAGAAGTGCAGCAAATTGTAGAGGAACTAATTATGGTAAGAAATTGTAAAATCATGACTAGAAAGGCATGTACCGGCTACTACTACTAAAACAATTGTTACTTGAAGAGAAATGCGATGTAGGATTTGAATGGGTCCATTCTAATCCGAAGCCATAAACAATTGTTCAGTGTTGATTAACTCATATGCAATGCTTCAAGAAAGCAATCAATGAGAATAAGTGGACAAGAATACATGTTTTCAAACTGGCCAACCGGCAAGACCATATATATGAACAATATCTAACAATATCACATAATATTCAAGGCGATTGGCTAATCAATAGTTTCACAGCACAACCAGTTCTTCTAGGAACCCATGCATTCATGCACCATTCTACATTTCTACCACTTAAGTTTTCCATAAGGAAGAAAGACTATATTAAAACTACCCAGATGACAGTTCACTTCTAGATATCAGGAATGGGGTTGAGACTTGAGAATGAAAGTAGTGTATAAAGTAGAGGATACCAGCAGCCTACTCTTTAAAGAAGGTTGTATGAATGTCATAACAATTTGAAGCAGCATTAAATTTTCAACCATATAACTTCAAAACAAATAGGAAAAAAAAAACCAACAAATATTATCTCCCTAACCTCACACCCCTCCAGGTTTATCAGCCAAAGTTAAACAGCCCACCATCTCTCTCGGTGCTCTGTCTATAACTTCACCACCTGTCTATCTCCTCGAGAAGCTAACTTTTTCCCTCTAGTTCTTCCTTCTTCCATCTCCCCTCTGCAGACAACTACAAACTCCTTTGCCCATTATAACCAACTAATCACTCATGCTACTGTATACTGAAACTTTAATGATAAACTCAACCACGAAGGATTTAGGGACCTTTGTGGCTAAAAATCAAGTAAGAAAAAGATCTAGTGCTGCTATATCATCAAAAACCATAATTGAGACTCTGGCTCCAATCTTTCCATCTACATTTTTCATCTCTTTGGTAGAGGGGGCAATAGTAGATTTTAATCGGGGAGTGTCACAGGTTATTTTATGTGAGGAAAGCTGAAAATGGTAGATTTGAAGGGGTATACAGAACTCCATAGATTCATAGAAGATGTTAAGGCAGAAGAGACTGAGAGAAAAGTTAGAAAGAGGTGGTGGATAGGTGGAGATTATGCCGGCTGGGGTAGAGCCAAGCTGACAATGATGCCACGAGGGGCAGTAGACCTGGCAAATCCTGACTAGACCCGACCCATGACTCGAAATTGACCCAAATACGACCCGAAAATGACCTGAAACCCGAAATTGACCTGACCCGACCCATACCCGATCCGAAAATAGAGTTGACCCAATCCTGACCCGACACCCGAAATTAACCCGAACAAACCCTATACCCGAAATTGACCCGAACAGACCCAATACTCGAAATGTTCCGAACTAAAATTACCTTATAATTGAACTAAAAATGTCTAGTGCCAAAAATAATTTAAATTGTTCATCTTCGCCACGCTCATAAATCGAATTGATAGTTCTTATTATAACAATATTAAAATATAAAATTATTGATTTGAGCTAAATCCACAAATTAAATGGAACAACCCGAACATGACCTGACCTGATTTTGACCCGACCCGAATACGACACGAATTGACCCGACCCGAACTCGACCCGATACCTGACCCGAGCCATACCTGAAACCCAAAATAACTGACCCAACCCGTACCCGGCCCAAGCGACTCATTTGCCAGGTCTAAGGGGCAGCAATGAAACAAGTTGGTTTTTGGGAAGGCTCGAAGGGACAAGGTCAAAGGCTTGAATCAAAACTAATTTGTTTTTGCTTTTATTTTTCCCTTTTATTCAATTTACTGAATCCATTAGAATCAATAATTCTATATCAACCCTAAGGGAAGAGGTAGGTTTACCAGAACCAAATCTGGCATTTCTTTGGTCTTCCTTTTCTACCAAGTAATACTGAGGATTCAGGTGATTCCAACCCCATATCAAACAATTACTGTCCCACCAACCAAATTCTCCCCCTTAGAGTTGTAGAAGCACATGCGCCAAGCACAATAATTTTTGTCACCCTTCACATTTATTCCACGGACAATACCCAAACAGCTACCTTGGGGGGAAGGACGGAAGAAAAGTGTAACTCCTTAGATCACAGTTAGCAATAAGAAGATTATCAAGAAAGGTAGTACATTTGAAATCAAAAACTCAAGTTTCCAGCATGCTACATTAGCAGTTTCCAGGGAGTATATCTTGATGGGTATCTAGCCCATTGTTAATCAATATAACTTTCTGACAGTTAGATGAATACACTGACCTCTTTAAATGCCATCTATGCAGCAAACTTCCTACTTATATAGAATCAAAATAATAAAAGAGCCAGTGTAATGCAAGGTTAAATGAAAAATCTGAGTTTATCAAATACCTCAGCAGTTCTGCATTTATTTTCAGCCCTGAAATTGCACCTTGAGCAAACTGTAGCAACTCCTCACGTTTTACCTACAAAGTGGAAAATTGATGAAAGTAATACATACATACAGTTCCCTGGCATCAGACCCAGGCAGTAAAATATTTAGAAAATCATTATTCTACCATCAGGTCAGCCACTAAAGAGAGCAAGGCTTGTCACTGGTAATATTTTGTTGTAACAAATTAATCAATATATCTAAATCAGTCACTGAAAAGAAAAAAGATTACCATCAATCAGCATTCTTACCAATACTTCATCTTCATAGCTTGAGAAAACTTGTGCCAGATCCTGAATACTACTTACTATAGCATGATGGACTTCTTTTCCACCAGTGAGACAGAGCCTGCATTCATTTACTTTTTATAAAAATTATCTCCGACAACAAGCAAGCAAATTTCATGATCAGAATGTCAGAGCATAAAAATTAAGTTAAATACCAAAATTATATACAAGACAGAGATACATGAAAAGCTGGTGATAGAATCACGAGTTCAGCTGATCACACATGTCTCTGCATGAAGTATTACCTACATGAGAATAATGAATTGTGTCCATGGGGATATTCTTGCAAATATAAGGGCAAAGGAAAAAAAATATTGGTTTCTACATTTTCTATAACTGTCATTAAGAAAGAGAAGAGGCTAAATGAGTTCCACTTGCAGTCTCGTGCAAAAGGAAACCCACAAGCACTTTTGAAAGGGCAGGGGTGGAAGAGGTAGTTAGAAGCAACTAAATATTCAGAAGCAGAACGCTTCACTGGTAATATTTACAAACATGAAATAGACTAAAAAAAAAAGAAAAAGAAAAAACAACTCAATTCCAAACCAGATTGACACAATCATTTCAAGCCCTGTGGCTAAAATTTCATTGTTTCTATGATGATGGAAGCTAGAAATTAAGCATTAATATGAGAATTGAGAACACATCAATTTCTGATGAGCAGCAAGGGCATCCCTATCACCAGCTCGAACATCTACCACCTTTATTGAAGCATCCTGAATGTATAGAGCTCATCACTGCCAAGGGTATAAGATGAGACTAATCATACTGGCATTGAGATCTGGCCCAAGTCAGGGTAACATCAAGAGCCCTGTGGACAGTAACTTCACTTTTCCATATGATCATCAAGTTTTCAAAAATTTGACTGTATAGTTGCACGCATAACTCTTAAGCAATGTAGACCTAGAACCAAAAAATTTCCTCCATGTTACAAAGACTCTTAATTCCTCTATTACCCGAAAGTCGACCCTTCTGACTTTAACATAGGTATGGAAACTTGACTTTTTTTTTTTTGACCAAGAACATGGAAAATATTTATTACATAGCCAAGTCAAACACTCATACACAGACAAGTCTGACACGGCCAATTAAATCTGAGTAACATAGATAGCCTTTAGTTGACACGCTAGAACAATATTTGATCCACTGCTAAAGTTGAGTGCATGTAACATTCAGCCGCCAATGGGAAATAGCATCCTCATACTCTCATAGTGATCCTTAATTATTTCAAAACTTAGAAGTTTTCTTCAAAGAATATCAAAGACATTTTTCCTGCAATCCTGTCCTATTCTTATAAATGTAATGATAATGGAAGTAATCAAATATAAGCTATTATGATTCAAAGTAGTAATAACCAAAACATACTTAATCATTCACAAACAGTTCCATTCAGACATTTGAGATAAAACAATTATGAATACTTGCACAGTACAGGATTAACCATAAAACAATACTGCATTAATCTATATCAATGACAAAATCATAGCTTTATTACCAGAAGGATGGGGTTGTCTGCATGAACCAAAATTTATGACGTGTTGAAAACCAAAAAGATCCTCTTTCTCCAATCATTTCTATCTACTGCTATATGCACCTGCAATTCTACAAACCCACTTTCTTCATGTCATATTTAACTCCCTCTATCCAACCCATCTTCACTTGACTCCTTTTGAAATCTCAATTACCCCAATATCTTCATTTCTTTGTAAACTTCATCCTAGATACTTGAAATATTCACTAGCAGGCTATATTTCATGAACACAGATACAAGTATCCAACACAAGTGCGGATCTGAGTTCCACATGGTAATTCTGAAATTTGTGGATATAGGGACACAATCCTACATTTGAATACATTCACAAGAATACAGAAATGATATATTACTCGTGATATTGTAAATTTAAATCTAATCTATTCTTTCTCTCACGGGCGGCACAGGCTCTACGCATTGTGACTTGGTTGAGGTGGCCAAAGCCAAGCGCTTTTTGTCACCTTCTGTAATGTGCTCCACCTGGCAAGGTCAAGGCGTATTAACCTGCACCTTAATTTCACCTGGAACCTAAGGCGCTTTTTAAAACTAAATTTTATGCACTTAAAATAAAAGGATAGTACTTCGTACTTGATTTTGGCTTTTCAGTTCTAGAAATAGAGCAAATACAAAGCTGTTAAATGTCCGATTGAAATGCAGTATAGTACAACATTACACTCACAAACAATAACTCATAATACAAACTAAAAACAGCTTAATATAGCTTAGACTCTGTTCTCTTCACCTTAAAAGAACAATTTCAATCAATACAAATCAATTTCATTTGCTTTTTATCCAATAAAGATCTATTTTTAAAATTTAAAAATCCATAGAACATATACAATAGTGAGTGAGCAACAATTAAAATCCATTGGCAAAAATAAGTCCAACTAAGTAAACATCAATATAAATACGGAGCAAGTAAAACAATGTCTCAGTTCAGCAAAAATCAAGTGAAGAGAACAGGCTTTAGTCATGAATTCCTGACTGCTCTGTCTTAATCCTAATATTTTCCACAGAAAATGATGCCCATCCAAATCAATAATACACAGTTTAAAACTAGGAAGAGTCTGGGTTGACTTAACTCAAAAGATTTTTAAATTTTCCAGATTAACAACTCACCCAAACATCTCCAAAAGTAAGGAGACCTCTTCCTCACTTGGTGCCTCAAGGATCTGGATCATAAAAAAGGTTGTGCTGTTAGCATCTTTCGTCAAGAAAGGCAGAGCTGAATAATCTACTGACTTTTGTTCCAAAAGACAACATAAATTCAAGTTTCAAGGAGCTTTTAAATTCAAGGAGTATATAAACACACCTAGTCTGAGTTAAATAAGAGACAAGAGGCATATAACAGTTATACAGCAAATTTACTGAGTGCATACCATTGACAGAGTTATGCCTTCAAGAGCCTGACTGTGAAGAAAAACATCCCGGAAGTTCATAGGTTCATACTGATCATCAGAATCATAAAACAGAACCTGCCCATTTACAGAAAGCAAGACAGTCAGAAATGATGCTCAAAATGCATACACAGTAATACTATCACAACTCAACATAAATATAATGGATTAAAATATACAAATACCAGTAAAAACACAAGTTCAAGGGTTAAAGCAGAAGAAAAGTTTCACAAATTCATTTGAAACTTGAAAGGATGTCTGTTCTGAAAAGTTAACCATCTGAAATACAAGGTCAAGCCTTTATGAACAATTACACCACATTACACACAAAGAGAACGAGGTTAACAGCATTACACTGATGCAAGACTCCATAAACAGGGTGGGTAAACCAAGGTTGACATTGCAAGTGTTAGTTTAGCATACAAGATAGTGACTAGACCTACAGTTTAAGAGAAAAATAATGATACACAATGTAACTTTGATTTTTTATCTATCAAACCAACAACATATAATGTACTTATCATGAAGAAACAATTTGAGAAATCAGAGATAACCATTTAAAGATAAGAATATTTTCATCAATAAAAGAGATGGAAGAACCAATCTTCTACTGAACATCAGGAGATGAATTACATACGATAGGTAAAAGAGCACGGGACTAAATAGAGGTTTAATATAAGAAATTAAACAAATAGATAAAAATAGAAATAAATAAATTACCAAAAAAAAAAAAGGCTATTCTACAAAGGAACCGGAGTTAGAAGGGAAAGAAAGAAGCATGCCCTCAAATTTTGCAAGCCTAAAAATCAAAATAGACCCCACTGGTAATAAGTATTAATTTAGCTGGGAATAAGGAGTATAAAGGATATAAACCTATATATAAAAAAATTAAATCAATAAAATGAAATATAAAAAAGAAATAAAATACAAATAAAAAATACAAAAATTATATTAAAAAATAAATAAATAAATAAAAAATAAAAATAAAAATAAAACACTGCTCCTTGGAATTATCTTGCAAAATAATACTACTACCTCCATCACTCACCGATTTACCAATTTTACCATTTAGAGATGTCTTAAAATATAACCTTTTTCTTTTTTGGGCTAGGAAAACATCTCAATTCTCAAGTCAACTCTACTTTTATTCACATTTCAATATTAAATTACAAACTATCTTTCATCACATCTACTTCTTCTGTCCCACAATTAAAACAGTACCCACAATCTTTAATCATATACTTCCTCTGTTCTTTTATTAATCGCAACGTTTGGAATTTGACACTAATCATACATACTCCTTTGACCTTCTATTGTGATTTGTACGTTGGGAAAAATATAGTCATGAAGAATCTTGTTAGATACATCTCAATCTATACTTTCTATTATCTAAAATCAACTTTTTTTTAATTTTCACTAAAAGATATTCAGAGATATTAATGATATAAAATGTGCAATGGCAAGCATGAAACCCTGGTTGTTACAATTATAAAAGAACAAAGGAAATATATTATTTCTCAATATATTATTGTTCAATATATAGCCAACAATGCCATCTAGAGCCCTAGTCTCTTGGTGTTTGTATCATGTACAGCAAAGGCTAATTTATAAGTCTTGAATTTTCACTTTGTTCTACTTGAGTAGACAGGTGAGATAGGTTAAAAAGGGGAAGTAAACATTGAGATAGGTTAAAAAGGGGAAGTAAACATTGAAGGTTTGCACTTGTATAATGAATTCAGAGGCTAAAAAAGGAGTGTTGCGACTGTAAATTACATAATACTAGAGGACTTCTGTCAGAATGGGATCATGTCGAGTATCAACAATCCAGTGAAATTTTAATTATTTCACATAATTAGAACTTTTTTAAATTAACTACCATCTGTAGAGTTTTTATGATAACTACCTTTTACATAACTCTTTCTCACTATTCGTCATATCTAAGGCAGCATGACCTAAGAAAAAATGATTTATTACAAATTTACAACCTTTGAATGAACACCATTTTGCCAAACAATGGTGAGCAGGAAAAGTGCTAAAGTCTAATCAGAAAATGTAAGGATAGAAAAATGTTTATGGCATCTGGCTCCAATGGTCAACTTAGATTCAAATGGTGATAAATTCAGGGACAATTTAGGGTTTTTTAACGATTAAAATTTAGATAGTAATTTACAAGAAAAAGTCACAGAAGAGAGACTTATATCATAGAAAAAAGAAATCTTATCAAACAAGTTTCATTCCAAAAAAAAAACTATACCATAAGTACTTTTTGGCAAAGTTTCCAAATTTTGCACACATCTTAAAGCAATGTGAATGTAACTATATATACATGTGGCAATCATGAAGAAGTGAGGGACTGCCTCACACCTACACTCCTCATACCTCACAACTGTGCTATAGAAGATTATAGTTAGAAAAAAATAATAAGAGTTATGTGCTTAGAAGTCAAAGAGGTTGCCTAGCACAGATTTACTTACCAAAGATGGTTTCCTTGTGTTATCATTGGTTTCATCATATTCAAGATGCTGCTCAAGAGTCATTACAGTATCTTCAGTTGAATCTCCCGATAGCTTCTCAATTTCATTTAAAAGATTTAACCATCTCCTCAACAGCTGAACTCTTTCTGGCCCTTGGCAGCTGACAGAGGCCTCCTCCAATCTCTTGACAGCAAGCTTAAAGCTTTTATGGTTCCGAGTTCCCTGCAATTTTGTTTTATTAGAAGATTTAGAAAGCCTTCTAAGCAAAAGATTCAGAAACTTAAAACCGGTAAATTATACCTAAGACAATAGCATATAATACACAAAATAACCAATTGTTATCACAGAAACACGGAGTAAACAAAGAACTTACACAATGACATCTTCATTGTTTTGAGGTACACAACCCAAATTTCAGATACACATAGGAGCAAATTAAGCTTATTAATATGTTAACCCTTTATTTATTAGATAGAGTAAATCATTAATCAAATTATCAGCCTGATGCCTCTTTACATCAGTGGTGTACTGGTGTGGTTATAAGTCTTAAAATCTATGGACCTCTAAGGTTGATAGAAAACAATATATTCTTGTCTAATTTCACAGAAAGAGTATCTGCTTTTAAGAAAAAATGAAACATTTGTCTGCGTAGCTTCATTTTTGTGTGCACCCACTAGCTGATTACAGGTTTAGAATCTAAGCCTTTATCAAGACCAATTGCATTACAGATGGAGTTCTCTGGCAAACAATCCTCACATTGTGGGCCTGAATTTGATGGCCAATGCTCAATGTCCACAATGAAGAGATATATCGTACTCTCTAAGATTATTTGTCAAAAACTACATACTAGACGTGCACTTTTGAAAACAATGACATTTTATTTTAATTTAAAAAAAAAAAATAAAAAAAAAAAAAAAAAAAAAAAAACAATAAAAGTTGGTGTAGTTCTACCTCATCTTAATATCTTCCGTCACATTTCTTCATCTATGGGACCTACTTTTCAATTTTCTCCAAAATAACTTTCGTTCTTTGACGAATTGTTTGTATATGTGATTGTTTTTACACAAAACTCACTCTAAAATTCACACTTTAAAAATTAAAGCTACAATGAGCACTCAAAATTGAGTGAGCTTACATCTAACATGTTTTTCTTCAATTTTGTAAATTATTGATTGATGTGCAATTGAAAATATAGGGTTTTACTTAAGTTTACTTCCTACCCATTTTAATTTTTAAGGGCTCGTTTAGCATTGCTGTGATTTTCTGTTTTTTGGTTTTTTGTTTTTCAAAATCATATGATATGTCATATAATGAATCAAAAATTAGTTAAACTTGTTAAAATCATGATAATTTTGAAAAATGACAACTGAAAAGTGGAAACACCTTTTTCTTGTTTCCTTTTTAGGTTTTTTGTTTTCAAAAAAGCAGAAAACTGAAAACAAAAAATGATGCCAAACAAGCCAAAATTAGGGTTTTCAATTTGGGTGTTTTTAGTTCATTTTGGAGGTTTTAGGGTTATCGGGTTAGAAATAACTAACTGTTTATAATTGATGATTGAGAAGAGTATTGAATAAGGGAGAGGTTTGAATTTTCAGTGAATGAAACCTATAATGTTCATATTTTATATTTTTGTTTTGAGGCAATCATTATATTTAATTTCTCATATTATTGTGTCAAGTATTGTGAGAATGAAAGAACATAGAAGTGAGGAAGGAATTGAGTACAGGAATAAAGAAAATGGAATAAGGATGATGAAGACAATAATATATAGGGGCATATATGACATTTCAAGTGGCATAAAATGGAAGGAGGTGAAAAAGTGGGGCCCTTGGAAGGAAAAATATGCTATGAATCAATATTTAGGGGGTAGGGATTTTTAGGTATTTGCATTATGTGTTAGTAGGGTTGAATAAGAAGATAGTTAATTAGAAAGAGAGCTATATAAATTGAGCTAATTAGAGAGAGAAAGAATCATGATGAATATTGTGAAATACAGAGAGAGAGAGCCTTGGGAGAGAATCCACCTCTGAAAAGAGAAATTATCCTTTACTTGTAATTTCAACTTATATCAGCTAAATGCCTCCTCCTTGCTTAATTCTTTCATTTAATTACTTAAATCAATCCATAGCTATGCGAATTCATATAAAAATGTCACACAAACCGTGAACAGGTTGTGTTAGTGAAGCTTTTGTTGTTTTAAAAGTAGTTTAATTAAAACAAAAATATAAACAAAAGTTTATACAAGTATTAAAATAAGACAACACATGACTATGTTTTTGATGTACTCATGCACCCACTTTTATTTTCCAATTTTCAATGCATATCAAGACGATTGAAATTAGACACCACATAAATACCGGTAAGATTCATGGTCAAACTATGAGCTCTTCAATCGGAGTGCGTAGTTTCCGACAAAAAATCCTACTCTCTATTCATTATTTTGAGATGCAACTATAATTTTGCAAGTTAGCTTAATGTTTTATATTCAAGCTAGCACATACACTCATCTAAACAGCAAAATAGATTAAATTTTTAAAAGCATGCGGAAAATCCAAAAGCAAGTTTGAAACATATGTTTAGTTCCTAAACTTAAATCTCACTTGTGGTGACGAGCAGTTGCAATCCTTGTTAATACTTTCACCATCTTTAGGGGAGTAAGAGAGCATTAGGTTTCTCATCAAATCCTTGGATTCATGTAGAGTTAAGAAATATGCCTTTGCTTTTCTAATTCACCAAAAAAAATGAGTGAATGTCATTTGTGAGCCCCACAAGACTTGCATTAAAATGAAGTTGTTTACTACCTCCGTTAAATATTAGTTGCAACTTTGGGTATTATTTGTGAGATATAAAATATTCCAAAATTGCAACAAATATTTAACGGAGGTAGTATAAACTTTCTGTTATTCTCTATCCTAGTTTTTTTTATGTTGTTGTCTAATTAACTCCATTAGGTGCTAATGTGCTGTTGATTTATTTTAAAAAATTAAACTTACAAAATTTATAAAATAAATAAATAAATAATAAAAACTTATTTTTCAAGAACAGGACTTTACTTTTGTATCTACGCCATTGTTGGAGCTTGTTGTATAGATTTACAATAAAATTTTGGTGGAATCTGAAGTTTTGACCAATATTTTAGTTTTGTTTACCAATCCAATTGAAAAGGACAAAAAGGTTCTTACAATACTATTAGAGACCCCATGCATTGTGCTAAAAAAGGTTCTCATGTGTAATCTCAAGGATTATTTCTCGTAGATCTTAGATAGGAAAGAAACAAGCAACGCTAGTACTTTTTTTTTAATAGAGCAACGCTAGTACTTTATAGCAAGTTAAAAGCAATAGAAAATGCAATGAAGCATTTCAATTAATCTCTTATAACTAAAGCAGCAAATCAGCAACTCCATGACCTCTATTAAAAAATGGACAAAAAAATTAAAGAAAGTTCTAACATTTCTCTCCCCCATTTATGCAAAACAAAGAAAATTGAAGAGTACAACATACCATGCCCTTCGCAAACCGTAATGTTACGTTTGGGTTATAGAGCTATAGTGAAGAGAGAGATGTTATTCATAGAAAGATAATTGAAAAAGTTTATGCAAAACAAAGAAAACGGAGAGTACAATATACCATGCCCCTTGCAATCCATTACTCCCTTTGTACATTATTACATGCTCCACTTTCCTTTTACAGCCGTATTTCATTACTTGCTCCATTTCCTTTTTTGGATACCTTTCACAATATTTTAATAATTTTTTCTCTCATAGTGGACCCCCCAACTATCATACTTTAATATTTCCATAAACTCTCTCCTCCCAACTATCATACTTCATTCTTCCACCAACCCCACTTCCTTCATATTTTATTACTTTTGATTATTTCTCCTAAGATTCCGTACATGGAGAAATGGAGCAAGTAATAAAATACGGAGGGAGTAAATGTTACTTTTGGGTTATAGTGCTACAATGAAGAGAGCGGTGTCATTTAAAGAAAGATAATCTAAAAAGGAGCTTGCAAAATTATAATTTGAAATCAACTAAAATAGTGAATAATAAGGTCTTAACAGTTGTTTCCTTAACAGGGCATGCATCTTGACTGAGAGGTCTAGTTATTCTGTTTAGTAAAATCCCATTATAACCTGTTTGACATAATAAAAACGACTTATGGTATCAAGTAAACAAAGCAAATAATAGACGCCCAAAGTGATGTTTTGTTGTAACTTGTAAGACAGCCCCAATTTAGTGTACCATTGAGAAGATATGAAGGGTTAGGAAATGTGCTGGAAATGGTTGGCAGAGGGAACAAGGGAGGGTGAATTAAATTTTTTTACACAAAATGTTTTTTTATTTAAATCTGAATTGTTTTGATCAACATGTTCTTAGGAGAAAAAACTTAAGCAGGATGAAGGTGAGATAAAAAAACTCTCACTTAAGCTAAATACCTGTAGCAAACACAAAATTATTCTTTTTATATTACTTAACCCCTGGCTTATTTTAACCAAACTACTTTGGACTTCACAAAAAATATTATAGTGACTATTTTAGATCCATAGTCTCCATACAGAAATAAGATATTTCACCATAGACCCTTCTTAAGCTTATCTCACCTCTCTAAACACTGCCAACACAGCACAAAATCATGTACTTCACCAATTCCAACCCTTAGAGCCTAAAATGGCCTAATTTTAAAACAATACCAATAGCAATTTGCTTATATTTGATTCTTGAAACAAAAATGGTAAACAAAGGGGTTTCTTCTCCATTGATTTTCGGCATATTCCACATTGCCAATCCAATGTAAGTTGGCTTACAATAATCACATACATTCACTGTGACTCAAATAGGCTTAATTTCCAACCATAGACATCACGAATCAGCATTAACAAAACAAAAAGGCAATGACTTCACAAAATAATAACTAAAATGTTTACCAATTTAGCAGCAGGGGCAAACTAACCCAAACTCAGGTAGAGCTAAAAGGTGCTACGGTAATGTGGTATCTCTTAGACTCATACAATTATAATGTTACATACTACCTCCGTTTCATATTATGTGCAACATTTACCAAAGATGGATGCTACACATTATATGCAACAAATATTTTCTTTACCTTTTAAGTTGTCATATCTCTCTATCTCACTCTTAATCACATGCATTTCTATCAAATAAATTTTGTCTAGGAGTCCGTGCCAAGGTCTTTGTTGCACATAATATAAAACGGCAGTAGTACAAGTACATTTTACCGTGGTGCTTCGGATAATTCCGGTCCTATATGCCTTGTACCAACATTCAGTATCGAAACACATAAATTCAATAACCTAAGAAGTGAAATTTCCAAATGCTGCACTATTTGAAATTAATACAGTAATGAACAATACATTATCATTTAAATAGCTAATAAAATCCAATTGACAGAAAGAAGAGAGGGAAAACTAACAATACGATCTTGGAGGAGCTTGGCGCCTTCAGCAACAGCTTGACCAGCATGCTGGACGACAGAATCGGCGTAATTTTTGACGGTGCGAGTGATATTGTTCTTGTTTCCAACCTCCACTGCCCTGCTCACCGCCGTCCTCAGCCACGACATTTTCCTTCACCAAAATGATCCGAATTTCTTGCAGAAATCGTTAATGGCGGTTACCAGAGAAATCGAAATGAAATTATACGAAGAAATTGGGGATTTCGTAGCTTTGATTTGTAGCTTCAATGTTTAATTAGGGATTTCAATTGTTGTTTGAAGGTCAAAATGGTGGTTTTGGTTGAGAAAGGGGAGAAATTGGGGGAATATTTGGAGAAATGAGAAAAATTCAGCGTTTTCCTTCAATTTGACAAATGCAAATCCCCGACCCGTTTGAATGCAGGTTTTTGACTTGGTTTTACACTTTGGCCGTTTGGCGCTCCTATTTTGGACCCAAATTGTTTTTTGTGGCAAAATTGTTTTTTCTTTTCTTTTTTGGGAATCAAAGAAATTACTTTCCAGCTCAGAGTCTGTTTGGCTAAACTTTTAGAAAACAACTTCTGTTTCCTAGAAGTAGTTTCTTTCTAGAAACTATTTCTTAAAAAACATTTTACAAAAATAGAAGTGTTTGGCCATAGAGTTGTAAAAGTATTTCTAAGAAACAGAAACAATTTATAATGTTTGGCCTATAATTTGTTCTAAAAGTTTTATATCTTTATTAATTTTTGTAAAAAACATATGTATTTATTTTTTAATGGGATTTATTTATTATTATTGAGTAAAGAATAAAGTAAATTTTAATTAAACAATGTCACATTTGCAAATATCTCCTCACTGTTGCAAATATCTCCTCATTGTTACTCTGTTAGCCCACCATATTTCTCAACAACCCACATCCAAGAGCACCGTATTTATATACATGAGACATGTGACTCAATTCTGTTTCCTAGAAATAGCCTTTAGATCTAAAAATTCGAGTAAGACAAACAAAAAGTGAAGAAGGGTCAATGACCACATGTGACTCAATGTTACATGAGACATTAGAGGTGTGATGCAGACTTGAAGAGGTGAAAGAAGTGGTTTGGAGAGAGAAGGCAGAGGTGATAAAATTGGGTTTGTCTTTATAATTAAAAAGTGTCATTTTCTACTTTTATGAGGGCATTATTGTCAGCGAAAATATCTAATTAAATTAGCAAAATAGCTCCACGAGAAACGGTATTGAGAAGCTCCAAATTGCCGGGGAGCACATTTGGGCTTTTTGAGAAACAGAAACTTATTCTCTATTTACCCTTGTTTGGCCCTTTTTTTAGCTTCTTAGGTGTAGAAACACTTTTAGAAGCTTGGCCAAAGAGGCACTTACTCACTTCCGTCATTCTTTTTTACTTGACCTAACTTTTTAGGATAACGGTAAAAGGCAAATAATAAAGTGTCATTGTTCGGCACAAGAGTGTTGTTGTACGACACAAATTGTCGGTTTGACAGATTTCACACGTTTTTAAAACTTCCATAACTTTTGATCCGTAATTTGGAATAAGGCATATAATACGAAGTATATCGTTAGAAAGATCTTGAAGTCTACTTTACAATTCCATAAGAATTGAGTCAAATCTTTTGTATATTTTAAGATATGGTTGTTTGAGTGCAAGGCGTCGGTTTTGGGTCGAGCTTAAGTATTTTGCTCATATCTTTTTCATTTTAAATCGGAATTGGGCTTATGATATATCGTTGAAAAGTTTGTTTTACGACCTATTCAACCAAATAGTTGGTATACACTAGACCCTAGTGTAGGTAGCCCAACCTACACTCCCTCTAAACGCAGCGTTTAGAGTTACTACCCACACCCCCTCCACTAACCCACAATAATTACCCACTCCCCACAATAACCACAGTAACTGCATAACTAACTTCCCCTACCCCACATATATATACATAAAAAAAATAAAAAAAAAATCAATTTCAAATCATTCTCTCTCTCTAAACACCATCTTCTTCATTTCTCTAGAGTTTCTCTCTCATCAAACCCAACGAATCGGAACAAATTTCAATTTAAATCACTGAAAAATTGCTTCAAAATACTCCAAAATTGCTTCAAATGTCTGATATTCGAGAAGAAATTAAACAATCACAACAAAAAGAGTAAGTAATTTCGTTAGTTTTGTTCATTTTTTGAGATTGTAGTGCAATTTTATGTGTGAAACCTTAATTTTGTTCATTTTGTTGCGATTGTAGTGCGATTTTGCAAAAAACCACTACAGAGAAGAACATGAAAGAAGAAACTGCAAAATCGGAGCAAAATGTATCTAAAGAGTAAGTAATTTTGTTCATTTTCTTTCGATGACAATTATAGTGCGATTTTATGTGTGAAACCTAATTTTTGTTCAATTTTTTGCAATTGTAGTATGATTTTGGAGAAAAATACTTCACAGACGAGTAATTTGTTGAAAATTTCTGAAGAAATGTATGAACCCTAACTTTTGTAAAACCTAATTTGTTCATATTCTTGCGATGAAAATTATAGAGCGAATTTATTTGTAAAACCTAATTTTTGTTAAAATTTTTTGCGATTGTAGTAATTGTTCTAAGATTTTACTGAAAATAACTAAAACATTAACAATTTATTAAATAAAACAGAGACGATGATGATGATGTACCTCTTCAGTCAAGAGTAGACAAATTGAAAAAAAAACCGCCAAAATGATCCAATTGTAGATCCGGAACTTTTAAAAGATATTGACAAGTCAATTGGTACGGATTTAACAATGTCTCCACTACCAAGGTAATTAGTCATTTACAGAATATATTATGTTCATGTCTAATATGCTAGTTGTATTTGATAAAATTGGTTTTATCTTTGTTTAATATGTTATTTGTATATGATCATATTTGATACTCATAATGTTCATTTATAGATATAGTTATGATCATATATTTATATTTGTTCATATGAGTATTTATTGAGATTTAAAAACAAAAATACATTTCATTGAAACATCATTGTATATGATCATATTTGATACTCATAATGTTCATTTATAGATATAATTATGATCATATATGTATATTTGTTCATTTGAGTAGTCATTGAGATTTAAATAACAAATATACATTTCATTAAATCATCATGCACATATATAAATATGATAATAATCATTTCAGTGATATGCATTCAAACTAATGTCATGTAATTAATTTATAATGTAGTGATGTGCCATTTAGAGTGATACACTTGCTTCAATTTAGAGATGGGAAATCTGAACCATTAACTCTAAAGAAGGTTATAGAACAAAATGAATATGGTAATAGTTATGAAAGATACACTTTAAACAAGTAAGTTTATATGTATAAAATAATTGTTTTTACATTCAATTATTGTACATTGTATATATATACCAAACTTATTAGGTAATTCTTAAAATTTTAGTGAAAAAAAAAAGGTTCGAGTGAAATTTGTTATGTCAAAATCAAGACCACCAGAGACAAATCAAACAATAAGGTATAAAAGCTTTATACAAAATAACTAATTATCTTCTTCATTGAATAAATTAGTTCATACTTTAATATCATATTATATAAAATAATTCTGTTTTTTTTAAGTGAACAAAGTGAGAACATTCCTGCTACTAATGCAACAACTAAGAGTGTGTCTGCTACACATAACACAACTGACAAAGAGAGTAGGGATGAAAGGTATACTAATGATCAATTTTATATAAACAAATGTTCATTTTTATAACAGTATATTTTATGTACAATTTATGTGCATTTTTTATTTAAAGTATTTCTTAATATTGATTTCAGCAAGCAAGAAGAAGTTCAACCAAAAGTGCAAAGCAATCCAGTAAAGAATAGTCTTGGCCAAAAGTAAGAAAACTTAAATGTTCAATTTAGATAGACTATATGTTCATTTGAAAATCAGTACAAAAAAGTTTGCTCATGGCCAATAGTAATATAAGTTATATGTTCATTTTTTTATTTACTAATCAAAATTGTAAATTCAAACATATTTTTAATGAAATATCAGAAAACCCAAAGATGATTCAAGAATAACAACATTAAAGGACAAGATGCAAGAAATACATTTAGACATAGAGAGAAACCCAAAGTATGTTTAAATTTAAATAATTGAATTAATTTAATCAATTAATGAATATATTTCAAAGTTAATATCATACATTTACAGAAAGTACAAAGAATCGACAATCAGAATTATGAGAAATCTCAAAAGAATGGAAAAGGCAAGCAAGGAAATCAGGAAAGGTAAATGATCATATTTATTGAATATTTTTGTTTAATAGTCATAAATATCAATTTTAACAATACTATTACTTTTGAAGGTGAAGCAAAAAAGAAAGAAAAAGGGCCAATAGAAGAGAAAACTGTGGAAAAAGGTAAAAATTTTAAAATGTACATTTTTATTACAAAAAATGTTCATATTGGAAAAGCATAATATTAAATATTCAATAAGATTAAAAAAATTAAATTTTAACTAAATAAATTTTAATAGAAGTACAAGAAGGAAAAAAAGGGACTGAAAAAGAGAAAAGCCCTAAAGACAAAACTGTGGAAGATGTCTTTCCAAAGACAACAAATGTAGAAGGTAAAAATTTATAAATGTACATTTTTATTACATAAAATGTTCATATTGGATCTACATAATATTGAATGTTCAATAAGATTAAAAAAATATATAAATATTAACTAATTAAATTTTCATAGAAGGACAAGAGGGAAAAAAAGAGCCTGAAAAGGAGAAAATCCCTAAAGAGAAAACAGTGGAAGATGAGTCTACAAAGACAACAGATCCGAAAGGTAAATAGTGGAAAATGTACATATTCATTACCTGAAATGTTCATTTATATTGTATATAGTAAACATTTGTCATCCAATTTAATAAATGTTTATTTAATCTTTTATATTTGATCATTTCATATGCAGCACAAATTGCACCTGATTTTGTTCAAATTGAGGATGAAACTTATCTTCTAGATCAAGATGATGATAAAGTTTCCACAAAACTTAGTGAGGAGACAGCTCCATCATCACAAAAAAGTGATCAGTCAACCAAAATGAAAACAAGATACAAAATGGTTGCAAGGAAAAACAAAAACAAAAGCCTTGTTGTTGTGCCAAGTGGTAGAATTACAAGGAGCCAAGGTAATCATAATACTTTTCTGTTACACAATAAATATTACACTTTCAAATATACTAACATAAATTTTTTTAAAAACAATAGATGTTCTGTTAGATGAATCTGAAAAGGGAAGCCTGAAGAAGGATGTTGAACCTGCTAAAGAAACCGCAAAAATAGGACAGAAGAGAAGAATGTCTACAAGGAATTTTCCTATTCAAAAGGAAGCTGATGCACCACCTCCAGCACCTACTCCAATAAAAAAAATGGCAGGTGCTCCTGCTGAATATCCTCCAGACCAAGGCAAAAAGGGTAAATGTTCAATCTTAATGTATAGAATGATCATTTATGATGGTATATCATTAATGTTCAATTTCAATATATAGGTGGGAAAAAGAAAACTCTAGAAGAAGTGAAGAAAACTTCTAAGGTTGCTGGCAAAAGAAAAGCAGGTATATAATGATATATTATAAATGTTCAATTTCTATATATAGAATGATCATTTGAGAAAACAATTTTGTTCATTTTATCATTTGCTTACTGTACATTTTCAATACTTAAACAAAATTATATATTTAATTTTCAGATGTCAGTCCTGCCAAGAGAAATGCTGGAAAGAGAAAAAAAATACAAGAAGTACCATCAGATGAACCCTCTCAAGATCCTACTGATGAAAGTTCTACTGACAGTGATGATGATAGTGAAGAGTCAGTTTATAGAGCAGAAGAAGAGCCTGTCAGTGAGGATGATTATGAGGTGGAGGAAGAGGAGGAAGAGGAAGAAGTAAAGCTAAGGAAGAAACAGGCAAAGAAAGGGAATTCAGTGAAGGCAAAGGTTGAAAAGGAGGAGCAAAAGATGGTACTGTATGATGAAGGAAAGATTGAAGGTAGGAGAAAAAAGAAAATGAAAACTGAAATGGTTCAAGCAATAGAAACTGATGAAGTTGAGGAAATTCAGGAAGATGAATTTGAGGAAGAGAAATCTTCAAAGAGAGGAGGACATGTGAAGTTCATTGCATGGATAAAAAAGATGACACCTACCCAAAAACAACAAATTATTGATATAGGGTTAGGATCACTTCTTGACATTAGTTTACCTCAACTTGATCAAAAGTTCTGTAACTGGTTATTGGGAAGTTTTGAAGAAAATAGCCAGTGTTTTGAACTACCAAAGAATGAAAAAATAGAAATTGAGGTAGAGGATGTTAGGGTAGTTTATGGCTTGCCTACAGGAGAAATTCCAATTGTTGAGCCAAAGTCTGATAAAATTAGTGAGGAGTATGCAGAATTTCTGAAGAAATGGAGAAAATCATGGTCAGGAAAAACTCCATCAGTGAGTCAGGTATGATCAGTTTTAAATGTTCATTTTAAATACATTAAATGATCAAAAGTATAAATGTTTTGTTCATTTTGTTTGCAGATTGTGAATGGATACATAAATGATAAATTCACCAACAACAGACCACCAAGTGAACATTTCATTACTAACTTTTTAGCAGTGGCTGTGAACTGCTTGATGAAATGTGTATCAAACAATCAATGCCATTTCAAATTTCTTTATTCTATGATGGACAAAGAAAACATAAAAAATTTGAACTGGTGTCAGTTTGTATATGACTCACTTATCAAATGTCATGTTGATTGGAGAAAGCAGCAAGGCAAGGGGTTCTACAAAGGCCCTCTTCAATTTCTGATGGTATATTCTTAGATACAAGATGTTTATTTAAATTTAAATAAATGCACTTTTTTTTATTGTTTATGTTCTGTTCCATGTTTTCTTTTTTCTTGTAGTTGTTCTATTTTGATAGAGTTCAGAGGTTAGACAAAAGGCCTCCAAGAACAATTCCTATCATATCTGCATGGAATAGAGACATGGTTCTTGAGAGGTTGAAGATTGAATTAGAATTGGGATTTGGGAGAGGGAAAATTCTACCAAGGATTGCTGCAGAAGTTGAAGAAAGTCCTAAGGTTATAAAATGATCACTTTTGTTAACATAAATGTTCATTTGTATAATCTGAAATGTTCAACTGCATAATTTTTAATATTCATTCATATAGGTTTTTATGGATGATTTTGTTTCCCTGGTAAAAACAACTTGTTCAAACCTGTCAAAGCTTTCTTCAAAATTGGTGAAGGCAAAGGATATCTTCCCTGGAAATGACTTGGTGAAAAAAGTTGATGAAGTTTTAGGAAAGGTGGTAGCTAGGGAACCATCAATTCTAAGCCAAGATGAAGAATTCTTTGGCAGTGAGGATTTCCTAAATGCACTTGCACAAGCTAAGAAGAATCTGATGCAAGGGTCTGAAAAGCAAACAACTGAGAAGCAAATGACTGGGAAGAAATTAACCAAAAAGGGAAAGGAAAAAGAACAAGAATATGACATCAGAAAAGCTTTCAGCTTGGGGTTGACTCCACCTTCTCCAGCCATTGGTAAATTCTAACTAAAAGAGACTATATATCCTAATTTTTATATGAAAAATTCTAAATTTGTGGTCTAAATTGTCATAAACAGAAACAGGGCCCACCTTTTCAACACTTGGTGATATAATTGAACAACCAATAATTTCAACAAATGGTAATATGTTCATATATTTAATAATAATGTACATAAACTTAAGTAGAAATGTTCATTTCTAATTATTATGTGTAAATACTATTAACTTAGTGTATCTCCAAAATGATGATTTATAATACAGCTGGAGAAAAGGATGTGGGTAAAACTTCAGCAGCTTCAGAACAAAGAATTGAAGAATTTTCTAGAACTGGTATAATGTTCAATTAAAAAGTGTAAAATGTTCATTTACAAACAAGAAATATTCATTATTAATTGTATTATTTTGTTAGACGCAGCAACTGGTTCAAAATTTGATGCTGACACTAGGTCAGATAATGAAGGATTGCCTAGAACAGGTATAATGTTCAATTATAAATACTCAAATGTTCATTTACAAAGAAATTATATTATATCTAATTAAATTTTTTCTTAGATGCAGGATCTGGTTCAGTGGTTGATGCTGACCCTAGGTCAGATGGTGGTGAAAAAAGTGATGATCCAAAAAACACAGTTGGAGGTGGAAAACAAAACAAGGAAGATGTTTTTGAAAAAACAAAAAATGATGAAAAAGTGGAGGGGTAAAATCCTGAAGACATGTCTTACTATTAGGGTTATGTAATGGTGTAGGATAAAATATCTAGATGGAACAATTTAACTTATGTTACTATCGTGTTGTAACTTGAAACTGGTGTTTCTCAAACTATTGTATGTGTGAACATTATTTTGTTGAATATGTAATATGAATGTATGGTTTATGTTAAATCAATAGGTTTATGTTAAATCAATATCTTTCATTTTATGAATTGAAAATGATTCAGGGTGTTACATAAGAAGCTTTTATTTTATTAATATGTACTGACATTGTTTCACTTTTCAGTGAAAACAAGAAGATTGTTGCTTCATCCTCAAAAGTCACAAAAAGGTACATTATTTATATTAAGTAAATGTTCAAAAATAATAATGAACATTTTCATATACCTAAATGTACATTTGTGTTATGTAATATGACCAGGAATGATGATAAGAAAAAGTCAATTGCAGAAAAGAAGAAAAAAACTAAAAAGGAAAAGGTTGAAAGGTATAATTTCAAATTTATTTATATACACTCAAATGTTCATTTATGTTCCTCATAATTTTCTTAATTTAACAATATTTTATATTGAACAACAAGACCAAAACGCGAAAAGAAAACAATTCCTCCTGCTTTCCGATCTCCTTACTTGGTCAAGTACAAGGATCTGTTTAAAGATGAGAAAGCCATGAACCAAATTGCAGTAGACTTTGCTCTTGGTGGAAAAGATGAAAGGTAATTACTTACACTAATTAAACTTAAGGTTTAATATCTTTTATAAAAATATGTTCACATTCATATTATTAAATGTTCATAATGCAGTGCACTCTTATACTATGATGGCTTGAATCTCATCAATAGAAATGAAATGAAAACTCTTGGAGATGATGTTGAAGTGACAAATTGTGTCATAGATGGATGGGCAAGGTTTCTTAATCATAAAAAGCCGAGAAACAAGATTTATTTCTCAACAGTGCTTCATGTTAGTCTTTCTTCTTTTTTTATATTATTGATTCTATTTTCCTATGATAAATAATTGCTAAAAATTCATTTAACTTCTATATGTTTGTTTGTATTTCAACAGCACATTATGTGCACAAATAGAGTTTGTCAAGAAGGATCATCAATGAAGACAAGAATTAATGCCTTCATAGAAAGAATTGACAATGAACTGAAGTTGAATAAAATTGACAGCATTGTTGGATATAAACAGGTATTAATTCTTGTTTGATACAAATGTTCAATTACCTTCAATATATTGTCCAATAACATTATATAATTTGTTCAGGTCTTCTTCCCAGTATCAACTTCTCAACATTTTTTTCTGTTGTGCGTCAATCATATAGAAGACAAAATTCATATAATTGACAATAGAAAACTACCAAAAAAGGTATCAGTCCAAGCAAAATATGAAGAATAACCAAAAATGATGGTGAGATAATATGTTCATTTATAGTTGACTACATGATCAATTATATTTTATTAATTGTTCATGTCTTCATCACAATACAAACTTCTAAACAATTTTTACTCTTTTTTCTATCAGTTAAAAGGATTGGCAGAGTACATGAAACACCTTGGATATCAAGATGCAAAAAGAATTGAAGACTACACAGTTGTTTTGGAAAAGATGAAATGGCGTAGCAACAATGACTATACAAACTGTGGAGTTTACATTATGAAGCATATAGAAACCTTCACTGCTGATCCTAATGAGAGCTGGATTTGTGATTTAAAACCAAACAATGTAAGAGTTATAAATGATCAATTATTTAAGATATAATATTCATTTATGAAACAGTAAAGATTGTTTAATTAAAATTTGACAATTCATTTTGTTCAACAGGTGGAACAAATTAGAAATCTAAGGCTCCAATACACAGCAGAACTGATGTTATTTGAAGAAAACACTGAATCAAGAGCAAATAGAAGGAAAGCTAGAAAATTTGCAACTTTGTAGTTTCAAATGTTCATTTACAACTATGTATATGTTCATTTCTTATATATGACTATTTTTTTTTTTTAGAAGTAGACTTATGGATTTTATTTTAATATTATTGTAATTGATATTTCATTTTAATCTTTGAATGAAAGTTTTTTATATAATAGATCGAAAATTCAAAATTACAAAATAGTAATTAAATCAACATTACAAAAAAGTCTAATGTTTATAAAGTTCTGGAATACTAATTATTTATCTTTATTAGCCAAACGTTTAGCTACACTTGTATCAAAAAAGGCTAACAACTTATCATATTTAGAAGAAATCTTTTTAGAACCTAATTGAACATTTCTTGATTGAAGAATTGGAACACGAGCACCTTGATCATTTCTTTGAACTGTGGGAGGAGTAACTTGAACATTCTGAACAGGAAATCCTTGATCATTTATTTGAACCGTAGGAGAAATAACTTGAACATTTGTTGATTGAACATTCCTGGAGTTGGATATGATCATTTCTGGATTGGTGTTTGAACAATTCTGAGTTTGATTTTGAACATTCCTGGGAACAGTAGGTTGAATAACAACAGGAGATTTTGTTGACGCACTAGTATGAATTGGAACTCTTGGATTAATTTGAGAGTAAGTTTTAACACCAGAAGCACCTTTATTTGCACCAAAATTAGAACAAGGTTGAACAGCAGAAACACCTTCAAGATTTAAATCCTTCGCCTTTAAAAAAAATTAAATTGATCATTAATAAACCAGTATATGATCAGTTACAAACACTTATACAAACAAATATGGAAAAAAAAAAAACCTTAGCAATAGATGAAATATCAACATCAATAGATATGATAGATGAAAGAGAGCTTTCACCAGTAGCCTACAAAAAAACCAAAAAAAAATATAAAAAATAAAAAATTAAATAAAAAAAAATTATAATATAGATCATAAATGTTCATATACCTGATCAAAATCATTGGAAATACTATGATTTGATTCCTTAGAACTAGAAGGAATTTCTTCTACAACAGCTGATTTTAAGCCGACCTATATTTTTAAATTATAAAAATCAATATTAATAAAATATAAATAAAATGTTTTTTTTGGCACATTTGAATTTACCTGAGCCCGTTTATTGCTCAAAACAATCAATTCAATGGGATCACTAATAGAATTAGCATAAGTAACAGCACAACCGTTCTCATCAAGTTCCTATTTAAAAAAAAAAAACATAAATGATCATTTACGAAAACTGAAATGATCAATTTGAAAATATGAAATGATCATATACCTGTACAACTGCTTGCCCTATACCCCTTTTGTAAGGAGTGTACAGAGACTTTTTCCTCTTGAAATTACCCTTTGCCTTGTTACACTGCTTCTCCAAGGTACTCTTAGGCCTTACATTCCTCTCACCTTTAGGCCTAGCTTTTGGAGGATTCTTGATCTCAAGATCAACAATTTCAACCTCTTTAACAGGTTCACTAAAGTCAATTACACCTGATACACTCTCAACCTTTTCTTTTAACAGATTGAAATAACACTCAACCTCTGCCCTTGCATTCAAAGAATTCTGACAACTTGTTATCAACTTAACAAACTTTCTGATTGTTTGTGACCTCCAAACACTAGTAGCCACAACATTTGTCCTCAAAGTAGGTTCTTCAATACCATGACTACACATGGCAGCCTTTGTCCATCGTTTCATTATATACTCTTGTGGAATATTACGCACACAATGCAAATGATATACTCGAAGAGAATGAGAACAAAGTAAACCAGTCTCACTAAAGTACATGCATGTGCAACAAATTGCATGTGTTTCCTTATTAAAAACAACTTCATGCTTAATTATATCCTTCCCAGGCCTCCAAAGAAGATATGAATATTCTGGAAAACGCAAACCATTATCAACATGATCATAAGCTGTCCCCCTAATGAACTCCTCTTCAAAAAGAACATAAGCTTGAATAGTGTACAATGATCTTGCATGATCTAATATACCAATATTAGCAAAAGCTAGGTGCCTATTACCCCTCAGAGTATTGTAATCTCTTGCACCTTCCTTACTTCTCCACTCAGAAATGACATCAAGAAAAACATGATAAAAATCACATAAACCTTGAGTCTTATTAAGACGTTGTGAAACTGACTTATTAGTAGTTTCACTACGTTGAGAAGACAATATACCACCAGACCAATACTTCTTAGAATAAGCAGGACACCACATTTCCTTTATTTTATACAAATCACATAACCAATCATCATTTTCACATTTGTATTTATCACACATCCTGTATAACAGAAATGATCATATATTAATTTAAAAATGAACAAAATATAAATTAAAATATGTACATTTGTGTAAAGAATAATGATCATAAACAATATGGACACTAATAATATTATGATAACATACATAACAAAGTAAATTGTATGATCATATGTAAAACACTAAATGTTCATATATATATCACATAATAATCAAATATATCACAT
Organism: Chenopodium quinoa; assembly: GCF_001683475.1. Taxonomy (NCBI): domain Eukaryota; kingdom Viridiplantae; phylum Streptophyta; class Magnoliopsida; order Caryophyllales; family Amaranthaceae; genus Chenopodium; species Chenopodium quinoa. The sequence continues at coordinate 2,581,534 of NW_018744895.1, forward strand.
AATAAAAATAAAAAATAAATACAAAAAACAATAATTTACCTTTTCCAGAAATATTCAAATTCAGCAGGAGTTTCACAATACTTCAAAAGATATCCAAACAAATCTGTAAAGCCTTCCAAAGCTCTCAATGCTCCAATGTGTTTCTTAGAATTTTGTTCAAGATGCCATACACATAAACGATGATGAACAGTTGAAGGAAAAATGTTTCTTATACCCGCTGCAATCGCTTGTGCTTGATCAGTCATAATTGTAATGGGACTTTTCCTCCCCATTGAGTGCAAAAATGTATCAAACAACCAATCAAAAGACTCGGTGCGCTCATTAAGAATAAAACCCATACCAAACATGACATTGTTACCATGATGGTTCATCCCAACAAATGGAGCACATATCATTCCATATTTATTAGTTCTATAAGTTGTATCAAAAACCAACAAATCTCCAAAGTAATGATAATCTCTCATCATCCTACCATCACGCCAAAAAAAAACTAACTAAAGCACCACTATCATCTTGTTCAAAAATCATAATAAAAATCTGTCTCATCCACATGTCTCTTGGCAAAATATTTAATCAATTGGTTACCATCACATCCTTCAATTTGGGCAGCTTTTTCAGATGACAATGCATTATTATAAGCATCAGAAGCAGTAAAACAAAGATTAGGAGATCCCCCAACCTCCTTCTTTAGAACCCTCAAAGAATCAGTAACTTTGACTCCACTCAATTTCATTGTTGAAATGAAAAGAAGCTGCTCTTTATTCACATCTCTTTGAGACCTTATCAAATGCCTTTTTTCAGGAGGAATCATAGCATGATTATGAACCATTTCATGTCTTGTACATGTATAGACCCCTAAATGATCAATATGAAACTGCACAAAAGCTAAACAACCAGTTCGATGATCCAACTTCTCATAAATCCTTTTATTCTTACACTTATTATCTTTGAATCCCTCATTACAACAAACAAATCTTTTCATCAAAAAAGAATCATCTCTTCTTCTCTTACTCTTCCCAATTCGAATTCCAAAACCTTTCCTAAAAGCATATTCATTATACGCTTCGAAAGCTTCATCTTCAGATTTAAATTCTTTATCCTTTAATTCAGACTGTTCTGCTTCTAAATACATAATATCATCATTTTTTTCCACTGCACAATATACAATTATAAATGATCATAAAGAGTTTCATGAATGAACAATAACAAATAAGTAAAATGTTCAATATCAAAACAGCACATGATCAATTGCAAAAAGAATTTCAGCACATAATATTTTGAACAATATTTTCATTATTTACCACTACACATAATATCGATATAAAAATGTAAAAATAAATGATCAAAAATGACTTTAAGACTGAACATAAACACATTAGTAACAATGAATAAGAAAACATAAACGATTAATTGAAAGTATAATCTACAAAATATACGACAAAAACACACAATTCTAAAACACAGAGAAAACAACAAATGAAACAACAAATGAAGCAACAAAATGTTCATACAAAGTACAACAATCCAAAAACGTTCATCATAATGTAATCAAAGTAGTAAATTCAAAAATCGAAAGTGAATAATAATACATCAATTAAGTTCAAATTAACAGAGCATTATAACAGAACAAATTAGGGATAATTAAAAATTGAAAAATTATGATCACAATTACTCACATTGTTGCACAAACGAATCAACGAAACGAAGTCCAGAAGGAAACACACGCTCGCAATCGCGATCAAAATCAACGCAATCTCCAGATGCAGAATTCGCCATTGATGATCGGTAACAATTAACGAATTCGTTCAAAAAATCAAATGAAGAAGATGAATTAGCGAGAGAAAAATGTAGATCAAAAATGGAGGTTGGTTGATCAATTGAAGAGAGAGAAAAAATAGGGTTTAAAATCATATATATACATAAATTGAATAATAAGAATCAAAGGAAAAAGGAAAAAAGAGGAAGAAAAGAAAAAAAGAAAAAAAGGAAAAAAAAAAAAAAAGGAAAGAATCGCAAAAGGGAACTCAATACCAGCTACAAAACGACGTAGCATAGGGGGGGTGTAGGGAACACACCCTACACTAGGGTGTAGGGTAAAATTTTCATTCAACCAAATAAGATTAAAATCAAAGTTATGGGCCACGAAAATCAAATTTTCTCGGTTTTTAATCAAAGTTATGGGTCACGAAAACCTTTCAAGGCAAACCTCTATCACATAGTTGGTAACCACCACCCAAACAAAGTTGGTCGCAACCACACAGTTGGTCGTTAGCTGATCCTATAGGGTATGTTGGCGGAATTCTCATTTTATAGAAACTTAAAAGGGTTAGTGTGAGCATTAAAAGTGAGAATTCTCAAGGGGTGCATGCCCTTGTTTGAGATACAGAATACTCCTCCTTTCTTTTTATCTTCAATTTAAGCTAATTATTACTTCTTTAGTATAAGCAAAATTCATGGAATAACCTGCTTGATGTCTCTAATGCAATTATTATTCCTTGGTTGGTTGTCGATGATTTAAATGAAGTAACTTGTCAACAAGAAAAATGGTTGGTTGTCGGTGATTTCAAAGAAGTAACCGATGTAGATGTGATATGTTCAAGCAATCCATGGACTCGTGTCGCGTTATTGATCTTTGGTTTAATGGCCCAAAGTTCACATGGTTTAATTATAGGAAGTTCAACCCAATCCACGAAAGACTTGATGGGGTTGTGGTAATCAACAATGGATATCCTTGTTTCCAAATACAAATATTTGGCACCTTCCCCGCACAACTAAAGACCACTGTCAAATTTTGATTCGTTTTGATTCCACCGCTTCACACTCGGGTTCAAACCTCCATGTGATTGTCAAAACCGGACTCTGAAGGTGTGGTGTTAGGGGCTTTGGCATGTGAAGAGTCAATGTTGTACCACATTAAGTAAAATTGCCATCAATGGTCTAGAACTCTATATCCCACTGGATAATTGTCTCACGGATGAGCAAAACATATCCCGTACATGCAATATCCTTTCCAGCCGAAAAAAAAACTTCCACAGGAGTAATTGAATTCGTCGCCCAATTCAGCTCATTAATTCTCAAACTTCAGTGGGAATAATTAAAATTCCTTTCTTAGTTCAGCTCGTCATTTCTTAAAATTCAGCAGGAGTAATCGAAATTCCTCGCACAGTTCAACTCATCATTTCTCAAACTTTAGGGAGAGTAATCGAAATTCCTCGCTTGGTTTAACTCGTCGTTTCTTACACTTTAGGGGGGAGTAATCACGCTTCCAAATAGTTTCCTTAAGTCTTAGAACCGCTCTCGCACTCCTAAGACTTTGGGGGGCTTAGTTGTATAGTGAGGATCTCAACCGAATGACCCGTGAGAAGTACCAATAAGGTTGGGCACTCTAAAGAGCTATCATGAGTCACCTCAAACCACCTCTTGGAGGGCTAGTTGTATGAGATAGCTCATGAGCTATCTCCTGCTCCTAGCTCCACCAAGGATGGTGCATCTCAATACCAAGTACGGCATACTTGAGCCAAACAGCTCATTAAGTCGGCGTCAGCTGACCCACATAGCTCCGACTCAGAAGAAGACAGGATGTTATAGGAAGGTTGGGATTGTCTCTCGGCCCCTTCCAAAATGTATTGCAGATTTGCAGGTATAAGAATGTTAGCCTACGAAATGGACACAGGCGAGGCCAAGTGGATGAATATTTATGACTTGGTGAAGCAACTAGTAGAAATGCGTTATCTGTAGGCGTCGCGTGAAGTGCGCCTACCTTAGCATAATGTGTGAATATGCTTGAAAATCATATGAAGTTGGATTTGACTAATATAATAAGGACAAGGGAAAAAGTGGGGAGCCGCCAACAAATTTTTAAGAAACTTGTAAACAATTCATGAATTTTAACGAAACGGACAAATGCAACCATAATTTGATCCATGAAGGTGACAAGATAAAGTCGTATCTCCTAATCAAAAGAATTACCTAAGTCCTCTAACTAAAGCAGATAGGGAAGTAGGGTCGAATCCACAGGGAAACAAGTCTTTCTATTCCTAATTAATTAATATAATCTAAACTATTAAGTAACCAATTTATTTTTTAGGGGAATTAAACTAAAGGAACTAATTAAATTAAAACGATTAAGATTTATTAGAATAACAATAAAACAAAGCCTAGGGTATAGGTTCACCAATAAATAATATTACAGGGTAAAACATAGTAATCAATCATCAATGCATCAATTAATCAGATCATAAAGGGTTTTCGCTACGTATTACAATAAAAAAAAGAATTAATCTACCGGCATTAACACGCATCTCTCGAATCTTGACTTAACCAATTATAAATTAACCTGCCTATTGAAACTAAGCCTAAACATTAATTCTCATCTCTCGAATCTCGAATCAATATTGCAAAACTCATACAATTAAACCAGGCCTAATCTGATTGCATAGCATTAAATCAATCAATAGGAAATTAACCAAAGCATTAAAAATCAACAATAATAATTCACCCCTTCATATTATTTATGGATCTTCACAACCCTAGAAATAAATCTACTCACACATATTAAAATCTAAACTAAGCAAAGCAAATAAACAAGACATGATTAAGCAAAACAATTAAATTACTGAAAATAAAAAGGGGAAGAAATTGTTACCAAAGTAAACGGAAATAATGAATTGCATAAACCAAAAGTGTAGAGAGAGAACAATAGTAATAATCCAAAGCCTAAAGCTAAATCTAAGAAATTAACTAATGAGAAGAGGTACCCGTATCTAACTTAACAAAACGTATTTATAATTAAGCTCAAAAAAATACTAATTAAAAACAAAGTAAAAAATTGAAATCCTCTTCAGAATCACGCGCCCGGTCGGGAAAAGATTCGCCCGGCCGGGCCCGCCTTTTTGCTTCAGTGGAGTCTCGCTCGCGCTCGGTCGGGCGGAGCTAGGGCGAAGTGTTCTTCTTCTTTGTTCCTCGCCTGGCTGGGCGCGCCTTAGGGCGAGGCCACTACCCGATCGGGCGAGCTCTCGCGCAAGGGATCATCTTTGATTGGGCCATTTTCTTGGCCCAATCTGGATTTCCTCTTTGGGGCCTTTATAGCTCGGTTCAATGCCTCGGTCTCTTCTTTGCCGAGCCCTTAATCACTGATTTGATAACACTAGCCGATCTTGGGCTACGAAAAATGGTCATATATCTCTAATGCTCGTAGTGGCTACCATAAGTCCGGGAAAATGCTCCAATCTGCAATTTCGTTCAAAATAATGACAACTCTACAAAAACACTAGAAAACATATATTAGTAATAAAAATAGCTCCGTAGAGCTCAAATAAGCGCAAATATGACCACAGGACGGGAATAAAAATATATATATAATAGACTCATCAGAAGGTTACACCTCACTCATAATCTATGAGATTACTAACTTTATATGGTCTCAAAACAAAACTAGAAGATCGTAGATAAAGGTACGAAATAGAGTCAAGGAGACAATTTTGCCATATTGCTTGGCCTCTATTTGATTCTTATTGTGACAAATATTAATGGTGATTTAGTTGACATACAAACAATAATCAATTCGCTCCAAACTAATATTACTAAATTGGTTGAATATTAATTAATGCATACATAAATCTAAATATTGTGATCACTTGTCTACAAAATTAAAAGGGAACCTAAGTCAATTGTCCAAATTGCTAGAAAGAATAATGATTGGGAATATTAAAGTGTATAGAATAGACTATTTTTTGTCTGATTTGGTGCCCAAAACCCTAAAAAAGAGCCCGATATTTATAAGCTAGGATGCAGGGAGAAAAAAAAGGCAGAAATTTTCCGCGACAAGTCTAAATTGTTGTGGCACGTCAATTTTGTCATGTCATGGTAAAACTAACGAGGCACGTCAGTTTGGTAGTTTTCACGCGGTTTTAAAAAATTCCATACACTTGATTCATAACTCAAAATAAGGCATCTTTATCATTGGAAAGCTCTAGAATTATATCTTCCAACCCAATTAGATTTAGGTCAAAATAATTTGTAGGCTTTAATATATGGATGAAATAGTGCAAGGACGTCGATTTTGGACCGGGCTTAGTACTTGGCTCATATCTCGTTCGTTTTAAATCATACTTGGGTTTATGATATATCATTGGAAATCTTATTTCAAGGGCTATTCAATCATATAAGAGTTTCATAAAAGTTATGAGGCATGAAAATCAGATTTGTTCGGTAAAAGTGTTTGGGGTTTTCTGATGTCCTGCGGGAGAGTTACAATTCTGAGACTGGAACCGGACGCCTGTACCTGCAAAACAAATGGATGCTCCGGACGATTGGAGATCCGCCTCCGACGGTCAAGTTAGTACTTGATTAAGGAGTAATTAATGCGGAAATAAAAGTAATTGGGTCTCTCTAGGTGAGAGTATTAAATGTGCGTAATCCCCCTTAATGAGGATTAATGGGCATATTTATATGCCTTGGGATGCGTGCCAGTACTAGGTTTAGGTTAAACCTAAGGCTGACTGGGCCTCCCACAAAGATTGGGCCTTGTTGGCCGGTTTTCCCATTTGGAATGGGTGGACACGTGTCACATTGCAATTGGTGCAAGGAGGACGAATCTCTTGATGACACATGGCAGGCTCCTATTGGCCTACATGAAGGACACATGGCGAAACCTGGCTGGCCCACGTGTCGGATGCTGATTGGTGGATAAAAATCCCCTAATCATTTGCCCCTCACAGGTGGCACGTGACTGGTCACGTGTTACCTGTGACAGGTGTCGCACCGTGACAGGCGACGGCCTGCTATAGATGTCACTCGGTGAAAGGCCGAGAGATTCTCCCGCCCAAATTTTGAATTTTGGAAGTGACCCTTCGCCTTCTCACTTCGCCTATATAAGGGTGTGTTGACTTCAGTCATTTTCACACTTGAGAACTTTTTAGAGAGAACATTCGGCCCCCTGAACTTGCTCTGACATTCCGGACTCTTTCTGCCTACCGCCTGTTCTGACAAGCCGGCTACTCAGGATTTTCAGAACTCCGTCAACTTCACTCGTTCAGGTAACCGTCGGTTCTCTTACTCTTAATTTTCTCTTTATTTTATTCTTTTTTGAAATGGCACCACGGAAGCACACGACACGACCTAGGTTAGTGATCAGCCGGTCACCGGGGACGGCTGAATCTAGGACTAGGAGTGCCGCCTGCCCTTTTCCGGACCCATCTTTGCCCTTTATACAAAGTCCGACTGTCTCTGTGTCTATGCAGAACATGATGGCCAGAACAAAAAGAACTGCTAGGATCTCGAACTCAGACGGCTCCTCCCACAGGGTGCCGATTAGTGAAACATCTGACCAGGCGCCAGATGTGGAAGTGAACCAAGGCGGCTTGACAGCCGTCAGTTCTGAGGGAGGGGTCAAGGTGAACCCTTCCCATTTTACAGTTGACATGTCTACATTCTCTCCTACTCCTTTTGAAGGAGAGAAGGCGGGCCCCTCTGGGAGAGGGGAGGAGTCGTCCTCTTCGGACTCGTCAGAGGACGAATCCAAGTCTAGCTCTTCTAGTCATGCTTCTCTGGACACAGAAGAGAAAAACAACCGCCTACAAGAGGCGAGGCTTTCTCACGCAGTTGAGAAGGGGAACAATTGGGCGGAGCCATCCGCCTCTTACCGAGAGCAAAATACCCCTTACTACTGCACTGTCCCACGGGGCCGGATCACGGCCATGCAAGAGAGAGTGGGGAGCTTTATTGCGAACCACATAATGGGCCCCGACTTTTTAGTTTTCGTGCCGGATCCAGAAGACACAATCGTCTGGCCGGCTGGTACTAGTTATGATAGTGCCTGCTTTGGCTACTACGAGGCGGCCATCAGGGCTGGTCTGCGCTTCCCACTACATCCGGCTGTTCAGCGGATCTTGGATGGGTATGAGTTGGGGTTATGGAAGTTAGCCCCAAACTCCTGGGTCAACGTACTCGGCTATGTGGCCGGGTGCAAACTGCACGGGGTGGAGCCAAACTTCGAGGCTTTCGCCCACATGAACTACCTCAGCCAGACCCCTAAGGTAGGCGGTACCGGCTGGTATCAATTGACGAGCCACAGAGGCTACCTCATGACAAGAGGTAAAGCAAACAAGTGGAAGGATTGGCAAAACACCTTCCTTATCATTGAAAGTTCAGACACAGAGCTGAACAAGCGCTTCAACAGGTGGAACAAGAATCCGCCTCTTCTTGCAGGCGGCCGCAGCATGCCGCCTGTTCCCCCCAAGGCTAATAAGGAGATCCTGGATAGAGGACTCTTTAAAGTAGAGTCGAGGGTCGACTCTACTACAGGGGTACGAGAGCAAGTACCCCTGCACTGCGTCCCGAGCTTCAAATGGCTCTATGACGAGTACTTTTTGGCTGCCTGTGGCCTCAGCAGTCGGTGCTCAAGAGGTAGCCGGCCTGTCGAATACTCTATTTTTCCATGCATTACTGTTATGACTTTTTTATTAACTTTGCTATTTGTTCTTGCAGCGGACGCCATGAGCAAAATTACCGCCTCCAAGACTGCGGCGGCCATGTTGCGAGCCTCCATCATGCAACAATCCTCAACTGACTCCCCCAACAAGGGGGCGCCCTTGGTGAGCTCCGAACCTTTCACTCTCTTTTTGGAGTTGGGTTTATGCATATACTGACCGAGTGTTTTTTTTTTTTTTTAGACGGGCACTCCAAGAGCCTCTTCTTCCCAACAGCCGGACTCCAAGACCCGGAGGACGACTGTTGCGAGCTCTCCTGGTACTGCCAGGAAACATGCGGTGGCTGAGAAACAGCCGTCCACTCCTTCTAAAACTCCAATCGGGCCGCCTAGAAGTATGAAGCTGTCCTTGTGAATTTAGACTTGCTCCCTTCTTTACTAGGTCTAACTCGTTTGTTTATGCTTGATGCAGCCGGTCCTCAGGAGCCAGACTTGGTCGAGGTGGCCAAGTCTATGATCAAAGCCGTCCCTCCGGCTGAGAGGGAGGCGGTCAGGGTTGTCGGCACCCTTGACCTAGACGGGATTGCAGGGGTCCTTGCTGAGGTATACTTAGCATATTTTTGGTTATTTAAATTCCAGGACGCCTGTTTTTTGTTTGAAAACTGACGCCTATTCCCTTTTACTTAGTCCCTGCTCCGAGTGAACGGCCTTCGCAAGCCGCTTGACAGGAAGAACAAAGAGGTAAAGGCTGCAAAAGCTATGGCCGCCTCTGACTGTGATAAGGCAATGTTTCAAATTGCCCAAAATGAGGTTTTGACAATTGATTTTCTTTATTATCAGGCGCAGGCTACTTCTGCTATCCGGGCTCAGTTAGAGGCGGCCCAGAAGAAAAATAATGAGCTGGAGGCGACCATCAACAATCTCAAGGCCGAGCTGAGACCTCTTCGCCAAAAAATGTCCTCATACGACACCTTGGAGAAATCCTTGGCACACGTTAAGGAACGCCTGGTGACCCAGGAGAAGAGTCTTACTCAGGAGCTCTCGGCAAAGGCCGAGCAAGAAAAGAAGGAGCTGGTCCGAGAGATGATGGAAGACTCTGCTCAGATCCAGCGCCTGACCTGGGGCCGCCTCTTCCCCAATGCCGACTTTTCCTCATGGGAAAAAACGTACCGCCAGTGTTCTGATAGATATAATCAAGAGATCCTGGCGGCTGCTGAGGACGAGGCGTTGGACGAGGAGGAACCGGTAGTGGCGCTTGTGCCGCTTGGGGTGGATGCATCGAAGAAGGATGCAGCTGAAGCCGAGTCCAGCAAAAAGAGTGCTAACCAGGCGGCAGCTGCTATTATTGAAGATCTGCCCCCTTCTTAAGCTTTATGTCTTCTTTTTACGGCCTGCGTGCCGTTTCTTTCTGTTTACCCGGCCAGGGGGCCGGGGTTCTGAATATTTTGCCGGTCTTAATGACCGGCTTCTTTTTGTATCTTTTACCCGGCCAAGGGGCCGGGGGTATGAATATTTATGCCGGTCCTTCTGGCCGGCTGTTAATGCCACGTGGATGCCTTTATGCCAAAATGTTTCGAATTTGTTTCGTTTCGAATTTGTTAAGTATCGAAACTCTGATATCCAATTGCATACTTATACCGACTGTTTTGCATGGCCGATAGTTGCGGACAGGTACGAGGTAGTTAGTCACGCCACCTATGCCCCTGGACGACTGGTTGTCTGTTTCCAGGCTAAGCGATCAGTCGACCACTTTAAAGACTGGATCCCCTTCAACCAAGTAGGAAGGTGGTTTCCTACCTGTCTTTTTTTTTTTTTTAGGCTAGAGACTCTAGTCGGTCCAGGCCGACTGTTCCCTGCCACATTTAATCTAGTGTGAACAGGCGCTGTATGAACACCTTTTTAGTTTCATACTAAATTTTTAAGGAGTGACAAAGTAAACATGGTTGTTACCTAGTCACCGAGTGACTGAGTAGTAGAGGTTTCAAGCGGTGGGTACCGGTTGTTCCCCTTTATTCGCCAATGTTTGTTGGCTATTAACTCATAAGATACCGACTGTTCTTATCCCAAGTAGTTCAGTCGGTTGGTTGACACGGATGGTTACTGCGAACACTTGTTTGACCTGATTAGTCAATTAAGTGAGAGGTATCCTTGTACGGGAAACGGCTACGTGGTTTTCTTGGTTAGACAGTCGTATAGGTGTCGTATAATGATTTTATAGAACAATGTTCCACCCAAAAGGGAGTTGCTCTCTGCGACGAATTTCATCCGGATGGATGCCGTCGGACGCCTGCTATAATGTTGGGACAGGTCGAATTAAACTTATATTTGGATCAGTTGGCTTGGCGCCTGGTCTGATCATTTCAGCCATGAGCCTTTGATATTTCTTGGTGAACTGTGTTATGGGAGAGTAGCCGGTTGTGTGGAACAAGCGGCGTGCCCCTCTTAAGTAAGAATGAAAATTAAACATGGAGAGTAGCCGACTGTTTGTCAGTAGGCATGCCCCTTTTAGTACAAAATTGAATAAAACAGCAAACTTTTATTAAGTATCCCTCGACTATTTACATCATTCAAAAGAAATATTTCTTAAGATTATCTACATTCCAGGTTCGAGGCAACGGTTGGCCGTCTGGTGTTTCCAGACGATAGGTACCATCCCTGACCTCTTCATAAATTCGGTAGGGTCCTTCCCAATTGGGAGTTAATTTTCTAGACTCATTAGCCCTACCAACTACTTCCATTTTCCTAAGTACAAAGTCCCCCACTTTGAGTGGACGCCTGTGTACTTTTTTGTTGTATGATCTGGTCATTCTCAGGCGGAAAATTTCATGGCGCAAGACAACATTGCCCCTTCTTTCTGGGAGTGAGTCTAATGCCAGGCGCATGGCTTCCCAGTTTGCCTCTTCGTCATACAGCATTACTCGAAGAGTCGGCTCGTAGTGTTCAATTGGAAGAACAGCTTCCGCACCATAAGTTAGGAGGAATGGAGTTTCTCCAGTCGCCCCTTTTTCAGTTGTCCTAATGGCCCAGAGAACATGTGGTAATTCATCCGCCCATAGGCCGCCTGCTCGCTCAATCTTTTTCTTGAGACCGTCTGAGATGATTTTATTAAAGGCTTCTACCTGGCCGTTTGCTTGTGGACGGACGAATGATGCAAAGTGGTGTGAAATTCCTTGGTCACCCAACCAGCTTTTGAGAACAGGCGTCTCAAATTGGGGACCATTATCAAAAACCATAGACATGGGAACCCCGAACCGAGTGATGACATTTTTCCAGATGAATGAAATTACATCCTTCGTTTTGATTCCCTTTACAGCCTGCGCCTCCACCCATTTAGTGAAATAGTCGACTGCAACAAGTATGTACCTCCTTCCGCATGTAGCAGGCGTATAGGGACCCAGAATATCCATGCCCCACTTAGCAAACGGTAGTGGGCTATGAATGGTAGTGAGGTCAGTAGCCGGACGGTGAATTAGTTTGCCAAACCTTTGGCACTTGTCACATTTTTTCACCATCTCCATTGCATCTGCTTCTAAAGTAGGCCAAAAGTAGCCCTGCCGCCTTGTCCGTTGAGCAAGCGACCTACCGCCTATATGGGAAGCGCAGTAACCAGAGTGAAGATCGTCTAGTATCTCTCATCCCTTTTCTGGAGTAACACACTTTAAGTAGGGTTGAAGGTACCCTCTTTTGTGAAGTTCTCCCCTTATCATTTCAAAACTGGCTGCCCGTTTTTTCAGCGCTGCCGCCTGGTGATGATCATCCGGCAGGGTACCGTCTGTCAGATATGCCCTGATTGGATCCATCCAGGTTGAGCTTCTGTCTAGGATTCCAATAGGGTCTTCCTCGATGCTTCTCTTCTCCATTACTTCCCAAAAAACAGTTCGAGGAGTATCACAAGAGGCGGATGATGCTAGTTTTGAAAGTGCATCCGCCTAGTTGTTTTCTGATCTCGGCACTTGAGTCAGATGAAAATCTTCAAGGGATCCGACTGCTTGTCGTACCGCCTTTAAATACTTGATCATGGTCAGATGGGTTGCTTCGTATTCGCCATTATACTGACTCACTATCAATTGTGAATCGGAACAGGCGTCTATCTTTCGTGCCCCTGCCGCCTTGCACATGCGGATTCCGGCTAGTAAAGCTTCATATTCTGCCTCATTGTTTGAGGCCAGAAAACTGAAGCGTAGAGCATACTCGTACCTGTCGCCCTCTGGCGACTAACATATGACTCCTGCTCCACAACCATTTGAAGTAGAGCTTCCGTCCACATATACCTTCCAGACTTGTCCTGGATCTCGAGAATCAGGGGGACGAGTCATCTTAACAATAAATTCAGCAAAGGCTTGCCCCTTCACTGATTTTCTAGGCTCGAAGGTAACTTCGAGGCTCTGTATTTCTATGGCCCATTTGATCATCCGGCCTGACGACTCCATGGTGGTCAGTGGCCGCTTGATAGGTTGATCTGTATACACGACGAATGCATGTGCCAAAAAGTAGGGCTTTAATTTTTTAACAGCCATGAAGAGTGCAAGACCAAATTTCTCCACTAGGGATACCTCAACTCGGCATTTTTTAGTACATGACTGACAAAGTAGACCGGGAGCTGACAACCGTCTCTTTCAGCAAGAAGAACAACGCTTAACGCATGATCAGAGACGGCCAGGTACATGTAGAGTACTTCTTTGGGCAAAGGGCTGACCAGCCTCGGCAAGGAATGCAAGTGAACTTTCAATTTCTGGAAGGCCGCCTCAGCATCCGGCCCCCATTCAAACCTTTCCTTCTTCTTAATGGCTTGGAAGAAGTATAAGCATTTGTCGCCTGATCGGCTTAGAAATCTTCCCAAGGCCGCCAGACAACCTGTTAACTTCTGAACCTCTCGGACGGTACGAGGCGACTGCATGTCGATGACCGCCTGCACCTTCTCAGGGTTCGCCTCTATTCCTCTCTGATTGATAAGGAATCCGAGAAATTTCCCAGACTCAACTCCAAATACACATTTCTTAGGATTGAGCATGACATGGTGCCGCCTGAGTGTGGCGAAAGTTTCTTGGAGGTCCGACAGATGATCTATCTGAAGCTTAGACTTGACAATCATATCATCAATGTATGCCTCGACGTTTCTCCCAATCTGATCAAAGAACACAGTGTTTATCATTCGCTGGAAGGTGGTCGGGGCATTCTTAAGACCAAACGGCATGACCGTGTAACAGTATAACCCTTGATCAGTGACGAAGGCCGTCTTCTCCTGATCTTTCTTCCATAAAGGAATTTGATGGAAACCAGAGTAGGCGTCCATAAAGCTCATCAAAGCATGGCCGGCTGTTGAGTCGACCAGGTTATCAATTTTAGGCAGAGGGTAATTGTCTTTGGGGCACGCCTTGTTTAAGTCTGTGTAGTCAACACACATTCGCCAGGTGCCATTCGGTTTTTTAACAAGCACCACATTTGCAACCCAGTCTGGGAAGTAACATTGCCGAATGAACCCTGCATCAAGTAATTTTTTAACTTCGGCGGCTGCCGCCTGACTTCTTTCTTCGCCATGGTTCCGCTTCTTCTGCCTTATCGGCTTCTTTTTCGGATCCACAGCCAGTTTATGTACCGCCAGGTCAGGACTAATGCCTGGCATTTCGTGGACTTCGAAGGCAAAGATGTCCTTGTATTTTTTCAATAGTTTATGAAAGTCGTCACCCAGGACTCTCAGAGCAGTTGTCCCAACTTTGACTGTTCGGTCAGGACGCGAGTCGTCTAAGATCAGGCCCGTATGGTCACCAGCCGGCTGAGGGCGGAATTCATCCGACCGCTCCTCTGCCAATGATTTCTATTTTCTGTCTTTTCTTGCGGCCCCGCCGGGGCTGCCTTTCTCTTCTTGCCGCCTGCTTCTTGAACAGGCGTACTCTCCCTGACGTTGTCAAGGTCTGTTTTTCCACCACTTGACCCAGCGGCCATAACAGTGGGCTTGATATCCGAGAGATAGCACTCTCGGGCCATCCTCTGATCTCCCCTTAGGGACCCGATTGTTCCATCATCCCTCTCAAACTTGAGCAACATAAGAGATGGGATTATAACAACCTTGGAATTATTCAGGGTTGGTCGTCCCAGAATCATGTTGTAGGCCGAGAGTTCTTCTACTACCAGGAACCGGACTACCATGTGTCGTCCTTCCCCTTTTTCACCCAGGCGGATGGGTAAATCCACTCGTCCCACTGGGTGGACGACTCCTCCTCCAAACCCTACTAAAGGGTGGGATGCCGGATGTATGCAATCAGTCTGATATTTGAGTTTTGAAAGACATTTGCTACTGATAAGATCTGAGGAGCTTCCGGTATCTATAAGGATTCGGCCAACTCTCTGGTTGGCCACTTTACATTCAATAACGATAGGGTCATCATGCGGCCCCCTTACCCCTCCTAGATCTTCTTCAGTGATGACAATCTCAGGAAATGAATATTTGGAGGGTCGTTCTTGGTGAACGAAATTTACGTCTAGCCGCCTGATATTGTCTTTGTTGCCCCTAATAGTGGGGCCGCCTCCTGAGAAGCCGCCTGCAATGGTGTAGACGACTACATCATCTGTATCAGAGTTGTCGGCCTGTTGAGTCTTTTTGGCCAACTCCTTTTTCGAGGAAGTGTTCCCCGTAGATTTCTTGACATAAGAGTCAAGATCGCCTTGCTCAGCCAAGCGGTCCAGATACCGCATGAGACTGATGCATTCGTTGGTGTGATGACCAACATCTTCATGATAATCACATAATTTTTCTTGGTTCCGGTTGCTTGCAGAACCCTTCATGGGGGCCGACTTCTCGATTGAGATCCGTCCCTTGATTTCCTTTAGGATAGCTTGGTTATCCTTGTTAAACGCATACTTTGGGGAGTATGGTTTGAATTCTTTCCTCTTCTTCTGGGCCACCTGTTTAGAGGAATCAGCCGCCCAGACCTCTTTTCTCTTCTTCTCAACTTTGTTCGACAACTGTTTCTGTCGTCCTTCTTTTTTGTCGAACCTTTTTCCATCCGATTGTTTTCCCGTACTACAAAGATCAGTTGCCTGTATATAGGCTTCCGCTTCAATCAAGGCCTCTTGAAGAGTCGCCACCCTCTTCCGAACCAAATCAAATTTGAATGTCGACCCGTCTTTGAGACCTCTGAAAAAGTCAGTATAGGCTACCTCATCCGGTAACCCTTGAATCTGTATTCTCATCAGGTTAAACCGCCTGATGTAAGAACGAAGCCCCTCTTTCTCGCCCTGCCGAATCGTTCCTAAGTCAAGGGTCGTCTTCTTCGCAGGTATGTTCATGGCAAAGTTGGAGGTGAATAAGTAAGCAAGCGTCCTGAAGTTATTCACACAACCAGTCGGCAGGTTGCCGAACCATTGTTGCGCGATTCCTTTGAGAGTCGCTGGAAAACACTTGCACCAAGTGGGATCATCCAACCCTTGAAGGTACATCAGGTTGGTGAATGCCATCAAATGGTCTTCTGGGTTAGTAGTGCCGTCATAGGTGCCTACTAATACATTTTTCACTTTGGCCGGCTGAGCGGCTTCAGTAATTTCCTTGGAGAAGGCCGACGGTTGTTCCCCAAGTCTAAGAAACCGTAGCTGCCAGTCCATAGGTTGGACATTCTTTGCTGCATGCCCTCCAAACAGAGGTGGCTGCGAAAAATATTGTTGTTGCGGTACAAATGGTAAGTTTGGTACCGCCTGGTCACTATGAAAGCCGGACTGACGGGAGGTACCGCCTGACTGACTCTCATGATGCGACTGAGTATACCTCATCGAGGTATTGCGTAGACTGTCTTGGAAGTCTGAAGTAGAGGCCGACTCTGACAATCGGTCATTCTTTTTCTGCTCTAGCAATAGCCGAGCATCTGTGTATGTTTTCTTTGACCCGTCCGCCTGAATATGACGAACAGGTTTCCTCTTTCCTGGAGTAGGAAAGAGGTACTTTGTGAAATCAAGGACAGGCGGCTCCCACTTCCTAGAGTTAGGGTGAGGGGTCGCCTCTCGCCCTTGAACATGCTTCCTCTTCCCTGAAGTGGAAGGTTTCTTAGCCGACTGCTCCTTGGCCAGAGCAGGCGGCTTCTTATTGAGCAACTCTTGAATCTCTCCCTTGAAGCCCCTCATGAAGGTCATGAGTTCGTTTCTTGTAATGGGAGCAGACCCATCAGCCGGCTGCTGCTGAACAGGCGGTGCGCTGGCTGGATCACTGAGTCCAGTTTGAAGATCTCCCCGTTCTCTCCTTTCGGTATGACGGGTGCGTCGGGCCCTTAGGGTCCCGTCTGAAGCTGTGTGAGCTTTAACTTCAAATTCTTCCTCAGTATCATGGTCCGACTGAACTTGAGGGTCGTCCAGGGGACGCCTCTCTTCAGGAGTCGGTACAGACGTGGATGCCATCTCAGAAGTACTCTCCCCACAGACGGCGCCAAAATGTTTCGGGGTTTTCTGATGTCCTGCGGAGAGTTACAATTCTGAGACTGGAACCAGACGCCTGTACCTGCAAAACAAACGGATGCTCCGGACGATTGGAGATCCGCCTCCGACGGTCAAGTTAGTACTTGATTAAGGAGTAATTAATGCGGAAATAAAAGTAATTGGGTCTCTCTAGGTGAGAGTATTAAATGTGCGTAATCCCCCTTAATGAGGATTAATGGGCATATTTATATGCCTTGGGATGCGTGCCAGTACTAGGTTTAGGTTAAACCTAAGGCTGACTGGGCCTCCCACAAAGATTGGGCCTTGTTGGCCGGTTTTCCCATTTGGAATGGGTGGACACGTGTCACATTGCAATTGGTGCAAGGAGGACGAAGCTCTTGATGACACGTGGCAGGCTCCTATTGGCCTACATGAAGGACACGTGGCGAAACCTGGCTGGCCCACGTGTCGGATGCTAATTGGTGGATAAAAATCCCCTAATCAAAAAGGATATAGACTTAAATAGATTTAAATAAAAATGGTTTAGGAATAATAAAAAGGAAAATGAGCTATGCTAAGGAAAATCAAACAATTTTCAGATCCGATATGCACCTCCCGACCAAATAGTGGTGAAAGGTCATCAATCATCGGGTTTAAGTTGGGGAGACCGACAAATGTTTAAAAGAGAGTGATTAAGCACTTTGGCGAAGAGTATCTGAGGAGACTCATAAATGAAAACTTGTGAAAGATACTTCATTGTATTGAAACTATGAAAGTCGTGGGTTCCTTGGTATGATATAAAGTATAGATTGCATGCACTCGGAGTGGAAGAATTGTCCAGCTGCAACGGGTCAGATTTAGATCGGGTCCTAATGGATCAAGATCTAGATTCGTTATTCTATGCTAGATCTAGCTAGATCTGACCCGAATTTGTCGGGTCCGGAAAATTGGGATCCATATCCAAATCCAACGGGTCTTAAAAATTTTGGGTAGATTTGGAAAACGGGTCGTGTCGTGTCATTTCTTTGTTGCACATAAACGAGTTGACCATCCAAACACGAACATGGCTTATTTAATAAATAGGTAACACACACCTAACCCGCATAACCTGTTTAGTTAATTGGGTCGTGTTTGTGTTGAAAATTTCCAACATGTTTAATGTTTTTCATTTTAATTTTAAGCTTTTTTAACTTTGTGTTGTGAACAAAATTAATCATTTCACAGCCAAACTAAGCATTTAAGTTACCTACATAAATTACAAACCTTGAAATCTAAGCTTCATAATATTACAAACCACTTTAATTATTGTTCCGAGCATCATAGTATCAAAGAAAAAATAGGAAAAAAAACAATAACAAAGGGTTTTAGTGGGATATCCAAACGTTCCAAAATTGTTCACTTTTAATTCTTCAAGTCAATCCACCTCTTGCAAATTTTATTAAAGCGTTTAATATAAAAAAAAAGATTATTCAAAGTGAAAGGAATGGTGTCCTTCAAACAAGTGTATTATTCCGATAGAGGGTTTGGAATTATTAGAAAGCTAATTATTCAATGAGGTCAAGTGATCGAAATGCCTAGCTGGAGGCTGCTTCCGATCAGTAATATTAATGTATAATTAATATTATAGCTTAACCTTGACTGAACCTTTCGGGTCACACCCATTCGAGTAACCGAACCGAAATAACGAATTAATCCGAAGGATTAGATGAGTCATTAGAGTATTACAAACATAGACGTCGGATTCCGAGCTTAGAGCGTCGTAAGTCAAGTCGAATTTAGAATTCGACGAGACGAGAAATCAAGCAAACAACAAGTTCAAGCTAAGCCGTAACTTTGCATTGGCTTAGCCATGCGAAGGCCAGGCTAGCATAGGGCACCAACCACAATGCATGGCTGTGCCGCAAGCCAAGCATGCATGTTCATGCTAGGCTTGTTGGCCGAGCATGCTCAGGGGCTGGTGCACCTGGTCGCACGCAATCTAGCAGCTGGCGCGCCATGCGTGCTAGCATGCTGGTGCCTCGCACTCAGCAACAAGCGTAGCAGTAGCTAGGCTGCGCCTAGCACGAGCATCGCATCGCAGCAGCAGCACGCTTTGTGTACGTATGCTGTGGGCTGTGCGTGCTTGCATGCTGGGCAGCGCCTAGCACAAGCATTGAAGCAGCAGCTTGCTAGCAAAGGCTAGCGATGGCAGCACAACATCAGCTAGCCCGCAAGGGCTTGCGGTAGCAGCGCCAGCACGCCCAACAGAAACCCCCATGCATACGAGGCACACTTTCTGGGCTGCACACATACGCTACCAGTCAGCAGGCCCAGCCTAGGTGCCAGGCCGCCAGCAAGGCAGCTTTGACGCCCAATGCAGGCCACGCCAGCTGGATGATGCGTCTAGGGCGTGTGCATAGAGTGTGTGTGGGTTTGCTTGGGGAGCAAGGGGAGGGTGGTCCCCCTTGTGATTCTCACCTAACCCCTTGCTCACCACTTGACATTTGTCGTTTGCTGATTCACTTGCAATTCAATTTGATTTTTGAATTAAATTAAAATTCAATAAAATGCATTTCACCAACTCTCCCACATTGATGGGAGATTGGAATTCAAGGGCTCCCTTCCCTATAAATACCAATCATTTGGCATTGGGAAGGGACACTTGAGTTGTGAAGTTTAAGGGATCTCTAAGAACAGAATACCTTAGTTCTAATACTTTAAGTTCTTTTGGTCTAGCCCCGACTAAGCTTCGCGGTAGGGGTCGTTCGGGTCGGGTCTCGAGGGTTAGAGATGTTGGAGGCTTGCGCATTTGCGAAGCTTTATGCTTTCAAGTTTGAGCTCTAAAAGGAGCGAAGCACTGATAAGAGGCAAATAGCTAGGTCGTTGGACTAACTACCCTCTACCAAACAATATTTATATACCTAAACCTACACTAGACAAGTCTAATGGTAAGTAAAGGGTCGATCCGCATAGACGGCTAAATTATCATCACACTACCACCAACTAAGCTAGGTCAAGAAGATATGGGGAGTAGATTAAAATAAAGAGGAAAACTAACTAACTAAGGAAAGAGAAACTAAGAGGTAAAATCACTAGGGAAGGGGAATCAAGGCAATTAATGTGACAAGCACAAGCATAGCAATGAACGTGGACATTCTCAATAACTTGCAAGGGGCAAATCTTAATCATCTAGGTCTCTCCCGAGCACGCTACACAATCAAGCACCTAATCCCGGTCGAGGCTCGTGATCAACTCAAGGGGTTCACTTCTACCTAAATAGCTCTTTCCCAAGCAACTAAATAGGATAGCAATTAGATCATGCATTCAACCGGCCAAAGCGAAAGCAAGCATTAAACACACCTCAATGAGCACAACCAAATCACCAAAAAAGTATACATACAAACCAATATACAAGCACTAATCAAACGCAAGCAAACAATCATCATTAATCTAATTGGTCAAGTCGATAATATGGAGAATTGCCTAACAACCTAGGTCACTCCCGCACACACTAGGCCATTAAACTCTCAACCCCGCCTAAAAGGTCGTGGTCAACTAAACAATGAAATACTTCTATCAAGCTAGCTCACTCCCGCACAACTAACACAATAGCAATTAAATCATGACATCAATTGGCTAGAAAGACACCAAGCATTAAGACCTTCAATTTTAGTTCAATACATCAACAATTCCAATTAGCTCATCAATAAAGTGTTCATCTTGCTCATTAATCCCCAATTAAACCCTAACCCTAGCTAAGAAAATTACTCTAACATAACTAAACTAGCAAAATCAAAGACATTAACACAAACTAAACTAACAAGAACAACAAACATTAACCAACAAAGAGGAACAAGAGTGAGACTAAGAATAAAACCCAACAAGAAGAGAACAAATTATCAAAACTACTATACTAATCAAGCAATAACTAAACAAAGCAAGAATTAAAGAAAGCAATAAATGAGATAGAGTTTAGAATGCTCATTAGATTTATGAAGAGTAATCCAAAACAATGTCACTTTGCATCTTCATCTTCTTCAATCCTCCATTAAAGCTTCCAACTTTCTCTCTCTAAACTACCCTAAATCTACTCTAAACTACATTAAAATGGATTAAAGCAAGGATTAAAACTAAATCTATAACTAATCTAAGCTAATCTAAGAGTTGAAGATGATGGAGAAGCTAGGGTTCTTCACCCCAAAGAGGAGAGAGGAAGAAGACCCCCAAAAAATCCCCAAATCAGCCTTTAAATAGGGAAATAAATCGGCTGGGCTGACAGCGTGTGCGCCCGCGCAAAAGGACTGCGCGCCCGCGCAGGAAGCTTTGAACTGGCAGCAACCTTCAACTTTAAACGGCCATAACTTTCGTTTTAGGAGGCTTCTAGGGGCGTGCGACCTACCTTTGTAAAGCTCTTCAAGTCTAGTTTCCAACGCAACTTGAATCACCTCAATCCGATAAGTAGATCAAAAGCCATGACCAAAAGAGTGAACAAAAGTCAGGCTGTGCCCTATATGCGTGAGAGGGCTCTACAGGGCGCGCAAGGCATCTACGGAAAATTGGCTTGCTTGGTGTTTTCTTGCTTGCTCTTGCTCCTCTCATGCATGGGTGCTTGCTTGCCCTCTCCAAGCCTAGCTCCCTTGCTTGGCTTCTCTCGACCCTTAGCTCATGTTTTAGCTCTTCGAGTGGGCTCCAATTCTCGAGATCTTGTTTTATCTCGGGATCATCTCCAAACACCTACAAAACACGAGAAAAAGCCAATAAAAAGGAAAAAAGAGACAAACAGGGAAAGAACAACAAGAGGAAGCAAAAACACAAGAAAATGGATAAAAGAGGCATAAACAAGGGACAAATGCGGGAAAATACCATGATTAAGGGATCTAAATAGTGGCATAAATGTCACTTATCAAGCACGCATCAAGGGTATGATCGTCTTTCTCTCTCTTTTTGTTAATTAATTATGTGATTGTTAATTAA
The DNA here is from genome assembly GCF_001683475.1 of Chenopodium quinoa. Taxonomy (NCBI): domain Eukaryota; kingdom Viridiplantae; phylum Streptophyta; class Magnoliopsida; order Caryophyllales; family Amaranthaceae; genus Chenopodium; species Chenopodium quinoa. The sequence continues at coordinate 2,603,315 of NW_018744895.1, forward strand.
TTAATATGCATGTTTAGTTACTTTAATTTGTGTGCGGATTTTGGGAGGGTTTTATTCCGCGTAGTGTTGGACACTACGTAACCCAACAACGGTATCGGAGCCGCGCTCATTTAATTATTGTAACTAATAATTAATTAAGGTGATTTAAATGGATTTAAATTTCTGATTTTGCTTTCTAATTAGATTAGAAGCTCGTTTTAATTAGTTTTAATCTCGTATTTATACTAATTTTGGCTCAAGAACCCAGATTTCGAACTAATAGTAGTGAATTTGGTGCTTGTGTATGGTTATATCATTAATCTACTGCAATAATAACCCTTATTAAGCATGTTTATGAAGTCATATTTGGTGCTTAATTTGGTGAGTTCATTTTTCATATAAACTTGCAATTTCACATTTTTGGAAATTAATTGCTTCAAGTGTGAATGTTTATGGTGAATTTGTAATTGTGAAGTCCCTAAAAATGTTAAAGATCCAATCTTTAATTGATTATTTAGTTGGAACTTTACTTTCTAAATTTCATGTTGAACTAATATTTGGATTTAATCATTTTGAGTTGATTAAAGTCTTAAAAGTTCAAAACTTATGATTGAAATTTAATTAATCTTCATGTTGGAAGATATAATTTTTCAAGGTTACACAAGTTAGTTTTGGAAATTTTTCATTGGATGATTGTGGTTATTTTTCCAACTCCTTTTATTTTGTCAAATCTCATTATTAATTTATGTTTGGGTAAATTAATTGTGAGAATAGCCCTCAATTTTGTAGCATCAAGTTGAGCAAAAAATAATTAAAGAATGGTTCTTGAAATTAATTTTAGTTTGTGCATTAAAATTGAATTTAATTAAGTTAGACTTGTTTTATTTTTATTTTGCTCAATATTGATTCTAAAATTAATTTAGAATTAATTATTCATGTCACACAAAATCGGGATAAAATCGCGAGGTACAAGCACGCAAATCGAGGCACGAGCCCCTAGCATAACACTCGGCCAACCGGGCTGCTTGAGCAGCCCACATGTGGCTGTCGAGGTGTGCGGGGCTGCCAATGCATCGATGCGCGGCTTATGGTGCTTGTGTGTACGAGCTAGCTGGGGTGCGGGCACACGCACCATGCCGCAAAGCCCGAGCTGCTGGGCAGCTGCTACGGCTAGTAGTGGGGTGCACCAAGCCTGCCTTGGTGCGCAGGCCACGTGTGTGCGACCGGCCTTGCGTGTCATGCTTGGTGCCTAGCCAATTTTGGCTTGTGGCTCGGCACTTGGCATTGTTTATTTTGCGATTTTCCTGTTTAATTTATTTGATTATTTTATTATAACGAGGCTAGGCCTCGGTTTTTGCCGGCACTTGCAAAATAATTTGGCAAAATTTGGGTAAACCGGCTTAATTAAATTAATTGGATAAATTTTAATTAAGTTGGATGCGGAATTTAGTGGGAGCTTCGTAAATTACTTGAGCTAATTTTATTGCGTTTTAATTACATAATCGATTAACAACTTTGACTAGTTTTAATTAGGCGCGTTAATTGGATTAACCACCTAAGTTAGTTACTAGTTTGTGCGTGTTATGCATTGTTACTTGTTTTACATTATAAAATGCATGGGTTATTCTCATATAGTGAATGGATGAATGGAATTAATATTCTATCACAGGTTTTGTGAAAATGTCAACTAGTGGGGCCCAATTAGGATAGTAAATACGGACTGCGATCCGTTATGTATTTTTGTAAATCTAAATATGGTCTGCGTACCGTTGCGTATTTTTCTACCTTAATATTTAGATTAGTCCTAGTCTTACTTGTAGTTGCATAATTGGTGGAGATGTCTCGAAAACGGCGTTTCTAAGAAGACAAGCCAAGAGGATGCAACGAAGACCCTTGAAGACTAAAGGGGCCATGCTAGTTGCCAAATGCATCTTTTACTTATATTTTCTGTATATAATTATGCTTATATATATAAATGATATGTTAGATGCATGTTTAGGATTTCGAATGTTGCGATGATATTCACTTAAATCAACCAACATAGAAACCCTAGGTCCCTATAAAATTGAGCCAAATTTGCCATTCCAAGATAACACTTACCAAACTAATGTGAATAGTGATGGGCTATGCCAAAGCAAGGCATCACTATCTCCCTAGGAACGTAAAGTATACTAAGTATACAAGTTGATTTTGGTTAAGCTCAACGATATCATGGCAATGGAGATAAGACGTCAAGAAAGCATTAGATGCGATGTTTTATCAAACTAAGAGTAGCTTAGAGCTATTAGCAATTAGATTGCGTACCTTAAAATATTAAGTGTTAAGACAAGCCAAAGCATGCTTAAACACTTTTTGATTTTTGGGGTCTTGGAATCGTTTTATTCTCGCAAAAATGGGACAAATTTTAAATGTGTGGATAAAACACATAATAAGATTGAAATTTTTTGTTTGCATGTATTTCAATGCTTATTATTTGATAAATGGTAATACTTTGCACTTATATTTGCAGAGTTCTAAATCAAATTATAATGTTTCCAATGATTGGTAAAAGGAAATCTTTTGAGAATGGTTCTCAAGGAAAGAAAAGACATTTCTAAAATACAACTTCTCATAATTGACTTTTATGACTAAAGTCCGAAAGGACGGTTGGATATCATGTATTCAAAATACTAGGTAGTTTTGATGAACATGAAGTATTGAGTTGAAAAACTCAAATTGTCAATAGTTGACAACCAACATATCTTTTCGCTTCATTCACTAATGAGTAGCACTCATTGATGTAGTAATTCAAGTACGAATTAAAGGAAAAGATGGAACTTTGTTTTACAGCGCATTAGATGCTTAATTATGCCTAACAAAGTATAAAAGTCAAAACACTTAAAGAAATGGTTCTTGAAAGTTATGAGATGATGTATGATAAGAAATATAGGAAACAAGGAACAAAAAAAAAGGAATTTGAGATTCCAATTCTACCTAATAGTTCATGTTATCATAGTTAAACTTAGCGACTTATCTTCACAACTATTAGATACTGATTGAGAGTTCCACTTTCGAAGTGACCTCAAAACAAATGCAGTTAAGCTAAGTTATTGACTTACAAGCTTGGAATGAAGCAAGTGGTGCGACATCAGTTGTAAGGTCATCTGGATTGTTTAAAGACCTTTTAAAGCTAAGGGTGGAACAAATAATGGTTATTGTGTTCCATAATCAGCAAATGATCCGTTTACACACGAAAAGACTCACATTTAAAGTAAAAGAGCAATAGTTGTTGGTTTAATTTGAATGACATGATGGTTTAAGCCATGAGTCAAGGATGCTTGATTATAAACAAACATTTTCTAACATGAAAACTCACAAGGTTCAAGTCATGGACATGATTTGCGTTCTAAACATCTTTAGCAATGTCACATCAACAAGAACTTACTCAAGGCTCTATTAGATAGACTCTTGATAGTTGATCGATTCGGAATCGTTCTAAAGCAAGCAAGTCTTACTTGTTAAAATTGACAAAGAAAGGAGCTATTGTGCTTGGTATAGACAATTGACTCCGAAAGCTAAAGAGAATTCCATTACTTCAACGTTTTCACAAGAATTTGAAAGAATATGACTATATTTATCAAATGTGAACAAATTGGATCTTGAGTAGCTCAAAAGTTCAGTGAAGTATAGAATCGACTTGGCAAGATATCAAACGTCTAGATTAGATTGAGTGATGTTTGCTTGAGCCAAGAGTGATCATATCAAAGTTATGAAATTGAAATTTCATAATTATCTCCACAAAGAATATGGTATGTCTTGACGGAGACCTCGATGCCATTTGGAAATGACTCGAATGATGATGGATCACATCCCTTCCTATAAAGTTCTTAAGGATTTGCACAAATGACTAGTGTTACACTAAACAAAATTGTCGAAGCTAAGAAAGGACACCATATTTAGTTATGGATAGAAACAGTTTCTTGCGTCTTTTCAAGTATATGTCTAGGGCTCTTAGCTCAGTGGGAGTTCATTGGCTCAGTGGGAGCTAAGTGGCTTAATAAGGGCTAAGGTAGCTCTAGTGGGAGCTAACTATTAACCAAAGACAATATACATGTCTCTTTGTAAGCATTAAAGTGAGACCATGGGCATTACTTCAACAACCTAATTGAGAACATAGTATTTATTGCTGTAAGTGGTGTCTTTCTGGAAAGTAACACATTTTCAAAACAACAAGTGGGAGGAAAATGAACTCGATGACTATCGAGATTAGCAACAAACTAAAATTGAGAATCTCATAAGACTTTAGAAGGGCTTCATGAGAATGATTGATCAAGAATACTCAAAGGACTTTACAAGTGCCTTAAATGAGAATTCAATACTCACAAAACTTTAGAAGTGTTGGAGTAAGATCAATATAATCAAAGGGCTTTAAAAGCATCTTGAAACTCAGTGTTTGATACAATTACCCCGTATAGGTATAGAATTCACTAAAGATTGATTCCTATAAATTTCTATTAAGTTATAAATAAACCTAAGACTTACAAGCATACTATTTACTATTTGATGGTAAGGGAATAGTGTCTTGTAAATTAGCTACGACAAATCCAAATTCCGAATAATGGTTAGAGGCCATAAAATCCGAAAAAGACTCCATGTTTGAAAATCATGTTTGAAACTTGATTAACTTGCATGAAGGGTAAAGCCCCATCAATTGCAAATAAGTTTTCAAGGAGAAAACTAACAAATATGGATATGCATACATAACTAGATTGGTTGAAAAGGATACAATTAATTCACGGCGTTGATTTTAATAAAAACCTATTCACCAGTTGGAATGCTTAAGTCTTTTCGTGATTATTGCATAGGAAATATGGCAAAATAGATACCAAAACCGCCTTCCTAAAATAGGATTTTGGAAGAGACTACGGAAATAGTCTAAGGGTTTTGTAAATCTAAATAATGCTAGATTTGAAAGCAAGCTCAAGTAATCCATTGCTGGATTAAGGGAAGCATTGCATGTAGGAATTGGAACGTGTTTTTCTCTTAAAGTTAATATAAGGTTTGGCTTGTTGAGAAACATGGAAATTCTTTGAATAAAGAAGTTTAGTGGGAGCAAAAGTCAATTGTAAAGGTCCAACAAGAATTTTACGAACTCTGTTGTGAAATAACTATCAAATGCTAAATGCATAGATTTGAAAGAATTTTTCAATGATGGACCAAGCTAAAGGCAATACTTAGTACATAGTGGGAGTTAAGATCTATTAAATAGACTTAATAAAATGTTTGAACGAGTAAAGGAATTTACCGTGTTAAACATGAAGGACCTAAAAAGACTTTCGACCCACATGTATAAAACTAAGTAAATGTTTGGACTAAGTACAAGCTAGGCAAATACTAAGTTAAACAAGAAAGACTCTAGTAGAGACTTTCAACTGTATCATATAGCAAACAGTTTAGCAAGACTCAGTGAAACTAGATGAGCTAAAAGTCACATGAATGGGATGAAATAGGGAATATTTCAGCAATTGAATCCATCATGTATGCTAAGATATGGCACTACAAGAAAACAGCTGGATTCCGACGGAAAAAATCCGTCGAAAACATAGGAAATTCCGTCGGAATCAGGCTTTTCGACGGAATTCCGTCGGAGATAGTCCGTCGTAACAGCCCTTGTCGGAAATTCGACCTTTTCCGGCGGAAATTCCGTCGGAAGGCGTGTTTCCGACGGAATTATTTCTGTCAGCGCTTTTTTGACTTTTATTCAAAGTCCGTCGCAACGTTCCGACGGAAATTTTCGTCAGAGTTGGAAAGCTTTCCGGCGGAATTTTCTGTCGGAAAAGGTATATTCCGACAGAAAATTCCATCGGAAAAGCTAAAAAAAAACAGCCCCACCCTGCCCAGAAAAACCCCCCACCCTGACCACCCCCACCCCCACCCACACCCACCTGCCCAGAAAAACCCCCCCACCCCACCCACACCCACGACAACCCCCACGCACAACCACCCCTACCCATACCCACCAGCCCAGAAAACCCCCATACCCACAACCACCCACACCCACCCCACCTGCCTAGAAAAAACCCCCCACCCCCACCCACACCCACCTGCCCAGAACAACCCCCACGCACAACCACCCCTACCCACATCCACCAGCCCAGAAAACCCCCACACCCACAACCACCCACACCCACCCCACCTGCCCAGAAAAACCCCACCCACACCCCACCCTGACCACCCCCACCCCCACCCACACCCACCTGCCTAGTAAAACTTCCACCCACACCACCCCCACCTGCCAGAAAAACCCCCACCCACACCACCCCACCAACCCAGAACAACCCCCACCATACCCACAACCACCAAAATCGCAAAAAAAAAAAAAACGAAAAACGCATAAAATTCGAGAGATCTGAAAAAATAAACAAAACAATTGAAATCGAACAAAATAAATAAAACATACAATTAATCTGAAATTAATAAAAATAACATTACAATTATATAAAAAACAATTATAATCATAATTGTTTTAAAAAAAAAAAACTAGATCTACAATGTTGATGTTAGTTGTTGTAGTTGTTGTCGTTGCGCGGTGGTTACTTATGTTGTCGTTGTTGTGTCGCTGTTGAAGTGGTCAGAATAGGGGAAAGAAGAGGAGAGAAGGAGGAGATCTACAAGAAGATAAAGAAGGAGAATGAGAAAAAGAGAAGGGGAAAGAACGAAGAAAGGAGAAAGAGAAGAAGAGAGGAGAGAGAAAGAGAAGAAGAGAGGCGGAATGAGAGGAGGAGATCAGAGGAAATAGAATTGAATAGGGTTGGGGGAGGGGAACCAATTTTTAGGGTTTGTTTTTTTTTTTCTTTTTTTTTAAATAAGATATTCCGTTGGAAATTTAAGTTTTCGACCGAATATTCCGTCGGAACTTTCCAACGGATTTTAATTCTGTCGGAAATTCAACGTATCGACGGAAAAATCCGTCGGACACTTCCGACGGATTTTTTTTTCCTGTCGGAATATTAATTTTCCGATGGAATATTCCGTCGAAAAGCCCATAAATTCCGAGGGATTTTTATTCCGTAGGAAATCCGTCGAAACGTTCCGACGGAATAAAAATCCACCGGTATATATAGATTTCCGACAGAATTTTGTGTCCGTCGGAAGATGTCCGTCGGAATCTGGCCTTTTTCTTGTAGTGTGGAATCGTCACATGACTTGCATGCTTAGAGCATGATAAGTATAAAAATACCAATCGACTTGAATCTAAGCAATGGATTGTTGATTATGATCAAGAACATCCAAATTGCTTGGTTAAGTAAAAGGATGAGTTCTTGATGCATGAAAACAAATATAATTTGAATATTGATGTTGCGAGAACAACCTTAGCAAGGATTAGATCCTTAACAAGGAATTCATTCATAAGCACAAGGTTAAAACGCGTCGTGACTTGAGAATGGCAATATGAACTTATGTCCATGTACATTGTGCAAAAATTTAAGGTAAATTTCCATAATCACAAATGATTAGGGTATCCAAATCATTGTGAGCCAGTTGGAGTAAGATCCAAGCAAAGTATCATTAGGAAATCTGCTTAAGTATATATTGAGAACATTGTTGCCTTAAAGGCAATAATAAGAAAGTTGTTCAATGGATAGTTCGTTGTTGAACTTTGATGATTATAGGTTGTCAAGTTGAAGATCTTAAATCATGAAAAATGAGTAGGAACCATCACTTGGACAATAAATCCTGAATCACATATAATCCATAACACTCTAAAATCTTATCATCTTATTATGATAGTTTTTGATAATGAAGATGCTAAGTTTTGCAAAATAATCATAACTAAACCTAAGCAATAAGTGAACCACAACATTCACAATTGCATAAAAGAAATCAAGCATATTACGAATGGGTATGATTTCTATAAATGTTTTTTCAAGAGTATTACTCTTAAAACATTTGGGGAAAACCATTTATCATAAGATGAAAAGTTGAAAGTTTCATAGTGGAATAAAATTTTTACTAATAAATTCCACAAACTATTTAATTGTAGTTTAGAATTAAATAATGAGTCCATTCGATTTTTGAGAATATTCAAAACAGGTTATCAAGACAATGTCTTGGATAAAGAAACACCTGTTAAGTGAACATTGAATATTTTAATCGAAATTATCCCTAATCAAGGTCATTTAAATGGTGGATGATTAATGACCACTTGATTTAGTGTGTGTAGTATGATTTATAGCACCGTTTCTTGTGCTACAAAGACATGATTGTCATAAATCATTTGCACAGGTATTTGTTTGGAACTATACCGCAACGACCTATGACAATACTTTAAGAGATTTAAAATCATCATAAGTATATACTCATTATACCTATCAGAACCTCTTTCCTCGACCATGAGTATTATAAGTTCTCTTGTTTGAGTACTAGTCCGTTTTGATGTTGTCAAACGTCTGCCGTAAATGGGGATTATAGCGACAACACTCGGGCGGCTAGGTCCTCTTAGTAAGGGAAGCTAACAATACAAGACTGGGAATGTCCCCCTATTAACGATAGGGAACATGTCTTTGTTGTTTACAAGGCCTCTCGAAGAGCGAGACTATGAAAATGCATGGTCGTGCTAAGATGGATTTTAGAAATCATTTGCTTATTGACAGTCGAACTCGGAAATCGGGAAACACTTCTGGATCTTATAGTTCATTAAGAGACATTAAGTGACATAGAAAATGGGATATACACTAACAGCGCACTTGTTCGGAAGGACAACTGGGAGATTAAAAGGAATAGTGTCCTTCGAACAAGTGTATTATTCTGATAGAGGGTTCGGAATTATTAGAAAGCTAATTATTCAGTGAGGTCAAGTGATCGAAATGCCTAGCTGGAGGCCGCTTCCGATCAGTAATATTAATGTATAATTAATATTACAGCTTAATTTTTCTTAAACCTTCGGGTCACACCCAATCGAGTAATTGAACCAAAACGACGAATTAATCCGAAGGATTAGATGAGTCATTAGAGTATTACGAACATAGACGTCAGATTCCGAGCTTAGAGCGTCGAAAACCGAGCATCGTAAGTCGAATCGAACTTATAATTCGACGAGACGAGAAATCAAGCAAACGACAAGTTCAAGCTAAGCCGTAACTTTGCATTGGCCTAGCCATGCGAAAGCTAGGCTAGCACAGGGCACCAACAGCAATGCATGGCTGTGCCGCAATCCAAGCATGCATGTGCGTGCTAGGCTTGTTGGCCGAGCATGCTCAGGGGCTGGTGCACCTGGTCGCACGCAATCTAGCAGCTGGCGCGCCATGCGTGCTAGCGTGCTAGCATGCTGGTGCCTCGCACTCAACAACAAGCGTAGCAGCAGCTAGACTGCGCCTAGCACGAGCATCGCATCGCAGCAGCAGCACGCTATGCGTGCGTATGCTGTGGGCTTTGCGTGCTTGCATGCTGGGCAGCGCCTAGCACAAGCATTGAAGCAGCAGCTTACTAGCGAAGGCTAGCGATGGCAGCACAGCATCAGCTAGCCCGCAAGGACTTGCAGTAGTAGCGCCAGCACGCCCAGCAGCAGCCCGCATGCATGTGAGGCACGCTTGCTGGGTTGCACACACACGCTACTAGCCAGCAGGCCCAGCGGCTGCCAGCAAGGCAACCTTGGCGCCCAAGGCAGGCCACGCCAGCTGGATGATGTGTGTGGGGCGTGTGCATGGAGTGTGTGTGGGTTTTCTTGGGGAGCAAGGGGAGGGTGGTCCCCTCTTGTGGTCCTCACCTAACCCCTTGCTCACCACTTGACACTTGTCGTTTGTTGATTCACTTGCAATTCAATTTGATTTTTGAATTAAATTAAATTGAATAAAATGCATTTTACCAACTCTCCCACATTGATGGGAGATTGGAATTCAAGGGCTCCCTTCCCTATAAATACCAATCATTTGGCATTGGGAAGGGACACTTGAGTTGTGAAGTTTAAGGGATCTCCAAGAAGAGAATACCTTAGTTCTAATACTCTAAGTTCTTTTGGTCTAGCCCCGACTAAGCTTCGCGGTAGGGGCTGTTCGGGTCGGGTCTCGAGGGTTAGAGCCGTTGGAGGCTTGCGCATTTGCGAAGCTTTATGCTTTCAAGTTTGAACTCTAAAAGGAGCGAAGCACGCATCAAGGGTAAGATCGTCTTTCTCTCTCTCTTTGTTATTTAATTATGTGATTGTTAATTAATTAATATGAATGTTTAGTTACTTTAATTTGTGTGCGGATTTTGGGAGGGTTTCATTCCGCGTAGTGTTGGACACTACGAAACCCAACACAAAGAATCTTTCGGAGCAAAGCCCAAGTCACACACTAGTTTAACATATTAAAAAAATTGCGATAAAGATTTCAATGAATGAACATTTATTTATTATATTAATTCTATAAAAGTACGTCTGTACGTATAACGAGATTCATACTACCAAGTATCATACAAGTAAAATCTCATTTGATGTACTCATATTAGTCATATAGTGATACAGTCTGCTGCTATTCTTTATGCTTTATTTTGTGATGTTATAAGATTTTTTATGGAGTCTATAATATTTACTACTCATACTTTCTGATTTAAAGTTAGTTTCTTGAAAACTGTTTTGGGGTCTATAATATGAACCTTATCATTTTGATAGGAGTGTCTACTCCTTAAAGTGATATATTGATCCTTTGTGAGAGTGAGGGATAACTCAAATAGTTAGAGCTTTCCTTCCAGTCTCAAAGGATCCTGGAATCGATTCTTATCACCTATCCATGTGACTTTCTAAATAAAAAGAAAAAAAATATTGATCCTTTATACGTAAAAAAATAAAATATTTTGTACAACTAAACAATATTTTTTATTTTCCTAAAAAAAATATATAATTATACATTTAAAAACTTGTTATGAGTTGAGTCGAATCAACTTCAGACTCGACTCAAGTTGAGCAAGAGCAACCTTGACAAACCACATTGTAGTACTAGAACAAATAAGCAATGGATACAAGATTACAGCCACATGTGATACTACTGTGGGGACCGTGCAAGCTCAACAACAGCCAGTGCGTTGCAGCAGTCATCTCAGCAATCCAGTACAAAATTGTACAACTAATAATATCATCCCACAATATTCACTCTTCCCGACACTACTGCTTTTGTTGTCCCAACTACGCGTTTTCCGCACCTGAAAGCGCCGCCCATTTTTAAAATTTCCCCAAAAAACAACAAATTATGCTGTCTTTTGGAAACCCCTTGGAAAATTCCTACTTGTTCTTCTTCCTCCATCACCGCTACACATTTTCTCCTCCATTATCATTTAAATGGGACCTCTTTTCGTTTGAAAGGTTAGCTACCCAATTCACTTAATCTGTCAGTCATTTTCATTACTGTTATGATTCGTTCTTTATTTAATTTTAATTGACTTTATCCCATCTATTTGAACTGCTCTTCTGTCGTTTTCCTTGTACAAATTTGATAGTATATGTTTGAAGTTTGATGCCAATTTTAACATATTACTTACTCCAAATTGAAATTTAAATAAATTTGAGGGTTACCCTGATCGATTTTTGCTTGATTTTTGGATTAATTGATTAGTTTTGTGAACTGGGTGTTCGTTGGTTTGCTGATTGGAGGTTGAAATTTGAAGAAATCTGAAAAATATTAAGTTCAAAGTTTGGTTGAATTTTGTTGGTTTGAGCTGATTTTGGGGTTAATTAGTTGGTTTTGTGAACTGGGTATTTGTTGATTTGATGTATTGAGGTTTGTTACTATGGTAATCATGTATTTTGGGAAGTTCAAATTTCGCGTTTGGGTATTGTTTGCTATGTGTTTGATAAAATGCTCCTTAGAGTTTGACCCAGCTGATAATTATCTCATAAATTGTGGATCATCCACTAATGCTTCAGTGGGTGATCGTGTTTTCTTGGGTGATTCAAATGTGAATTCTAGTGTTGTTCTTTCAACCACTCAAAAAATTTGGGCTAATACAAGCTCAAATTCAATCCCAGCTTCAGATTCTTCAGATCTGTATAAAACTGCTCAAATCTTTACCGGAAACTCCAACTATACTTTCTCTGTTTCGAAACATGGCCGTCACTGGATTCGCCTTCATTTCTTCCCATTTGCATCCCAGAATTTTAATATGAGCCTTGCTAGATTCTCTGTTTCAGCTCAGAATTTCACCCTTTTGAGGAATTTTCAACCAGATGAAGATACTCCCGTGGTCAAGGAGTATTCTTTGAATATAACATCAGATAAGCTTAATCTTCTTATCACCCCATCATCTGGATCCTTTGCATTCTTAAATGCCCTGGAACTAGTTTCTGTTCCTGATGAGCTTATCCCTCATAGTGTCAGAACCGTCGATTCTCCTGGCTCCAGTGAAAACCTCTTGCAGCAAGCTTTGCAGACTGTCTTTAGGGTGAATATGGGGAATACTGCAGTTAACCCGCAAAACGACACCCTCTCCCGGCATTGGGTCCCCGATGGAACCTTCTTAAGAACCCATAATCTTGTCCAGTTCTTGTCGAAGGCACAGGCTATTAATTACACAGGAAGTGGGTCGACCCCTGAAATTGCTCCTCCTTTAGTCTATGGAACTGCCAGTAAGTTGAACTCTGAACTTGATCCTACTTTGAATTTGAATATGACTTGGAATTTCGATGTTGATCAGGATTTCAGATATTTGGTTCGGTTTCATTTCTGTGATATAGTTAGCAAGTCACTGGGTCAGATGATGTTTAATGTTTATATCAACTCCTGGTATGCCAATAAACATCTTGAACTTGATAAATTGGGTTCCCCTTATTATCTAGATGTTGCTGTGCGAGATAGTCATACTAGTTCTCTCAATGTGAGTGTTGGAACTATTAATGATGGTAGTTCTTACCCCAATGCCATGCTTAATGGGCTTGAGATCATGAAAATAAGTAACTCTAAGGGTTTTCTTGATGTCGATGCTGCATCCTTGAAGTCAAGTGCTAAGGTCAAAACTGGTCTGATAGTGGGTTTAGCCGTTGGGGTTGTGTTTATCATTATGATTCTGGGTTTAGCTTTCTTCCTGGTCAGGAGGAGAAAGAGGACATATTCCAATGCGAACGGAAACAAAATTGAGGGAGCCTCTGAATATGGTTATCGTTTCTCTTTTGCTGCCATTAAAAAAGCCACTGACAACTTTAATGAAAGCTTGGTCATTGGAGTTGGAGGTTTTGGGAAGGTGTTCAAAGGGGTGCTAGATGATAATAGAGAGGTTGCTATAAAGAGAGGAAATCCTGATTCTCAACAGGGCATTAATGAATTTCGGACTGAAATTGAAATGCTATCGCACTTCCGTCATCGCCATTTAGTGGCTCTCATTGGGTACTGTGATGAGCAGAACGAGATGATATTGTTGTACGAGTACATGGAAAATGGGACGCTTAAGAGCCACTTGTATGGCTCTGATAATCCTATCTTGAGCTGGAAACAGAGACTTGAGATATGCATTGGTTCAGCCAGAGGTCTTTATTATCTTCATACAGGTTCTGCAAAGCCCATCATCCATCGTGATGTTAAGTCAGCAAATATACTGCTAGATGAGAACCTGATGGCTAAAGTTGCAGATTTTGGTCTATCAAAAGCTGGTCCTGATCTTGATCACACGCACGTTAGCACTGCTGTGAAAGGAAGCTTTGGGTACCTAGATCCTGAGTATCTTATAAGACAACAGCTGACTGAAAAATCAGATGTTTACTCCTTTGGTGTTGTCCTGTATGAGGTTCTCTGTGGGAGGCCAGTAATTGACCCAACCCTTCCTCGTGAGATGGTTAATTTGGTGGAATGGGCAACCAAGTCGCAGAAGAAAGGGGAGTTGGAAAAAATTATTGATCCAAATCTTGCAGGTCAAATAAAACCCGAGTCTCTAAGAAAGTTCCTAGAGACAGCTGAAAAGTGTTTGGCTGAATGTGGTCTTGATCGCCCTACAATGGGAGAAGTGCTCTGGAATTTAGAAAATGCGCTGCAACTACAGGAAGACGAAGCCTCTTCACAAGGAAGTGACGATGTCTCTTTGCAAGTTGATGATGAACAACCACTACAAAGTCTTCCTTCCACCAGACAATATAGCATGGGAAGTGCAGCAGATATTGTCGATATTTCGATGAATACAGTTTTCTCACAAATGAGAAATGGTACTATGAGGTGATAGCAATGTTAGCGCCATCCACTATTAGTGTGGTGACTATCCACTCCGACGTACTTTGAAATTGCACAAATGAAGACGGGTTGATTTGTTGTACAGAGGATTTGTTTTGGTTTTAATTCATTCTTTTATGCTCTTTTCTGTATGAGTCAAAATTTAAGAGCTGCTGCAGGTAAATTCTGCACAAATCATTATTTATTTGCCATATGGAGGTTAAATACTTAAATCTGATTACAAAGCTCCACTTAGAACTGTTCGACTTATCTTCTTAATTATACACATTACACACTGGTGACATATTCTTTCTCTAATGCTTCTTGTTCTTGCTGATGCCCATTTCTGTATATACTCCGTATGTTCTTTATTTTGCAGTTCCGGTGTTCTTATATCCATTCACCATGGAGGTTTCTAAACATGCCTGCTCTACCTATCTATCTATCTACGGATATGCTATATATTATACTAAAATAGAGTATACTAGTTGCTTGCTAACGCGTGTTTTCCACGTCCAGAGCTAAGCATCACCAATAGTCATAACAAATGTAAAAAAAAAAATATGTTCAATAAGAGTTCCAATACGTCTCATAGCTATGCATCACCAATACTGATAACCATCTCATAGTATATTGAGTAGGGCTGAGCAAAACTATTTGATAATTCAAATATCCAAAAATTTGATACGCATTCGATCCGAAAATTTAGGATAACCGATTCGAAAACATTTTCGGATCGGATATTCGAACCAAAAATTTCGGATATCGAATATCGGAATTTTGGATTTCGGATATCCGAATATTCGAAAAATATCCTAAAAAAAGTTGGATATCGGATATCGGGTCGGACATCCGTTCCGAAATCCGAAAAAAAGAACACTTTTTTTACCATTTTAAAATATTTCATACTAGATGGAAGCCTGTGCGATGCACGGTTTTTTCATCTAAGCTTTTAATTATTTGATTTACTGTATTTAATAATTTCGGACAAAATTACAAAAGTTTAATATTTATTTTTGTAACTATAGTTTATAATGAATTTATTAAATATAAATAAATTGTAAATATGATATTTTTTCCGTTATATAAAATCTTTAATGTGAAATGATAATTTTTTAATAATTTAAATCCTAAATCATTACATTGTTTTACCGTATCTTTTATTTCGATAGAATCACCAACCTCGTCCATAACCAACCTACTACATCAATGGATAAATTAAACCGTGAAATGTTAGCCAAACTGAAATTGAAATAAATTAAATCTTTACATTTATATAAAATAAATCAATATATTAACCAATAAATGAAAAATTGTTACGATATAAAATCAAATCTATGCATTGGAATTTTTTCATCATCTCCAAAAATAACCAAAGCCATCGATATATTAAGTATACAACATCTAATCGTATGTCATTACATAAACAAATAATCGTTAAGTATCTTAAATAAAGACAATGTAACTAATAATTACAGATATAAATTTAAACATAAGATTTCAAAACTTACCCGGACATTGATGACCTAAAACTAACACAAAATTAGTGTAATGGGGTTTTGTATTGATACGAAATTTTATTTGTGTCGTATGATGTGTTACATCTGCATATATAAAAACATTTAGTAAATAAAACATAAACATATAATCGTTGAGTATCCCAAATTAATACAATGTAAATAATAATTAGAAATACTAATTTAAACATAGGATTTTAAAAATTAAACTAAAAATTACCCGGCCATTGATGACCAAAAATTAACACAAATTTACTAATACAAAATTCTCTTGAGGGGTTTTTTATTGATACGAAATTTTATTTGTGTCGTAGATGTGTCAATTTATAATAGTAGGTATCACAAACTTTAATTTAATTATAATTAACGAACAATTTGTATTTCTTATCATAAACACTATCAAAATTTATCTTATAATGATAGGTATCAAACTTTATTATAAGTGTTTATCATTTAAATATTTTTTAGTGTATTTTGTTTGGATTTCTTATACTCGTAGTATTGAATTTAAATGATCTTTTCTTATATTTTTACTTTATTTTTTTCATTGAAATAATTTAATTCGTGGATTATAATCTACGTGGCATTAAAATTTTAGATATATCAAATCTAATTCGTTACTTTTATCTAGGTGGCGACATAATTTTTTAATTCAAAAATAAAATAAAAATCTTTCTTCTTATTGGTTGAAATAAGTATATTTCTTACGTGGCGCTCCGAATGCTCTCCAAAAATGCCTACTTTATTTATATATATTAGATTTTTAGATGCCCTAAGACAAAAACTCGGATAACCCTAATTTTCCACCTCTCTTCTCAGATTCGCCTCTCTCTCCTCTCTTTTCTCCCTCTTCTCTCTTCTCAAATTCGCCTCTCTCTCCTCTCTTCTCAGATCCGCTTCTCTCCGCCTCTTTCTCCTCTCTCCTCAGATCCGCCTCTATCTCCTCTCTTTTCTCCTTGTAACTCACAGCCTCACTCCTCCACCAGCCGCGACTTCCCTCACTCCTCCACCAACGACGGCAACTTGAGTTCCCTCACTCCTCCACTAGCGACGACAACCCGAGTTCGTTCCCTTGCTCCTCCACCAGCGGCGGCTTGCGTTGCTTCCCTTGCGCTGCAATGCTTTCCTCTTTTGTTATTACCACTAATTTGAATCAGTTAATGGGGTTTTTAGGTTTGATTTTGGAAACCAATTTCTGGGTTTTTATAGTTCTTGTTTTAATTTTCTTACAAATAATGGGTTTAGGTTCATAAGTTATGCTTTTTGAACTGTTAATTAAGTGTTGTTCTACCTTTACTCTGCTAAAAAATGAGAAAAAAAATCAATTTTGCCATTAAAAAAAACTTGTAATTAAAGTAGTCGGATATAGGATATTCAAACTATCCGATCCGAAAACTTCAGATCTCCGGATTTTCAGATATCCGAAATTTTTGGATCGGATACAGATATTAGATATCTGTATTTTCGAATACGGATATCTGATCCGTGATCAAGCCTAATATTGGGTTGAACCAAAGGAATGAAATAAAACACAAGGTTATACAACCCAATATTTGGAGTACTTCATTTCTTAATTTCGCTTCCCATGAATTAGAACATGGTAATAGCTAATGGGATATTTCTATTTGGTCATCCTTAAAATGACCACCACTATTTAAATCCTATTGGTTGATTTTTCCTTTATTTTAAATTTTTGGTCAAACCTCTTTTTTTTTTAATTTTTTTCTTTAATTATTTTTCTTTTTTCCGAAAATTGATTTCTGATTTTTCGAAAATCTTTTTCTTAATTTCATAATTATTTTATTAAAATCACTTTTTAATAAAATCCAAAAATAAGATTAAATTAAAAAAAATTAAAATAAAAAAATTGTTTATTCATTCCTCTTCAATGTTCTTCAAGATTTTTCATCCATGAATGAAATTTACCACCAATTCATGATCTATGTCTCGAAAATATACTCATGCATCGACGGAGATTGAGCATATGCCTCGATCGGCATTGCATATGTGAAATTTTTCAGTTTTCAAAAATTGGGGTCCTTGCGAATTTGGATTGTTTCATAATCCTAGAATAATAAATTTTAATAGGACAATCTCAATCAAGGGATGTGAAATCGGCCACTATATATGTGTTCGAAAATCTTAAATAATTTTCAGTTTTCTTCAAAACCCTGTTTGATTAAAAAAAAAAAAAAAAACCGAAGATGAAACTTTAAATCTTGTTTTTGTATAAGGTATCCACCTAAATACCAATAGGACGACATTAATTGTGATGCAAATCTTTATTAATTATTGCCTACGATCATATGTCATTTTGAATTTACAAATTTACTCACGTTCTAATCTTGTTACTTTATGTTAAATTACTTTCTTTTTATAACTTGGATTAGTCAAACATTTATATGGTAACTACTCTTGCTTAATATTCTAAAAACCTAATTTACCCTATAAATGGTAATTACCTTTTTACATACTGATCACATGATAAATTTACCATTATTGTATTAGAAGGATGTCTGTTAGAATATATTTTGAATTTATTTTATTGTAGTATATATATCATATTTGTTAAGTTTGTATTTATCTCCTTACTGTCAACTAGGTAGTTTTCATAGCTGTAGGCTATCAATTATCTTATTATATTCGTGTATTTGGTGTATATATTCTAAGCTTAACAAATATGATTAATACACTATAATAGAATATATTCAAAATATATTCTAACAGCGTCTATTATGATAACATATGCGTATAAGTGAAGGAATGTAATTCCGTGAGTCTTTTCATTGAACTTTGTCAATATATACAAATACAAGCTATTAGTTAGGCAAATATTTTGCTAATCATATGCGTGACTATAGCTACTGATTGCTAGGTGTTTGGGCCTATTCCATGTCCTAAGCCCAATGTACCTGAAATAACGAAAATACCTCTCCATGATCCAACCCATCATCTTTAACCATCCATTAATCATCACAAGTACAGATTTACCCCTAATCTGACCATTAAAGTATAGCCTTGCCACCTGAAAGTACATTTATGAATAGCTCATCAATGATTAATGATGGTAACTTTTTTCTAATTCTCTCTCCTTCTCTCTCTACTCTCTCTCTCTAGAAAGTACACTCTCTCTACTTTCTCTCTCTTGAAAGTACGTTTCGCTGACTTAAGCATCGGAGGGGCTTTCCTGGGTCACACCCCCGGGGCAGCTAACCTTCTCTTTCTTGCAGGCCGAGCCCTCAGACGTTGTTGCAAGGCGGAGCTCAAGAACTTTTAGACAATTGAACTTAGATTCTAGGACTTCTTAATACCCGTAATACCCTAACACTCTAAGGAGCATTCTATTTCCAAAAACAAGTGGCGTCGTCTGTAGGGATAACAAACAAAAAGTTATGGTAAATACTAGCCGTCCCCGATATCAAGATCTACTAGAAAAGATCCGGTTCTCTCGGCTAGGCATAATCACGTAGTCGAGGAGATTGTCCCCCAAGCTCAAAGCGAGCCCGTAGGAGAGGTGACTAGCCTTTAGCTAGTCATTCGTCGAGATTTGGAGCAGTTGGCAGCCTAAATCAATAAAAACCTTGAAGAGAGCCTGAGGGCACTTGTCAACCCGGAGAGCAAGGTAGGCTGGGGAACGATCCACAGTCTAGCCCTCAGCCTCACTTGTCCTAGCCCCATCAAGCATCCTCTCGACCTCATCACCACTACAAGAAAACAAGCATTTTGCGACAGCTTAATTTGTCGCAAAAAATATAAAAAACTGTCACAAAAATTAGTTACCACGACCAATTGTCGTAACCCTTTTGTCGCTATCACAAACGTCGCAGAAGTTCATTTTTACGACAGTTTGTCTGTCGTAAAGAATTTTTATGACATTTTCCCTAATTTCAGTGACAGTTTTAACAACTGTCGCTGAAACTAAATCACGACAGGTTGCAAAACTATTCTAAACTGCGGCAGTCTAAAACTGTTGCCACGTTGTAACTGATGACAACTTAAAGTCGTCGCAACATGCGACGGTTGATAACCATCGTAATTTACGATAAACTTAAATTGTCGCAAGTTTAGTGTATGGCGACAGTTCTAAACTGTCGCTGATTGCGGCAGAAACAGCTGTCGCAAAGTCAACATTTGGCGACTATTCAAAGCTATCGCAGACTGCGACTGATCATTTCTGTCGCAACTAACCACAGTAGGTTTCTGCGTGCAACCTAAGCTTATCATAGCATATGATTCGTTGATTCCATATATCATCCTAAGCTAAACCTACTTCCATAGCATCAATAATATGAATATACATAATAAAGCATAAATTGATTTAAATACTAATTGCATTAAAGTTTAATAGGGTAGTGGTTTAATATCGAGTATAGAAGGTTAGTTCTAGAAATAACATACAAAAGGTTAGTACTACACACCTAACATACAAAAGGTTAGTACTACACACCAAACATACAAAAGGTTAGTACTAACTAATTAAAACCTAAGAGCTGCAACACTGGAGTTTGGTTAGCACCACCACCCCCTATGTTAGAATCGTCTTTCCGCCTAGGATGGAGAGGTGGACTAGGAGTGCAAGAAGAAAGGTACTCGTGGCCAAATTCAAACCATTTGTAACGCCCCGTTCTTTTAGTTTTGGAAGCGTTAGCGGAAATACGCCTGAACGGGAGGCTACTTAACTTCGATTGACAAAGTCAAGCTTTTATTAGGTCTAAAGGTTAAGTTTAAGTCATTCAAACATCCAAATTTAGTTGTTTAACCTAAGTGCGAAATAAGCGGTGAAAAAGGAAATAACAAACGAACTTAAACTTAGGCAAAAAATCAATTACATTCAAAAGCCAAGGGTAAAACAACCCTTATCAGCCAAACTGAAATCAAACTAAAACCAAATTCAAAGTACTTAAACAATCAACTAACAACAAAGGCATAAAAGCCCAAAAGTAGGGTTCTAAACTCTCAATTCCCAACCCGTCGTCACAATGTTCAAATTATCAAATAGAACCTGCAAATTGCAACAACGTTCCACAATCAATGGGGAGCAACTAGCAGTTCTTCCTCAAATCTGAAATAGAATATTTCAGACTTAAATTAATAGAAAGAAACCACAATAAAGAAAACAACTTGAATGAATTTAATTTAAAACCATACAAACTATGAAATATTTCCTAATCAACTTAAAACGTGAAATCGATATTAAAACACTTAATTTCAATCATAATTTATATAAACTTCAAAATAAGTAATAATTTCATATTTTCAATATTTCAAACTCAAAACATTCAAAACAGTAGAAATGACATGGAGGGAACGCCAGTGAACTCACTGTCCACCTCCTAAGGTTTGTTAGGACGAACCCCCAGTCAACTCGCAGAAGACCGTTTCTAAGATTGGCCAACTGCTGATTATGGGTAGATGCTTATAAGGTCTTACACACCCCCGACGACAACAATTGACCCAGGTTGAGCTACGTAAGACTTGTAGTCAAGGTAGTTATCATGTTCATTAACCACCGGGAAGCAACTCGGCTTCACACCCGAGTATGGCCCCACACACAATTCAAGATCAAATAATATACTAAATATATTTTTGTAGACACCTGATTGTGTCTCCCCAAAAACCAAACCCAGTGATAAGTACCTTTCACGTCTTTGATTATCGAGTTAGGTGAAGAGTTGAAGAGTCTTGTGAATTTCCTTTAGCCTTGGCCATTTCTAACCTTTCCTTAAATTTGTAAACCCAAAATCATTCATTTCTTGTCCTTAAACCCAAAATCATTCATTTCGTATCCTCTTTATAAAATCGTCCAAGCTGGTCTACTTTGGTGCATAATCCTGGTCCAATTATTGTGTAGTTGGATGGGTCTTGAAAAGATATTTCCAACGATATATTATAAGCCCAAATCTGAGTTATAACGTAGAAGTTATGGCAAAAATACTAAACTGAGCTCAAACCGAGCCTTATCTACGACCCAATGACCGTGAGGTGGGTCCATTAACCTTAACCTCATTCCTAAACCAATTAAGATTTATTAAAAATTTCTAGAAACCTCTAGAAGGTTGTTTTCAATCCTAAATCCCTTAGGATTTATTATTAGCTTCTAGAATCTTCTAGAAGGTTCTAATTTATCCTGTTTTTGAAAAGATAAAGACTTAAGAATTTTACATCGGTGATAAAACACTTGTTTTTCAATGATTTTAATTCTAATAAAATTAGAATACGTACAGAAATTCGATTGACCCAATTTGATTGGAAGTCGGATTATGTACGGATTTTATCTTCAAAAAACCATCGTGTCGCGATAAGCCTGTCACGCCGCGATAAAACCATCGCGTTGCGATAAGCCTGTCATGCCGCAATATAGCTTCGCGCTGCGATGGAACTTGTTTTACTCCGAGTCAGATTCTAACTCTTTTTCTGAACTTCGACCCTCTTTTTTCCTTATAAATAGAGGTCGTTTCACCCCGTTTTCAATCATCTATAAGCTTGATCACCAACAATCATCATCTAATTCCCTCTCTAAGCTAAAAGATTTTCTCTCTCTTTCTTTCTTAGCCTAGCCTAAACACATCCCAACACCTTCTTGGCATCATACTCCATACCTCCTTCATGAGCCTCGAATACTCCAAGCCAATCTCGAAGTTGCCTTCGACCTCGACGTGAAAGGTTGATAGTTCTGAGGGTTTGGTCCCTAATCTATATTTCAATTCTTATTTGATTTAATCTTTCTTGAAGTTACTAACGTGTGTATAGTTTTGATGAAAAGAGATACGAGGCATCAAAGTAAGTAATTCGATTACTTAATTATTCTTTTGATCCCTAGTATCTTGTTAGGATGTTGAATATGATTCCTAGTATCATGTTTAGGGCATTAATTAATAATTCTAATATCATGCTTTCTAGCATCATGTTTAGGTGAATGCTTTGATCTTTATTGTTAGTGACATGCTAGGGTTTCTTATTAATCTGTTTAGTATCATGCCTAAGATCTTGCTAATCATGTTTCAATCATGCTTTTGATTATGATGATGATTTTTGTGTCAATTCATATGTTGCTTGAATATTCATGATTTATTTTTATTGCTTGATCACGCCCTTTCTTGTAGGTTTAAAGGGAATTTGTACTTGAAATAAGGCCTAATAAGATAATTAATAATTTGTTTTAGGCTAATAGATTTTAATTCAAGTGATCACCAATAATAGATTTATTTGTGCATTAATAATCAACCAACATAGGTTAAACAAGTTTAGGGCTAACTTGTTGTATGTATGTTGATTGGGAAGCGCACATGAATATCATAAGAATTAAGTAGAGGCCGATTTAGGGCAGGTTCAATCTCTTTTAGGTTGGATTCGTACTATCATCCCTAAATATCCAGTCATAAATCCGGACCACTATGGAGTTAGCGATCTCCGTGATCGTGAATGGGGTGTAACCTTCACACCCGTGAATGTTTACAAGTTCCTAAAACTTGTTGGCGACTCTTTTATCTTTAGCTTCCTTCCCTTTGGACGCCACTATGCTTAAATGCATGATCACAGTGGGGATCAAGGTTGGGCTTCAAATATTCCCTACAGTTTTTTGGCGACTCCACTGGGGAGGATTTCTAATTTTAATTCTTAAAATTTATTTTGGCAATTGACTTTAGAATGAGTGGATGAGACTTGAAAGATTCTAAATATTCATGTGCGTAATTTTGATTATAATGGTGGTGTCTTGGGGTAATAAACCAAATGGGCTTTCTTTTAGTTAACTGTATTTGCTAATCCACTCCTTTTCCTTCTTGCTTTCCTATCAGAAACACACAACTTGATATTAAGTACCAATTATTATAAAAATAGCTATAAAATAAAATACTAACATAAACTAAGAACTAAAATTATTAAAGTGGATAATTTCATAAAATAACTAATAAAAAGCGATTTTAGGGCTAATATAAAAATATGGTATATTATGCACTTTTGAAATTCCCCCACACTTAGTCTTTGATCGCCCTCGATCAAAATCAAGGCTTACGATCAAGTGAAATTCTAAAACAATTAACGAAATAAATTATTTCTCAAGTTTAATCTCAATTTTCTTTCACAAATTATTTTTATGTCAAAATTAACAAGAATGGATCATGATACAAGCCATGATTTCTGCACCTTAATTAACCAATCAATCTTACCGCTTCTTCCCCCTATGTTTGAATCCACCCTAGGGATGCTCAACCATATTAGCTCGAGCCTCACTTCGGTTTGATGATCCTCGTCAGGACTTGCACAAAATCTAACCCTCCACCGTTCGGAGACCAATAGTGCAATGGAAATCAAAAAGGCCTTTATTCGGCCGTAATGGGGTTAAGGTTAAGGGTAGGAAATTATTTGGAATTGTGGTGGTAAAAGTGTCGTGCTAAAGGAGCATATAAACAACAAAACTATGACATTTTTATTTTATATAAATGTCATATACAACTCCAACTAAAATATCAAACCACACTCCAAACTTAAATGATAACTTTTTTCTTTCTCTCTTTTTTTTTTCTTTTCTTTTTTAAATATTATTTCTTTCTCAATATTTTTATTCAACCTTCTCATATGAGATCGCAACTGCATTTTTTCCTACTTTCAGAACTTTTTATTTTTTTCTTTAATTTTTTTTCTTTTTCTTTTTATTTTTTATTTTATTTTTTGCTCATAATTTTTCTACATTTTTTTTTCATGTAAACAATCCTTTCCCTTCTTTTCTTTTCATTCAACAACTTACAACACAACTCAAATAATAATACTCCATTAGCACAACATGGGTAAAAGGCCATGAGTTTGTAATGTAGGTAACCCAAAAAAAGGACATTTAGGCACAAAAGGGCTAAGCAAAGGGAATTATTTGTAAAGTAAAATAAATAACAAGCCTAAATTTCTGAAAGTTCTAATCAAGAAAAATATGCCTTTTATCATTTTTTCCTCATTTGATCATCGGTCTCAGGAAGCTAAAATGCAAGTCCCAATTTGAGCAATTAAGGAGGGTGAATGTAGATGAATTTGAGTCTTACGAGGTTCGTGGCCCTCCTTTCGGGTTTCATCGCACAAAGAGAAAGCAATCCATCTTACCACAAACAATGTTAATAAAGGATTTATGTACCATTTAGTCATAATTCTTTCTAGTAACGGCTTTTAATAACATACATCATGTCTCAATCAATAGAATTTCACAAAATGTTTATCAAATGAAGTTTCTAGTATTTTTCATCGAGTGTGTTTGAGGAAATTCTTCCAAGGGCCTTTGAAAGGAAATTGCACCATATCCAATATGTACGATTTGCAAATATTTATAATAAATTTTTAAAAAAATCCTCTATTTACCCCTCTCCTAAAACCACCTAAGTGGCAATTAAACAAAATTGACCGAGTACCGGTTGTATAAAAAGAGTCTTCTTTTCAGATTTCTCAAGAATCAATGCCTGAAGAAGAAATATCCAGCACCTTTAATTGAAAGGTAGGGTCCTTTAAAGATATTTCGATTAGCCAAATGAGAGTCAAGGAACAAAACTACAACTGTAATGTCATCATGGAAATGCCTTCGAACTCCTCGGTCAATCTTCTTAAGATCTGAATATCTCATTTCTCTTTTTTTTTTGTAGCCTCACAAAGTGCAGCTTTCACAAGCTTCTTTGCAATTCCCTATCACACCCAATAAGCTCTGTAAGTACATTATTTGTTAGGGGAAAATAAGACAAATAAATAAAGTCTTCATTAAGTATTAACAATTCAATAAAAAGATGTTCATTCTCAATCATTTCTCACTCTCAAGAACTAAATAAGAGTAAAAAACAAACTAAAAAAACTAAGAATATTTTATACATATACTTTTAGCCCCTATCAGGGTAAGAGGCAAGATAGGGAAAAATGAAAATTTTTCCTACTTCATGATTATAATCATGAAATTGAGCTAGAGTTCTTCCTATAAACTTTTTAAATTTTGGTTACAATATTATCGTGAAAAATGATCATGCTAGAAAAATAAAAATGACGTACATGTCGGGAACTTGTTTTCACAATGTCAACAGCTTCTTGGTTGCTAAGGTGCTCCCATAAGCCATCTGAAGCAAAGATAAGAAATTGATCTTATTAGGAAACACTTCTCCCCTCAGTCAATCTCATTTATTATATAACTATGTTTATAGGAACTTCTAGAAATTTATGTCATGCCATTAACAAGAAATTTAGGTAATGTATGTATGATCAATATCAGGGAAAATGATCTCATTACTAGCCTTGCTTAGCTTCCCTAAAACTTCAATTCCAACTTCAAAATTCAAAATAAAGCGAGCCATGGTCACAAAGAAACTTTCAAATTGCTACTACCTAGATATGAAGAGTTTTTTTTTTTACTTAATTATCTTATTCAAATTAGCTAGTGACTAGCTCTTAAATGTATTCTTATAGAGCAAACAAAATTCGCACATGACCATGCCTTACATTTCTAACATCCCAAATTCATCTTCACACTTGGGATTGGCATGGAGTTTAAGAATAATATAAAGAGGGAATATTACAATTGAAATTGAAATAAGAAAGAAAAGAAGTAAGAGAAAGCTCTTGGAAAGAAAGAGGAAAAGATAGATGGGATGAATTTCCTAAAAATAGATAGAATGAAGAGGATTGTTGGATTCCCCAAATCAAAACTGTGAATATGAATCAATATAGAACAAGTACATGTATACAAAATTTGAAATTCAAATTTAGCTAGTTATTATTAAGGTTTTAGTGTCTACTGGTCTTCTCTTTATTTCATATTCAATTCCTTCCTTGTTTAGGCACATTCTCTTGACACATGGATGTTAATATACAGCTTACATCTTCTACAAGGACAAAAAAAAAAAAAAAAAAAAAAAAATTTTATGATTTAGGAATAAAAGAAAAAGAAATTTTACCAGTATAAGACCCTTTATACGCCAAACTTTTTGCTTTAAAACAACGATATGTGGATCGTCGGGATGCTTCAATCGCAACTCTTCTCTCACAGATTCATAACTTGCGTTATGCTCAGAAGATAACTGGATAGCTTTCACAGTTTTATCCAAGTTATCTTGCTTTCCTAGGACAACACGTGAATCACCAGCATTTGCAGTATAAAGATATCCATTACATATTACACCCACTAAACAACAAGCACCTACAGAAGCAATCTGTGGCTTTTCAAGCCATAGTTCTTTCACTAAAGAGAGAAACTCCTCTTCTGTGGCCATAAATGCTTTCATGATAACATCAGCAGACATACCTTGACTATGGGAAGTGAACTCTGCACCAAGAATAGTCAGTAAATCAAGGCATTAGCAAACCAAAAGACAAAACATTAAGGAAGTACTAAATCAAGCTAAGCTAAAATAATGTTTTATGTTCATACAACAAATTGGAAAGCATTTTAATGTTTGTGAAAAGCCATACTCTTAATGTTCTTGAAGAGATTATTGCAGACATATCTAGCTGTTTCTGGACCTCCATGACCATCATAGACACCCACAAATGTCCTATGAGCTGAGGGCCATTATCAAGTGATCCCATGGGACCCGACTAGATTTGACTATGATCCTCTAATAAACTATTTGCTTGAACAACGGCCATAGAAAATTCACCATTTGCATGGTTCCCAAAATCTTTATGCCATAAAAGTCCGTCGAACCGACCATTAGAGTCTTTACTAGAACTCTCTCCTTCACCAGAAGGCTTCCAACAAGGGTAAACAATCCTCATAAGTCCTGCGGTGACCATGTCTTACATATCTCAACAAAATGATCCAGCTATTGATCTATACATAGAATCAAAACCAGTGATAATATAAAACCCTAGATTCAGTAATTGTGTTTCTCCAATATTTAGACCTCGAACATAATGTCGAGAACTGAAAAGCAAATTGAGATCTTCAAACACCATATATCGTATATAAATTAATACATTAAATAAATTAATAGATGTACAAAGACAAGATTAGAACTTTTCAAACATATAACCATCCTCTCCATTCAGTTACTCATCATGGCATGTTCTTGATAATAAAACAGGCTACTATAAGCCATAATAAGAGCCATATAAAAGTTACAAGGATTCATAGAAAAAAGACGTTTTGCTAATTAAAACCCAATCCCACTTATGTTTATCTAGTAGACATGTCTTTGAAATAGAATGTAAATTTTAGATAAGCTATTGAAAGAGGATGCAATGTGCATTATGGATAAGCTACCAAATGAAGGAATGTTACCACAAGCAAAACCTTATGTTCCATAGTATGCCATACGGTTGAATAGCATATATCCTAATATGATATTTCTAAATATAAATTATAAATTAAAAGTCTTAGTTAGGCATACACATTTAGCTAGATCTTAAACAAGAAAACAATATGATATTTCTAAATATGTCATTCATATCTTAGCTGAATGAATAACGATGAGTACGTATAACACTCAATTAATGTATTCTTTCTTATTTTCAAGGTGGTTGTTGCATAATAATATAGACTTCCATAATTTACATAATTTACAATATTTCAGAATATTCCTGCACAAGATAAAATGCCCAAAATGACACGACAATGTGCTCTTCCTCAAAAGCTTGTAAATTAAAGCAAATGTCACCCATTGTAATTAAAATGGTAGATTTGTAAGACCGTTGAAGATTTAAGAGAAGTCTCGTATGACCATTGAAATTTTATAAGACTACCAAAGTTTTGTTTGCGTAGTCATGTATGATTACAGAAAAATATATTCAATAGTCTTACAAAACTATCGAAATATATTTTAGGCAATATTTTCGGTACTTTTGCAATGCTACAAAACCTTTACTAGAACAACATTTCAATAATTAACACTACAAATAAAAATAAAAATATAAAATTAATAAATGAATAGATAATCTTGCCATAACTGTGTTTTTATAAAAGCTAGAAGATCAATCTAAAAAAATATCGTACTATAAGATCATGGGATTTATAATTAATTATAAGGATAATTAAAATTGGAATTTGAATTGTTTAAATTTGTTAATGAACCTGCACGTAAGATCCCTCAAAGAAAATCTACAAATTATAAATATGGTTATAAAACAAAATGAATAAAAATAAAAAACATCAATGTCATTTGTAATTGTCAATTATCTTGTTTTACTTACTTCCTTTGTTCTATTAATATTGCAACAATGGACTTTTTGCACTATTCATCACTTTTGTTTGACCATATAATATGATTTATACGTTAAGCAAAATACAGTCATGTGGGATCTTGTTAGATTCGCCTCATAAAATACTTTCACAATATCAATTTTTTATGATTTTTACTCTTACACAATTATAGATAATTAGCATATAAAATGTGTTTTTTCATCCTTGTTACAATATTAATATAGCGGAAGAAGTATAATTTAATAACTCACATCAAATAGTAACCAAAAAAAAATAAATAATAATAACCATGATTAAAGTGATGTAGTCTCACATATTATAATTCAATCAAAATCAATTTCGAAAATCCAAGAGAATAATACAACAATCAATCAACAAAGAAATAAAAAAGAACAATCAAAATACATACATGAAGAATGACACAGGATTGAAAGATTATTTGAAACATACCTTAAAAATCATACAAAGATTGAATTGATATAAAACAAAAACCCTTTTTTGTTTGATCTGCCAACTTGATTATCACCCAAAACAATGAAAATCCGCTCTAATTATATAAGTTGATTGTTAAAATAAGTAAAAGTTTGTTATAAAAACAGGTAATAAGAGAGAGAGAAAGGAGGAAAAGAAAGAAAGAGGGAAGACGTGAGGATAGAGAAAGGTCTTGATTTTTGGTGTTTAAAAGTAAAATGATTTAATTAGAGTATTTTTTAATTTTAGAAAGTTTTAGTTTAGTAGAAATATTTTATTTAATAAAAAAAATATTTGGAAGTGAATATATAATTGGGAATTATAAGGGGGGTTTAAATTTGACTTTGACCAATAAAAGAACAATAAGATAGGCAACTTTTGCTCGGTCTCATTTTCTCCTTTTATAGCAAAACCAACCGAACATGTGCTCATTTTTTCTAGCCTTTCACAAGCTTTGTAAAATGTCTAAATTTTGAAAAATTAGATATTTTTACCTTTTTTGTATTTATATTGACGTTAGGTATTCATTTTTTAATTGAAGATTTTGTGTAAGATTTTTTGGAGGTTTTATTCTACATGTTTTACTTGATATGTGTATCTGAATACTTTGAATATTTATAGAGGATTACCTTTTTAGGAAATTAAAAAAAATTATGACATATTAAGTAAATCAAAATTGGATGTGATAGGAAGATTTAATCAAAAAAATAATAATTACTAGGAAGATTTATCAGGTAATGTGGAAATTTTTAGCGGGAAAATTTATTTAATAAAAATATATTGTTATGTTAACATCATCTAATAAAAGTTCCACAAGTCTTGATAAAAAAAAAAAAAAAAAAAAAAAAAAAAAAAAAAAAAAAAACGGTTCTACAAGTTTAATATATATTCAACAATAAGATTTTGTACTTTCAATGTTCTTCTTATCATAATTCCATTCCTTTTATTTCTTAGTTCCATTGAAATCTTTTATTTTAAGAGAGAAGCTTAATTATGATAAATCTCTGTTAAAATATGATAAAATAAAGTATATTTATCAGATATTTAATTAGATTTTTTTTTTTTTCAAAATATCAATTTTTTAATAGTATTTTTTTCATGCATATTTGAAGTTATATTTATTCATTCATGTGCGTTAAAATGAAAAGTGAGACAAATAAAAAGGGACAAAGTTATTATTATACACATACATGCACAAATGGTATTAGATGCAAAATGTGACTAAAAATATTGTATGTTGCTTTGTTAAAGGTGTTATTTATTCAAATTGTTGTATAAATGAATTAAAGGTTATTTTTAGGATAGTATAAGCTTTCTTTTGTTACTCCTATTAATTTCACAAATGTTGACCAATTTAATTATTGTTCAACATGATGTCCTAATTAATGTTTAACAATAAATATTAATCAATGACACATACATTAGACAAAATAATAGAAAAAACTACCCAAAAAGCTATCAATAAATATCCTACAATATTAAAATCATTATATTTATATAAACAATTAAGGAAAAGCTTTGTTTCATGGTGGAAAAGTAATGCATATTATATTATATCAAATTTGACAATGAAATTAATTATAGCTAGGAATATCAAAGTGAGTGATGATGCTAACGACCACATGAAATATTGTCTATAATGCCCTTAACCTTTAAGGTTTAAAATTTACAAAAAAAAAAAGCATGAACGTACGACGACTCATTGATTAATAAGCAGTAGAGACAAGTAATAAAGATCGAGCAAGTCTAATATAGTAGCAGCTGCAACATCCTTGGAACTGTGGAAGTATGTTTTGAGGTAATGAGGGTAATGTGTATTATGTTATTCTTCATAAAATGTTCAATTTAATATTTTGTATTTGGAATATTGCTTTAAAGTATATATTTGGTTTTTGAGATTGTTGAACTTTTATTGGCTCGTTGGGTTTCAAGTTGCTATAAATTAAAAGCTACTTGGATTTATTTTTTATTTTAATTTGAAGTTTTAAATTAATTAGTTTTGAAATAGTCTTCTATTAATCTATTGTATTTACTTTGGTAAATATCCTTGATCGTTATCAAGGAAAAAGTTTATTATATAAGGGTATAAATAGGGTGTTACACATAATTTGCTTAGAATCTACATTTCTTTACTCTTGTTATAGTTAAGACTTATATTTCTCTAAATTCTATGTCATTCATCCCTTTCAAGAATTATCACTCAAAAGTTAATTGTTTGTTGCTTGATTTTTAAATTGAACTCTTCAAGTTTATTTATTCATTTGACCTATGTTTACTTCTTATAATAAGAACTCAAACACATGTATTTTTTTTGGGTAATGATATATATAGCCCTTAGGGCTATGTATAAGCATTAAATATACTTCCTAAAATGGAATTAAGTTGGGAATTCATAACAAAAACACGCGCAAATCGGTGTAATTAATGTTAATTTATCCTCAATATTTTCTTTTTTAGCTTTTTATACATAGCCCTAAGGGCTATGTTTATCATTTTCCTTTTTTTTTTTTGAAACCAAAACACATAGATTATATCTTTATTAATATTTGAACATGACACAATAGATCTAATTTAAAAAGAAAAATTCCTGCTAGCAAGAAGATAGGTACACCCATCAGCGACCAAATTGTGATTTTCTTTTGCGCAACCTAAAATTTATGCGAATCCAACTAGCCATACCTTTCTTTAATGTTAATCATATGCACACTAGCCAGTAGCCACCATCTACCAAAACCATAAGGGTCTTTAAAAATTCTACTATGGTCATGCTTAAAATGACCATCACTATTTTTAAATCCTATTAGTTGAATTTTCCTTTATTTTAAGGCATTCCACACTTTAAGCTTTTTTATATGTGACTGGTCACACCGCGTGGCCAAAGTTACTTATGGAGTGTTACTCGTTTGGTCAGTGGTTATTTGTAGGGGGTTACTCGTTTGGTCAGGGGTTACTCGTTTGCTCAGGGGTTACTTGTAGGGGTTACTTATTCTAGGATTACTTATTTAGGGGTTACACGTTTGATCAGGGGTTATTTATTCAAAGTTACTAGTTTGGTTAGGGATAAATTTATAGGAATACTTATTTAGGGGTTACTTATTCAAGGGTTACTCGGTCGGTCATGGGTTACTCTCACACAGAAAACGCACTAACTGACTAAGTAAGTAACCCCTGAGTAAGTAACCCATACAAGTAACCCCTGAGTAAGTAACACATACAAGAAACCCCTGAATAAGTAACCCCTACAAGTAACACCTGCCACACGGTGTGGCCATCCACACAAAAAAGTTGTTGTTATTTTTTTTTTTTTTTTTGAGGAATGTTGTTATTTTAAATGTTTGGTCAAATATCTTTTTTAATTTTTTCAATTCATTTTCCTTTGAAAATTAATTTCTGATTTTTCAATTTTTTTTACTTTCATAATTATTTTATTAAAATCACTTTTTAATAAAATTCAAAAATAAGATTAAATTTTAAAAATTAAAATCAAATAATTGTTCTTCATTGTTTTTCAAGGTTCTTCATCCTTCAAGGTTATTCATCTATGGATGAAATTAACCACCAATTCATGATCTGTTTCCCTTAAATTTACTCACGCATCGACGAAAATTGAACACATGCCCTGATCTACACACCATCTGCGAAATTTTTTTGTTTTCGAAAATCAAGGTTCATGCGAATCTGGGTTGTTGTTTCTTATTCCTAGAATAATACATTTTATTTGGACAATATTTATCAAGGGATGCGAAAGCGGCGTTTATATGTATTCGAAAATCATAAATTTTCCCTTTTTTGTTGATCCGGGTTCGTGAAGCAAACCTTGGAAGAAATTGTAACATATTTTCTATGAACCTTGTTGATCCAAAAAAACGAAGATGGAATTTTAAATCTTGTTTTTGTGTTAGGTTTTCACCAATATGCTAATAGGATATTACCTATGACAAACAACTTTATTGTTTATTCGTCTACGACCATAAAGAGTTTGTTACCATATTGAATGCTATGATTATGACTTTTGTGATTATATTTATGTTTTCATCAAACAATTTTCATTAGATTATCAATACAATTTTAATTTAACTATTAATAATTGATCTGAATTACAGTGAAGACTTTAACATGTTAATTATAATCAAAAGGTTATGACCGTATACATTATAGGTCATTACATTACGAAACGATATATGTCATGATGTATTTATTTTGAAATGTGATTCAACTAATTAAATATCAACGAATTGAACTAAGGCCAATGAATTGTTCATTTAATTTGGCACTAGCGTGATTTTTGCAAATTAAAAAATAATACTATAATATTGTTTTCCAAAAAAAAGCTAATAAACAATTATATATATGGTTAACTTAACAATTGAAATCGAAATGCCTTTTAATTATATTTAACAAAAGGTTGTCAGGCCAAACTTATGTAACAAGTCTTACAATATGACAATTTAAAAAAACATTCCTTCAATAAATCGAGTTATTATAGTTAATTACTTATCATCATATATTGTATTCCATATATTGATAATTTGATATTATTCTAATAAAGTGGTAGAATGGAGTATTTATTGATCCTAGAATGGACTATTGTATTCCATATATTGGTACTATCCTAATAATTGATATTCCTTTAATATGAACCTAATTTAGGATCACTAAATATTTCATTCTACCACTTTATTAGGATAGTATCAATATATGGAATAATATATATGATAATAAGTTTGTTCAAATATGATGATAAGTAATTAACTATAATAATCTGATTTATGGAAGCATGATTTTTTTAAAATTGGCATACTGTAAGATTTGTAACATAAGTTTGGTCTGACAATCTTTTGTCAAATAATATTAAAAGGCATTTAGATTTTTTATTTTATTTTATTTTATTTTATTTTATTTATTTTTATTTTTATTTTTATTTTTATTTATTTTATTTTATTTTTTTGTGTTCTACTCGGTTCACCCTTTGGGCTAATCCGGATTCAGGGATCAATTCTGGGTGGTTAGGTTCCAATCCTCTACCAATTGCGGGGGATTGAAAAAAGGCAATAGACTTTTACTTAACCATATATATAAAACTGTTGATTAGCTATTTAATTTTTTTGGAAAATAATATTATAGTATTATTTTTTTAATAAGCAAATATCACGCTAGTGCCAGATTAAATGAACAATTCATAGATCGTTGTCCGTTGATATTTAATTAGTTGAATTACATTTCAAAACAAATACTTCATGACATAAGCTTGGCATGCATATATCGTTTCATAATGTAATGACCTGTAATGCATACGGTTATAACCTTCTGTTGATAATAACATGTTAAAGTATTCATTGTAATTTAGATAAATTATATTAATAGTTAAATGGAATTTGCATTGATAATCTAATTAAAATTGTTTGATGAAAACATAAATATAATCACAAAAGTCATAACCATAGCATTCAATATGATTACAAAATTCTTAATGATCGTAAGCGAAAAAACAATAAAACTGTTTGTTACAAGTAATTTCCTATTAGCATATTGGTGAATACTTAACACAAAAACAAGATTTAAAATTCAATCTTCGTTTTTTTGGATCAAACAGGGTGTCAAAGAAAATCTGTTACGGTTTTTACGAACTTAGATTAGCGAAAAACTTAAAATTTTTATAAATTGTAGATTTTGCATCCCTTGATTGAAATTGTCCCATTAAAATCTATTATTTTAGGATTAAAAACCAACCCAGATTCGCTATGAACTCGATTTTAGAAACCTTAAAGTTTCACATATACTGTATAGATTAGGGAAATTTTTTAAATCTTCATCGAGCGCGAGTGTATTTACGAAACAAAGATCATGAATTGGTGTTTATTCATCCTTGGATGAAGAACCTTGAAGAATGTTGAAGAACAATGAAGAAAAACAATTTTTTTTTAATTTTATCTTATTTTTGGATTTTATTAAAAACTTATTATAATTAGATAATTATGATTTTTTTTAAAATCAAAAATTAATTTTGAGAAAAAAGAAAATGATTTTAAAATGGTAAAATTAAAAAAGAGGTTTGACCAAATATTTAAAAAAAAAAAAAGAAAAGTCAACTAATAGGATTTTTGAGAATAGTGATGGTCATTATAAGGATGACCATAGTAGAAACATTAGGATAAACAAAAATAAAGAAAAACAAAACATGTAAGAACAAGAACACACATAATAAGCCCGCCTACAATAAAGTCTTATCTTTTGGAGTTCCTCCTCGGTAACTTCACATAATCTTTTTATATAACCAATTGAGTTAAGTAAAACTTTAATTTCTTTTAGCAAGGCTATAATAACTCCTTATAGAACATTCTTTTTTGTTTTTTTTTCTCTCAACCTGACGTAAAGATGCTTTTTATCTGATTCCTCTTATTAAAATCGATTAATTGACATATTTTTTCACTCCCGCATAGCTCTTTCACAAACAAACAACTTGCACTAGACTAAACTAAAACAATTCGAAATCTAAAAATATTCTTTAATCTGATCCCATCACTAAGCTACTATAATCAAGCAATATAGTTTTATTGAAAGTTAATTGATATGAAAACATGAACAAATTTAAAAAATGGTGTAAAAAATAATCAAGTTGCTTCTAAAATTTGGCTAACCATATATCATATCAATAATATATAAACTTAGATCTTGCAGTCAGTCACAAGATACAATGACAGTTAATAAGTAATCTAATTTTTCGCCAAGTGTTGTGCCACGTTGATGAAAACTAATCTAATATTCTGCCAAGTGTCGTGCCACTTCAATGAAAACTATGCATTCGTATGACTTGTATATATGTTAAGTAAATGAAATTCGGATATATATCAATCTAATTACAATTATTTTACCATATACCAATGAGTTTTCAATTTATTCACCACATACCCATGGAAATTTCTAGATTTACCATATACCACTGAGTTTAACAAAAATTTATCAAATGCCCAAATGACTAATAGACGTTAATTTCGTTAATCATTAAGGCTAATAATGTCACATAGCAGCATATGACTAGCCATCTTTTAAATTATTTAAATTTCAAAATAATTATTCAATTAACTATCAAAATACTAAAAACATTTAAAAAAACCCACCCACTCACCACACTTTAGCCCATCCACCCACCACGCCCCACCCCTGGCCACCCCCTATCGACGCTTTCTGCCCTTAACCCTGTGCTGGCGCCACCCTGACCCCCGACCCCCCCTTTCGGCGTCCCTCCCTTTCCCCTAAACACCCTCCCCTCACCCTAAAACCCCCTCCCTCCCTTGAAACCCCCAAATCACTACCGTCGGCTGCCTAAACTCCCTCCCTATGTCGGTGCGCCCAAGTCACCCTCCCCCTGCCATCTCCACTCTCTTTCTCCCTCTAAATCACCACACCGAAGCCCTAAAATCAAAATCTAGGGTTTTTATTTTGAGGTTTTAGGGTTTCGGGGTGGTTGTTTTCAACTAAAGTGGTAGCAGTGATGTGAGGGAGGGGGATTTGGGTCTTCGGCGAAGGGGTTTTGGGTTTTGGTTTTCGGCTAAGGTGGAAGGGCTAGTGGGGGAGGGGTTTTAGGCGGGGAGGGAGGGGAATTTTAGGTTGGGTATGGTGGTCCAGGGCAGGGGCGCGGGCATCGGCGCGGGGCTTGGGGGAAGGGCAGCGTCAACATGATGGGGATATGGCAGTCTGGGAGCCGGCGGCTGGGGGCTGGCTGGGCCTTATTTTACTGTATCTGGTGCAGCCTGGATCTTAAATTAGCTTGTATTTCTGTTGAAGCAGTAGAGTTTTAATGATGATGAGTAAAAACAAACTTTAACTAATGCGATTTCTCTAAGTGTTGAATTAGAACAAGTGAAGTTAACTTTGGAAGTGGAAGAGTAACCTATTTATGAAGACTCAAGGAGATATATAGGAAAGTTAAAAAAAAAAGAATAAGAGTTCCTCATTGGAACTAGAGGTGATCCTAACAGGAACACGAAGAGAAGTTCCCTAACAGGAGCTTGACAGCAAGCTAAGAAGAGTAGCTTGGACTGCGTTGAAGACAGCGGGAACTTAATCCTGGTCTGGGTAGAGCCCAAGTATCCTTATAATGCAACGATTGAAGAGACAATCTAGCAATAGACTAAAAGTCTTTTATTAAGGTTTTTGTTAAGTTTACTAGGATTGCTGTAAATATGTTAGGATAGTTTATGCATGAAATTTATTAGAAGCGTGGCAAAGCTTGGCAAGCTTTTAAATATGGAAAGTTTTATAAAAGATAAGTTTTAATTTTAAGAAAAGATCTTTTGAGAGATTTTATCTTATAAAATCTGGTTTTACAAAATAAATAATCTTTTCTAAATTATATCTTTGTTAAGTTTTCCAAAAGATTTTCTTCAAAAGATTTATTTTATAGTTGTGATTATGAAACGACAGTTTTGTGATTTCTATCTTTTGAAAACCCTACTATACATACGAGTACTTCTTGTATATAAAGTAGAGATCATAATTTACACAACTTGTGAGTTTATTCGTGAAAAATCTAAAGAGTGCTTAAAGTGTGAGTTTACCTAGTCTAAAGCTTTGTCATATTAGTTTCGGATTTCATGTGTAGCTTTCCTGTCACATATTAGAATCAAAAGTTTGTATTCTTTTGGTATTGGGGTGAATGATTAGCATATTGCATATAGTTTGTAGGCTTCAAGGTCGAAGCTAAGTTTTGTGAGTACTTTGGGAGTGTTGAGTGAATCTAAGTCTGGGACTTAGGTTGGGTAGAATAGGGTTCTACTGTGTAACAAGTTCAGTCTGGAACTTGTGAGTAAAGGGCTGTGATTAATAGGTTGTAACTAGGTGTGTTTCCCTATTATAGTGGATTGGTTTGGTTTGAAATCCCTAGGAGGGTCGAGGTTTTACTTCCAGTTGGGTCATGGATGGTTTCCTCGTAAAATCCTGTGTGCATTGCAAGTTCTTTTTATACTTTATTTTATTATTCCGCAAAAAATAGCCATTAAGAACTCGCTACAATTCACCCCCCTCTAGTAGAAGTTCGTCTCAACTAACAATTTGCCTCACTTATTTCACTGTAACCTCGATCATTCGTGGTCCTAGTACCATCGTCTCACTAATATCATTAATAAACATAGTGGACTTCTACACTTCCTCCAATACAAGGCCTCCAAAAAAGGGGGCAATGCCTATGTTAGTATGGTAGTAACAGAATTCAATCAAATCTATTCTCGACCACTTTGGAAATCAATCAAACATACCCTCAACAAATCCTAAGGTTTGTATGGTCCTTTCTGTTTGACTGTTTGTAGCCGGGTGGAAAGTTAATTGTACTCATTTTTAGTGTGGTGCCAAATTTTTCTTGTACGCTTTTTATAAATTTATAAATTTAGAAAGAAACCTAGAACCTTTGTTAGACATTATGTCTTTCGTTCTGAACTTCATGTAGCCTTACAGCATACTTTGTACTCCTTCATTGGTATGAACTCCGCCGTGTGCATGGTAAGACAATCCACCATTACCCATATTATGTCATTCCCGTTCTTGGACTTTGGTAGACAAGTGACAAAACTCATCAAGATGCAATCCTATTTCCATCTTGAGATCTTGAGTGGTTGCATTGTCCATTTGTCCCCAAGGTCTTTAGAGTTCGATCTTGACCTTTTGATTGGTACAGTTAAACACCTTGCTAAACCTTAGTTTTTAAAAACAGGTAAATTATTACTTCTTCTGTTTCTTTTTAGTTGACAAGTTTCTTTAGTCACGTTTGCCAATGCAAAAATTAAACTATTAATATCTTTAATTTCCAATCAGCAAAAATTATAAAAAGTTGATATTTAGAAAATATATATCGTGATGATTCTAACAAGATCCTATATTTTTAATCAATAAATAATAACTATATACTAAAAGACACACCAGTAATGACACGTGTTATCTCCTGTTATGTCCTTAAGGTTTTTTTTTTCTCTTTCTTTTTGTATGTGTGTGTGTGAGAAAGAGAGAGAGAGAAAAGACTAATTAAGTAAAGTTTTAATGAGGTAAAAAAAAAAAAAGTTGACTTATAGGTAAATTGCCTTAATTGTTAAAACTTAATTATTGTCTAAATCTTTACTTTTAGAAA
Source organism: Chenopodium quinoa (assembly GCF_001683475.1). Taxonomy (NCBI): domain Eukaryota; kingdom Viridiplantae; phylum Streptophyta; class Magnoliopsida; order Caryophyllales; family Amaranthaceae; genus Chenopodium; species Chenopodium quinoa. Next base: position 2,642,696 of record NW_018744895.1, read on the forward strand.
GAAAAACAAAAAAACCAATCACAACCCTAGAAAAAATATCATATATATTATAATACAATCCATAATAATAATTAAAGATTATTATAAATTATTTTTGCCAAGCTAATTACCTTAATAATCAACAACTACGTAGGAGTAATAAGCATACATCAACCAATAATAACATAGTATATTGATTGATTACTAATAATTTTTTTTATTACTTGTATAAGATATTGCCAAAACATAATTTAAAGCATACTAATATCCAAATAGAGTTCATAATAGGGTAAAGGTTGAATAAAGAAATAATACGTTATTCAGAAGATATGGATTAATATTGTAAATGGCTTGATTTGAGATAAAATTATAGTGTAATTTTAATAGTGAATACAAAGAAATTGAATTATTTCGTGAGATAGATATATTATTTTAAAAATTCATTTAATTAACAAGAAAATAATGGTACCGCATTAAAATACATGAATATAATTCACAATTTTTTGTATGTGGCAGGGGTTACTCGAGTTTTTCGGTTAGGGGTTACTCGGTCAGGGGTTATTCGAGTTGCCGGGGTTACTCGAGTTTCTCGGTCAGGGGTTACTCGAATTTCTCGGTCAAGGGTTACTCGGGTTTCTCGGTGAGGGGTTACTCGAGTTTCTCGGTCAGGGGTTACTCGAGTTTCTTGGTCAGGGGTTTCTCGGTCAGGGGTTACTCGGTCAGGGGTTACTTGAGTTACTCCTGACCGAGTAACCCCTCAAGTAACTCCTGACCGAGTAACCCCTCGAGTAATCCATGACCGAACCCCTCGACTAACCCCTCAATTAACCCTTGACTGAACCCTCAAGTAACCCATGACCGAACTCCTTAAGTAACTCTTGACCGAATTACTCGAGTACCCTTGACTGAGTAACTCGAGTAACCCATGACTAAGTAACCCTTGACCGAGTAACTCGGGTAACCCTTGACTGAGTAACCCCTGTCCGAACCCCTGACCAAGTTATTCGAGTAACCTCTAACTGAATAACTCGGGTTTAACCTCTGACAAAAAAACTCGGGTAACCCTTAACAACAAAACTTGGGTAACCCTTGTTGTATGGTGTGGCCTGCTGCACCAAAAAGTTGTTGAATATAATTATATGATCAAGTGCATAACTTTAAAATAAATACATACTTAGCTAATTGGATCTTCCATGATTAATTCAATAAATATTTTGGTACTTTGATTCACAATATTAATAGACAATTTTCTTACACTTATTTTTTAACACTAATAAAGATAGTGTAGAATTGATAATAATACTAAAAATTAATGTGCGTGGTACGGGAATTCACCTAGTTACATATAAATTACAAAACACGGTAAAAAAAAAGAAGTGTGTGAATAGTGTTAAAGTCAAAACGTGTCAACTAATAAAAAAAAGAGGTAGTAGAAATTATTACCCCTAATTAATTGATAAAGGTTCCTTCAAAAAAAATAAAAAAATGATGATGGTAATTGTTATCCTAACTGCCCAAGAAAAAGTCATTATCTCCCTTAAGTTCATGTTTTGTGATTTTATCTCATATAAAGTATTTTATTCTAATACAGAGGTTATCAAATTTTCGAATACACACATATAAATCGGAAGGAAAACATCCTCACGACTACAAAGCATCGTTAGATTGTCTATCCAACAAGGCTGTATTTTCCAGCGATATAAGCGGGGGATGTTCCACAATGCAAGATCTACTCGGCGATCGTAGTTTTTATGAAGGAAAATTTTATTTGATTCAATATCTTATGTATTTGTTAACGTCGAATCTCCATTGTAGATGTCGTATGACTGTTAATCAATGAAATATTTTTGCTATTAAAAAAAATATTTTATTCTACTAGTATAATTTTACTCCCTCTGTTTCATAATGTTAGTCCCATATACTATTTTGGGCGTTTCAAAAAGATCTACCCATATTGAATATGTTTCATTTTTAACTTAATTTTTTTGGAATTAATTGGTTGTGGATCGATGACATGGCTATAAGTAAGGAAATCTCTACCTTGAATTATGTATTATGACTTATGTTTTCCCAAAAAAAAAAAAAATCAAAAAACTTAAATAAGGTAAACTAATTATGAATTATTTAGTACTCTAACGTTAGATTCCAAATATTATTCTTTTCTTATTTTTAGTGATTGATTCTATATGAGACTAACATTATGAAACGGAGGAAGTATCAAATAATATATATTGATAAAAAAATTAGTGACGAAAAAGAAATAGTACACAGCATAAAACAAAAAGAATTCGACCAGATGATTTTGGTAGTTCAGGACTTCAGGTGTACTCCGTATATTAGGAAACAGGTAGTTTGGTGTATTTATTTTAGGAAACGTGTGTTTGTTTCCAAATCATAAATATTGTACTCCGTACTAGATAAAATTTGTACTGATTCACAATTTTTTGTAAATGAGTAATATTTTGCATAGTTTTAATAATTATTTTCATTTTCGAATCTAACATTTTGTAAAATTTTTGTAAGTTTCATTGGTTTAACATTAATTAGATTAATTCCTTGGAAACAAAATATATATGTATCACAAATTTTCATATGTGGCAGGTCACACCACGTGTTCGGAGTTACTTATTCAAGGGTTACGCAGTCGGTCAGTGATTACTTATTCAGGGGTAGGGGTTACTCGGTCGGTCAGGGGTTATTCTCATAGTCTCACACAATAAACGCGCTAATAAAAAGAGTAATCCAAGAATAAGTAACCATTGACCAACCGAGTAACCCCTAAATAAATAACTCTTGAATAAGTAACCCTGGCTACACAATTTGGCCAACCACTTAACATTCAAATTATCTTTTTTAGCTATTTTATATTTACGTGACACTGGAATTTTAACAATTAAAATCTAATCACTCCGTAGTTTATTTTTCTTATGTGGTAATAAATTTCATTTTTGACGATTTAAATCTCTTGTGTGACGATTAAATTTTTAGTTTTACCTAAAAAAAATGTTAAAATTTTAATTTTAAGAGAAAATGCTATTCTTTTTTATTGCCTAAAATATGTAGTGCTCTAAAATCTACCTAGTTTATGGTAACTATGTTTAGATTAAGCACAAAGTTATGATGATTCTACAAACATTGTTATCGAAAATACAAGATAGTATTTTGTAAAAAAGTGTTTTTTTTTTTTTAAAGGCAGTACATATAAGTAAATCCCAACCCTAACTTCGTGTTATATTCTGCAGTGTTTAAATAAAATAATAAAATATAAAGGTGTAGAATTATATCCATCCTAAGATTCCTAACCTAGTTAGCGTGTTAATCTCATAGGATTATAACTTTATAAATAGATACTTATTAATGTTGAATTTGTTCATTAGTCGACTTGTTATAATGAATACTCACAGAATGAAGGCCGTCATGTTAGCGCTGGTGTTGGCAGGGAGCGTAGCTTATTTCTGTTTTTTCATAAAATTTTCTGGTACAATTCTCCATCTTACTATTTCTTGCTTTTAATTTTTATATTCAATTATCAATTGTCTCTAAATCGACAGTGATTATGTTTTTTTTAATTTAATGATTTGAATTATATGTTTTATGATTTTGCTTTGTGACGTTATGGTTTTAACGGTTTAACCTATTTATTTTTATTTTATTGTAAATATTTAGAAACCCTCCATAATCTCGTCTTTCAATTCTTCTTTACCATAGAATTAAACGAAAAATTGTTTTTTTTTTTACAATAAACAAAAAATTGTTTGGGCTTTATTTTTGTAAATTTCTTCATAAAAGCTGTAAATAAGTATAAATCTCAAGACTTGTCGTATAGTTGTTTAATTTTCTTTTAATTGGAGTTAAATTAGAGTGAATTAGAATATGTAGATTTTATTATTGTAAATGCGCGATTAAGATTCAAATATTTATAGTTGTTAAAAAATTTTTGTACCTATTATTGTTAAATAGTACTCATATGAATATTTTGTAAGAGTAATTTAATTTAAGAATTTTGTTACTTTGACGTTGCAGACACAATGGAACCATTAATTTTATTGAAGATCGACTATCCAATCACCTTGGATTCTCACAGTCAAATCGCGTCGAATTCAACAATCGAAACCCATTTTCTCCAACCTTATTTTATGTACCGTCATTACAAGCATACAATGGGCAATATCACTGACCATGAGAAGTGGGAGACTGATATAAACAGGAGCCTGTTATACTGTTTTATGACATTGATGATTTTGCACATTTTTGTAGTAGAATTTGGTATTCCGTACTACCGTAGAAAGTATTATACGAGTAATTGAATGATTACTACCTAGGTAGGAAAAGCTTTGAAATATTTGTATTAGAACAAGAAAAAATTTGTTAAAAGATTTTTACCGACAAAAATATTTTGATCAGTGAAAGGAGGAGTAAAGAAGAAGAGAAAGAGGATGGTTGAAATGTCGTAGCTTTACTACTACATCAAGACTTTATTTATAGTAAGATTTTACAATAAAATATTAGGCATTATTGTACCTTCTAGTATATGATTGATAGCTATAATTGATCTAAATACATGTAAACTTTCACATATGTATTTTTCTCAACACTCCCCCTTGAATGTTCACATGAAATGGCCGCGGTGTGAGTTGCTTTATTAAAACCCTTGCTAGGTAAAAACTCTATGGGATAAAAACCATAGCTAGGGAAAAAAAAGGAGTACAACGATATTATTGTATTATATGCTTTGTATACTTCCTCGTTAAAAACCTTGTCAGGAAAAACCCAGTGGGATAAAAACCTGATCGAAGGAAAAAAGAGTGCAGTGCATATAATGCTCCCCCTGATTTCAGCATACTTCACGACGATGTCACATTCCAATTTTGTGAACTAATAGCTTAAATTTTGGTGAACAGGTCGGCAAGGTTGTCATAAGACTGAATTTGCTGGATATCTATTTCCTCGTCCTTTTGCAGATCATGTGTGAAGAATAGTTTTGGGGATATATGTTTTTTTCTATCTCCCTTAATGTATCATTCAGTTACTTGAGAGATGCATGCTGTATTATTTTCAAAGATGGTGGTTGGATTTTATGTTATTGCTTTCATTCCACATTCTTCTTGGATATTACTTATCATCGACCTCAGCCATACACATTCTCGTCCTGCTTCATAAAGGGCTATCAACTCTGCATGATTTGAGGATGTCGCAGTCAATGTTTGCTTTGTTGATTTCCATGAAATTGCAGTGCCTCCATAAGTGAACAGATATCCATTTTGTGACTTGGCATTTTGAGGATCCGATAAATATCCAGCGTCAGCATACCCAATGAGGGCAGCATCTTGTTTCGGTTGATAATATAGACCAAGGTCTTGTGTCCCTCGTAGGTACCGGAGTAGGTGTCAGACTCCTTTCCAATGCCTATATGTTGGTGCATTGCTGTGCCTGGATAACAAGTTCACAAAGAGAGCTATGTCGGGTCTAGTGTTGTTAGCTAAGTACATTAAGGCTCCAATTGCACTTAAGTATGGTACTTTTGGACCCAGAACTTTTTCATTTTCTTCTCGTGGTTTGAATGGATCGTTTTTCATACTCAAAGAACGAACAACCATTGGGAAGTTGATTGGAGTTGCTTTGTCCATGAAGAATCTTTTCAAAACTCTTTCTGTATAGTTTGATTGATGGATAAAAATACCATGGCTCAAGTGCTCGATTTGCAATCCAAGGCAAAATTTAGTTTTTCCAAGGTCTTTCATCTCAAATTCTTTCATCAAGTATTTTGCAATTTTCTCAAGTTCGTTTGGGGTTCCAATGATATTCAAATCATCAACATAAACTGCAATAATAGCGAATCCTGATTGTGATCGCTTTATGAAAACACAGGGACTAATTTGGTTGTTCTTGAACCCTTCTTTCACAAGGTATTCAATGAGACAATTATACCACATCCTTCCAGATTGTTTCAATCCATAAAATGACCTTTTTAGTTTTATGGAAAGCAATTGTCTAGGTTTGTGGTTTTCTGGTAGTTTTAGTCCCTCGGGGACTTTCATGTAAATGTCTGTATCGAGTGACCCATACAAATACGCAGTCACTACATCCATTAATCGCATTTGCAGTCCTTTTGTGACTGTCAAACTTACCAGAAATCTTAATGTAGTTGCATCGACTACTGGAGAATATGTTTCTTCATAATCAATCCCTGGATTTTGAGAAAATCCTTGGGCTACAAGTCTTGTCCTGTATCTAACTATCTCATTTTTCTCATTACGTTTTCTCACAAATACCCATTTGTATCCAACGGGTTTTACACCCGCTGGTGTAAGAGTTATTTTTTCGAAAAATTCTCGTTTTTCAAGTGACTTCAACTCAGCCAGCATTGCCTCCTTCCACTTTGGCCAATCACTCCTGTGTTGGCATTCTTCCACTGTTCTTGGTTCAACATCATTTTCATCAGACACAATGTCGATTGCGATGGAATTTGCAAATATTTCATCCACGATAACATCTTTCCTATTCCAATGAGTCTTGGTAGAGACATAATTCATCGAAATTTTATTGTTATCGATGTTTTGAACATCTTGTTCATTCCCCAAAGGGTTGTCTTCTTGTTCGTTCCCTTTTGGATTATCATCATTTTCTTTACTTTCATCCACATTTGGTCTTTCTTGACCTTCTGACGGGGGAACATCATTAGTCTCATTTTCTATTCCATCCAATCTTTTCAATTTCCTTGGTTTAGAATCTTTTGAACCAAGTGGTCTCCCACGCTTTCTGCGTGCTTGGGATTCATTCACAATGGCCTTATTATCAGTTGGTATTTTAATACTTGCAGGGGCATTTTCTGCTGGTATATGTGATTTTGTCACCTTCTTTGTGTCTACAAATGCATCAGACTATTGATTTGCAACACTTTGTAAATGAACAATTTTCTTGACTTCTTGTTCACACATATTTGTTCGTGGGTCTAACATCAATAGTTGTGTTGCATTCCAAATAAGTTCTATTTCTTTCTTGCGTGGGTCCACTTTCTCTCCACCTAAGGTTGGGAATACTGCTTCATTAAAGTGACAGTCGGCAAATCTAGCCGTAAATAAGTCACCAGTCAATGGTTCAAGATATTTAATTATAGAGGGGGATTCAAACCCAACATAAATTCCCAGCCTTCTTTGTGGACCCATTTTTGTTCGTTGGGGTAGAGCAATGGGAACATATACAGCACAACCAAAGATTTTTAGATGTGAGATACTTGGTTCTCGACCACAAACAAGTTGTAGTGGTGAGAATTTATGATAACCTGTAGGTCTCAATCTAATTAGTGTTGCTGCATGTATTATAGCATGTCCCCAAGTAGATGATGACAATTTTGATCTCATTAATAATGGTCTTGCAATCAATTGCAATCTCTTAATTAGTGATTCAGCTAGACCATTTTGTGTGTGAACATGAGCTACTGGGTGTTCAACATCAATTCTGATTGACATACAATAATCATTAAATGTTTGGGATGTAAATTCCCCAGCATTGTCGAGTCTTATTTTCTTTATTGTATGATCTGGGAATTGTGCTCTTAATTTGATAATTTGGGCAAGTAATTTTGCAAAAGCAACATTTCTGCTTGAATGCAGATTGACATGTGACCATCGTGTAGAAGCATCAATTAAAATCATGAAATATCGAAATGGTCCACATGCCGGATTAATTGGCCCACAAATATCTCCCTGAATTCTTTCCAAGAATTTTGGAGATTCAATAGCAATTTTGTTCATAAATGGTCTTATTATTAATTTGCCAAGTGAACATGCAAAGCATGTCAATTCATCCGATCGAGGAATTTTGACATTTCTTATTGAATGTCCAATTGAATTCGCTATTATTCTTTGCATCATCCCAGTTGCTGGATGTCCCAAACGATCATGCCATAAAATAATCAAATGTTTGTCATCTAACTTCTGGTTAGATATCATATTGATTTCCACAGGTCGTATATTTATACGATATAACCCCGAAGAATATGCTTCTCATAAATGTGTTTCTTGCCATATTTTCCTGCTGTGAGGCATAAATACTCCTTTTGACCTGTTGTCATTGTTTCTAAATGATAGCCATTTTGGCGTACATCTTTAAAGCTTATGAGATTTATTCGAGATTTACTCGAGTATAAAGAATTATTGATCATCAATTTTGTTCCATTTGGAAGCATTATACAAGCCTTTCCAGATCCTTCAATTAATTTTGCTGACCCGAAAATAGTGTTTACATTTGCCTGAAACAACTTTAGTTGTGAAAAATATTTCCTATCCTTTAAGATAGTGTGTGTTGTTCCACTGTCCAAAAGGCGCTGATATTCGGAACCAACTTCTGGCATATCCATATCTTCATAAAATAAATGTGAGATTAGTTTAGAATAATATCATACAAACTTTTATTGATGATAAAAATTAAGAGTACATGACTAGTCATTTAAAATACAGTACATAACAGAAAATACATTAAAAACGTAGTATATATTACATTAGTAGATGGGTTATTTAAGCATTGTTATTTTCTCCAAAGATGAAATCATTCCCAATTTCAGCATTGTCCATGAAGAAACCGGACACATCAAGGGTAGGACATGGAGCATTTTCTTCATTAACATAATTTGCTTCTGCATTTTTCTCTTTGCCTTTTACAAAAGCCCGGTAAAGGTCTACCAAATGTTTGGCCGTACGACAAGTACGTCCCCAATGCCCTGTCATGCCACATCTGTAACATGTGTCTTTTCCTTTTGAAGGAGTTTGTTTGTGGCTTCCAGATGATTGTTCCTTCTGTTTTTCAAAATTTTCAAAATTATTGTTTCTTTGAAAATTATTTCTACCACGTCCTCGGCCTCGTCCGCGATAATTTCCACGGCCTCTTCCCCACCCATTGTAATTTCCACATCCACCTCTTCGTGTAGCATTTGCCTCGGGTGGATAAGAACTTGTTGCATTTGCCTCATGACGAGTGGCCAAAGACCCAGTTGGTCTGAGATTATGATTTTTCAACAAAAGATCACTATTTTGTTCCGCAACAAGCAGTACACTCATTAATTCATTAAACTTTTTGAAACCTCTTTCACGATATTGTTCTTGCAACAGTATGTTGCTTGCATGAAAGGTAGTGAGTGTTTTTTCAATCATTTGATCGTCGGTGACTGGATGATCACAGTATCTCAATATAGATACTATCTCATGTATGGTTGAATTGTAATCAATTACGGATTTGAAATCCTGGAACCGTAAATTTGTCCAGTCAAATAATGCCTTAGGAAGGAGCACCCTTTTGTGGTGTCCAAATCTTTCATTAAGGCAATCTCGTAATTCTTTGGGATCTTCAATCATCATGTACTCAGTTTCAAGGCCTTCATGTAAATGATGCCTTAGTAACACTAAGTCTTTTGCCTTTTCTTGTTCAGTAACAGGTTTTTCAACCGTCATTGCAGAAGTGCTAGTATCAGTTGTTTGACCAGGGGGACTTTTATTATCTTTAACAGTGTGCTCCAACCCTTGAGCTTTTAAATTCATCATGGCATCCACTTTCCATTCCAAAAATTTCTTTCCAGATATATCTAGGATTCTGAATTGTCTTTTCATAAGATTTCCCATTTTAACTACAACAAATTACGTGATAATTAGTTAATAATAATAAATCATACGTACATCACATATGTTTAATTCTTCCATATTTTTAGTTTGTTAATGAAACACATATTAAATAAATTTATTTAACAAAGATAAACCATAAATAATATAGTTCTTTCTCCCCCTCGGTTTATTATCGTGAGTAATTATATGAATAAATCATATTAGCCGCATAAACAGCAAAAACGACAACAACAACAGTAGTAATAATAATTATAATAATAATGGTAATATTATACAATGATGATTAACAACAAAAACAACATAATAAAACAAAAACATGCTTTTAATCTACTAAACCGACAAAATAAACAAACTTCACTTGTACATTATGACAAAAATTAATATTGCTACTAACATAACTACAAGCGCCATAATTAGAAGAAGATATTGTTTTATCTTCCTTAAATCTTCCTCAAAGGTGAAGGTGTGGGTGTTTTGAGTGTTGTGGTTGCCGTCGGGGAACATATTGGAGAAGGAGTGAATTTTTTTTTTTTGGGTGATTTTTTGGATAAAGGAAAAAAAAATGGGAAAGGATAAGGGATTTGTGGTGAAAATCGGGGGAAAATCTACCTTTTATAGAGGTAGGTTTATCTCTTACTGTTTTGTACGATTGTAAAAATATCATATAATAGTTTAATGTACTGGCAATATTATGGTCCAAATATAAGTATTTATAATTGTAAAAGGTTATCACACTGGGAATGCAAGCCATAGTGGTCCGAGAGCCCTAATATCTATAAAAGGTCATGGGTTCGAAAACTGAAAGAAACACAAAAAGTACGTTAAAGAAAAAAATAATAAGTATATATAAAAAAAAGGCTGCATCTTTTTGTCAATTTAGTTAATAATATGTATGCAAAGTTACTACTAAGCAATTATAATAACTAAAATTAAATTTTACATAAAAGGTGAGTACGTAACATCAACATGTATGAATCAAACAAAAACCGAGATACCAACATGAATAAAACAAGGGGGGATAGTAATGAATTCATAAGTTATAAGAGAATTTTTTTTCACCGTTGTGTTTTTTTTTTTTTTTTTTTTGTGATATTTGATACAGTAAATGTTTGAGTTTCTGGTATAGAGGATCCCAAAATTTGGGCAACTATAGAGCATATTCCTCAAAACATTTAGAAATAGATGGTATTTATTTGTTATAATTTTAAGAAGTAGGTATAAATATACCTGACTAGGAATTGGTGCTGATAACGTGTTAAAAGATTTTTACCGACAGAAATATTTTGATCAGTGAAAGGAGGAGTCACTAGGCGAAAAACCCCAATCCCCACCGGTTCAAACCACACATTCCCCACCGGTTTTGAAGTGTTCTTGATTTGGGGGGTGCTAAATCCCCAAAGATTTCCCACCGGTTCAAAACCGGTGGCAAAAACCACTTTTCCCACCGGTTTTGGAGTTTTGGAGTGAACCGGTGGCAAAAACATGTGATTTATCTTATAGCTGGAGGACTTTTCCCACCGGTTTTCAAGTGAACCGGTGGCAAAACTATAACATTTCCCACCGGTTTTCACACTGACCCGGTGGCAAAAGTGCCCCAAAAAATAAAAAAAAAATGTTTTTTTTTTTTGCATTTTTTTCACTTAAATTGTACCAAATACTTATATATAATCATAATATACATAAAACACATATATTTGCCTCAATAACTTGTAATATTACACTTTAAAAAACTAAAAAAAAAAAATGGACATATAAACACTAACATATATATTTTTGGACACATAAACACTAACATATGTTGTCTGACAGTATACAAAAACTAATAGAACTCAGGACTTCAAGGGCGGCAAGAATGCAAAACTGATGCAGAGCAGAGCACAGTGACATTGGTGGCAATGGTGTTTGTCTTTGTAATATCAAATTCCATTTCCCCACCCATGTCCTCATTGCCGATGGCAGCATTGATGTCCATTGTAGGGGAAGGATTCAAGCTAACTCTAGAGTTAACTGCAGCATGATAATTCCATAAGTGCACATCTAACTGTATCAATACAAATAAACATCAGGCATAAATCAAAAGAATCTAAAAATTCTCTATTTTTAATAAGTTGAGCCATTAGCTACCAAATCTTGTAAATATCTGAAACTCATTTCTAACTCTTGTAGATACGGGCTGGTTTGTGACTTGTGAGTGCTCAATGTTAACTATTACAGGCCTCTAGACTCAACAATCCTGAATAATACCATACATTGATGCTAGTAGTATATAACGATTCAGGCAAGATACAGATATTAGAGCTGAAATGTGACCCTTAATAGGAACACCCATCAACACTAGAGCTGAGCATACATGCCAGACAGAATAGTGGTCACAGGATCCTACTACTTGTAATGCCAACAATTTAAAGCAAGAAAAGAGATCCTGGGGTGTGTTAGAAAAAGGTGAATCTGCACACCATCCTGAAAGAATCATCCTGAAAGAATCAAGTGCATGTCCTTTAAAAGTGTTGGCTCTTGGGATTATTTTACTGGTTTTGATGCTGAGTTGAAGACAGCAGTAATATTGAACTGGAAGAAAAGCTCGCAATCAAAGCTGTATATTACATGATATACTGAGTCAATATAGCAGTTATGTCTTCATAATAATACCGCAAATTTCATGGTAAATGCTATAACTTTTAATGTTATTGTGAATGAAATTTTGTTGAAAGTTTCTTGTAGATGCTCAAATGAGCTTAGAGAAGTGATAGTGATGTAAGGTGGTTGCTTAGCAGGTTTTGTCTGCCTGCAAGCTTTTGGTTCTGTTGTTCTGGAGGTCTGTATTAAGCATTTTCAGTTCTGCATTATTAATAAACTCTCTAACTAATTGCTTAAGAAATGAAAAGAAAAAAAAACTCATGCATCTTAAATGATCCTTTTTAAAAGCGCAGTATTCAGATCTATGCGATTACTCTGATATATTAGTAGTCCTATAGAACACTTACACTTAATTCCTAGTTCTTGTTCTTGAGGATGAGCTTATAACACTTGATTCAACTTTTGTGCACAATACAACTTAACTTATATTCAGAGTTTTGCAACAAAATTGGCCTGACTATAACTAATGCCAAAATGATCCAGGGATAACTAAATCTGGAAAAATAAATGCATATAATTAGCCATAAACACATGGAACCCCAATATCAAATCCTTTAATCAAAAGGAAGCATCAAGTCCCAACTCCCAAGCCCTTAAATCCCAAGGACATCACAAGAAAAATAAAATGTCAAAGCTGTTGGGACACACTAAAAACAGAAATTAACCAGCCAAAAGAACTTTCAGTTAATTGAAATGAAGCATTCATGTAAACACCCAGAAAAGCAAGGATATGAACACAACATCGCAGAAATGCAAAACTATGCTACCATAAGTACCTTAGCGAGTCTGGTTAAACCATCCTTAACTTTGGGAATGATCAAAATGTGTACAGGAGCTTGTGGATTGATATCCCGAAAAGCAAGAACCTGGTTCAATCCATTCAAAGTCAAATTAAACAACATAGACCTTCAGAGCCTCAATACCCTCCCCCCCCCCCCCCCCCCCCCCCCCCAAAAAAAAAAAAAAAAAGTAGCGTAGTCCTAACACTCATTACTAACCCCAGAAAATGAACTCCTAAAAATTTATAGTAGAAGACAAACAAGTGTCAAGGTCACAGAATCAGAAATATCATCGGTAATATTAAATGCTTACAATGAACTGGTCCTCAAAGTATTAGAGGGTCAGCCAGAGCAATACCTGAAGAGTACCATCTTCACCAAAAGGACCATGGATGACAGGAAACACAATATCAACTGAAGCAGCAAGGTGTTCCATAAAATCTGACAAGCAGCGAAAACCTTGAGCAAGGCTGAGAATAACAGTAAAAACAAACAATTCATTTTATGGAATCACCGCTAAATTCTCATGAAAGATGATAAATAAAACAAAAGTTAGAACTACACACCTTTCAAGCTTAAAATCAAAATCCGAAGGGGTGTTTGAATAGAGCTGCAAGTAGTAAGAGAGAAACAGATTAGCTCAATATGTTTGTTGCTGTTTGCATGCTACAAAGACAATATATATCTTTCTGCCAAAATTATCAAATGCATTCCTAAATTCCCAACCCCAACTTCAGAAGTGAACATAACAGAAAACAATATGATTTCCTTTCATTTCTTTGTAACTCAAATAAAAATCATAAAAGCTCTTGACAGTAAAACGCTCATTCCATAAAACAAATTAACATTAAAATAGTTCATCCAAACAACTTATTTTTTTTTTATTTTTTTTTTTTACCAAATGATCCGTTCACACAGAGCAATTACAACTTACAATCACCGAAGCATGGCAACAGTTTAAAGGTTTTTCGACTTTCCATGGAACCGAATTATCAAATGTACTCAACATAATTCCGTACTTCCTTTGTGTATTCGTACAATAGTTTTTATAAAAATAGATAAGCAAGCTAAGCAGTTGACCTGAGCAGAAGATATGGCATAAGCATTGAGCTCACTGTCAATGTAGTAGCAGCTAACACACAAATCATCTCCCTGATAACATCATCAACAAAACATATCACAACACTTATACGATTGTACCACAAATCCACAATGTGCATTCCGTAATCCGGTCATCATTTCGATTTATATCATTGCTCTTTATGTCTCTCTAAACACCGAAAAATAAGTATCTTCAATTGAAATGACTATTAGTAATCACTAGGCGAAAATACGCATACCCCACCGGTTCAAACCCCCCGAAAAATCAACAATGTCTTGTTAGCAAAATACAGGACAGGGATGTATGCCTAATCAAGGCTCAACTAAACCTATTCTTCCAGTGTTAATTACACCTCTAACCTATATTATATACACTGCAATCTTAGATTTGTAAACAAACTTTTATGCACACTCTACCATTTCTAGCTTCTTTCCATTATCCCCTTTCACATACTACAGCCCACAGGGGCTATAGCCTATAGGACCCCAAGGCTTTCGAACACATGAATCTATACAGCTATCAAAGGAATGGATTATGGATATAAATGCCCCCAAACCTCTCAAGAATCTTCAAGCTCGAGTTCGCGACTAGGTAGCCATTGTAATGTCTTAACAAATCCCACAATGATATATACACGACACAAGCATTTACATAATAAACACAACAACGCAAATATGCAATAACACAGAAATCAAACCAAAACCATATAAACAAACACTAACCAGTCCCAGCAGTAGTAACAGCCTGCCTATACTTCTTATCCTGAACATCACCCGCTGCAAAGACACCCTTCACACTCGTCTTTGTCGTACCCGGTGTCGTAACCACATACCCATCCGCATCCAACTCCACCTCATTCCCCAAAAACCTAGTAGCAGGTTCATGCCCAATAGCAAAAAACAACCCAGAAACCTGCACATCCTTAACCTCCCCACTAACAACATCCTTCACCTTCAACCCTCCCAAAACCCTATTCTCCTGTCTATCTCTTGACTGCGTTTCAGCCCAACAACCACTCCCCAACCCAGCCCCAACAGCCACCCCCTCCCCCTGCACCACCACCAAAACCACCCTCCTTCCAGAGCCACATAAGCGCAATAGACCCCCCGCCCCAGCCCCACCAACGAAACCGCCCAAAACTTGAATTCCTTAACCCGAAACCACCCTAACTCCCATCCCTTTCCCCACCAGAAACCCCCACCCCTTTCCCTGACCCGAAACCGCCGTAGACTCGAAACTCTACCCTGAAACCATTCCCCCACCCCTTGAATTTGTGAATTTGTGTTTTTCCTATAAAATAAAATAAATAAACTAAAATTCACAAATTAGCAACCAAAATTGACTCAATTATCAAACTAGACTCCAAAAATTACGTTAAATTCTTCGACTTTGTATAACCAATAGTTCAATTTTCCAACTTCAAATAACCCTAAATTGAGTATATACTAACAATTAAATACACGATTAACACTAGATTGTCAAAATTAATATTAGATGATTAAAGAAAAAGAAGCATCTAACCTTAGAAACTGCTTCAATGGAGGAGAGAAAGCTCAGAAACCCCTTCAATGGAGAATTTCGAGTACGCTTAAATGGAGGAGAGAGAGAGAGGAAAGAGTACAGCGAGAAACGCTTAAATGGACGAGGGAGAGAGGAAGGAGTACGGCGAGAAAGATATGAAGGATTACAGAGAGAGGAAGGAGTACAGAGAGGTTCGTTTTAATGGAGGAGAGGAGAGAGAGGTAGCGCAGACGAGAGAGGAGGAAAGATCGAGGAATTGAAGGAGAAAGAAAGAAGAATATAAGCGGTTTTTTTTTATTTCATAACACTTTTCCCACCGGTTTTGTTAGAACCGGTGCGAAAAACATACTTTTCCCACCAGTTTGGTTAGAACCGGTGGCAAATCCATTTTCCCTCCTTTTTTTTTTTTATAAAACAAAACTTTTCCCACCGGTTTTCAAGAACCGGTGGCAAAAGGGGGGTGCCTTTTTCAAATTTTCTACTAGTGAGTAAAGAAGAAGAGAAAGAGGATGGTTGAAATGTCGTAGCTTTACTACTACATTAAGACTTTATTTATAGTAAGATTTTACAATAAAATATTAGGCATTATTGTACCTTCTAGTATATGATTGATAGCTATGATTGATCTAAATACGTATGAACTTTTACATATGTATTTTTCTCAAAAAATTTTACTTTATGAAGTGTTTAATTCTTTTATTTTAAATTTTATGTCAGTTTAAAATTCGGGTTTGGGTTTCTTTCACTCTCCTTGATTTTTATGAATGAGTTGTATTAATATATTAAACAGTGCGTTATAGATTTTATTGTAAAAGTTAAGTTTTTATTTTTTTTGATGGGTACAAACAAATTTAATTGTGGGTACTTGGTGGGTAGAAAGTACGGAGTATGAAGTAAAGTATTTTCCTCCTATTTGAAAAAAAAACCGGCTTAAAAACTAGTGGCAGAGAAACAAATTGAAAAGCAGAAGTCAGAGTTTGTGACAAAGCACGAACGAAAGGTAAAAAACGTCTGTCCTCACGGATAAAAACAAATTTGGTAGGCCTAATAGAAGAATATTGGATATACTGATATAAGTCATATAAAACATAAAATATCTCAAACAAGCCTAAAACAATCTTTTAGGTATGACCGTATGATTACATTTACTCATGTCATAGAATATAAAGAGGGGTCTAACATACTCTAAAGCAGAAAAGTATTGGCGCATAGCACCTATGTTCTTAGAAAGTGTATAGGGTGACACTGGTTTTCTAGTGGTACAATTCAAAGTACAAAACGTGCGTACCACTTTGATTAAATGTACCAATGTAATTTCAGTGGTACATTTTTGGAGTATTAAATGTACCACTAGCACAGTTAAGTGGAATATTCAAGTTTTCTAATGCCTGATAAATTACACTTCTGCCCTCCTATACACTTCGTTTGTCAATAGGTGCTATGCGCTGATATGCACTTCTCTAAAGCTAAGGGTGGTGGTTTCTGGAAATTAGTGGATTAATTACTATCAAGAATGTGAATCCTTAGTTTGTGTATTACTTTGTAAGGGTATATATACAACCTATGTTAGGGCCTAAACATTAGCTCAATAGTTAAACTAAATACAATAAATAATTGGCTTAACACTCCCCCTTCAAGTTGGAGTATGCAAATAAAAAATGCCCAACTTGTCCAATAAATACAAAAATTGTCGCTTGTCCAAAGCTTTTGTAAAAATATCTGCCAATTGTTCATTAGTCTTCACATGCGCGGGACTAATAATACCTTCTTATACGGAATCATGAACCTAGTGGCAATCAACCTCAATATGCTTTTGAGATTAGGTGGATATCTAAGTGGGGGGTGGGGCGGGGATGTTTTAGGGATTGTACCTAACGGGGTGGGGATGGGGATGAATTTTGGACCCGTCGCGGGGATGTGGGTGGAGATGGGTTAAGAATGTTAGGCGGGGATGGGAATGGGAAAATCAACATCTGCTCGCCCCGCCACATTGACATCCCTATTGCATAATAGTATCTAAAATTTTATTGCTATAATACTTCAACCTACTAATTGTACGTACGGAGTATACCAAAATATACCCTTATCACTAAACTTATGGCCTAATTCCACCATTTTTTTTTATTATTATTTTTCATTTTATTTTGAAGAAATTTTTTCATTAATTCAAATATGTCATAATTTAGGAATCTTATGGGCTAAAAATAGATTAATTGAAATTTATAAAATATTAGTATTTTATTGAAAAAAAAAACTCTAAACTAACAATTTTATCTTAAAAATCTATCCAAATTTTATTGAAAATAAAACTCTAATCTAACTTTTTTTATCTTATAAATCTATCTAAATCTATCCAATATATTTATCCTATTTATCATACTAGTACTAATAATTAATTATCGCATACGTAACGTGACACTTGACACAAAATTGAAATGCCAAGGGTCGATATCTCGTTGGCTAATTAAAAGTGTAGCTTTAAATATTAGTTACTAATTTTATGCCCGGGCGATGCCCGAATTGTCCTAAACTCTCTAGCTTGAATGTCAAATACAATCGTATAACCCCTTTTGATAAAGTAAAATATTTAGACATAAGATATCATATTGGTTATTTATATAATATTGTACTTTTTGTAATTTTATTTGTAAATAGATATCTATGTTATTATTAACTTGGTATTTTTTTTATTGCACTTAAATTATTTTTAATGAACTGAAAGTATTTTTACCAAACTAAAATTATTTTTTTCTGATTAAAACTTATTTCTACTGATATTCTATTTTTTTTTTATTATAATATATTATAAATGGATCTCATTTTAAAGAACTTTTTAAAACGAATTTTATGATGAAAATAGTAATGAGTTATAAGATATTTATTAAAATTTACAATTAATTTTGTATATATGAAATATTAGAAATATATCTATAATAAAACACTATACAATATTTTTATCCTAAATAAATGTATCCAAAATTCGCTTACTTAGCATCCTATGTGTCACAATAATACCTATTTGTTGCCTACGTGGCTCGGACACTTGGCATTTGTGGCCTGGCTGCGAGACCGACTATATATATTAATTAGTGACTAGTTTTGCGCTCAAGCGATGCCCGGATTATCCTAAACCTTTAGCTTAAATACGATAATATAACCCCTTTTGATAATGTAAAGTATTTAGACATACAATATCATATCACTTATTTATATAATAGTGTACTTTTTGTAGTTTTATTTGTAAATAGATATCTATGTTATTATTAACTTGATATTTTATTATTGCACTTAAATTTATTTAAATGTATTGAAAGTATTTTTACCAAACTAATATTATTTTTTCTAATTAAAACATTTTTTTTTACTGATTTTCAATTTTTTTTATTAAAATATATTATAAATGATCTCGTTTTAAAGAACTTTTTAAAACGAATTTTATGATGGAAATAGTACTGAGTTATAAGATATTTATTAAAAGTTAAAGTTAATTTTGTATATATGAAATATTAGAAATACATCGATAATAATACACTATACAACATTTTTATCTTAAAAAAATCTATTCAAAATTCGCTTACTTAACATCATATGTGTCACAATAATACCTATTTATCGCCTACGTGGCTCCACACTTGGCGAAAAATTGAAATGTCAAGTGTCATTGTCTCGTGGCTTGGTTGCGAGACTGGCTTTATTTATTAGTGATATAATATGATATTATATTGTGCATGCATGTACTTGTTAATCACAACCTTTATAATTAGAAAAAAAAATATTAATAGACAAGTTATGCATGTTGGATTTAAGTTGACGGGCTAACATTAAATCCATTAATATAATTGGGTTTAGCGTATCGGGTTCGTGTGGACCCAATTACTTAAATGAGTCGAGAATTTTTGACCCAAACCCGCTTATTTCGAGTCAGGTTCATGCAGGGTTATCATATTGAGTCAGCTTTTGTCAGCCTTAAGACGATGGGAGTATAATATATTTTCAAAAAGTCTAATTTAAAAAAACCTAACCAAACATGTATAACACGAACTTCTAATTTATTTACTACCTAGTAATACTTATTTTTCCACTTCCTTTTACTTACAACACTAAGATTTTGCACATGCTCTCTCTTATTATGTCATATTGTGCTATATACGAGAGGAGAAAAATAAAATAAAATAAATAAAGGTTATGTGAGATGTTAGATTCGTCTAATTTTACTTTTTTATAATTTTTTTTTTTTTTTAATTTGTGAGTGTTTGAGATATGCGTAATGGAAATCAACTTAATTTATGTAACAAAGATTCAAAGGGATTAAAAACAAAAAGGAAGGATGTAGAAGTAATTATACTATTTAATTTCAAACCATTTATTCTCATTTGTACTTTAATATAGAAATTCAGATGAATCTAACAACGCCACAAAGAGTATGTTTTTCGTAACGTATAAAACACATAAGACAATTAAAAAAGAGTGTATAGATAGTATAAAATCTCAAAAGTTTCTCAAATATTGTAATTTAATAAGAACGAGGATATAGTGTGTATATCAACGAAACCGGCACAACACGAACACGAAGTTACTAAGAGAAAACACAAAGTCAACATGACATACACAAAATCAACCCAAGCACTATTCGTTTAGATAAAGTGGCCAAATTATGAAATTATCTTACATTTTACATATTTTTCATAAATTTGGTGAACAACACGAAATAGACACGAGACCAAACACGAACACAACACGAATTTTTGCCAGCTCACTCAAAAGCGAAAGGTTGATTTTTAAATTACATAATTTTTATTTTTAAATCACTCACGCATCAACTCAACTAGTTTATTGAAATTAGTTATATATAATTCAATGCGCTCGTACATATTAAATTATTAAGACATCCAATAGCTTAGTATTAGAAACATTTTTCTTTAATAATTGTCAAAGGTTGCGGGTTCAATACTCCTAGCAGCCATTTTTATTTGGGTTTTGGGATTTTCGAAGATTCCCTGATAGAGTGACGAGGAGATACCCACCAAGACTTATCCAACAAGTCAACAACCCTTTTATTGCACTTTTATTTTCCTCGTAAAAGAGTACTCCGTAACTACTTAGGTACTCCGTAGTAAACTAGTAATAGATTAATTTGTCATAGAAAAAAAATTAATTTAAGAAAAAAAACTAATAGATTTCTTTCAAAAAAACAAAACAAAAAAAAAAAAGAAAAAAAACCTAAGGGTTTGTTTGGAATCGTTTTGAGTTTTTTGTTTTTTCAAAACTGAAAATTGATTTCAGTTTTTGATTCTTTATTTTTAAAAACTGGTTCCATTTCTCAGTTTTGAGTTTACAATAAACTCTCATATTACCAAATCATTTATAGATTCTAGCTTTAATCAACTCTTATACTGCCTTTATTGTTCTTATTGTTCTTATTGTTGTTGTTGTTATTCTTATTATTATTATTGTTATTATTGTTATTATTGTTATCATTATTATTGTTATTATTGTTATTATTATTATTATTATTACTATTATTGTTATTATTGTTATTATTGTTATTATTATTGTTATTATTGTTGTTATTATTATTATTATTATTATTTATTTTTTTATTTTTTATTTTTTTAATAACTACTTATTTATTTTTACAAAAAGAAAAATATACATATTTCAATAATAAATTTATTGATTGAATAAAGTTATAACAAAATTTAAAGGATCAAGTACAGAAAAAAAAAAAGAAGTAACAATAAAATAGTCAAATGCAATGTAATATTTATTTCTCGTTGATAACTTTCATTGTGAATTTTGTCTTTCCAACAATCGTTTTGCCAAACAATCTCGAAACTGAGCCATTCTTTGAAGTTCTTGTTGACTTACAGAATGAGTCACTAGGTCCTCGGATCCATTGTTATTGATTGCATATACTGCCTAAGGGGCAAATGAACGATCGATCACAAATGAAACTCCTATTTGATCCAGACTGTACAATCTCTTCGTACCTTTATGCAAATAAAATAATCTAAGCGCCTTATCAAATCTAGAATGTCCATGATCACACTTGCTCCACCGACAACGTTTTTGGTGAGTTTAGCGCTTTCACTACTTTTTCACAGTCTGATTTGATTATGATATTCTTATATTGGCTGATGTTCTCTTTAATTGCCCACCAGACTGTATACCCTTCTGCTTGCTCCGCACTTGTAGCAATTATTTTCCTTGCTCTCCCTTGGCTTGTAGCATTTTTGTCCTCCAGAGTCCATGCCACCGTACCGCTGCTTCCCATCTTGGCTTATCTTACAATTTTCAAAATGAGTTGACATGACATGAAAAACAGTGAATAATCAAAATTCCATTATTGCTGATGACATGAATTGAATTGAATGATTATTACGAGTTACCTAATTCCATTGTTATAATTGTAGGTCCTTAGAAAACAAAACCATTTGTCTCCCATTACAATCTCTTAAGCTTCAATTCAAAGAACTAATTCTTATGTGGAAAAGCAAGACACAACATTAATGTAACAATTCCAGCTACAGCTAGCACACATAGATAACAATAATATAACCTCTTAACAACTACAAGCCATCACTATTCCACAATCAAGGCATAAAGCTTCAATTCACCCTAAATTTTCAAAATTGATTACGTTACAAGCATAAAATTCATACTTCCTACTTCCAGAACAACAAATTCCCAAAATATTAAACATAACGCACACAAATTATCAAATAATTAGTTAAGACTTCCTTCTTTGAATTAACTAAAACATATTAACATCATAATAGGGGCAATTAAGAATTAGAATCATAGAAAATTCAATCAATACGAGTGTTGATTGTAATAATTAACAACACTCATATTATTTCAGAAAAAAAATCCTCAAATATAAAATAATCCCAAAATAAATCATATACAAATTAGACAAAGAACGATTAAAATTCAGATAAATAATGAACAAATTAATCAAAGAAATTGAATACAACAAAATTTAACAACAAAAGCATCAATAGATTGACAGAACAATGGGGAGAAACGTGGTAAATGTGATTACAAATGAAATTAAAAGAAAAGAGAGAGGAGAACGCTCCATACCTGTAATTGCTTGCTCCTTGAATCTTGAGAATGATTAGAAGAAGAAAGATGAGATATTGAATTTGAAGGAGAACAATTGACGATACGCTTTGATAGGTTTATTTTTTAAAAAAATAAATAAATAAAAACCTCAAAAATTGCTTTGAGGTGTTTTAGGTTTACCATTTTATTTTGTACAAAATAGCTGTAAAGTTTTTTTTTTAAGCTATTTTACTACACTGTTTTGTTTTATTTTGGGGCTAAAAAACAAAAAAAACCAAAAACAACAATGATGTCAAATACACCCTAATAGATGAATTTCAAAACTTAAAATATTAGTGAGTTATTTTAAATATTTGCATACTCAAATTATTAGTTGTAATTATGCCATTTGATTTCATTCTATGTTCTTAGATCCTATTCTTTTGAGCTGTTTTGCTCTGCTCTGCTATGCTTTACTTAAAAATAATCATTAATAATAATAATAACAATAATTAATATTTAATAATAATAATAATTATTAATTTATAATAATAATAATAACAATAATAATAATAAAATAATGCGATAATAATAATAATAAGGAAAATTTATAAAAAAAAAACCTTTTAAATGCCTCATTTTGCAAGAAAAAACCTTTTAAACGATTCCTTGTTTAAAAAAACCACCACGATCACTTTTTTTGTTCAATGAAACCTGGGCTCTCTTTTCCGGCATTGACTCCCAATTTCAGGCGGGGTTTTCCTACTTGCAGCCTCCAGTTAGATAATTGCACTCCCCCTTTTATATTTCCCTCTTATTTTCCCTCTCCTCCCTCCTAGCCACCCCCATTATTATTATTATTATTATTATTATTATTGTTATTGTTATTATTATTATTATTATTATTATTATTATTATTATTATTATTATTATTATTATTATTATTCTGAAATCTGCTCTGCTCTGCCCAGAAGCTCAAAAGAACAGGGCCTTAGTGTCTTTGAAGCGTCCAAACCCATAAGATATTTTTTTGGAACAACCATTGGAAAAGAGTCCATATCACACAAATGCGTTCATTACAATTTGGGGTCGGTTACAATAACAACAAGACTTAGTCTCAAAATGATTTGGGGTCGTCATAAGTAACTGTACAACATAAAAAAGTGACATAACAAGATAATCAGTTACACGGTTTTGTAAATAGGTGTGTAAAGTGAGAAAAAAGAAGAGCATGTAAATAAAAATTAAGTGAGTTTTAAATGTAAATCAATAATGAAATTCAAAAAAGTGGTAAAACCTGGGCATTAAATTTAAGGTTTGAGAAAACTTTAGCAATGGAAATCAATACAGTTCATAACCCACGAATTGGGTAATTCATATTCATTACAAGGTTAAAGTGAAAAATGAAGGACTAAGACTTGTTCTTTCCAACTTATTTTATATTTTTGTTCACATCAAGTCAAGTTATATTAGATTAGAATTAACCAAACCAGATTAGAAAAATTTAGATAAAATCAATTAAAACCAAACCTAAGCATATACTTTTAATGAACCTTTTAGTTTTTATCAATTAATTTTATGATTAAAACAAATTATTTGTGATTTAGGTAGCTTAATTAAGTCATAAAATTAACTTAATTTTTTATTTTTAATTATAGGGTGATTACGTTCCCTCAATTAAAGTCAACTTTGTTCTACAATTTTTTTCAAAATTGATTATTATAATTTTATTTTTATTTTTGATTTTGTTCTACAAATAATGATTTAGGATTTAAATTATTTTAAAAAAAAAATTATTATCTTTTCACATTAAGATTTTATGCTAATATGTAATCAATAAAATATCATATTTACTTCTTCTTTTTCTTAGATATCATATTATTGTTGTATAACCAACAACAACGAATAAAACACAAAACAACAATAAATTAAGTGGCATTATAAATTACATTAAAATAAATATACTTTTATAATTAGCAACATCATTTTAATTAAATTATTATTATTATTTTTTTGTCTAAAATTATTAAATTGTAAAATTAATCAAATAATTATTTAAAGAATAAAACTTAGAGTATATAGGAAAATATCTTTTGTTGAGATATATGTATGACAATTCGTGCATCGCACGGTATTATTTCAACCAATTAAAAGTTAGATTTGTATTTTATTTTAGAATTAAAAAATTCACTCGCCACATAAGCAAAAGTGACAAATGAAATTTAAAAAATTTTCCACGTAGGTAAAAACGACGAATAATGATTTATTATTTAAATTATTTTAAAACTAAAAATTATCTTTTTTAAAACATGATCTTTGATATTAGGATTTAAATTAAAAAAAAACTGTAAATTAAACAATTATTATATACAAACACTTTAAAATTAAATATTTTGAAAAAGGAAAATATATGTTCATTTTGGTTTTAAGAAAACGTTCAATCAATTTTCTTTAAAAAAATTAAGAGAAATATAAATTATTAATAATTAACTAATATTCTTTAATTTTTTTCAAAAAAATCAATATTCTTCAAAAAAAAATAAATAACAATAATGTTTAGTCTTTATCAATATTCAAAAAAAAAAATGTTCAATTTTTATCTTATCTGCAACCCATTTCATGATTAGATAAAATTTTTATAAGGATTTTATTTGCTACTCCACAAATATATAAGATATAATGATATTAAAGATTTGTATACATCCTCTCAAAAATATAATTTTCATTTTTTTTTCCAATTGAAAATAGACATTATATATACAATATACAAAAAACACAAACATGTGAATATTATTTATCTACACTTTTTCATGGTGTGAATTTTTTTCAGGTCTAATTCGTTGATTAACAAAAAATATTGGAAATAATGTAAGTATATTAAGGCTTTCCGATGGTAAACAAAATAAATTGATTGTTATTCATTATTTTATAAGATGTATGTTTTGTTTTATCTTACCTAATCTAATTATGTTACTTATCGTATTAAATTTTGTTAAACAACTTAATTGTAACTTAATATTAATTATTCAGTATTTGAAGGGATTATGTCCATGCGCTAATTGAAAGAAATTATTGGAAAAGTAAGGGTATGTTCTCTTCAGCTTATTCTCAATTCAGTTCTGTTCAGTTCCTAATTTCCCTTTCTCATAAAATATTCAGTTCAGTTCAGCTTCAATCAGTTCAGTTCACCTCAGCTCAGTTTAGTAAATTGGAACAGACCCTAAGTCAACTATAATGTTACAATAGTAGGGAAAAAAAAAATTAAAGATTGTAAGAGATGTCTCTGATAATTTTTATTTTTTTGTGTATTATAGTTTCTGGTAGAATATCTATATTATTATTGTAAAAATCATTGTGATAGCGTATACATATAACTCTATTATTAAGACATATGATAATGAAATTTCATTATAAAGATTTAATTTTATTCTATTGGATTAATTTTAGTAATGCAACACTCTTGGTAGTGTATATATCTTTTACTATTACTCCCATCATCTTTATTTTAACCCTATAGTTTTGGGTTTACTTTATTAATTTTTTATTGTATAAAGTTGATACGGAGTAAAAGAATAATGGTGATCTAAGTTATTGTTTGTGAAAGAAAAATAGTAATTCTATAACTATATATGTATAGTGGAACAACGTGTTTTCGTTAACAAACGAATCATAGGTTAAAAAAATACTTTATTCCAATATCTATCGTACTTATAATTTTCATATCAGTCTTCTTGCTCTCATTTCTCCAACTCCTCTCACTTCTCCTCTTCTTCCTCCTCTCCTCTCAGTCTCACTTCTCTTTTTAGTCTCTCATTTCTCCACTTCTCCTCTTCCTCTCATCGCCATCGTCTTCTTCCTCTGACAGAGATGGACGCCGCCGCCGCAGCCCACCGACGCCACCGTCATCACAAGCCCACCGACGCTACACACCGTCAAGGTTTTTGAATTATAGATCTTGGTTTAATATAATAATAATAATAATAATAATAATAAGGAAAATACAGCGTGATCACGTACTCCCAATAGAAGTTATGGTCAAATATAAAGTCGCATAACCCCCATATGTTCATACTCAAGGTATATACGTTCCAAGAGTTTTGGTGTGTAATCTCTTTCACTTTATGTTATTTATATATTATTAAACTTGATGATGACTCTCAAACACAACACAAACCAAACATTACAACTCATGCAAGCAATCAAACAAACCAATTTAATTCTTGAATATTTAGTGACCACATAAATTAAGTGTTGAATCCTTTTTAAACTACCTCGGTGTTAAATAACACCTTAAGTGCATAAGGCACCGCAAATCCTATCCCTCGATTTTAGAAACATCTTAAGTGCATGTAGGCACCGCAATATAATTTAATCCTATGTACTAAGACACTTAAATAGCTCCTTTCTCATGCTTATAGCATCCATAAAAATTATATGAACCGTTATAAAATTCCCTTTTTATATTCCAAACCAAACTAAACATTTAGTTTAATTAAACATGCTCTCTAACATGCCAACAATAACAGTGTGGTTCATATCCAACATGCCAACATAATTAATTCCAATCACCAATTCACCATAAACAATTCATACATCACAAATCATTCACCAACATCAATCCAATCATCACATTCCATCCAACACCTATCATAATAATACTTGGAATTAATTAAACAAAGCCTAGCATGCTTCTACATATTCAAATAATTACCAAGTACGCGAACGTACCTTGAATATGATCTCAAAATCGCCTCGACTAAATAAAATCACTCACTTGGAAATCTCCTACAAACCAAAATTATAAAGAAGTATTAATACCTCTTATACACCAATTTTCAGCATTATATACACTCTTTAAATCACTCATAAACCCTCTACATTAATCTGAAATTTAATTTAAAACCCTTACTTTTATTCCCAATTAATGGGTAATTAAATTTTTTTTCAAGAAACTTAATTATTTCATTTCGAATTATTTAAATACTTTTTAAGAAAATACTTATTTAAATTAAAATACGTATAAAAATACGGGGTATTACTGATGTCGCTCACCTACTTATTCAAATTCTAGAATTTTTTCCCACTCCAAAATTTCAAGTTCCCTGCTACTTCCTTTATTTGATCTGAAATCTGTCCCCTACCATCCCTCGAAGCACGCCGCACAACATCCTCACACTCCTTCTCCATCAACCAGCAAGTTTCAAACTGGAATCCCTTTTTTTTTCTCTTTTTTTTTCTTCTTTTTCCTATGTTCCCCTAGCCTGAGAAAAATAGGAGAGTGGTCGGATTTGACCCGAGTTAAGTTCTCCACATATGAGCTACGGTGGGCAGCAAACCAGGAGTCATTTGCCACGAACTTGTCAAGTCTTTCTCTAATATGCGTTTGAACCATCAAACCCTTTTCCCATGTAAACCATTGCCCCTCATAGCCAAGATCACGTAAACCAGTCATACAAAACTTCTCTAAATTATGGGATTGAACGTCGAATATTATTGACTCCACCTTCCTTCTCGTCATAGCTCAAAATTTCATTAAAATCACCAGCAAAAAGAATCGGGCCCTCATACCCCTCACACAATTGTTTAATCAAAGTCCACGTTTTGTGTTTATTTTCCGATTCCGGCCAACCATAAATGCCAACAAATCTCCATCCTTCCCCCGAACTAGTTTTGACATCACCTCATATGTGGTTATGAGAAAAAGAGATTAATTCAAAATCCGTACCATCCCTCCAAAACATACATAGACCACCCGACCTACCAACACTACTAACACCAAAAGCATGAGAAAAACCAAAACAAAATTTATTATTCTCAACTATAGTTTTATTAACTTTAGTCTCACACAAAAAAAGCAAATCAGGGGCTAAAGATGAACACCACTGCCGTAGTATTCTAATTGTTCGGGGGTTGCCAATCCCCGGGCAGTTCTAACAGAGAGTACTCATTGTGGGGGGCATGGTTGCTCTATGTCAACCACCGCCAAAATAACAGCTTGATTAATCGACATAGAGCTAGCTCTAGGCCGTTTCCCAAGGGAGGATTCGTCTACAACTGTAGTAAAAATTTGAGCTTCACACTTACGCTTACCAGAGATCGGTGCATGCTCCATCATTGAAGCATCGATGTCTCTATCAATTCTTTTCCATGTTCTTGAAGACAGGCATTGAACATGCTGCACTGCACCCATTTCAACTTCTTCACCATTATAAACTGAACAAGGAGTCACTAATCTGCAATCCGGAGCAGCCACATTAACAGCCGGGATAAACCGAGGTTCAGAGTGCATGCTACTGCCATCATTGAGAGGTGCAACTTCAGTTGGAGTAATAAGCAGAGCTGCGTGGTTCTTAGATTGATATTCTGGTTGGACGGTTGTGAGAGAGCTGTCCATTCCTATCCTCTTACCAGCAGCCTCCTCTTCTTTATTGCTCTCGGGAGAAGAGAAGGTAAGCTTTCGTGCAGCAGCAGGGGGCCCTTGCGGACAGCCTTCGGATCAAAGTACTCAGGCAGCCTTAGTTTGCTAGCTTCTTTAATTTTTGACAGCCAAGACCTCTCCCTTTCTCTGTCAAAAAGGGAACCACGTGCTTGTTTCTTTGGTGATGCCCCTAGCCATGGACCATACTCATACACCACTCCATACATTCACAAGGGTTGGTTTCGACCATACATATCGCAACATTGTCTTTGACCCTCCATACATTCACAAGGGTCTGTTTCATCGCCTCTACATTGTATGAGCGGATAGTCAAGAGCTTTCCTACTAGAGTCAAGGAGATTTTTGCCTTCGTGTTCTCTTCGTCAGTTCCTTCAAAATTCTCCCCGACAATCTTATTCTCATCCTCCGTCAGTTTTAAGTTTTCTAACTCCTCCAACACCTTCGAATCCATGTTATCTTGAAATAGAACCAGAAATTGAGGCTAGAGAGAGAAATATTGGTGGAAAACGAACGAAAAAACGATGAAAAAACCTAACCAGGGACGAGAGCACAAACCCTAGCAAGGGACTTTTTTCTTGGTGGTTTAATTAAGATTTGTCTTTTGTGTGATTGTTCTTATATGAAACATATTTGGTGCATTTCTTTCTGACACGTCTTTTGGGTAGGCATACGCAATGGACTTGGTATTTCAGTTACTAGATGAAGCCTGGCCTCTTGACACTATTGGCAATTGGACAAAGTCATCGCTTAGAATGGATCAATAGGGAGACTTGTATGTTTTGCTATAACTTTATCCATTGTCACTAGTATAAATTTTGTAACTTTATCCATTATCCATGTTATCAGGCATAGCTGCAGAGTGCATATGCTAGCTACAATTAAGCGGAATGCTGAGAGACTGTTAACCGATTTGAGATTAGTGAGTCCTACTTTTTTTCTTTCCGTTTCCCAAATGTACATGTGTTTGTGGCTGTTATGCTTAAGTTACCTTTTGCGGTACCCAGGATCCAAATATAAATGTTGAACGTTCGTGGTTGTTATTCGAGGACTTAATGTGTGATTTCAACGAGGCTCAATCTGCTGTGTTGGATGTAGTTACCAAAAACTGAAGCATGTTGATGAAAGGAAATGGGGATGCTTATTTAGTTTTTAACTTAATAAATGGTGTATATATTGGACTGCTATTTTGGGTCGTGGACTGTTTATTGTATTTGTCTTGTTGTTGGACTTAATGTAAATGGCGGCCTGCATTTTGGTAAATGGACTGGGCTTATTTAGGTTGGACTATTAGTGGGCTTCCTGCATTAATTTTTGAATTGGAATTGTTGGACTAGTTTATTTGTAAATGGATTGGACTATTAGTGGTTTGGACTTGACTTCTTAGTTGAATTGTTTTAAAGTCATTTAAATTTCCCCAACTTATAATTTGTATTTACAGGTTTTAATTTCTTTTAGCTTATAAAATGAACTTTTCAGTAATAAGACTTTCTATTTCTAATAATTCCATAAGTACAATATTTATAATAACATACCGTTGCATTTATAATAACATAATTTCTCAAAATATTGTCCATCCATCAAATACTAAGACATAATATGATTTACAGAATTTGTGACCACACCATCTACTAATTAATTACAAGCAAACCATTCAACTCTTTAATTTTTTGATGTGGTGACATTCTTAAATGAGGACTGATTATTGAAGTTGAGCACTGCCATGCCTCCACTAACACCTTCTGGCTCAGCCAGGGAATTGTTGGACTAGTTTATTTGTAAATGGATTGAACTATGCACTGAAGTCGAGTACTCCCCGCTAATAATGGTGCTTCTTTTAAGCAATGTAGGCATTGGACTTGTGAAAGCTAAAACTTCATCTAATGTTGACAATAAGTTAGCCACCGTTGCATTCCTAATTAGAAACTCGAAGTACACCTTTAGTGGCTTTGGTAGTAATGACAGATCACTTAAATCAGGTATGTGGAAAGGTAATATTTTATTGGTGTTGGAAACTTGGACAATGTTGGTTGATGAGTGGTCTGTGTTTTGAGGTTTTAGAATGAAATCCAACAACTCCCTTTTTTGAAGGAACTTAATTTTCACAATGCTTTTAGATGGGCTAGGACATAATAGAGCGCCAATGGATTTCGATTTCTTGTTTGGGGATTGAAAGCATCGGGGGAGTGCCCTTTTCCTTTTAATCTTGTGAATTTCCATCATCACAAAATTGATGAGGATTTCGTATAAAAGTTGTGTCGTACATTGCTACATTACTTCCCTCTGTATTTAACTGGTTTTCAAAAATTTAGGCGCCCAAATGGAATGTTAAACTTTAGTGCGGGATCTCATATGAACTTATAACTGTATAACTTTACTTTATAGTTGTTTTGATTATCATTATAACAGTATACATTTTAAAGTAAACGGAATGTATAAAATTTTTACGGGAGCGCCAAAAAATAAAATCAAGCTGACATGAAAAACAACCGTTTTGGAGAAAAGTAACAGTAATATATGATTTATGAAGGAATTAGTATATCTATAACTGTACTAATTTTTCATTTAACAGTATAAATATGATATATCAGTACATTTAGCTGGCATGGTTACTGAGGTTTAGGTTACATGTTGTATGTTGTACCCTCTAAAAACAAGAAGACAAAAGACAGTTTATGTACTCTTCATAACAATATTTGTTGTCACTAGTATTTTTTTATTTTATAAACGGAGTAAGTACTAACAACACCCTATGAAACTCTAATGATAATGTCTACTAATAGGGGTACAGTTATAGAGTACAAAAGAAATATTTGTTATACTTGCGACCAGAAGAATAAGTAACAATTCTTATCAAATATAACAGTATATATTATTTTATTAGTAGTTTATAATATAACGATTGCAGTATATAATTGCTTAATAACGGCATAGGCTATGTTATAAATTCCTTTGTTTATTAGGTTGACTATGACTTGACAACTTAATTTTATTATGTTATAATATTTGTTATCCAAAGCTTAATTTTTTTTTTGAATCTTGAATTTTTTTCTGTCATTTGCAATCCCTTCCAAGATTTTACCAAAAGATTTCAAAATCTTAATTTTTTTTTTTTTTAATATTTGGGTTGATGCTAGTGTTCTCCAATTGACATATGTTCTATTGGATTTAAGATTTTGAATTAAATCCTTTTACCATGTAATGCTTGTGTATAACTTAGAACGTGGACTATATATCTTTGACATGTTGGCTTTCACATGTCGGCTTTGACATATGTTCTTTTGATATGTTGTGTTTTGTGTATATTATTTGACTTGTTCTTAGTTAGTTTTGCTAGTTTAGTTGAGTATTTGAGTTTGTTTTGGCGTATTTTGCTCTAGTTTAGATAATCCGATGCTTTTATGGGTAGTTTTGTTGTTTTTGATGATTTTCAGGAATAATGGAGCTAATTTGGATGAATTATAGATCCACGAAGTAAGTCAAAGCCCATGGAGTTTGGAGATTGAAGAAAGTCAAGAAAATGGCGTTTTAGAGGTAGGCACGGCCGTGCCTCCCCATTAGGCACGTCCGTGCCTCTGTGTTTGAAGTTGCGCCAAAGGAAGACCCTAGGCACGTCCGTGCCTAGTAGAAGAGGCACGTCCGTGCCTAGGTAAAGAAGCAGGCATGTCCGTGCCCAGCAGTCAGGCACGTCCGTGCCTGGAAGACAGAAGCTAGATGAATTTTGCTACGCCCAGAGGCACGTCCGTGCCTAGCAAAGGGCACGTCCATGCCTCCTGGGATTCTTGTGCGCCAAGGCTTAGCCGTTTTTCTTATCTTTTTAGGCTCATATAAAATACTTTTTAGCCTTGTTTTTCTAGGCTATTAATTCATTAAGCCTTGTTTTATTTTTTTTTATAATTCTCTCCTTAAGAACTAGTTCTCCATTTATTTTTCCAAGTTTTTGTAATTCAAGATTCAAGATTCAAGCTTTCTACTTTCAATGTTATTCAAGATTTGGTATTTATTTTTCATCCTTTGTTATTTAATTATGCTTTCATTATTTATTATTGTTTTTGTTTCTTTAATCATGTGTGAGTAGATTCTTTAATTCAAGATCTAGTGTAGCCCAAATATTATTGATGCATGAATTAACTCTTTAAATTCTTTAACAACTTTAACAATTGAATTGCTAAATTGATTGTGATTATGCCAATGCTAGGTTAGACGTAACTATAGTATTGCGATTATTCCATTGTTTTTATCACAGCGAGAGTTGGGTATAAACGGATTTGTGTAAATTAATTTAGGGTTTGATTCACAACACGAGAGTAGTTATGTTTGATAATTGGGAAGTGAGAGTAACGTGTTTAATGTCTTTAATATGCATGATACCATGAGAATAGGATTGATTGTATGTTAGGGAAGCCATTGATACTCGAGAAAGATCCTTGGTATTTATTAGGGTTTACTTTTCCCCGTTCGATTGAAATCGTATGTTAAGGGTAGAATTACAATTGCATCGATAATAGTTGTGGTGAAGCTAGATCTTGGATGTTTTTAATTGCTTGATTTAATCATCTTAATTAGTTTATTTTTGAATTCTTCTCATACTTAGTTCCGTAGATAATTGATTATAATTGATTCTTGCTTAGTAGAAATTCAAGTCTTTTTAATTATTTTTGAACCTTAGTCTCTTGGGATCCGACCCTTACTTTCCAGTCTACATTAGTATTGGTCTGTTAGGTTATTTTTGATAGGTACGCGACACGCCTACCAACATCAAAATAGCACTATCCAACAGTTGCAGGCCCAGAGTAAACTTATGGAGAATCAAATAAGCCAATTGGCCAACCAATTTAACCAAGCTTTAAAGACTCCAGGAACCTTCCCGGGCCAGACAGAACAACCTCAAAGAGCCCAAATGAATTTTGTAGCCCTGAGGAGTGGAAGGCAGTTGGACGATCCTCCTACCATGGAGCCATCAAGGGAGGTCAATGAAGAAGCAGAGGCAAGTGAGAAGGAAGTAGAAGATGCTAGGGTTGAGGAGGCATCAAAGGAACCACCACCAAAGCCACTTGCTCCATATGTGCCCAAGATTCCTTTTCCTCAAAGGTTAGCACAAGCTAAACTTGAGAAAAAGTTCAGTAAGCTCCTCGATATTCTTAAAAAGCTTCATATTAATACTACATTCCTAGATGCCTTATTTGGGATGCCTTCTTATGAAAATTTTTTAAAAGATATGCTATCTAACAAGAGGAAATTAGAAGAGAATACTACTGTTGCTTTGAATGCAGAGTGTAGTGCTATTTTGCAGAACACTCTCCCTAAGAAATTAGGAGATCCAGGTAGCTATTCAATTCTAGTGAAGCTTGGAGATATTGAGATCAATAGGGCACTAGGCGATCTAGGTGCAAGTGTGAGTCTTATGCCGCTGTCCATATGCAAGAAGCTACAGCTGGGTGAGCTTAAACCCACACGAATATCTCTACAACTTGCAGACAGGTCAGTGAAGTTTCCTTTGGGTGTACTTGAGGATGTACCCCTCAGAGTAGGTAAGTTCTTCATTCCATGTGATTTCGTTGTGATGGAGATGAAAGAAGATGTGAATGTTCCGATCATACTTGGTAGACCTTTCCTAGCTACTGCAGGTGCAATCATAGACATGAAGAAAGGTAAGATCACTTTTGAAGTAGGTGATGAAAAGTTGGAATACTCACTTTTGAATGTCATGGGTGCTCCCTCTACGGGAGACACTATTTATCATATAAGCCAACTTTTGCAACAGGTGAACCGCCTATCGACTCTTCAAGATCAAGCGAAGGTTCAGAAAGAACAATGCAATGCTATCTTCCTGAGAAGAGATGGACTATTTCCGAAGCAAATTGTTGAGAAGGTGTGCATCAAGGAGCTTAGAAAGGACGTAAGGAGCAAGGATGTTCAAGGCTCCAAATATGTAGCTCCACCGGCCAATGATGAACCGATGCCCTTCTCGCAACGATTGTCAAAAGCCGTGCTTGATGGGCATAACTCTACGTTCGATGGTGGTACCTGTTTGAGAATCGATGCTACTAACCCCACGTTTGATAGGTATGTGTTTGACAGGAATTTCGTGAAAGGGAAGGACAAAGTTCCACCCGATGGCATGTTTGTCTATGTGAAGGTGAATTCAGTTATAAGGCAAGTGAATAAGCCGATGAAGGAGTCGCTTGGAGGAATTCATGAACAACATCGCGGTCCTCCTTCTCCGTGTAATGATCCCGGTTGAGCCAATAAGGGAGGTCGAGCTAAAAACCTTTTAAACAAGCGCTAAATGGGAAGCAACCCATTCTCGAGTTCTTACTCTTATTTCGTTATTTTTTTTCTTCTTTAATTTCATTATCTTTCTTGTTTTTGTTTTTTTTTTTTTTTTTTGTTTTGATTCTTATAACTAGTTTTTGTTTTGTTTGTGGTTTTTATATAGGTGAAAAGTAAGCAAAAAGAAGAAGAAACAAGGAAGAAATGCGCAAAGAAGAAGGAAAAAGGAGAAAATCACATTTCTGCAGAGGCACGACCGTGCCCCTGAGGAGGCACGTCCGTGCCTCAAAAGGCAGAAACTTTGGGGACTATTTTTCTAGAGAGGCGCGTCCGTGCCTCCCTATAGGCACGTCCGTGCCTCAGCTCGTAAAAAAAAATATCTGCAGAGGCACTTCCAGGACGGTCCTAGTACCGACCCGAGGTATGGTTTTCCCCCCACCCCTTCTGATCAGTAGTTTGCTTTTCCCTTCCCCTTGTTTATTTGCTTTGATTTATGCATACATTGAGGACAATGTATGATTTAGCTTGGGGGAGGATTTGCTTTTCACCTTGTATATATTAGATTTATTTCAGTTTTTGGGTAGTTTATTTCTTTCTAGTGTCGAATAATATGCCATTGCATGACTATGCTTCTATGATTATAATCACATATGTGTGCTTTTTGAAAAAAAGAGTTTTTGAAAACCCATTCATTGATGTGCTTGGATTTGAGGTAGGTTGTGGCCAGGATGGTCTCCCCGCTCTACTTATGTGAATAGTTTGTGTACCCGGTGAGAGTCTTGAGCCTTATTTGACTGATTTCACTCTACCTCAGTCATGTTTCTTCTTGTGTGATTAGATTGTCCTTCATATAATCGAATTCTTGGTCTTGCTTCTTGACTATTTGAGACTTTATGATGCATGTCGCGAAAAGATGATTGAAATTTCCTTGTAGAAATTAGAGCCTCCACATTTTAGGCCTTCATGTTTTTCTTTTTGTTTTTATTTATTTTTATTTTACATTCACCCGTAGGTTGAACCAATTTGAGCCATATTAACCCGTTCTTGATATCCTACATTTAAAGCTTTAAAGCTATTTTTCTAGGTTTATTTTGAAGGTGTTTTACATTTGTTAAGCCCTATGAGTGTGAATGATGTTGAAAAAAGAAAAAAAAACCGAAAAAAAGGAAAAATGAAAAAAAAAGAAAAAAATAAAGAAAGAAAACAAAGAGAAAAGAAGGGAGATTATGAGAAAGAAAAGGAAGAAAGAAAAAAAAAGGAAGAAAAGAAATATGGTCTTAAAGGCCTTTGAAAAATAGAGAAGTCTTCCATTTTATTTTTATTTAATCCCTTCCTCTTTGTGTGAAGAAAAAAGGGAAGGAAAGAATAAAGGGCTATGTTTATAATTGTATGGAGTTGGAGGAAATAAGGTTGGATTGAACCCGACATTTGAATGTGTAGTGGGATTAGGATTTATTTTATTTTGAGCACCACATTCCCAAAATACGTCGTCTAACCCTTATTAACCGAGCTTACCTAATATGGATTTCATGATTTTCGTGTTTGCATCAATCACTAAAAGTGGAGAAAGTCACATTGCAAGCCTAAGGAGGTCGGTTGTGTGAAGTTGATATGCATGCTATGCTTAGGTTGAGTGGCTTCATTTTTCACCCCGAAAACACATGAGCGTTATTGTTTTTATTTTTCACAACTAAAGTGAGAACTATTCATGTTTGTGTGAGTAGGTATGGGGAGATGTGTGGTAAGATTGGTTGTCAAGGCCAAGTATATGAGATGAATGGTGGTTTTTGTGCATGTTGACTCTTGATTTCGTTTTTATCGTGGTTTTGAACTTAATGGCACATTGTGATTGTTTGAGGAGTTATCATTCTCTTCCCTTGTGATTCATGGTTGAATTCTTGAGGACAAGCATTAGTTTAGCTTGGGGGAGTTTGATATGTTGTGTTTTGTGTATATTATTTGACTTGTTCTTAGTTAGTTTTGCTAGTTTAGTTGAGTATTTGAGTTTGTTTTGGCGTATTTTGCTCTAGTTTGGATAATTTGATTCTTTTGTGGGTAGTTTTGTTGTTTTTAATGATTTTCAGGAATAATGGAGCTAATTTGGATGAATTATAGATCCACGAAGTAAGTCAAAGCCCATGGAGTTTGGGGATTGAAGAAAAGTCAAGAAAATGGCGTTTTAGAGGTAGGCACAGCCGTGCCTCCCCATTAGGCACGTCCGTGCCTCTATGTTTGAAGCTGCGCCAAAGGAAGACCCTAGGCACGTCCGTGCCTAGCAGAAGAGGCACGTCCGTGCCTAGGTAAAGAAGCAGGCACGTCCGTGCCCAGCAGTCAGGCACGTCTGTGCCTGGAAAACAAAAGCTAGATGAATTTTGCTACGCCTAGAGGCACGTCCGTGCCTAGTAAAGGGCACGTCCGTGCCTCCTGGGATTCTTGTGCGCCAAGGCTTAGCCGTTTTTCTTATCTTTTTAGGCTCATATAAATACTTTTTAGCCTTGTTTTTCTAGGCTATTAATTCATTAAGCCTTGTTTTATTTTTTTTTATTATTCTCTCCTTAAGAACTAGTTCTCCATTTATTTTTCCAAGTTTTTGTAATTCAAGATTCAAGATTCAAGCTTTCTACTTTCAATGTTATTCAAGATTTGGTATTTATTTTTCATCCTTTGTTATTTAATTATGCTTTCATTATTTATTATTGTTTTTGTTTCTTTAATCATGTGTGAGTAGATTCTTTAATTCAAGATCTAGTGTAGCCCAAATATTATTGATGCATGAATTAACTCTTTAAATTCTTTAACAACTTTAACAATTGAATTGCTAAATTGATTGTGATTATGCCAATGCTAGGTTAGACGTAACTATAGTATTGCGATTATTCCATTGTTTTTATCACAGCGAGAGTTGGGTATAAACGGATTTGAGTAAATTAATTTAGGGTTTGATTCACAACACGAGAGTAGTTATGTTTGATAATTGGGAAGTGAGAGTAACGTGTTTAATGCCTTTAATATGCATGATACCATGAGAATAGGATTGATTGTATGTTAGGGAAGCCATTGATACTCGAGAAAGATCCTTGGTATTTATTAGGGTTTACTTTTCCCCGTTCGATTGAAATCGTATGTTAAGGGTAGAATTACAATTGCATCGATAATAGTTGTGGTGAAGCTAGATCTTGGATGTTTTTAATTGCTTGATTTAATCATCTTAATTAGTTTATTTTCGAATTCTTCTCATACTTAGTTCCGTAGATAATTGATTATAATTGATTCTTGCTTAGTAGAAATTCGAGTCTATTTAATTATTTTTGAACGTTAGTCTCTTGGGATCCGACCCTTACTTGCCAGTCTACATTAGTATTGGTCTGTTAGGTTATTTTGATAGGTACGCGACACGCCTACCATCTTTAAAACTTAAAACGTGGAATAAAATTATTTAAACACAATATTTAATAATTAAAACATAACACAATAATACATTAAACATTACAACATAATTAAACATTAAACACCTCCCTAATTAAGCATTACAACACAATAATCCAAGTCTAAATGAAACAACCCCTACAATTTAAAAACTAAGTACAACACTTAGCTGAAACGAAAACATTAAGCCATCAACATCAGAAGCTAAAATGAAAACATCTACCATTTAGCATCATCATCATCGCTTGAATCACCATCCACATCAGAAGCTGAGGACCCCCCTGGCAAACCGTCCGCAACCTTCTCGGCGTAGGTCGTCTGATTAATTCTGGGTGGACGGTTGATTAATCTTGGGTGGTCGGCGATGTTTACTCCATTCATAGCACACATGGTCGCCATGCATTCTGTTTGGTTTTCCTGGAATACAACAGCAAAATCAACAGGCCCAAATTTAATCCATTCCCCCGACACAATATCTCCTCCTTAGTCCCAGTTATTATCGTTATTATCCCAGAAGAAAACTCCCTACGAACTGCCAACAAAGCCCAAGACTCAGCCCCATGGGTGTTAATGAGGTCATCCATAATGGCTATCCATCTACCAATACCCATAAACATATACAGAAACCTAATAAGTTACCTGTACCTAACCTCCCAATTGGTACACAGCCACAAGTAACGACGCAACTCCCCTAGATTCACTGAGAAACATATCTTATACAAATCGAGCAAATAGTACATTAAGCAATAGGCCTCCTTGCGAAGTTGCAGGGGCTTTGTTAACTTGAAAGGGCTTAGATATGGAAAATAAGGATGAAATTGCAGACCTTTAAGAATGAAATAGCCACGGGTTAGCGTTGCTAGTTGATGAGAAAACATCAAAGAGCGGTTGCGCCTTTTCAGCGTGATGAATGCCAACAAACTGCATATAGGGGGCTCCCCATTTTTCACGAGCTCTTTCAAGGTTTCCACATCCTCTTCTGGTTCTTTGTCGCGGCGGCGACAAAATGGGGGTGAAAGGAAATTGTAAGAGATGGGGTCAAAGGGCTGGATCATAGCTAACAACATCAACAGAGTAGAAGAAGAAGATGATGAGGCCATCTTCAAATTTCAATGAGTTAGAAAAGGGGTGGAGGATGTAAAGAACTTAGACAAATTAAAAGGACCTATTTATATAAAGTGAATAGAACAATATAAAAGCCATGATGTACTTTATTTCCTTAATATTAAAAGCCAACATTTACAAAACGTGGACTTTGCAAAGGGCAAAAAAGATTACAAACACTTACTTAAAATTACAACCTATTACTTAACATCTGATTAGACATAACCGTAATTATATTTTTTTAACAGTACATCAAATTTAAATAATAGTACTACTTAACTATTTATAACATTTGGTAAATGTTTTTAGAGTATATAAAACCAAATATTTATCCAATATTATTAATCACCCACTAATCCCGTAGTTGTGATACGGAATGCACATCGACGGCCTTGTAGTTTTGATTAAGTGCTTTTCACTGCCACCCACTCGACTGTGATTGACTCTCTCTGTCAAACTGTTTTAAAATGAACATCTTATTCCGAATCATACTTTCCCACACTGTCCCAACGATGCCTTGACTTTCCTGAAGTATATGTGTGCAAGGTAGGGCTGAGCAAAATTATCCAAAAAATCGAACCATAACCGAACCAAAATATTAGGTACCCGAACCGTTTATAGAAATTGGGTCGGGTAACCGAATCTATAAGAAATTAACGGTTCGGATAGCTGGTACCCGTTAACGCTGTTTCGGGTACTCGAATTACCCGAAAATCTAAAATGTCATTTTTTTTTTACAAAAAAAGTTGAAATTGAATATTATTGAAACCCGTGTTTATAAAAAAAAAACAAAAAAAAAACAAACCCTAATCTGTCGTTCTTTTCTCATTTCTCACCCACTCAACCTCCATCCCCTCTCTCTCCTCCTTCTCTTCTCTTATCTTTGGTTCTCTGATCTCCATTCTCCAAGTCTGTTCTTTGCCAACGGTTAGCCGTTTACCACAGGTAATTATCCCTTTCTCATATCTAGTTATTTGCAATGAATTCAATTTTTCATTTAATTAGTGGAACTCTTGTTCTCTTTGTGTTTTTTTCTTATTATCCTCACCGTTATCTCCCATTATTGGTGGTGTCCTATATTCCTCTATTCGTGACCGTGTAGTCGTGTACATTTTCAGGTACTTTCTTTTTCTCCTAGAATTTCAATTTTTTTTTTTATAGTATTTTCATTTCATTAATCCATTTTTTTTCCGTTGATTTTGTGGTATTTTGGCTTTGTTTGTTTTCTGATTTTATTGGTTCATCAGAAATTTATATACTTATTCTTTAATCTTCATATTTTTCCATATGCTATGTAGTATGTAGTATGTACTGAATTAGAGTGGCAAAAAAAAAAAATAAAAAAAAAAATAAATAAAATAAAAAAAAAATTGACAAATAACGGTAATTGTTATGGGCCTTAATTAATTATGAAGTGATTTTATTTGCCTTTCTATATCTCTCTTCGACTGTTGCTGATGTTATATTGTTATTGGTTGGGTGTTGGGTATCAAATGATGGTATATTTCATTTCAGTGGCATTTGTTATTTGAAATACTCTTGATTAGTTGAAATGGGTTGTAGAAGAAAAAGATAGGCTGCTTTGAAATACTCTTGATGTTTCCCTACTTATTTTGCAATGATAGTGTGCTTTTAGTTAATGTTTACAAGTAATGCTACCTTGTATTTAATATTTATTGCCAAATAAATCATGATTCTAGTTACATGGAATCGTGGATGGAAGTATGGCACTAGATTTGGGTTAGTTGTCTGAAGCAAATACTTAGTAAGTTAGTATTAGATTTTCAGTATGTCATTTATTTAGAATCTTGGTAGCTTGCACCTAGTGGTTAATTTTGTCCTATTGAATTCAGTTTGAACCTATTAGCATTTTATTGTACCATTGGTGAACATTGTTTTGTGTCTAGTTACTAACCAGATTTTCTCTTCATTCTTGTTATTTGTGTATACATGATTGAAATTATTTGTTTTTTTTTTATTTGTAGGACTGTATGGAATTTGGAAGTAGTGGGGAGATGGAAGACTCATCGGCTACAAGTCAAGCTCCTCTAAGTATGGTAGAGAAGTTTAGAAGATGATAGAGAAGTTAATCTTGCCGGAAAAAGCTTTGATTGTTTGGGGTGGTGGAAAAAATATGGTGAAAGGTACCCAACAATAGCTCTTATGGCTAGAGATGTA
Organism: Chenopodium quinoa; assembly: GCF_001683475.1. NCBI lineage: Eukaryota > Viridiplantae > Streptophyta > Magnoliopsida > Caryophyllales > Amaranthaceae > Chenopodium > Chenopodium quinoa. The sequence goes on from NW_018744895.1 coordinate 2,684,792, forward strand.
CTTGTCATTCCTGTGTCAACAGTCTCTTTCGAATCAGCTTTTAGCATCGGTGGTCAAGTGCTTGATTCATTTCGCAGCTCACTTTCAACTAAGATGGTTGAAGCCTGGATTTGTGCACAAGATTGGTTACGTACATCGCAAGGTCCTCTTATACTTGAGGAGAGACTTGAAGATATGGAAAAAATTGAATCTAGTAACATTTAATTATTTTCACTTTTTTTAAATCTCATTATCTTCTTGTTAATTATTCCTTAACTTTTTTTTTTTTTTTTCTTTTGAAGAAATGTTACCTCTTGGTGAGGAACAATCCCTCTTTGTTGATGATGATTAGAGGCAGCAGCTGTTATAAGCATGAAGGTTGGTGGTGATTGAACTATTGAAGGCTGAAGTCATTGAAGACTTGGAAGTATTTTCTGAATTATGATTATTAAAGGCAGCAACTGTTATAAGAATTAAGGCTAGTATTTTTTGTAATCATAGACTTTTTTTAAAGGTTATGCATTAGTTTGTTATTTTTAAAACTATGGACTTTTTTTTTTAAGAAACTGTATGTTTGTATCAGGTATTCAGTTTCAATATCAGCCTATCAGGTTGTTATTTTTTAAATTCGTGGACTTTATTTTTTAGGTCCTGTATTAGGTGGTTATATTTATTATTATGGATTTTTTTTAGGTACTGTTCAGGTATTCAGGTTGAATTTTTATAATTCAAAAAAAGGAAGTAAAAAAAACTAGTAAAAAGCATCTAAAATCCAATTCTAAAGCAGGTGTTAAATAAATAAAAAGACCCAAAAATGAAAAGTCAGCTTATTGGTTCGGTTCGGATATTTGGTTCGGGTACTCGTATTTTCGAATATCCGAATTTACGGGTACCCGAACCTTATCGGAACGATTTTGGGTATCGGTTTTAGCCTTAACGGTTATCGGGTAACCGGACCAATAACGTTATTGGTACGGGTACCCGTCCCATGCTCTCCCTAGTGCAAGGTGCTCCTCGAATTATTTGGTGCATCAAAAACATCCGTAACTTCGTTGACCACAATGAAGGAAATGTTGTAAGTCTTAGCAATTTCGTTCATTTTTCTCGCTATAGCCACTAACATCCGTTTTCGCTCAATGAAACCTTTGAATGTGTTGTCATGTTCATGCCTGAATAAATAGCCTATTGAATCTAGAACGGCAACTCTCCTGTGCTTAAAACCTTCATGAGAATTCAACACCATTAGTTCCACTTGGTTCAGACAAAAAAAAATTGTCCCGGGTCATCTATTTTTTTTACTTGTACCAAACTAAGTGGATTTGCATCAACTACCTAACTTTCAACCAAATGTGTACTTAATTGGTTGAGTCTCTTGGCTGGAAACACAAGACATGCTTGAATGTAAATGGATGATCCATAGTGCCTACTGTCACGTGGATTCAACAAGCACGTCAATAGAATCTGCAAACATATTTGGGTTTTACCAACCCCACTTTCGCCGTAAATCTCACTCACTTCACATGTACGTATGTCGCCATCCAATATAAAATCTATCCTTTCACATTTGGTGATACATTTTTTATCCATTTTGTGTTCAAAAAGTGTCTTCTTTTCATACCACCGTTGAATTCAGTGGAATACTCATATATAGAAGGTAGTCGTGGATAAAGATAATATGCATGAAAGATTGCTCTTATAACGTTAATTCCATGCTCTAGTGATTGCTCTGAAAAGAAAACATATTCGCATATTTATAAAATTTACTGTTACTTTAATCTATAAACTGTTATAACTCTAAAAATACCGTTATAATTAAATACAAACCTGTCACAGTAAACATAACATCCAATAATATGTCATGGAGAAAACGGCAAAAAGTACACCATGTACAAGTATACAAATTATTCACAACCGATTAAGGTATTCTCCTATAGTTATTATTTTATATAAACTGTTTTTATTAAAAGTATACAGTTAGAGAACGACACAGTGAAGGGTCTATAGGTCTATTACATAAAAAATCTATACAAAATCTAATACAAATTCATGCAAGAACTGATATATACTGTTTAAATAAATTAATAAACGGTTATAATAATATATAAACAGTTAGTTTGAAGATGTATACAATTATATATCGTATATCCAATATAATATATTCATGCATGTTAACACCCATTTTCTCGTCACATTGTAAAGTCACAGTACAAAATAAACAGTTAAAAATCTAATATGTATAGTTATTATAATGTATAAACCGTTACTAGTGAAATATAAACCGTTAAACCTCATGGGTTTTACTGACGTTGACGCCCTTGTTAATAAAAGTAATTAGGCTATAATGAACAATTTATAATGTTTATGGACCGTTTATGTTAATATTATAACTGTATTGCTTTTATAAGAAGTAGTAAGAGCACCGCTTAGGGTTTACCATGCATGTAACCTATAATTGTCTCTTTATAGCCTATAAGAGTTTATATAAAAATTTTGTAAATAAAGATAACCGTTTGTAGTTATTTATTAATTGTATAATATATAATTTTAACAATATTAAGCTAGAATCTGAGTACTTTTACCTCTTGTCCCTCATCCGTCTATATAAAAAGAGGAGAGGAGAGGAGACCAAGCTAACATCATAAATCATCCAAAATGGCAGACCAGCAACACAACCAACTGCCAATGGTAAAGTTAGAAGTTGATTTGTAAATTAACTACTTCTAGTCGTAATTGATTATACAGTTGAATATCTCTTGTCTCTTACTTTTTTGTTTAATTCAGGGTCGAAGAGAGGGGTTTCCATATTGCAAGCGGAGGAAGTGAATGTTGGAGATGTGGGCCGGGATGAAGGTTGGGAAGTTAATGTTGCAAAATGGCGAAAATGGGAAACAAGAGCCAAACAAAGAAGTCAACTACGGCAAGCTTAAATAATTGTTTATGGCGAATCTAAATTATGTTATGAAGTATTGTTAAAGTTGTAGTTGCCAAGGATATCTCATGTTAATGTAATTTGAAATTATTAGTGTCCGTTAATAAAATGAAATGAAAAATCTTTACTTGTTTTAAAATTAATTGAGCAATCAGACTCATTCAATATATGCAGCAACTTTTCACTTGTAAGCAAATAGTATGTGTAAACAGCAAGTACAAAATTAATTCAAATGACGGTTCAAAATTAATATTTACATCAGACCAAAAGTTACTTTTATTAATGATATGTACTGATAATAAAAAACCAAACCTATGCATAGGCTTTCTTTCACTAATAAAACTCAAAAACATCAAATAAAAAGCATTTCAATCAAAGTTACTACTACTACCTCCACGTCCATCTTCATGAAATAAATAGCCTTTACTCCATAAAAAATACTACTACCTCTTACTACTACCTCCATGTCCATCTTCATCAACACCAAAATTTTCTAAATTTAGCAATGACAAGCGCACTTTAGGGCGCGCTTTAGAGCATATATTAGGATGATTTTGGATGTATTTGGGGCCGTTTTGGCCGATTATTACCTTGTTATGCTTATGTCCCCTATATTACGTGCTTCACGGGTTTTCGGTTTGTTTTTGATGTGTTTTCAGGTAATATCAACCGAGTTTAGTCAGATCCCGAGCCCTTGATGCGTAACCGAGCTAGCCTTGACCGAAGTCCGAGGAGTTAAGAAAGTTCAAGTGTCGTGCATTGATTACATAGCACAGGCAGCACGACCGTGTTACCATAGACACACCCGTGCTGGCTTATGAGCAAGCAGCCCCAGGCAAGGCAGCACGGCCGTGCAAGCCAATAGCACGACCGTCTCAGTATCCACGCACCAGCACGGCTGTGCAGGACATTGGCACGGCCGTGCCAGATGTTTCCCGTGCCCGTGTCAGCTTTAGTATGAGCCCCGTGCTAGAGCATATTCAGCACGGCCGTGTCATTTTTAGCACGGCCGTGCCAGGCAGCTGCACGACCGTGCCAAATATAGCACAACCGTGCCAAATTGAAGAAGAAATCTGGTTTAGCTACTGACAAGCTAGCACGGCCGTGCCAAATATAGCACGGCCGTGCTGATCCAGGGTTGACTGCGCGCTTTACTTCTCCGAATTAGAAGACGTATATAAGGCCCGACTTTAAGGAGCGTTTTTAGCAGATTTAGAGATAGTTTTTGAGAGCCTTTGTAGAGAGTTATTGGAGAAAGTTCTTGGTATTAGAGATTCATTAGTTTTCTTAAAGATTATTCTAGCGATTTTAGTTTCTTGGATTGATTTGAAGCAAGATTTGTGAAGATTCTTTGTATTATTCATTGACGACGGATATCAAGGTTCTAAACTTTTCCATTGATTCGCATCAATACAATTGGTATTATTCATTCTTGTTTATTAATCTAGCTTTATTATTCCTTAATCAGAATTTATGTTTAGATCTATGATGTTTATGGAATCTATTATTACTGTGATTATGAATATGTGTGAGTAGTTTCCTAGCTAGGGTTTCGGGATGAAACCCGGCCTAGGTAATCTATGTAATTGAGGATTGGTTTTGATAAACGGATTGTGATTAAACTGATTATATGCGATTGCATGTTAATTCATTATAATAGGAGTAGCTAACCTAGAGTCTTGAATTTGATTGCATGTTATTCTTGGTTTGAACAAGAGATTGTGAATTGAGTATTTCATTATTGAATGTGGTTTGATTATGTATCGAGTAATGTTAAGTGCATGAGAAATCCAAGCTTAGTATTGCCCGTTGTCTTCCTATCGCACGTTATTGATCAGACATATAGTCTTTGCATATCCCGTTTGTCTCTATGATTCCTTGTTGCGTAGTTACCGATGGTTTGGTGAATTCCCGTTCTCCCTAGTGTCTTAGTTTATTGATTTATTCCATCTTATTAGTAGTATTTTAGAACACCATTTTTCCATTGATTTCGAACAAGCTTAGGTTTAAGATTGATTTGCAATTACTCTCGTTCCTCGTGGATCGAACCTTTATTTGCCATTGTACTTGGTCATAGGGCGTTCGTATAAGTATTGTTTGATTGAGAGTTAGATTGTAGCGACCGATTTAACCCTTGTCAAAATGGCGTCGTTGCCGGGGAGCGGTGTTTGTTAATTGCTTTTTGATTTCTTGAGTCTAGTTCTTAAAACAAAAATACAAAAAGACTTTTCTTTTTGGCTACACTTGTAGCCCGGCTATTTGACTGGTTTGTTTAGTGTGTATGCGCAGGTCTAAACAGGGAGAGTTAATACCCTTCGATCCCGAAATCGAAAGGACTTTGAAGAGCAATCATAAATCTCGATGACGTCATCAAACTCTCAAGAAAAGGAACACAACACACAACAGGTTCCAATGACAGACATACCGCGCCAACCTAATCGGCCAGCACCACGACCCCTTAAGGAGTTGGGAACTCCTGGGGCGTATAGAGCTTCAAGTGGGATTGCTCCACCCACTACTGAGGTCAATGATTTTGAGATCCGGCCGACTATGATCACCCTCATCGAGAGAAGGCAGTTTAGTGGTGCCAAGCATGAGAGCCCTTTGGCTCATTTGAACGAATTTGAGAAGTACTGCAATACCATCAAGGTTAATGGGGTGAATCAAGAGTTCGTGAGATTGAAGCTTTTCCCCTTTTCACTTATTAGGAGAGCTCTCGAATGGTTAGAGAAGGAGGTGAAGCCGAACTCTCTTCACACTTGGGATGATGTCACGACAGCATTCTTGGGAAGATTTTCTTCCCAAAAGAAGACGGCCGATGCTAGAGCTTTGATCCAGGGATTTCGGCAAAGTAGTGAGGAGTCAATCTACGAAGCATGGGAAAGGTACAAGGAGTACCAAAGAGAGTGCCCGCACCACGGAATCCCAACATACCAAGTTCTACATATTTTCTATGGAGGATTGAGTCCTCAAGGGAAGACCAGTTTGGATGCGGGAGCAGGTGGCCCCATTATGAACAAAACCGAAGAAGAAGTCATTGATATCATAGAAGATGTGGTACGACACCACATGGATTGGCAAGATGGAGAGCGAGAGGCCACGAGCAAGAGTGGAGGAGCGGTCTATTCGGTAGACCATCTTAATGCAATCGGGAATTTAACATCGCAAATTGCAAATCTAGGTAAGGAAATGTCAATTATCAAAGAGAAGCTCGATGCTCCACCGCATCAAAATCTTCCATCCCATTCTAAGGGAGCAGGTATGCACTCTAACTCTAATAATATGCCTGTTGGATGTATATTCTGTGAAAACTGTGGCTCTTATGACCATGATACCTCTGCCTGCAACGTAGATTCCCAATTTCAATCTAACTATAATGATGGTAATGAGTGTGATAATGAACAAGTCAATGCCTTGTCTTATGATAATAGACCTAGGAATGACAATAACAGATATTTACCACCTAATCAAAGAGGGAACAATTATAATCAACAGGGTAATAATTCTGACTACCAACAACAAAACAAGTGGGGAAACAGGAACCAAAGGGACCAAAATCCCCAAGGGTCCTATAATCAACATGGTAATTTTGGTAATCAGAATAATTACCAACAAAATGCAGGTAATCAAGGGCAATACAATCAGAACATGAATGCCAATAACAGGGGGAACTGGAATAACAATGATAACAGGAACAACTTCCAAAATCAAAATCCCCAACAGTCTAATGCGCGTGGTTCCCGAGCCTCTAATGACAACTACAATGCTCAAGGACCATCGCAAAGGACTAGTTTGGAGGAGATGATGGAAGCACAGACCAAAATGTTCAACACTTTCATGGCCACCAGTGAAAAAAAGTTTAATGAAGTGATGACACGTAATAAAATGCTTGAAACCAAGATTTCTCAGTTGGCTAGTGCTATAAAGAATGGGGTTGGAGTGTCAAAACTCCCACCTCAAGGTATTGACCCTAAAAACTCTGTAAATGCTATCACCACTAGGAGTGGAAAGACATTGAGGGGGAGCGATGAAGTAGTACCACCTAGGAGTCAATCTGTGACTATACCTACCACTGATACTGTTATAGAGAGTGAGGAGGAGAGGACCGGAGAGAATGATAAAACTGTTGAGGTCCTAAAAGAAAAGGAAGTAACACAAGTCAAAGAACCTAATCTATTGTAAAAACTTCCTTACCCCCATCAGTTTGTGAGACATAAGTTGGATGTTCAATTTGGTAAGTTTTTAGAGACTTTGAAGCAAATTCACCTTTCCATACCATTCACCGATGCTATAAAACAAATGCCTAACTATGCTAGGTTTTTGAAAGATGTTTTGAGTGGCAGGAGGAATTGTGATGGGATGGAAACTGTTAATATCACCGCGAATTGTAGTGCAATCATCATGAACAAGATGCCTCCCAAATTGGGAGATCCATGTAATTTCTCAATCCCTTGTGCTATTAATAAAATGAAAATTGATAATGCATTATGTGACCTTGGGGATAGTGTTAGTCTTATGCCATATTCTGTATATCAAAGATTAGGGGTAGGAGAACTTCTTCCTACCAACATTACCCTGCAGTTAGTTGATCGTTCGATCAAATTTCCTAAGGGTAAGGTAGAAGATGTTCCCCTACGGGTTGGGAAATTTGTGATACCTGTGGATTTTGTAGTTTTGGAAATGGATGAAGATAATCATATACCTATTATTCTTGGGCGACCTTTCCTAGCTACCTCTGGTGCTCTCATTGATGTGAAGAGTGCCAAGATTTCTTTAAAGGTAGGAGAGGAGGTCCTTGAATTTGATCTGAACAAAAGCATGCAATATCCTTTGTCTACTTCCGAAAACTGCATGATGATTGACACTATTGATTCGATTGTCTCTAGTATGCATACACTATTGCTTTCTACTAACCATGATCTTGAGCCAAGTGATACCGATGAGAGCAGGTACATAGAGGAGCAAATGCTAGAGGAAGATGATGGTGATGACGGTTTCAAAGAAATTACACCCATGTATGCACTTTCTATGGCCACCACAAAAGAGGTAAATGAGGCCCCTAAGGTAGAATTGAAACCTCTACCATCACATCTAAGGTACGAATTTCTTGGTCCTAATTCAACTTATCCTGTCATTGTGAATTCTTCTTTAGATGCGGATCAAACTCGGAAGTTGTGTGATGTATTGAGAGAGCATCAAAGTGCCATAGGCTATACCATTGATAACCTCAAGGGTATTAGCCCCGCTATATGTATGCATCACATAACTCTCGAGGATGGTGCGAGGCCTTCTATTGAGAGGCAGAGGAAACTCAATCCTCAAATGGGGGAGGTGGTGAAGAAAGAGATCACCAAACTCCTTGATGCAGGTATCATCTTCCCCATTTCAAGCTCTAGATGGGTTTCCCCTGTGCATGTTGTCCCTAAGAAGGGGGGAATGACTGTAGTTGAGAATGAGAATGGTGAGCTCACCTCAACTAGAACGGTGACCGGTTGGCGGGTGTGCATAGACTATAGACGTCTAAACGCATCTACCAAAAAGGACCATTTTCCCCTCCCTTTTATTGATCAAATGCTCGAAAGACTAACTAGGCACAAGTATTATTGCTTTCTTGACGGTTATTCGGGGTTTTTCCAAATACCTATAAACCTGGATGACCAAGTGAAGACGACTTTTACTTGTCCATATGGTACTTTTGCCTACAGGAGAATGCCTTTTGGACTTTGCAATGCACCGGGCACCTTTCAACGATGTATGATGAGCATTTTTGGGGACATGTTAGAGGCCGAGGTGGAGGTTTTCATGGACGATTTTTCTGTTAGAGGAGCGTCCTTTGATGATTGCCTAGTGAACTTGGGGAAGTGCCTACAACGGTGTGAGAAGGTGAATTTAGTCCTCAACTGGGAGAAGTGTCACTTCATGGTTGAAGAAGGTATTGTCCTCGGTCACAAGATCTCAAATGCCGGCATAGAGGTGGACAAAGCAAAGGTTGAAGTTATAGCAAAGCTACCACCACCGGTCAATGCAAAAGGGGTAAGACAATTCCTAGGGCATGCGGGGTTCTACCGGTAATTCATAAAAGATTTCTCTCTTATAGACAAGCCTTTGAATGCCTTATTGCAAAAGGAAGTTGACTTCAAGTTCGATGAAGAGTGCCTACAAGCTTTTGACACACTTAAGGAAGCTTTGATTTCGGCCCCGATTGTGCAAGGACCACGGTGGGATCTACCTTTTGAGTTGATGTGCGATGCTAGTGATACGACCATTGGAGGTGTTCTTGGGCAACGAGTTGAGAAGAGGCTTCACGTGATCTATTACATGTACAAGACCTTAAATGAAGCACAAAGGAACTACACCACCACAGAGAAAGAGTTCCTAGCCATTATTCATGCATTTGAGAAATTTTGAGACTACCTCATTGGTTCCAAAACGATTGTCTACACCGACCATGCAGCCATCAAGTACCTAATTTCGAAGAAGGAATCCAAACCACGCCTCCTCCGATGGGTCCTCTCTTTACAACAATTTCATGTGGAGATCCGGGACAAGAAGAGAGCCGAGAATGTGGTTGCGGATCACCTTTCGCGCATGGAGTGAGAGCAACAAGAAGATGATAGGATGCCCATTTGTGATGAGTTGAAGGATGATGTGATATACCTCCTCAAGGAGAAGATTCTACCATGGTTTGCGGATATGGTAAACTACTTGGCTTGTGAGGAGTTTCCCCCCGATTACTCCAAGAACCAACGGAAGAAGATTAGGAGAGATTCAAGGCATTACATATGGGATGATCCAATTTTGCTCAAGAGAGGTGTAGATGGTCTCCTAATAAGGTGCGTTCCGGAGGAAGAAGTTCATAGTGTGCTGAAAATGTGCCACTCCGACCCTTGCGGAGGTCACATGGGGGCTAATAAAACGGCTCAAAAGGTTTTACAATGTGGGCTATGGTGGCCCCATATCTTTAGGGACGCGTGGGAATTTGTGAAGACTTGCGATGCTCCCAACGAAGTGGAAACATTTCCAAGAAGAATGAAATGCCTCAACAACCCATACTTGAACTTGAGATCTTTGATGTGTGGGGCATAGACTTCATGGGACCTTTCCCTTCCTCCCGTGGGAACCAATACATACTTGTGGCTGTGGATTACGTGTCTAAGTGGGTGGAAGCAATTGCCTCCCCAACAAATGATAACAAGGTGGTAGTGAAGCTCTTCAAGAAGATTATATTTCCAAGGTTTGGGGTTCCTAGAGCGGTTATAAGTGACAACGGGTCACACTTTGTGCATGGGGCCTTTCAAAGGATGCTTCGAAAGAATGGAGTACATCAAAGGTTCGGGACAACCTATCACCCTCAATCTAGTGGGCAAGCGGAAGTCTCCAATCGCAGATAAAGTCCATCCTTGAGAAGACAGTGGCGAAGAATAGGAAAGATTGGTCCGATAAGCTTGATGATGCACTTTGGGCATACCGGACTACTTTCAAGACCCCAATAGGCACCACCCCATACCGCTTGGTCTACGGGAAAGCATGTCACCTCCCAGTCGAACTAGAGCACCGCGCTCAATGGGCTATCAAGAAGATAAATTTTGATCTAGCAAGTGCGGGAGAGCAACGGATGTTGGACCTTCATGAGTTGGAGGAGCTTAGGATGGACGCATATGACAGTGCGAGCCTATACAAGTCCCGATCTAAGGAGTTCCATGACCGGAAGATAGAGCGGAAGGTGTTCAATGTTGGTGACAAAGTCCTCTTGTATAACTCTAGGATGAAGCTCTTCCCCGGTAAGTTGATGTCAAGATGGAGGGGTCCTTTCACTGTCAAAGATGTTTTCCCTTCCGGTGCGGTTGAGCTTTATGATTCTAGTGGGTTGCAATCCTTCGTGGTTAATGGGCAAAGGTTGAAGACATACTATGAGGGAGCCCATGTTGGTGTAATAGATGTGTTCAAATGCGGTCACAAGAGTTGAATGTGACCACGTCAAGCTATCGACGTTAAACTTAGCGCTTCCGGGAAGCAACCCGATTTTCTTGCTTTTACTAGAGTAGTTTCTTTTGCTTTAATTTTTTTTGTTGGTTTAGCTCCTAATTTGTGTGAGTTTTGTGTGCTCTTGTGTGTTTTTGTGTAGGTAGAAGACTGGTTAGAAGTCGGAATGAAGAGAGTGATGCGTGCTTTGAACGAAAAGAAAGCCTGCAGACTGCAGCAGTTAGCACGGCCGTGCCATCAGACAGCACGGCCGTGCCAGCATCCAGCACGGCCGTGCCAAATTCTGCACGGCCGTGCCAAATTCTGCACGGCCGTGCCAAACCTAAAAAGCCTACTAACATGCTAACACGGTCGTGCCATATTCAGCATGGCCGTGCCAAGAAATAGCACGGCCGTGCCATCTGAAATTCGATTCTGCAAAGTAGCCTGCCAAGCCAACACGGCCGTGCCAAATTTGGCACGGCCGTGCCAAACTTCAGCACGGCCGTGCTAATTATAGCACGGCCGTGCAGCGCGGGTTCCGGACAGTATTTCGGCTCTTTTAAACACAATTTCACTCAAACTCTCTCATTATTTCCCAACTCTCTAACACTCTTTCCTACCCTTTCTCTCTCTAAACAAACCCTAACTCCCAAACTCCTCCCCCAATTCCTCAAATCAAACCCTAATTCCCCAATTCTTCTTCAAGATTTCGGCATCCCCCTTGCATTGGAGCATTTTTTTCAAGCGATTGGAAGCAAAATTCGGCCCTCTTTGAGCTCGACACAACTCCACTTCGTGGAGTCCTCGGTGAATTCGTTCTTAAACTCATTGATTTTCGCAATTTTTGTCCAATTTTATTAGATTTTTTGAATATTTGTTGTTGAATTGTGCTTTATTGTTGCAAGTTTGGGTGATTTAGTAGTGTTAGGGTAGTACATTGCATGCTAGGATAGCTTCTTGCTTGTTAATTGGTATATTGTGCTTAATTTCTTGAATCAAACATGCCTAGAACAAAGACATCGACTAGGAGGCCGGGTCGGGACGATGCATCCTCATCCATGGCTCCACCCATGGTGGACACCATGGGTATTGTTTTTAATAACCCGTTCTTTTTGGACAAATATGTAGGCTTATCCGCTATTTCTTTACCATGCATGCTCTCACTTACAAGAGGCTACAAAGTTTTACGACCCTTTAGCCGCTAGGGCTTTAGAGATCGAAAGTGACATGATTCAATTATTTTCATTTACCAACTTCGATTCTTTCCTTACCATGCATGCTCTCACTTACAAGAGGCTTACCCTCGAATTTTTGTCTTCATTGTATGTGCACCGGGATGAGCATAACTCACCCCGGTACTTGTCTTTTCAACTGATGAACTCGGGCACCATTCAAATGTCGGTGGCCCAAGTTAATGCCGCCTTTGGGTGGACATCCGACCTGAAATATGGTCCTAAGGATGGCCACTAAAAACATTACAACTCCGGGTTGTTTTGGTGGAAAATCACGGGGAAGATGGATAGAGATCCCCGTAGGGATAAGGCGACTTCCATCGTCAATCCCGCCTTTCGGTTGTCCCACAGGACCTTCTCCTCTACTATCTTTGCTAGAGGAGATAGTTCGGGTGTAGTCTCCATTAGGGAGCTACAGTTTATTTGGCACCTCACCCGTGGGGACGGGCGTCTAGACATGGGAGCGTGGTTACTGGACCACCTCGACGGTGTAGCCCGGGGTAGGGGTGATATTACTATCGGTGGCATGATCACCATTCTTGCGCAATATAATGGGATTGATTTTTCTGACTTGCAGGCTATCCCAGGCACTACGAGGCTTGATATGCGCACCCTGAGAGCCATGTAATGGCTTGAAGGGACATCCCAGCCGGATTGCTATTTGTGGCTTGTCGGAGGCAAGCCATACGCTTACTTGCCCGATCCGTAGAGGACGGTGGTTTACAATAAGAACAACTAGATCTTCGACCCCGACTTCGCCTGGCACGAGGACGGGGGCACGGAGTATGTAGACCGCAGTTCCCAGCCTCACCAGGGGGATGAGCAGGCCCACGGGGGCCAAGGAGGTGATGATGCTGATGATGATGATGATGACGAGGAGGGTGGCCCGGATGCGGCCCAGCAGATCTCGGCGCAAGACTTCGCTTGGCTCCGCCAAGGAATGGATGATTTGAGGCTCGAGGTAGCGGGTTTGCGCCGGTCGAACGAGGATATGACCTCCGCCTTCAGAGACCTAAGGAGGATTTTTGATGATATGGCCTCCCGTTTCCCTTATGGCCCGGGCGGGCCTAGCTCGTGATCCCTTTCCTTTTCCCTTTAGTTACCTCCCTCTCCTTACTATTGTAAGTCCTTGATGTGTAAACATTGAGGACAATGTTTGATTCTATCTTGGGGGGGGGGGGTCTTACTTGTATTTAAGGATTTGGATTTTTGGTAGTTTAGTTTTTATTTGCTTTCGAAAAAAAAAAAACAAAAAAATAGAAAAAGAAAAAAAAAACAAAAACATTTACTGCTTTCCTAGAATAACCTTAACTTGTTTGCTAGTATGTCTTTCCTTTTTGCAGATTGGGAACATTCGAGATGCGGCATGAGTTTGAAGAACAATGCTATGGCCGTTAATTGGAGCTCCCGGGAAGCAAATTTGGTGAGATCTTTTCCCTTTTTTGTGTGCTTAGGATAGCTTAGTTTAGGAAGAAGTTGAATGGTTCGAGGATGTTTGATCGGTTCTAAGGAACCTGGGATGGTTGATGTTGATATCAATCGATCACTTGTTTGTCGATTGGGATTTTATGTGATTTTTATGCCTCGTTATGTGCCTTTCAACTTATTTAGTTAGCTTAGTTGGACATACGTTTGTGATAGATAGGAAAAGCTTCTGTTATGAGGATGTGTGGTTTAGCTTATATGATATGCCTCATAGTCTTTTCCTATGTTTTTGGATCATAATAAACTTGTCTAATTGCAAAATTTTGGAATATTGTTCATGTTGGATTCGAAATGTGAATGAATGTGTATGGAATGTCTATTTCCACTTAAGCCAGTGATGAATACACAGTTTAAGTCTATTGTTGATCAATGTAGACAAGTCTAGGCGAAGGGTAGGTAGATAGAACACTTTTGTCATGTGAAACTCTAGGCCTTTGGACTGTGGTAAGATGGAGTCGCTTCCCGGTTGTGGATTTGATCCCCTTGATTGGTAGTTGCTTTATTTGTTAGATCCCATGAGGTTTATTTGTTCTAGCCTTCATCGTTCTTGTTGAGTGGCATATTTGGATCCTTGATTACGCATTTTTTTATCTTTGTGTTGACTAGTAGCTCCCGAGACCGACTTGACACTTTTAAGGGATGAAGAGGGCACCTTTTTCATTTTTCTTATTTTGTTCCTTTTGTTTTGTTACAAATTGATTTTCTTTTTACATCATCTTACTTGCTAACCATGTTGAGCTTTAATTCCATTCTTGGTTAACCGTGTTACAAACCCGATGGCCAATGTTTTACCAACCCTTAGTTGTGAAGCGTTTACCTAGATAGGTTTGTTGAGCTTATTGTTTACTAATCAAGAAATAATGATTGATAGTTGGTTTGAGCAAGTTTGAAAGTGAGCCTAATTGTAAATATGTAATGTGAAATTCATTTTGCTAAAAAAAGAAAAAAAAAAGAGAAATAGAATTTAAAAAGAAAAAAAGAAGAAGAGAAAAGTCGTCCGAATTGTGAAAAAGGCAAGGACACATAAATAAAGTTTGAAGTTTGAAAAAGGTAATTTGAGTGTGTATTATATGGATAATTTGGGATGTGTAAGAATGTAAATCAATGAGATTGTGGAATGTGAATTACATCTTTTGAACTTTTGTTTTTGAGAATTGTGATTCTTGCGCTTCATTTTGGAATTAACCCCACTTTTTAAATTGTTTTCACCTACCTTACCCATTGCCAATACATTACAACCCTTTAAGACCCTTAGACTTTAGAGGTGTTCGGTTCTCAAACGGTGGAGGGAGATGCTTTTCAACCCTATGGAAAGATTATGCGTGATTGAGATGTCAAGATACCTATTATTTCCTCAAAATATTACTTTTTCCGGTTCCTTCGAGGAATCATGAGGAGCCAATTAGGGTGGTGATTTGAAGCAAAAGGGGAGGACGTGGCCGGTTTGGTTGGGTTTAGAGGGAAGCATGACTTCTTTGTTCTCTATGCTTGGTTTAGGTCTTGTTTTCATTTTGATCAACGATACCTTAGATTGTGTGTCTCGTTGCTTGTTTGAGTGAGTTTTAATTCCGTGCATGGTTGTTCTAAGAAGGATCCATTGACTTCATTCCGTGCTTAATTTGATTTATATGCAATGGCATAGTTTATTGATCTTGTGTGTGTTTCCCTTGGTTTTTGCTCGAGGACTAGCAAAAGGGTAGCTTGGGGGGTTTTGACAAGCGCACTTTAGGGCGCGCTTTAGAGCATATATTAGGATGATTTTGGATGTATTTGGGGCCGTTTTGGCCGATTATTTCCTTGTTATGCTTATGTCCCCTATATTACGTGCTTCACGGGTTTTCGGTTTGTTTTTGATGTGTTTTCAGGTAATATCAACCGAGTTTAGTCGGATCCCGAGCCCTTGATGCGTAACCGAGCTAGCCTTGACCGAAGTCCGAGGAGTTAAGGAAGTTCAAGTGTCGTGCATTGATTACATAGCACAGGCAGCACGACCGTGTTACCATAGACACACCCGTGCTGGCCTATGAGCAAGCAGCCCCAGGCAAGGCAACACGGCCGTGCAAGCCAATAGCACGGTCGTGTCAGTATTTACGCACCAGCACGGCCGTGCAGGACATTGGCACGGTCGTGCCAGATGTTGCCCGTGCTCGTGTCAGCTTCAGTATGAGCCCCGTGCTAGAGCATATTCAGCACGGCCGTGTCATTTTTAGCACGGCCGTGCCAAATTGAAGAAGAAATCCGGTTTAGCTACTGACAAGCTAGCACGGCCGTGCCAAATATAGCACGGCCGTGCTGATCCAGGGTTGACTGCGCGCTTTACTTCTCCGAATTAGAAGACGTATATAAGGCCCGACTTTAAGGAGCGTTTTTAGCAGATTTAGAGATAGTTTTTGAGAGCCTTTGTAGAGAGTTATTGGAGAAAGTTCTTGGTATTAGAGATTCATTAGTTTTCTTAAAGATTATTCTAGCGATTTTAGTTTCTTGGATTGATTTGAAGCAAGATTTGTGAAGATTCTTTGTATTATTCATTGACGACGGATATCAAGGTTCTAAACTTTTCCATTGATTCGCATCAATACAATTGGTATTATTCATTCTTGTTTATTAATCTAGCTTTATTATTCCTTAATCAGAATTTATGTTTAGATCTATGATGTTTATGGAATCTATTATTACTGTGATTATGAATATGTGTGAGTAGTTTCCTAGCTAGGGTTTCGGGATGAAACCCGGCCTAGGTAATCTATGTAATTGAGGATTGGTTTTGATAAACGGATTGTGATTAAACTGATTATATGCGATTGCATGTTAATTCATTATAATAGGAGTAGCTAACCTAGAGTCTTGAATTTGATTGCATGTTATTCTTGGTTTGAACAAGAGATTGTGAATTGAGTATTTCATTATTGAATGTGGTTTGATTATGTATCGAGTAATGTTAAGTGCATGAGAAATCCAAGCTTAGTATTGCCCGTTGTCTTCCTATCGCACGTTATTGATCAGACATATAGTCTTTGCATATCCCGTTTGTCTCTATGATTCCTTGTTGCGTAGTTACCGATGGTTTGGTGAATTCCCGTTCTCCCTAGTGTCTTAGTTTATTGATTTATTCCATCTTATTAGTAGTATTTTAGAACACCATTTTTCCATTGATTTCGAACAAGCTTAGGTTTAAGATTGATTTGCAATTACTCTCATTTCTCGTGGACCGAACCTTTATTTGCCATTGTACTTGGTTATAGGGCGTTCGTATAAGTATTGTTTGATTGAGAGTTAGATTATAGCAACCGATTTAACCCTTGTCAAGCAACACGCTAGGAAAAAGTCCTCATCTTCATCTTCCGCATCGGTACACACATATAAATCGGTGATAGTGTGGTGTTAGTAGGTTTTCCCCTCCTAACAAAGTGTAGCATGTGTATTAAGGGTGGGAACGTGGACGACGACGGGCTAAAGTATACCGTCACGATGAACCTTTCAACTCCTTATTTATTCATTATGCAAGAAGAGCCGGTGTTCGTCCAGATGAGCTGCGTTTCTACAACCGAGGTCAACTAATCACACCAACTGAGACACCATATGAAAGGGATTTTTGCAAGGACGAGGTAGTTCTTGCGTACAACACGGCAAGTAAAAATTGTAAATCATTATACAAACTCTTGATCATGACCTAAAATCATCAGTAACGGTTTGTTGTAATAGGAAGGGCAACCTGTTCCAGCCAATCCACGAGGTGTTACTTCGAACGAGAGATTGATTTTTCACATTAGTGATTTATTTGAACGAAGAAACACATTCCAGTTTAGAGCAAGACATGACACCCCCATGACAACTGTGTTCACCCGATGGGCATCTGATAATCGGGTCGATCCACAAAGAGTAAAATTGTGGCTTACAGAGTTGATTTGGATGATAGCGTAACAATCCAAGAGGCAGGAATTCGCGATAGAACTTACCTTTATGCTCACATTGAACCCGAAGGATTTTAAAGAAGGAGATTTCATCATTTCCTACGCATTAACTAAACTTATAAGTGAAGTGCTACTGTTAGTAGTAATTACTAATTAGTCATTAATTTGAAAAAGAGGAAGGCTAGTGTTAGCAGTAATTAGTTAGTAATTTGAAAAAGAATGGAAGGCTAGTGTTTGAAAAAGAATTTATTAAAGAGATTAAAACGTGTCAGTGTTTAGAACGTGGAAGGCTACTAGTACTTGTACGTTGTTAAACGCTTGTATTTATTTTGTATAAGCCTATGGATTTAAACATCGTAAATCATTTGTCCAGCTATTAGAATAGTCAAATTTTTTGTAAGACCATCAACGACGATGGGATGTGCTCTCTATGGTTTAATGTATTGGTTATGTCTCACTGATAATATATATTACTATTACTATTCACTGAGTTTTGTATTTTAATTTTCGTAACGTTATAGCAGTTTATTGTTAATATTAAATTGTATTACTAAAAAAAATAACAGTATTACTAGAAGGAATAATAATATCAAATACATATATAACTGTACAATTGTACAAGGATACAAACACGGAAAAGTTATGGCACAATTTTTGAAGCACGAATATATTTAATGGCCAAAATCGATTTCATATCAAATCAAATTAATACCAGAATTCAAATTGGGGGCACATTCATTTAAACTAACAGTATATTATGATCTTATCTCAATTTGTATTGTAACTTTACAAATAAATTACAGATTAATTCACTAATAAATTCGCCGATTTTGCAGATGAGTAGGTCGAAGCGCTGCGAATGTGGGTTTCCTGCGTGTAAGAGAACCAGTTGGACACACGACAACCCGGGGAGGAGATTCCTTTCTTGCAAATTTTACGACTTTGAAACAGGTGAGAAGAGATGCGATTTCTTTGAATGGATGGACGAAGAGGTTGTAGATTAGCAGCGGGATGTAACCAACGTCCTAATCTCTCAGAAGCAGAAGCTATCGACTGAATTGATGATCGTGAAGGCAAAAATGCAATGCTTAGAAAAAGAAAACGACCGGCTATCAAATGAAATTAAGAAGTTTAATAAGAAAAGGGGTGTCACAAGGAGGAACTATTGTAGCTCAATCATGTTATATGTAATAATATCAATGGTGGTTAGTATTGCAATGAACACCATGTTTGCTTAGCTTAGTGACTACTTATGTACTCGAGTTATCTTGTTTATGTGACATCGTATTTGTTATTTATATTTTAGAAGTTCTTCATGTTGTTTCTATTGATTGAATACAATCAAATTCTCATATTAGATTATATATAAAAAATTTGCAAATTGAAAAACAACCATTTTAAAAAAGTCATAATCATAGGGTAATCATTTTCAAAAAATCATAATCATAGACAAATTATACCATTCAACCATTTTCAATATTTGTTTGGAATACAAAATGAGAAATATGACGTTTGATCAAAATTACAGCAAAATATAACCATTTTGGGGCCACTAATATGTTAAACAACACATATTCCATCCTGCTTCACATTTTTGGCCATGGCAGGCTTCCAAAATTCTGCCAAAAAGGAATCTCCCCCAATGAACTCATAAGCGTCCTAAACCGAAATGATTTCCACACTGTGATGCATTGTAAGGGTACTTGTAGTAGAAACAAAAGGAATGAACATCCCGAAGTACGTATTACCCACTCTGGGCATGAATGAATTCATCTGGTAAAATAACCAAGTTCGCCGTAGCTTGGTCCATAGCCGATACCACAAACCCACTGGGGGGCATTTGTGCTCATGCTTGGTGGATATGAAGACCACTAATTTGCTTCTTGTCCATGGATTTAAAACAAAAAAATTATTACCCCCTGTTCCCCTCACCCAACTTAGCTACTGATTCCACACAAAGAATTCATTTTACACTTTCATGCGTACTTGGTGCTGATTCCTTAATATTAGACTTCCTTGTTTGTTTTGTTTTTAGCAGGTTAGGGTTCTTGGGCAAAGGGTTCAATCCCCTGAGAAGTGTCTTGTAAATTTTCCTGTACAACAATAGAAAGAATTTGCAAAAGCAATAGTCAGCCCTACCAAAATTCAGGTACTAAGCTTACGTTACAAATCAAGTATTTACCTGAGTGGTAAGTGGACCATTTTTGCGCTATTTATTACTGGGTCTGGTACGACCTTTCTCTGTACATGAAAGGAATCGCTTACCCCTTGGTCTATGTGGTTTTCTCTTGGATATTGGATCCCCGACTGAAATAGACTTTCCCAACAACAGAAGGACTCACATTCACCAAACTAACATTATGTGAAACCAATTGGGGTGTTTCCATTGTTATGAGCGGTGTATTATCATTAAGACCTTCCAGGTCAAGGGATATGTCTTCAAGGCCTATGGCGGACAAGTTTCCAAGAGACTCAACAACAAATCTACTCATTGTCGCAATTGGCTCTTCAACCTGATTTGGACCGTTATTGTTCACAGATGGAGATGATGCCCTATAGCCTGAATTAGAGTTACCCTTCTCTTTCTTCTTCTCCTTCTCCTTCTCTTTTTCTATGGCAGCATCCAACTTACTTTCTAGCTTGCTAATGGCTTCAAAGGCCATCTTAACATATTCTGGACGAGTAGCTACCTTCAAGCAAACACTATCAAACCGAGTCAATATTTTATCATACCTCTTCACTTCTTCCGTTTTCGTAGGGTCATGGTATGCCACCTTCACACGAGTATGACGCATGTGAATGTCTTTACGCCAACACCTTAGTAAATACTTAGATGGCACTTCAGTCACATCATTCACATCATACACCTTTAACTGATGCCTACACATGAATCCCATGACACTCAAATTGCTTGCATTCACACAAAGCATCTTTCATTTCAGGGTTGAAGTTTATAGTGTAAACTCTCTTACTCGGGCTTGGCATCTCCTTCTTCAACTCTTTCACATATTTCCATACCCTATCTTCAACCAAATGCTCCACAACAGTTTCTGATATTTGCGTTTTCTAGAGAACACTCACGTACATAAGCCTGGTACACTGCTCCTGGACCTTTTCAAACTTGGCATCAGTGTACACCTTTTGAAAGGCTCTCTCCTATTCAAAGTCGGTAATGAGTTGTCTCACCCTTATGGCACTATTTGCATCTGTTTCTTTCTCCGCGTTTGTCCTATTTTCCATGGCATCGAAGTACCTCTCTGCAAACTCAAACAACCGAGTGTCCCTCTTCACATACTTATCAAAAAAGCTATTAATGCTCTCAGAACGCTGCGTAGTTTTCATTCTAGCCCAAAATAGGTGTTTTGTATATGCGCGGATCCACATATGTCTCATCAAAAAGACCTAACACATTAACGAATACAAATATAGATATATTCAGTCTCTAAAGTGTTACACAATGCTTAGGCCTAACAAATTCACATATATACATACATTCAGTGGCAGAAAAAAGAAACAGACCTTTTAAGTTTTTCAATGTGAGGTTTAATTGGATTCTACTACAAAGTTAAATTGTGGGGATTACTCATAGAAATTGCTAAGGAATATTCACCTACCAAATTGCAATTTTCATAGCCCAGAAAATCAAGAGTAACAATTCAAAAGGACATATTGTGTTCAAGCATGAATTTGAACTTTCACTTCCCAGCCAAAACATTTTGCAGAAAAAATAGCCATTCACCGAACAGAACATTAACCATGTATAAACAATAAGAACAGAACACAACAGAACAACCCACAAATTTAAAATTAGTAAAGTAGTTTATAAGTAAATTATGATAAAAACCACTACTAATTATCTAACCTGATAGCCATTCATCCTTTCCAAGACTATAGGACTCAATTGCTACAGTCCAATTTACCTCTCCAGTTAAACTATCGTAGATAACATTGTGTAGCACATCATGGAATTCCTGGTACTTCGCGTAACTACCCAACTTGTTACCGTTATTCAAAATATGCCATAAACACCACTTGTGCTTGGCACTTGGCATCACTATACTCAGGGCCTTCCTCATTGTCGCTTACTAGTTAGTTAAAATCCCCCGAAAACCTTGCCACCCATGCAATCTAGCCAGTTCGTGAATAGCCACACAAAAGTATCAGTGTCCTCGTGAGACACAAGGGCACACCCTAACAACATAGTCTGCCCATGGTGATTAACACCAACAAAATTGGAAAACGGTAGCTCGTATTAATTTGTAACGTATGTCGAGTCAAAACACACAACATCCCCAAACTTCCTTCTAATAGTTGTAGTTATTTCATCTTGCCGATACATTGAGATGTATCGGCACTTTCGAGGAGTGGGATTATGATTTCCATGTTTGATCACAGCCTTCCTAACTTCCCACGAACCATCATCTCTACAAGCTGCCCTCATCTCCACTAGACAACCACATTTCTTCGTCTTCCTTTGGTTTAGCTCCAAAGATAGCCCACCACCATATACCCTCTTCCCATTCACCCGGCGCCGCAAGTCTGGCTTGCCACCAAAAATTCACACCTCCATATGTAGCTCCTCCTCTTACTTTTTTCTGTCTTCCCTTTCTCAATTTAAAAATTTCCAGAGGCTCAAAATACACCAAAGCCGAGCTGCTTTCCATACTGCCTGAAAAACTTTTCTGCATCCTCCTAACTACTGAAAACCATAGCAGGTTCAGGGTGGTCTAGTAGATCCTCATACACCCCTTCTTCACTCTCCACAACACATCGTGCAGGTGTCGATCCATCCTCCGGCACACAACTCAATACATTATGGATTGGTGTATTAGACATCACTTCTTGCCAAGTAATTAAACAACACATTTACTCACACAAAATTTCACAAAACCTAACTTCTATTATAAATGAAACACTCCTGCCTTTAAATTTAGAATACCAAGACTAACTACCTATCCATATTAACCAATAATATTAACTACAAATAGTAAGAACAAACAAACATTGCTATCCATTAACAATCATTAATATGCATTGACAATAGTTCCAACATCACGTAGAACCAACTAAAATCAGTAACTCACAATTCACTGCTCAACAATGCATTTGCTATATACTCTCAATACAAATTCAATACTCAACACAAAATCACAACCATCCCAACTCAAATGAAAATCACATACCCAACTCACAACTGGGTTCCAACATTCACAATTAATACAAAATTCATAATTCCCAACTCACATTCCACATTTCACAATTCAGAATTTAAGGAGTCAAAGGTCACAATACTAACAGCATTTGCATGAATTAATACACACTTAAACCAGCCCCCCAAACCTTTTAGGATCTAAGTCCCCTACCACTTTTCAGGATCTTTCAGGTTCTAAGTTCAGTCAAAAATAGTTGACATACTAGGAAAGTAATTAATTCATTCAATACCAAAAATTACACACCAGATCCAATCATTCAAGTTAACCAGAATAGAACGAGAAACAAAATAACCTCCGTTTCTTCCGCTTCCAACTCAATTAGTTCAATTCCTTGCTCCAAATCGAGTGGTTCACCAATTACCGCAGGATCTTCAACCTCCATTGATAACCTAAAACATAAAAGTTAAATTAAAAACCCAACTACCATTATTTTGAATGGCGAAACATAACTACTTTGTCAATAACAATACCTTACCCTGTTCACTTCAACACAAAGATATGAAGAACGGAGCTTCAAAAAAAGGTGATTTGTTGCCTGAGTAACAATACCTTACCCTGTTCCCTTCGACCCAAAGAGATGGACAACGGAGGTGCAAAATTTGGTGATTATTTGCCCGAGTAACTTAAGCACCACGCCTAAAATTTGGTACAGATTGCTCGCCTCAAGCTCCGTCGTGGTCGAGAAGAGTTTCGCGGGAAAGGGGATATAAGGATCTAAAAATGGCTTATAATTTTTTTACGGCTATTTCACCAAATGCCACTAAGCAATTGCGAAATTTACCAAATGCCATGAGCCTTTTCCAAATTCACCAAATGCCACCGAGGTTTACAAAAATTCACCGAGTGCCATTAATGACTGACGGCCGTTAGTTGACCCCACCACTTGCCACGGGTCACTTTCTAATTGGTTAGTTTTGACAAAAATAATATTTTTTTTAAAAAAAATGAAAAACAATTAAAAAAAATTAAAAAAAACCACCCAGCCACCACCCCTTCCACCACCCGCTCCCTGCCGCCGGCGACCTGCACCCTCACCGGCAGGCGTTCCGGCGGCCGCCGAAGCAAGCCCTCCCCCTCCCCTCCTCTTTCCCGTCGCGAAACCCCTCCTCTCCAACAATTCTCGCTGGAGATGGCAACTCTGATTCCGGGAACTCATCGGAAAACTCTACTCAAGTTCCTTTTGCGAACTCCTTTTCTGCTGCTATGACTGTTTCAATAGGTGTTGGCCTCGATCTGGTGGTTCACACCCCAAATTCAGGCGTGCAAACTCTCGAAAATAGGGGGAGAAGCCCACCTTCTGCTCGAATCTCAGAAGGCTTATTTAATCAACCTTTTTCCCTCTTTGTTACTGGTTTAACTTTTGAAGTTGCAGTTCGCAGAACCCTAGATTTCAGTGAATTCAAGCTGTAAGGGAGAATACGGTTCCGTCAACGGAGGAGAGAGAAATTCTGGTGATTAATGGAGTGGATAGCTTGAAATTGAACGGAAATGGTAATAGAAACGGAAATGCTTCGATTCTGGTGTGAGGAAAGGGGGTGCGAGGAAAGGGAGGGGAAGGGGGCTGCTGGAATGGCTGGTGGCACTGAAATCGGAAGGGGAGGGGTGGGGTGGCCGAAATCATAAAGGGGAGGTGCGCCTGCCGGTGCTGGTTGATGGGGTTCGGTAGTAAGGGGGTTTGGCGGTGGGGTGGCCGGAATGACTGGCTGGCAGCAGGTTTTTTTTAAAAAAAAAAAAATTTAAATTTTTTGTTATTTTTTTCTATTTTTTGTTATTTTTTTAATAACGGACCAATCAAAGGGTGACACGTGGCAAGTGGTGGGGTCAACTAACTGCCGTCAGTCATTAATGGCACTCGGTGAAATTTTGTAAAACTCGGTGGCATTTGGTGAATTTGGAAAAGGCTCATGGCATTTGGTGAATTTTGCAATTGCTCAGTGGCATTTGGTGAAATAGTCGTTTTTTTTACCCCTGCCCTATTCCTTTTTACTAAACAAAATATCATTCCCCTTTATAAAAAACGAAAATTATATTTTTTTCGGCTATTTCACCAAATGTCATCCAACTTTTTTAAAATTCACCAAATGCCATTAAGGTTTCCAAAAATTCACCAAATGCCACACTTTCCATACAATAACTAAACATGCCACTGCCGTTAGTTGACCGTTAACCTCTCTCCCTCTTGCCACATATACCATTCTGATTAGTCTGTTTTTAAAAAAATTAATAATTTAAAAAATATATATATATCTATATATAAATAAAAACAAAAAAAAACAAAAATATATATAAACAAAAAAAAAGAAAAACAAAAAAAAGAAAAACCAGCCACTGCCACCACCCCTCGCTTCCCACCACCGCCGCCCAGGATACCCCACCCCACCGACAACCTACATCCTCCCCGGTGGGCGCGCCGGCGGCGCCCGACCGCCTCCCTTTCCACTCTTCTTTCCCCGTGGCGACCCACCCACCCGTTTTATAACCTCTAACTCGAAACTCCTCCCCCCACCCTCCACCACCACAAACAACCCCCTCCTCCCTTTTCCCCACCCAGAAATAACCCCTAGACATCTACGAGGGTGGAGAAGGGCCACGACTGTAGGGTTTCGTAGTGACCCGACACTACGCGGAAGGAAACCCACCAAGACCCGCCCCTTAATTAAAGCAATTAAACAAGCATAATAAACTTAATCAAACAAGATTAAGGACAAGAAATATACCTTTGACGCGTGCTTCGCTCCTAAAGAGCTCTTACTTCAAAATCCCGAAAAGACGAGATCTCCGACGGATCGTACCCTCGACCTGACCCGAGCGTCCTAAGTCTTGAAGGTTAGTCAAGACCCGGACAAAATAACTATGAGTTTTACGAATCAAAGGTTTACTCTTTTCAAGAGTTGCCTTTTTAATTCCACTCAAGGTTGTATTCTCTAAATCCCAACCAAGTGGGTATTTATAGAGAATGGGGACTTGAAACCTCTTTTCATGATCAATGTGGGATCATGTGCAATTCCAATAATTTATTTAATTCTAAAATAATAATTATGCAAAACAATCACAAGCCAACAAGTGGTAAAAGGAGAGAATGGGTTAGGTAAGGACCATATCCCATGGGGGGGACCATTGCCTTTCTCCCCAAGGGAAGCTTGGTGGCTTTGGTCCCCACTTCCCCTTCAAACTGCCACTTGCAAGGCAGCTAGGCTTGCTGCCACCTGGCGCTGCCAGCACGCACAGCCAGCTAGCTTGCTTGGCTGGCGCACCATACATCACGCACCAATCTGCCCAGCGCCACTATCGCACGCACAGCATGCATCGCCCAGCTAGCACTTGCTAGGCATCGCTGGCGCTGGTGCCTCGCTGCCGCAGGCATACGCACACACATATGCGTGGTGCTGCCTTGTTGCTATCGTAGGCACACACACACGCATATGCGTGGTGCTGCCTTGCCATCGCATGCGTAACCATGCATCGCCCAGCTTGTGTCTGCTGGGCATCGCTGATGCTGGCCCTCGCATCCCATGCATTGGCTGGTCGCACATGCCTCGCATCAGCCATGCGCCATGAACCAGCCATGCGCCACGCACCACGCACTGCCAGCCCACTCGCATCAATGCGCCTGTGGTACGAGGCTGCTTGTGCGAGGCCTGGCATCACGCTGGCGCGCAGCCTCTCGCATGTGCTGCGATGCTTGGTGCTGCCATGCGAAGGCTAGCACTCAAGCACACGCACATGGCGCGTCATTGCCAGGCAGCCAACCATGCCAGCACTTGGTGCTTGCGATGGTGCTGCCAAGCCAGGCACGCACGCACGCAGCACCTAGTGCTTGCCATGGTGCGCCTGGTGCGGCCATTGCCTGCGATAGGCGCCACATGCACCCAGGCACCACGCTAGCATGCTTGCTAGCTGCTATGGGCTGCCTGGTGTCTGTGTGGCTTGCGATAGCTGCCATGCGCACCTAGGCACCCATGCTAGCTTGCGATGGGCTGCTAAGGTGCACCTAGGCTACGATGGTGCCTAGCACACCATGGTGCGCCTAGCACACACATGGTGCACCTAGGCATGCTATGAGCTAGCCTAGCCTAGCTACGGCTACGCTCATACTTGTTGCTTGTGATTTTGCGACGCTCTGTATCGACGCCCTAGGCTCGATTTCCGACGTCTGTATTCGTAAAACTCTGTCGACTCATTAAATCCTTTCGGATCAATTCGACGTCTCGGATCGGAGATTCGTTGGGTTCGACCCGAAGGGTTCATTTAAGATTAAGCTGTAATATCAATTGTACCTTGATATTACTGATCGGAAGCGGCCTCCACCTAGGCATTCCGATCACTTGACCTTACTGAAGAATTAGCTCTGTAATAATTCTGAACCCTCTATCGGAATAATACACTTGTTGGAAGGACACCATTCCTTTCAATCTCCCACTTGTCCTTCCGGACAAGTGTGCATATTGTGTATAGCTCATTTCCTTTGTCACTTAATGTTTCTTCGTGAACTATAAGGTAAGATTCTTTGTCATCCTTATTACGTTCAGAAGTGTTTCTCAATCTCCGAGTTCGACTGTCAATAAGCAGATGATTTCTAAAATCCATCTGAGCATGGCCATGCATTTTACAGTCTCACTCTTCGAGCGGCCTTTTAAACAACAAAACATTTTCCCTATTATTAGTAGGGGGACAATCCCAGTCTTGTATTGTAAGTTCTTCTTACTAAGAGGACATAGACTCCCGAGTGTTCCCGTTATGATCCCCAGTTACGGCAGACGTTAGGAAACATCAAAGAGCCTAGTACTCAAACAAGAAAACTTCACAGTACTCATGGTCTGAGGAAATAAGTTCCGATAGCCATAATGAGAAATGTACTTATGACAAAATTTAAATTTTCTTAAAGTACTCTCATAGGTCTTATCCAGTACAATTCTAAACTGTACCTGTGCAAATGATTTATGACTGTCACGTCCTCGCAGCACAAGAAACGGTGCTGTAAATCATACTACACACTAATCTATTGCGGTCATCAATCGTCCATTTGTTAGATGACCTCGATTAGGGATACTTTTCGATTTAATATTCAATGTTCACTTAACAGGTGTTTCTTTATCCAAGACATGGTCTTGATACCCTGTTTTGAATATGTTAGTAAATCGAATGGACTCATTATTTAATTCTAAACCACAATTAAATAGTAATGGAGTGAATGATAATTTTGCACAAAAATTAATTACTCCATTAATGAATGGTTTTAGTACAGTGTCTTACATTAAATCAACCCTGTTTAATTAAAACACTTGTGCAGGGAATATCAAAGCCAATCTCCTATGTGTTTGATTCCCATTGCCTCAACGTATTTGTTGTGTTTCACTTGAGGCAGAGGTTTAGTCAAAGGATCGGCTACATTATCATTCGTGCCGATCTTACAAATTCTGATTTCACCTTCAGATTTCCATTCCCTTATCATGTGAAATCGCCTTTGCACGTGTTTGACCTTCTGGTGTTCTCTCGGCTCTCTGGCCTGGGCGATAGCTCCACTATTATCACAATAGAGGTCTATCGATCCCTTGATTGAGGGTACAACACCAAGTTCACTGATGAACTTGCGAATCCAAACAGCTTCCTTGGCAGCTTCCAAAGCGGCCAAGTACTCGGCTTCAGTTGTAAAGTCTGCAGTGGTGCTCTGCTTGGCACTCTTCCAGCTGAACGCTCCTCCTTTCAGACAGAATATATACCCCGACTGTGACTTGAAGTCGTCTCTGTCAGTTTGGAAGCTAGCGTCGGTGTAACCTTCAACAACCAGTTCTTTGTGGCCTCCATACACCAGGAATTTATCCTTGATCCTTTTCAGGTACTTAAGGATATTCTTGGCCGCAGTCCAATGCGCCTCTCCTGGGTTCGATTGATATCGACTCGTTGCACTCAGGGCATACAATACATCTGGCCTTGTACATATCATTGCATACATGATCGATCCGATTAGCGAAGCATATGGGATCTGATTCATTCTTTCTCGCTCAACAGGTGTCTGTGGACACTGTTTCTTGCTGAGAGTTATGCCGTGGGACATGGGTAAATGCCCTCTTTTGGCATTTTCCATGTTGAATCGAGCCAGTACCTTATCAATGTAAGTACTCTGGCTTAATGCAATCATCCTCTTAGATCTATCCCTGTAGATCTTGATGCCCAATATGTACTGTGCCTCTCCTAAGTCCTTCTTTGAAAAGCACTTTCCCAACCAGCCCTTTACGGACTCCAACAATTTTGTGCTGTTTCCAATGAGCAGTATGTCATCGACATACAGGACTAGGAATGCAATATCACTCCCACTGACCTTCTTGTATACACAAGACTCATCTGGATTCTTTATAAACCAAACTTGCTGATGGCTTCATCAAATCGCAGATTCCAACTTCTGTTGGCTTGCTTTAGTCCATAAATGGACTTCTTCAGCTTGCAAACCTTTCCAGCGTTTCCTGGATTGACAAAACCCTCTGGCTGTGTCATATACACAGTTTCTTCCAAAACCCCATTAAGGAAGGCGGTTTTGACATCCATTTGCCATATTTCGTAATCGTAATATGCAGCAATCGCTAGGATAATCCGGACGGACTTTAGCATTGCAACTGGTGAAAAAGTTTCATCATAGTCAATCCCGTGGACTTGTCTATAACCTTTTGCCACCAGTCTAGCTTTGTATATCGATACATTTCCATCTTTGTCTGTCTTCATTTTGAAGATCCATTTGCATCCAATGGGTGTATAACCCTCGGGCAAATTCACCAAGTCCCAGACTTGATTTTCAGACATGGAGTCCATCTCGGATTTCATGGCCTCTTGCCATTTTGCAGAGTCGGGGCTCGTCATAGCTTGCATGTATGTCGCCGGCTCATCACCATCCATAACTAGGATGTCCTGATCATCAGTTAAGACAATACCGAGGTATCTGTCTGGCTGAGATCTTTGCCGTTGCGACCTACGTAGGGTAATCGGTTGAGCATTTACATTGTCTGTTTGACTCTGACCAATCTTCTCAGATGCTTCCAAAGTATCTAGATTGTCAGTTTTGTCAAGTTGACATTGTTGCTCGTCCTCTCGAACTTCGTCGAGTTCGATTTTCCTCCCACTTGTCATTTTGGAAAGGTGATCCTTCTCCAAAAAGACACCATCACGAGCAACAAACACTTTATTCTCGGATTTGTTGTAGAAGTAATACCCTTTGGTTTCTTTTGGATATCCCATAAAGAAACACTTATCCGACTTGGGGTGAAGTTTGTCCGAAATTAATCGCTTGACATATGCTTCGCATCCCCAAATCTTGAGAAAAGACAACCTGGGAGGTTTCTTAGTCCATAATTCATATGGAGTCTTTTCAACAGCTTTTGACGGAGCTCTATTCAGTGTTAGTGCTGCTGTTTGTAGCGCATGTCCCCAGAACGAGATAGGGAGTTCACTAAGACCCATCATTGACCGAACCATGTCTAACAAGGTCCGATTCCTCCGTTCGGACACTCCGTTCCATTGAGGAGTTCCGGGAGGTGTCAACTCTGAAAGAATGCCACATTCTTTCAAGTGATCGTCGAATTCATGGCTCAAATATTCGCCACCTCGATCCAATCGAAGTGCTTTAATTTTCTTGCCAAGTTGATTTTCAACCTCTTTCTGAAATTCTTTGAACTATTCAAAGGATTCAGATTTATTCGACATTAAGTAGATATAGCCATATCTACTATAATCGTCGGTGAAGGTGATGAAATATCAGTAACCTTGCCTTGCGGGTGTGCTCATAGGTCCACATACATCCGTGTGTATTAGACCTAATAAGTCACTTGCCCTTTCTCCCAACTTGGAGAATGGCTGTTTGATCATCTTGCCTAATAAGCATCCTTCGCAATTTTCAAACGACTCTAAGTCGAATGAGTCAAGAACACCTTCTTGAAGAAGTTTCTTGATGCGTTTGATGTTAATGTGGCCAAGACGACAATGCCACAAGTAGGTTTGATTCGACTCGATGGTCTTAGCTTAATGGTATCAACTTTTGTCATATGCAAAACATGCAATTTAATTGAACATAAATTTGTAAGACAAACTTGTAACAACTATTGTCAAAAGTCTTACACTTCAGATTCCTAGGTGTCCAACACCATGGATCATAATATGTTCAAAGCATGATAAAACTAGAAATAGTTTAATTGCATGTCATAGACAAAATAGTGCTTGCAAGCACGACCGAAAAACCATCTTCGTCGTCTTTTGTCCATGCACCAACACTTGATAAGCTTCTCACTTGGTCCCTGAAAAGGCAACATTAAGTGAGTCATACTTAGTATCCAATACCTTATGATAAGCTTAATCCACAAGTGTTAAGGAAGATACCTGAGGTGGTCGGAGTGATCCCTCTTCCTTGATGAGCATGCATTCCCTCTTGTAATGGCCTTGCATGCCACAATGGAAGCATCTCATCTGTGCCTTGACCTTCTTGAACTCCTTCTTCTTAGCTCTCAAGGGCCTTTTGGTCATTCCATAGGCAGTGGCTTGGCTAAGTAGTTGCACCACCTCCTTAAGGGAGCGTGTCTCCTTTCCCGCAACGATATGCACTCTAAGTGCATCATAGCCCGAGTGGAGTGAAGCAAGCAAGATATGCCCCGCCATCTCATCTTCCAATGGAATTCCGAGAAGCTGCATGTGCTTGAAGAGCCTAGTCATACCAAGCACATGAGGTCGGAAGGGCATCCCAGGTCTCAATTTAGCATTGTAGACCTTGGTCCAAAGCCGTCGCCTTTCCTTAGCAAGACACCCAACATTTGGTGGCTTAATTCTCATGTTTGAAAGTGACCTGGTCAAGTCAAACACGAGTCCATCAAAGTTGCCATTGTCACTCTTGGTGACTCTTACATTGACAACGTCCTCAAGTGCTTTGAGGAACATGTCCGAAAGGTAGGAGGAAAGAGTTTCTTTCCAGTCTTCTGGGATGGAATTTGCCATGAGTCGTGAGACCCTTTGCAATTGGAAGACCATTCTTCATGAGCCTCGTCGGTCATGATCCCTTTAGCAAAGAAGCTTGGAATGGGAGTATCAAGAGTATACTCCAAGGAACAATTCCGGAGAGTTCTCCTGAGTTCCTCTTCCCATTCCTTGAAGTTGACCAAGTTTAAGGGAAAGGCCAACTTTTCGGGGAGTTCCGGGCACATTTGGTTGTTGTTCGAGTTACTTGCAGACATGAGTTCTACAATTGAAAGAATTTGAAATGAAAAACCATTCATACATCAATAAGTTGAAATTTAAAGCGTTCATGCACTTATTCACACTTATTGAACATTTTATCCACGCATTTTAAGATTGTCCCTTATGGGCGAGAATAAAATGATTCCGAGATCCCAAAGATCAAGAAATGGTCAAGCATGCTTTGGCTTGTCTTAACCATTAAATATCTTAAGGTAAGCAATCCAATTGCTAATAGCTCCAAGCTACTCTCGGTTTGATAAAATGTCGCATCTAATGCATACTTGACATTTTATCTCTTTTGCCACGACATCTAAGGACTCCTTACTGATATCATTGAGCTTAACCAAGACACTTGTATACCTAGTATACCTTAAGTTCCTAGGGAAGTAGTGATGTCTCGCTTTG
Organism: Chenopodium quinoa; assembly: GCF_001683475.1. Taxonomy (NCBI): domain Eukaryota; kingdom Viridiplantae; phylum Streptophyta; class Magnoliopsida; order Caryophyllales; family Amaranthaceae; genus Chenopodium; species Chenopodium quinoa. The sequence goes on from NW_018744895.1 coordinate 2,717,121, forward strand.
GCGTAATCCATCATGTACGCGCATTAGTTCGGTAAGTGTTGTTCTTGGAATGGCAAATTTTAGCTCAATATTATTAAGGGACCTAGGGTTTCTATGTTGGTTGATTTAAGTGAACTTAACTAATCATCGCAACATCATAGAAATCCTAGACATGCATCTAGCAAACATATATAATAACAATATATATATAAGGCATAAAAAAATAGATGCATTTGGCAACTAGCATGACCCCTTGAAATCTTCAATTTCCATGGGTCTTCATCTTGGCTCGTCTTCTTCGAAACGCCGTCTTGAGACTTCTTGGCCAAAATGAAATAAAAGAAGCTAGCTAGAACGACTAAGATTAATCTAAACAGTACAAAAATACTTAACGGTTCGCAGACCATATTTAGATTTACAAAAATGCATAACGGAACGCAGTCCGTATTTTCTATCCTAGTCGGGCCCCACTAGTTGCCATTTTCAAACAACCTGTTTTGAAAGCAATTCTTCATTCACCCGTTCACTATTTGTGAACGGCCCATGCAATTTTACGAAATACATAATTAAACACGCAAAACTAGTAACTAACTTAGGTCGTTAACCCAATTAACGCGCCTAATTAAAACTAGTCAAAGTGGTTTAATCCATTATTTCTAAACGCAAAATGCTAACGCATTCAATTAAGCTCCCACTAAATTCCGCATCCGTACTTAATTAATCCGATTAATTAAGTCGGCATAACCCATAATTTGTCAAAACTTTGCAAAATCGAAAATTGAGGTTTTTAGCCTCGTTAAAATAATTAATTAAAATTATTAACACCGGAAAATCGCAAAAACATAGCTCAATGTTAAGCAAAATCACCCAACAAAGCCCTTGGTGGGTGCGCACCATGGCTGCTAGGCAGCCCATGGCATGGCGCCATGGTGCGTGGTTGAGGCCTGCTGTGCCTAGCAAGCAGTGCCTCAAGCCCAGCTGCCTGCTAGCATGCTTCGCATGCCTGCTAGCACGCTGGTGTCTGCGAGCATCTGGCCTGCCAGGCAGGCGCATCATGATGCTCGTGGTGCGCTGGCTGATGCTTGTTGCCCTGCTGCCTAGCAGCTTGCTTCGCAAGCCAGCCTAGCCACCCCACGCACCCCAGCCATGCATCCCAGCCACACACACATAGCACATAGCAGCATTCAAGGCTCGCCCTTGTGCGCACCACAGGCAGGCACATGTGGGCTGCTAGGCAGCCCGGCTAGCCTTGGTGGCACTTGGTGTGTTTCCTCGATTTGCGTGCTATGACTCGGGATTTTAATCCCGATTTACGTGTGACATGAATTAATTCCAAATTATATTTTAGAATTAATTTTAGGGAAATTAAAATAAAACAACCATTAAGTCTAACTTAAACAAATTTTATTTTAATTGGTGCACAAGCCTAAAATTTATCCAAAATTTCAATTTTGAACAAAATTAGGTCAAACATTATTCTTAAAATAAAATGAGCTATGTCCAAAATTAATCTTGCCAATATGCAAATTAATCATGGATTTGACAAAAGGGAGTTGGAAAAATAAATTTATCATCCAATGATAAAAATTTTCCAACTTGCATACTTGTGTAAAATACCAAGATTACATCTTCCAATATGAAGATTAATCAAATTTTACTCACAAGTAATTGAACTTAATGGATTTTAATCAACCAAAACATGAAAATATCCAAACTTTGTTCAATCATGGAATTTAAGGTTAGGGTTCCAATCATTTAAACATTTAAAGATTAGAACTTTAACAATACTAGGGAACTTAAAATACATAATCACAACAAGTTTTTACACCTTATTGCAATTTATTTGCAAAATTGTGAAAAACAAGTTTATGTGATACTTGGTATATCAACTTAAGCACTAATAAACACTCCATTATTATGCTCAAGGATATTTTAAAACCAGTAGATTAGTGATGCAAATGTGCATTTAATCTAACCTGGTAATGCTTGCATTAAACAAGGCTTAAAAAGAATTAAAACTTTCGTTGAAAACGAAAAACCCCAGAAAAATTGGGTTTCTAGTTCGAATTTGGCTTCTGGACAACCCTAAAAGGACTGAAACAGTTCCAGAATGTCGATTCCACCCAAAAATCACTATCTTTGAGCCAAAATCTGGGTTCGACAGCCAAATCGATAATAAAACCGAGCTTTAAAAATTACTTAAAACGAGCATCTAATCTAATTAGATGAACATGAACCAGAAAAATAAATTCTTTAAAACACCTTAATTAAACAATAATTGCAAAAATTAAAAAGAGCGTGGCTCCGATACCGCTGTAGGGTTTCGTAGTGACCCGACACTACGCGGAAGGAAACCCACCAAGACCCGCCCCTTAATTAAAGCAATTAAACAAGCATAATAAACTTAATCAAAAAAAAATTAAGGACAAGAAATATACCTTTGACGCGTGCTTCGCTCCTAAAGAGCTCTTACTTCAAAATCCCGAAAAGACGAGATCTCCGACGGATCGTACCCTCGACCCGACCCGAGCGTCCTAAGTCTTGAAGGTTAGTCAAGACCCGGACAAAATAACTATGAGTTTTACGAATCAAAGGTTTACTTTTTTCAAGAGTTGCCTTTTTAATTCCACTCAAGGTTGTATTCTCTAAATCCCAACCAAGTGGGTATTTATAGAGAATGGGGACTTGAAACCCCTTTTCATGATCAATGTGGGATCATGTGCAATTGCAATAATTTATTTAATTCTAAAATAAATAACTATGCAAAACAATCACAAGCCAACAAGTGGCAAAAGGTGAGAATGGGTTAGGTAAGGACCATATCCCATGGGGGGGACCATTGCCTTGCTCCCCAAGGGAAGCTTGGTGGCTTTGGTCCCCACTTCCCCTTCCAACCGCCACTTGCAAGGCAGCTAGGCTGGCTGCCACCTGGCGCTGCCAGCACGCACAGCCAGCTAGCTTGCTTGGCTGGCGCACCATGCATCACGCACCAATCTGCCCAGCGCCACTATCGCACGCACAACATGCATCGCCCAGCTAGCACTTACTGGGCATCGCTGGCGCTGGTTCCTTGCTGCCGCAGGCATACGCACACACATATGCGTGGTGTTCCCTTGTTGCTATCGCAGGCACACACACACGCATATGTGTGGTGTTGCCTTGCCATCGCATGCGCAGCCATGCATCGCCCAGCTTGTGCCTGCTGCGCATCGCTGATGCTGGCCCTCGCATCCCACGCATTGGATGGTCGCACATGCCTCGCATCAGCCATGCGCCATGCACCAGCCATGCGCCACGCACCACGCACTGCCAGCCCACTCGCATCAATGCGCCTGTGGTGCGAGGCTGCTTGTGCGAGGCTTGGCATCACACTGGCGCGCAGCCTCTCGCATGTGCTGCGATGCTTGGTGCTGCCATACGAAGGCTAGCACTCAAGCACACGCACATGGCGCGCCATTGCCAGGCAGCCAACCATGCCAGCACTTGGTGCTTGCGATGGTGCTGCCAAGCCAGGCACGCACGCACGCAGCACCTAGTGCTTACCATGGTGCACCTAGGCACCCATGCTAGCTATTGGTGCGGCCATTGCCTGCGATAGGCGCCACATGCACCCAGGCACCACGCTAGCATGCTTGCTAGCTACTATGGGCTGCCTGGTGCCTGTGTGGCTTGCGATAGCTGCCATGCGCACCTAGGCACCCATGCTAGCTTGCGATGGGCTGCTAAGGTGCGCCTAGGCTACGATGGTGCCTAACACACCATGGTGCGCCTAGCACACACATGGTGCGCCTAGGCATGCTATGAGCTAGCCTAGCCTAGCTACGGTTACGCTCATACTTGTTGCCTGTGATTTTGCGACGCTCGGTATCGACGCCCTAGGCTCGATTCCCGACGTCTGTATTCGTAAAACTCTGTCGACTCATTAAATCCTTTCGGATTAATTCGACGTCTCGGATCGGAGATTCGATTGGGTTCGACCCGAAGGGTTCATTTAAGATTAAGCTGTAATATCAATTGTACCTTGATATTACTGATCGGAAGCGGCCTCCACCTAGGCATTCCGATCACTTGACCTTACTGAAGAATTAGCTCTGTAATAATTTTGAACCCTCTATCGGAATAATACACTTGTTGGAAGGACACTATTCCTTTCAACGACTACTACGAGCGTGGTAACCTCGACATCTTTTTGGGCCGAGGCCCATGTCTCAGCAAGCCCGTTTGTGCCATGGAGCTAGGCTCTGATGGATCCGATTCACGCCATAGTTGGTACCGTAACTGCGTCGAGGTCACCACTACTGGGCTCCACATTCAGTGTGGTCAACAGTTGTTTACCGTTGAGCAATGGCTTTCTCGCGATAGATCTCATGAGCTTTCTGCTTTTAGGGAAAATTGTAACAACGATCATGGACTTAAACGACGTTGTCCTACTTCTACACTTCTTCCTATTGAAACTCTACTTGCTGGAGCTACTGCTGCTTCCTCTTAAATTCATTTCTGGGTTTTGAATTGTGATTTAATAATATATGGAGTAGTAGTAATTATTATTAAGGTTCATTATTAGATCGGATAACAAAGGTGAGAGTGGAACTTCGATGATGCATTGGCAGATATACTTTCCATGAAAGGGAGGGGGATTGAGGGCCGCCGGCACGCCAACCCGGGAAGAGGTAGGTCGCCGGCGGGGTGGGGTATCCTGGGCGGCGGTGGGAAGGGAGGGGTGGTGGCAGTGGCTGGTTTTTTTTTTTTTTTAATTTTTTAATATATTTTTAATTTTTGTTTTCTTTATATATATATATATATATATATATATATATATATATATATATATATATATATTTACGGGGAGGTTCCGCTAAAAACAGTGCTTATGGTGAAAACTAAAAACAAGCAATCTTAGTCATTGAATGTTCACTAGATAATCTGATGGTGTGAAACAACCCAGATGTCACTATATACAAAAATAAGGTAATTATATCGAGTTATATTAATTTTGATGACATTTACACCGAGGTCACTATATATAGAAATAAGGTAACTATATCAATTTTTACAATATTTACTTAGAGGTCACTATATACAAAAATAGAGTAATTATTTCAATTTTAACCACATTTACATAAAGGTCACTATTTACAAAAATAAGGTAACTATATCAATTTTTACAACATTTACATTAAGGTCGCTATATACAAAAATAAGGTAACTATATCGACTAAGTTTTTGACACCATTTACATAAAGGTCACTATACACAAAAATAAAGGTCACTATATAAAAATTAAGGTAACTACATCGATTTTGACAACATTTACATAGAGATTGTTATATACAAAAATAAGGTGACTGAAATAAAACTTACAAAATTTCCATGACACTAAGGTCATTATATACGGAAATAAGGTAACTATATATAAACTTAGGGTAATTATATCAATTTGACGCCATTTACCCAGAGGTCACTAAATATATAAATAAAGGGTATTAAAAAAGTCTATGTAGGATTCGAACCTACATCCCGTGATTACACGGTGCTCGACCAATTGAGCTAATAGGCTTTCAACATGCCAAAAACGTAGATGCTTACAACCAAAACATTTGTCTTATTAGATAACGCATGACGACATGGTACTTTATACATGCAACACCATAGACAAATACATTGTCCTGCAAAGATGGGCCACATTTATGAAAAATTACTAATATTAATCCAATAAACATGAAATTGAAAACAGAAAACCAACATCATAGCTAATCAAAATACAGCAAGATTGGGAATTTTGAGAATTTAACAAACAAGGTAAAAATTGAGATGCAAAAAACAATTAAAACTAACCTTGACAACATATTCGTGGACTGATTTTAGGCCAGAAGAGTCAATCGCCATAAAACTTGGCATTAATAAATTTTTGAGGATTATTATTTTTAACATGCAGCCATAAATCATAAATTGCACAGGAATCACTGATATAGCATCAGAAATCACAATTATAATTCTTGTTTAAACTAACATTCTACAAAAAGATTGCTCCCCAATTCATAGATTATCCTAGCTATTGATTGGCACCACATTCAGATTCGATCTTCTTTGAATTAGCATTAGCTCAATTCTTCACTCATTTCCTAAAACATTTAAAAATTATATGCTGGATTAAAAAGACGAATGTCACTTAGTGTAATGTAATTACAAGCAAAATCTCAAGACTTACCCTCTGTTTTGTAGAGTTCCAATACTTAAATACAAGCCACTTCCAATGTTCAATTTCAATTGTTGGCAGGCAAGCACGTTCTGCATCTGTCAAAGATTTTTTTATTAGTAAAATGACCGGCCTTCAATCTTTCTTTTAAATGCCTATAAAGTGCACTGCATTGATCTTTATCGCTTTGGAAATGTGTGCGGCCTGTGCGCCTTCACTCGATTCATACTTTGCCTGTAAAAAAAAATCAAGGAAACTGAAATAAAACATATACATTAAAAAAAAAAAAAAAAAAAAAAAAAAAAAAAAAACAGTTATTACACTAGATAGCATAAGCATTAAGCTGAACTTCCAGTATAACAATGCAGACATAACATCCAAATAAACAAGATCAAAGCAATTACCTTTGCTAGCAATTTAGCAACCATTTTGAGAATCAAGGGCAAAGCTGGTTGGTAACTTTGTATGTATAGGGTGTAGAACCTAACCTACTAACAGCAATCTGATTGATGATAGAGGCCAGAGAGTCTCAAGGAATCTATTTGAATTAGAAGGGGCTAATGTTAATCTATGGAGTTACTTACTATTTTTTTAAGAAGGTTTATAATAAAAATGTCAGGCTTTATTTGCACTAGTAACGAATCACTCATCATGAGAACATAATGAATGAATTACACTTGCAGACTTAAACTATAGCTTTAATAAACAATGGATTACAAGATTTGCGGTACTAGTAAACCTGTAGACTTCAAAAAAATGACTGGTTTATTATCAATTACTTACTTTTGCTAAAATCAACATAAGCCATAGACTGTAATTTGCTAAAATCAACTATTTCATGTTTGCACCATTAGTCACTCCAATCAACTATGCAAGTCCAAGTAACATTCACCATAAACTATATGGAAGAAAAACAACAATTCGTCTTTGACTAAAAGATAGAAATTGAAAAGCAGTGGCTCTATTTGATATATTTTGAAATTGTAAGACCATATCATCTAATTTAGCATTAGCTGCAGAAATAATTGTAGATTCAGAAACATTAACAACCAGCTAATATTGACTAATTATATGCAGATCAGAACATACTGTTACTATTTAATACATGCAGCTAGAAATCGCATTTACAGAAAGCTTTATCGGACGCCCACACAACAGCCACCAATTGCTCCACCAATTCGCCACCAAAGCTCGACTCCAACATCAGTAATTCAACCTCCAACAATCAACAATTCAGCCAATTAGAAAATACAAAATTAAACGAAAATACAATTGCATTCAAAACCGGAATAAAGTCGAGCAAAAATTACAAATAAAATACAATTGAAGCTCAAGAATGCCAAACAAACGAAGAAATTAAGTTGAATTATAACGTAATTACACTCATATGAAACTCGATTAAGAATGAAATAGCTCAAATAAAGTAAAGAGTAGAATTTCGAGCAAAAAATTACACATAAAAACCTAATTTACTAAGATCAAGCAAAATCAAATAGGAAATCGAACAAAATTGAACAAAATCAAACACGAAATCGCAAAATCAAACAAAATTGTTGAAAAAAACTTAGCACAAAAAACCTAACACAACTGAACAAATTAAGCCGTAAAAATCGAACAAAAGTGAAAACTAAAGCCGAAAAATCGAACTATAACTGAAGAAATTAAACCGAAAAATTAAAATAGTTAACTAAATTGAACATATACATTTAAACAATCGAAGAAATTGATGATGAAATTGATAAACTTACCAATTTGATGATAGAATTTCCATCCAAAACATGAAAGAGAGAGAAAGAATTGCTTGAAATTTTAGAGAGAGAAGATGCATGAAGGAGGAAGAAGTGAGTGTATGTCTAACACACGAAATTAATCTCCTCCGTTAGATTAGAATCAATGGTCTAGATCACTTGTTTTTAGTTTTTAGCCTTAGACTTGTTTTCACATGATCCATTCCCTATATATATATATATATATATATATATATATATATATATATATATATATATATATATATATATATATATATGTATATTTGTTTTTTTTTTTAAATTATTAATTTATTAAAAAACAGACCAAACAGAAGGTGACATATGGCAAGAGGGAGAAAGTGTTAACGGTCAACTAACGGCAGTGGCATGTTGTGTTATTGTATGTAAAGTGAGTGGCATTTGGTGAAAAATCCGTTTTTTTTATTTTTTTTTTATTTTTTTTTATTTTTTATTTATTATGGTAAGGGGCAATGTGCGCCTACACCAGGTAGTGGCATATACTTCCTCATTACTTAACCCACCCCTCCATAACCTTCCATCGATACATCAACCCCACTCATTTCTCTACCTGGCTTACTTCCTCTCCTCACTTCTCTCAAACCACCATCTGCTGGCCATCGCCACCATAACCGGTCCATCACGTTTCTTCTCACTCAATAACATTGAAAAAAGTGGGAAAAAAACCAGTCCCACACTGGCATAGTTTACTGTTTTGCATCGCCTCCATGGTAGAGGTATCTACAATAGGTGCTTCTTTCATGTAAAAGGTATTGATAGTACGATGTCTACTACAAGAGGGGGGGGTGAATTGTAGTATGTAGAGAATAGAGAACTTTTTGCGGAATTAAACAATGTAAGTAAAGAGAGAACACACAATATAAGCTTTTCGAATATTTTCACTATGTAAAGACTCTTTTATAAAGGTGAAACTTCTTCCTAAACTCAAGTTCCTCTAGGAACTCAAGTATCTCAGCTACGGTCCCTCTACCGCAGATTAACTCTCTTATATGATTCGACTCTGAATCACTTACACCTCTCTAATAGACTCACTCAAGTCTCTTAGTTACAACACTCTCAAACCCCAATCCCGAATTATAAAAGTAATTACAAGACTTTTCCTAATGCACTAGAGAAGATTAAGACATAAAGGAACTCAGCACTCTTATAAATTAAACGTGAAAGCTCTTGGAAACTTAAGATCTCAGAACTAATGTTTTTCGTTGTTATGTATTCATCGAAACAGAATCAGTTGCATGCTTTTATAGAGAGATGAGAAGCCTCAAACATGTTGCCACTCCTCCCATGATCTCACGTACACCTTAACTTGGGGAGTCAAAGTGAACGTTGAGGGAGTGAGGAATATGGTCTCCCTGACTTTTCTCTCAAGCATCCAACGTGCTTCCTTAAGAATAGCTAACCAAATTTACTTGGTCAAAAATCAGTTGAAAGATATTTATTAAAAAGCTATTTATTATTTAAAAAGATAAAACTTTAAATAATTATTTAATTTAAAAATAACAAACTTATCTTTTAAATTAAACAATTATTTATCTTTTATTTATTTACAAAATATATCTTTTCAAAAGCTGATTTTATTATATCTTTTAATCAAGGAATTAAAACTGATTTAAGAACTTTTGTAAAAACATCTTCTGCTTTTATACTAAAACATTAAGTTCCTTAATGATACCAAGTTCCTTACTGAGTTCCTCTCTGCACATAAAAACTTCTAGTGCTAACAGTGAATACTAAGGATGGAGTTTGTTCTTCTTCTTGAAAGCTTGCTTGTTATCATTAGGGGTGGTTATCGGGAGGGTCGGTGCGGGTCATTAGCGAGGTGGGCCAGTTGCGGGTCATGATGAATATTTAGCGGGTCAGGGTCGAGTTAGGGTCAATGCGGGTCAGGGTCGGATCAGGGTCAAGGTAAAAGTGAAACGGGCCATTAACAGGCCAATATGACAGTATGATCCCAGAAAGAAATACGTAAAACTTTGAAATCCCGAATTTTAGTACGCTATAATTAATTAACTAAAGATAGTTAAATATTACAATAATGGAGAGAGAATCACATTAATCATCAAAGTCCCCCAAATACACCATGAAAATTGTAATGCAAGCTCTAATTTACACTTATTTGCTCAAAAAATGCTATTTTCGTCCCCAAAATTAAATTAAATACTGTAAATTGAAACTAAGGTTAGCCATGAAACTGATAAACAAGGTCCAAATTCCTCAACCGAATAGCAACTGGATCAACATCACTCGGAACTTCAACAATTTCTCTCTCCTCCAAATGCCGCCGTTCTACAGCGGCAGCGGACTACGATGAAAGCGGTCGTTTCGGCGGCGGAGGAGACAAAATTGTCGGCGATATTGTTGTGGTAAACAAAGAGGAAGGAGGAGAGAGAAAGTTGAGCGGAGGAGAGAGAAAAAAAGATAAGGCGGTGGTGATCGGGGTCGGAGGTTGCCGGAAGTTGATTCGCCATTAAAGTAGCTTGATCGAGAGTTTGTAGAGAGAGAAATAGACGATAACGGATTCAGGAAGAAGAGCAAATGAGAGCAGAAATGCCAGAAAATACCAAAAATTATTATTGGCCTTTTTATTTTAATTCGTAAGCCCTGTTCATTAAAAAATAAGACCCTATAAATACCCTATAAAATAAGACCCTATAAAAGCCCTGTCCATTAAAAAATTAAATGGTCAAAACCCTTTAATATTAGGCCCGACCCTTTTGCCATTGGGTAGCCCTACCCAATAACCACCTCTAGTTATTATCAAGACTTTCAATCCCTTTGCTCCTACTCCGAAACAGTTTGTATATACCTGAATCTTTTTGTTCTACCAAGACTTAGCACACATCATTAGTCAAAGTATGTTTGTTTGTCAATCATCAAAATACCAAGAGGGTCAACAGGTATCCAATGCAAATGTTGCCCTCGTGGTGAAACACAATGCATACACTTGCATCACGTTGGAAGCTCGAAATGCAAACACTGGTGCCTAGTGAAGGCATCTACGGTTAGAGCCCCAATCACAATGAAAAAATTGCAGCCTAGTGAAGGCATCTACGGTTTGAGCCCCTATCACGATGGCAGTATCTAACATAAACACCTTCACAAAGGAGTAAAGCCAACCAAGCGAAAACTCAGTAGTGAAAATGAGCAAACTAATGCAGGTTGCAAAAAAGTATAATTGATTATGTATTATGTGATTTTGAATCTTATTGCACATGTTGGAACGAAGGCTATTAACTAAAGTTAGTTAAATAAAAGTTGAATTTATTAAGTATTCATAAGTCTTGTCTTGACTTCTTGTCAAACGTTGGTTGTTTCCACACCAGAGTGGAGTTACCAATTGTGACAAAAGGGAGGGTTCAGTTGAGAGTGACGGGGGTATAACAAAGGGTTGTTCAAATGGGGTATATCAGCAATTCGGCATGACCTTAGAAATGGTCGCCCAAATTTATTTCGTGAGCTGCCTTCAGTGACTATACCCTATCAAATGCATATAATAGATGAAGCTCAAATCATTCGTACAATAATCACGAGCAACTCTTGCAAGAAAATAACCCGCAGACAAGGAGCTACAATAAGTTCAAAGGCAGAGGGCCACAAATTCTGAATTAGATTGGAAAAACACACAATAGAAAGAAATGAATTACATTGCAGATTCACCATATATAAGATCATAAAACTCACTACCTCGATAAACTAATCACAATGGTACTCGCATATGGACCGCAAAGATAAGCATAAACACAAGTGAAGTGGTACAGGTTACATGTGATCTACTCCGTCATCCTCGGAGAATCCATCCCCACCATGCCTGCAACAAAATTCAGGAATTCAAAAAATGAGATCATTTCAAGTATATGGATTATCAATATATTCAACGGTTTTACGGACCAGGAAGGGCAAAAAAGAGAAATGTCAGACTAAGCCTATACAACAGTCTAAATACATGGCAATATAAACGTTAAATTCAGTGGGAAATAAACCAAATCCAAAGTTGCATCAGAAGCATTATGCATATGATTACAAATCATAATTTTCAGTTGACTAATCCTGCAATTAGACTAGCAGAGGGATCCTTTTGGTATCCTATGGCTTGACTTCCGAGTAGTATTAATTTCACAGATTCACTTCAGTCAAGTGGTCCTTTATTCAGTTTCCTAGGACAAGTATGTTGATAACAAACCTTAGTATACAAACTTCTTCAATACATAAAAGGAACTGATACAACCACAGAAAACCTCAAGAATCATCACCCCTTTTATATGTGTCAATTACTCAATTTGGCTCAAACTGGACGTCACTATACCAAAAATATCACATCCTTTTTTTTTTTTTTCTTTTTGAGAAAGAGTGAACTAGAAGATGAGGGATGGAGAATAAGTTAGTGGTAAGGCCTGAGGGCTTGTTCACAACAGACGGGCCTATGTTGACAGCCAGCCGAACTATAGAGAGAAACTAATGGAGGTGATTAGGAAGGAGTGAGGAGAGTGGAGGATTCCATGGGGTGGAGAAGTTATCAAAACTCATGAGCAAGGTGTTAAAGCAATAGCGATTTCACAGATTAGGGTAATCTAAAAAAGTTAGGGTGAGGGTAGGGAAATAAAGGAGATCAGGTAGAAATAATGAGATAATAGATGGGCTCAAATCTTTAAGTCCGGTTCGGATTTTATTTTTTGAACTGGAAACTAATAAGGTTACAGTGCTAATAATTTGCAAAATTTATACAGGCACAAGAAGGTCCATATACAGATTAAAGAACAGGGAAGAAGAGAAAAGTGAGTAATAGAATGAGAGTGAATAGAAAAAGGCAGCAGCTGCAACAACCTGGCCATGGTTTTGATTTTGGATGTTTGCATATATATAAAAGAGGTGGAAAGGGGCATTAACAGGTAACGGGATACTGCAAAGGATCCTGGGCTGCCTCACTGGCCCTTGCTTGAGTTGCTACACCACCACAACTCACTGTCATGAAACTGAATAGAGAACAGCAAAGGGGGTTGAGTTCTAAAAGAGATAAGAGGCTTTGACGGATAAGGGAGATAGTTTGTGAGGTCTAAGAGGTTGAAGGTTTGTTGTTTCCAAAATAGTTTGTCAAGTGTCCATACCTATATTAGATTGCAGAGTAACCAACATGACAACATTGGTACTATAGGTGAAATGAAATGAAGGGCTCGGGTAATATAGCTCTCTAAAAAAAATAGAGATAGGTCAGCTGTTAGCAAATGGAGCCATAAATGAATGCAACACATGTATACAACCTATTCCCGAACACACATAAAGTAACCTGGTTTATATCTTAATTGTATAATGGTAGCCTGTGAAAGTGTTACCATGTTACTCAACTGTTTATATTCTAGACTTCGGGGAAAAACATACGAAACTTCTCAGACCACTAACTCCGGCAATTAAATAAGCTTAACTATCACAAGGTTATCAGGGTTAGTCTGTGAAGGTGTTACCATGTTACTCAGCTGTTAATATTCTAGACTTACAACTAAATGATAAAGAAAAAAGAAAACACACAGCTTCTCAAATTCCACTCACTCCAGAAAAAAGGTTAGCTCTAACTAGAGAGGAGGGGAGATAGACCTCCATGAAGAAGTTAGATTCCGAGTATTCCTATCCAATTGTAAATTTTCCAGGGCAGCTGAAGCACGCATCACATCCTCTGGCAATTCTTCACCATCATATCTCCAGTTGTAATCATCTTTCCTGTAGCTAGATGTAGAAGACCCTGCTCTCCTCTCTGACATGCATTATATATCATCATTTCAGGTAATTCAAACACCAAAACTCACAGGATTCCAGAAAAAGGTACAGCTTATTCCTTACCAGATGCCTGAGACCCCGGATGCGATCTGTTAAGAGTATATGCACATTAATTAGAACTTAAGTGAAGACGTTGTAAAAACACATGACATGCATCAGTGGGGTTTTAAGTATAAGCACCTCACTAACGGAGGTAAGCCTCCAGCAACAGATGATGATGATGGTCTTCGCACGTTGCTGGCTCAACATTTGACGAAGACTCATTTTCAGTATTCAATCTCCTTCCACCACCTCTCACTTGGGCCAAATTCTACACAAGTCGACCAGTAGCATGCAGTTAATATAATAGAGTACTAGCAAGAAAGAAGACCAGATATGATCCTAATATTTGGAAAGCTTAGCAACAATACAATCAATCTACCTATCTATACGTAGTAAATTAAAAAGCTTTAGGGACACAAGTCTCCTCCCCTTTTATCTTCTTTTTTTCTTCTATAATTATTCATGCCTCTTTTCCCTAGTCTCCACCCCTCTTCCCCTTCATCTTTCAACAATTAACGTTCAGAATTAATCCCTCACTTAATCCTTAATTTAAATTCTTTCAACCTAAACTCAATTTCTCATACTTCCTCCGTTTTTTTAGTTGCTACACTTTTATTTTACGGCCTCCTAGACAAATTTTTAAGAGGAGAGAGATAGAGAGAAAAATAAGAGGGGCCCATATGGGTAGGAGAGAGATAGAGAGAAAGAAATGTCAAAAATGAAAAGTATTGCAACTAATTAACAATTTCCAAAGTAGGAAAATGTAGCAACTAAAAAGAAAGGAGGAAGTATAATTAATATCAATCCTCGTATATCCCCCCCTCTTCCCATCTTTTATTCAACCGTTTTACAAATTCAAACTAAACCATTGGATCCAATGATGTATCAATAACTGAAAGATAAGAAATTAAAATGACAGGAATTTTATCATTGATGATTCATTATTAGATGAATCAATGGTACATCCATTGTGCACGTGCACGTACATCTTAGGTGTGTTTGGTATCCCTGTCATTCAGCTTTTGGTTTTAAGATTTTATAAGTCATACGATATAACTTGTATAATGAATTAAAAATTAGTCAGGCTTTAGATCATCATGTTAATTTTGAAAATTGACAACAAAAAAAGTGAAAAATACTCTTTTTTTTGGTTTCCATGTTTTTGTTTTTGTTATAACAAAAATATGACAACAAACGAGCCCTTAGTTTTTCTTCTGTTGTCAAATTCTTAAACCTGTTTTGTGATAAGTTTTTTCTAGACAATATTGAGCCCTATGAAGGCTAGGATTACATAATCATACACCTTTCCAGATTTTTATCCCTACTAAGTACATATGTTATGTTGCATATCAAACACTGCCACCTCCGATATT
Source organism: Chenopodium quinoa (assembly GCF_001683475.1). Lineage (NCBI taxonomy): Eukaryota > Viridiplantae > Streptophyta > Magnoliopsida > Caryophyllales > Amaranthaceae > Chenopodium > Chenopodium quinoa. The sequence continues at coordinate 2,732,264 of NW_018744895.1, forward strand.
TGAAATAAGTAATTCTTAACTATTCCCATATTGTTGTGAATTCACCTCTGTTACCAAGCAACTCTTACTTTCGAAGTCAATACAAAAGAAGATGAAAAGAGGTACTTAGCAAGATTAGCATGATGTGAGGTTAAATGGCCAGAGGTTCTAACGACAGGTAATCAACAAGCACCCAATAAAAATCATATGTATGACCCTCAACAAATATGCCCTAGTGAAAATCCAGCAAAGTGTGTCAACTCAAGACCCTAATCATTTATTCACTTGGCAGCTACAACTGTGAGACTCAATTATTCTTTACTTCAGTATCCAGCTCACGATACGCATAGAACGAACGATCTATTAGAATTTATGCGTGATCTATTAGAAAATCAAGCGGCTACACAATGAAACCAGCTTTGTTATGACATTCAATTGACAATCAGCACAGCACCCCCTCCCCCCAAGTATATAAATGTTACCTAATGACATCAGCCCACTTATTATCTTCAATAGAGACATTCAGCACATATTAAGCATCATAAACCCCTCCCCACTCAACCCCCCAAACACCCCACTCACACAAAAGAGGCCTTAAATATGTTCCTTTTCTTTAAATTACCCTTGAAAACATAAGTACCCAGCCCATAACAATACTTAGCATCAACCACATAAGTACATAGCATATATAAGACATGGACAGCAAATTAATGAACTAAGACAAAAGAAAAAGGTTAATGGGATACAAAGCCTATATATTCTTATCAGCCTTATATCCTACGATCCAAATTATCATTGCTACACATTACAAAAATAATAAGAAACCACGTTAAATTCCAATATAACTATAAGTATTACCACGAGAATAATTATACTTAAGAAACTTAGGAAAGAAGTCAAATTTTTGCATTAACTACGACGACACTCCTTTTGAATTTTAAAAACAATAAAGTTAAAATGACAATATTGTTAAAAGATAGAAAATTAAAACCATACCGAAAACATTAGCCCACTAGAAATTTTGTTTCTAAACTAATACGAAGTAAATTCTTTAAGAAAGATAACCCCGTCATTTTTAACATGTTCCTCTCCGGAAACAATATTAAGAAATGTTGTTTTTTAGATATGATTATTTTACTCTTATAAGTTCAAGTAATAAGTATCATTATTTAACAGTGTAAATGTTGGGGATTAGGAGTATCAATTTTACTGTTTGATAGCTACAATATTTAGATTTATGCTTCTTTAATCCTCTTCATATACTACTAGCTAGCTTTTGGGCATTTGGATGAAGTTTGGAATTTCTTATATATTAACCTGAAAAGGGGTAATGGAAAATCTATTTATTAAACCGATTAGGAGTTGGAGTCAAACGTGGCCATGTCCATCAGATTTGGAGTCCAATCAGCGAATCAGGCATATTCGGAGTCAGACTCAAATTTTAGCTCATTTATTATACAGTTCGGAATTTAGACCTAGCATACTTTGACCCGAGTCCAATTCGTTGCCATAGCTAAGAGCAATGGCGTCCACAACATAGGGCACTAATGAACAAGAATTTAAATGCATGATCATGTTATTCCATCCTGATAAGGAGGATTATCTTAAAGTGGCTCCATGTGAACATTGTACCAGACAGACCACCATGAAAAAAGTGATTCACATCAGCATAATTACATGACTACATAAAAACTACTGCAGAATTCCCCTTTATATATCACTCAAACATAGCAAATGCACAAACCAATCAATTGCTTTGTTGTCCCAACAATGTATGGTCGATAAATATGTTCTAAATTTTCTAAGCACCTCCCTTAATCAATTATAATAAAATTAGTTTTCCATCAATCTAAAGTTACTCTCGGATGTCTCAGTTACAATCAAGTATAATGTCCTTAGATTCTCCTATAAACACTTTTTTTGAATAAGAAAATTGTTCATTAAACTAGTAATATAAAATTATCCTGAATTTCACTTATCTTATAAAATTTAACTTACTTACCTAGAACTTATATTATTAGAGCTTATTAGACCCGGAATAAGTGAAAATAAATTGGGAAAATATAGTCCTCGGCTAATTTGAACTTATTAATCCTCAACTAGGGTGTGTTCAATTCACATGAACTTATCTAAACTTAACTTATTAGACCATATTACCCTAATTTTTATGTTATATATTTATATGTACACCTAATTAGCTTATTAAACCTAATAAGCCCTAAACTTATTAGCCCTAAACTTTAAAGCCAAAAATTCGTACATTATTTAAATGTATATTAACTTTTTATACTTGAAGTTAATGTAAATATGGTGAGGAGAACAGGACCTTAACCTACAAGATGATAGCAAAGTGACTTTGTCCCACAGTAGGTCAAAGGCAATACCTAAACTCCAAAGAATATTATTCTCCTTAGCCCTTTCAAACACAACTAAACTGAATTTGTAATCAATCTTCATTACTCAAAGGACAAGCCCAAATCTCCTTAAACATTGTAAAAAGACTTTTCGAAAGATTAAGACAAAATCAGTATTTCTAAAACTTAGTTGTCCATTTCAAAGTATTCCATAAATAAAATAAGCAGCCGATTGGAAAACTACTAAAAAGCCAGAATATTTATTTCTAAAGGTCAGTTGTTCATTTATTTCTAAGTATTCCAAAAATAAAATGAGCAAACACTAATATTGTTTGTTCCAATACATAACTATTGCTTCTTCGTCTGCCCGGTCCATCATATGAGTATCTCTAATGTAACCAGTGGCGTCTCCAGGATTTCCAAATAGGGGGTTCGAAATTTCGAAAGTTCAGAATCATAATTTACAATTGAATGAATTGCATATTTGCATACAATTATGTACGAATTGCATATTTGCATACAATTATACGAATTGCATATTTGCATACAATTATGTAAAGACCAAAAGTAACTCAACGAATTTCACCAGTTTCAATGATAGGCTAAGTGGCTAACAGCAACAATACGGCAAACCACTCGCCAATTAACAGCAACATGCAACAATACAGCAACAATAGGCTAACTGGAAACTGGAAAGAATGGATACGAGAAAGAAATAAACCAAAAAATATCAATAAGCAAACCACTCACCAATACGGCAATACTGCAATACAGAAGTTCACACAATCACTATAAAATTATTTTTTTCAGATTTTTTTTTAGATAATAAAAATCAATACATCATAATTTATCAAGATTCAAGAAGAAGAATATCTTTGCATACGGCAATACGGCAATAGAGGCATACAGCAATACAGCAAACTAAGAAGAAGAATATCTTTGCAATTGCATACAATTTTTTTCAGATTTTTTTTTAGATAATAAAAATCAATACATCATAATTTATTATCAAGAATTCATTCATTCAAGATCAAAACAAATAGTATGTAAAATATATGAAATTAAGAAGTAAAAATTCAGTTATTCACCTACAGAGCCACGAAATATGGATGAGTGGATGACGGAGCAGTGGAGCACCGAGCACTGATTATCCCCTTCTAATCGACTTCTGCAATAAATCGATGATAACCCATGACAAGAAGTCAAGAACAATGTACAGATTACACTAATTACAGAACATGAGAACAATGTAGTACATTCTAAAACAACCTCCATTGAATCATTGATAAACACTCTAAAACAATAGACAATCAACACTTCAACCGACAATCAACATTCAACACTTCAACAGACAACAATTCAAGTATTCAACAAACAACAATTCAAGTACAGGCTATACAAATTACACTAATTCAAGTCAACAGACAACAATTCAACAAATGAACTACTTCTACAATCTACAAACCCTAAATCAGTAAATGAAAATCAGATACTTCCTTCCCCAAGACCCCAATTTCAACCATTTTTTCAATAGACAGTAGTCACCCAAAAACCCAAAATTGATAGCTAAAGTTCATCACACATTCACACATTCAAACACCACGTATTCACGTAATTATCTACAAAAATCATGAAACCAAAAACTTTATATATTATTAACCCAGAAGGCCAGATAGAACTAGATAGAAGACGACATACAATTAAAGCCTTAAAGGAAACCGGCAAAGTGGGCAACGCAAGGCCGCAAAGGCGCAAATCCGCAACAGCTCACGGTGACACGGTGGAGGGCCTGGACTCCGATCTGGGTTCTGGCGTGCGGAGCGCCGGGAACGGTGAGGCGGTCGCCGATCTACGTGCGGGCAGCGGGGCAGTGGCGTCTGGGTTGTGCAAGCCTTTTAGAGGAGTTACGGTTTGTCGGTTTGAGAATTTGGAGGAAAGTGGTAAAACAGAGCCTTTTAGCTGTAGGATCTGTTTTAACAAAACGGAAAAAAAAGTGTGAGTTATGGGTTTTGAACCCACGACCTCGTGTTTGGTGGGCTGCAGCTTTAATTATTAACATAAATCATAAAAATATTCTATTTAACCCTTTTCCTCTTATTGTTTTTTTTTTAAATAAAAACTTTTCAAATTTTTTCAAAAAAGCAAGTGGGTTCAATGAACCCACGTTGGATCCGCCCCAGGGAGCGTAGCTTATTTCTGTTTTTTCATAAAATTTTCTGGTACAATTTAATTTTTATATTCAATTATCAATTGTCTCTAAATCGACAGTGATTATATTTTTTTTAATTTGACGATTTGAAGAATATGTTTTATGATTTTGCTTTATGACGTTATTGTTTTAACGATCTAACCTAATTATTTTTATTTTATTGTAAATATTTAGAAACCCTCCATAATCTCGTCGTTCAATTCTTCTTTACCATAGAATTAAACGAAAAATTGTTGTTTTTTTTTTGAAACAATAAACAAAAAATTGTTTGGGCTTTTATTTTTGTAAATTTCTTCATAAAAGCTGTAAATAAGTATAAATCTCAAGACTTGTCGTATAGTTATTTAATTTTCGTTTAATTGGAGTTAAATTAGAGTGAATTAGAATATATAGATTATATTATTGTAAATGTGCGATTAAGATTCAAATTTTTATAGTTGCTACAAATTTTTTGTACCTATTATTGTTAAATAGTACTCGTATGAATATTTTGTAAGAGTAATTTAATTTAAGAATTTTGTTACTTTGACGTTGCAGACACAATGGAACCATTAATTTTATTGAAGATCGACTATCCAATCACCTCGGATTCTGACAGTCAAATCGCGTCGAATTCAACAAACGAAACCCATTTTCTCCAACCTCATTTTATGTACCGTCATTACAAGCATACAATGGGCAATATGACCATGAGAAGTGGGAGATTGATATAAACAGGAGCCTGTTATACGGTTTAATGGCATTAATGATTTTGCACATTTTTGTAGTAGAATTTGCTATTCCGTACTACCGTAGAAAGTATTATACGAGTAATTGAATGATTACTGCCTAGGTAGGAAAAGCTTTGAAATATTTGTATTAGAACAAGAAAAATTTTACTTTATGAAGTGTTTAATTTTTTTAGTTTAAATTTTATGTCAGTTTAAAAATTCGGGTTTGGGTTTCTTTCACTCTCCTTGATTTTTATGAATGAGTTGTATTAATACATTAAACAGTGCGTTATAGATTTTATGGTGAAAGTTTTTTTTTTTTTTTTTTTTTTTTTTTTTTTTTTTTTTTTTTTTTATAACGGGTACAAACAAATTTAGTTGTGGCCTTGTGGATACTTGGTGGGTAGAAAGTACGGAGTATGAAGTAAAGTATTTTCCTCCTATTTGAAAAAAAAAACCGGCTTAAAAACTAGTGGCAGAGAAACAAATTGAAAAGCAGAAGTCAGAGTTTGTGACAAAGCACGAACGAAAGGTAAAAAAGAACGTTTGTCCTCAGGGATAAAAACAAATTTGGTAGGCCTAATAGAAGAATATTGGATATACTGATATAACTCATATAAAACATAAAATATCTCAAACAAGCCTAAAACAATCTTTTAGGTATGACCGTATGATTACATTTACTCATGTCATAGAATATAAAGAGGGGTCTAACATACTCTCAGCTAAGGGTGGTGGTTTCTGGAACTTGGTGGATTAATTACTATCAAGAATGTGAATCTTTAGTTTGTGTATTACTTTGTAAGGGTATATATACAACCTATGTTAGGGCCTAAACATTAGCGGATTTTTTACGAAACTGAACTCTATTAGCAAACTATTTACGAATATAGACGCGTGGCCAAACTATTTATGAAATTGAGCTTCTGAGGTAAAACGCTGCCTCGGTCAGCGTTTTACCCCTGTTATTATTATTTTTTTAAATTTCTTATTTAGTGGAATACAAATTTTTTTTAAAAAAAAATACGGAAATACATGAAAACGCTGCCTCAGTCAGCGTTTTTGTCTCAGGCTACAACAGGCCTTAAAACGCTGATTGAGGCAGCGTTTCATTAATACTAGAAACACGCTGCCTTAGTCAGCGGTTTTGCCTGGTATATTTTTCGCGCACTCACTCTTCCTCAAAACTAAAAACTCAAACTCACTCTTCCTCACGCCAGCCTATCTTCCTCAAAGCTCTGCCGTCGCCGCCGCCGCCTGCTGCCTGCCGCCGTCGCCGCCGCCTATTGCCTGCTGCCGCCACGCTTCTCCTCTTCTTTATAATCACATTGTTAGTACTTCTCACTTATTTGTTTTTAAAATTTAAAAACCTAGGTTAGTTTGATAATTATATACTACATTGTTTTAATTTGATAATGTTGTTGATTATTCTAAGTTAGTTTGATGTAAATTGACAATTATGTTGATAATTCTAAGTTGGTTTGTTGTAATTTGATAATTGTCTAGTATAAAATCCCTAAATTGATGTTAGTTTAGTAAGAAAGTTTATGATGAAATTGTGGAAATGTTTGATAAAATTGTTGAAAATGTTGATGAAATTGTTGAAAATGTTGATGAAATTGTTGATAATGTTGATGAAATTGTTGTTTTAGTTTGATAAAGTAGCCTACATTGTTGTTTAATTACGAAAATTTTGTTATGTAGAATATGTTGGTTGTTATAGTGTGAATATGTTCGTTGTGTACTTTGTTGTGGTTGTAATGTGAATTGGAACAATGATGGTTAATTATGTTTATAGTGTGAATATCTTGGTTGTTATTGTGCGAATTGGTGGAGATTGCATGCAATTAAGATGTGTTTTTGGTTGTTGTATAGAATATGGCTGCACAAAACGCAGTTTTGTTATGCCGATGGGGGGGTGAATTTGTGTCTGATGGACCGAATGTCCAGTATAGTGGTGGAAATATGGAACCATTGCCACTTGGACCGGACATGACTTTCAACGATCTGATGAACGAGGTTCATAGCATTATTGGCTTAAACCGAATGAATGTACAACTTAACATTCAAATGAGGTTTGAGACTAATAATGCGGTTCAAGTGTTACCTTGTTCTAACGATAGACATTTGAAAGCTTTGAGGAGCGCTGTTTTAATGAGGGGTTATCCACATGAGATATATGTAGAAATAGTGTCTACGTGTACGCAACAAAGTACTCGACCAAATCAACAACCTACCTATTTTTCCGGTTACATAGAGTCCTTCTGAATGCCCTCACAAGACATTCCATCAACTGAATATGGGATGGGGTCCTTCAGCAGACTGCTTCATGACGATCGGTTCCAGGTGCCGTTGAGTTCACATATAGCTTCACCTGTATATGGTGGAACATCTACGACAATGTTTGGCCAATCTGGGCCTTCGACATCGAACACAGTTATATCTTCTCCCATGCAACTCCAAAGTTATTCACCTACGCAGCATGATGATCATACATCACCGTCTCAACCATTGGTGAATCATCTTGAAAATCTACAACATATGGTGAATAACGAGTTGTCTCTGTATGATGCGCTCCGGGAAACAAACGATGAGGCTGAGAGCGAAGAGGAGGAACATGGACTGGATAACATGGATGTTGATTCTACAGACATGGAAGGTGGGGAGGCCATGGTTAGAACTCCTATTCCTTGGTTAAGTCAAGTAAATGAGAATTATGAGGTTGATCAATATTGGGCCGAATTAGGTAGTCATACAACATTTGTGATCGGGGGGGGGGGGGGAGTTTGAGAAGGGTATGTTGTTTGAATCTAAGAAACTGCTTCAGGAAATGGTGAAGAAGTATTCTATACAAAGGAACCAATTCTACACCACAGTGACCTCGAATGAGAAGGTCCTTCATCTGCGGTGCAAGAAGAATTGTGGTTGGTCGCTACGAGGCACTAAAAAAAGTGAGCACTCAGACAGGCTTTACCATAGTCACATACAAAGGCCTGCACCAGGACACCTGTGTCACTGAAGTGTTATCTACAGATCATGCACACTTGGATTCATCCATAATTTTCGATTTTGTGAAGTCTTTTGTGCAGAAAGATCCATGCTTGAAAGTTGAATTTATACAGGAACTCATATCCAAGCATTTTCAGTTCGACGTTACTTATCGAAGAGCATGGTATGCTAGGGAGAAAGCCATAGCTGAAGTATTTGGAGATTGGGAGAGTTCTTATGGCCGACTTCCGCACTTCATGGAAGCACTCAAACAGTCAAACCCGGGAACCGTTGTTGTATGGAAACACAAAGCTCTGGTAGACGGTGTTTATTACAGCAACATGGAAGTGTTTGAACGAGTATTTTGGGCCTTCGGCCCTTCCTCTGGTTTTTGTATTTTATTATCGCTTGTATGTAATTTTTACTTTTTAATTGTTGGATTATAACTGTTTATGAACAGATACCATGGACACCCGAGATAGGACACCCGGACCCACCGACCCTTCTGTCCTTACACTACAGGACACACATCGTAGCGTTGACATTTGGAGTCAGTCGGTTGATTCGGCGGGCATACTGACATGCAGGCACTACACTGTCGCGTTCCTTGGCGATTGGGTTATCGATCCCCGCATTCTGCCTTTCGTGGAGTACGCTGGCTTCATGGGTATACATCGGATGGCGTTCAGAGAGGTCGACCCAGCGCTTGTTACTGCGCTTGTGGAGAGATGGAGACAGGAGAAGCACTCCTTCCATCTACCTGTTGGGGAGGCGACCGTGACGTTGCGAGACGTGGCGATACTCACACGGCTTCCCATTCATGGGAGTCCGGTGTTTGGATCTGCGTTGGCCGATCCCCCCGGTTATGTAGCTCAGGTTCTCGGGGTTCAGCCAGGCCTATCAGGGGCGGCGGATTGAGGACCGGTTGGATACGCAACACTTTTCGTGTGTTGCCTGATGGTGACGATGAGGCCACTGTTGCGAGACATGCTCGAGCATAGCTTTTTCTGCTCATCTCGGGTGTGTTGTTCGGTGGCAAGAGTGGCAGCCATTTACAGATCATTTACCTACAGCTGTTAGACCACGACTGGGAGCATATTCGTGGCTACAGCTGGGGCAGTGCTTTTCTGGCGATGTTGTATCGCCATCTGTGTAGAGCATCCCGTCGGGGTTCTCGTGAGATCAGCGGTCCGTTATTTTTGCTTCAGGTAACCTACCTATTCGTTAACAATTTAATTCGGAAAGTTCTTACTTAGTTTACAATTAACCTAGTTTTGTGTGTTTGATGTCCAGTATTGGTCTTGGGAGCACATCCATGTAGGCAGGCCAGGTAGGTCTGCTATACATCGTCAGGGGCAGCAGGATCAGGACCAGCAGTATGAGAGGTATATTCCTCCACCACGGCCTTCCGCTGACGAGTCGTACGGTTGCAGATGGGCGGTCCCCAAGCTGACATATGCGCATGTGGCGAGGGGCCTTCCGTACTACTGAGACGCCCTTGATCGACTCACCGAGGATCAGGTGAAAACTTTAATTTATTTAGTAAGCAGTTATTTATTATGTATACTCTTAACATATTTAATATGCACTAACCTGTTTATTATAATACTTTGTATGTGTTATCGCAAATGACATGGGACCCGTATGAAGCTGATTTAGTTGCTGCCATGCCTCCACATCTGCTAGATCATCAGGCGCAGTGGCGTTCTAGGTTCCCCCTGATCTTTTTTGAGGTCGTCGAGGGTCACCTACCAGATCGAGTCATGCAACAGTTTGGACTACGCCAGACTGTCCCCCAGCAGTGTGACACTAGTGCCCGGCTGCACCGCATTGACCGCCGGGGAAAGAGCGACAGGAACTGGCGGACGGAGCATGCCCAATACATTGACTTGTGGCATCGACGGTTAGAGTTCGTCGTCACTGGTGACCCCATCCACGGCGTTATGGATCCATACGATCCATACATGGAGTGGTACATGCGGATTACACGACGTTTCATCAACCCCAGCTACACACCGCCATCCGCACATTACCATCCATCCTTTGACGTGATCAGGGGATATGTAAGTGTATTTGATTAACTGATTTTTATCAATTTTAAATTTGTATACCATTCAACTAACTCATCCATAATTAATGCAGGCGTTGGATATGACGGCGATGGTTGACGCACTGTCGGACGTCCTTCCAGGCATACCTGAGCCGCCTAGAGCACAGGTCAAGCGGGTCCGAGATATGGGCATGGCTACCTTGCAGAGATAAGGTCACGCCTATCTCGTCCACCCCCGGGATACGATCATGGCGGCCACTCTAGTCACTCACAGTTCGAGGCTGGCCAGAGTAGCTGTGGAGGTGATCCTGCGTCATCCACGGGCGCAGAGGAGTACGACGTTCGCAGTCCCGCGCCCCTACGTCATCCTGATGACCCATCGTCCAGCCAGCTGACTCCGCCAGTACGCCCGAACCCATTTACCACGGTCCGTCACTACAGTCGTCGTATCAGGCCGAGAGTGGACATACAAGATAGAGAGTCGTTACACCAAATTGATGAGTCAGAATAGGATAGAATTACCTGATTTATTTGTTGTAATGACCTCTAGTTTGTTGTACATATAACTTACATTACATTATTATTTTAATAATTATTTGAATGAATTTATGTCTTGTTTGAATTTCAAATTCCTTATTTGTGCATATTTGACTCATTTCGTTCAAAATAAATTGTGGATGTGGTGGTGGTGGTGGTGGTGGATGTGGAGGAGGAAGGTGGTGGAGGTGGTGGATGTGGAGGAGGAGGGTGGTGGAGGTGTTGGTGGTGGATGTGGAGGAGGAGGGTGGTTGTGGTGGATGTGGAGGACGAGGGTGGTGGAGGTGGTGGTGGTGCATGTGGAGGAGGAGGGTGGTGGTGGTGGTGGATGTGGAGGAGGAGGGTGGTGGTGGTGCATGTGGAGGAGGAGGGTGGTGGAGGTGGTGGTGGTGCATGGGGAGGAGGAGGGTGGTGGAGGTGGTGGTGGTGGATGTGGAAGGTATCACAGGAGGCTGCTGCTGTTGGGGCTGTTGTTGCTGCCTTCAGCCAGCAGATAAAACGCTGACTGAGGCAGCGTTTTATTCTGTTTTATACTATAGCATAAAACGTTGCCTCAGTCAGCGTTTTAAGAGCTGTTATGGCCTAACACAAAAACGCTGACTAAGGCAGCGTTTTTGTGTATTTCCATTTTTTTTAAAAAAAAAAAATTGTATTTCACAAAATACGAAATTTTTTTAAAAAAAAAATAACAAGAGTAAAACGCTCACCGAGTCAGCGTTTTACCTTAGAAGCTTATTTTCGTAAATAGTTTGGCCACGGGTCTATATTCGTAAATAGTTTACTAATAAGGCTTACTTTCGTAAAAAATCCAACATTAGCCCAGTAGTTAAACTAAATACAATAAATAATTGGCTTAACACTCCCCCTTCAAGTTGGAGTATGCAAATCACAAATGCCCAACTAAATACAAAAATTGTCGCTTGTCCAAAGCTTTTGTAAAAATATTTGTCAATTGTTCATTAGTCTTCACATGCGCTGGACTAATAATACCTTCTTGTATGGCATCATGAACGTAGTGGCAATCAATCTCAATATGCTTTTGGGATTAGGTGGATATCTAAGTTGGGGGGCGGGGCGGGGATGGTTTAGGGATTGTACCTGCCGGGGTGGGGATGGGGATGAATTTTGGACCCGTCGCGGGGATGGGGGTGGAGATGGGTTAAGAATGTTAGGCGGGGATGGGAATGGGAAAATCAACATCCGCCCGCCCTGCCCCATTGACATCCCTATTGCATAATAGTATCTAAAATTTTATTGCTATAATACTTCAACCTACTAATTGTATGTACGGAGTATACCAAAATATACCCTTATCACTAAACTTATGGCCTAATTCCACCATTTTTTTTTTATTATTTTTCATTTTATTTTGAAGAAATTTTTTCATTTATTCAAAATGTCATAATTTAGGAAACTTATGGGCTAAAAATAGATTAATTGAAATTTATAAAATATTAGTAATTTATTGAAAAAAAAACTCTAAACTAACACTTTTATCTTAAAAATCTATCCAAATTATAAAAAAATTAGTTTTCCATCAACCTAAAGTTACTCTCGGATGTCTCAGTTACAATCAAGTATAATGTCCTTAGATTCTCCTATAAACACTTTTTTTGAATAAGAAAATTGTTCATTAAACTAGCAATATAAAATTATCCTGAATTTCACTTATCTTATAAAATTGGAAAAATTGCTAGGAAGGGTCTTTTAAAGGGACGACATTGTGACAAAGGTCCTTATAAAAAAAAGGTGGCATCAAATGTCCTTATAAGTCAGTTGGGTGGTGAGGAGGGGCATTTGACCGAATTCCTGCCAACTTCGTCCTGCGTTGACTTCTATTTTCAGGCCAAAAAAAAAACACGTGACTTCTTTTTCTTTTTTTTTTCTTTTTTTTTTCCCTTTTTCCTTCTTCTTCCTCGATTTTCCATTTTCCTCCATTAACATTTTCTCTCTCCTAATTTCTTCATTTTCCTCCATTTCAGATACACCTTCAATTCCATTTTTCTGGAAAATATTTTAAAGTTTGAGCTTAAATTACTAGATTAATTGAAATTTGAACTTAATTAGTTAAATTAATAGAAGTTTGAACTTAATTTGTTGGATTAGTTGAAGTTGTTAATCTTATTATTATGAGTGTCGGAGCTGAAAAATGTTGAATAGTTCCGACTATGCCGTGTTGACTCTGATGGTGATGTCAATGGCAACAATACAAGTTAAAACTCAAGCCAAGTTCAGAGCAATAATGCTCAAGGGGTTTTTAGAGTGGGTTGTTCAGGCCGGGGAAAGGGGATATTTAGGGGCGGGTTTTTCAGGGCGAGGGGGGTTTTGGGTGGGCTCAAGCGTTCAAGCCACCGCCGTTTGTGGGGTTGGGTTTGCAAGGGGTTATGGGTGGCTGCTGGGGATAAGAAAGCAGAGATGAGGATGGGGTGTTAATGGAGGAAAAGGGGAAATCGAGGAAGAAGAAGGAAAAAGGGAAAAAAAAAAAAAGAAGTCACGTGCCAAGCACGTGTTTTTCTTTTGGCTTGAAAATATAAGTCAACGCCGGAAGTTGGCCGGAATTCGGTCAAAGGCCCCTCCTCACCACCCAACTGACTTATAAGAACCTTTGATGCCACCTTTTTTTTATAAGGACCTTTGTCACAAGGTCGTCACTTTAAAAGGCCCTTCCTCGCAATTTTTCCTATAAAATTTAACTTACTTACCTAGAAATTATATTATTAGAGCTTATTAGACCCGGAATAAGTGAAAATAAATTGGGAAAATATAGTCCTCGGCTAATTTGAACTTATTAATCCTCAACTAGGGTGTGTTCAATTCACATGAACTTATCTAAACTTAACTTATTAGACCATATTACCCTAATTTTTATGTTATATATTTATATGTACACCTAATTAGCTTATTAAACCTTATAAGCCCTAAACTTATTAGCCCTAAACTTTAAAGCCAAAAATTCGTACATTATTTAAATGTATATTAACTTTTTATACTTGAAGTTAATGTAAATATGGTAAGGAGAACAGGACCTTAACCTACGAGATGAGACAAAGTGACACAATAGGTCAAAGTCAATACCTAAACTCCAAAGAATATTATTCTCCTTAGCCCTTTCAAACACAACTAAACTGAATTTGTAATCAATCTTCATTACTCAAAGGACAAGCCCAAATCTCCTTAAACATTGTAAAAAGACTTTTCGAAAGATTAAGACAAAATCAGTATTTCTAAAACTTAGTTGTCCATTTCAAAGTATTCCATAAATAAATTAAGCAGCCGATTGGAAAACTACTAAAAAGCCAGAATATTTATTTCTAGAGGTCAGTTGCTCATTTATTTCTAAGTATTCCAAAAATAAAATAAGCACACACTAATATTGTCTGTTCCACTACATAACTATTGCTTCTTCGTCTGCCTGGTCCATCAAATGAGTATCTCTAATGTAAGATCTAATCCACCTATTTTTGCTAAGTAATGCACAGCGGAAGAATACTTTACATTGTATATTGATTGATTAACTTTCATGAGCTACAAGAAGATATATATACATGCAATGCCCGCAAGGATAATCATATGCTAACAACTAACAAATACTATCTTATCCTACAACTTTATCTTCTTGATAGTCTTGATCTTGATCACGATAATCTTGATACCCAAGTGTATCGTATTACCCCCCTCAAGTTGGAGCGTGTACATCAATAACGCCCAACTTGCGAATGAGATAGTCCAATTATTGTTTCTTCCCCAAAGCTTTAGTAAACATATCCTCGAGCTGCTCCATTGTTGGAACATAAGATGGAGCAATTATCCCATCGCGAATAGCATCCCGTACAAAATGACAATCGGCCTAAATGTGCTTGGTACGTTCATGAAATACCGGGTTCTGAGCGATGTGTAATGTCGATTGACTGTCACAGTAAAGAGGAATAACCTTAGGATGATGGACACCTAAGCTTAACAGAAACCCTTTAACCATTTTATTTCACAAATTATTGTCGCCATGGACCGATACTCGGCTTCGTGATACAGGTCGTTTACCGTATAAAATTAAATATTTATTTTCCTAACTTAACCTTCAAAAATATTAACAACTAGTAAAGGGTAAGCAAGGGTCGATCCCACGAGGAGAATTTAAACTTTTTAAACTCAAGGTTAACTCGGAAAAAAAAAAGTTATAAGCTTGAAAAATAAACTATTTACATTATGTACATGAGATTTGGGGGGTTTTAAATCGTGATCTAATAACTAAACTAAAGACTAAATATTAATCTACTATTTACAATAGACGACAAGCAAACCACCATTAATATATTGATTTGATCATAGGATAAAACGATATAATTTAGTTCCAACTACATTCCTTTTAGTTTCCTTCAATACTCAGTTTTAGTATTTAGGTAGACAAATTACCGCCGCGGTCTATTTGACATATATTGCTCACTAAAATTAGACTCTTGCTAATATCCTTTCTACCCCAATAAACTGGTTTTATTAGATTAATTCACAAACTCAACAATATTAAACATGAGCCGCTCAAACTAGTATCACTAAGTATTTCCTCTAAATTATCAATTAACGCCGCGTCAAGTAATAATTTAGTAATTCCTTTTAGTTTCCTTCAATACTCAGTTTTAGTATTTAGGTAGACAAATTACCGATGCGGTCTATTTGACATATATTGCTCACTAAAATTAGACTCTTGCTAATATCCTTTCTACCCCAATAAACTGGTTTTATTAGATTAATTCACAAACTCAACAATACTAAACTTGAGCCGCTCAAACTAGTATCACTAAGTATTTCCTCTAAATTATCAATTAACGCCGCGTCAAGTAATAATTTAGTATAGTCTAATTACTCCATACAAGCAATCGTGCACTACCACAAGTATAGATTAATTAAACATACATGCAAGAACAAATAATCATGTAAATTCATTAAGCACAAAACTTAGCATTGAAATCCCATTAAATTCAGCGTGTAAAAGGTGAAACTAAAAATAAGAAAATTAAAGACTAAATTACATCAAATTAACTTAGTTTAAGCAACAACATAAATCACAAGATTGAAAGAGTTTAAGAGTGAGTGAAGGGAACTCATAACTGATGAGCCACGATCGAACGACCGCCGCTAGATCGTCGCCGTCACTCGTTCCTTCACCTTCGGTATGTTCGGTCTATCAACCTTGGATCAATCGTACTCCACCAAGCCTCACAAATTCCCGATGTTAGTTCCGTAGTAAAACTTGTGTCCCTTTGGGAGGGATGATTGGGGATTTTTATAACCCAAAACCATCCTAGGTTTTCTGGGTATGAAAAGATAGAATCTTGAATTAGGATAGATCTTCATCTTCTTGTTTTTCTTGAATTTCGTTGAAAAGATAGAATCTTGAATTAGGATAGATCCTCGGTTATCACGCAAGCAAGATAGATTTCTATCTTCTTATTTCTGATTGTTTGATGTTGCTTGATGTAGCTTGTTGCTTTCTTCCAGACGTCACGTGCCCTTTTGTTTCTTTTTTTCTTTTGATGATAGCAAGCAAATGATCCTTTGAATAGCAACATAAATGGGATTTATTTTCCTCTTGCTTTGAATAAAATAAAATCTAAAATAATAAAAGTAAATAAAATCATAAAATAACCAATATAAAGCGGCCATTGTACTAATATTAGGGACTAAAAATATAGTATATTATGCATTTATCAAATTCCCCCACACTTAGTCTTTGGTCGCCCTCGAACAAAGTAATTAAAAACTAACCTATAAAAGCAATAAACACAACTCACTGTCGTAGGAATCACGGTTACACTTAGCACGTGCAACAAGCTCTTTAAACCCATTTATCACTTCGAAGACGAGGTAGAAACACTGTGTTGTTTTTTAGTCTTCCAGGAAATTGGGGACTATCCCAAAAATACTAACCAACTAGTGAGTGAACGACGAGTAAGAGGACATGCTGCCCAATCTGAGTCACGCCAACCTTTCAGAGATAAGTCAAGCAATATCCCGGAGTACCTTTTAAGTAACGAACCACACGCATGGCTCCATCCCAACGCTCTTGCCGAGGTTCGTGCATAAATTGAGATAAGATATGGACTGCGTAAGATAAATCTGGACGAGGTACAACCAAATAGATAAGACGGCCTACTAACCGCCGGTAGGATACGACATTAGCTAGAATAGGTCCAGAAGCTCTAGCGAGCTGGTGGTTTTGCTCGATAGGAGATGATGCGGGCTTGCTGTTAAGAAGACCTGCATCGGTCACAATATCCTGCGCATACTTTCTTTAGGACAGGAACGAGCTAGGGGTTACCTCAATACCTAGAAAGTACTTCAAAACTCCAAGATCTTTCATATGAAAGCAAGAATGTAGGTAGTCTTTAAACAATTTTATAGACTCAGAATAATCTGAGTATGATTGAATAAAACCATATCGTTTTAAAGCGGTTACCAATTTTGCAAACCAACATCTTGGAGCTTGTGTTAGCCCGTACAAAGATTTATGTAAACGACACACCATGCCGGAAGATTTAGAGTGAAATCTCGGTGGAAGCTTCATATATACCTCCTCATTGAGGTCACCATGCAAAAACGCGTTGTGTACATCCATTTGATGTATCTCCCAATTCTTTGCAGCTGCTATGGCTAAAAAAGCCCGAGCTGTAACCATTTTTGCCACCGGGGCAAATGTTTCATCATAATCAATCCCCTCAACCTGATGGTTGCCAAAAACTACCAAGCGAGCTTTTAGCCTTTCCATACTGCCATCGGACTTGTGTTTAATTTTGTAAACCCATTTGCTGCCTAAGGCTTTCTTACCAGGTGGGAGACGTTCCATGACCCACGTACCATTATTTTCAAGGGCACGTATTTCATCTTGCATAGCTTGACACCAACCTGCGTCTGTAATTTCCTCTTTGAAGGACCTAGGTTTTTTCCCTGCTGTAAGTGCTGCAATGAAATTACGATGTTTTGTAGAAAATTTATCACAACTAACATAATGTGCTATAGGATAAGGCGTACCTGAGGGAGGTGTGGGCGGAGGCGAATTGAGAGGTGGACTATGCTTGATAACCGTATGAGTAATAAAATCACGATACTTACTATTGGGAAATTTCTCCCTAAGACCACGACCCAAGCTGTCGTGAGTACTGGCATGCAGGCTGTATTTGCACCGGTTCAGAAGCTGGCACAGTAGATACAGGGACTTCTTGCACCGGTTGAGGAATAGGCGCAGCAGATGTGCTGTTGTCCAGGGATGGCAGCAGCGACCGCGGGTTGCCTTGGTGTGATGCTCCACGCCGCGGCCTGGTTGTGGAGGGGTCTACCCAGCAGGTAACATCGTGGATGTGGGAGCCTCCATTGACTCGACTTCATACCCATCATAATCACAAAAATTCGGAATTGTACCTAAATTGTGTTGGTCATTTTGAGGCACAAAATTAGTAACCTCCGATTGTAAGTATGGGAAAACATTCTCAAAGAACCGCACATCGAGATACAAAAAATTTCTTGGAGTCTAAATCATAGAGATGCCACCCCTTAGAGCTGAATGGATAGCCAACAAAAATACACTTTCTAGAACAACTAGCAAATTTATCCCCCTTTACACGTTGATTATGGGAAATGCACAAGCATCCAAACACATGTAATTCATCAAACAATGGTGGTTGGCTAAACAAAATTTCATACGGGGTACGTTTGTTTAAAATGCTAGACGGTGTCCTATTAATGACATGAGCTGCGGTTAAAACACATTCACCCCAAAAATTAATGGGTAAACCGGCCTGAAATCTCAAAGCCCTGGAAACATTAAGTATATGCTTATGTTTTCGTTCTACCCTCCCATTTTGGTGAGGAGTGCCAACACATGACTTTTGAAACAATATACCGTTTGCATCAAAATAATCAATTAGACAATTAAACTCAGTCCCATGATCACTACGCACAATTTATAATTTTTGATCAAATTGACGATCTATCATAGCAATAAAGGACATAAATATACGAAAGACCTCCTTTTTATCAATCAACAAATAAACCCAAACTGCACGTAAAAAATCGTCTACAATAGTAAGAAAATATCTAGCACCACAAGAGGAAACTCGGTCATAAGGACCCCAAAATCATAATGGACTAACTCGAAAGTACGAGTCGTCTTATTAGTACTTAAAGGAAAACTACACCTAGGTTGCTTTGCACGGGAATAAACCACACAATCTTTAGTAATACACCCAGGGTTATCACTAAAAAAAGGGAGCCACTTTACAACTTTTTCGGAAGGATGGCCCAATCTGTTATGCCAAAGCTCCAAAGTAGAAGAACTGTCCACCGAAACCGCTTGCACAGTCGAACCCATACGCGAAAAACATAGTCTGTCCCGACAATCACCCGTACCAATTACTTCCCTCGTATGTAGGTCCTGTATAGCACATGTAG
This sequence comes from Chenopodium quinoa, assembly GCF_001683475.1. Lineage (NCBI taxonomy): Eukaryota > Viridiplantae > Streptophyta > Magnoliopsida > Caryophyllales > Amaranthaceae > Chenopodium > Chenopodium quinoa. Next base: position 2,751,530 of record NW_018744895.1, read on the forward strand.
AAGAGTTAGTTATAACACAACATTGTAAATCATCAATCATTTGAGAAACTGAAATTAAGTTACAATTCAGTTTAGGAACATAGAGAACGTTTTTGAGAGTGATGTTATCAGTTAGGCGCACATCACCCTCTTTCACGACAAGTACTATTTTTCCTTCTGGGAGACCTACGGGAAAATTTGGTGACTCTTTAATATTGAAGAGACAATCCAAATCCCCTGTGACATGATGAGAGCAACCTGTGTCAATGATCCACTCACCGTTTAATCGATTGGAAGGAGGAGGAGTAATGAAGGCCAAAACCAGTGATTGCCACTGCTCAACAGTGAACCCGGGAGACTGCTGAGGTAACGTTCCGGCAGTCGATGTTGGTTGAGATGGTGGAGGTGTAGCATTAGCCTTCCTAACACCTCGCCCCTTGCCATTATTTGTAGACTTCCCTTTTTGACCCGGTTACGAGTCCGCCCCATACTTTTCAACGAACCAATCCAGTACACCATGAAGATCAAAACAGGAAGAATTATCATGACCTGTTTTGTTGCAATGGGAACACACAAGCGTTGCCTTTTCTGCTTTACTTACCCGTGGCTTCGACTTAGATTCCATACGTAAAGTAAAGCCTACGGCATCTTGTTTATCCTGTTTCTCGTCCTTTTCAAGAGCTATACCACGAACACGCTCATCTTGCGAGACTTGTTGATACGCCCGGTTTAAAGAGGGCAGTGGGTCTTGAGATAGGATATTGGAGCAAAGAGTCGCATAATAGTCTGAGCACAACCCCAACAAGAATTGCTGGAGCCTATCATTCTCTCGGCGCTGCTCATGCTGCTTCCCAACCCCACACGTACACTTGCCGCAGGTACAACTGACAAGAGAATTTGCAAGGTCATCCCACAAAACTTTCAGCTTCCCAAAAATATACGGCAACCGTCATCGATTTTGTCTGTTCACAACGATTGATTTCTGCTTTTAAATGTTGAATTCGGGGACCGTTCACAACACAAAACCTCTCATTGAAATCATCCCACAACCTCTTAGCATTATCATAGTTTGATAGTAAGGATTTGACCTCCGGATCAATTGTGTTCATAAGCCAGGAAACTAACATACAATGTATAGTTACCCAATCGTCTTTGGTTGCGGGAGAGACCACGTCCGTAATGGTTCCATCAAGAAACTCGAATTTACATCGACATGAAAGAGCCACAAATATGGCGTGAGCACAATCATCAACATTATCTAGCTTAAGCCGCACGGGGGTGATGAAATCGCCGGGTTTATCCTGCGGGCCTAAATAATATGGGGAGTTTGGTTCAATCTTTGGTGGAGAAGATGACGGAATACCGCCAGCCATGATGAATTATTTGGTTAAAAACACCACTCCGATACCTTGCTAAGTAATGCAAGCGGAAGAATACTTTACAATGTATATTGATTGATTAACTTTCATGAGCTACAAGAAGATATATATACATGGAATGCCCGCAAGGATAATCATATGCTAAAAACTAACAAATACTATCTTATCCTACAACTTTATCTTCTTGATAGTCTTGATCTCGATCACGATAATCTTGATACCCAAGTGTATCGTATTAATTTTCCTACAAGTTTCCTGAAACAGAATTATCTACAATCACACCTCAAACTTGATGATCCAATTCATAATAGTCTCATAAGAAAGTAACTAATGAGCCATACCAGTTCCTTAAATAACTAAAGTTGCACTCACCATCACCACCTCCTCTTCACACCCCCACCCCCACCCCTCCCAAGGAAAAAAAAAAAGTCCGCAAAAAAAGATTGCTTCTTTAGAGTAAAATTGAAACGTCCGCGACTATTAATCATCTATTACTCTTGTGACCAGCATAAAAGCACAATGATAACTCAAAAATAGACACCAACAAATCAAACCAGAAACCCAAAAGAGAAATGATAAGGCTATATAAATAAAACTGTAAAAGTAGGGGGGATCATAAGCCACCTGAAGGAGAAGCATGATGTTGCTTGGCACGATCATTGCAGCTACCCAATAGTGTTGGAGGCAATTCTTCTTCTTTCTAAACAACTCGATCCTCTTCCTCGATCGCTTCAAAAACACTAGCTCTAAGCTCAGCCTACAGAGAACAATGAAAACTATTAGCCACATATTTACCATGGAAGTGCCACACCCAAATTAGCAGAAACGAAGATTGAAGGCACGACCATAAGAATGATCTAAATATGAGTGCACAAATTCAAACAATGAACAATTGTCAAATTAAATAAATAAATAAACCGCGAAAAATTATAAGGAGTAAGTTGTCAAATTACAAATTTTAATTTATACTTCCTCCGTTCTTTTTTATTTGACCCACTTTGACTTTTACACTATTCACCACCCCTCCTTTGACCGTCTTTTGTGAATAATATGTAAGTAAACACATATTCATGTGAGATTTTTCTGATTTGTCTCAATAAGTATTTTCATAATATACAACTTTTATAATTTTTACTTATGGAGAATTAAAGTTATTGATTGTTAAAGTTTTGCATTGGCAAGCATGATAAAAGAAACATGTCAAGTAAAAAAGGATAGAGGAAGTACATCGGTAGCTGATCAATCTAACTGAACTACACATCTGCAAACTCTGCTTCAAACAAACAGAAATGTTACGTTATTACCCAACTCAACAACCCAACAAAATCTTTCAATTGCAGCTACAACCTAAAACATTTAGGCAATAACTAAAATCAAAATTATTCCCAAAACAGAATAGAAAAAAGCCCTAATTTTTTTTTTTAAAAAAAAAGTACCATTACATGGATAATGAAATCAATTCGATTCTACAAAATTCCTAAACCCTAAAATGCGAAATTTGTAAATGGCATTGCAAAATTGCAACAAAATTCGCATTTCATAACTACATTAGAATCTTAAACTATTGAGCATAAGCCTCTAGAGCATGCCAACTTGGTCCACTCAGCATTACTTCAGCTAGCTTAGCAGAAGTTGTTATAACTAACTTTTAGTTTGTTAGGATAATTACACAGTTAGCATTTTCTTTATTGTAATAAATTAGCCCAACTACTTAGCTAGCTGTATAAATAGGATAGAGGTAGTTAGATGCAATTAATCCATTCAATTACTTCTTCTCTCTCGTTTCTGTAATGAAGAGAACTTTTGGTTTTCTTTGAAATTCATGAAAATCCTCCATTAATGAAAGCTTGATTTGGGTACAGTTTTTGGTTTACTTTGATAATATTCCGCACCTTCACATGGTATCAGAGCCAACGGCATCTGAATCGATTTTGAGGTAATCGATTTTGCGTTTTTGATTGAAGAACTTCTGTTCTTGAATAATTGTTGTGTTTGTGAAGTACAGTTTGGATTTCTTCAAAGTGGAGGTATTGATTGTTGTATTTTTGGTGATAATCGATTGTTTTTTGAGTGAAATTTCTGATTGAGTTGTTCTTGAGGTTCTAGTAATTTGATTGGTTAAATTTGAGCCTTATTTCTGTCTGATTGTTGATGTTTCTTGTTCTTGAGAATTGATTTGAGATTTGTTAATTTTTGAAGACAAAACACTTTGAGATTTGTGATTCCTTGATTTAATTTGAGAAAAATATGGTGGCTGGTAATGATAGTCAGGATTCTACAATTGTTCCTGGTAGTGTGTATTACATTCATCCCTCTGATAATGCAAACACAAAAATGGTGAATGGATTGTTGATGGAAGTGGGTATAACAGTTGGAAGAGGACTATGATGCTAGGTTTCTCTTTGAGAAACAAATTAGGATTTATTAATGGTAGTTTAGCTCAACCATCTGAAGATGATTTTAACTATGGTGCTTGGCAAAGGTGTAATGACTTGGTCATTGGCTGGTTACTGTTTTCTTTAGATAAGAAAATAGCAAAAAGTGTTTGGTTCTATAAGACGGCTAGTGAAATCTGGAAAGATTTGGAGGAACGTTTTGGTCAAACTTTAGCTGCTCAGTTATATTCCTTCCATCAAGAATTGACTGACACGAAACAAGAAAAAGATGAGTTTGTTACTGAGTTTTTTACTAGAATCAAGACTGTTTGGGATGCTATAGGTAGTGAGAGTCCTCTACGTGTTTGCAGTTGTAGAAATTGTGTCTGTATGATAACACACAAGATCTTGAAAACTCAACAAGATCAGAGGTTGATGATGTTTCTTATGAAGTTAGATGATAAATTGGGAATGGTGAGAACCAACATCTTAATGATGCAACCACTGCCTACCATTAGTGTAGCCCGTAGGCTGTGTATGCAAGAAGAAAAACAAAAGATGGTGAGTCAGCTTGGTTCTTCTTCAAGTGGTATAGAATCTAAGGCTTTTGCTGTAGACATAAGAAGGTTCAATGACTGAACAGCTGATAAAGGATACATACAATTTAATTTAACAATCAGTATGGTAGAGGTTCTGGACAAGGGAGAGGTGCTCCAGTGAATTACTCTTAAGGAAGAGGACAGTAAAACAACAGAAGAAATTCAAACTAGTATTGTGAGCATTGCAAGATGTCTAGTCATGGAGTTGAGAGGTGCTACAAGCTTCATGGCTATCCACTTGGGTGGAATGGGAACAGGGCAGCTAATATGGCAATTGGAGATTCTGGCTATGATGAAGGAGATGGTTATGGCAATCAGAATGCAGAAGTGCAAGAAACACAAAATGTCCAGAGTGCTCAAGGTTCTATGGAGCAATATCAACAGTTTGTTGCATGGCTTGGAAAGCATAAAGGTACAGTAGAAGAAAAGCACTCAGATAACAATTCATAGTTAAGAAATGCATTGATTGCAGGTAAATTCTGTCTTATGGCTGGCTTTAATAATAAATGGGTAATAGATAGTGAAGCTACTGATCATATATGCCATGATTTAAAGTTTTTTTTAGTCATATAGATTGTTAATTGATGCAGATAACACATTACTATTCCTAATGGTAAAAGGATACATATTAAGAACATAGGAACAATAAAACTAGGTAATGGCCTAGAATTGAAAGATGTGTTGCATGTCCCTGATTTTCAGTTCAATCTCATCTCAGTGCATAAGTTGTGCAAGGATATAAACTGTGAAGTTAGTTTTTCTGCTAATAAATGCTATGTTCAGGGCACTCAATTGACCCAACATCTAGTTCTTGGTAACCTGAGGGAGAACCAATACTGCACGGAATCCAGTCAAGACAGAAATTTTGTAGGAAAACTTGAAGATATCTTTGATAAGCATACTTCTAATGTTGCTAATATGTTTGATTTTCATGAGAACGAAGACAGGAAATAAAGATGAGGCCAAATTATGGCACTTAAGATTTGGGCATTTGCCATTTTCTAGGATGCACTTAATAAAACCTAGTCTAGGTGAAAAACACTTAGATCATTGTATTTGTCAAGTTTGTCTTGTTGCTAGACAAACTAGGCTTTCTTTTCCACAGAACAATATTAAAACCAATTAGACTTTTGAGTTGCTTCATGTTGATGTTTGGGGTCCATATCAGACACCAACTCACAATGGTTGTAAGATGTTCTTTACTATAGTGGATGATTTTACTAGACATACTTGGGTGCATTAATTTGATTAAATCTAAGTCTGATGTTGTGCAAATTATGAAAGATTTTATTTCTTATGCATATACTTAGTTTGGTACCTTAGTTCTTTGTGTAAGGTCTGACAATGCCAAAGAATTGACAGAAGGAGAAGTGTTGAGGTTTTATAACTCTAAAGGGATTTTAGTGCAAAAAAGCTGCATAGACACACCTCAACACTACAAGAAAACAGCTTGATTCCGACGTAAAAAAATCCGTCGGAAACATCGGAAATTCCGTCGAAAACTAGCCTTCCGACGGAATTCCGTCGAAATCAGTCTGTCGCAAAACCCTTTGTCGGAAATTCGACCTTTTTCGACAGAAGGATAGTTTTCGACGAAATTTCCGACGGATTTATTTCTGTCGGCGCTGTTTTGGCTTTAATTGAAATTCCGTCGCAATTTTCCGACGGAAATTTCCGTCGGAGTTGGTGAGGTTTCCAACGGAAATTTCCGTTGGAAGAGGTATATTCCGACGGAAAATTCCGTCGGAAAAGTCAATAAAACAAAATAAAAAAAACCAGCCCCACCCCTAACCCTTACCCCACCCAGATCCACCCTGTCCAAACCTCCCCCACCCCACCCACCCTGTCCAAACCTCCCCCACCCAACCCACCCACCCACCCACACCAAATCTCCCCCACCCACCCCTGACTAGACCCCCACCCTACCCCACTTTGTCGAGCCACTAGCAACCCACCTGACCAACCCCCTAACCCACCACCCAAAAAAGCGAAACAAAAAAAAATTACCAAATCGAAAAAAATAAAAACGTAAAATCCGAAAAAAATAAAAACGTAAAATCCGGAACAAAAATTACCACAAAAACAAGATCTAAACTAGTAGATATGAATTTCAATAATAAAAAAAAAAACAACAATTCACTATTATCATTACAAATATCTAATAAATTTATAAACTACAATTACAATTACAGATATAATTAACTATAATCATAAATGTTCAGAAACAAAACAAGATCTACAATTTAACCTTAACTAAAACTAGATCTACAAAAAAACCTTGGTGTTGTTGCGACGGTGGCCGTTGTTTCGCGGTGGTTGTGTTGTTGTGGAAACCTTGAGATGCTCGCGCGGTGTGTTGTTGCGGCGGTGGTTGTTGGTTGTCGGTGCTGCTGGTGTCGTTGGTTGTTGGTGTCGGTGCGGTGGTCGAAGAGAACGAAGAAGGAGAAGGAAGGAGAAGAGGAAAGAGGACGAAGAAGGAGAAGGAAGGAGAAGAGGAAAGAGGACGAAGAAGGAGAAGAGAGAGAAAGAGTGTACGGAGGAGAGGAGGTCAAAGAGGAAGAGAAGAGGAAAGAGGAGAGGAGAGAGAAAGAGAAGAGAGGCGGAGGAGAGGAGAGAAGAGATAAAAGAGAAGAGAAACAAGAGGAAGGGAAGGAGAGAGAACCGGCTAGGGTTTGGTTTTTTTATATTATTAAATTCCAACGGAATATTTCGTCGGAATCTTCCGACGGATTTTAATTCCGTCGGAAATGTAATTTTTCGGTCGAAATCTTCCAACGGATTTAATTTCCGTCGGAAATTTTAATTTCCGTCGGAATCTTCCTACGGATTTTAATTCTGTCGGAAATTTTAATTTCTAACGGAATATTCCGTCGGAAAACCCTTATTTTCCAACAGATTTTTATTCCGTTGGAAATTTCCAATGGAATATCCGACGAAATGAAAATCCGTCGGAATTTCTGACTTTTCCGACGGAATTACGTGTCCATCGGAAACAGTCTGTCGGAATTCGGCCTATTTCTAGTAGTGCAACAAAATGGGATTGTTGAGAGAAAACATAGACACTTGTTAGAAACTGCTTGGGCCTTATATTTTCAGTCTAAAGTTCCTGTTATTTACTTGGGTGAATGTATTCTTTGTGCTGCTCATTTGATTAATAGAATGCCTTTGCAAGTCTTGAGTAATGTTTCTCCTTATGAAAAATTGTTTGGTTTTACTCCTAACATTGATCATTTAAGGGTTTTTGGATGCTTGTGTTATGTCTGAACCTTCAAGAAACATAGAACTAAGTTTGATCCTGAAGCTAGTGCCTATATTTTTCTTGGTTATCCACTAAATCAGAAAGCCTACAAAGTTCTAAACCTTGAAACAAAGAAAATCCAGATATCAAGAGATGTTATCTTCCATAAAAAACACTTTCCTTACCATTTTTCTAAATCACCAACTACTCCTTCCTCCTCCACTTTCAAAATCTATCTCCCTGCAGCTACAGAATAGACTTTTGTCCATGACTTTCCTGATGTTTTCTCTATTCCTAATTCTTCTGTCACCACCATTCCTAAACACTCTAATACAATTTCTCCTGTAAACACAAGTTCTGAAGACTTCTTTGAGTCTTTTCATGTTCTGGATATGACAGACATTGCTACTAATCAACCTGACATCAAAAAATCCATAAGGGTATCTAAAACACCAGCTCATCTAAGCATCTATGATTTGACTACTAAGAGAAGAGCTGCACAGCTGTCACTCACTGGTGCAATCTGGTTCACTATGACTCTCTTCCTTCAACTCATAAAGCTCTAGTTGCTAGTACTGAATCCATGACAGAACCTGCAAACTGCAAAGAAGTTGCACTAGATCCTAAATGGCAAGAAGCTATGAAGAGGGAAATAAAAGCTCTAGAAGCAAATCAGACATGGGAAGTTGTCTCACTTCCAAAAGGAAAAAGCCTATTGGGTGTAAGTGGGTGTACAAGATCAAACTAAAGGCAGATGGTACTTTGGAAAGATACAAGACAAGGTTGGTCAATGAGCTTATGAATCAAGGTTTTGTTCAGTCAAAATATGATCATTCCTTGTTTATTAAGAAGCATGATGGCAATATCACTTTGGCAGCAGTATATGTTGATGACATGATCATCACAGGGTCTGACAGTTCAAGTATTTCAAGTCTAAAGCAACATCTAGACAGAGTTTTCAGCATAAAAGATCTTGGTACTCTCAATTACTTTCTTGGTATTGAGATATGTCATTCTTCTGAAGGTATTACTATGTCACAACATAAGTTCACTAAGGAACATCTAGAGTTTGCTGGAGTTCAGGTTTCCAGACAAGTTCTTACTCCTTTACCCTTCCATCTGAAATTAAGACATGATGAAGGAGAGCTGTTTCATGACCCTGTACTCTACAGAACCTTAATTGGCAAACTAAACTTCCTTACACATACAAGGCCTGACCTATCATACACAATTTAAGCTCTCAGCCAATATATGCAAACATCTAGAGTACCTCACTTTCAAGCTCTTCAACACACTCTCAAGTATGTGGCTTCAACAGCAGGTCAAAGCATATTATTGAATGCTTCTGACAAACTCAGCTTACAAGCTTTTCAGATAGTGATTGGGGTTCATGTCCTGATTCAAGGAAGTCTGTTTCTGGTTATATACTTTTTCTAGGGAAGTCACCTATTATTTGGAAAAGCAAGAAGCAATCTACAATATCTTAATCCTCTCGTGAGGCTGAATACAGGGCAATGGCTTCTGCAACCTCTAAAGTCACCTGGATGGTCAAGTTATTGGAAGAGATTGGCATGACTGATCTTAGACCTGTCACATTGCATTGTGACAATCAGAGTGCTTTTTATATTGCAAAGAATCCAGTCTTCCATGAGCGTACAAAGCACATAGAAATCGATTGTCACTTCACTAGGGATAAGGTGCTTGAAGGTCTTATCCAGCTGACTTACTTGCCTACTACAAGTCAGATAGTAGATGTGTTTACTAAAGTGCTCCCTTCTCCTCAGTTCACTCAGCTGCTGTCCAAGCTAGGTATGGTTTCACCAGTCCCTAACTTGAGGGGGGGTATTGAGCATAAGCCTCGAGAGCATGCCAACTTGGTCCAGTCAGCATTACTTCAGCTAGCTCAGCAGAAGTTGTGATAACAAACTTTTAGCTTGTTAGGATAATTACACAGTTAGCATTTTCTTTATTGTAATAAATTAGCCCAACTACTTAGCTAGCTGTATAAATAGGATAGAGCTAGTTAGAGGCAATTAATTCATTCAATTACTTCTACTCTCTCGTTTCTGTAATGAAGAGAACTTTTGGTTTTCTCTAAAATTCGTGAAAATCCTCCATTAATGAAAGCTTGATTTGAGTACAGTTTTTGATTTACTTTGATAATATTCCGCACTTTCACATAAACCAAACAGAAACTACAAGGACAAATTAAAAAGGGGAAATGAACAGAAAAAGGAGGGAAATTGAAGAAAAATTACTCGGATCTTAGCGAGAACCCTTTTCTTCTCAAGAGTACGGGTGACAAGGGTTTTAAGGTCCATCATTTCTCTGGTATAATCATCCATTTTTGAATGATCGAAGCTTTGAAGGTTTCTTGTTTCTCCTCTGAACCCAGGTTTTGGAACTCTAGATTTGCTTTTCTTCCGAAGTAAGAGAAGAAAGGCAAGGTGGGACAAATCCTTGTTGGAAAATACTTTAATATTTCCAATTCAAATTACCAACCTATGTTTTTTGTATGAAATATTTCAATTTAACTTACCTTTAATATTGAGGGGTTGTTTATTTTTTTTTTTTATTAAGGTAAGGTAAGAAAAATAAAGAACATTATGAGATCTTTATTACGAGAGAGCTTTTAATATGTTCGATATAAGAATAGGATATATATTACAGCTATTACAAGGTATAATGTTCATAATATCACCAATTAAGTGACCAAAAATAGCTGCCCAATCAGCCGTTCGATTTGGCTCACAGTATACGTGTCAAATGCTCCAATTGTTGGAATTGTTTAGAAGAAGAAGCGTGTATGTAATGATATGATCAATATGCCACGGGACCGCCTACACATCCCTTTAAAAGAGTTGATCACCATGAGATGGTCTCTTTTAATATGAATGTTTTTATGCATGTTCAATCACAAGTAGGATGCCCTTATAGAGATCAAATGCTTTAGCTATGAGAACTTAAGGTTGTCAAGGTTGAAAGTGTGTGCGCCTTCAAGGTTGTCGGTGCTGTCACAAATGATGATTCTTGCTATTGCTGAATTATGTTGAAAAAAATCATCAAAGATTGAGTTTGGAAGAATTGGTAGGGGGTGCCTCACAGGTAAAGGTGATCATTGGGCGCGCCGGGGCAAAAAAAATTAGCCTACTTCTCGGGCCGGAATTTTGTGCCCAAACCCGCCCAAAATGGTCGGGCCATGCAGGCTTTTCAGGCCGAACCAAAAAAATTAACTAAAATTGCATAAAAACGCATTCCCAAACCCGCCCAAAAAAAAATAAAGGGGCTGGGCCCGACCCGATTTCGGGCCGAAAAATTCTGCCCAAAATCGGGCTTGGTCGAACCGAACCAGCGGGCCAGGCTAACTTTGATCACCTCTACTCACTGGCAACCAAGATGGAATTTGTTGTTGAAGAACAGGATGCTGTGTGATCTCGAGAGTGGAGATCCCATGGAGAGAAAGGTATCTGTGGGATTTAATAATTAGGTGTTGGCCTAATGTCATAAACTAAGGGTTTGTTTCTTTATATGAATATTCGTATAACGTATTCGATCATTTTAGTATCTTTATTTATTTTTTTATTTACTCCCTTTATTTCTGAATAATTGACATAATTTGACATGACATACATGACAATGCATAATTTTGATTATTAATATTATGAAAATGTATGTTAGTGCTAATTTAATTCAAAGTAGTACTTTGCAAGATAATAATTGAGTTTTTCAATTATAAAGTTTGTTAGATAACACTTTACATACGGTCAAAATTAAAGAATAATACTATGAAAAATCAAAGTTTAATTTGTCAATTGTTTTCTATGAGGTTTATCTTTAATATTGTTTGTTATATTGATGACTTGATGGTCTGTTGGTCTTCTGCTTCTCAAGGACAAAGACAAGGAGCATCTATCATAATTTGGTCAAGAATTGTATTTTCTTGTCAAAGAAAAAAGCAGAAGAATTTTTTACTCTCCTTGTGTCGTGAGAGAAGAGTTTATTGGTTCTTTTTGTGATGTGAGACAACTTTTTAATTTGATTTGATCGTGGTTTAGATTTGAAAAATCAATACCTTTGGTGTGGTTTTGCTCTATAAAACCAATAGCGGATTAAAGCTTAGTTTTGCTCTGAAAAACTAATACCTGATTTGAGCAAAACATGATGCGTATGAAAAGAATGACAATGGTTCAAAAAGAGATGTTCATGTTTAATTGATGATTGATGAGTTTGGAAAGAATGACGATGTCACAAAAAAAAAAGTAGATATTAAAAATGAATGTTATCATGTAAAATGTCGTTGAATACTACCTTTGTTTCCAAAATTTCTTTACGATTACTATTTGTACAATAATTAATGTAATCAGCAAAAGGATTATTGATGTAACGAGTGCATATGTGTAAGGTAAACAAGGTGAATAATTAGGAGAGAGATTAGTGGGTAAAAAAGGCAATGAACCGTAAGAAAAAGTGGAAAATACAGGAGAAAGTGTATAGAGGTGGATGGTGTAAGATAAAGTTTGAAGCAAAGCACAAGAGAAATATTAGGCCATTTTAACTTAATTGCTGAAATAATTTGATATATCACCATCCTTCTAGTTGTATCCTTTGTGACTGTTTCAATGATTTTTGTAACCATAGTCCCTTTATCTCTGTTCCTTTATCTCTGTTCATTGAACTTCTTTTGGCTGCTTCCTGATATGGGAATGGGAAAAATGCCATATCTTCCATCAAAGTAACAGTCTCCATTCTCATTAAACCTTGGTCTTGAACATGCTGACATTAAACCTGGGCACGGGCCGGGTTGGCCCGCGTGCCGCCCGGCACGGCCCGCCGTTCGGAGCAGCCCGGCACGGCCCGAAGTCAAGCACGGCACGGCACGAAGTTCGACTTCCGTGCCACGGGCCGTGCCACGGACACGGTGGAGAATTCCCAGGCACGGCCCGGCACGAGCACGGGCAAGGCCCGCCGTGCTGGCCCGCAGGCACGGCCCACAGGCACGGCCCACAGGCACGGCCCGCAGGCACGGCCCGCGGGCCAACAGCTAGTTAAACGGCTAGTTAAACGGCTAGTTTTTTGCCAAAAATTCTATAAATACTCACCTCCATTTCATTCCCAAATCACAAAATCACAATCTCTTCTTCTTATCTCTTATATTCTCTAAATCTCTAATAATCCTTATTTTCTTAAATTCTCTAATTATTCTCTTAAATTCTCTAATTATTTTCCTAATATCGGAAAAAATTAAAAAGTTCGTAATCGTAATTAGTGGAGCGTTGAAGCACGGTTGTAAGATCTAAACTAATCTTAAATTTATTATTGTTTTATTGTTATTATTAGAATAATCTTGTTTAATTATTATTGTTGTTAATTGTTATTGTTGTTGTTATAATTGTTGTTATTAATTATTATTATTGTTACAATTGTTGTTATTATTTATTTTTGTTGTTATTGTTATTGTTATAGTTGTTGTTATTAATTATTATTATTGATATTTTTATTGTTAAAATTGTTGTTATTAATTATTATTATTATAGTTAACCACTTTTTATTAAAAAATTAATTGTTAATTATGGCATCGAACAACCCATCATCTAGGTCTAGGGGGAAAGGCCGACTTATCCGTAGTAGTAGTTCTAGGGAACCACCAAATACAACGAGCCCCCAAATTACGAGTCAAACCAATGACCCCATTTACTTCCCCCCGGGCTATGAGCCATATAATACGTCGGGATTTCCAGCATCACCACTAAACCAATTTCCACTACCACCATACCAATTTCCACCTAATTATATCGGTAATCAACAAAACTATTGTTCTAGCCAAGGTAGCCAAGAAAGTACCCGAATTCCCTCCGGTTCTACCCCTTCTACTGCCACTCCCACTAGTCCCCCTACTAACCAATACACACATCATGAATGGTTAACCGAAACTGAGATGCTACTTTTGAAAAACCGAAGGAGTGAGGTATGGCGTTATTTTGTCCTAAGTAAAGATGGTGAACAATGGGCAAAATGTAAAACATGTAATAGTGTATTCACGGCAGTTACCAAAAACGGGACGGGACACTTATCTAGACACATGAAAGCTTGTGCAAAACCAGCTAGTGATCCAACCCAGCCCAAAATTTCCCAATTCCATCCATACGGCTTTACATACAACTATGAGAGGGATAGGGATGAACTAGGAAAAATGATAGTACACGCCGAACAACCTTTTCTTTTCTCGGAAAGTGACGCATTCAACACCTACATTAACAAAGCACTACAACCCCAACATAAAAGAATCTCTAGGAAAACCGTTCGTTCCGCAGCAATGAAAAATTTCCTAGAGTACAAAGTCCGGTTACAAGCCGAATTGAGTAACCTTAACTGTAGAGTATCTTTAACAGCCGATTCTTGGGATAGTGGTTATAAATATCACTATTTATGTGTGACTTGCCATTGGGTAGATGATCAATGGATGTTACAAAAAAGAATATACATTTCAAAATGCTGGAATACCCACACACCGGCATTAACATTGCTCACCATTTAATGCAAGCAATAGACGAATACAACCTTCGAGATAAAATGATGTCTATGACTTTTGATAATGCAACCTCTATGACATACACAGCTAATCTTATCAAACAAAACTTAACCGATGTACTATTAGACGGTGAAGCTCTTCATACTAGATGTGTTTGCCATGTACTTAACTTATGTGTACAGGATGGAGTTCGGGCAATTGGCCCATACTACAGCAAAATCAGAGATGCTATTATGTCTATTAATAGCTCTAACATGAGATACCAAGAATGGAAGAGTTTTCTAAAACAACAAAAGATAAGGGTAATAAAAATTAGAACCGATTGCCCAACTAGGTGGAATTCCACCTATGACATGTTAACAAAGGCAATTGAGTACAAGGGCCCGTTAACATTATTTTACAACCAAAAATTTCCACAAAATGCTTTGTATGATGATGATTGGAATAACTGTGAAAGATATATGCAATTTTTACAGTTATTATATAACATGACGTATTGTTTTTCTACTGTTTACAATCCTTGTGCTCAAAACTTTCTTTCTAATGCATGCTTACTCGCCCAACTTTTCGCTGATCATCGCGATCAAAGTGATTATGATCAGTATCTTCCAGCAATGGAAAAAAAGTGGCGTAAATATTATAGTCAGATTCCTTTGATTTATATTTTTGCTTCCATATTAGATCCTAGGCAAAAGTATGAAAACACATTTATGTTAGTTGACATTTACTTTCAATGCATGTTTCTTGACGATGATGTAGAAAACTATAAGACTAATGTGAAGGATCAGTTTTTTGCTTTATATAGAGTCTATGAAGCCAAATATGGCACCGTTCCTCGCTCAGGGCCTTCCCAACCATCTAAAAACGTAAGTAAGAAGGCCAAACATTTATTTTCACAAGCTACTAACTTGATTTCAAGGTTTTCAGGTGATTCATCAATCAGGAGAACGCAAAGCGACGTCTCGGAGTTGCAGATGTACCTGAGTTACGACTTCACCAAAGGCATGGACGACGATGAGATAAACAGCCTCGACCTCCTTGCATGGTGGAAACAACAAAGCTCGAAGCATCCAACTTTGGCGGCAATGGCACGAGACATTCTTGCTATCCAAGTTTCCTCCGTCGCCTCCGAACGAGCTTTCAGCGCATCCGGAAGGGTTTTAGACGATAGAAGAACAAGTCTAAAACCCGAAACACTAGAAATGTGCGTGTGTTTCAAAGATTGGTTGGATGCGGAAAATCGCTCACAAGACCGTTCTTACGACCACAACGACAACGAAGAAGGAACCTCCGCTTCCGGTTCGGGTTCGGCTAGTTCCCAATCTATGCAACTAGCCGATGACCTTGAAGGCGAAGGCGAAGACGAAGACGAAGACGAAGACGAGCAAGAAGAAGGAGAAGAAGAATAGACAATTATTGTATATTGTACGATTTTAAAAATATCAATTTTATCATTTTCCAATTTTTGTTTAATACCATCATTGTATGATTTTTATCATTGTTATCATTGTACAATTTTCTCAACTCAAGTAATAATAATATAAAGTACGCATTATTCACATCCAAAGTCCAATTTGCCTTTTTTCCCCGTTTTGTTACAATTTGTAAATTCATATTAAAAAAAAATAAAATTATACCAATTACTAATAAATCATAAACATTAAATTTTAAAATAATAGTATAAAGTAAATATATAAATATAAATATTGAATATACAAATTATAAAACATAAATATTCAACTTATAATTATAAAATTCATAACTTAATAACTTATAACTTATAAGTTATAAACTTATAAGTTACCTTATAAAACTTATAATTATAATTTTATAACTTATATACATTATAAACTTATTAATTAATAATGTTGTCATTAAAAAAAAAAAAAAAAAAATGAAAACTGCACCAGCCCGCGCAGGCCAGCCCGCAGCCCGGCACGTGGCCGGCACGGCACGAGCCCGCCAGGCACGAGGGCCGTGCCGTGCCGTGGGCTGGCCTGTGAAAATGGCCGGCACGGCACGGCACGAAATCCTGGGCCCGCCGGCACGACCGGCACGGCACGAACCAGCCCGCGGCCCGCCAGGCACGGCCCGCGGCGGCCCGGCACGGCACGGTGCCCAGGATTAGCTGACATGAACATTGCTTTTGAAATTCTTGTGCTTACCAGAGTTATGTTTGCCTTTTTTTTATTTTGCCAAGCAGTACCTCTGACCTTTTCTTGTTAGATTAAACCACTTATCATCTATATGAACAAAGTCATATATAGGGAAGTATTTGTTCTTTGTCCAAGTTGTCATTAGCTAATAATCCACTTCAGTCTTGCAATTTTGTTTGCTTATGTCATTTTTGGCTTCAATGCATTAGTGTGTGTCTTTAACTCTCCCCTTCAAATCATTCTTTGTACTGTGCTTCTTGATATGTTAAGCATTTGTGCAACATCTGTGATGCATGTCCTCTCTCCAATACCTAGCTTACTGGTTTCTTCTTCTGGAATTTGAACCTTTTTCCTCCCTACAAGATGGTACTTTATGCTGGGATTGTATTTGTTGGTTTGTAGTTTTTGCTTTTTTGAATCATACCACAATTTGCTAATAAGGCCTTCTTGATATATTGAACATCTCCATTGCTTTATTGATTGTTACTCTTTTTAAATTGTCCCCTTCAGAATTTTTCATGTTCTGAGCATATTCTGACGCTTATGATGTTTTGGTGAGCTGCAATTATTTGGATGAGCAATCCGTGTGTACATGAAAGATTAAATGTGATTGGTCCTTTATGTTTTATTCATTAAATATGATTGATCTCTTTTATTCCCTTTAGATTGCTGACATGGACATATAATTTATACACCCTCTTTTTTCGTCTTTTACTTCTTTTGTCCTATCTCATTTTTTTTTGTTGAAACCTTGTCCTATCTCATTTTATGGCACCTTATGTACTCTTTTATACTCCATGAGTATTAAGGAATCTTGAGAAACCTTAATTCCCGCAAAAAAACTCAAATAGACTTGTAATTTAAGAACGAAAAGTGTAGTACATAATTGGTAAGTTACAGAGTAAAATAAAATGAAGCAAATAATCTAAACGACTGAACATAGAGGCAGGGCGCCGAGCTAGAGAGTAAATCTAAACGACTGAACATCAGCATCCATCCATCATTCCATCAATGTTCTCTCAACCTCAGCTGCTTCCTTCTCTTTCCCTCCACAACTCAACTCATTCCAAAGGGTCTGCCTTTCATCAAATGCTTTTCTTTCCAAACTAACTTCTAATTCTAATTTTTATTTATTCTTCTGCTTTCATGGTGTTTTCTTGTTGGTTATTTCTTGTTTCTGTTAGAATATTATGTATATTTTTCTGGAATTAGAGTTATTTCCTTGACATAATTAGTTTATTGTATCAAATCATTCCCTGATTACAGGAGTGATTAAGGGAGGCTAATATGGCAAGTATTGGTGTATATATGTTCCTGTAAACAGTTGATAAAAGTAATATACAAAAAAACCCCAAAAAACTCTGTTTTATACTTTAACTTGGTATCAGAGCCAGGTTGGATTTTCCGGCGACCGGAAGAACTTCGGCTTCATCATCTACCATAAAAACCGAAAAATCAATCCATTGTCCAAAAACTAGTTAGAGTACCCACAGCCATTAACTATTTGGGTGGTTATTAAGAGAGAGAAAATGAAAATATTAATAAAATATTGAGGAGAGAGAAATTATTGGGGTATCAATTGAATAACCAGGTTATTCAAATAACCGGTTATGTATATGGTCATGCAATTTTTTTTTTGCTTTTTGGTTGACATGGATGGCTAAGATTTTGACACGTAATACAAATATCAATGGTTGAGATTTGCTCTGAATTTATAACCGTTGTAATTTTTGTAACGGCCATAATTTTTAAAATACAATTCTGAAAAAAAAAATACACCAACGACTCTATTTTATTTTTCTCTATAAAATGAGCCCAATATTGAAGTATTTTTGAAACAACTTTTTTTTAAGTGAAAATTACTCTTCTTATTGGAAAATTGTGTTAAGATAAACATTCCAAAATCTAACAGAAAAAAAAAATCCACAAAATCTCATAACTCATCACAGCCCCAAAATAATCCAAATCCTCAACCTTACTATTCTAATCTTCCAATTGATCTCAACTCAGATTTAGATACAAATTTTCAAAATTTTCCGAATTACGGTTCACAAAATCTCAATTTCTCAAATCCAAGTACTTTCACTCCGTTTCCTTTTCAACCACCACAAAATCCTAATTATTCAAATTCTCCAAATGTTATCCCATCTTTTGAAAATATTCAAATCTCTCAAATTGATTCAACATTTCCCATGTCTCAACATTTTTCTATGTCACAAGGTGATGGTGCATTTCCGAGTTTCGATTGTTCATACACATCGAATGCATCAGATGACGAAAATGAACCAGAAGTTAAAGAAGGCGAAGGTAATGAAAGAGGTAATGAAGGAGGCAATCAAGATGGAAGGAAAATTATTTGGTCAAAAGCTGAAGAAGTGGTTCTTGTGAAGGCTTGGCTTGAGGTTAGTCAAAATAAAAAAACTAACACTAACCAAAAGGGGGATGTTTTTTGGAGGAAAATTGAAGAAATGTATAATAATGTTAGACTATACAAACAAAGGTGTTTCGAAGAAGGTACTGATCGGGTAACACGAGAAGATTTGTTGAAAATGAGGGGTACGGAGCAACTTAGAAACCGTTGGAGAAGGATTAATGCTTCATGTTCTAAATTTTGTGGCTCACATGCTCATGCTGAATCAAAAAAGGGAAGTGGTATGAATGATGAAGATGTTATGAAATTAGCATATAGTATATATGCTAACGACAAAACAAAGTCTTCATTATGCTCTAAAACCTTTCAAGACAAGCATGTTTGGGACATCTTAAAACAACATGAAGCATGGAAACCAAGTGAAGATGTTGTTAAAAAATGCAAGGAAAAGACATCCACTCAAGGAAGTGACTCAAAGAGATCTCGTATCAATGAAGCTGGAAACTACTCCTCTTCATCAAACCCAGAAACACCAACCAGTGGTGATATTGGGTATTCAGGCTTTCCTTCTAGCAACGAATCTAGTAAAAATAAAGGAAAGAGCAAGGTGCCAAACATGCCAAGTGGAGCATGGCAACAATGGTTGGACACTGCCCAGAACATGAACCTTATAAGGCAATCAGAAAATGAAGTTGAACTTACAAGGTTGCAACTAGAAAAGGAGAAAGAAGCAAGGAAGCAAAGAAAAATTAATATGGAGTTATTTAAACACCTCGATTCAAAGCCAAACTTATCTTCGGAAGATCAAGAATTAAGGAGCACTTTGTTGAAGAAGTTGTTCCCCTCAGACTAATGTATTAGTGTATGGTTGATTATTGTCGTAATGTTGGTTGATTTCAAATAATTCCTTTTTTATTGTTCTTTTTTATGTACTTAAGGTCTGATTTGTAGTTTGAATATTTTTAATAAGTTGTTGTTTGAGGATGTGAATGAATTTTATATTATAATGTCATTATTAATAAAAAAATTAAGTTAAATTACATGTCTCTTCTTATAATCGTATTATAAGCTTAATAATATTATTCAATACATTAAAGTTTGTATATAATAACATATAATTATTATTGATCTGACTAAACCTATTGATTCACTTTGATATATCACTGCAAAAGATGTACATTGATTTACATTACACTGTAAAGTATTTGATGTACCCAACACTGAAAAGCAAATATTAAATACTAGACATTGATGTACTTAACACTGAAAAGGTAATAGTGAATTTTGTTCACTGATGTACTTAACACTGAAAAGGAAATAGTAGCATGCATCACTTGCTTTGACGTACATAACAATGTTAAGGTGATAGTGACAATGCAAAGGCATGCATCTCCATTACTTTTAAAAATTATTAACTACTTTATGAATCATTGCATGCATGCAAGACTTCAAATTTACCATATAAGACAAAAAAATTACTACATATCATACACACTTGTTCTATAAGATGGATACATTAGAGTGGGATTCCCTTGAACAACCATTCATTTCCCCCTATTATACTTCTACCTTCCATTCTCATATCAAATTTGGTTTTAAAAACATGTCATCTGACGATAGCTCCAACTCTTCTAATTCCTCTTCCAATTCAGAAAATAGCCAAACCCAACGATATGAAAGACGAAGGCAAGCCAATCGCCAGTTCGATCGAATGATGGATGAAGTTTTTATGTCCAATCCAGTTGAAGTATATCAAATGTTTAATCAAGTGCCAAGGCCACCAAGGGTTCCCGTTCCAAGGGATCGTGAGGATGGACACAGTCGTTTATGGAATGACTACTTTACCGACCATCCTGTGTTCCCTCCACAATTATTCCGTCGGAGATTTCGCATGAACAAACATATATTTCTCCGAATTAAGCAAACTTTAGAAGAACGTCATCCCTTCTTCCAGCAAAGACAAGATGCTACAGGAAGATTTGGTGCCTCTGCATTACAAAAATGCACCGCGGCTATAAGACTAATAGCTTATGGCACCTCCGCTGATTCTGTGGATGACTACATTCGGATTAGTGCATCTCTTGCAAGAGATTCACTTCAGCATTTTGTGGAAGGAATAGTCTCTTACTTTAGTGATGAATACCTTCGAAAGCCCAATGAAGAAGATCTAGTAAGACTATTAAGGATTGGTGAACGTCGTGGATTTCCTGGCATGTTAGGTTCTATTGATTGTATGCATTGGAGGTGGAAAAACTGTCCACTTCGATTAAAAGGTATGTTTTCTGGAAGACCAGGTAAACCCACATTAATCTTGGAAGCTGTGGCATCATATGATCTTTGGATCTGGCATGCCTTTTTTGGGACACCAGGTAGTCGTAATGATATTAATGTTCTTGATAGATCCCCATTGTTTAATGATGTTTTTGAAGGTTGTGCACCCTCTATTAACTATGTTGTGAATGGTCGCACATACAATATGGGATATTATCTCACTGATGGTATATATCCTAAATGGGCGGCATTCATTCCTACAATATCACTACCACAAAATGAAAAAGAAGGTCTATTTGCCAAAGTACAAGAAGCTAAACGAAAGGACGTTGAGTGTGCTTTTGGAGTATTACAAGCTCGTTTTGCAATAATACGGAATCCAGCGCTAGCTCGTGACGCATCAATGTTAGGAAAAATAATGATAGCGTGTAAATGCACAATATGATTGTTGAGGATGAAAAAGATACATATAAAACGTATTACGATCCAAATGAATATGATCAAGCTACAAATGCGTCTTCAAGTAATGAAAATAATGAAGAGCCTTTTCAGTTCCAAAATAGCAACAACCGAATTGCAAGTTTGGAAACTTACATGTCTAATAGAGCACGTGTTCGTGATGAAGCTATGCATAAAGCATTGAAGAAAGACTTAGTTGAACATATGTGGCTCAAATTCGGTGTTCAAAGTAGGGACAATAATATGCATTAATAGATGTTTAATCGCAATATTATATCATTGTGTTTGTACTTGTTCGCGGTTCGTTATTATCTTTCAAAGACTTTTATCATTTGATAGAATATATATGTATGATTTTTATTATTGTGGAATGTAGTAGGGTTACAATTATTGTTTGTGTCTTAATTAACGACTAATTACGTACTAATTAATATTAAAATTGCATTATTTTTAAATTTTTGAGATTTTATCTAATTAATGTATGCTAATAAATAATTATTAATTTTGAATGATTATTACCAAATGCATTATTTAATAATAATAGAATTTAAGTAATAAATTGTGTGGTGGGGTTGGGTAAAAGTAGGAGAGAGAAAATATATAAACAAAATATTATGGTTAACTATTGGCATACATTGGTTATTAAATGGTTATAAGAGTGGTTATAAGTGAGGTGGAAGATGGATAAAATAATAAAATAATCAATAACCAAGATGGGGTTGGGCAACCATTGTGTATGCTCTTACAATGGAGGATATATTGCAACTGTTTTCACAGTTAAACACCAATAAACCCACCATCAAAACCACAAAACTACCAATAGACGAAACGATGTATAATCGTTTAACACATCACAGCCATCTCTACCAATTTTTAGCGGGGCTCAATGAGTCCCTGGACAAAGATTGAAGAGATCTGTTAAAATCAAACCCCCTACCCACTGTAAAAGAAGCGTATGCGACAGTCCGACGAGAAGATGATCGGGTCAACCTTAAGTGTACCCACTGCGGTGGTACACGACACACAAAGGAGGGTTGTTTCAAAATAATAGGCTACCCGGAGTGGTGGTCGGAAAGGAAGAAGAAAGAAGGGGAAAAACCAAGAAAAAATGGTACTGCATCTTGTAGCACCGGCGAAAACAAAGAGGAAAGAGAAGAAGACTAAACCAGGGAGGAAGCTTCAGCCATGGCCGCCACACTTGATACAGGTTTGAGTAAAGAAATGGAAAAGGAAGATAATCTCATAAACCTAGCCCCTTATTTATATTCCACCGAAAGTGGATCAAGGCCACTTTACCAAACTCCTCCTTAAGTCGTTATTCTTATGGGAATGGACTAAAATCCAACTCCCCAAATTCTTCTTTAAATTGTAATCTAAATATCAAAGACATGAATCAGTCCATTGGGCTTATTTGCAATTCGGATAAAAACACAAAGTGGATTTTGGATTGTGGGGCAACTGATACTATGACATTCGATATTTCCTGTTTGGAGAAATTGAATAAACCCACAAAAAATCATGTCCAAACCGCTAATGGGGAAAAAATCAAAGTAGAAGGATCGGGATCGATCAAGTTATCAAACAATGTCAAATTACACAACTGTCTCTTTCTTCCTCACTTAACCCATAAACTCCTTTCAGTTAGCCAATTAACAAAAGAATTACAATGTATTGTTCTAATAAATTCCACTGGGTGTATTGTGCAGGATTCTCGGACAGGAAAAATCATTGGGCGTGGTACTGAGGAGAATGGACTGTATTATGTTGATTGGATGTCTCAAATTGGTTGTGCAGCGCTTGTTCACGGATCGGTTGAACACCAACTCTGGACTTGGCACCGCCGACTAGGTCATCCATCTCTAGGGTATTTAAAGAAACTCTTCCCTTCTCTTGCTAGTGCAAAGTTAGATTTTCACTGTGAGGCTTGTATGTTAGCTAAGAGTTATAAACATTATTATCCTAGTAGTACTACTCGAAGTGAAAAACCGTTTGTTTTAATTCACTCTGATGTTTGGGGACCTGCCCCGGAATTTGATAATCATGGTTTTCATTATTATGTTACCTTTATTGATGACCGTACTAGGATGAGTTGGATATATTTCCTGAAAAATAAATCCGATGTTTATGATACTTTTGTCTCTTTTTACAAAATGGCCCAAACACAATTCCAAACACAAATTCGAATCCTAAGGTCTGATAATGGCGGGGAATATATAAACCTTGATCTAGAAACATTCATAAACTCAAATGGCCTTATTCACCAAACCACCTGTCCCGATACACCGCAACAAAATGGTGTGGCCGAAAGAAAAAATCGAACACTTCTAGAAATGACTAGAGCTATGATGATTGAATCCCAAGTACCCCCTCATTTTTGGCCGGAAGCCATAGCTACTGCTAATTACCTTA
Source organism: Chenopodium quinoa (assembly GCF_001683475.1). Lineage (NCBI taxonomy): Eukaryota > Viridiplantae > Streptophyta > Magnoliopsida > Caryophyllales > Amaranthaceae > Chenopodium > Chenopodium quinoa. The sequence goes on from NW_018744895.1 coordinate 2,775,295, forward strand.
CCAACTGTCTTCCTACAAAAAGCCTTAACCTTGCTACTCCCATAGATACCCTTAAAACTCATACTAGTATTCCCTCCATTCACTCTTTAGCTCCACGAGTCTTTGGTTGTGTCGTTTATGTCCATCTTCCTAAACGTAGCCGAAATAAGTTAGCCCCTCGAGCTGTTAAGTGTGTCTTTGTAGGATATGGGGTTTGTCAAAAGGGGTATCGTTGCTTTGACCCAGTCACAAACCGAATGTACACAACCATGGACTGTGATTTTGTTGAAAATGAGTACTTTTATCACCACCTTAGATCTCAGGGGGAGAGTTCACGTGAGGATCTAAGTTGGCTAACCTATCCTGAAGTTGACACTGATCCAAAAGAACAAGTAGACACAACTGCCGAGACGACTAACAACATAATACAATTTGATCAAATCAGTGCTATTACCAATGATCACACAACTCTGTCCGAGGATCCACCAGGTAGTGAGGTTTGTACTCCAGACTCATTTCATAACACTGAGTCCACTAACCTTTCTTCTGAGAATGAATTTGTAGAACATGATACTCTGTCTGAGACTCCTAAGAATTTTGAAGGAGAAAATGTGGATGTAAATGCTGAAACTGAACAAGAGGGTGTCCCTGGTAAATATGTGTTGCCACCTAGAAGCACAAGAGGTGTTCACCCAAGACGGTATGATCCAGATTTTGAGGCAAAGAGGTCCAAATACCCAGTCAGTAAACCCGGAGAAGGAAACTTATCCCAAGGGGCCAAGGCTTATACTGCAGCTATATACTTTGAAAATATCCCTTCGAATACTGATGAAGCTCTCAGAAGCAAACACTGGAAGACAGCCATGGAAGATGAAATCATTGCACTTGTCCGAAACAACACGTGGGAGAAGTGCATTATACCCAAAGGAAAGAAACCAGTAGGATGCAAATGGGTGTTCATCATCAAATACAAAGCTGATGGGAGTATTGAACGATATAAAGCCAGACTTGTTGCTAAAGGGTACACTCAGACATATGGGATAGACTACGATGAGACCTTCTCCCCTGTAGCAAACTTCAATACAATCAGAGTGTTGTTCTCAGTAGCAGCAAACAAAGATTGACCCCTACACAAGTTCGACGTGAAAAATGCATTCTTACATGATGATCTCTCTGAGGAGGTGTATATGGAAGCTCCTCCAGGCTTCTCTCAGGATTATGGTGCAGGAGAAGGGTGTAAGTTAAAAAAGGCTCTATATGGTCTGAAACAGTCACCAAGAGCATGGTTTGGGAGATTTACTAGAGCAATGAAGAAGTTTGGGTATAAACAGAGCAATGCAGACCACACCTTATTCCTTAAAAGGAGGGAGCTGACCACTTGCCTCATCATATATGTGGATGACATGATCATTACAGGAGACGACAAGGAAGAAATAGATCAGTTGAAGAAGAAACTGTTCCAAGAATTCGAGTTGAAGGATCTTGGAAATCTTAAGTATTTCCTGGGAATAGAAGTACTCAGATCACAGAAGGGTATTTTTATTTCGCAAAGGAAATATATTCTTGATTTTTTGACTGAAACAGGGATGATAGATTGCAGACCTGCCGACACTCCTATGGTAATGAATCATGGATTGCAAATAATTGAAGGAGCAAAGATGGTAGATCAAACCCAATATCAGAGACTTGTTGGAAAACTGATTTACCTATCTCACACCAGATCGGATCTAGCGTACGCGGCAAGAGTGGTTAGTAGATTCATGCACAAACCACAAAAACACCATCTTGAAGCAGTTTTCAGGATCATAAGGTATCTGAAAAAAAAACTCCTGGTAAGGGAGTCATGTTTGGCAAGCATAACCATTTGGACCTTCATGCTTTCACAGACGCAGATTGGGGTGGAGACCGAGATAGCAGAAAGTCCACATCTGGATATTTTACCCTAGTAGGAGGAAATCTTGTGACTTGGACGAGTAAGAGACAAAAGGTGGTTGCTACATCCAGTGCGGAAGCAGAATTTAGAGGCATAGCTAAAGGGGTATCCCAAGTCCTTTGGCTCCGGAAGTTATTATCTGAATTTGGGTTTGCACCCAAGAAAAGCTGCAAGTTGTATTGTGATAATATGGCAACAATTCGGATTTCAGAAAATCCAGTCCAACATGATCGTACGAAGCATGTGGAGATAGACAGACACTTTATCAAAGATCATCTAGAAGCAAAAGTGATAAGTCTTCCGTTTGTCACATCAGAGGATCAGTTGGCGGATATTCTGACTAAAGTAGTTACCACACAAGCATTCGAAGATGCATTATTCAAGTTGGGTGTTGAAGATCCTACGACCCAACTTGAGGGGGAGTGTTAGAATATTATGTATATTTTTCTGTAATTAGAGTTATTTACTTGACATAATTAGTTTATTGTATAAAATCATTCCCTGATTACAGGAGTGATTAGGGGAGGCTAATATGGCAAGTATTGGTGTATATATGTTCCTGTAAACAGTTGACGAAAGTAATATACAGAAAAACCCCAAAAAACTCTGTTTTATACTTTAACTGTTTCAGTCCACCCTTTGGAATCACATTTGATATTGATGGAGTTATTCTTCATGGTGGCACGCCTATTGGAGGCTCTCCAAAGGTTGTACCAAAATGGTTTGTAGTATTTATTTGTTTTTACTCCCTCGACTATTGATAGTGTAATTTGACTAATAATGCAACTGGTAAAATTGGGACGAAGGGAGTACTTAGTATTAAATTTACGAGTAATAAATTTTACTGCTCAATTTTTCAGGTTCTATGAAGGTCCCTTTTCTGTTCTTGACCAATGGTATAATATTTACTGCTTTCTGTTTGGTTTTATTTGTTGATTGACGATTTCATTGTATATGATTTGTTCCCTGCATTATTTATTTTGATATGGTTTTGGGATTTGTGTTTGAATTTGGAAATTGTTGCTCTTTCTGCTGATTAGATTACTTGTTCTAGGAACTATGTATTTCCCTTTACAAGATTAATTGTCTTAACCCGTTCATTTATCTTAGGTTGATACAATAGTAGTCTGTTGAATAACATTAGTCCTTGAAGATTTTTGTTGGGTGCTCAAGAAGCTACAAAGGGTAAAATGTAATGATGTACATGGGATTCGATCCTAGGATTTGGGTACTACCCGTAGACTTCCAACTAACTAAGTTTGTTCACTTCTGAATTATTAGTCTTTGAATATGATTGTTGACTACAAAATCTTTTCATTATAATTATAGGGAAAATGGAATAGTGTATGTTCGCAATAGTTTGGAAATACTTCTTTTATCTAGATCGTATAGTCATTTGTTCTTTTTCTGAAATGTCCAAGAGAATGACTACAATTTGTGTTAATGGTGTGTGATTGGTTTTGTTGAAATGACCTCTCTTACATCGAGTAATGGAGAGAAGTTGGGAATACACCAATTATTTAATGCCAAGCAACCTAATTTGTATAAAACTCAACACGCTTGTGCCACATTGGTATAAAAGTTGCCGACTATGCAAATGAGTACAAAACTTAGCTTTGTTTATTAAATTTGTATAAAACTTAGCTTAGTTTGACAAATAAGTATAAAGCTCAGCTTTGTTTGACATTTGACCCTATTTTTTATCTGCAAAGATATTTAAGTTGTGAATTTTTAAAATTCATCCTTTAACTAATTAAGGGAAAATTCTCTCTATACCTCACTATCCTTTCTTCTTCCTCTTTTGTAAATCATAATTCCTCTCAATTTTTTCTTTTTTCTTTAATCTTAATTTAGATGTGTTGTGAAGGACCTGAAGGTATTGTCACGTATTTTGTCCCAATTATATTTTGCTTCTTTTGTGTCTCTCGCTCTTCTCAATTCTAGCCCATTTTTCTTATTGGCTTAATATACAAATTACTATTCCCTTTAGTATCTAAGTTTCAATCGTGTAAATCATTTTAACAATATATTATGTCCTTCATTTGCATCATCCTATCAATGTACTGTAGTAGACTTGTAGTTTCATTTGTTAGAAGCAGAGCTATGCCATTCAATTTTTATTGTTGAATTGGTGAGAATAGAGGGAAATAAAGTAAACAATGTACTAAGTGAGGCAACAAAAGTTGGAGAAAAATGAAATAAAACCTTACATGACCTATCTGATGAAAAATAAGTGTTGTACGTCACACAAATTTAAGATTTTTACTCCTTTGTCACACGAGCTAAGTTTTGTACTCATTCGTCACACAAAGCTAAGTTTTGTACTCCTCTGTCACATTTGACAACTTTTATAACAATGTGGTAAAGTGATGTTTAGTTTTATATCAACCGAGTTCATTTGCCTATTACTTGAGGCATATTGGTCAAATTGTGTTAAATCTTTTAATATAAGAAATTGGGACAGATAATGTGCGGATATTCTCATAAGGAGCTTTTATGTTATGGAAATTGTAATGCTAATAGAATTGTCTAAGCGAATGCAACACTTGAAGTAAATTGTTAATTTTTATGAGTAGGAGGTGGTGTGCCAGAATCGCAACGAGCATTAGAGTTGAGTGAACTTTTAGGTGTGAATATTATGCCTTCTCAGGTAGTATACTTCTATTTTATCAATCATGTTATGTACAGACTATAAGACTTTACTACAATTTTTTCCTCCATCCTTCTGTGACAGCTATCTTGGTGATGTGACCTTTGCATAATTTCCTTTTGTTTTTACTACCGCAGATTGTACAAGGACACTCATAATTCAGGAATCTATTGGGAAGGTAAAGCTTCATTTCATTTTATATTTTTAGTTGTCTTTCTTTTCTAGCATTGGCATTTAAATTTATTGTTATATGCTGGACTTCTTTTTCATCGTTGGATGATTTGTTTTATATATACAGTAGATGCTTGAATAGTTGATTTCAGCTGATGTGTCTTGTATCACTATGTCAACCAGTACAAGTGAAATTAACAAAAAAAAAAAAAAAAAAAAAAAAAAGATTATGCATGGAAAATGTTAACGTGTGGTCATTGCTCCTCCTATTGTATTAATTGTTGAACAGAGAAAATAATTGTCATTGTATTTATGAAATGGACTGTATCCTATAAGCTGATTAATCGCCATGATAAACAAACTTTGCTACATATGGAAATCATTGTGTCCGAATAAGCAAAACAAAGAGAAAGTATTGTGGAGGATTTTTTTTTTCATCCTGTTGGGGAAATTTAAAATGAGTATTAAGTAGATGAGAGATGATCCAAGGGATTAATTAACTGCGGAGAAAGAACACATGGTCCAAAGGATTTTGTTTCTTTTTCATTAACTGTGAAGAAAATTACAACAGGAAAAGAAACAGAGAAACAGATGTTGCATTTTAAGAAGGATATTTTAATTAGATATTATCTTTCAGCTTTTTAGATCACATTTTTTTTAAATTTTTTTTTTGAAAATGATGCTCATACTTATTTTTTGGTCTTCTTTATTACGAGGAGTGCAGTAGCTATTTTGTTGTCTTTCACTTCCCGCTTTGTTTTTTTGTGTCTTGTATATGGTTTGTGAGAACTTAAAACTAATGTACACGTCTTAAGGGGGAAAATGATATATGGTTATCGATCTTTGGTCATCTCAGTGTTTTATTGCTCTCGCTGTTTTCCTATAAACTTTTTCCTCTATGCAATCTAAATTCAGGATAATATCATGTAAAAGAATAAAATATGAGTGGTTTTCACAAGAACCTGAATCTATATATGTATTTACAATTTACTTTAATTCCTCTTCATTCATAACTTGGTTCTTCTAAAAAATTCTGTATATGCACATAAAGCTTGTGTTGAAGAATAGGGTTCTCAAGTATCATCATATGTAAGTGTCTCACATTGGTTCAGACTCATATTTTACATGGTATCAGAGCGGTTAGATCTTGGGAGTGTTTACAAAAAATTCTCCCCAACCGATGGGTTAGAATATTAAACCCACCGGTGGGATAGCAGAATTATAGATTTTTTATTAAAAAAAATACTTATCATGCGTGACATTTGATTTTATTGAGACTTGCTTGTGGTTTGTGATGCTTCCATTTAAATCTTGGGAGGAATTTTTTTGTGGGTTTCTGTAGTTTGACGAGGGTGATGAATTAGGGTCTAAGCTTTGACCTGATTTGATATTTTTTTTTAAAAAAAAGAAAAAAAAAATCGGCTCTCTTATGTGAGACAAGATATATTGATTCTCCTTGTGCCGTGAGACAGGGTTTATTTGTTGGTTCTCCTTGTGCCGTGAGACAGGGTTTGTGATTTGATTTGAGCATGATTTTGGTCCTTTTGATATGAGTTTGGTTTTGCTCTATATTAAAACCACTAAGAGATTTGAGTTTGGTTTGCTCTGAACAACCAATATTTGATTGGAAAAACCAATGAGTGTGGTTTGTTCTGAAAAACCAATATTTGATTGGAGCTCGGTTTTATCAGGAGAAACCAAAATGGTTATATTTGCAGGTTTGAAAATAATGACGTTCCTGCTTGATTGATGACCGATGAGTTCGGAAAAAATGAACTGTCTCATCGTTGAAAAAGAAGAAAAAAATTTGAAGGCGACATCACCAGAGTAGTGCATCTCGACTTCAACCAAAAGAAGAATTTCCAATCGCAACGTTCGTGTTACTGTCGTTACTACGTTCGTGTTACTGCTGTTACGATTGTGGGAGGGTGTTAGAGATATGAGATATCGAAAAATATATGTGTGATATATTTTTCGTAGATATCATTTAGAGAATAATATATTTAGGTTTATTTATGCTAAAGATATTGGTTAGAGAATATATCTTTAGGTTTATGGTTATGTTAGTATATCTTTTAGGAAGATTGTTTTCTATCTTATGAGCGTATGTTTTTTATAAATACTTTACCTATTGATAAATAATAAACAAGTCATTTTACTTATCTCTTTTACCCTAATTTATCATGGTCTAAAAGCTAGGCCCACGATATGGGACCCTAAATGGCTAAAGTTCACTGGGGCAAGAGTAGGTCCATGTGAGAGAGAGTGAAAAAGCACTCTAACCCGAAAAATCACATAAACAAAGATTAAAAAGGGATCTTACATGTGAGGGGGAGTGTTGAAAAATAGGTCTTCCAAGTATCACCACATGTAAGTGTCTTACATTGGTTGAAGTATTGAAAAATAGGTCTCCCATATTTTACAGCTTGCCTCGCATTCAAATTAATCTTTGATTTAGATATTGCTGTGTATCATCTCCTGATCTTCGGATTTTAAGTTGAGTCTTTTTCAAGTCTTGCCATCAATAATTTTGAATCCATGTTACTTCGTATATTCTCTTTACTCTGATTTCATGCCTGAATTGGATTATCTTGTGTTTAGGTTCTTTGTGATATTTTGAGAACTGGAGACCCTTCTGGACAGGAGAATGGAGGTCAACCAGCTCTATATTTTGCGGCTGATGATCTTGAATATCAGGTTTTTTTTTTTTTTCATTATTATTATTTTTTTCCCCTGAACTCTTTCTCATTTTTATGTTTGGAGAATATTAAATGTTTGTCCTAAAATTTCTTAGAACAAAGTAAGACTAGTTTTTTTTATTTTAATTTTTAAAAAATTGTAAGATAAAGATATACTAGCCTATGGAGATTTCAGCTGTGGTTGACCTCAAAATAAAATGAATATAGTCCTGCATAAAACAAAAGTGAGTTTTCCGGTTTTCAAATAGTTTTAGATTGGCTATGTTGGTTGCCTTGGTATCAATTACCATTTACAACTTTTGTTCATTGATAATTATTGCCTATGATCATTACTCCCTCCGCTTATGATAAGTTTAACATTGGACTATAGGGCATTTGATTTTACTTAACTGAGAATTACTCTGTACTGATTATTACTGATTAAATGAGAATTACTAAGGATTGCACTGGAAAGTATATTCAACAGGTAATTTCTAAGCTTGCATTTCAGTGAACTTTGAGAGATGTACCGTTTCTACTCATATTGGCAGCTTGAGCTCTTTGATATTTGTTTCTTTTTTATTTGGTGAGTTTTGCCTGGTCTTTGTGTTTTACAAAATCTTTTATACGTGGTTAATGTTAGAGATTTTGATTTGAAATGTTTTGTTAGACAAGTTTGGGAAATAAATTAGGCTTATGATATATCCTCGACCAGAAATAGTATTGAACACATTATTTATATGGGTTACATATATTTGGGATACTTGGTTTCTAAAATATGTACTCTTTTGCAAAACTATACTTATTCAGTAATACGCCCTCTACACTCTACAGTCTATTGTTATCCGCAAGAAGTTTCTTCATATGTACTAATGGTTTAATGGACATACTGTCCTCTTACAAAAACACTAGTCGGTGAATTCATACTCAAATAAAACCCAGTCCGTAGATGCAAGCCATCAATGAAGAGAAAATGAGCATGAACCACTACCACAGTACCACTATACTATGGTTGGATATAACTATGTTAAATTCCTCAATCAAGTAGCCAATATTAAAACTTTCTGATTCACATTAAGGATAATATTGATTGAATCTTTCTAATCCATTAATATGAGGAGTTATGATTACAATGTGATTGTATATCCATGAAGGAGTGTAACTTACTGTAAAATAAGAATTAGCAAAGATAATACAGTAAGTAGCTAAAAGAGTTATGTGTGCATGTAATCTGGGGCTGAACGAATCGTGGTCATCTTTTAATCTTTTTGACAACAAGCACTTTTTATAGGGAACTTGTAAGGGGAACAGAGATGGTCCATGTAATTGGTGGTCAATGAACTACTTTATCAGAATGTCTAAAGTCTAAACCTAAGAGCAATTATAACTTGTAAATTACACTCAAGATCTTATGATATGGGATGTCAAATTCGTAGTTGGGTTATTTTGCTTCTCTTACATTTGGTGCAGAATTCATCATACTTCACTTGAGTGTGTAATTTATGGAAAACCTGAGCCTATTGCTTTTAAGAATGCAGAAGCCACTTTAAGACAAATTCATTGCGATATGAATCATGAGTCTCTAGACGGTCACTTGAACAGAAATCAATCGAAGAATTACTTCAGTGCTCTTTACATGGTAGGTGATAATCCATCAGTCGACATAAAAGGTGCAAGAGAGGTTAGTTTCTCTACATTGTCGTTTGACCAGTAACCTATGACTATGTTACTTGGACTGTTCATTTCCCCTTGAGTTCTTGTGTCAGATGACTCATATCCTCGACACTCTGATATGTGTTGGACACTCAAGACACTTCAATATGGAACAAAACCATAGAAGTCTTTCACATCATAGCCGAGTTCACTCTGACACATACTCATGTAGGACACTAATACCTGAGTCTGAGTAACATAGCTAGTGACCTTCCATTTCCTTTAATCCTGCATTTTGCTGAATTACTTTATCTTGCCAACTTTCAGGCAGGAGATCCTTGGATATCTGTTTTGACCCGAACAGGTATGTTCCAAGGTAAAGGAAATCACCAAGAGTTTCTCACAGTTCTGGTAAGTTAAATGAGTCACATAATGTAGATATGTGTAGTATGAGGGATTATTGGTGTAATAGAAATCAAGTTTGTCATTTTGAATTGGTTGATTTTTTTCAGGTTGTGGATACAGTGGAAGATGCTGTTGATTTCATTTTAGAGAAAGAGTTCTCTTCAGGCCGTTCAGGGTGTTCATCTGTTTAATGTTAGCGTTACAATGCTTTTAAGAAGCATGTACGAGCAACCGACTCGGAGCACATTACCATCTTTTTGATTCATATAGCAGTTATACCCAATTTTAGAATTGTATCATCATCTGTAGTTACCCTACAGCAAGGATGTGAAATCCTCCTCATCAAATCTGTAGGCTTATACAATAATACAATATGAAGTACAATATAGGATTCTTTTGTCTTTAATCAGCAATGTAAACTGCAAAAGTCATTTTCATAACTCACAAAATTAGGAATTTCTAGGGTGTTATATGTAAAGAAACTTAGGAATGATTAAAAATGAAAAGTGTAAAGAACTTTAAAAAATGGAGGTAGTATAAACATATATGAGTACAAGTTAATATGAATTAGACATAATTGAATGATGTTTTTTCTTATGCATCATTACCAAAATATGACCAAAATTTAGTCAAACTAGCACATTAAATTAAACGGTACCAAATTTAAAATATTCCGTCAAATCAACTAAGACTTTAATACCGAGTAAGGTCATAACATACATCTCATGTCAAGAGAACAAATGAGCCTTGGGCCTTTTAACTAAAATTAGAACAAACACGTGTCATTTCAAGAGAGCACATGAGATCCGACTGTTTTGAGTAAGATAAGAACAATAATGTGTCATTTCAAGAGAGCAAATGAGACCTGAGTGTTTTAAGATAAGAACAAACACGTGTCATTTCAAGATCTGATGTTTTTGAGTAAAGTCAAATCATACACGTTTCATTTCAAGAGAATAAGTAGTGAAACTTAACTCTTTTGAGTAAGATCAGAATTAACACATGTCATTTCAGGATAGCAAATGAGATGTAACTGTTATGAGTAAGATAACACCATTCACGTTTCATTTCAGTGAACAAATGAGATTCGGCTCTTTTGAATAAGATCAGAACAAACACGTGTCATTTCAAGAGAGCAATTAGACTAGTTTCTTTTAGACTTGCTCATCAACATTTCTATTTATTTCACTTCAACTTCATTTAGTCCAATCTAATTTAATTTAATACAACTCTATTATTTTCATTACCAAGTACGAAACATTATTTTATTAGCGTCCAATTACGACAGGTTGATTTAGATTAGTTCAATTCAAAAGAACAAACGGGTAATAAAATCAATTTCTCTCTAAGAGAGGGGTGAAATGCTACACCTCCTTGCTTAAACCCCACAAAAATGTCTAATTGTCCAATGCACAAGTCATAAGACTCATAGCTCGTAATCCCCCCCCCCCCACCCCTTACACACAAAAAAAAAAAAAAAATGAAAAAAAAAAACAGGTCTTGTTCTATATATATATATATATTCAATGCAATTCCACTTGTCTCAAATTACTACATTTCAGCTCAAATTTACTCCCTCTATCTTCAAATAAAAGTTCCTTTATTTTTTGCACGCATCAAAGTAAATTAAAAAACAATAGAGCTTGTTAAATTAAGAATGAACTTTAATTTAAGTGAGGTTTAATTGATTAAAAGTGAATAATAAAATAGGAAAAATAGTCATGAATAAAATGATTTTGCTTGGTCTTCTAATAATAAAAGAATCTTTCGATTATTTCAAAACAAAACCATATTTGGGGCATCTGCTTAAAATAAATAAATAAATAAAACCGATAACTTGGGTTAAATGTGACACGTGTTGCAATTTAATTGGTTAGGATTATTTATTTTAATTTTTAAAATTTTCTTTTTTTATAAAATAATTGAGTTTAATATATTTTTAAGTTTGAAAGGAATGGTGTCCTTCCAACAAGTGTATTCTTCCGATAGAGGGTTCATAATTATTACAGAGTTAATTCTTCAGTAATATCAAGTGATCGGAATGCCTAGGTGTAGGCCGCTTCCGATCAGTAATATCGAGGTACAATTGATATTACAGCTTAATCTTAACTGAACCCTTCGGGTCGAACCCAATCGAATCACCGATCCGAGACAACGAATTAATCCGAAAGGATTTAATGAGTCGACAGAGTTTTACGAATACAGACGTCGGATATCGAGCCTAGGGCGTCGAGACCGAGCGTCGCAAAATCATAAAGCGACAAGTATGAACATAGCCCTAGCACCACACTGGCCTAGCCATGTGGATGCTAGGCTAGTTCGAGCTAGCATGCACCTAGCATGGCTAGGCGCAAGCCTAAGCACACTAGGTGTGCCAGGCGCACCATCGCAGCCCTAGCATCATGCCTAGGCGCTATCGCAGCACTAGCATGATGCCTAGGCACTATCGCTGACCATCGCAAACACTAGGCGCACCATAGCAGCCCATCGCACTATCGCAGCACAAGCACAGCACCATCGCATGGCTAGGCTAGTGCGTGTGTGCGTGTGCTTGTGCCTTAGCCTGTCGCATCATCACAACAAGCATGTCTGCGCACATGCGTGCCTTCGCATGGCACTGCATCACAGCATGCGTGCCTGGGTGCTAGGCACCATCGCAGACCCTTCGCACAAGCACAACACCATGGCAGGCCTTGTGTGCGTGTGCGTGTGCGTGGAAGGCATCGCAGCAGCATGCGAGTGTATGCGAGGCTGGTGCGTGGTGCAAGGCTGGTGCGTGGTGCGAGGGTGGTGCGTGTGGCTGGCGAGGCAAGGGGCCAGCATGCGTGGCTCGCTAGCAGCACGCATGCTGGCTATGCGAGCATGTGCGAGATATGCTAGCAACAGCGCTACGCAACAACTAGCCTGGCTGTGCGTGTGCATGTGCGTGTGTGTGCGATAGCCAGGCAGCAGCGCCCAACGCCCAACACAAGGCGTGGCTCGCTAGCAGCACGCAAGTGCTGGGCTGGGTGATGCGTGCCAGCTTGGCAGACTAGGCTGGCTGGCCAGCAAGGCAAGCTGCCAGCACAACATGCTTGAGGCGGTTTGAGGGAGTGAGGACCAAAGGGCTTGGAGCATGCCTTGGGGAGCAAGGAAATGGTCCCCCCCCAAGGTTCATGGTCCTCACCTAACCCTCTCTCTCCCTTTGACACTTGTTGCATTGTGATTGAATTAATTATTAATTTATTTTAGAAATAAATTAATTATCAAAATTATTCATTCTCCCACATTGGTTGGGAAATGAAGTTCAAGGGTGCATTTCCCTATAAATACCAAAGGCATGGTATTGGGAAATACACAACCTTTAGTGGAATTAAAAAGGCAACTCTTGTAATTAGAGTAAACCTTTGATTCGTAAAACTCATAGTTTTGTTTGTCCGGGTCTTGACTAACCTTCAAGACTTGGGACGCTCGGGTCAGGTCGAGGGTACGATCCGTCGGAGATCTCGTATTTTCGGGATTTTGAAGTAAGAGCTCTTCGGGAGCGAAGCACGCAACAAAGGTATAATTCTTGTTCTTAGTCTTGCTTGATTAAGTTTATTATGCTTGTTAATTGCTTTAATTAAGGGGCGGGTCTTGGGGGGTTTCCTTCCGCGTAGTGTCGGGTCACTACGAAACCCTACAGCGGTATCGGAGCCATGCTCCTTTTAATTTTTGCAATTACTTATTAATTAAGGTGTTTTAAAAGAATTTATTTTTCTGGTTCATGTTCTTCTAATTAGATTAGATGCTTGTTTTAATTAATTTTAAAACTCGGTTTTATTCTCGATTTGGCTGTCGAACCCAGATTTTGGTTCAAAAATAGTGATTTTTGGGTAGTTACAACATTTTGGAACAGATTCAACTCTCTTTGAGAACTGTCCAGAAGCCAAATTCGAACCAAAAACCCATTTTTTCTGGGGTTTTTCGTTTTTCAACGGAAAATTTAATTCTTTTTAAGCCTTGATTAATGCAAGCATTACAAGGTTAGATTAAATGCACATTTGCATCACTAATCTACTGGTTTTAAAAATATCCTTAAGCATATTAATGGAGTTTTTATTAGTGCTTAAGTTGATATACCATTTTTCTCATAAACTTGTTTTTCACAAATTTTGCAAATAAATTGCAATAAAATGTGAAAGCTTGTTGTGAACTTGTAATTTTAAGTTCCTATAATGTTAAAGTTCTAATCTTTAAAGGTTTAAATGATTGGAACCCTAACCCTAAATTCCATATTGAACAAAGTTTGGATTTTTCATGTTTGGTTGATTAAAATCCATCAATTTCAAATACTTGTGAGTAAAATTTGATTATCTTCATATTGGAAGATGTTTCGGGGTTTTTTGATGTGTCCTGCGGGAGAGTTGATTAAAATCCATCAATTTCAAATGCCTGTACCTGCAAAACCACGAAGACTCCGGTTGGGTGGAGCTCCGCCTCCGACGATCAAGTCAGTGATGTACGGGAGGAAGAAAGTGCGTAAAAAGGGTAATTACTTCTCGCGTGATGGGAGAATTCCGCAATTACGATTGCTCGGTTTTTGTGTAAAATGTATTTATGATGGTATTCAATGCCAATTGAATGTAAGTGAATTCTTTTGGAAGGAATTGAATATCCCCCATTAATGAGGATTCTCCCACTATTTATAGTGGGGAGCATTGGTTCCCCATTTAGGGTTCCTAGGACACGTGTCAGCAGGGGATTAGAGCCCTGCTGACCAATGGCGAGATGCCACGTGTTGCGCTGCCATTGGGCCACGTGGCTGGGGTAAAATTACCCCAAACATTTTCCCCTCTCAGGTGCTTACGTGGCAGGGTGCCACGTGGCACCTGAGAAGAGAGCTGACGGAGCAATTTTTTTTATTTTTTTTATTTTTTTGACCCTTCAAATTCTAACTGAAGGGGGAAGAGTAGAAGGGGAAGGGTCGCGCCCCTTCGCCTCCCGGGAAAAAACCCTATAAATAGGGGAGGAAGCACACGAAGCCTCATTTACAAACTTCGTGAAATTTCTTGAATTTTGAGAGCATCCGGCATTTGAGAGCATCCGGTACTTGAAATTCAGAGCACACGGAGATTTGATAGTTTTACGAGCAACCGGTATTAGACCGCTTGTGCAGTAGCAAGCAAGCAAAAGATTTTTAAGAGGGTAATTCAGATAACCCAGCCGGTATTCAAACCGCCTGTGTCTTCGCAAGCATCCCCAAGAAATTTCTTTTCAACACTCTACTCTAGGTACCGTCTCTATTCTTTCTTGCTTTTCCATGTATTTCCGCTTGAGTCTTTTGCTTGCATTTTTGTTTACAAGTCCCCTAGGAAGATGGACCCTTTATACCCGTACCCGGACCATAGTTGTGAACTCAGTCGGTCAGTTAGTACGACTGAGTCTAGAACTGGATCTTCCGCCTCTGATCTTTGGAATTTCCCCTTTTCAACGCCTGTATCGACCGACTCCGTGTCTGTGCAGGACACCATGGCCAGAATTAGGGGAACAGCTATGGACCCCAATTACAGAGGCGGGAACTCGAACGAGTTATCGCCTGAGACTCGAGGGCTAGACGGGGAGGTTAGAGAACCATCCGGCGGTACCCCCGCCACCCCAAGCGATAGCATTCTGGGCTTCTACGAGGAGACCTCCCCGGCTGAGGAGGCTGAGCGGCCAGAAGCTGCCAATGATGCTCCCAACTCCCCAGCCGGCTCCGATGACGGACGGGTTGAAAGTAGTAGCTCCAGCTACTTAACCGTATCGGAAGATAGCGAGGAGGCGGAGAGGCCTTCGTGGCAAAGCCGAAATGACCCTCTCATGATCGCCGTCTCCTTAAGGGACTGCGCCCTCATGCGGTCTTCCCTTCTAGACTTTATTACCAGGCGGCCGCTTTGTGAGGGGTACAAGATGACCGTGTCGGGGGAGTTCGGGACGGTCGTATGGGAAGATGACCAGCCCAATGCTAACATCTGGTTTGGATGCTACGAGGCGGCTTTCCTAGCCGGCGTCCGCTTCCCTCTTCATAACACAATCAGGGCCATACTTAAGGGGTATGGCCTTGGCATTTGGCAGCTCACCCTAAATTCTTGGGTGAATATTTTAGGGTACATCGCCGCCTGCGAGATGCAAGGTCTCAACCCCGGCTGGGAGACGTTTGCCCACATGCACTATTTGAGCCGGAGCCCAGGCGGCTGGAGGGCCTGGTATACCTTGACTACTCACCCCAAGTACATGATGACCTTGGACAAGCCGTCCAAGTGGTCGGACTGGAAGAACCGGTTCTACCTGGTCAAAGCTCCGTCTGAAGAGGAGAACAAGGAATACCGGACCTATAACCGGAAGCCAGAGCTTTTAGGACAAAAGTGCCGGCTGCCCCCTGTCCCTGATACCGACCGGGTGGCCATTCTGGACTCTGGTTTCTTCGAACTTACCTCTACCTCTCTCACATCCAGAGAGATAATAAGGGTACCCAAGAACTGGGTGCCCAAACACGAATTTTTCAAGGACGAGTGTTTCTTGTCCGCCTGCGGGCTTAGCAAAATGTGGAAAACCAAAGGTTACGAAACCTAGCCGGTTAATTTTGTTGCCGGCTCCCCTTTTTCTCTTGATTGCAATGTAATTCACATTTCTGACCGGATGTATTTTCGTTTTGCAGAAGAAGCTAAGAGAATTCTACCTTCCGCCAAGACACCCGCAAGGAAGGCTTCAAATATCCGCAAGGAAAATCTGGAGAAGAAACTTGCCGCTCAGGCGGCTAAAAAGGTTAGACCGCCTGACCTTCTCTATGGTTAACTTTGATGTTGTTTTGGCTAGTTATTTATCTAACCGCTTGTGGTCTTATTTCAGGACGGTGTTATTCCCCGTTCTTTACAAAAACAGATCCGGCAAAGGCCGTCTGTTGAGGAACCGACACTCAAGGTGCCGAGAACTGCTTCTACCGACCGGGCTACTACCGGCGGTAAATCAATAAAGACCCCAGGCGGGTCTAACACTGAGAAGGCCTTAGAGGCCACTCCAATAAGGACCGCAACCGGTCCATCTGCTTCTGGAAGCCAAAAGGCTTCCCAAAAAGGTACAAACCCTTTTGATCTCACATTGCTCGACATACCCATGCGGGTAAAATCGTACTCCTCTTCGCAGCCGGGAGATTCTCCGATCAGCCGGTTGTTCGTTGGTGGAGCTTACGCAGCATTCTCATCGTCTGTTTCTGGTGCAAATAACTCACCACGCTGGCCGGACGCTGCTCAATACGCCCGGGCCATGCTGAAAGCCGTCCCCCGGGACGAGAATGAGGCAATTCCTGGAATCAATACCTTCAATGCCGACCGGGTTATGGTCGACCTGGCCGATGTAAGTAATTGAGTACCCACCCGGCACATAATTTGTTATATACCCATTCGGTCTTTCAACTAATACCGGTTGTGTTGTTGTTGCAGGCACTGCTCCGCGTGGAGGGGCTTAAGAGGGCCTACATCCGCAAATAGGAAGAGGTAAGAAGAGCCAAACGTTCTGCGGATGACGCGCATAGCGTTGCTCATTATTCAATGATTGTGCATGACTTAGAGACTAAAGCTATAATCATGCAACAGGCGGATCAGGTCAAGTCCCTCCAAAAGGCCCTCTCGGAGCAAAAGCTCAAAATGGACAACCTCCAGGCGGCCCTGGATAACGCTGAAGAGGAGCTGAAAAAGCATGAAGAGCCCCTCAAACGGCTCCACCAGGCGGAAAAGGACAGCAAACGGCTGCAATCAGAGAATGACCGCCTGGTCAAGGAGGCTGCCGCTGCTCAGCGTAATTTCCAGTCCACTCTAGAGGCTGATTAGAGCCGGCTCATAGAGGAGAATGAGCAGGACTGCCAAAACCGAATGAAGAGGGCGTTCTCCATCATCCACCCGGGTGCAGACTACAACGTCTGGGAGCTCGCCTACAAATACGCAGACCTGACCATTCTGGCTGAAGAGGAGGGCAAGCCGGGGCCCGAACCGTATGAGCAATGGGTGGACGCCGAGTTCCAGCGTATGCAGGCGGAAGCGGCTGCTTTGGAGGCGACAGTCGAGGATGAGGATCCCGGCTCCGTTCCCAACACCGACCCAACTTATCCTGAGGGGAGCCAGGCTCAGGGCGACCGGGTAACAGTGAATGTAGAGTAGCAACGACCTCCCGGCCTGCGCGTCGTTCATTATCTTGTAATAGCGCCGGAAGGGTCGGACTACTCTGCTATTGTCTTCTATTTTGAGCATTAACATTTTCACCGGCTGTGCCGGTTTATCTTTTTGTAAACAATTTTAACATTTTCACCGGCTATGCCGGCTATTTCTTCTATACTTCAACCGGTTGGTCCGGTTTTTGAATGAATTTGCTTCTTTTCCTTTTTGCTGTTTTGAATGTTTTGAATGTCGCATATTTCTTGCTTTGATAAATTTACAAGGATAGCCAAGAAAACCCAGCCGGCATAACCGCCGTCTGTGTCTTCGCAAGCTAGGCAAAGAAATTTGTGAAGGTACAAAGAAATTTGCGAGGGTAGACAAGAGAACCCAGGCGGACAATTACCGTCTGAGTCTTTGCAAACTAGGCAAAGAAATTTGTGAAGGTAGGCAAAGAAATTTGCGAGGGTAGACAAGAGAATCCAGGCGGTACCATTACCGTCTAGATCTTCGCAAGCAACCCTACTTTTTGCCTTGTGTAAACCATGAATGTTTTTCCGCATGCTTTTTGAATGAATATGTTTCCGCATGACTTGTTGGGGTTAGGGTAGGTAATTGCCCCTGGATAGGAGACTGGTATAGATGAAATGGTGCCAGGTGGCTATCCATATGCTGTAGCGCAAATGCTAAAGTTTTTAACAACTGCCGGTTGGGTTTTCGCAAGAACACCCTTCATAGATTCTTGGCCTAACCCAGATGTTTGCCTACCTGCCTTCTCTTAGTTGATTAGGCGGGACATTAGATACCAACTGTCTGTTTTGGGATCAGCCTTAAATGGTACTCGAGCCAAAGAGGGGGCCGGATACATGTTTAGGAATGCTAACCCGCAATTCTTTAGTGCTATGGATCAATCAGGCGGTCAGGGCCGCCTGATTTTTGATCACTAGAACAATTTTCCACCCAAATGGGAGATGTTCTCTTCGATGAATTCACCCGAATGGGCGTCACCGGCTGGTTCATTAGATTTCCGGGCCCGCTTGTGTTGGGCACAAGACTGGGCGCATGGGAAATAAGTAAAGGGAGCCGCTTGTGTTAAGCACAAGAAATGGCGCATGCAAGCACTATATGTAGTAAATCTTTCTCATTAATTATATAGAAATATACAAGAACTATACAATTTCTAGAAGTAGTACTTTTTGAGATTATCTACATTCCAAGTTCTAGGCAGTTTTCTACCGTCTGGGGATTCCAGGCGGTATGTGCCGTCTCGTACTTCTTCAAATATCCGGTAAGGTCCCTCCCAATTTGGAGTCAGTTTTCCTTGTTCATTGGCCCTACCGGTTGCTTCCATTTTGCGAAGCACAAAATCTCCTACTTTCAGGGGTCGTTTGTGAACCCGCTTGTTGTAGGCTCGCGTCATTCTCAGGCGGTAAATCTCATGGCGCAAAGATGCGTTGCCCCTTTGCTCTGGGAGAGCGTCCAGTTCAAGCCGCATGGCTTCCCAGTTGGCTGCCTCATCATATAGCATGATGCGAAGCGTTGGCTCATAATGTTCAATGGGGAGCACCGCCTCAGTGCCGTATGTCATGAGAAATGGGGTTTCACCGGTTGCCCCTTTTTTAGTGGTCCGGATGGCCCAAAGGACATGAGGTAGTTCCTCTGCCCATAGTCCACCGGCTCTTTCCACCTTCTTCTTTATACCTTCTGAGATCAACTTATTGAAGGCCTCAACTTGACCGTTTGCCGGAGGACGGCCAACGGATGCAAAACAATGGGAGATTCCTTGGTCTCCCAACCAGCTCTTGAGGATAGGCGTTTCAAATTGAGGTCCATTATCAAAGACCATAGACATTGGAACCCCAAACCGGGTGATGACATTTCTCCAAATGAAGGAGATCACGTCTTTTGTTTTTATGCCTTTGACCGCCTCTGCTTCAACCCATTTGGTGAAGTAATCTACTGCCACCAAAATGTATCGGCGACCGCCTGATGCAGGCGTATACGGACCCAAAATGTCCATGCCCCATTTTGCGAACGGAACCGGACTATGGATGGCTCTCAAGTCAGTTGCCGGTCGATGTATCAGCCGGGCGAACTTTTGGCATTTATCACACCGTTTCACCAAATCCATGGCGTCTGCCTCAAGAGTGGGCCAAAAATAACCCTACCGTCTGGTTCTTCTTGCCAAGGACCTGCCGCCTATGTGTGAGGCACAAAAACCCGCGTGCAGATCCTCTAGAACCTCTCTTCCCTTTTCAGGGGTTATGCACTTTAGATACGGCTGTAGATAACCCTTCTGGAGAAGTTCTCCGTGATGCATAACGAAGCTTAGAGCTCGCTTCTTGAGCGCCATTGCTGCTGAAGGGTCATCCGGTAAGGTACCGTCTACCAGGTAAGCCCGGATGGGGTCCATCCAGGTGGCACTTCGGTCCAGGATACCTATGGGGTCATGATCAATGCTTCTTTTCTCAATGACTTCCCAGAAAACCGTTCTAGGTGCATCACAGGAGGCGGATGACGCCAGCTTGGAAAGGGCATCCGCCTGATTATTCTCGGAGCGGGGCACCTGACTTAGATGAAATTCGTCAAGCGACACGGCCTCATCTCTGACCTCCTGCATATATTTGATCATAGCCGAATGGGTGGCCTCGTAGTCACCATTGTACTGGCTAACAATCAATTGAGAGTCAGAGCAGGCGGCGATCTTTGTTGCCCCTACTGCCTTACACATGCGTATACCGGCTAGCAGGGCTTCATACTCTGCCTCATTATTAGAGGTTTGGAACCGGAACTGTAGTGCATACTCAAACTTATCCCCTTCCGGAGAATGACATATGACGCCTGCATCACAGCCGTTCACCGTAGAGCTACCGTCTACGGATAACTTCCAAACCTGATCAAGATTTTCTGGTTGCACCGGCCTAGTCATCTCGACAATGAAGTCGGCAAACGCCTGACCTTTCACTGCCCGCCTAGGTTCAAAAGTTATCTCAAGGCTCTGTATTTCAACAACCCACTTGATCATTCTGCCGGATGACTCGATGGTGGTCATTGGGCGCTTGAGCGGCTGGTCCGTATATACAATCACCTGGTGAGCCAAAAAGTAAGGTTTCAACCGTTTGACTGCAACTAACAGGGCCAACCCAAATTTCTCGATCATGGGGTACCGGAGTTCAACATTCTTAAGCACATGGCTGATGAAATACACCGGCAGCTGATTACCGTCTCTCTCAGCGAGGAGAATGGCACTGAGGGCATAATCAGAGACGGCGAGGTACATGTAAAAGACCTCCCGGGGCAGGGGATCACTAGCCTTGGCAACGAATGCAGATGTTGCTTTAGCTTTTGGTATGCCACTTCCGCCTCTTCTCCGCACTCAAATCTGGACCTCTTCCGGATGGCCTGGAAGAAGTAGAGGCACTTGTCACCTGACCGGCTGAGAAATCTTCCCAACGCCGCCAGGCAACCGGTCAATTTTCGGGCTTCTTTCACGGTGCGGGGAGACCGCATGTCAATGACCGCCTGCACTTTTTTCGGATTAGCCTCTATGCCCCTTTGATCGATCAAAAATCCGAGAAACTTCCCAGAATCAACACCAAATACACACTTCTTTGGGTTAAGCATGACCCGGTGCCGCTTGAGTGTGGTGAATGTTTCTCGGAGGTCCAGTAGGTGATCCGTTTGTAGCTTGGATTTGACTATCATGTCATCAATGTACGCCTCTACATTCCTGCCAATCTGATTGATGAAAACGGTATTAATCATGCGCTGGAATGTAGCCGGTGCATTCTTTAACCCAAACGACATCACCTTGTAACAAAATAACCCCTGATCAGTGACGAAGGCCGTCTTCTCTTGATCTTTCTTCCATAGGGGTATTTGGTGGAAACCGGAATAGGCATCCATGAAGCTCATCAGAGCATGACCGACTGTAGAATCGACCAGATTGTCGATCTTTGGAAGCGGGTAACTGTCCTTTGGGCATGCTCTGTTCAGATCTGTGTAGTCTACACACATCTGCCAGGTTCCATTCGGCTTTTTCACGAGGACAACGTTTGCTACCCAATCCGGGTAGTAGCATTGCCGGATGAACCCAGCTTCTAACAATTTTTTGACCTCAGCCGCTGCCGCCTAAGATCTCTCTTCACCGTGATCCCTCTATTTCTGCCTAACCGGCTTCTTTTTAGGATCCACGGCAAGCTTGTGAACAGCTAGATCCGGGCTGACGCCTGGCATCTCCTCCTCTTCAAAGGCAAAGATGTCTTTGAATTCTCTTAGAAGTTGGAGCAAGTCTACTCCCAGCCGTTCATAAGCAACCGTCCCAACCTTGACAGTTCTGTCAAGACGGCTGTCGTCTAAGACGACATCAATGCAGTCACCAGCCGGCTGAGGTCGTTGATCATCTGACCTTTCACCGGCTAGTGATTGCTATTTTTCTGATTTGACGGGGTCCGTCTGGCCCGCCTTTCTTTTCTTACCGGCTGCCCTTGGAGTCGGGACTGCTGCATCGCAGTTATCAAGGTCTACGGGGTTGTTGTCGCCGGCTGCCCCCATAGTAGGTGTGACGTCAGAGAGATAGCACTCCCTAGCCGTCCTCTGGTCCCCCTTGAGGGAACCGACTGTACCATCGTCCTTTTCAAATTTGACAAGCATGAGGGAGGGAACGATGACAACCTTTGATTCATTGAGGGTCGGACGGCCGAGAATCATGTTGTAGGCGGCAAGCTCTTCTACAACCAGGAATTTGATTACCATGTGGCGTCCTTCCCCCTTTTCACCCAGCCGGATGGGAGATCTATACTCCCTACCGGATGCACTACACCTCCCCCAAAACCACAAGCGGGTGGGGCGCCTGGTGCATGCTACTGGATTTGTACTTGAGCTTGGTCAAGCACTGATAGCTGATTAGGTCAGACGAGCTCCCGGTATCTATTAGGATCCGGCCAACTCTCTGATTGGCAACCTTGCATTCAATGACTATGGGGTCATCGTGAGGCCGTCTGACCTTTCCCCGGTCCTTTTCAGAAATAAGGACCTCAGGAAATATGTCTGTCGACGCCCCGGTCTCCTCAACCGAGTTAACCAGTTTCCTGATGTTATCTTTGGTGCCTCGGATAGTGGGACCCCCGCCGGCAAAGCCACCTGCTATTGTGAAGATAATCTCTTCATCCGTTTCTGAATTTGCAAGAACATCTTTTGCCGCCTGCCATTTCTTGGCCAGGGTGTTGCCCTTGGCTTTGGGCAGATAAGACTTTAGGGCCCCTTCATCGGCCAGACCGTCTAATAGCCGCCTGAGGCTATAGCAACCATTAGTGTCATGGCCAACATCCTCATGGTACTGGCAGTATTTGCTTTTGTCCCGGCTGCCTACTGGACTTTTCATAACAGCCGGCTTGTCGAGAGACATCCGGTCCTTGATCTCCATGAGGATGGAGGAGCAGCCCTTTGCGAACTCATACTTGGGGACGTACGGTTCAGATTTCCGTCTGAGCTTCTGAGCCAGCTGACCAGATCGGTCTGCCGCCCAGACCTCTTTTCTCTTCTTTTCTTCCTTTTTAGCTGGTTGTTGTTGTTGCCGGCTGTCTCTTTTGTCAGATTTTTTGAACTCCGACGGCTGCTTTACAGCACAAAGCTCCGTCGCCTGTATGTAGGCTTCAACTTCCATTAACGCCTCTTGGAGGGTGGCTACCCTTTTCCGGACGAGGTCAAACTTGAAAGTCGACCCATCCTTCAGACCTTTAAAGAAGTCTGTGTAAGCAACCTCATTAGACAGTCCTTGAATCTGAATTCTCATCAGATTGAACCGCCTGACATACGACCGGAGTCCTTCTCTGTCACCCTGCTGTATTGCCCCCAGATCGAGGCTTGTCTTTTTAGCCGGGATGTTCATTGAGAAGTTTGACGTAAACAAGTACGCCAAGATCTTGAAGCTGTTGATGCATCCGGCTGGTAAGTTACCAAACCACCGTTGGGCAATGCCCTTCAGGGTAGCCGGGAAGCATCGGCACCAGACGACATCATCCAACCCCTGTAGGTACATGAGGTTGGAATAAGCCATTAAATGATCTTCTGGGTTGGAGGTACCATCATAGGCCCCTACCAACACGTTTTTTTATCTTGGCCAGCTGTGCCGCCTGGGTTATCTCAGGGGAGAACGCCGAGGTCTGTTCTCCCAGATTTAGCAGGCGCTGCTGCCAATCCATGTGTTGGAACGGCTGCTGCACATTTCTGCCAAACGGACCCGTTTGGGTAAAAGGGGATCCACCCAGCCCATTCGGCAAACCGAACAGACCAGGTTGGATCACTTTGGGTCCAGACCGGGCGGATGGTTCGCCTGTCTAACTCCCTAGACTTGTTCCCGTACGCCTGTTAGAGGTGTCACGGAAACTGTCTGGAAAGGTCGACGTTGAAGCCGACGCAGACGCCAGACTTCTCTTTTCTTGGAGAAACGTCCGGGCGTTAGAGAATATCTTTTTTGAACCATCCGGCTGTAAATGCCGGGTGGGTTTTCTGGGTTCCGCTTGTGGGAAGCGGAGCCGGTTTTGATCGAACTTGAGGCCCTCCCCCTCCTTCGGCTTTGGATGAGGGGTAGGGACCCGGTCTTTAATAGCCTTCTTGCTAGAAGAAGGCTTCTTGGCCGGCTGACTTTTCTTGGGAGTAGCTGACCGAATAAGGCTCTGGATTTCGCCTTTGAAACTATTCATGAAAGTCATGAGTTCGTTCCTTGTGACGGGAGCAGAGCCCTCTGCCGCCTGTGCATCTCCTACCGGGTTGCCGGCTGGGTTGCTTGGATCAGCTTGGATGTTTTCCCGTTCCTTCTTATCCCTGGAACGGGTGTGCTTTGTTCTGAAGGACCCGTCTGGGGCCACATAGGTGTTGAGTTCGTACTCATCACCGCTTTCATGGTCTGTTTGGACCTCAGGCTCAGCCGATGGCCGCCTGTCCTGATCTGATGGTACAGGGTTAGAAGCCATCTCAGAAGTACTCTCCCCACAGACGGCGCCAAATGTTTCAGGGTTTTTTGATGTGTCCTGCGGGAGAGTTACAATTCCAAGAATGCCCTTCGATCGCCTGTACCTACAAAACCACGAAGACTCCGGTTTGGTGGAGCTCCGCCTCCGACGATCAAGTCAGTGATGTACGGGAGGAAGAAAGTGCGTAAAAAGGGTAATTACTTCTCGCGTGATGGGATAATTCCGCAATTAAGATTGCTCGGTTTTTGTGTAAAATGTATTTATGATGGTATTCAATGCCAATTGAATGTAAGTGAATTCTTTTAGAAGGAATTGAATATCCCCCCCATTAATGAGGATTTTCCCACTATTTATAGTGGGGAGCATTGGTTCCCCATTTAGGGTTCCTAGGACACGTGGCAGCAGGGGATTAGAGCCCTGCTGACCAATGGCGAGATGCCACGTGTCGCGCTGCCATTGGGCCACGTGGCTGGGGTAAAATTACCCCAAACAGAAGATATAATCTTGGTATTTTACACAAGTATGAAAGTTGGAAAATTTTTCATTAGATGATTAGTTTTTTTTTTCCAACTCCTATTTGTCAAATCCATTATTAATTTGCATATTGGCAAGATTAATTATGAACATAGCTCATTTTATTTTAAGCATAAAGAAAGACCTATTTTTGTTCAAAATAATTTTTTTTGGATAATTTAGGCTTGTGCACCAATAAAAATAAGTTTATTTAAGTCTTATTTTATTTTATTTTATTTTTCCTCAAATTAATTCTAAAATGTAATTTAGAATTAATTTTGTCACACACAAATTGGAATTAAATTCCGAGAAATGGCATGCAAATCAAGGCAAAACACCCAAGCGCCACCAAGGCTAGCCGGGCTGCCTAGCAGCCCACATGTGGCTGCCTATGGTGCGCACAGGGGTGTGCCATGGTGATGCTGTGCGCTGCTGTGTGGCGGGGAGGCTTGGGGCTGATGTGCGTGGAGCAGTGGCAGGGGGCTGGCTTGCGAGGGGATGCTGCTGGGCAGCATGACAGCAAGCACCAGCCTAGCGCACCACTTGCTGGCAGGTGCCAGCTTGCTAGCCAGCATGCGTAGCATGCCTGGCAGGCTGCTGGTGCTAGCAGCGTGGCTTGCTGTGCTGGGCGCAGCATGCTAGCATCACGCACCACAGCACAAGGCATAGGTTGCCTAGCAGCCATGGTGCGCACCCACCAAGCACTTGTGTGGGATTTTTGCTTGATTTTGAGCTATACAATTTTGCGAAAATTTTGCCGTTTTTTTAATTATTTATGTAATTATTTTAATGAGGTTAGACCTCGATTTTTCCGGCTTTTGCAAAATTTTTGATTTTGATAAATTATGGGTTATGCCGACTTAATTAATTGGATTAATTAAGTATGGATGCGGAATTTAGTGGGAGCTTAATTAATTACGTGAGCTTTTTGCTTTTACAAATAATGGATTAAACAACTTTGACTAGTTTTAATTAGGCGCGTTAATCGGATTAACCACCTAAGTTAGTTACTAGTTTTGTGTGTTTAATTATGTATTTCGTAAAATTGCATGGGCCATTCACAAATAGTGAATGGGTGAATGGAAGATTGTTTTCAAAACAGGTTATTGAAAATGGCAACTAGTGGGGCCCGACTAGGATAGAAAATACGGACTGCGTTCCGTTATGTATTTTTGTAAATCTAAATACGGTCTGCGAACCGTTAAGTATTTTTGTACTATTAGATTAATCTTAGTTGTTCTAGCTAGTTTATTTTATTTTGGCCAAGATGTCTCAAGACGGCGTTTCGATGAAGACGAGCCAAGATGAAGACCCATGGAAATTGAAGATTTCAAGGGGTCATGCTAGTTGCCAAGTGCATCTATTTTATGCTTTATATATTGTTGTTATATATGAATGTTAGATGCATGTCTAGGATTTCTATATGTTGCGACGATTAGTTAAGTTCACTTAAATCAACCAACATAGAAACCCTAGGTCCCTTAATAATATTGAGCTAAAATTTGCCGTTCCAAGAACAACACTCACCGAACTAATGCGCGTACGTGATGGGCTACGCCAAATCGAGACATCACTACTTCCCTAGGAACGTAAGGTATACTAGGTATACAAGTTGTCTTGGTTAAGCTCAACGATATCAGTAAGGAGTCCTTAGATGTCGTGGCAAAAGAGATAAAATGTCAAGTATGCATTAGATGCGACATTTTATCAAACCGAGAGTAGCTTGGAGCTATTAGCAATTGGATTGCTTACCTTAAGATATTTAATGGTTAAGACAAGCGAAAGCATGCTTGACCATTTCTTGATCTTTGGGAGCTCGGAATCATTTTATTCTCGCCCATAAGGGACAATCTTAAAATGCGTGGATAAAATGTTCAATAAGTGTGAATAAGTGCATGAACGCTTTAAATTTCAACTTATTGATGTATGAATGGTTTTTCATTTCAAATTCTTTCAATTGTAGAACTCATGTCTGCAAGTAACTCGAACAACAACCAAATGTGCCCGGAACTCCCCGAAAAGTTGGCCTTTTCCTTAAACTTGGTCAACTTCAAGGAATGGAGGAGGAACTCAGGAGAACTCTCCGGAATTGTTCCTTGGAGTATACTCTTGATACTCCCATTCCAAGCTTCTTTGCCAAAGGGATCATGACCGATGAGGCTCATGAAGAATGGTCTTCCAATTTCAAAAAGGTCTCACGACTTATGGCAAATTCCATCCCGGAAGATTGGAAGGAAAGTCTTACCTCCTATCTCCCGGACACGTTCCTCAAAGCACTTGAGGACGTTGTCAATGTAAGAGTCACCAAGAGTGACAATGACAACTTTGATGGCCTCGTGTTTGACTTGACTAGGTCACTCTCAAAGATGAGGATAAAGCCACCCAATGTGGGATGTCTTGCTAAGGAAAGGCGCCGGCTTTGGACAAAGGTCTACAATGCCAAATTGAGACCCGGCATGCCCCTCCGACCTCATGTGCTTGGAATGACTAGACTCTTCAAACACATGCAGCTTCTCGAAATCCCATTGGAAGATGAGATGGCGGGGCATATCTTGCTTGCTTCACTCCACTCGGGCTATGATGCACTTAGAGTGCATATAGTTACGGGAAAGGAGACACGCTCCCTCAAGGAGGTGGTGCAACTTCTTAGCCAAGCCACCCGCCTATGGAATGACCAAAAGGCTTTAAAGAAGGTTGGTGTTGTTTTTATATGATTTGGTTTAAATTATGTTTAAAAGAAGATTCAGTGGGTTATGTTAGATGTTTAAAAGGAAAAAACTGGTCTTAAATTTGAATTGTTCATTTATATAGATATAATGAAACAGAATATATAGGTATTTGAAAATGACAAAAAATTCCTTTTATTGTGTTATTATATGTTTTAGTTTCCCTTTTAAAATATGTAGTTAGGTTTTGATAATGATTTAACTTTAATTTTTTGTACAGAGATGGAGAATGCAGATGAACTTGAGATAGCAATTGCGAAATATAAAAGTTTTTGTCGAGTTCATAAACGTATCATGGAGGTGCTGAAATTAAGTATTTTGGTGATGGAAAAAGATATTTTACAGAAGAAGGCTGAGGTTGATTTGGTGCTGAAGAATGCAGCAAATGGTGTGCAAAATGCAATTGATGAAGCACCTATTGTGGTGAACAACCTTGTTAAATTCTTAAATTGGGTGGAGGAGGTCACAATTGAAGGTACTTCACAGTTTAGAAGATTAAAAAAAGATAAGAAGAAAGAAAAGGAGAAATTGGAATTGGTGTTGAGGAGGTATAACAAAAAGGCAATTTATAGGTGATAGTAAATTGTTTTGGATAAGTAGAATGTAGTTGTAGTTAACAATATGTTAGTTAGATTTAAGTATGAAATTATCTAGGGTGCAAGTTTTGTAAAAAATATGGAAGTGAATATTTAATTATATATTTTATCCCAAATTTGAAAATGTTTATTGAATGATAAGTATGATATTAATGAAATACTTATGTTTTGACAAATTTGTAGTTGGATTGAAATAGATATTTTGTATGTTTTTGTTAACAGAAGATTTAGATTTGTTTTCTCTTTGTTCATTATTATTAAAAGAATTTTGTTATTATCGTGTTTTACGATTTTTCTAATGAAAATCAATATATTTAACTGTGGTATCTTTTTATCATTTGTCTTAATTTGATTTCATGAATTATTCTTCTTTCATCATTGTTCTGTACTATCGCTAATAAATTAAATGCTCATCTTTATTGCTAAATAGTGAATTCTTAAGCTAATTACTTTGATTTCAGAATTAGGGCAAATAGCTCAAATCCATTATTTTAGTAAACAATTTCTTAAGCTGACACTATGTTTTGGGTTTTAGATGTTCATATCTCTTTGGTTTTGGATCGGCTAATGGAATTTGAGCATTAGGTTTTTATTACAAATTTTGTTTGCAATGTTGGTTAATCCGTTATGGAGGATTTAGAGTTGGTTGAATCATTTAAGAGTTGAGAAATCCGGAATTATTTGAGAATGTGCTGTGACTAATTGACAATGATGTGAATCATATCCTCTATACCCATTTTAAAATTATTATTACAAGTGTAAGGAACAACAATGTTACAGTACACATATTTTAAAATTGAACTTAAACCGTTGTTGAACCTCTATTTCTCGAAACTAGCTCAACCAAATGCAAAAAAAAAACGCCCTTAATATGAAAGAACTTATCAATTGTGAATTAAGAATTAATACCTTGAACCCAGTCTTTTGTACAGTTTTAAAATTATTAAGTGCTCAAGCACCAGTTTGATTTTGTGAAAATTGTTAGAAACTCATCTAATTTTTAGTAGCACCCTTATATAAAATTATGAATTGAACCCAAATATAAAACTTGATGATGTTATTGACCTTTGCAGTTATAAAGCATCGATTTTTTGAGGCCTAAGAACAACATCAGAAAGAGTCTCAAATTAATCACAAGATATCATTAAATTTTTACAGTTTATTCATTTTAAAATTTTGTCATTCTAATATACCTGTTGTTTTTTTCTCACATGTTCTTTTATTGTTGAATCCTTTTACATTTGAATATATATTTGCAATTGGTCCTTTCCTCATTATTAGGGGTATACTCTGTTTTAATTTTTTCCCATTTAATTGTTGGTTGTTGTTTATTGTATTATAATAGTATATATAATCTTTTACATTTTTTTTTGATTTAAACTATTGTTAAAAAAATGTACTAAGGAAATATACGATTATCCAAAATGTCACGTGTATTAAGATGATTAATAATATGTAACTTTGTAATGATATTGCATTCTTTAACAACGAGTGCTAATGTGTGGACATATGTTTCATAAATAACCTTTATAAAGAGAGAGTAATGAGCCAAAATTCTATAGTGTTATTTTGAAGGTGTACGGGTTTAGTAGCTTTAATTTTTGTATTTATTTATTCTCATTAATTAATTATTCTTTAATATTGTACGAAAAATTATTTTCAAAGTTTACTTTTTTTATAACTAACTTTAGGTTGAATAAATTTCGTAGGCATAACATATTCTTCCTCATATGTAACTGTAGGTTAAGCAAATCAAGTTTAAAGTAAGTAGAATATATGTTTTTCTCATACCATATTTATATACAAGTCTATTTCCATTACCACCATTAATTGGAGTGAATGTTGTGAGGATTCTAGAATGAGTTGATTAATGATTGTTAAACTTTTGATGTTAAAAGGGCGAGTCTCCAGTTTGATATTAATTACAAGAGGTTTTGCTGGAGTTCCTTCTCTTTGTTAAGATTGGATAATATAGAAATTAGACTATTCAACAATCTTTATAAACACATCTTTTGTTTTCTTATTTACACAACTTGCAATTTTTTTCCCCTTCTTATTTAGCTTATCGATTCCAAATTTCTGATAAGGGGTATATGATGTATGTGCAGTTGCAGTTGATGTTGCCTGAGTTAGATTCCATGCATTTAGAATTCATGTTTTAGAACTGGTGACTTAGAAGTTCAATCGAGGTACTCAGATAATATACATAGAATGACGCGTAATTCAGAAGTGTCTTTGAATACTGTAATAGAGGGGTGCACAAACTGGGAACAATCATCTGCCAATTCTTCGCAGGTGTCTATACAAGAATGTGAAGCACCGTAAGTCTCTATGTTTGTCTGCCTTATGTTGTAGATTATTTGTTATTTATATGTATACTTTATTATACGCAGATACAATTCCAGTAAGCGTAGGAAGCTTGAACATCGTTCGCGTAGATCACAGACATACAGTGGGAGTACTACAAGTAATTATGTCTATTAGATTTCAATATAATAATTTACATCATTCTCAATATAGTTATATCCAGCTTTTACAAATTTCAAAGTATATTTAACTCTTTAAAATGGTATCTAAATCCTAATAGAACAAGTAGTTTAACATAAATGTTCAAAATAGAGCCCACGAAATAGTATATGGTTAAACCTTTTGTAGGAAGTGGTTTTGAATGGGAGCAAGTTTCTTAACAGTAGAGAAAGAGAAAGAGTAGAAGAATGGTAAAGAAGAAGATGGTGAATTCTCCAATGGCGACAATCATTTTTTCCCTGATTATTAAGTATTTTTGTGCATTACGTGTTTAATATCATCTAATACGTTTATTGTTTTAGGAGATTGTTATTAATATTAATTGTTATGAATTATCAAATAAAGTGGGGAGTTCTTCACATACATGTCATCAACGTAAAACCAAACGTAAATGTTGTTTTGAACAAACTTCAATTGCTAATATGCCAAGGTATTCAATGAACTACCGAAAATGTGAAAGTCTACACTATGAAGCTGTTTTTATTTATACATTATCATTTTTCGTGTAGGGTTGATGGAAAATGCTGTAAAAAAAACCCGTACAGAAGGTAGGTATTATAATCTTACATTGTGATTATTTAAACCAGTTTACTTAATCTTTCAGATGATACTTATTACATGCACATATTATTAATTTAGATATGTCCAGCTTGTACAAATTCCAAAGTATATTTACCTCTTTAATTTGGTATTAAAATCCTAATAGAACAAGTAGCCTAACATAAATGCTCAAAATAAAGCCCACAAAATATTATATGGTTAAACCTTTTGAAGGATGTGGTTTTGAATGGGAACAAGTTTCTTTAGAGTAGAGATACAAAAAAGAGTAGAAGAATGGTGAAGAAGAAGATGGCGAATTTTCCAATGGCAGAAACTCCTAAAACCTATTTTCCTACATTTCCAGATTATCGTTTTTTGCAACATTTTATCATTAGATCTGCTTAGTTTTTGACAATCGTTTTTTTTCCTGATTATTAAGTATCTTTGTGGATTACGTGTTTAATATCATATAATACGTTTATTCTTTCAGTATATTGTTATTAATATTACTTGTTATGAATTATTAGATAAAGTGGGGAGTTCTTCACATACATGTCATCAACGTAAAAGTAACCGAAAACGGTTTTTTGAACAAACTTCAACTGCTAATGTGCCCTAGGTATTCACTAAACTACTGAAAATGTGAAAGACTACAGTATGAATTTGTTTTTATTAATATATTATCATTTTTCGTGTAGGGTTGATGAAAAATGCTATAAAAAAACCCGTACAGAAGGTAGGTGTTATAATTTTAGACTGTGATTATTTAAACCAGTTTACTTAACGTTTCAACACAGATGATACTTATTATATGCAAATATTATTAATTTTTTTTTAATTGACAGTTATACCTCCTGCTACCATAGGGCAACTCCACCAAAAGGTCCTCTTGTCCTCGGGAATGTACACTATTGTTTGCATTGTAATGCAAAGAAATTCACGTATGAATCTCCACACTTTTGTTGTTGCGATGGAGAGGTTGTGATTGCAGCTAATGAATTTCCTGATGAGTTATGCCGCTTATTTATTTCACAAGAAGAAGATGCTAAAAATTTCCAACAGTATAGCCGAATGTATAACAACCTTTTTGCTTTTAGTTCTATACGCGGCAAAACTGAGTCAACAACACATAAAGGGATATATGTATTCAAAATGCATGGGCAGATATATCACTGTGTTCTAGATCTACTACCTGATGGTAATAGTCCTAAATACCTACAAATCTATTTTTATGATGGCCAACACGAAGTTCAAAATCGAGTTAAATGTTTTCCAGAAGTACGGGAAGATGCTTTCAACAGTTTATTGTCGATATGTATGTCAAGATAGAAAATACAAGGCTCGATTACCTAAGAAACAATCAAGATATAATAAGAGATGATCTTTATCAAGGTATTCTTGATAGTGTGACGAGTGGACAAACAGATGCTTCAAAAATTGGACATCTTGTTGTTTTGCCTCCATCGTTCCTCGGCTGTTCTAGAGATCTTAAACTCCGGTATCTAAATGCTATGGCATTAGTTCAAAGGTATGGCAAGCCAGATCTTTTTATTACCATGACATGCAATGCAAACTGGCCAGAAATAAAGACTAAACTACAACCTGGAGAGAAAGCACAAGATAGACCAGATATAGTGGCTCGGATATTCCGTGCTAAACTATTGGCGCTAAAAAAACAGATTATGAAGGAAAAAGTCTTCGGTGAAGTGGCAGCAATGATCTACGTTGTTGAGTTTCAAAAGAGAGGATTACCACATGCACATTTCTTAATAATATTGAAATTTAACTTCAAAATACGAGGACCAACAGAGTATGGCAAATTTGTTTCTGCTGAAATATCATCACTTCATAATCCTCTTCGACGTAAAGTTGTCTTGACTCATATGATGCATGGACCATGCGGTAAGCTGAATCCAAGATGCCCTTGCATGAAAATGGATGGGAGAAAATTAGTATGTAAATGGGTATCCGAAGGACTACATAGCAGAAACAACAAACAACAAGGATGAATATCCTGTATATAGAAGAAGACAGACAGGTGAAAAAGTGAAAATTAGACAAGCTGAGCTAGATAACCAATGGGTAGTACCGTACAATCCGTATTTACTACTCATGTTTGACTGTCATATAAATGTTGTGGTATGCTCAACTATCAAAGTAGTCAAATATCTGTACAAGTACGTTTACAAAGGGCATGATCGAATCTCATTCAAGATATCTGCCACAGATGATAATAAAGTTGATGAAATTGAACAATTTCAATCTAGCAGGTTGGTATTGATTATTGAATTTGCATTATTTGGTTCTGTTTTCTATAGTTTCAAATATATCACTAGAATTGAACGATTTCAAATTAGCTGGTGGGTATCACCGTGTGAAGGATTTTGGCGAATATTTGGGTTTGATTTGTATGAAATCTATCCTCCCGACATACCGTTGCCTGTACACCTACCAAACATGCAATCCATTGCTGTAAGACCACATGAAAAATCTGACACGGGTAGTGAGAGATCGAAAGCGTTCACGAACACCATTGACAGAATACTTCACAATGAATGCGACCGTTAGTGGTGGCACCAATATTTTATATGGCGAATTCCCAGAGCACTACAGATGGGATGCAGCTACAAAGGAGTGGGTTTAAAGGAAAACAACACTCATTGTTGTTGGAAGGATAGCATTTGTCCTACCTGCTGAAGGTGAACGTTATTTCCTCCGACTTTTACTGCTTAACATCAGAAATTCAAAAACTTTTTTAGACTTACGCACGGTTGATAATTATGTCTGTGCTACATTTCAAGAGGCTGCCAAACGACTTGGTCTTTTAGAAGATGACGATGCTGCATCTATATGCTTAGCCGAACCTGCAGAAGTACAGTTACCAGATGCTTTGAGACGACTTTTTGCAACAGTTCTGATTTTCTGTCAACCAAGTGATCTATATGCTTTATGGGATAAATTTTACACAACATTATCAGAAGATTTCAGGTATAAATTTAAGGGTTGTACCGAAAAAATCAAGCAGCTCACTGTTAGTTTGTTAGAACAACATCTTGAATCAATGGGAAAATCACTCAAAAGTTTTGGGCTAGAACATCTAAGCTATACTCTTGGTGCTGATTTTAGAAAAACAAGAGATATAGAAGATGCCCTAAATATAGCTATTCCTCATGAATTCATAACTACTAAAGAACGTTTGAATGCAGCTCAATTGTAAGCATTTGATTCCATTATGAAACACATACATGAAGGAAATGGAGGTGCTTTTTTCATTGATGGACCAGGTGGTACAGGGAAGACCTTTTTATACAATTGTTTATAAGCAGAAATTCGTATGATGAATAAAATTGTATTGCCAACTGCAACATCTGGAATAGCAGCATCAAATCTTCCTTCAGGGAGAACAGCTCATTCAAGATTTAAAATAACTGTTGATCATGAGAACTCTTTCACATGTGATGTGCCAAAACAAGGTAGTTTAGTACAGTTAATAAAAGAGACGACTTTGATTATTTGGGATGAACCTTCTATGGCAAATTTACAGGCCCTAGATTTGCTGCTACAGGATATATGTGAAAATACAACACTTTTTGGTGGTAAGCTCGTTATTCTTTGCGGAGATTTTAGACAGGTTATACCAGTTGTACCTCATAAGTCCTTAAGACAGGTTGTTGAAGCAAGCATAGTGACTTCATATATCTGGACATTTCTGAAAAGATTCAAACTAACAGAAAACCAGCGAGCTCGTGTAGATCCTGCATTCTGTTCATTTTTGTTATCTTTTGGCAATGGTGAATTACAAACAAATGAATGTGATTATATAAAACTTCCTGATGGAATGGTTCGACACTTGATCATGGAAAGAGATCCTATTTTGGAGATTATAAATGCAACATTTCCAGAAGTTGAGAAAGGAACAATAACGTCAGATATCTTTGCAAATAGGGCTATTTTAACTCCGATGAATGATGATGTGGATTTGGTGAATTCAGTTTTAATTGATCAGCTCCCAGGAAAAACAGTGACTTATAAAAGTTTTGATGTAATGCTCAATGACACATGCAACATTTATGCGATAGAGTTTAT
This sequence comes from Chenopodium quinoa, assembly GCF_001683475.1. Lineage (NCBI taxonomy): Eukaryota > Viridiplantae > Streptophyta > Magnoliopsida > Caryophyllales > Amaranthaceae > Chenopodium > Chenopodium quinoa. The sequence continues at coordinate 2,810,872 of NW_018744895.1, forward strand.
AAATAAACTTTGTCCAGGAGGAATGAGTCCCCATGAGCTCGTCCTGAAGAAGGATTGTCCAGTAATTTTGTTACGCAACATAATGCCTTCTGATGGACTCTGTAATGGTACAAGACTGATTTGTGAGACTTTTCTACCCAACATTATTGTCTGTGAAATTTCTGTTGGACAATACAAGGGTACGACTATTTTTGTGCATCGGGCAAATCTACGCCCTCCAGCAAATAACAGCTATCCCTTTGCTTTTGAAAGGAAACAATTTCCAATTAAATTATGTTTTGCCATGACAATTAATAAATCACAAGGGCAGACATTGAATCAAGTATCAATATATCTTCCTCGGCCGTGTTTTTCTCATGGTCAGTTGTATGTGGCTCTATCTCGGGCTAAAAAGGCTAAAGATGTTGTGGTATATACCACCAAACCACATGAAGGGTATCACTTGAATTCAGTTAGAAATGTAGTATCTTATGATATTTTGAAGTATTCGTAAATAATTTAGCATTAGATATTTAAGTTGTTGTTTAATGTTATCGGTACAATGTTATTTGTTGAAATATCTTATTCTTATATAAATAATGTGCAATCATAAACAGAAATTACATTGTACACAGAATTATTGCATATGTTTTTAATCATCACAACAAAGTGATATATATTTGCCAACTTCATCACCTTTGATTTTGAAAGCAGACCTTTTGGAATCCTTTATAATTTCTATTGTACCCATTAAATTGTATCATTTGAATTTTCTTAAAAAGGAAATGTATAATTAAAGTTGAAATGATTAAAGGTATTACAAATTTAAAACTACAGGTTTTCAAATGTAATGCTTAAAAGATATAGTAACATAGAGTTTTAATTTAATAAGTACTATGTACATCTATATTTATGTACTTTATAGTGATTATAAATACTAATTTGTTTCCAGTATTATTAAAAAACAATGAGCGAAATTCTAAAATGCTATAAAAATTGGCGATTGCACAATCTGGTGCCGAATTTGGAGATTCCACAATTTGGTGCCGAACAAGCAGTTTGATGAACAACATGGCCCTGGATGGTGGCTAATCGAATCCCGAAGAGGGATCTTGGCCACTTGGCCGAATGACAACCTTCGATAAAGATTGGAAGGGTCAATGGATTTAGGTGAGGGCTTCGTCTGAAGAGGAGCATCCGAATCATTTTGGAGGGCCGAGACATTCGAGAAGGCTTGACAAAAATATGTCTGCTATCGATCCTGATGAATTCTCGGCCAAAGATCTGCAGCTGCTGAAGCTCTTGGATAAAGTGGGAACATGAAGACGAGGCCGACAATTATACATTTCGGCCACTTGGCTACCCTGCTACCAATATATCTTCCAGTAGAAGATATTAGCTGTTGTCGGCCTCAGCCGAAAGTACCGAAATGGTAAGAATTTCGGCTCGGGCCGAAGGCTCGTATTTGTCCTTTTGTTATTTTTTTTACTCCTTTCTTTTTGGATTTTCAGAGCTGCATGAGACAAACTGCGGCTTGAACTATAGACAGCTGGGAATCAACGCCGAGAGAAAAGTGATGAGTAGAAATCCTCAGATAACTCCTCCTTCCGAGAGAGCCCCTTCGCTGCGCGTGTCTCAGCTTGACATAGTTAGTCAAACTGAATACTCCAAACGGTTCTAGACCCGTGCCAAATGTGTCCGAAGAAAAAGAGGAATTTGTCCATTTTTCGGGGGGGGGGGGGGGGAGGGGCGCGTAAACACCCTCTTCTTCCTGTTTAGTCTCCTTCGTTTTGGAAGTTTTTTCTATTTCTACATCCGATGGTTTGAGGACCATTTTAATAGTGTCTGGACAAACCACCATAACCAATGTTCATCTAAGGAGAGGGGAAATACAATCCTCGGGAAACTCACATGACCTCTCCCTGCCTCATCCGAATCATTTTGGAGGGTCGAGACATTCGAGAAGGCATTACAAAAATAGGTCTGCTGTCGGTCCTGATGAATTCTCGGCCGACAATAATACATTCCGGCCACTGGGCTACCCAGTTACCAACATATCTTCCAGGAGAAGATATTAGCTGCTATGGGCCTCAGCCGAAAGTACCGAAATGGTAAGAATTTTGACTCGGGCCGAAGGCTCGTATTTTTCCTTTTGTTATTTTTTTTCACTCCTTTCTTTTTGGATTTTCAGATCTGCATGAGACAAATTGCGGCTTGAACTATAGAAAACTGAGAATCAACGCCGAGAGAAAAATGACGAGTAGAAATCCTCAGATCACTCCTCCTTCTGAGAGAGCCCCTTCGCTGCGCGTGTCTCAGCTTGACATAGTCAGTCAAACTAAATACTCCAAGCAGAAGCCTTGGTATATGAACCATGACCCATTTTTCCTTTTGGGCCCTAAAGAGCAAGCTGTTTCTGCTGCTGCTGCTGCTGCTGCTGTGAGAGCCGGTGTTTTCGCGGCTAACTTTGAGGCCAAAAACGACTTGCTGAAAACTTCGGTAAGCACAAGTTTATCTCCTGCCTTGTTTTGCTTGAAATTTCTGTGTAAATCTTCGGCATTTAGATCTTTGTTTGAGTATGCATGTTATACTTAGCTTTTTAACTTAAAAGAATTTTGCTAAGTATATAATTTTGGATGCACGTTGTGCTCTATTTGTTCAGCTCGTGAGAGCTTTAAATAATTGTAGAACTTTGTAGCTTCTTATGATTTGCTTGATTTGCGTAAACCTATTAAGCATAAGGCTTCGGCTAAGTTATCTTTTACATATATATGATTTTTGTTTTTGCTTGGACCATGCTGATAACATACTTCTCCTCCCCCTTTTTCCTCTGCTGCAGGGTGACGACGTTGATCATTCTTTTTCGTACGAAGAAGACGAAGAAATGGCCAAAAAAACAAATGGGCGAGCTGTAGTCAACCCAGGCCAATTTCCTTTGGAGGAGTCTTCTCCATCGCTGAAAAGGTCTCGTCAAGGTGAGGCTCCAGCCAAAGTGGCTATGGAGAAGACTCCAGTTTTTTCCCCTAATAGGAACCAAGAAGAAGAGGTTCAGCAGAAGACTCCTTCTCCAATGTCTCGTCCTCTTCAACACTTGTCAGAACCTTTTGCCGAAGAAATTCAAAGACAGGCTAATGCCTTTATCACACATGTTGAGGACGACGATATGTTGATTCTGAAAGAGAGACCGGAAGGTTTCAAGGAGGCCGAAGAACGTGTCAAGGAGCTTATGGCTGATGAGATGGGGTTTGAGTCTGAAACGTGAATTCTAAAAGTTTTTGTCGAGTTCATAAGCGGTCCCTGATGCTGTACGGGACAGCTTGAAGGAAAAGCCGAAATTCGGCTGTTGAATTTTTTGGGGACTTATCTAGCCTTTCCGAGGTGGAAAGGGCCAAAATTTGGTCTGCCCGAGCTGCTGCTTGTGCGTCCGAACCCTTAGTTAGAGTGCCAGACCCCATTGACAAAAATTTCAAGCTTCTGACGCAGGTAATTTACTCAGAATGCTTTTGCTCGAATTTCTTCCAAGTATCTTCTTTCGGCTATTATTTATTTTAAGTTTAATTTTTAAGTGTAGGCCGTTCACAACCATGTGGTTACTGCTGGTTTGAACGAAGAACTGAAGAATAAGGCCGAGGCTGCTGAGCATCAGGCCCAAATGGCAGAGTTGAGGAAGAAGCATGCTGAGGACGTGGCTTCGGACAGTCACTCTCGGATGGAACAAATGACGGAGAGTTTCTGCACCTTTTGCCGAGAGATTGAGCAGTCCATCTTCCCTCATCTGGAGTAGGGTGAAGAGTTGATCCGCTCTTATGGAGTCGAGGATATTTTGAGTTTTAAGGTTCGGATCGAGAAAAGATTTCAGCAAGAGGCGGTCGCCCAAGAGCAACTGGCTAAGTAGCTGAATGAAAAAGCTATCCTAATCAAGCAAGAATCTGAGCAAAAATAGGCTCAGTTTGAAGCAGTGGTCAAACGCCTCAATGAATTGGTCTCGGCCAGAGACCTCTGTTTGACGGTTGTCCAAGATCAACTTCAAGCCGAGATGGATGCTTCTGCCAAAACTAAGGCTCATTTAGAGGGTGCGAGGGAGTTGCTAAAAACCCGGTTTTACACCCAAGAGCAATACAACAAAGGACATAAACACGAGCATCATGCATCAACATAAGATCACGATGTTTAAATGATCTACTAGTTAAAATTTTCCTTACCAAATGAATAAACCGTGGGAAGTCCAGAGCATTCTTGAAGACTATTTCTATACAAAATGGTACTATCATTAATACATTCCCAATCAGCTACTTCGTTCTTGGAAACCTCCTTGTCATTCAAGGGCCTTAACCTCACCAACACCAAGATCTTCTCCTTTCGGCCCGCCCCTCCGATCATCTTGTCCGAATTCTTCGACCCCTCGCCCACAATAGCCCCCATTCAACACCCAAAGCTGAATAATGTATCCATAATACAACAATCAGCAACACTAGTAACAACACAACTTATGCAATAAACACCCTAAAATAGGAAATAATTAGAAAATTTACAACAAAATTAACAACTCACTTTAGTAACCTTAGATTCTCCAAAAATCAACAAAGTCAGTTAATTGCTCACAAGAAAAGCATTGTCATCATTAAAATTTGGTGTATCAACAGCTCATAAAAGCAAATGAAGTACTTTTTTTTTTACCTTATTCTCTTCAAATAACACCCAAAAAACAAAAGAAAAGAGAGAGAGAGAAAAGGAAACTGATTATAGCAATTTTCTCACTTTTCTTAATCGGGTTTAATTAAATTAACTGGTAAAAAAACAACAAAATTAAACAATTAAGATTTATGAGACAGAAAAACACGGGGGTTTAGAGGTTATAATCATGGGATTAGGTTGATAATCATAAATCAAAAACTAATCAAGCTTTGCTTGATTTTTCCTTTTAAGTTTCCAAAAAAGGAAAAGAATAAATAAAAACCCAGCAATCTTAATAATAAAGCTTCTCCCTTTACTCTAAAGCAACCCACCCAAGCTTACACAGAATATGAAATCAAGATCGAAACTTTATGCATTAAAATAGCAATTAAGAAGTAATTAATTTCAAAATTAAAACAACAAGGGATCGGAATTTCAAAATCAGGCTGAAATCTTCCTTAAACATTGACAAACACTTCATTAATTTTTAGCTAAAAGAGAGAAGAGGGAAAGAATACCGTGCATGTGGCAGTGAGGAGAGGAGCGGTAGTCTTAAATCTCTTCTTAGCTATAATCTGAAATCCTAGAAATCGAAGCGCCGCAATGGATACCACGACCACCGTCACCACCACCATCACCTCCATAAACCCTAGAATACGAAGTCGATGATGATTCAAATCCTTTTTTACAAATTAATACCTAAAATCAAAAATATGAAAATAAAACAAAAGCCAAGAGGCAAACCCTAGATTGTAAAAGCGATAGTCGGTGATGATTTAAAAGAAAAAAAACAATTTACCCGAGAAGCTGATTCAATGGAGAACAAAAGGCTCAAAAGTCGTTTCAAGGAAGAGCTTAATGTACGGCTTCAATGGAGAATTCAAAATATAACTTGAATGGAAAGGATTCAGAGTACTGCTTCATTGGACCAGAGAGGAAAGGATTCAGAGTATTGCTTCAATGGACTTCAACGGATGACGGGTTCTCGAGGATGGAGAAGGCAGGTTGCAAAATTGGAGGAATCCCTAACCATATGAATTGAAGAAGGGGAATTTGGGGTTTTTTTAATTTGGAGATAAGAAAACTGCAGGGGTAAAATATTTGGACACTTTAATTTAGAATTTCAAAATTTTGGGTATAAAATACGGAGGGAAAGAAAAATATATTAAAAGTTTAGGAGCCGTTGTGTTAGCTCTTGTTGCCGTTGTATTAGCTTAATCTATTGCAATGGCATATAAGGGACCGTTGCAGTAGATATGATATATAATTGACTATTGTATTAGTTAATCCTACCGTTGCAATAGGCTATCTATTGCGACGACATTGAATAGGGCGTCGCAATAGCTCATTTTTTGGCATTGCATTTGATCGAAAATGTAGTAGTGGATTCGGCCATACTTAATGAACACGTACACTAGGGTTGAATTTGTGGTGCAAACTTGTCGCCTAATTTATGGAAACACAATGTCACCACAAATTTTTGACTTTCTATAAAAAGGATTGCCCCCATATTTCCACTAGCCCCACATCATCCTCGTCTTCTTCTCCTTGTTACACCATACTTCATTTGTCCTCCATATAATGGCAAGATGCGCCCTCACATCATCTGGTATTTTTTCTTATTTGTATTTTGCTCCACCTACCGTAATTGTTTTGGAGATGGATTTCACTTCTTTCTAGTACCTTTTCAAAGATAATTCCAACGCAAACACATTCACTGTTCTTTCACATGAAACTATTGTCGTTTTAATTCTTAATCCAAATAGCCCTAACCATAACCAACTCAATAACCTACTAATTCGTAGGGGTGATGGTGACGGTGTGCTACGCCCAGCCCGCCTCCCCAACTACGACGACATTTACCCATTACAGAGTGAATTTCATGCATTCTTAAGATGGTGCCTAGGTTATTCCTTCAACCCTAATAACCTAGTTCCAGCGCTTCATGTGCTTGACCCTAAGCCGTATATCAACTTCAATGATCTTGTTATGGTACTAGATAACATGGGAATGAGGCTGTGTATGGGTACATATACAGATGCATTCTAAGTTATTAAAGTTCCTTCTTTCCCACATGTGTTACATTTGTGGGTAGTATACCACATACACAACCGATGCCATTCCTACATTCCACAAAATATAATTTACTCCTTTTCAAGGTGCGATTGCAGCTGGGTTGGTGTTCCTTGTGTGGCCATGCCAAATGACACCAACGTTTGTTGTTGGAATGTTAGGGGTCTTACGAGACCATTCTTTAATTTATTGCGCATTTCCAGGAACTATATGACTGCCACAAGCTTGGTGTTGGTGTGTTATTGGAAGCGCGACAGAGCATGATAATGTACAGGTCCTTGTTACCGCCCTTCCAGGTAATTACCTGCATGTTTTCTCCTCCGATAAGACTGAGTGGTGGGTTGGTCATACTTTGGAGGAATGACGTCATTGCCATTGATAAGCGGCGAATTCAATCAGATTATGTGAAAGCGGATATGTATTTCAAGGTTATCTATATCGAATTCTATGTTCTGTTGATTAATTTGTAAACGTATTTTATTGTTTACGTATGAGATGCTCAGTAATAAACTAACTATATATATAAATAATGTTCATTTTTCAAGGACAACCTGTGAGGCGACCTTTGTTCTAATTGCAAGATCACGACATGTGCTCAATGAACATCGGTTAATTAATAATATTTCTTCGTTATGGCTTCACGTGTTTTTTAGCTCTTCCCAAAATAATGTCTGTTATGATCTATTTTCATGATTTCACTATGATGTTGTCAATGTATATTTAAGAAACTAAGATTTGGTGGTCGGAGAATGGTTCATGTGTTGTTTATTTGTTAATGGTTGCTTATCGTAACTTAGTTATGCGTATTTGTACTTTGATAAAATTTAGGTACCCTTGTACTAAGATTTATATAAAATAAGTTGTGTTATTATGTTACATTTGGTACAAACTGGTATTTACTATCTTAGCACACAATCCATAATCTTGCAAGTAGTACCACAAATTTGAACAAGAAAGTACCTTAAAAATAAACAACAATGGTGTTTCATATAATTTTGATATTGGGGATGCAACCTTGTTCATATATTTCAGTTAATTCATACAATTTAGACCTAAATTACTAACTAGATTACATGATTGAATAAAAACCACGATGTTATGGAAATGACTACCACCAAAACAAGCAAATTTGTCCTAATTGATAAACTAATGTCATGGTTACAAATTGACTCAAGTAAGGTTCTCATTCTTTGTATCTCAGACCGTACTTCACAAATTTCATTAGACAAAGCTTCATTGATCCATTGTAGATGGGCTAGTTATTCCACCCCCGATCTTTCAATGCTCCGATTTTCTGCTGCAATATCATCTTCCCACACAAAGAAACCACAATCCCTGGTTTTGTCCTACATTGACATAACCATATTCGGAAAACAATGTTAAAATAACCAATAGTTGTATATCAAATCAAGTATTAACAAATTTTAACGACTATTCAATACCTTCTAATAAGGACATCCGTAAAAGCGTTTGCCTATGTTGGCACCTCTGCGTACGGTCGACAATCTGGCAAGCTCACCGTGCTTGCACGTTAATTGAACCGCATTAGTTGACATTGCGCTAGGCTAAGAAGCCATTGTTGTCGTGAATGATGATGCACTACGAAATTAATTTTTATTTTTGGCTAAATGCTATGTTACATATATTTGTGGATATTAGTGTTGGTTGCAAGTTGCAACTATGGTTTAATTCCGTTCCACATCTCCTTATATTAAGAATGTTGTGGCTTCATACATGATACTTTCCGTGCTTACTTGTTGCATACACTTCATAAGCTTATCATGTTAGTTTCAAGATGTGTATAAATACTCTCCATAAATGTAATACAAATTTTGAGTAGATTAAAAAAAATTGAAAATACTATACGAAAAATAAATTAATATAACTTATTATTTGAAGAAAATATGTCAATGGTGAAACATATAATATGAAAACATTATGATAGTTATATTTTAAAAGACTGTTATAGAATTTTCAATTTTTATGCACTCCCATGAACCTTTTGATTTTAGCAAAACATAAAATTATTCTAAACCAACAAAAACGTAACTTCAACAACTAATTGTAAAGAGGTTAATTGATAACAAAGATAGATGCTAGGTTAATTAGTTATGACAAATGACAGTGCACACTTTTTTATTTATAACTATATAAGCCACCGTTAGATGCACATATATAACACAATCATCATCAATGTGGTTTAATAAATATGAATTAAAAAAAAAATTGGTCATGATATTATGTCAATACATTCATTATGAGGCGAAAAAATTTAAACTATGTTTTTTTTTTTTTTTTTTACTTTTTTATTATGTCCATAGATTATGTTTTCATTCTTAAAATACCAACAAAATGGACAATATAAGTATGTATAAATCTTAAATGAAGTTTTTTACTAATCTAGTACAGACAATTACGTTTGTATTTAATTCATATTGATTCCATTTTCATCCCTCTCATAAAGTCGTAAGTAATTTGTCACTTTGAAATGCATATCCACTTGACAATGTGTCTTCCTCAGGAAGGTTTCTTTTTATTGCTTCACGGTTACGCTTCAGTTTGGGTTCCTCACCAAATTATCAATAATCCTTAGCAAAAATTGATGTGTCCGAATAAGATCCAAAGGTCAAGAAGGGTTCAACATAGTCCATTAAGCTGTAATCAATGTGGCAATGTACATAGCACATACTAAGAAGTAACTTGGCTTGCAAGTTTTATAATCAACCATAGAAATTTTGTGATACTTTTTCAAACCTTACAAAATATAGAGTACATTTAAAGTTAAACTAGGTCCTCAAAATGTAACTACAAAGAGGTACACGCATTAAATATTTACAAGTGAAACTATATTAATGAAAATTACAGACATACCAAGCAAGTAATAAAACTTAGTACATTTTCGCTGCAACCTTAGTTGTTCTAGCTCATATTGTATACAAACTACTGTTATTATGTTTATTGATACGTTATTAATAGTTATAAAAAAAAAAAAAGGGCGACATTTTAAAATTACATTATTCAAAAGGATTACAACAACATTACCCAGGATAAATATTTGACCACCATACAAATCTCAAATAATGATCAAATCATAGATATATCATAATATCATATATAATGTAAAATAAATTATTTTTGAATTAAACAGGAAAGGGTGGTGGAATTGAGTTGTATATGAAGCCCACTATATATTTCACAGTGAATAAACTATATAGCTAATGATAATTTTCTTTATAGTTATCTATCAATAAAAAAAAGTATATTATGTACCATATATAAATTTCTTAATTGATGTTTTCACTGACAAACTAAGACTTATATAAAAGATAATAGACCTAACGAATATATGAAACACAACTATATATGAAACTGAAAATAATGAAAAGGAATTACTAAAGGGCAATGTCAAAGTTCGAACCTCTGACTTACATGTTGTAGATGCATCAAATCATCAATCATCATAGTTCCGCTTACGTGTAACATATGATTGGCCCATTATCAAATAATAAGCATTTAAGTAAAGTCATAATAGATATAAAGGGTTTAGGTTGCATTCGAAAAAAAATTAAACACAACTTTTTTTGAGTAATGAAATTATTACAATGTATTATCTACAAATAAATTTTGAAACTTAGTTCCAAACAATTAATAAAAATGAAGACATAATAGATAAAAGGGTTTGGGTTGCATTAGTAAAAAAATATACACAACTTTCTTTGACTAATGAAATTATTACACTATATTTTGTACAAATAAATTTTGAAACTTAGTTCCAAACAATTAATAAAAATATAGAAATTGAATCTAGGCACACATAATTAAAGAGATAAAAAAAATACGTAGATATGTATTCATTACCAATAGTTGAATAGCACATTAGTAATCATTATCAACAAGGCAATACTTGATTAAATAGTTAAATGAGAGTAGTAGGAGGTTTGAAGACTTAAAAATATATAAACTTATAAATTATATACTATAAAATTAAATCCAAAAATAAATAAATAGGGGCAAATCCAAAAACAAGAAAAATAAGTTAAATGGGAGCACTTTGTATAAACTATAAAATGAAATAAATATAAAGTCCAAAAGGAGGAAAAAGAAAACAAAACTTATAAACAAATAAATGTTTGGGAAAAGAATCGAACCTAGGACCAAAACGAAGTGAGAAGCAAGCTTTATTAAACGCCTAACAACCACTACTCCATATTCAATCTTTGTGATACATGTTGCTTATGTAATGTATATATTCGTATTTACTGTATCGTTTTTTGCTAACAAAAAACAATTTTGTTTTGTTTTTTTTTTTTAATGGGGCGACATCTTTCCCCCCACGTTCCTATGTGGCTCACGTACAGGTTACTATGTTCCTAAATTCAGCCCTTTTCTTTTCTAACTTGTGTAAAATAATACGAATCCTAATAGTGAACAGTGGATTAAGTAGTAACCATAAAGTCTAAATTCAATCCTTTTGTTTTCTTTTCATAAATTCACACTTACTTACATGTCATAGGCCAACAAGAATTCATTAGAGGTTCCATAATTTTACTTTCACGATTTTAATAAAAATCTCATACTCATTGACCTAGGTCAAACTCCGCAACCATGGGTGTCATACTACGAACAATATCTATGTCTAATTGAAGTTAATTCCGAGTTGTACTGGAAGTTCGATTGAATAATCATGTGTTAGGTCAATATTTTAAAGAACATCAAACAACTAGTCTACCACATTAGTCAAATACAATTTTAGAGCCACGTCTAATTAGTAATTACGACATTGAGTTGTCATTATTACATACATCCTTTATCATAGCTACTAATCAATGTTTAGGTGTGCATACATAAGTCATAGTGCTACGATCACTAGTACCATAATAAGAACTAAGCGAACATAATTACACATTGTACTTAATCTTTAAGACAGGGGGGCATGCTTCCCCAGAAAACTCCACGCTAACGATTTAACCTGGTCAAATTGCTTCATCTTTGATCATGTCATTCACACCTAAACACTCCACAATGTTGTTGTCGTTGTCGTACTTGATTACCATGGTTGCAAGCCAAAAGTTATGTGCTAGAAGCAACTATACCTCTAATCTTGCGGGAAATCCATTCATGTATTGTCTCGCAAAATTGACAGGAACATATTGGGGAAAAAAGAAACCGCTTAGATAAATTGTATCTCTAGACATCAAAGAGACACCGAACACCATTTTTCCAGGTTCAAAAATCAAATTTACGCAAATGTGCATACTCACATACATGTTACTTACCATTCTGCCAAACTCTATATAAGGCTTTGTAAATTTAGCCGTGAATGAGGGTGGATCGTTTTTATTCACAATATAATTGTCGAAATCATCATCTGATGAACCACTTTGATGCACATAGTCTTCATCTTTCACCTCATACCCATCACGATATATTCTTGCCCGGAAATAGTGATATCCATAATAGGACATATGTGACATCTCCACCACATTAAAGTCTCTTAAGCCATTTTGTGAAAGGAAGTGTGTCCATCCTTCTTCAAGGGAACATCTCCAACGACGTCCTCTTTCAACCAGTCTTACGGAAACCGGATATGGGATAACATTGTTACCCCGTACAATAATATCTGCCCTTTTGGAGCAGATCCTTAATACTATCTGGAAGTACAAATAAGAGAGCTTAATTAATTTATTTCATATTTAAGTAACGTGGTTTTTATGGAAATACCAATTGGGCATGATTAATACGAAATTATATAGAAAAGTGTGAAGATGAATATATCTTTATTGCATGTCCATATTACAAATTACATACAAGACAAATTTATAACATCATTACCAAGTAAAAATTGCACTTAGTTTTAAGGTATCTACAATTTTATCACCTATAAAAATAACCATTAATGTTATTAATATATCTTAGTAAGGATGTGCTTTAAATAACCGCAATAATTATGACAATCCAATTGTCCAAACTAATAAAGGAAGTTGTAATTAATTTCAGTAAGATGGAATTGTTCACCAATCGTATTCTCGTATTGCCAGAAACCAATAATTGAAACCAAGGTGCTGTGTTTGATGAGGCGTCCATATTGTATGTATTTGTCACTATACATAAAAACAAACAAACTTGGAGTATGTTCATGGAGTAATTTATAGTGTTCTAGAATTACTACTGGCAAATCCTAAAATAAAAATTAAATTGACTATCGTTGGGAAGATTCATTGATGTTATTTTACCAAAACTTACAATATAAATTAAAATGATTATCGTTGGGCAGGCCACTAGTTACAATCAAATGTAAAGTAATATGTCATCTTCAATCATGAAGGTCAAACACACAAAAATCCAATCAAGTTCCGCAAACCAAATTAATCGAAATTGTTGTAGAAATTTTCTAGGAATTTAAACAAAGATGTGATATTCAACTATACACAAGAACATCAAAATAAAAATCTTACATCAAAGGGCAGATTTGAATAGAGCATTCTTGAAGGAAAAACAAAGTAACCGATTCATGTGGTTATTATGAGTGAAATTTAATCTTTACATAAATTAATTTTTTTTTTTCGAACCAACAACATGAATGGTCAACAATTAAAAATAAATTGTGCTCAACATTGTCCTTCACATTATGATTGTTCACTTGAACAACAACTTACTTGCCTTCACAATTACCATAATACATTTATTTTTGACTTAGATCTAACCATCTAAACCAAACATATACACGACAATAACAACACTAATTCCTCCTCGATATTAATATGCATAACGAGTATATTAGACTAGTAAATTTATTAACAACAGCATGCACATGCAATATACCAAGAGATCTGATAAGAATTTTAAAAATCGTAATACGAATACCATAAACATAATTCACACTACGTCTAAAGGTTGTGATTGCATATCACAGCATCAGTTTAAGTATAACAGCAGCTAATATGTCCGATGAAGAATAATTAATATAATAGGGAAAACTCAATTAAATATAATTTCTTAAAGACAACACGAACAAATAACTTTTAAACGTTAATCGGTTAAAAAGAGACTTGAAAAAGCTCCCGCTTCGTCTCCAGTTAGCAACTTAGCAAGGTGGCAATATGGCTGTTATTTAATACAACTTCGCTTATTAATTTTTGGAGGTGAATTTGTTTAGTCATTAACATCGGATATATAAGGGTGCTGAATGGAAATGGTGAAGGCAGATGATATGTAGCTCAATTTGCATGTTTACAGTAGATGTATATTAATAATAGCAATCAAAAATAATTGAAATATGTGACTCGTGGTAGAAGTAGTTGGGAAGAGGGTTAATGAAGGGGTGGGGGTATAAAAATATATATATTTACGGTCTTGACCTGCAAGAGTTCCGCTTTGATCCAAGAAACACAACACGCAAACCCGATGTCTAACTGGGTTGAGCTCAACCCAAAACCGAATTTAATCCTAATGGAACTTGAACAGGCACCAATATAACCCGACATAAAATAAATGTGAATTCGATTTCGCCCCAATTGAACTCGGAACTTGTTTAACCCGAAATTAACACACATTGGGCCGAAATTGAATCGACAAACACCCGATGGAATTCTATCTGTTTTTTAACCGAACTTATATTAATCCGACCCGATTTAAACCTGACATGATATGCTTTCAAGCGAACCATACTTTTTGACCATACCTATAATTTTCCTTTTTTTTTAACTTAAACGTATATTTAAAGGTGTGCACGGGCCAAGGCAGCCCGTGGGCAGCACGACACGACCCGTGAGGGGGCCCGGCACGACACGGTGGTTGGAAGGCGGGTCGTGGGCTGTGCCACGTTCAGAGGGTGGTGATTTCCAGCACGGCACGAGCCCGCTCCCAAGCCCGCATGCTAGCTGCTTTATGACCGTTGAAGCACAACGTCTCTAATGGAGGAGACCGTTGCTCAACGTTAATCTTCCACCATTGTTTCCAACGGTCTTCTTCCCCTAAATTTCTATAAAAAGCTCCATCTTCTTCATTCCAAATCACAAATTCACAATCTCTTCTCTTAATCTCTTATATTCTCTAATAATTCTCTTAATCTCTTATATTCTCTAATAATTCTCTTAATCTCTTATATTCTCTAATAATTCTCTTAATCCTCCTAAGTTCTCTAATTATTATCTCTTAATATCGAAAAAATTAAAAGTTCATAATCGTAATTAATGGAAAGCGTTGAAGCACGGTTGTAAGATCTAAACTAATCTTTAATTTATTATTGTTGTTATTATTATTGTTATAATTATTGTTATTAATTATTATTATTGTTATAATTGTTGTTATTAATTATTATTATTGTTATTATTATTGTTAAAATTGTTGTTATTAATTATTATTACTATTAATTAGTTATTATTAAAATTGTTAATTTGTTAATTTTGGCATCACCAAACATGAACCAATTATCCTCTAAGAAATCCCAATTTGTCCGTGGTAATAGTTCTAGGGAATCACCTAATTCAACGAGCCCCCAAATTCCGAGTCCGTCCATTCCAACCAATGACCCCGGTAACGTCCCCCTAGGCTTTGAACAATTTAGGCACGGTGGTACTTCCGGTTTTCAACCCTATAACATGAATATCCCCGAAATTCCACAAAACCAATTCCACCACAAAACCAATTTCCACAATTCGATCAATTCCCACCTAATTTCTTTGACCCACAAAATTTTTATACTGCCCAAGGTAGCGAACAAGATACCCCATTTGCCTCCAGTTCTACTACTAACCAACCAACCCCCAAATCTACAAACACCCAATTCCTAAACGCACAAGAGCAATGGTTAACCGAAAGTGACATGGTAAATATTAAAAGCCGCAAAAGTGATGTATGGAATTATTTTTTGCTAAACAAAGCACAAACAAAAGCAAAATGTAAAACATGTGTTAATATATACTCGGCCTTATCTAAGGCTGGGACGGGACACTTAAGTAGACACTTTAGAACATGTGCACAACCAGCTAATGATCCAACCTAACCAAAAATTTCCTAATTCCATCCACACGGCTTTACCTACAACTATGAGAGGGATAGGGATGAACTAGGGAACATGATAGTACACGCCGAACAACCTTTTCTTTTCTCCGAAAGTGACCCATTTAACACTTACATTAATAAAGCATTACAACCCCAACATAAAAGAATCTCTAGGAAAACCGTTCGTTCCGCTGCCATGAAAAACTTCCTAGAGTACAAAATGCGGCTACAAGACGAATTAGGTAAACTTACTTGTAGAGTGTCTTTGACTGTCGATTCTTAGGATAATGGTTATAAATCACTACTATATTTTTGACCAAATGCAACGGCCTAATAAAGGCTAATGCAACGGTATTTTAATTGCCGTTGCAATAGAGTAGGTTATTGCCACGGATTTAACACTAATGTTCTTAGAGGTAGAGCTATTGCCACGGCTTTAAAAGAGCCGTTGCAATAGCCTAGCTATTTTTAAAAAAATGAGAGCTATTGCAACGGTATGTGTTGTATTATGAAAAATTTAGAAGCGCGCATTTCTTCCCTCTATTTTTTTCACCAAATATTTGAACAATACTTGTCTTTAATTTGCTTCCCTCTATTCACAATTCTCAAGTACAGTACCATTTTCCCCCTTTTCTCCAATTTTCCCCATTCTCACCTTAATTGATTATAGAGGACCATTTTCACAGTACCATTTTTCCAATTTCTCCATTTTCTCATCTTCTCAAATCTCATATTTTCACAGTAGATGAGAAGGAGTACGTTTTTGTTGTAGTTGTTGCATCTGATTTAAAACCCA
This sequence comes from Chenopodium quinoa, assembly GCF_001683475.1. Taxonomy (NCBI): domain Eukaryota; kingdom Viridiplantae; phylum Streptophyta; class Magnoliopsida; order Caryophyllales; family Amaranthaceae; genus Chenopodium; species Chenopodium quinoa. Next base: position 2,827,397 of record NW_018744895.1, read on the forward strand.
GACCTCAAAACTACCAACAATGGCGCAACCACCGCTGCACCACCACCGCGCTCATATACCGACCTCTTCGGCGACCCAATCTACGATTTAACCCCTTTATGGTTCAAGAACAACCTCTTTCTCCCTCCTTTCGACTCCGAATCCTACATCTCTAACCTTCAAACCCAGTCCTCTCTCGTTGCACTCAATTAATCTCAAGTTACTGGTATGTATATTGAAACAATTAAATTTATTCTAGTATAATTTGTTGAAAATGGCTCTATTTAGTTGTTAAATGCTATAATTTCTCAAAAATTAAGCTACTATTTGTTTAATTAGGGTTTTCGTAAGTAATTGCTTCAATAATTCTGATGTCATCAATTTTGTTAAATTAATTTTGCATTTTTGCTGGTTTGATTGAGAGAAAGAGAACGATTAAGGCGAGCAATCTTCTTAATACTCTTCCTGTTCTACAGTCTTACCATAGTACTACATTTTTTTTATCTTATTTATGGTTTCCTTGCGTTTTGTTTAAATTTTTGTGTTTTCAATTTTTCTGATTCTGCTCAATTTTTTTTATTCTTTACTATTCAATTGATTTAAATGTATTGGCTGACGAGATCATTGAATTGTTTGTGAGCTAATTGCAGCCCACCATCCCATTATTGAGTCTTCAGAAGCAGGTGCATGAGCAATTGGTATGCTGGAACCTACAGGTTCTGCTTTTTGGCTAATACCTTGTAGTTTTTTTCGTAGTATCCTTTTTAACTTTAGTTGTTTAGTGTATGTTTGGCTTTAGGCTGTACTAGTTCTGTGGCTTTCTTTTTGGTGAATGTTTTATTTCACGGCATGCATATTCTCTTATGATTACCGATCTTCCACTACTCTCCTTTTGAACACTTCCCTCTTTCAAACAAAAAATGAAATAGAGGGTCGTAATTGCTTGAAAACCAAACCCGATTTCCTCGGCTTTCTGTAATTCCTCTTTTTTTCACCCTTTGATTTGGATAATGAAGAGTCAATGATAGATTGATAGTAGTCTTAGTAGATTCTTAATTTTTCTCTTCAATGTGAATTAAGGCAACGACACTTGGGCGATATCAATGTCTCATGTTTTGGTGTGTCAACCGGATTTATGGAAGTTGTTCACTAGGACAGTGATGTATCATATTATAGCATTTTTGCCTAACTTACTTTGCCTATTGAAAATGTAGAATAACATGCTCAGAAATACAGCAAGGTTCAGTACACTTGTTGAATTGGTCCCCGCAAAACTATGAGGCTAGGGCGGGATGAAAATTAGAGGTAAATTTAGGTGCATGGATGCAAACTAGTGTCAAGTAAATCTAATAAGTCATAAAAATAATATGCCAAGAATTTGGGCATCTTAATATGAACATCTTGCATTCTTGTCAAACTTTTGGGACAGTAGGTAGAGCAAAAAAAAAATCTCTTGGTAAATCGCATGCTCAAAAGGTACTGTATATATTAGGCCCAGCTTTTTAGTTGAGGTTTCTAATCTTACTTAAACAAGTAGTATATCATATCGATGACTATTTCATGGTTTTTTTTCTATAAGTTCATGAGCTCATCAGAACACTTAGTCTTACATAGTTCAATATACTGTCATGTATGAGCTTATGTCAGAATTTTGGAAAAAGATATTATACCTCCTGTTTTTATGCCTAGTTGGTATTTTAACTTGTCATGGCTGTTGTATGAGAAGAAATGGAGAATGCAACATGCATATAGAGTTATGTTGGTTCTGATGTTCAGATGTTCTGTACTTTTTGTTGATGCCTCTGTTTAGTATTATTGAGTCTGTGTTTGTTTACGTTGCATAAAAGTGGTTGCACTCGTACTGTACGTCGTAATTTTACTCTAGGTGTTTAGGGGTGCTGGTTGTTCGTGTAAGTTGTACCCTGTTGTAAGTACAATAGGATGCATTGTTCAGTAAATTAAGACAACTAATTTTCATACTGAAACTGAAGTTAACTAGCTACTTAGACTCTCAAGTAACGAGTTTCTTGCCTTTTTCATACGAACCCCTTAAAGAGTCATTTCTAGTTGCTCTTCTAGAGATTGCAGCTCCTCTATGTTTAGACCGGAGAGCTTTTGTCCCATAAGTTGTCTGCCTTATCAGAATGGAAATGAAGTCCCTAAATAAGTGTATATGAACTCTTTGTTTTAGCTACTCTTTTATATATTAATTGAACTACTACACCAAATCATAATTACCCAAATGCCTCTTAAGTTTTCTATTTAAGGCAGACAGTTTCTGCAAATATGGTTTATCTTGATTTGTATTGTTTATTTGATGGTGGCTCTTAAAATACTAGAAGAATGATTATACTTTGATATGGATTTTCACCTTCTTCATTCAGGTTAAAGCTATATCTTGTTTGAGATTGTTTTAGTAGTAAAAAAGGTGAACTAAAATCCAGATTCTTCGGTTGTGCAGAAATTTTGAGGGGTTTAGTATTATTTAGAGCTAGATTCTTCAAGTTGTGCAGAATTTGAGGGGTTCAAATTATTTAGAGCAAGATTCTTCAAGTTTTGCTGAATTCCTCTCTCAGTCTATCACCTCCGACTGCGCAGCGGCGCCTTTACGTTAATTGATAACTCCAATGGCGTTTCGAGGTGTGGGTTTTCAATTGACAACAACTATAAACTCGGATAAGCAGAGGTAAGCAATTTGAGTTAGTGGTTGCAGTTTGCTATGGTCTAATGTAGCTTAATTGGGGTATTCTGGTTTTGCTTATGATTAGTTATTGTTGCTAATTAATCAGAGAGTGTTTGCAATTTAGTCTGAGCTAATTGTAGTTTGAATTGGTAATTATCTATTTTGATTTATAATTAGGTTGCTGCTGAGTATTTCTAATTGTTTCATGCATTGTTTTTGGGTTAATAGTTTAGTTATTGCTGCTAAATAATCAGAGAGTGTTTGCAATTTAGGCTGACCTAAGTGTAGTTTGATTTTTTTTTATCTATAATAAATAGTTTACCGTTTAGGATTTCTAATTGTTTCATTCATTGTTTTTGGGTTGGTATGCGTTTAGCAAGGCCTTACTGGGTGATGCGGAACTCAAGTTTTGCTTGTATTTGTGGTGGGTGTGTGATGCTTGGATTAAGATTGTTTTTTTTTTGTGTGTGCCTACTGTCCTTTTTCTTTTGCTTTTGTGTCAATTGAGGTCGTTGCTTGCTGGATTTTTACTGTTTATGGTTGGTGATGGCAACTGCTCTGTTGGAAATATGATTTAGAATCCTAATTTTGGGCAGAAAAAGCTTGGCCAGTTTTTAAGGCCTTTTCATATCTTGTCTTTTTCTGGGGAAGGAGTTAGCTTTAAGAGGGTCGGTTTACCCTTACTATATATATGACCACTCTCTTTTGAGTTGAGCTATCTTTTGTTATCTTCACTGATCAAGGTGGTTCAGGTAATGAGTTCTTGGAGCTTTATTTTGCTTATTCATGCTAATTGGTTTTTGTTATTGGACTTTTACTGGAAAAACGAGCTTGGTTTAAAGAACATTGTGACGAAAATGATCTTTACCTACATTGATTACTCAACTGGAACAAATGAATTGCAATATAGATAATTAGAATATTTAAAATGTCTGATCTTATATACATTTCTGTGTAAATTAGCTTAATCGATTATTTGATTATAGTTTAGGCTTAAATAAGCTTGGCTATCATACAGTTGTTAGGTTTTCAGATTTATAGTTTTTATAATTAGCTAGAAAAGAAAAAATAATATGAATGTTCTTGGTTAAAAAGTGAACTTTGAATTTGTTTGTTGCTGTGTGAAAAATCGTGTCTTAGGGGGGAAAATTATATTAGTGGAGGCATCATTTTGGTTTGGTTCCCGATTTATAGATCTTAAAGTGACGGGTTTTGTTTGGTTTGTATTAATTGGATCATTGAATGGTACATACTTTAGGAGCATAATAAGAGGAAATGTCGGCTTGTGCGATGATGTATTGTTTATGATTGAGTTTGTCTTTTACTGCCTCTTATAGTGAGCTGAGCAGAATTTTGTGTTGCTTGCAGGTGTTGTTGTGCTATATAACTTGGTGCTCGTTCTACTCAGATTTCCGTAGGTATATACTGTCCTTAGCGTGATCTGCTATATACATTCGGGTTTAGTATGCTCTTTTAATTGCCGAAAAGTAATGTTCTGATTATACTGAGAATTTATATGTTATTCTGTTTACCTGTTTAATAATTTATATGTTATTCTCTTTACTTGTTTAATAATTTTGGTTTATGTAATTTATGAAAAACAAAATTCTAGGGTTTATGTAATTTATGAAAAACAGAATCCAGTAAGTTTTAATTTAATATAATTTGTTTTTGACTTGTTATTGGATTCAATTCGTTTTGTTTCTCTTCTTCTTGTGTATTCAGGTAAGAAGCCGCTTGTTATACAATGAAAAATAAAAAATATCACCCCTCTGAGTGAATGGGCAGCGTATAATTTTCTTCACCCTAATTTGTATGAAGATGTTGAATTTACTTCTGAGATGAAGCGAAATTAGGTTTATAATTTGAGTATTCCTCAATTCTCTTACTTACTCTCCAAGATCCGCTCTCTTCATACTTTAATTTGTAAGGATATAGAGCTTTCTTATAGGATACCTCATGCCTGTGATGTTTGGATTAAGAGACAGAATGACAGGTATGTGCTTCTCTGTCTTCTTTTTTCGTGTTTCACTGAATCGAATTTATTTTTGTATGCATTGATAAATGTTGTTTGTTTGATTGGTACACTTAATTTGTTTGTGCTTTAAGGAAATTGCCATACCAAGAGAAGCATGTCCGCCAACAGGCATCGATTCTTGGCAACTTGGAGGATTTTGGGGTTTTGTCTGAGCAATACTGTCAATCTGATCTCTCTGTTGTTGTTGAGTTTGGAGCTGGCAGGGGTTACTTAACCCAGATATTAGCTGATTTTTATGGGATCAATAAGGTCTTTTTGGTTGAGCGTAAGGCATACAAGCTAAAGGTCAGTGTACATTAAAACACTTCTTTATGCTCATATAAGATGTAACTAAACTCATTATATTTATGCTCATATATCTTAGTATCTTAAACTTTAGGCTGATCGAAGTCTACCACAGATAGACAACTTAACATTGGAGCGTTTGAGAATTGACCGTAAGGTTTTCCTAAAACCTCATGTCATGTTTTTTGAGGCCTTTATCCTCGTGTGAGCTATGTTATGTTTTTGTATAGTAACTTATTGTTTCATTACCTAGAAATATCCTCTTCTGAGCTTTGTTATGCTTTAGTACATAAAATAATCTATATGCATACAACATGATCATAAAACATAATTGACTTTCTGCTATATGTAGTATCTTTGAATGTTAAACCTACCATACACAATGAATTCGGTTTACTTTCTCTACTATTAATCAGATATCAAATGAAATTTGTATGAGGCTTGACTCTCCTTCAGTTAAGTCGCTTGGGTAGGCTAATTGATGCTTTCATACTGTGTTTTGTCCAGTTTATTTATAACTAGAATTCCAGCTTACTTGCAGGAAGAAATTGGAAATAAAGAATTTAACTGCATATGTTCTTGACAAGATATGCACAAGGTTACTACAAGATTGTACGAAGTATAGTGACTAGCCATCTAACAAATGGTGCATATATGTTGGAGACTCTTATTCAAGTTTCGGCTTTGTGAAGATTTGGATATTTCGGCTTATATATATGTTGACAATTTGTATTTTGGACGATCAAATTAATTATCTAACTTTTATTTATTATTAGTACGGTATGTCATATCAAAAATAGGCAAGTAATATTTTTGTACGTATTTTGCATTATAATTATTATATATAAATGATACTTTAATTTGTTTATGTTAGTATATTTAGATTTGTACCGACTAATTAATATTATATTACCATTCCATCCCAACAAAAAAAAAACCCAATGATCAATCCGTTGCAGTAGATACATACTCCTACCATTGTATTAATTAGCTTCATCCGTTGCAATAGGTTCAATTTCATCATAATTATTAGTCAGTACTCTATTGCCACGGATAAGTTATGCCGTTGCAATAGGTTCAATTTCATCATAATTATTAGTTAGTACTCTATTGCCACGGATAAGTTATGCCGTTGCAACAGGTATTGGTCTATTGCCACGAATCAGTGGTGCCGTGGCATTAGGTGTCATAAGCCGTTGCATTAGACCTACTGCAACGCCAGCAGATGCCACGGTACATGGTCGTTTCATTAGGCCTAATGCCACGGATTTTGATGCCTAATGCAACGGATTTAGGGGTTGCAATAGATCAAAAATGTAGTAGTGAATATCACTATTTATGTGTGACTTTCCATTGGGTAGATGATCAATGGTTGTTACAAAAACGAATAATCCATTTCAAAATGCTAGAATACCCCCACACCGGTATTAACATTGCTCACCATTTAATGGAAGCTATAAACGATACAACCTTAGAGAAAAAATCATGTCTATGACATTTGACAATGCAACCTCAATGACATATACTGCTAATTATGTGAAACAAAATTTAACCGATGTAATATTAGATGGTGACGCACTTCATACTAGATGTGTTTGCCATGTTCTTAACTTATGTGTACAAGATGGAATTAGAGCAATGGGTCCATACTATAACAAAATTAGAGAAGCTATTATGTCTATTAATAGCTCAAACATGAGATACCAAGAATGGAAAAGTTTTCTAAGACAACAAAAGATAAGAGCAATAAAAATCAAAAACGATTGTCCAACTAGGTAAATTCCATCTATGACATGTTAACCAAGGCAATTGAATATAAGAATCCCTTAACAATTTTTTACAACGGAAAATTTCCAAACAATGCTATATATGAGGATGATTGGGATAAATGTGAAATTATATGCAATTTTTACAATTATTATATAACATGACATTTTGTTTTTCTTCTGTTTATAATCCTTGTGCTGAAAACTTTCTTTCAAATGCATGTTTACTCGCTCATCCTTTCGCTGATCATCGCAACCAAAGTGATTATGATCAATATCTTCCAGCAATGGAAACAAAGTGGCGTAAATATTATACTGAAATTCCTTTAATTTATATTTTTGCTTCCATATTAGATCCTAGGCAAAAGTATGAAAATACATTTATGTTAGTTGACATTTATTTTCAATGCATGCTTATTGACGATAATGTAGAAACCTATAAGAGTAATGTGAAGGATCAATTTTTTGCTTTATATAGAGTTTATGAAACCAAATATGGCACCGTTCCTCGTTCTGGCCCTTCCCAACCATCCAAAACGTAAGTAAAAAGGCCAAACATTTATTTTCACAAGCTACTAACTTGATTTCAAGGTTTTCAGGTGATTCATCAATAAGGAGACCGCAAAGCAATGTCTCGGAGTTGCAAATGTACCTAAGTTACGACTTTACCAAGGGCATGGACGACGATGAGATAAACACCCTCGACCTCCTTGCATGGTGGAAACAACGAAGCTCGAAGCATCCAACTTTGGCGGCAATGGCGCGAGACATTCTTGGTATCCAAGTCTCCTCCGTTGCCTCCGAACGAGCTTTCAGCGCATCCGGGAGGGTTTTAGACGATAGAAGTTTAAGTCTAAAACCCGAAACACTTGAAATGTGCGTGTGTTTCAAAGATTGGTTGGATGCTGAAAATCGCTCACAAGACCGTACTTACGACGACAACAAAAACGATGAAGGAACCTCCGCTTCCGACCGTTCGGGTTCGGCTAGTTCCCAATCTATTCAACTAGCCGATGACCTTGAAGAAGAAGAAGAAGAAGAAGAAGAAGAAGAAGAAGAAGAAGAAGAAGAAGAATAGACAATTTTTGTATATTGTATGATTTTTATCATTATCCAATTTTTGTTTAATATCCTTGTACAATTTTTATTTTTATTATTATCATTGTACAATTTTTTCAAGTAATAATAATATGAAGTATGCATTATTCACATCCAAAGTCCAATTTGCCTTTTTTTCCCATTAAGTTATAATTTGTAAATTAATATAACAAAAAAAATTATAATAATTTATAATTAATAATACAAAAATAAATATAATAAATTATAAACATTAAACTATAAAGTAATAGTATAAACTAAATATAAATATAAATATTAAGTATAATAAATAATAAAACATAAATATTAAACTTAATTTATTAGAAAAATAATAGTAAAAACTATAAACTTATAAAGTATAAACATTTTTTAAAAAAAAAAAAAAACAAACAAACAAACAAAGAAGCAAAGCAAGGCAGCAGCACGATGGCGGCACGCAGGCCCATGGCAGGCCAACCCGGCACGAGCCCGCTCGGCACATGGGTCGTGCCATGCCGTGGACTGGCCTGCGATTTTGGGTGGCACGGCACGGCCCGACACGCCGGATATCGTGGCCCGCCAAGCACGGCCCGCGGCGGCCCGGCCCGGCACGTTGCCCACCTTTACATATATTAATGACATGATGTGGAAAACCGACACATGAATAACTTAATTTCCACCCAAAAAAAGGGAAAAAAATCTCTATAATTACTTACCCATAAAACAACCCATGCAAACAAACATTGTCATCCACGCAAAAAACAAAAATGATTAATAATAATTCTAATCCAAAAAATACAAATGGTGGCTAAATCCTGTGATAACTTGTCATGCCACATCATATTCTTCATGTACAATGATCATAGCTCTGACTTTCTCAAATGGTTAAGCAAGCTGTAAATTATTGTATTTTAATGTAATATAATCCAAAAAAAAATAATAATAATAATTCTAATCCAAAAAAAAATTGCAAAGACATAATTACCTCCAAAAATCAAATTTGGCTGCCCTTGCTAATCCACAAGAAGTGCAACAATGGTATATCCTTTATCTTAACAATTTGAATATTTCCAAGGTAGTCCCTTTTTATAACCATCGGAGTTGGTCTTATAATAATTTATTGTTGTAAAAAATTTACCTTTCTTCTTATTCATTTGAATAAAACTTCTTTTGTTATGTTTTGCTTGACATGTTTCTTTTATCACGCTTACAAACACGCCACTTTAATGAGCAGTAACTTTTTATCTCTTTAAGGTACAACTAGGGTATTATGTAAAAAAACTTCACCACCGAATATAATATAGCCAATATTTTGAATTCACTTGCAATAATTATTTGCAATTTTCACTTGAAAAAAATCATTTGTAAGGTACAAACCTAGTCTTTCAATATTACAAAGGACCCCCCTTGTTTTTTCCAAAAGCATGAGCGTTCATCACATCAAATCCAAAGGATCCTCTTGTAAAAAATAGATTATTAATTTTAGAGACAAAACCTGCTCAATTAAGATTTCATTGGGGGTGTCGGCCCTTTGGGTTCGACTTGAGTTAAGAATATGAAAAAGGTTACCGAACATTAATCTTGTTGTTTTTGTCACATAAACCGAGGTATATACAACCTAAGCCAAACCATTTCATATAGCTATACTCTAATACTACTCGTGAATTATGCCCAAAGTACCAAACTGAGCACCCAAAAGTATGAATTAGCAAGTTCGTGCACACAACTCAAAGTGTTTATTGTAAAATGAAACTTTTGATTTACGGTTTGTTGTTAACTTTGTGTTAATAAATAGTTTTGAAGAAATGGGAGGTTATTTCTTAAATTGCCGGCTCTATGAAGTGTGGTTAAATAAAAATAATCCAAAGCATATTAACAAGTTAAGTTATGCGTCTTGAAAAAATGGCACAATCAAATGGTGTAAAAAATAAGGAGCACATTAAGTCCGACTTAATAATAATGAAGCAATAAAGCAGTACAAAATTTACAACAATATATGATTAAATCCTTATGTACAAATTGTTGTGTTTGTACATAGACACACTCAAAGCAGGAAAAAATTTATTAGCATTTGTAGACACCAGTTTGTGTCTCCCCAAAAACCAAACCCAATGATGAGTACCTCTCACGTCATTGATTATTGATTAAGGTGAAATGTTGAAGAGTCTCGTGGATTTCCCCTTTTCTAACCTTTCCTAAATTATTTTAAACCAAAATAATTCATTTTGTGTCCTTAAAATAATTCTTTTCGTGTCCTATTTATAAAAACGTCAAAACCAGTTTATTTTAGTCCATAATTTGGGTCAAATAATTATGTAGTTGTATGGGGTTTGAAAAGAGCTTTCGAACGATATATTATAAGCTCAAATCCGAGTTATAACGAAGAAGTTATTGCCAAAGTACTAAATTGGGCCCAAACCGAGCCTCATATGCGGACCCAATGATCATGTGGAGAGTCCATTTCTAAAACCATTAGGATTTATCATAAGCTTCTAGAATTATCTTGAAGATTGTTTTAAGTCCTAAATCCATTAGGATTGACTATTAGCTTCTAGAAGGTTCTAATTATCCTTTTTTTTTTTTAAAAAAAAGATAAGGATTAAGAATTTTTATATCGGATAAAACATGTGTTTTTAATAGATTTAATTATGATAAAATAAGGATAAGTACGGATATTCGACTAACCCAATTTGATTGGAAGTCGGATTTGTAAGGATCTTATCTTTTCAAAAGCATCGCGCAGCGATGGAAAAATCGCACAGTGATATAAGCATCACGACGCAATGAATTCATCGCCATGCAATGAAAGTTGTTTTATTTCGGATGGAATTCGGATCGTTTTCTGATCTTTTCGGTCGTTTTTCTCTATAAATAGGGACGATTTCCTCCGTTTTCAGACACCAACAATCATCATCCAATCCTCTCTAAGCTCTAAGCTTCCTTTCTCTCTCTCTTTCTTAGCCTTAGCCTAAACACATCCGAACACCATATGTCCTTTGTGAGATTTGAATAAACCTAACCAAGCTCGAAGTTGCCTTAGACCTCTAAGTGAAAGGTTGATATTTCTGAGGGTTTAGTCCCTAATCTCTATTTCAAATATTATTTGATTGTTTGATTTAATATTTATTTAAGTTTACTAACGTGTTTATTGTTTTAATAGAAAGAGATATGAGGCTTCAAAGTGAGTTATTCGATTGCTCTATTCCTTTAGAAATCATGCTTAGAATATTATTTTAATTTCTAGTATCATATTAGAATGCTTTTATGAATTCTAGTATCATGTTAGGATGTTTTTAATATTTCTAATATCATGTTGATTTCAAGTATCATGTTTAGGTTAATGCTTTGGTTATGATTTATTATTAGTGACATGCTAGGGTTTGTTATTAATCTGTTTAATATCATGCCTAGGATCTTTCTAATTATACTATTGATTATTCATGATTTATTGATATTGCTTGATCACGCCCTCTTCTGTAGGTTTAAAGGGAATTTGTACTTGAAATCACGCCTAATAAGATAATTAATAATTTGATTTAGGCTAATATGATTTTTAATTCAAGTGATCGCCAATAATAGATTTATTTGTGTATTAATAATCAACCAACGTAGATTAAATATGCTTAGGATTAATTTGATGAATGTATGTTGATCGAAAAGCGCACATGAATATCATAAGAATAAAGTAGAGGCCAATTTAGGGCGGGTTCAATCTCTTTTAGGTTGATTCGTACCATCATCCCCGAATGTCCAGCCATGGTTCGGACCACTATGGAGTTAGCGATCTCTGTGATCGTGAATAGGGTGTAACCTTCACACCTGTGGATGGTTTACAAGTTCCTAAAACTTGTTGGTGACTCTTTTTATCTCTAGCTTCTTTCCCTTTGGACGCCAACATGCTTAAATGTGTGATCACAGTGGGGCTCAAAATTGAGTGTTGAAATATTCCCTATAGCATTGTTCCCTAAGCAAGTCCTAAAGGTTAATATTCATCCACATTTTCATACCCATTCTAGGTAATTATGAAAACATACTTGGCTACATCTAGCTACTATAATATAGCCTACTCCCATACTCAACAAAGCCATGTATAAATTGTTGTACAGTTTTGGTGGTTGGAGTTTTCGAATTATGGCACTAGTAGAAAAAGTGAAATAGGCACCGCACTTTTCGCACCAGTTCTTGAAAATCGATGGTAAAAGAAATGGGCGGGTTTTTGAAAAAGACTTTTCGCACCGGTTCCTATTAAACCGGTGCGGAATTATCCTTTTCGTACCGGTTCAAAATGGTGCCAATTAAGAAAGAGAAAAAAAAAAATAAAAAATAAGAGAGAAAGGGATTTCGCACTGATTCAGACCTAACCGATGGGAAAAGTATTGTTTTAGCACCGGTCAAACCGGTGGGAAATTATAAAAAAATCCCGCTACATACAAACCCCTGCTTCTTCAATTCTTTTTTCTTTCTTTCCCCCTCCTTTTCATTTTCAGTTTTCCCTCGCTCTCGTTTTCGCCCTTCTCTTAGCTTCGACGTTTCACCTTTCTGCATATATCTCCTCCATTACGCGTGCTCGTAGTTCTCCATTGAAGCGGATGCTGAGCTTTAATTTGTCCATATCACTCCTCCATTATGCGTACTCTTAATTCTCCATTGAAGCAGATTCGAGCTTTCTCACCTCCATTGAAGCAGCTTCGAGGTAAGAATTTGTTGTTGTCCTTTTTAGATTATCGATTTCAGTTTTCGCAATCTAGGGTTTGTCGTTGATTTGATTTTCGAATTCTGTATATAGTATATGGTGGTGGGGTGGGTGGTTGTGGGCAACAGCTACGACTTGGGCGGTGATTGTGGGGTATTTTTGGTGGGAGTGTGTGAGAGGGTGACTGCAGGTGGTTGTTATGGGGATGCGGTGAGATTGAAGGAGCAGTGGAGCTTGGTGATGACTGGTGGTGCGCGGTAGATGGCAGCAAGGAGCTACGATTGCGGCGAGGTGAGAGTGAGGGGTTTCGGGGCGGCAGGTGGGTGGGGCTTGGGGTTTCAAGGTAGCAATGCATGTGGCTGGCAGCAACAAGTGGTGGGTTAGGGGCTGGGTTAGTGGTGGGATCTTTTTTTTGATTTTGGGTGGTGGGTGTGGGTGGTAAGTTGGTTGGGTATGGTTGGGTGTGTTAGGGGGGGTGGTCAGGTGGGGTGGTGGTCGGTTTAGGTAGCGTGGGCGGTGATGGAATAGTGGTGGGATGGTGGTGCAGGGGCTGGGTGTGGGTGGTAATTTTGCCTTTTTTTTTTCTTTGCATAACTTTATAGAGTTTATGTATATGCTCATTGTCTAATTTGAACTTAATACACATTAAAATGCAGATAACTTAGTGAAGTTAGTTGAATTTTAGTATGTAAAATATAATGGGGTTGAATTAGTGATTAGCAATTGTGTTATAAATTAGTGAATAAATTAGTGGAATTACATTAATTACTCTAAATTTTACAAAAATTAGTAATTAGCAATTGTTAGTTTGATTAATGATGCGTTATACTTTAGCAATGTATGTAGGTATTAATTACTTACTAACTTTTGTTTTTTGTTTTGTTTTTTGTTTTTGTTTTTTATAGATTCATTGTGAATTGAAGCACAAGTTTAGCTTGAAGACTACATATTTAGCTCAAGTGGGGAGTTAGAAAGAATACATCCATTGTACTTGCTATTGTGGTATGAATTATCAACTTTTTTAATCTATATTTCTTTTTCTTTATTCATTTAATAAAAGTTTTTTCATGCTATTACAACTTGTGTATTGTTTAATGACAAATAAATACAACAATATATAAAATGCTTGCATCATCATATGCCCAGATACCCGTTCAAGGCTTTCTCATTAGGAGAAAGTCTTGAATAGTCCCCGGTTGGGACTGTTCTTGAACGTTTACTCTCACTTAGGTGGTGAATGTATGCCTTTTTTCGATTTTAAGGAACATCTTGGCTTAGCATTTCCTCACCCTGTTCTCTGGGTACATATGTGGGCAAGTAATTACCTACATCGTGTACTTGGAGAACTAAGGGGGAAATGCTGCCGGATTTTCCTTAAAATTGGAAAGTCGACATACATTCATTAGTGAGATTACACGTTCAAGGATGGGTTAGGTTGGAGTGATAAGGACCCTTTGGAAGCATATATGCATTTTTTAATCTATATGAATGTTATATGCATGGTGTGTGTTTGAATTTAATTTACATATATAATATATGTAGCAATTATACATTATTCGTAATATGTTGCTATGTTTAGAGACAATTTACTAAATGAAAAAGGATCGTGGCTGGATGTATGGTAGACGTGATACATTGGAATTCATTGATGGGGTTCATGAGTTTTTCGAGAGGGCTTCATCTTATCATCGTAGAATGAGTGTCGATTAGCTCTATTGTCCTTGTGTTGATTGTAATAATGTGAAGGTGGTCAATGTGTTGAAATCATTAGAGATCATGTAATTTGTCGTGGGTTTAGGCTTAAATACCATGTGTGGATTTGGCACGGTGAAGAAGGAGAGTACAGTGGGGATGTTGATGGGAATGATGTGCATGATATAAGCAATGATATTCATGTGGATGAGGAATACAGGAATGATGAATATATTATTGATAATGGATTTGAGGATGATTATGTGGATGAGGTCGAGGATAAAGGGGTGATGAGATGATGAGTGGTGTTGAAGGTGATGTGTTTGAGTCATTATCGGAGGCTTCTAAAAAGCCTTTGTATCCTGACTATCCGCTAACACTTTTTAACATTAAGTCGAAGCATGGGTGAACGGACAATAGTTTTACTTTTTTGTTGACCGCGTTAAGTGAGATGTTGCCTAACGAGAATGAAATTCCTAAGTCTTACTAATACGCAAAGAAGCTCATATGTCCATTTGGTTTGGATTATAAGAAGATACATGCATGTCCTAATGATTGTATTCTTTATCGAAATGAATATGAACAATTGGAGGAGTGTCCACGATGCAAGAAGTCGCGCTACAAGCGCATGAGTTGCAATGCTGGTACGAAGGGACATCCTGCTAAGGTGTTGTGGTATCTTCCCATTATTCCAAGGTTTAAGCGTCTATTCTCAACACCAAAAGACGCTAAAAACTTGAGATGGCATGCAGAGGGAAGAAAGAAAAACAGAATGCTGAAGCATCCAGCCGACTCCCCGCAATGGAAGAACATTGATATGAAATTTGGGAAATTTGGTGATGAAGTCAGAAATTTAAGGCTTAGGTTGTGCACGAACGGGATGAATCCATTTGGCACTCTTAGTACCCAACACAACACATGGTCAGTACTTTTAGTGATCTACAATTTGCCTCCTTGATTGTGCATGAAACGGAAATACGTAATGCTTTCACTTTTGATAACGGGGCCAAGACAACCTGGAAACGACATAGATGTTTATCTTGTGCCACTTGTTGACGATTTGAGAAAGATGTGGGACGAAAGGGTTTCCGTTTTTTATGCTCATAAGAATGAGATGTTCACATTACGTGCAGCTCTTATGTGGACCGTTAAATGGCAACTTGTCTGGGTACAAGAACAAAGGAAAAAAAAGCATGGCCCATTTGTATTGATGACACCCCAAGCATACACCTTGATAATTGTCACAAAGAGATGTACGTGCGGACTCGAAGGTTGCTCAGGCGCGATCACCCATACCGTAGGCAGAAAAAGGCTTTCAATGGGAAAGCGGAAGAGGGGACTGCGCCTAGGCCATTGACTGGTGAGGAGGTTTATGCTCGAGTTAAGGGTATACGAACAGTATTTGGGAAAACAGAAAAAGCTGCAGACTCAACTACTCTCTTTAAAAAAGAATCAATCTTTTGGAAGCTTCCGTACTGGAAAGAACATGACATAAGGCACTATTTTGATGTAATGCATATAGAGAAGAATGTGTTTGATGCTCTTGTGGGAACGCTGATGAATATTCAAGGCAAAACAAAGGACGGAAAGGGTGCACGGTTAGATTTGGAAAAGATGGAGATTCGTCCAGAATTGTGGGTTCTGAAAAAGGTTAGAAAGGGAAAGGAACAGGAAAAGGAAAATGAAATGAGTTCGAAAAAAGGAAAGGGGAAGAGCAAGGGAAAGGGAAAGGCCACGGATGCGTCGAAGAAGAAATATGAGGGAAAAGCCAAGGATGACAAGGCTTATTTACCTCCGGCTTGCTACACATTGTCAAGGGTAGAAAAACGGATCTTTTGTGCATGTCTGTACGGCATTAAGGTTCCATCAGGGTACGCATCTAACATGAAAAGATTTGTATCCTTAAATGGAGAATTGAAGCTGACAAGTATGAAATCCCATGATTGTCATGTTATGATGCAAGTATTCCTACCAATTGCAATACGTGGTATTTTACCGAAGCACGTGAGGGAAGCTATTACAAGCCTCTGTTCGTTTTTCAATATAATATGCAGCAAAGTGCTTGATCCTTGTACACTTGATGCTTTGCAGGCGGATGTGGTTGTGACTTTGTGCAAATTTGAGATGTACTTCCCACCCTCATTTTTTGACATAATGGTGCATCTGATTCTTCATTTGGTGCGTGAGATTATGTTGTGCGGTCCAGTGTTCATGAGGTGGTGCTATCCTTTTGAAAGACACATGGGTACATTGCAAAATAAAGTCAGGAATCGGGCTCACCCGGAAGGAAGTATGATTCAAGGGACCGTGGGTGAGGAGATTGATAATTTTGTGGCTGACTATATAGCCGTTGCTGAACCTATTGGTCTTCCTACTTCTGGACATGAAGGGAGACTTGATGGTCATGGCACAATCGGGTCGAAACGAATGTCACCTGACCGAGATAAGTTCTTACAAGCACACCTATATTGTGTTGCACCATGTTGCAGATGTTCACCCATATTTAGACGAGCACATGGCTAGTTTACGTGATGAATTTCCATCGAAAGGAGAAAGGGCATTGATGCAGTTGCATAATAAGAGGTTTGTGAGTTGGTTTCGTGATCGAGTGATGGGTAGAATGGATGAGAGTGTCACTGATACAGTAAGGTGGCTTGCTTATGGTCCTAGGGATGATGTTCGCTCATTTGAGGGATATGACATAAATGGGTACACTTTCTGGACTGAGCGTCAGGATTTGAAATCTTCCTCGACCCAAAACAGTGGTGTAACGCTTGTGGCATCGTTAAGGGAGTTCGCAAGTGCTAAGGATAAATAACCCGTTGATGCAAAGGTGTCATACTATGGTCGAATTCAAGAAATATGGGAGCTTGATTATTGTAACTTCACGGTTGCTCTTTTCCAATGTAAGTGGGTTGATAATATCAGGCGTAACGTCAAATATGATGACTTTACTCTTGTAGATCTTGGCCACCTGAACGATAGTGCGGAACCATTCATCCTTGCATCTCAAGCTAAGCAAGTGTTTTACGTAACTGACCCAGCCGATTCAAAATGGTTTATTGTGCTAGCCGGCAAAAGAAGAATCCTAGGTATTGGAGATGTCGAGAATGAGGAAGAATATGATGTGTTTGATGACTCAGCACCTTTCACTGTTCCTAGACCTGTTGTACCAAATGACATAGACAACCAAGCCAATTATAAGCGATCAGACTACAACGAAGGAATATTAGATTGAGTTACAATACGTGGTATTTTGAAATTGTAGGCGTTGAAAGTATTATTAAATCACAGGTTAGGTGAAAATGAATGAAAGTGTTAACTTACTTTCCCATTTTTCACATTTTCTTTTAAATGAATGAAGTAACTTTTAAAACATGTGAAATATGGAATAAAAACAACCTACACTTGCCCAATTGAATTGCTCTTTTCATGAGATTTCAAGCCTTAGCTTCCAATAACTAAGTAATAATGACATGTTATGAATAAGAATGAGTTGATTTGACAAGAAATGTAGGAAATAGGCATCCCAGTAGTCAAATAGGCCTTATTTGGGCCATTTTGGATGAAAATACGCCCTAAAACCCTTGAATTGCTCTTTTCATGTGATTTCAAGCCTTAGCCGCCTATAACTAAGTAATGTTGACATGTTATGAGAAAGAATGAGTTCATTTGATAAGAAATGTAGGAAATAGGCATCCTAGTAGTCAAATAGGCCTTATTTTGTCCATTTTGGATGAAAATGCGTCCTAAAACTCTTGAATTGTTCTTTTCATGTGATTTCAAGCCTTAGCCGCCTATAAATAAGTAATGTTGACATGTTATGAGAAAGAATGAGTTCATTTGATCGATAAGAAATGTAGGAAATAGGCATCTTAGTAGTCATATAGGCCTTAGTTGGGCCATTTTGGAGGAAAATGCGTCATAAAACCCTTGAATTGCTCAATTCATGTAATTTCAAGCCTTAGCCGCTTATAACTAAGTAATAATGACATGTTATGAGTAACAATGAGTTGATTTGACAAGAAATGTAGAAAATAAGCGAAGTAGTAGTCATATTATAGGCCTAAGTTATAAAGTTTTGCCTAAGTGAACTTGTAAATGTATTTTTACATGCATAACCTAAGTAATTAATTATAACATAATGTTTGTTTGTTCCAAGTTTTGCAAGGTACAAAAGGGAGGTCCGTTGACAAGCAAGGAACTTAATGAAGTTCGAGACATGTTGGCGTCTTTCATCACCTTTAATTTGTAAATGTCATTTCTATTGGAATTTATATTTTGTTAACTTTTTAACTACATTATTAATTAGTATTGTTTGTACATATGACACTTTTTTTTTTTTGAGGAATTATAAATACATATGACCCTTCATTGTATTGCATTTGGGATTATTAATTAATATCTATGTATTATTTTTATTATTTCAATTTAGAAATTATTATTATTAATATTATTTTTAATATTATAATAATAATAATAATAATAATTATTATTGTAATTATAATATATTATAATAATGGTAGAATTATTAATGCAGGATGTACAGGTTGTTTATTATTATTAATATTAGTATTAATATTATTATTTATTGCCGGAAAAAAAAAAGAAAAAAACTCAGTTAAAGGCATCGGTTCAGGCTTCAAACCGGTGCCAATTGTATTGAAAAAAAAAAAAAGCACGCCAAGACCTTTTAGCACCGGTTAACCGGTGCCAAATAGTGTATTTCGCACCGGTTAACCGATGCTAAATCTTTGAATTGCCACCGGTTTTGAACCGGTGCGAAATTTTCAGAGATTTGGCATCCCTCAAATCTGGACCGGTTCAAAACCGGTGCGCAATAGGGGGTTTGTATCGGTGCTAAAGACCATTTTTCACCTAGTGTGGGTAATGTTAAAATAAGTTGTTTTTGTTCAAAAGTTTATGATGGAAAAATACAAAATGGTAACCATTAATCCGATGTATAAGGTAAATCCAGTAAAGTCTCTTATATTTTTAGGACACAAAAATATTATTTTACCCAATCATAAGAGGTCTTCCTGTATTGATCCTGACCTTCAACAAATTTGTTACTTATATAAAAGTCTTTATGAAAGTGCCTTTTTGGAAAACATAAAGTTGAGCTTGAACTAATATTACGAATTTATCTTTTTATCCGATTGCCTCGGGGAGGTGTGATGTATTAGATATTTTTTAATATGGAAAATTTTTTGGTTTAATTTAAAAAAAAAACATTTTACTTCATTCATACATCTTTTGATAGGTTTTTTTTTTTGGGAACTACAATGCAATGTTTTAACATTCTAGCTCTCATAATATAATTGCCACTTCCAGGACTGAAAGATATGAATCATGTACCAAGCTACGAAAAATTCCTTATTGGTTGAGATATAATATATCATAGATTATAAAGTATGTTTTTATATATAATTAGTAATTTAAATTAAGGTTTGTGCAATTGTTTACATATAATACGTATTGTTTTGAATTGCTTACATTGTTACGACATGTTTCAGTACATGCCAATCTAATTTGGCCATTCCGGTAAATACTTTTGTCGAAGTAATCTCAACTTAAAAGTGCCTGGCCATCTAGACGATGATATTATGTATAATATTACTCTTATTTGTTAATATAGGAGGGCAATACTCAATAATTTCAGCTTTTGAGGTTTTTACACATTAAATCGATAACGTAGCAAGCAAGTTTTTGCATTTCTGTATTTACCTTGAATTAGGGAACATATATTCAATGTCATGATAGGGAAATGTACCCTTGCCTACTACAGTATTAAACCTATAGTTTAGGAGTTTGACAAAATTGTACGAATTACTTAGCTTGGCACTTATATCGTTTCCCTTCCAACTAGTATTACTTATTTCTTTTTTAACCTCTTCATCAATACCATCATACCAGTCTTCTACACAACCATGAAAGCTATGTACAATGTAATTCAAGAAATTTTCAAAAGTCCATTCAGTGTTTAGGTTAAGTACACTACTCATGCTCTTTTTTAACTGATCTAAAACATCTTGCCTATCTCTTACTCCATCTAATTTGAGGTTTATAACCAGTTTGGCTAATAGGTTCAAGAGTTACTTCTTCTTACTTAAGTATTTGAGTAGGCATAACCTTGACACTAAACCGGGTAGTCTTCCCTGGTATGTATCTTGGTCGTGTACAACTTCCTTCTCCTTGATACCTAGCCACCTAGGTCTTTGGATAACATTGTTTACGTTATTTATTATTTCTTCTCCAACATCATTATTATCCATGATCCTTTTTCCTAATTTATTATCAATCTTTTGTTGAACAATTTCGATAGGTAAAAAGTCTAAGACTTCTAGTTTCATTAATCCCATTTGTTGATATAAGTCTTCTTCTAAATCAACATAATTATTTTCTTCTAATTCATTATCAAGAACAATTCCTTTTTTAGAGATTATTTTCATGATCTCATTTAGTTTATCAAGGTCTTCTTCTTTATCAAATAAGGTTTGTAACTCTTCAATCGTTTTCTCCTGAAGATGATGGCTCATTTTTAGTCTCTTTGTTCCTTTCCTTTTTACTAGTGGTTCTTTTAGGGAGCGATATAGAAAACTTCTTATATTTATCTAAGTTTTGAAAAGGATATTTATATTTATAAGGAACAATCTTTTCCTTATTGGGTGATACTTCTTTGTTAAACTAATGTCTAACTTCGTTGGTTAAAAGAAGTTGTACTTGTTTAATTTGTTCTCTTAACTCACTTAAATTTTTATTAATATCAGATGTTGTTGCTAACATCCTAACTTATTTTCTATATTCATGCAACGACAATGTATACGATCAACTTCTACTTTTAGTTCACCAATTTGATCTACTATATAATTAAGGAATGAACCAAAATTACTAGTATTTTCAGGAATGTAATAGTAGTGTTAAAATTCTGGTTTCTTACACTCAATAGATGGTTGAGAGTTCTCCAGTTTTACTTAGTTAATAACTTACTTATAACCATATGGCTCTAATACCAAATCGACAATCCTAGACAATTAAAAACGGTAATAGACAATAATTAATGTCTTAATGACAATATATATAAAAATCTTACTATTTACGTAATTCTTAATTTTATCTTTTGACAATAACTTGGCCCGTAATAACAATAAAATTGTAACCAACGACAATAAAATTAGCTAATTCAAGTAACACAGACCATATAATATAAGTAATGACAATAAAACTTTTGAAATGACAATGTTTTTGAGTTTTAAACTTATCTACTAATAAGAGTTTAGAGTTCTGGTACTTTTTTTTTTTTTTTTGCTTGTGCACTGATTAGTAGGCACAACACGTTGCTGGGCTAAGCATTACCCTATATAATAGGGATTGATAAGGGAAAGTGAACATCTCCTAAGGAGGTGTTTGGTTAGTGGAAATAGAATATGGCAATGGGATTGTGAGGAGGGAATGGGATTGGGAATAAGAGGCTTGAATTCCCATGAAATTAATACCTAATAGGGGGTGATATTAAGAGATGGGTCGATAGGAATTGGAAGATGGATAAAATGACAATATTGCCATTGTTTCGGGGTTTTTTGATGTGTCCTACGGGAGAGTTACAATTCCGAGAATGCCCTTCACCGCTTGTACCTGCAAAACCACGAAGTCTTCGGTTGGTTGGAGCTCCGCCTCCGACGATCAAGTCAGTTACGTACAGGAGGAAAAGTGTGCGTAAATAGTAAAATTACTTCTCACGTAATGGGAGAATTCTGCAATTAATATTGCTCAAGATTGGTGTATGTATTTATGAATGCTCATTAATGAGGATCCTTCCACTATTTATAGTGGGGAGTCTTGGTTCCCCATTTAGGGTTCATTGGACACGTGTCAGCAGGGGATTGGAGCCCTGCTGACCAATGGTTGGGTGCCACGTGTCGCTTCGCCGTAGGGCCACGTGTCTGGGGTATTTTTTACCCCAAACATTTGCCCCTCTCAGGTGCTGACGTGGCAAGGTGCCATGTGGCGCCTGAGAAGAATGCTGGCATTTTTTTTTTTTTTGAATCTCTTCAGATTCTAACTGAAGGAAGAGGAGGGAAAAGCAGAAGGGTAAGGGTCGTGACCCTTCGCCTTCTAGGACAAATCCTATAAATAGGAGGAGGCACCCTCGAGATCTCATTTACAAACTTCGCGAAATTTCTTGAATTTTGAGAGCATCCGGTATTTAAGAGTTGAGAGCAGACGGAAATTTGATAGTTGAGAGCAGCCGATTTTTAGACCGCCTGTGTGGTAGCGAGCAAGCAAAGGATTTTCGTGAGGGTACCCAAGGGAACTCAGCCGGTTTTCAAACTGCATGTTTCTTCGCAAGCATCCCCAAGAAATTTCTTGAGATTTCAACAAATTCTCCCTTCCTTTAGGTACCGTCTCTATTCCTTCTCGCTTTTCCATGTATTTCCGTTTCCGTCTTTTGCTTGTGTTTTTATTTATTAGTCCCATAAGTAGATGGACCCTCTATACCCATACCCGCAACATGGTTGTGAACTCAGTCGGTCAATTAGCACGGCTGAGTCTAGAACTGGATCTGCCGCCTCTGATCTTTGGAATTTCCCCTTTTCAACGCCTATATCGACCGACTCCGTGTCTGTGCAGGACACGATGGCCAGAATTAGGGGAACAGCTATGGACCCCAATTATAGAGGCGGGAACTCAGACGAGTTGTCGCCTGAGAGACGAGCCCCGGACGAGGTGGCTAGAGACTCACCCGCGGGCATCCCCGCCACCCCAAGCGATAGCATTCTAGGCTCCTACAACGAGGAGACTTCCCCTGCTCAGGAGGCTGAGCTGCTACGATCCGTCGACGAGGATCCCAACTCCCCATCCGGCTCTAACGCCGGTTGTATCGAAAGCAGTAGCACTAGCTACCTGACCTCGTCTGAAGATAGCGAGGAGGCGGAGAGGCCTACTTGAAAAAGTAGAAATGACCCTCTCATGATTGTCGTGTCTACTAAGGACAGGGCCCTCATGCGGTCCTCCCTAACGGTCTTTGTCACCAAGCGGCCGCTAGGAGGGGGTTACAAACTGTCAGTACCGGGGGAGTTTGGAACGGTTGTATGGGAGGATGACCAACCCAATGCAGACAGCTGGTTTGGGTGCTATGAAGCGGCCTTCCTGGCCGGGCTCCGCTTCCCTCTTCACAACACAATAAAGGCCATACTTAGGGGATATGGCCTAGGCGTCTGGCAACTCACCCCTAATTCCTAGGTAAACATACTCGGGTATATCGCCGCCTACGAGATGCAGGATCTCAACCCCGGCTGGGAGGCGTTTGCCCACATGCACTATTTGAGTAGAAGCCCAGGCGGCTGGAGAGCCTGGTACACTTTGACGACTTATCCCCAATACTTGATGACGCTAGATAAGCCGTCTAAATGGTCGGACTGGAAGAACCGGTTTTATCTGGTTAAAGCTCCGACAGACGAGGAGAATAGGGAGTTCTGGACCTACAACCGGAAGCCAGAACTTTTAGGGCATAAGTGTCGGCTGCCCCCAGTGCCGGATAATGATAGGGATGCCATATTGGACTCCGGATTCTTTGAGCTAGTCTCTTCCACTCTCTCAACCTGAGAGATAATAAGGGTGCCCAAAAACTGGGTGCCCAAACATGAATTCTTTAGGGACGAGTGCTTTTTGTCCGCCTGCGGGCTTAGCAGCATGTTCGAAAGACGTAGGTTACGAACCTCAGCCGGTTAATTTTATGCCGGCTAGCAATTTTCTTTTGATTGCAATGTTTGCGATATGATTATGATCTTGACCGGATGTATTTGATTTGTGTTTTGCAGAAGAAGAAAAGAACTCGTTGCCCACCGCCAAAACACCCGCTAAAAAGGCTTCAGACATCCGGAAGGAGAATCTGGAGAAGAAACTTGCCGCTCAGGCGGCTAAAAAGGTTGGACCGCCTGACTCTTTCTTGATTTCACTTGTTCTGTTTTGGTTATTTCCTCACCTGACCGTTTGTGACTTCGTTACAGGATGGGAGCAAAGCTCCTCGCTCCCTGCAAAAACAGATCCGGCCAAGGCCGACTGTAGAGGAGCCTGAACACAAGGTGCAGAGAACTACCTCAACCGCCCGGGCTACTACCGGTGGTAAAACAATAAAGACCCCAGGCGAGTCCAATGCTGAAATGGCCTCAAAAGAGGTTACACCAATAAGGATCACAACCGGTCCATCTTCTGCGGGAGTCCAGAAAGGCTCCCAACAAGGTACAAACCCTTTCAACCTCACGCTGCTTGACCTACTCATGCGGGTTAAGTCATATTCTCAGTCTCAGCCGGGAGATTCTCCGATCAGCCGGCTGTCCGTAGGCGGAGCATATGCAGCTTTCTCACCGTCTGTTTCTAGTGCAGATAATTCTCCACGCTGGCCGGATGCTACTCAGTATGCCCGGGCCCTGCTGAAAGCCGTCCCCCGGGACGAGAAGGAGGCGATTCCTGGAATCAACACCTTCAATGCCGGCCGTGTAATGGTCGAGCTGGCTGATGTAAGTTGACGAGTGCCCACCCGACATTTTATTTTTAGTATGCGCATCCGGTTTTCCACTAACACCGGTTGTATTGTTGTAGGCACTGCTCCGCGTGGAGGGGCTCAAGAAGGCCTACATCCGCAAACAAGAGGAGGTAAGAAGAGCCAAACGTTCTGTGGATGACGCACATAACGTTGCCCACTATTCAATGATTGTGCATGACTTAGAAACTAAATCTATAATCATGCGACAGGCGGATCAGGTCAAGACCCTCCAAAAGGCCCTCACTGAGTTCAAGACCAAGGCGGACAACCTCAAGGTGGCCCTGGATAATGCTGAAGAGGAGCTCAAGAAGCATGAAGAGCCCCTCAAACGGTTGGATCAGGCGGAGAAGACCAGCAAACGCCTGCAACAAGAAAATGCCTGCCTGATCCAGGAGGCGGCTGCTGCAAAGGTCAACTTCCAGACCAACCTTGAGGCAGAACAGAGCCGGCTCATTGAGGAGAATGAGCAAGATTGCGAGAACCGGATGAAGAGGGCGTTCTCCATTATCCATCCGGGTACAGACTACAACGTCTGGGAGATCGCCTTCAAGTACGCAGATCTTGCCATTCTGGCTGAGGAAGAGGGCAAGCCGGGGCCTGAACCCTATGAAGAGTGGGTTGAGACGGAGTTCAAGCTGATGCAGGAGGAGGCGGCTGGCAACGAAGAGGCAGTCGAGGATGAAGTTGTTCCC
The DNA here is from genome assembly GCF_001683475.1 of Chenopodium quinoa. Classification (NCBI taxonomy): domain Eukaryota; kingdom Viridiplantae; phylum Streptophyta; class Magnoliopsida; order Caryophyllales; family Amaranthaceae; genus Chenopodium; species Chenopodium quinoa. The sequence continues at coordinate 2,852,848 of NW_018744895.1, forward strand.
GGCTCCGTTCCTACCACCGACCCATCTCATCCGGAAGGGAATCAAGCTCAGGCTGACCGGGTGACTGTGCAGCTGGAATAGCAACGACCTCCTGGCCTGCGTGCCGTGCATTATTTTGTAATAGCGCCGGAAGGGTCGGCTTATTCTGCTGTTGTCTTTTATTTTGAATATTGATATACATTTTCACCGACTTTGCCGATTTTATTTGTAAACATTTCCACCGGCTGAGCCGGCTTTTGAATGAATTCCTGCGATTTCTTCTGCACTTCCTTTGCAAAAAATTAAAAATTTTGCTTACTTTTTGCGAGTATATTTCCGCATGACTGGTTGGGATTAGGGTAATTGCCCCTGGATAGGAGGCTGGCGGAAGTGACATGGTGCCAGGCGGCTATCCATATGCCATAGTACGAATATTAATAATTTAGCTAAGTGCGAACGTTAGAATGAATGCCAGCCGGTTTCTACTGATTTGCCGGCTGGTATTTTTGTAAAGGCCTTTTCGTAGGTTTAGGGTGTCCATTTGCTGATTGGGCTTTTGCAAGAACACCCTTACATAGGTTATGGCCTAAACCAAATGTTTGAGGCCTGCCTTCTCTTAGTGGATCAGGAAGCAACATTGGGTACCGGCTGTCTGTTTTGAGACCAGCCTTTGGTGGTACTTTTCCCAAAGAGTGAGCCGGCTGCATGTTTGGGAATACTAGCCCGCGTTTCTTTGGTGCAATGGATCATTCAGGCGGGTAGGGCCGCCTGAAGTTTGATCACTAGAACAATTTTCCACCCAAATGGGAGATGTTCTCTTCGATGAATTCACCCGTATGGGTGTCACCGGATGATTCGTTAGTTCTCAGGGTCGCTCGTGCTGAGCACAAGATATGGCGCATAGAAATTTTTATAAGAAGAACCGCTTGTGGTAAACACAAGACATGGCGCATGTAAGCATAATATGTAGTAAATTTTACTCATTAATCATGCAGAAGTTTACAAAAGTTATACAATTTCTAGAAGTAGTACTTTTTGAGATTGTCTACATTCCAGGTTCTAGGCAGCTTCCTACCGTTTGGGGTTTCCAAGCGGTATGTGCCGTCTCCTACTTCTTCAAAGATCTAGTAGGGTCCCTCCCAATTTGGGGTTAATTTGCCTTGTTCATTGGCCCTACCGGTTGCTTCCATTTTGCGAAGCACAAAATCTTCTACTTTCAAGGGTCGTTTGTGAACCTGCTTGTTGTAGGATCTCGTCATTCTCAGACGGTAAATCTCATGACGCAAGGCTGCGTTGCCCCTTCGCTCTGGGAGAGCATCCAGTGGAAGCCGCATGGCTTCCCAGTTGGCCTCCTCATCATACAACATGATGCGGAGGGTTGGCTCATAATGCTCAATGGGGAGTACCGCCTCGGTGCCGTATGTCATAAGAAATGGGGTTTCACCGGTTGCCCCTTTTTTGGTTGTCCTGATGGCCCAAAGGACATGAGGTAATTCCTCTGCCCATAGTCCACCGGCTCTTTCCACTTTCTTCTTTATACCGTCTGAGATCAGCTTGTTAAAAGCCTCAACTTGCCCGTTTGCCTGAGGCCGGCCAACGGACGCAAAACAATGGGAGATTCCTTGGTCCCCCCAACCAGCTCTTGAGGACAGGCGTTTCAAATTGTGGTCCGTTGTCAAAAACCATGGACACTGGAACCCCAAACCGGGTGATGACGTTTCTCCAGATGAAGGAGATCACATCTTTTGTTTTTATGCCTTTAACCGCCTCTGCTTCGACCCATTTGGTGAAGTAGTCCACTGCCACCAAAATGTAGCGGCGACTGCCTGATGAAGGCGCATAAGGACCCAGAATGTCTATGCCCCACTTTGCGAACGGAACTGGATTGTGGATGGCTGTCAGGTCAGTTGCCGGTCGATGTATCAACCGGGCAAACTTTTGGCATTTGTCACACCGTTTCACCAAATCCATGGCATCTGCCTCAAGAGTGGGCCAAAAGTACCCTTGCCGTCTGGTTCTTCTAGCTAGGGACCTGCCGCCTATGTGTGAGGCACAAAAACCCGCGTGCAGGTCCTCTAGAACTTCTTTTCCCCTTTCCGGGGTTACACACTTCAGAAACGGCTGTAGGTACCCCTTCCGGAGGAGCTCCCCTTGGTGCATAACAAAACTCAGATCACGCTTCTTGAGTGCTACTTCTTCAGAAGGGACATCCGGTAGAGTACCGTCTGTCAAGTAAGCCCGGATGGGGTCCATCCAGGTGGCACTTCGGTCCAGAATTCCAATGGGGTCATGATCAATGCTTCTTTTGTCAATGACTTCCCAAAAGACTGTCCTAGGTGCATCACAGGAGGCGGATGATGCCAATTTGGAAAGGGCATCCGCCTGATTATTCTCGGACCGGGGCACCTGACTTAGATGAAATGTGTCAAGTGACACAGCCTCCTCTCTGACCGCCTGCAGATATTTGATCATAGCCGGATGGGTGGCCTCGTAGTCACCATGGTACTGGCTAACGATCAACTGAGAGTATGAGGCGGCGCTAACTTTTCTTTCCCCTGTCGCCTTACACATGCGTATACCAGCTAGCAGGGCTTCATACTCTGCCTCATTATTTGAGGCTTGGAACTTGAACCGTAGTGCATATTCAAACTTATCCCCTTCCGGAGAATGGCATATAACGCCTGCACCACAGCCGTTCACGGTAGAACTACCGTCTACAAATAACTTCCAAACCTGATCAGGATTTTCCGGTTGCACCGGTCTAGTCATCTCGACAATGAAGTCAACAAACGCCTGACCTTTCACTGTCCTCCTGGGTTCAAAAGTTATCTCAAGGCTTTGTATTTCAACAGCCCACTTGATCATTCTGTCGGATGACTCGATGGTGGTCATTGGGCGTTTGAGCGGCTGGTCTGTATATACAACCACCGGGTGAGCCAAAAAGTAAGGCTTCAACCGCTTGACTGCTACGAACAGGGCCAACCCAAATTTTTCGATCATAGGGTACCGGAGCTCAGCATTTTTAAGAACATGGCTGATGAAATACACCGGGAGCTGGTTACCGTCTCTCTCAGCAAGGAGGACGGCACTGAGGGAGTGATCAGAGACAGCTAGGTACATGTAGAGGACCTCCTGGGGTAGGGGGCTCACTAGCCTTGGCAAAGAGTGCAAGTGTTGCTTTAGCTTCCGGAATGCCACTTCCGCCTCTTCACCCCACTCAAATCTGGACCTCTTCCAGATGGCCTGGAAGAAATAGAGGCACTTGTCGCCTGACCGACTGAGGAATCTCCCCAACGCCGCCAGGCAACCGGTCAATTTCTGGACTTCTTTTACAGTGCGGGGAGACCGCATGTCAATGACCGCCTGTACTTTTTCCGGATTAGCCTCTATGCCCCTTTGATCGATCAAAAATCCGAGGAACTTCCCAGACTCAACACCAAATACACACTTTTTTGGGTTAAGCATGACCCGGTGCCGCCTGAGTGTGGTGAATGTTTCTCGGAGGTCTAGTAGGTGATCCGTCTGTAGCTTGGATTTGACTATCATGTCATCAATGTACGCCTCTACATTCCTGCCAATCTGGTTGATGAAAACTGTGTTTATCATGCGCTGGAATGTAGCCGGCACATTCTTTAACCCAAACGACATCACCTTGTAACAAAATAACCCCTGATCAGTGACGAAGGCCGTCTTTTCTTGATCTTTTTTCCACAGGGGTATTTGATGGAAACCCGAATAGGCATCCATGAAACTCATCAGAGCATGACCGGCTGTCGAGTCGACCAGACTGTCTATCTTTGGAAGCGGGTAACTGTCCTTGGGACATGCTCTGTTCAGATCTGTGTAGTCTACACACATCCGCCAGGTACCATTCGGCTTTTTCACGAGGAAAACGTTTGCTACCCAATCCGGGTAGTAGCATTGCCGGATGAACCCAGCATCTAACAGTTTTTTGACCTCAGCCGCCGCCGCCTGAGATCTTTCTTCACCATGATCCCTCTTTTTCTGCCTGACCGGCTTCTTTTTAGGGTCCACGGCGAGCTTGTGGATGGCTAGATCCGGGCTGACGCCTGGTATCTCTTCTACTTCAAAGGCAAAGATGTCTTTGAATTCCTTCAGAAGTTGAAGCAGGTCTGCTCCCAACCGTTCAAAAGCAACCGTCCCAATCTTGACGGTTTTGTCAGGGCGGCTGTCGTCTAAGACGACATCGAGGCAGTCACCAGCCGACTGAGGTCGTTGGTCATCTGACCTTTCCCCGGCTAGTGATTGCTATTTTTCTTGTTTGACGGGTTTCGTTTGGTCCGTCTTTCTTTTCCTACCAGCTGCCCTTGGAGCCGGGACTGCTGTATCGCAGTTATCAAAGTCTATGGGCTTGCCGTCACCGGCTGCCCCCGTGGTTGGTTTAACGTCAGAGAGATAGCACTCACTAGCCGTCCTCTGGTCCCCCTTCAGGGAACCGACTGTACCATCATCCTTTTCAAATTTAACGAGCATGAGCGAGGGGACGATGACAGCCTTGGATTCGTTGAGGGTCGGACGGTTGAAGATCATGTTGTAGGCGGCCAGCTCTTCTACAACTAAAAATTTTACAACCATGTGGCGTCTTTCCCCCTTTTCACCCAGCCGGATGGGAAGATCTATGCTTCCTACCGGATGCACTACTCCCCCCCCCAAAACCAACTAGTGGGTGAGGCGCCTGGTGCATGTTACTGGGTTTGTACTTGAGCTTGGTCAAGCACTGATAACTGATCAGGTCAGACAAGCTCCCGGTATCTATTAGGATCCGACCAACCCTCTGATTGGCAACCTTACACTCGATGACTATGGGATCATCATGAGGCCACCTGACCTTGCCCCGGTCCTTTCCAGAAATAAGGACCTCAGGAAAAGTGTCTTTCGACGCCTGGCTCTCATCCACTGAGTTGACCAGCTTCCTGATGTTATCTTTAGTGCCCCTAATGGTGGGACCCCCTCTGGCAAAATCGCCTGCTATGGTGAAGATAGTCTCTTCATCCGTCTCAGAGTTGGTGAGCACAGTTTTAGCCGTTTGCCCCTTCTTTGCATGGGTGTTACTCTTGGCTTTGGGCAGATAGGACTTCAGAGCCCCCTCATCAGCCAGACGGTCTAATAGCCGCCTGAGGCTATAGCAACCATTAGTGTCGTGGCCAACGTCCTCATGATACTGGCAGTATTTGCTCTTGTCCCGGTTGCTTACGGGACTTTTCATCGCAGTCGGCTTCTCGAGAGACATCCGGTCTTTCATCTCCATGAGGATGGAGGAGTAGTCCTTCATGAACTCGTACTTGGGAACGTATGGTTCTGACTTCCGTCTGAGCTTCTGAGCCGGCTGACCAGGTCGGTCTGCCGCCCAGGTTGGTCTGCCGCCCAGACCTCTTTTCTCTTCTTTTATTCCTTTTTAGCCGGCTGCTGCTGTTGCCGGCTATCTTTTCTATCGGATTTTTTGGAATCCGACGGCTGCTTTACAGCGCAAAGCTCCGTCGCCTGTATATAGGCTTCAGCTTCCATTAACGCCTCTTGAAGGGTGGCTACCCTTTTCCGGACGAGGTCGAACTCAAAGGTCGACCCATCCTTCAGACCCTTAAAGAAGTCTGTGTAAGCAACTTCGTCAGACAGTCCTTGAATCTGAATTCTCATCAGATTGAACCGTCTGACGTAGGACCGGAGCCCTTCTCTGTCACCCTGCTGTATTGCCCTTAGATCAAGGCTAGTCTTTTTGGCAGGGATATTCATTGAAAAATTTGACGTAAATAAGTACGCCAAAGTTTTGAAGTTGTTGATGCAGCCGGCTGGTAGATTACCAAACCACCGTTGGGCAATGCCCTTCAGGGTAGCCGGGAAGCATCGGCACCAGACGACATCGTCCAACCCCTGTAGGTACATGAGGTTAGAGTAGGCCATTAGGTGGTCTTCTGGGTTGGAGGTACCATCATAGGCCCCTACCAACACGTTTTTAACCTTAGCCGGCTGTGCCGCCTGGGTTATCTTGGGGGAGAACGCTGTGGGCTGTTCTCCCAGATTTAGCAGGCGCAGCTGCCAGTCCATGAGCTGGTACGGCTGCTGCACATGCCCGCCAAAGAGACCCGGCTGGGTAAAAGGGGATCCACCCAGCCCATTTGGCGAACCAAATAGACCAGGATGGATCACTTGGGGTCCAGACCGGGCGGAGGGTTCGCCCGTCTGACTCCCTAGGCTTGTTCCCGTACGCCTGTTAGAGGTGTCACGGAAACTGTATGGGAAGGTCGACGTCGAAGCGACGCAGACACTTGACTTCTCTTTTCCTGGAGGAACGTCCGGGCATCAAAGAAAGTCTTCTTGGAACCATCTGGCTGTAAGTGCCGGATGGGTTTTCTGAGTTCTTCTTGAGGGAAGCGGAGCCTGTTTTGATCGAACCTGAGGCCCCCCCCTCCTTTGGCTTTGGGTGAGCGGTAGGGACCCGGTCTTTGATCATCTTCTTCCCAGAAGAAGGCTTCTTGGCCGGCTGACTCTTTTTGGGAGTAGCTGACCGAATAAGGTTCTTGATCTCGCCTTGAAACTATTCATGAAGGTCATGAGTTCGTTCCTGGTGACGGGAGCAGATCCTTCTGCCGCCTGGGCAGCTCCAACCGGGTTGCCGGCTGGGTTGCTTGGGGCAGCTTGGTTGTTATCCCGTTCCTTCTTATCCCTGGAACGGGTGTGTTTTGTTCTGAAGGACCCATCTGGGGCCACATAGGTGTTGACTTCATAGTCGTCACCGCTTTCATGGTCCGTCTGGACCTCAGGCTCGGCCAACGACCGCTTGTCCTGATCCGGTGGTACAGGGTTAGAAGTCATCTCAAAAGTACTCTCCCCACAGACAACGCCAAATGTTTCGGGGTTTTTTGATGTGTCCTACGGGAAAGTTACAATTCCGAGAATGCCCTTCACCGCTTGTACCTGTAAAACCACGAAGTCTCCGGTTGGTTGGAGCTCCGCCTCCGACGATCAAGTCAGTTACGTACAGGAGGAAAAGTGTGCGTAAATAGTAAAATTACTTCTCACGTAATGGGAGAATTCTGCAATTAATATTGCTCAAGATTGGTGTATGTATTTATGAATGCCCATTAATGAGGATCCTTCCACTATTTATAATGGAGAGTCTTGGTTCCCCATTTAGGGTTCATTCGACACGTGTCAGCAGGGGATTGGAGCCCTGCTGACCAATGGCTGGGTGCCACGTGTCGCTTGGCCATAGGGCCACGTGTCCAGGGTATTTTTTTTACCCCAAACAACCATTAATGAAAAGGGTGTGAAGTAATGTTAGGAAGGGTATTTCAATAAATTTGAATTTTTTTTTTTGGACAAGAACTATCCCTACACATTACCAAACAAGGTAATTGGCATATTTTACCAATTCTCAAACATTAATTCCCAATCCCATTCCCACTCTTAATTCCCTTAATTCCCATTCCTACATACCAAACGCCCTATAATTGTGTCATTATTCATGTCGATGAACAAGAACTATCCCTACACATTACCAAACAAGGTAATTGGCATATTTTACCTATTCTCAACCATTAATTCCCAATCCCATTCCCACTCTTAATTCCCTTAATTCCCATTCCACATACCAAACGCCCTATAACTGTGTCATTATTCATGTCGATGAGTTCAATTTTATAACAATTGTTATTGATGTTGCTATTGAACAAAATTGAACTTTAATCTATTTTTTTTTCAGTTCATCTGCTCTTTTATTTGGTTTTTTTTTTCAGTTCATTTGCTCTTTTATTTGGTTCGTGTAAGGTCTAACCGTATTAAGACTAAACTTAAATAGTTCGAGTTTGGTCGGTACGATGAAGAAGACATTGGCCTACGACACTCCCCTAGTCCCCTGCATACAAAGACAATGGAGAATAACCTTCCATTATAAAGCAGATCAATACAAACATAATTTCCCTTCAATTCAATTCAACATTACAAAATTACAATTACCCAATTATTAGAATCCCTCAAATCAAAATTTACTCTTTATACGAAGAACATGTCTCGACCCAGAAAAGCTTCTCTGCAGGTTTTTCTATCCTACATTCTGCTACTCTAATATCTGAATTGCAGGGAAAAAAACGTAAAAACCCAATCTTTGAATTAGTTTTTTTGATTTTTAATCCTTTTGCCGCTTTCCACATATTAATTTTCTGTATGATCTCAATTTGGTTTAATTCTTATTGCTTAGCTGATTGCTGTGATTTTTTTTTTTTAAAGGTTGTTAATTTGATGTTAATGTTGGTAATATGTTTGATTTCACATGCAGAGTTTTGAGAAGTTGCAGAAAGTTATAAATGGAGGGGACTTTTATGGAGCTCAGCAGATGTACAAGTCTACTAGGGCTAGGTATGAATATTGTCAGTTACTTTTCATTGACACGTAAAATTCCCGCTGTCGGAAATTAATAGTCACATAGATTGTGTAATTTGAACAAGTAACGAGATAACACATTGATTTTTGATTTTTGTATGCTGAGAGTGTGGTCCAATTGCTGAAAGTTATGCTAAGTTTCTGTAGGACTTAACACCGATTTGTGATTATGGCCGCTTTCTTGACATAGGTTAAGGACATTTCTGTAGAATTTATAATTTATGTATGTGATTATGATCACTTTCTTGATAAATAGTTCATGTGGGAATTTGACTGCTTGTTTGTATTGTATGAGATTGAAAAGTTATATTAATTCACTTACTATTGACTTGAATAAATCATACACCAGATATTGATGAAATTTATTTGTAATTCATGACCTTTTGGATTAGTAACTTGTAAATTTTATTGGGTTTAGTTTATCTAATTAATGGCTTGTGAGTTGCACCTTTTCTTTCTTATTCCCTTCTTCCCTGTCTCGCATTTTCTCTCACCAAAAGAAGCAATTCACCTGTGAGTCCTATCTGCAGATTATACTATCCGTGTCTAGCAAGCTGCAACAAAGGGACTGCTCAAGACATTCTCAGTTTTTTTGGCTGTAGTTGGTAGTTAATATTTTAGTTATTATTGCCATTAGGATAAAGCTTGAAGTGGAATCTTAAATAGATGAGCAGGAGATAATATAGGTTTTTATTACTCCAGTGAAGGACTTGGATTCATTGGAATCTTTAAATGTTCGTTGTGTAGTATTTGCAGGATAATTGCCACTGTTGGAGATCATTCCATGTTTGGCATATTCATTGTAGTGATAGATTACGATAGCTCAATTTCTTTCCATAAGTTATTATCCTTTTATTTTGTCCTAATATATTCTTGAAGTCCCATGAAACTGTGTTGATTTAGGATGATACTTCCATTATTTGGAAATTTAGAAGCCTATGTGTCATACTTTACCTCCAAGTTGTTACATATCTTAAATTTCCTACTTCCTATGAGATTTTACATATATAACCTGTTGAACATGGGTCTTTAATTAATCTCGTTGATGATTTCGTTTGTGCTTGATAGGTGACATTATATTGGCTAATCTTTTAGCAGTTTATGCATGGTCAATCTTTTGTCATTTTGCTTCTTTATCTATTGAAATATGTGAATTTGCCTAAATATGACTGTGAGATTATGAGGCCTGATTTTGTCTTCGCTGGATGTAAAATTCTTTCATTTTTAACTGTGTGTATATTGCGTTTTCTCAATTGGTTAAAATCTGGCATATGATTAGGTTACTTGTGGTGCTGAACTTGGCATTGTTGTTCATAGAGACATTTGTGAAAGGAAAATTTCCTTACAATGACGATCTGCTTGGTCTGTACTAATTTTTGATTCAGTATATATCTTTTGTTTGCTTTAATTTTATTTAGAGGAATTATTGTTTGGTATTTTGGTTAGGTCTAAATTTTTTAGAATATGATCTGTTTGTGTGATCTTATAATAAGTAAGTTTTGTTAGACCATCTCAGGAAAATCTACGAGGCATTTCTTCGAAATGCTGTACCAGATCATGTTGGAGATGATGATGACATGCAAAAGCTTTCTGAAGTTCTGGGAACAGTTAAAATACGTGTGGAGGCATGTGCTTCTATTCTGAGGGCTGCTATTAGGTGAGAAATAACAAGTAATGTTTAACTAAGAGGATCTTGAGTTGCATGTATGCACACTACATATGTCTACCAGTGAACTTGAGCAATGCTTTTCATGATCTTTGTCCATTAAGTTTATTAGCATTCTTTGGAATATTTAGTAACATTGTATAGGTGAATATGATGGAATAAAGTGTTGAACTGTCAATAGATTTCTAGGCTCGTATGCTTCTCTTTCGAATATAAGACACCCGTTCAAAAGCATTTAAGCGATCAATGAGATTATTTGTCATTTTCTTATTTTGGGACAATACGAGTGTACTAACTACTTTTAAATGGAAGCAATGATACTGTGAATTATGATCATATTTTGTGAAATAAAACTTATTGAAGTGCTACTTGATTGTATTGCTTAGGTGGTCTATTGAACTTGGACCTGACAAAAATGGTTCCTGGGACCTACATACTATGCTTGCAGAGTACATATATTCCGAGACACCTGAGGTGGCAAGTTGACACTGAACTGGCTGCAATAATGGTAACAACTGGTTAGATTCATGGTTGTTTGGTTATCGTAATTAAATTACATGTTCTAAGCTAAACAATGATCTGTTGAACTCTCATTTTTATTGCTAAATCTTATTAATTGATGATTAAATGTAATATTACTGAAAAGACAATGTGTGCTTTGGAAAAAGTGATGGTGCTTGTTTTTCTGTTTTTGTTATGTTACTATGTATTTTGTCCAAATTGTTTTAATAATAGGATGGTAGGATAGTATTTTAGAAGCTGAAATAGTATGTGTTTGGCCTAGCTTTCAGTGTTCTTACCCAAACATAGAATCCTGGACCAACACCTCAGTTTAAAAAGTTGAAACGATTTTTCCAAGAACGTAGAAGCTGAAGATTACACCTTTACTTCTCACCCAGACATAGGAGTATTGGTTTGGGGCTGGCTCATCACTAATATTGTGTGTTACACTAGTATCTGCAATTAATGATTTCATTTGGTTGATCACGTATGCCCAAGAAGAACCTAATCGTCCTCATCCATACATACTTCTTCCGTTTCTTTAATATTGCAGTATTTACCTCTTAGGAAATTTCACAAACATTTCAACATGCCTATTTTAGGAAAACACATATGTCCTGTCACACTGCAAATACCCAATGTACCTTGTTTTTGCTATTGCTTTAGTTAATGCGTACAATCACATGTAAACTTGTAATTGAGCCTTCTCTCTTCTCCTTTTTCCCACTACCTAAAATCTTGTGCACTCCCTCCATGTTGCAATATTAAAGGAACGAAGGAATTATAAATCCTTTTTCATACGTATTACATTCAATGTTATAGCTTTCTATTGGTTAGTTCGGCCTTACATTTTGGCTATTATTTGGTTCACCTTGCATGTTTTACCATCTAGTAGTATAAATTGTTGATATATAGCTAGTTGGCGGTACTAATTGTTTGTATGCAAAATAGATGTAACTGACCTTTTTTTCCATGTAGCTGGCCAATAATTAGGCATTGTTAGCATAATAGTACTTTTCAACCAATTGGAAATTCATCAATTTATAAATGGTTGGCCAAATGCTATTTTCCGAACAAGGCATTTGTTTACTTTGGTCCATCTTTAGTTTTTCTTTCTCCATCTCACTTCTTCATTGAAATTTATAGAGTCAATGTAAAATCAATCCCTGCAAATGTTTTGGGGATATTCGGGTCTATGTTAACATTTTGGGTATATGTATGATTTCATTATTTCGATAATCATGAGAAGGAAAAGGGAGAGGCAAGAAAAGTGAGGATTAGTAACTGGATATGGTTTAGTCAAGCTAGAATATGTATAGACTACAAGTCCGTCTGCTGAATTAATTTTTCTTCTGCCTTATTTGGTCTTGATGGGATTAGTTTAGAAGCATTTAGGATAGTTTTAAATAGTAATTTGGTCAGAAGGTTGTTACTTGTCATTTATACATTTATGAAAGCTGGACCAAATTTAAGATAATATCTCCAGAAACAGCTTTGCAGAAAATTTGTGATAGAAAGACAAGTTTCAGAAAAGCTACTCAATGATTTTTTATAGTTGTGATCTAAGATGTTGCAGGATTGTGGGTAAGGTCTTAGGTATAGATCACTGTTCTTAACTGCGCTCTATCCTAGTGAATTGATCTGTGGGACTGATGTCTATCTTGCTATCCATTTAGTCAAGCAGTCATTGAAGGTGTCTATCCACTTCTAAAGACATGGTCATGACTATTCTATGAACCAGATAACTTGTTTACTTCTTGAATTAACTAGTTGAACTACCAGTTTAATGTCGTACTTATGGCACAGGCCCAAGCTTCCTGTCTTATAGAAATTGTTCTGTTAAATCTTTGTTGAGAAGCATGATCTTCATTTGGGTGATTAATATTTCCTTTCTTTTTTTTTTCAATTTTTTTTTTTTTTTTTTTATGTTGGGTCTATATGATGTAATTTTATTTTTGGTCTATTATTTCATGGTCTTATAGAGTAATGGTATAATTCACATCCACACTTTCATAATTGTAGGACATGGCCAAAGTATCATTCCAATTTGTTCGTGGGAATTGTCCAAATAAATATGCTGATACACTCATAAATTTCATGGAGAAGGTAAAGCTTTCTGCAAATGAATCAAAGATGTCTCTACTTTCGCAATGGAAATTAAGCCATCAAATATATCTGCTAAAGCATATTTGCTGTAAACATGGATTGCTTTTCATGTTTCGCAAGATCTTTGCATTTATAGGTTTTATTTGAGTGAAATGAAAGTGGATGCAGGCTTTATGGAAAGGCTTTTGGTTTGCAAAAGTCATCCAGCCACTTTAAGGATTATAGATGCATAACAAAGAAGATATTGTGTTCTAAGGTTCTGAGAAATTTTTTTTTCTCTCTCTCCCCTCAGATATGTTAATCATTGTCCTCTTGTTTATTAGTAAATTAATATATTAAAAAAAAAAAAGTAAACTTGAAATAGACGAGGACTCTAGTAAAGGCCTTTTAAGATTTTTAGAGATCATAGGAGTTTTTTTTTTTTTTTTTTTTTTTTTTATTTTATTTTATTTTTTTATTTTATTTTATTCTTGTCCATTACATGGAAATATTCCTTCTATTCAACAAAGGGATTAAATAGTAATTTTGGTTCAAATAAGAGGTAGGACAACAATCAAGAAATGAAAATAAGGATAAGAAATCATTATTGGGATTTTTATATTTTTTTAAATACAATCCTTTTCAAAATGTTTGCATGTTTATGATGAAAAGAAGTGAACTACATGACTCTCTCCTCTCCTCTCTATCCCTCCCCAAACCTACCATAGTTTGCCAGCTACCTAATTTCAACTAAACACCTCTGGTCACCACCATCTCACACCACTAACCCTGACATCACTAACACTCTCACAAATTCGCTTACCTAGAACCTGTCACCATCTCACATTCTCTCAAATATGACCACGTATAGAGGGAATCACATTTGCCCTTTGGTTTTTATATCTGACCAATAAGGAACAATTCAACACCATAGGTTAACATTTCAACCAAACACTACAACAAGGCAATTGGTGTTTGTTTTTAGATCTTTTCTTTCTAAAATACTCCGTAGTTCCGCTGGTAATGGGGGAATGTTGGTGTTGGATCGTGTGTGGTAAGATATATTGGAGGAGTGGAAGTTATAGCCTTGCAGAAATTTTTTGTTAGATGTGCATAAACTAGACATTGGTGCTGTCTTCTGTCTTCTCAGTTGGCATCAGACCTGTGACTATGCACCCTGTTATGAGCTTGGAGGCTGTATTGTTGTAATTCTCCAATCTAATTATATTCTTGATTAATCTCTTTAATCACCATTTTGATTATAATTCTTTTTATAACTTCTCTGGTATATTTAATTGAAGAGCTATCATCTCAACATCCAAAAGATGATTCTACGCCAGATTAACTTGATCACATTTCGTCTTTGAACTATCATGTTAGTTGGCCAATTTCTAACTTTAGCCTCTAAAGTCTAAACCAAGTCTCCCAATGCGATACAATTATTGGCAAACCCCGTCAGATTGGGGTGGGATTTCTGCTTATAAAAATAGGAAAGATGATTTTTGTATGGGTGCATATGTCACATGCGTTGTAGTGTATTTATCTCAAGACTTTGTAGGAGTGATGCAGTAGCTTGTGAGTGAAACATTAGCTATATATGGTAGGTGACTTCATAAAGATTTATGTGCTAATTTTTGCAAGATATCTGATGCAGATTTATGTGAAATAATATGCGATGTAACACAAAAGTTCCTCAGTCAAACGTACATCAAAGCACCTTTATTGTAACAAAGCATGTAAACTAAAATGCATGGAAGAGCCTCATTTTGCTGCTATGGAAGATCCACCTCGCGGATTCTCTCAAACTTCTTCAATGACACTCTCATTTGGTTCTGCAGGCTGAACCATGTTCGTTGGGGTAGCTGCAGGCTGAACCATGTTCGTTGGGGTAGCTGCAGGCTGAACCATGTTCGTTGGGGTAGCTGCAAGCTGAACCATGCTCGTTGGGGTAGCTGCAGGATCTTGTGCTGTCTTTTTAGAGCATTTACAGCAATAAAACATCATAGAGATGATGATGGCTGGAACACCAATCTGTAACGAGACCTTTAGTCCCTTAGGTGTTGACAGATCGAAATCCAGATTCAGAAGTCTTTCCAGGAAGCTCTGACAACTCTCTGCTAACGGAGCTCCTCCGAGTGTGCCAGTGGATGGAAAACTGATTAGGCTTAAGGCGATGAACATTAAATAGAGTAATATGTTCCTGCCATGTAAAAATCAGTTTATTAACAAAACTTTTTGTGAAATCAATTGTCAATGTAGAATTTATGAAAATGATCTATTTGATTAACAACAATTATGCAAAACATTGATGGTGCTACTGTGGCAGAAACGTGGGATAGTGCAGGAACTTGGAGTTGGAGCAAGTTTGCTGAATTAAAACACTACACAATTCCTCCAACGCGATATCCACCAAATAACAGTTGCAAAATATGTTTACACAAACCCACACTTACACTTAACACTTGCAGTAGTCCTTGTTTTACACAACTACACTTACAGTAATGGCATATAACTAATGACCCTGCATGTACTGTGATAACAAATACAGTAATCCTTCAAGTGATGAACACACTCTCCAATTATGCCTATATATCTTAACAACAATTACACTTACAGATGGACAGAAACTCAGAGCCAACCGAAATGGTGGAGATGTTGACCCGAGGGTAGAAAGGGACAACGTGAGTGTGAAGCCAGATGGCGGCGTTAGAGCAATTGGCGGCAATGAAGTGAACAAGGTGGTTTGGTATGCTCAGGAGCAATGAAACAGAGGTGTTAGCGAAAGCCCGAATGAGGTTGGGGTCTGGGTCAGTGAGTTGTACGGCTGCGATTCGGTGGTGGGTGACGGCGGCGACGATGCTTTCAGGGGTGGCCGATGAGGGGAGATGGTTGATAGTTACACCGAGAGTTGGGGTTGAGGATGAGGTGTTGTTGGTGAAGGAAGTTAGATTGAAAGAGGTAATGATGGCTAGGAGGAAGAAGAGGAAAGAGAGTTTTTGAGAGAGAAACGCCATTGTTGTGAGCTTGAGCTGAGAACTGAGGGTGTAAATGGAGTTTTGAGGTGGTTTTACAAAGCCGGCTGTAATAAGGAATCAAAGTTCGTTATTGTAAGGAGGTTTGTATTATGTAAGTTGTTATGGTGGAGGGAAGAGTGAGGAGAGAGAAAGGGGGTTTGTTTTAGTTTGGCCGTTATTTTGATATTATTATTATTATTATTATTTTTTTTTTTTTTTTTTTTTTTTTGAGGGGGAAAGAACGCATTTCTTAGATTTTGGATGCAAACGATTTTTATCAGAAACTACCGGATTTTGTGTACCTTTTCTTGTACCAAGGAATAAACGTACGGATACATTAAACAAAAATTGCGACAATAACAATAATAATAATAATAATAATAATTCGTAATAATGATATAGTATATGCTTAGGTTTGGTTTTAACTGATTTTATCTAAATTTTTCTAATCTGGTTTGGTTAATTCTGATCTAATATGACTTGACTTGATCTGAACAAAAATATAAAATAAGTTGAATAGAACAAGTCTTAGTCCTTCATTTTTCACTTTAACCTTGTAATGAATATTAATTTACCCAATTCGTGGTTTATGAACTGCATTGATTTCCATTGCTAAAGTTTTCTCAAACCTTAAATTTAACGCACAGGTTTTATCACTTTCTTAAAACTTTTTTGAATTTCATTATTGATTTACATTTAAAACTCACTTAATTTTTACTTACATGCTCTTCTTTTTTCTCACTTTACACACCTATTTTCAAAACCTTACAACTGATTATCTTGTTATGCCACTTTTTTATGTTGTACAGTTACTTATGACGACCCCAAATCATTTTGAGACTAAGGCTTGTTGTTATTGTAACCGACCCCAAATTGTAATGAACGCATTTGTATGGACTCTTTTCCAATGGTTGTTCCAAAAAAATATCTTATGGGTTTGGACGCTTCAAAGACACTAAGGCCCTGTTCTTTTGAGCTTTTGGGCAGAGCAGAGAAAATTTCATAATAATAATAATAATAATGGGGGTGGCTGGGAGGGAGGAGAGGGAAAATAAGAGGGAAATATAAAAGGGGGAGTGCAATTATCCAACTGTAGGCTGCAAGTAGGAAAACTCATGGGTCAACGCCTGAAATTGGGAGTCAATGCCTGAAAAGAGAACCCAGGTTTCATTGAACAAAAAAAGTGATCGTGGTGGTTTTTTTAAACAAGGAATCGTTTAAAAGGTTTTTTCTTGCAAAATGAGGCATTTAAAAGGTTTTTTTTTATACAAATTTTTTTTATTATTATTATTATCGCATTATTTTATTATTATTATTATTATTATTATTATAAAATATTAATTATTATTATTATTAAATATTAATTATTGTTATTATTATTATTAATGATTATTTTTAAGTAAAGCATAGCAGAGCATAGCAAAACAGCTCAAAAGAACAGGATCTAAGAATATAGAATGAAATTAAATGGCATAATTACAACTAATAATTTGACTATGCAAATATTTAAAATAACTCCCTAATATTTTAAGTTTTGAAATTAATCTATTAGGGTGTGTTTGGCATCATTGTTGTTTTTGGTTTTTTTTTTGTTTTTTACCCCCAAAATAAAATAAAACAGTGTTTAGTAAAATAGCTTTAAAAAAAACTTTACAGCTATTTTGTAAAAAATAAAACGGTAAACCTAAAACACCTCAAAGCAGTTTTTGAGGTATTGATTTTTTAAAAAAAAAAATAATAAACCTATCAAAGCGTATCATCGATTGTTCTCCTTCAAATTCAATATCTCATCTTTCTTCCTCTAATCATTCTCAAGATCCAAGGAGCAAGCAATTGCAGGTATGGAGCGTTCTCCTCTCTCTTTTCTTTTAATTTCATTTGTAATCACATTCACCACGTTTCTCCCCATTGTTCTGTCAATTTATTGATGCTTTTGTTGTTAAATTTTGTTCGTTGTATTCAATTTCTTTGATTAATTTGTTCATTATTTATCTGAATTTTAATCGTTATTTGTCTAATTTGTATATAATTTATTTTGGGATTATTTTATATTTGAGGATTTTTTTTCTGAAATAACACGAGTGTTGTTAATTGTTACAATCAACACTCGTATTGATTGAATTTTCTATGATTCTAATTCTTAATTGCCCCTACTATGATGTTATTATGTTTTAGTTAATTCAAAGAAGGAAGTTTTAGCTAATTATTTGATAATTTGTGTGCATTATGTTTAATATTTTGGGAATTTGTTGTTCAGGAAGTAGGAAGTATGAATTTTATGCTTGTAACGTAATCAATTTTGAAAATTTGGGGTGAATTGAAGCTTTATGCCTTGACTTTGGAGTAGTGATGGCTTGTGGTTGCTAAGAGGTTATATTATTGCTATCTATGTGTGCTAGCTGTATGTAGCTGGAATTGTTACATTAATGTTGTGTCTTGCTTTTCTACATAAGAATTAGTTCTTTTAATTGAAGCTTAAGAGATTGTAATGGGAGACAAATGGTTTTGCTTTCTAAGGACCTACAATTATAACAATGGAATTAGGTAACTCGTAATAATCATTTATCCCTTATTCACTTTCATACATTCAATTCGGGTCATCAGCAATAATGGAATTTTGATTATTCACTGTTTTTCATGTCATGTCAACTCATTTTGAAAATTGTAAGATAAGTCGGGATGGGATCGGAAGCAGCGGTGGCATGGACTCTAGATGACAAAAATGCTACAAGCCAAGGGTGAGCAAGGAAAATATTTGCTACAAGTGCGGAGCAAGCAGAAGGGTATACAGTCTGGTGGGCAATTAAAGAGAACATCAGCCAATATAAGAATATCATAATCAGATCAGACTGTGAAAATGTAGTGAAAGCGCTAAACTCACCGAAAACGTCATCGGTGGAGCAAGTGTGGTCATGGACATTCTAGATATGATAAGGAGCTTAGATTATTTTTATTTGCATAAAGGTACGAAGAGATTATACAGTTTGGATCAAGTAGGAGTTTTATTTGTGATCGATCGTTCATTTTCCCCTTAGGTAGTATATGCAATCAATAACAATGGATCCGAGGACCTAGTGACTCATTCTGCAAGTCAACAAGAACTTCAAAGAATGGCTCGGTTTTGAGATTGTTTGGCTAAACGATTGTTGGAAAGACAAATTTCACAATAAAAGTTATCAACGAGAAATAAATATTACATTGCATTTTACTACGAGTATTTCATTGTTACCTTTTTTTTCTACTTGTTCCTTTAAATTTTGTTATAACTTTATTCAATCAATAAATTTATTATTGAAATATGTATAATTTTCTTTTTGTAAAAATAAATAAGCAGCTATTAAAAAAATTAAAAATAAATAAATAAATAATAATAATAATAATAATAATAATAATAATAATAATAAAAAAACTAATTATAAGCAGTATAAGAGTTGATTAAATCTAGAATCTATACATGATTTGGTAATATGAGAGTTGATTGTAAACTCAAACCTGAGAAATGGAAACAGTTTTCAAAAATAAAGAATCAAAAACTAAAATCGGTTTTCAGTTTAAAAAAAACGAAAAACTGAAAACGATTCCAAACGAACCCTTAGGTATTTTTTCTTTTCTTTTTTTTTTGGGAAAGAAATCTATTAGTTTTTTTTAAAAATTAATTTTTTTCTAAGACAAATTAATCTATTACTAGTTTACTATGGAGTACCTAAATAGTTACGGAGTACTCTTTTAACGAGGAAAATAAAAGTGCAATAAATGGGTTGTTGACTTGTTGGATAAGTCTTGGTGGGTATCTCCTCGTCACTCTATCAGGGAATCTTCGAAAAGCCCAAAACCCAAATAAAAATGGCTGCTAGGAGTATTGAACCCGCAACCTTTGATAATTATTAAAGAAAAATGTTTCTAACACTAAGCTACTGGATGTCTTAATAATTTAATATGTACGAGCGCATTGAATTATATATAACTGATTTCAATAAACTAGTTGGGTTGATGCGTGCGTAATTTAAAAATAAAAATTATGTAATTTAAAAATCAACCTTTCGCTTTTGAGTGAAGCTAGCAAAAATTCGTGTTGTGTTCGTGTTTGGTCTCGTGTCTATTTTGTGTTGTTCACCAAATTTATGAAAAATATGTAAAATGTAAGATAATTTCATAATTTGACCACTTTATCTATCTAAATGAATAATGCTTGGGTTGATTTTGTGTATGTCATGTTGACTTCGTGTTTTCTCTTAGTAACTTCGTGTTCGTGTTGTGCCGGTTTCGTTGATATACACACTATATCCTCGTTCTTTTTTAATTACAATATTTGAAAAACTTTTGAGATTTTATACTATTTATACACACTTTTTTAATTGTCTTATGCATTTTATACGTTACGAAAAATATACTCTTTGTGGCGTTGTTAGATTCATCTGAATTTCTATATTAAAGTACAAATGAGAATAAATGGTTTGAAATTAAATAGTATAATTACTTCTGCATCCTTCCTTTTTGTTTTTAATCCCTTTGAATCTTTGTTACATAAATTAAGTTGATTTGCATTACGCATATCTCAACCACTCACGAAATTAAAAAAAAATAAATTATAATAAAGTAAAATTTAGACGAATCTAACATTTCACATAACCTTTTTTTTTTTCCTTTCGTATATAGCACAATATGACATAATAAGAGAGAGCATGTGCAATAATGTCAAAATCTTAGTGTTGTAAGTAAAAGGAAGTGGAAAAATAAGTATTACTAGGTAGTAAATAAATTAGAAGTTAGTGTTATATATGTTTAGTTAGGTTTTTTTAAATTAGACTTTTTGAAAATATATATTATACTCCCATCGTCTTAGGGCTGACAAAAGCTGACACAACACGATAACCAAGCATGAACCTGACTCGAAATAAGCAGGTTTGGGTCAAGAATTCTCGACTCATTTAATTAATTGGGTCGACACGAATCCGGTACGCCTAACCCAATTATATTAATGGGTTTAATGTTAGCCCATCAACTTAAATCCAACATGCATAACTTGTCTATTAATATTATTTTTTTCTAATTATAAAGGTTGTGATTAACAAGTACATGCATGCACAATTTAATATCATATCATATCACTAATAAATAAAGCTGGTCTCGGAGCTAGGCCACGAGACGACACTTGGCATTCTATTTTTTCGCCAATTGTTGAGCCACGTAGGCGACAAGTAGGTATTATTGTGCACATATGATGTTAAGTAAGCGAATTTTGGATAGATTTTTTTAAGATAAAAATGTTGTATAATGTTTTATTATCGATATACTTCTAATATTTCATATATACAAAATTAACTATAACTTTTAATAAATATCTTATAACTCAGTACTATTTCCATCATAAAATTTGTTTTAAATAATTCCTTAAAATGAGATCCATTTATAATATATTAGTAAAAAATAGAAATTCAGTAAAAATAAGTTTTAATTAGAAAAAATACTTTCAGTAAATTAAAAATAATTTAAGTGAAATAAAAGTATCAAATTAATAATTACATAGATATCTATTTACAAATAAAACTACAAAAAGTACACTATTATATAAATAAGTGATATGATATTGTATGTCTAAATATTTTACATTATCAAAAAGGGTTATATTATCGTATTTAAGGTAAAAGTTTAGGACAACCCGGGCATCTCCCGAGCACAAAACTAGTTACTAATATATAAAGCCGGTCTCGCAGCCAAGCCACATATGCCAAGTGTCGAGCCACATAGGCGACAAATAGGTATTATTGTGACACATAGGATGCTAGGTAAGCGAATTTTGGATAAATTTATTTAGGATAAAAATGTTGTATAGTGTTTTATTATAGATATATTTCTAATATTTCATATATACAAAATTAATTATAAATTTTAATAAATATCTAACAACTCATTACTATTTTCATCATAAAATTCGTTGTAAAAAGTTCTTTAAAATGAGATCCATTTATAATAAATTTTAATAAAAAATAGAATATCAGTAGATACAAGTTTTAATCAAAAATAATAATTTTAGTTTGATAAAAATACTTTCAATTCATTAAAAAAATTTAAGTGCATGATTCAAAAAAAAAAAAAAAATTTAAGTGCAATAAAAAAAAATCAAGTTAATAATAACATAGATATTCTATTTACAAATAAATTACAAAAAGTACAATATTATATAAATAACCAATATGATATCATATGTCTAAATATTTTACATTATCAAAAGGGGTTATATGATTGTATTTAACATTCAAGCTAGAGAGTTTAGGACAATCTGGGCATCGCCCGGGCATAAAACTAGTAACTAATATATAAAGCTACACTTTTAGCCAGGTCACGAGATATCGAAACTTGACATTTCAATTTTATGTCAAGTGTCACGCTACGTATGCGACAATTAATAATTAGTACCAGTATGATAAATAGGATAAATATATTGGATAGATTTAGATAGATTTATAAGATTAAAAAAGTTAGACTAGAGTTTTATTTTCAATAAAAATTGGATAGATTTTTAAGATAAAAGTGTTAGTTTAGAGTTTTTTTTTCAATAAATTACTTATATTTTATAAATTTCAATTAATCTATTTTTAGCCCATAAGTTTCCTAAATTATGACATTTTGAATAAATGAAAAAAATTCTTCAAACTAAAATGAAAAATAATAATAAAAAAAATGGTGGAATTAGGCCATAAGTTTAGTGATAAGGGTATATTTTGATATACTCCGTACGTACAATTAGTAGGTTGAAGTATTATAGCAATAAAATTTTAGATACTATTATGCAATAGGGATGTCAATGGGGCAGGGCGGGCGGATGTTGATTTTCCCATTCCCATCCCCGCCTAACATTCTTAACCCATCTCCACCCCCATCCCTGCGACGGGTCCAAAATTCATTCCCATCCCCACCCCGGCAGGTACAATCCCTAAACCATCCCCGCCCCACCCCGCCCCCCAACTTAGATATCCACCTAATCCCAAAAGCATATTGAGGTTGATTGCCACTACGTTCATGATGCCATACAAGAAGGTATTATTAGTCCAGCGCATGTTAAGACTAATGAACAATTTGCTGATATTTTTACAAAAGCTTTGGACAAGCGACAATTTTTGTATTTATTGGACAAGTTGGGCATTTGTGATTTGCATACTCCAACTTAAAGGGGGAGTGTTAAGCCAATATTTATTGTATTTAGTTTAACTATTGGGCTAATGTTTAGGCCCTAACATAGGTTGTATATATACCCTTACAAAGTAATACACAAACTAAGGATTCACATTCTTGATAGTAATTAATCCACCAAGTTCCAGAAACCACCACCCTTAGCTGAGAGTATGTTAGACCCCTCTTTATATTCTATGACATGAGTAAATGTAATCATACAGTCATACCTAAAAGATTGTTTTAGGCTTGTTTGAGATATTTTATGTTTTATATGAGTTATATCTGTATATCCAATATTCTTCTATTAGGCCTACCAAATTTGTTTTTATCCCTGAGGACGGACGTTCTTTTTTACCTTTCGTTCGTGCTTTGTCACAAACTCTGACTTCTGCTTTTCAATTTGTTTCTCTGCCACTAATTTTTAAGCTGGTTTTTTTTCAAATAGGAGGAAAATACTTTACTTCATACTCCGTACTTTCTACCCACCAAGTACCCACAAGGCCACAACTAAATTTGTTTGTACCCGTTGAAAAAAAAATAAATAAATAACATAACTTTCACCATAAAATCTATAACGCACTATTTAATGTATTAATACAACTCATTCATAAAAATCAAGGAGAGTGAAAGAAACCCAAACCCGAATTTTTAAACTGACATAAAATTTAAACTAAAAAAATTAAACACTTCATAAAGTAAAATTTTTCTTGTTCTAATACAAATATTTCAAAGCTTTTCCTACCTAGGCAGTAATCATTCAATTACTCGTATAATATTTTCTACGGTAGTACGGAATAGCAAATTCTACTACAAAAATGTGCAAAATCATTAATGTCATTAAACCGTATAACAGGCTCCTGTTTATATCAATCTCCCACTTCTCATGGTCAGTGATATTGGCCATTGTATGCTTGTAATGACGGTACATAAAATAAGGTTGGAGAAAATGGGTTTCGATTGTTGAATTCGACGCGATTTGACTGTCAGAATCCGAGGTGATTGGATAGTCGATCTTCAATAAAATTAATGGTTCCATTGTGTCTGCAACGTCAAAGTAACAAAATTCTTAAATTAAATTACTCTTACAAAATATTCATACGAGTACTATTTAACAATAATAGGTACAAAAAATTTGTAGCAACTATAAAAATTTGAATCTTAATCGCAATTTACAATAATAAAATCTATATATTCTAATTCACTCTAATTTAACTCCAATTAAACGAAAATTAAACAACTATACGACAAGTCTTGAGATTTATACTTATTTACAGCTTTTATGAAGAAATTTACAAAAATAAAAGCCCAAACAATATTTTGTTTATTGTTTAAAAAAAAAAACAACAAATTTTCGTTTAATTTTATGGTAAAGAAGAATTGAACGACAAGATTATGGAGGGTTTCTAAATATTTACAATAAAATAAAAATAATTAGGTTAAACCGTTAAAACAATAACGTCACAAAGCAAAATCATAAAACATATTCTTCAATTCGTCAAATTAAAAAAACATAATCACTGTCGATTTAGAGACAATTGATAATTGAATATAAAAATTAAAAGCAAGAAATAGTAAGATGGAGAATTGTACCAGAAAATTTTATGAAAAAACAGAAATAAGCTACGCTCCCTGCCAACACCAGCGCTAACATGACGGCCTTCATTCTATGAGTATTCATTATAACAAGTCGACTAATGAATAAATTCAGCATTAATAAGTATATATTTATAAAGTTATAATCCTATGAGATTAACACGCTAACTAGGTTAGGAATCTTAGGATGGATATAATTCTACACCTTTATATTTTATTATTTTATTTAAACACTGCAGAATATGACACGAAGTTAGGGTTGGGATTTAGTTATATGTACGGCTTTTAAAAAAAAAAAAAAAAAACTTTTTTACAAAATACTATCCTGTATTTTCGATAACAATGTTTGTAGAATCATCATAACTTTTTTTTGAAAGATAGAATCATCATAACTTTATGCTTAATCTAAACATAGTTACCATAAACTAGGTAGAGTTTAGCGCACTACATATTTTAGGCAATAAAAAAAATTGCAATTTCTTTTAAAATTAAAATTTTAACTCTTTTATTTTTATTTTTTTTTTTGAGGCAAAACTAAAAATTTACAATCATTCCTAATTACAACTGAAACCCACTGGCAATTTTCAGCCAAATTACAAATGCAAACCGGCCCGGTCCGGTCCGGATTTGACCTGTTGGACCGGATTTTGCCTTTTATTTTCAGCCCCAAATCAATTTTAACCCAAACCCAATTTTAATTCCTGTCGTTAATCACAGAGGTTCAGCGTTAAAATATTATCAGTATCAACAATTTTGTGGTTCTTTTTGGGTAAGACAACAAGAAATTAAAAATAAAAAAAATTAAAAGAAAAGGCATATGCTCATCAGATATGGACTACCACTATCAAACATCAACAAACCAAAACAACCACCATCAAACATCAACATAACAAAAAGAAAAATGAAGATATTTGAAAATCTGAAATTGAAGCAGACCTTAAAGGTCGTATATCTAGGCAATCTAGCACAACTATCGAAATACCTCAATGAAAAACCCAATAATTTTCACTCTAGTTTAACAAAAACCAAATACCTCTTTTAAACTAAATTAAACCAAGATCTATAATTCAAAAACCTTGACGGTGTGTAGCGTCGGTGGGCTTGTGATGACGGTGGCGTCGGTGGGCTGCGGCGGCGGCGTCCATCTCTGTCAGAGGAAGAAGACGATGGCGATGAGAGGAGGAGGAGAAGTGGAGAAATGAGAGACTAAAAAGAGAAGTGAGACTGAGAGGAGAGGAGGAAGAAGAGGAGAAGTGAGTGGAGTTGGAGAAATGAGAGCTGATATGAAAATTATAAGTACGATAGATATTGGAATAAAGTATTTTTTTAGTGGATTGCTAAACATCGCCCGCAAATCTCCACATAAAGCCCACAAATCTGTATTGAATTTACCTTATTGCCCTAAACCTAAAATAAAAAAATCTAACCCATACCCACACTTTAATCACCCGAAAATACGGCAATGTTGAGGCGGCAAGGCAAGGACTTGGCGGCCACAGCGGCGGAGGGAAGGACGGCTCACGGTGGCAGGGTTTTTTTTTTAAAAAAAAAATTTAAAAAAAACCAGAAGAGGTGGGGCGCCTGGCCAGGACGCCCAGCCCCTGGTGGTGGCGTCTGTTCCGGCCGCCGGAACCAGGGGACTGGCGTCTGACCTGGACGCCTAGCCACGGTTGTGGCGTTTTCCAGAGGCGCCACCGCCGTGGCTGGGCGTCCAGGTCAGACGCCAGCCCCCTGGTCCCGGCGGCCGGAGCAGACGCCACCACCAGGGGCTGGGCGTCCTGGCCAGGCGCCCTACCACTTTTTTTTTTTTTTTTTGGTCTAATATTTTTTTTTTTGGAAAATCAGAATTCTTTTGTTAATGTTTAATATTTTTGTTTTATGTGTTAATGTTTTTATTTCTAATGTATATATTTTTTTTAAAATCAGAATTTTTTGTGTTAATGTTTAATTAAAAAAAACAAAAAATTTAAATAAAATTTAAAAAAAATTACAAAAAGTTTAAATAAAATTACAAAAAAAATAAAAAAAAAATTACAAAAAGTAGGGGTGGCGTCTGGCCAGGACGCCACAGCCATGGTGGCGGCGTCTGGCCAGGACGCCACAGCCATGGTGGCGGCATCTGGCCAGGACGCCACAGCCATGGTGGCGGCGTCCTGACCAGACGCCACCCCTACTTTTCGTAATTTTTCCCCCGGATTATCTCGTTTTCCGGCGACGATGACAGCTCTTCGGTGTCCCTCGGCGATCCACTCCAGCTCCACATTCTTCGTGAGAGTGAATTACGGTTTCGGTAAAAATTAGAAAAAGGGCAAAAGAGTCAAAGTAAAAATATTTGTGGGCTTTATGTGGAGATTTGCGGGCGACGTTTAACAAATCCCTTTTTTTAACCTATGATTCGTTTGTATAACGAAAACACGTTGTTCCACTATACATATATAGTTATAGAATTACTATTTTTCTTTCACAAACAATAACTTAGATCATCATTATTCTTTTACTCCGTATTAACTTTATACAATAAAAAATTAATAAAGTAAACCCAAAACTATAGGGTTAAAATAAAGATGATGGGAGTAATAGTAAAAGATATATACACTACCAAGAGTGTTGCATTACTAAAATTAATCCAATTGAATAAAATTAAATCTTTATAATGAAATTTCATTATCATATGTCTTAATAATAGAGTTATATGTATACACTACCACAATGATTTTTACAATAATAATATAGATATTCTACCAGAAACTATAATACACAAAAAAATAAAAATTATCAGAGACATCTCTTATAATCTTTATTTTTTTTTCCCTACTATTGTAACATTATAGTTGACTTAGGGTCTGTTCCAATTTACTAAACTGAGCTGAGGTGAACTGAACTGATTGAAGCTGAACTGAACTGAATATTTTATGAGAAAGGGAAATTAGGAACTGAACAGAACTGAATTGAGAATAAGCTGAAGAGAACAAACCCTTACTTTTCCAATAATTTCTTTCAATTAGCGCATGGACATAATCCCTTCAAATACTGAATAATTAATATTAAGTTACAACTAAGTTGTTTAACAAAATTAATTACGATAAGTAACATAATTAGATTAGGTAAGATAAAACAAAACATACATCTTATAAAATAATGAATAACAATCAATTTATTTTGTTTACCATCAGAAAGCCTTAATATACTTACATTATTTCCAATATTTTTTGTTAATCAACGAATTAGACCTGAAAAAAATTCACACCATGAAAAAATGTAGATAAATAATATTCACATGTTTGTGTTTTTTGTATATTATATATATAATGTCTATTTTCAATTGGAAAAAAAAAAATGAAAATTATATTTTTGAGAGGATGTATACAAATCTTTAATATCATCATATCTTATATATTTGTGGAGTAGCAAATAAATCCTTATAAAAATTTTATCTAATCATGAAATGGGTTGCAGATAAGATAAAAATTGAACATTTTTTTATTTTTTTATTTTTTGTAAGAATATTGATAAAGACTAAACATTATTGTTATTTATTTTTTTTGAAGAATATTGATTTTTTTGAAAAAACTTGAAGAATATTAGTTAATTATTAATAATTTATATTTCTCTTAATTTTTTTTAAAGAAAATTGATTGAACGTTTTCTTAAAAACAAAATGAACATATTTTTCCTTTTTCAAATATTTAATTTTAAAGTGTTTGTATATAATAATTATTTAATTTACAGTTTTTTTTAATTTAAATCCTAATATCAAAAGATCATGTTTTAAAAAAGATAATTTTTAGTTTTAAAATAATTTAAATAATAAATCATTATTCGTCGTTTTTACCTACGTGGCAAAATTTTTAAATTTCATTTGTCACTTTTGCTTATGTGGCGAGTGAATTTTTTAATTCTAAAATAAAATACAAATCTAACTTTTAATTGGTTGAAATAATACCGTGCGATGCACGATTGTCATACATATATCTCAAAAAAAGATATTTTCCTATATATTCTAAGTTTTTTTTTAAATAATTATTTGATTTATTTTACAATTTAATAATTTCAGACAAAATAATAATAATAATAATTTAATTAAAATGATATTGCTAATTATAAAAGTATATTTATTTTAATGTAATTTATAATGCCACTTAATTTATTGTTGTTTTGTGTTTTATTCGTTGTTGTTGGTTATACAACAATAATATGATATCTAAGAAAAAAAAAAGTAAATATGATATTTCATTGATTACATATTAGCATAAAATCTTAATGTGAAAAGATAATAATTTTTTTTTAAAATAATTTAAATCCTAAATCATTATTTGTAGAACAAAATCAAAAATAAAAATAAAATTATAATAATCAATTTTGAAAAAAATTGTAGAACAAAGTTGACTTTAATTGAGGGAACGTAATCACCCTATAATTAAAAATAAAAAATTAAGTTAATTTTATGACTTAATTAAGCTACCTAAATAACAAATAATTTGTTTTAATCATAAAATTAATTGATAAAAACTAAAAGGTTCATTAAAAGATTTAATAAATGTAAACGATTTATAAAGATATAATACCTTCTCATCTAATAAGATTATCAAGCGAGAAACTCGTACTTTGATATTCCAAAGATTTTTGCTCGAATTTAATTCTCTGATTAAATTAGATCTGCATGTAAAAATGAAATTCAGTAAACAAAACATAAACATATAATCATTAAGTATCCCAAATAAACACAATTTAATCAATAATCACAAATATACATTTAAACATGGGTTTTAAAAATTAGGCTAAGAATACCCAACCATTTATGACCTAATAAAACTGACACAAATTAATGACATAAAATTTGCTTGGTTTGGTTTTGTATTGATACGCAATTTTGTTGGTGTGATATGATACATCAATTTATAATGGTAAATTCACAAATTTTAATTTAATTATAATTAAGGAATAATTTTTATTTCTTATCATAAACACTATCAAAATTTATCTTATAATAGTAGGTATATAAATCCTATATCTAAAGATGATTAGTTTAAAAGATAACTTTTAGTTTTTTAAATAAATTAAATCCTAATAAATCAATATTCGTTGTTTTTACTTACGTGGCAAAACTCTTAAATCTCATTCGTCACTTTTACTTAGGTGGCAAACGAATTTTTTAATTCTAAAATAAAATAGAAATCTAATTTTTAATTGGTCGAAATAATGCCTTTGCTTATGTGGCGCGCCGAATGCTCTTAAAAAATGCCTACTTTATTTATATACATTAGATTTTGTTTTTGTTTTTCTTGAAGTTAATCCCTTTTAGATTCCTTTTAAATTTATATCCCCTTTTTTTTAGTTGGATATTTTTTTTTTTGTTTTTTTTTGAAGAAACAGTGCATCTCTTTTAATAAAAAGAAATATTAGTTTTTTTTTTTTTTTTTGAAACATATTAGTTACTACCTCTATTTCACATTTTTTGCAACTTTGAAGGTTGCACGGATTTCTAGGCAAAATTTGTTTGTGAGTGTAAGATATGGAGAGAAAAATAGGAATGCATGTGATGAGGAGAGAGATAGAGATAGAGAGAAATGACAACCTAAAAAGGATATAAAACATTAGTTGCAAATAATGTGTAGCATCTATTTTTGACAAAAGTTGCAAAAAATATGAAATGGAGGTAGTAATTTTTGTTCCTCCTTTTTTGAAGCAAATTTTTTTTCCTCCTCATCCTACTTTAATTGATCTGTTCATACTAGAAAAAATGAAGAAAACCATTGAGCCCCAAAATTGAAGAAAATCATTGAGCCGCAACTTTTTTTTGTTTTTTTTTAAATCAGTAAATATACATACATCGTTTATTTTGGATGGAAATATGTGGACAATTTACATTGTTAATGGAGTTTGCAACAAATTTCTAGGTATCAGGCAGGTTTAGAGTACTATATAAGATATAAAAAAATTAAATTTTTTTTTTCTTTCAATACAAAAAATTTTATAGAAAAAATACTGGATGAAAAAGATTTTGTTTTTTTTTTTTGAAGAAGATTATTATACTCTAATTATTGATAGGTTGATAAAGGAAAATTTACTTTTAATAATCCCACATTTGACCGGTTCGCTGTTAATAATCCCATCTTTTGATTATTATCTAATAATCCCACTTTTATACGACATTCTCTTCTACTAGTCCCTTGTGATCAGAACCCGTACGTTGGGTTTTTTTTTTAAAAAAAATTTACAAAATGACATGTATCACTACACGAGTGGATAAAAAAAATATAAAAACTAAAAGGGTAATTTGTAAATTACCACCCAAAAATAAGACCAATATTAACATAACCACCCAAAACAAAATTATTTTTATTTAACCACCCATTAAATTAAATAAGCGCGCAGATTACCACCCATTTCGAATTTTCAGTGGAATTTCCGTTTGTGGACCCCACCTAATTTATTTCCCTCCTTTGTTTTTTCCTTCTATCTCAACTTCACTCTCTTTTGAAGCTTCTGAACTGACTTTCACTCTCTTCATTATTGAATTTCCTCATAAATTCTCTCTGAAAAATCGATTAATATACTTTGTTTTCCTGTTTGTTCATAAATTATCAACAATTCTTAAAATTAAAACCCTAATTTTTCCAGTAAACCTTAACTTTCACTACAAATAAAATGAGAATAGGCAACACACAATATTGCAACAAAATGACAAATGTTGTCTTTTGTAGGAAAAGGCAACAATACTTGTTTGTTACCTTGATCTTGAACAATCTATACCACAATACAATGCAACAGTTTAAAAAGTGTTGCTTTAGTGTATGTAAGACAACAGTATTATAAAATGTAGCCTTTTTTTAACATTAGGCAACATTTATTTCACATGTTGTCCAAAAAGATAACAACAATAAAATTGTTATCTATGCAACAAGTTTAGAAACGTTTTTTCAAGGTATTTAAGGCAACCATTGTTATATGTGTTTTCATTGCTTTATGGAAGCCAACAGTTGTAACACTTTTACTTACTCCCTCTGTATTTTATTACTTTCTCATTTCTCCATGCGCGGAGTTTTGGAAGAAATTAGTAAAATATTGTGTAAGGTTTTCAAAAAAAAAGAATGAGCAAGTAATAAAATACGGCCGCAAAAGAAAAGTAGAACAAGTAATAAAATATAGTGATAGTATAATTTTGTTAACTTGGCGACACAAATATGTAACAAAATCATATCATTCTTTAATGAAGTAATATGTTAGCTGTAAACCTGTAATCATAATACTATTACTACATATGGGTATTCAGATCAAGAATTATATATAATCTTTTTTACAATTTTCTTATAATATTTTATTTTAGTATAATATTAATATTGTTAAAAAAAATAATCAAGACATTTAATTTAGAAAGAGAATTCAAGATACAGTATACTACCTATGTTATAATAACTATAGTATAGTCGATGAAACTAAGAAATAATTATATTCATTTATACATAAGTAAAAGTTCAAAATCTTATACAATTTATGTTTATATTCCAAAAAAAAAAAAAGATTATATAAGATAATATGATATATAATCATCAAACGAATCAGACAATACAATTAAAAGATATGCTAAGAACTGCATTACCAGTTCCTAACAAAACTCATAACAAAGAAGTTCATCCAGTATACTAATTACCAAATATCTAAACAAAATTATATTGGTTTGGAACACATCATAACATATTGACATACTAATAAATAGATGAAATAAACACTCAAGTCAAAGAGTGAGAAACCCATATCCTCGTCCTCACTTCCCTCCTCTAGCTTATTTTCTTCCTTAGGTGCCTCTGCGAGAGCTACCCTACCTCGTTAACTAACCTCGTGTAGCTATGTCAAAAGCTCAAAATTATGCTATACTGCTTGCTAGTTCTTAAGACTTCTTGATACTTCTTCTGCTAGCCGGAAGCAGGGGTCATTCAACTATGCACAAACTGCTTTTGGAATCTACAAGGTTTAAGATCATTGAGGTTAATTAAAAATTCTTCACATAGATTAGCTTAAAAATTTTATTTTACCGAAGTACCGATGAGTAAGAATTCAAAAGTCCTTCATAATGTTGATTTCATCAGGCCTTAACTGATGAGATATTATTCATAATTGATAAATGAGATGATTGCATCTAAAATGAGACAACCTGAATGAAGTACTTGCAGTTAGAAAAGTGAGTTTGACCAACAACAGCTGATGAAGTAGTTGGGTTTAAAGGGAATCCTAATGATGCTCAGTAAAGAAACCAGGGGCTTGCATGGTAACGCCACAACTTTTGACAAGCAATATCATGTTCAAAGATATCTCCAAAACCCAACCTATGTTATTACATACAAAATCAGCTAGCCCTATTTTAAAAAATTGCATTTCTGTACCGAAATTCTATCTAACTAATATCACAAGGTGACATCTACCAGAATGGAACTTAAGGTTCAAAATAATAAAATAAATTAGAGTGGATTCTCACT
Organism: Chenopodium quinoa; assembly: GCF_001683475.1. Classification (NCBI taxonomy): domain Eukaryota; kingdom Viridiplantae; phylum Streptophyta; class Magnoliopsida; order Caryophyllales; family Amaranthaceae; genus Chenopodium; species Chenopodium quinoa. Next base: position 2,885,730 of record NW_018744895.1, read on the forward strand.
TATTTGATTATCTCCAAAACCCAACCCTTAACATTATAAAAGAGAGAGAGAGAGAAAGAGAGAGAGAGAGAGAGAGAGAGAGAGAGAGAGCTGCAAAGTGAAACTTAAGGCAGAGAGCAAAAAGGCTAAGTGAAACTTAAGGGAGAGAGCAAAAAGGCTAGGTGTTTGATAAAGTACAATTTAACATAATAAGACAGGAAAACCATCAAATTTCAACAATTAAGTAGTCATAATCGTTATATTAATTTAACAAAGTATTTTAGTACTGTACTACTATCAATAAAGCACAATGAAGACTACAAAAGTGCAAAATTGCGATGCATATACTCAAGTAGTCAAGTCTCAACAACTCTGAACATCTCCTCCATTATTCGTAAGCTTATCAAATCACATTAATGTATTCTATAAAAATAAAAAAAATCTCTTCACAATTATATTACAAAATCCATGAAATCCAAGGAGATCGAATTACAGAGAATCTAACCGATGTTACATCTAAAACTACCTGAATTTCTGGTTCCTTTGAATCTTCTGCAAAAATTGAGGGGCAGAGTTAAGCAAGGGTGAACTCTTAGAACTTTTGGTCTCATTAGTTTGAGCTACAAATGATTATTGTTTGTCTTAATCCATACTCTCTTTTCAACAAGCAATTCAGAACTATAAAATTCCAAAAAGAAATAAGAACAAATTACTGGGAAACAGATGAAGGAAAGAGAACAATTCTTCATTATGCCATAGTTATTAAAGTTCTTTTCTAAATTAGATAACCCTTAATTACATGAATTTTGAAAAATATATTTACTAAATTCCAGAATATGGGGTGATGGACAAAAACTGCAAGAAAATGTTGTAAAAGCTCAAAATGGCTTATGCAAAGGTTTGCACTGAATTTTTTTTTTGCTTTTCAAGATTTGTGTTTGTTCTGCAAAGGAGTTACTCCTGGCTGTTGCGAAAGGTACATTGCGTAAAGTCGACATCTTTTGGCTGTTTGTTGGAGAGCAGTAGCTTAGGTTAGCAATAATAGTGTCGACAGTGGTAAGCAGTTTTGTTCCTTGACTTTAATTTTGAAAGTTGTTGGTTGTTGATGGTATAATTGCAATTATGTGGAAAGTTAGGGTTCATTGTGTACGTGATTGAATTATATAATAGGGGTCAATTATTCTGTAATTATTGTTGAATTGTTTAAGTATGTTGCTAGGACAGTCAATTGGGGGATTTGTTTATTGCTGCTATGTAGAACACATTACTTTTTTTTAATGCTGCTATGTTTAATGCTGCTATGGGGATAAACAATTTGGTGTTGTGCACATGAATTAATATTTCTTTATTATATGCACAGATTGCTGCTGATGTTAAATATGTAGATGTTAAGGTTAGATTAGGGGGTGTGTTTGTGAACAAAAAATTAAGTGGGAAGACTTTGTGTAGGTATGAGGGTGGGTGGGAATACTGGAGGTATAAGTGCAAAGTTAATGAGATGTCAGTGAACCTACTTAGGAAAACTTGCATTTGGGGGGTTTGTGAAGTTACATTTGCATGTGCCAAGCATGTGAAGTATTTGGTATAAAAAAAAGGGGAAGACTTGGTCAAATGGTGAAAAGGAAATTCTGAGTGATGATGATGTGAAGGGCTTTTTGGAGACAAAGACTAAGGATGGGTTTGCTGTAGTTTATTGTACTAACCAAGAACTCAGCGTAGTTCAACCCACCCAAAACAGTCAAAGCAAAGATGTTAAGCCCACTCAAGTTAGGAGAAGCCCAAGGTTTAAACAGCAGTTGCCAAATATAGACAAGGATGAGACAGAAAACAACAAAAAGGGGGGGGGCATAAGGTTGTAGAGCACACTGAGAAAACAACAAGAAAGGCATTGTTCTCAGAGAGTGTGAAAGGGAAGAAAAAGCAAGGTGAAGAGGAAGGCACATCTGGGAGAAAAAGGGTGAAGGAAAAGGGACAGGGAAAGGGGAAAACAAAGGAGAAAAGGAAGAGGAAGACAAAGAGAGAGGTTGAGGTGGAATCAAATTCTGGATCTGGTTCCTCAAGTTCTGACTGCCTTGACACTAACATAGAGTGGGAAGCAGGGGAAGAGGAGAGGGGATCTGAGGATGCTGACATAGGAGAAGGTGTTGACAACACTGTAAGTAAGATAATTGAAGAAGTGAATGCTAGTCTACAGTGTGGGGAAGATAAGATTGAATATGATGTGGAGAACAATGAGGATCTGCTTCAAACTGAGTTGTTGAGCAAAGAAATTTCACAGGAAGAGTTCACTTCTGATTCAGAGCAGTTGGATAGCCCTAGAGATTCTGATGATGAGGAAGATAATTGTCCATGGTTTCATCCCTCAGTAGACTTTAAAAAGCCTATTCAGTTGCTGAAAGGACAGAAGTTCCTCACCAACAAATTGCTAAGGAAAGCTCTAAAGCTTCATGCCATTGAGAATAGGTATGAATATTGGTTTTTGCACAATGATAGCAGCAAAGTACTATCCAGTGTAGAAGGAGGTGTCAATGCAAATGGAATAAAAAAAAGTGTAGGCTGCCTATGTGTACTTGTGTTGGGGGGAGGAGATGTCATTTTAGGGTGGTTGCAAGGAGGTCTATCAACCAAGATTATTGGCAGATTAAGAATCTGAATTTGCAGCACAAATGTTTAAGGGTCAGCAGCAATCTCAACCTTACTGCTGAATTTTTAGCTGAGAAGTACATTGAGGATTGGAGAAGTGAGCCAGGGTGGAAAATAAAAAGCTTCAGAAGGAGGGTTTTAGGTGATTTTGGCATAGAAATTACATATAGCAAAGCTTGGATGGCAAGGGCAAGGGCAAAGCTCATGATTGTTGGATCAGCAGCAGAACAATATGCAAGAGTGTGGGACTATGGGAAGGCTCTGATGCAGCACAACCCTGGCAATGAATGTAATGTTGTGGTTGATGGATTGGAGCAGATTGAGCCCCCATCACTACAAGAAAAAGGCCAGATTCCGATGGACATCTTCCGATGGACACAAAATTCCGTCGAAAATCCTATATATTCCGGCGGATTTATATTCCGTCGGAAATTTCCGACGGATTTCCTACAGTATAAAAATCCGTCGGAATATATGGGCTTTCCGATGGAATATTCCGTCGGAAAATTTATATTCTGACGGAAATAAAATCCGTCGGAAGTTTCCGACGGAATATTCCGTCGAAACATTTAATTTCCGACTGAATTAAAATCCATCGGAAATTTCCGACGAAATATTCCGTCGGGAAATTAAGTTTTCGAGGGAATATTCTGTAGGAAAATAATTATATAATAAAAAAAAACAAACCCTTTAAAACCTAAAAAAAAAACTAAAAAATCCTATTCTCTCTATTCTTCTCTTCTCTCCCCGCCTCTCTTCTCTTTCTCTCTCCTCTTTTCTTTCCTCTTCCCCTCTTTCTCCTTCCTTTCCGGCCTTCTCCTTTCTCTCCTTCCTCGGCGCATCACTCCTCTTTCCTCTTCCCCTCTTTCTCCTTCCTCTCCTCTTCCCTCTTTCTCTTTCCTTTTCCCCTCTTTCTTTTCTTTTTCGTTTCATTTTCTTTGGTTTTCAACTCAAGGAAATTTCAAGATTTTCAATGAAAATCAAGATATTCATGGTCGAATTCGACCTTATAAACCCAATTTCGACGTTTTTTTTTTGTCAAATTAAGGTACGTTTCTATTTTTTTCTTCTTAACTTGTTGATTTTTTTGAAATATATGGTGTTGGTGAATTATGGATTTTTTTTATGTTTTTTTTGGGTGGTTTCGGTGGTGAGGTGGGTTTCGGTGGTGGTGAGGTGGGTTTTCGGTGTTGTTTTGGGTGGTTTCGGTGAGGTGGGCGGGTCTGGTGAGGTGAGGAGGTGGGGAGGTGGGTTAAGGTGGTAGGTGGAGAGGTGGGTTTCGGTGAGGTGGGTGGGTGGGTGGGTCTGGTGAGGTGGTAGGTGGGCTGGGCGATGGGGGCAGGTGGTTGGGTTGGTTGTGGGTTAAGGTGGTAGGTGGGGAGGTGGGTTTCGGTGAGGTTGGTGGGTGGGTCTGGTGAGGTGGGGAGGTGGGTTTCGGTCAGGTGGGTGGGTCTGGTGAGGTGGTAGGTGGGTGGTTCTGGTGAGGTGGGTTAAGGTGGTAGGGGGGCTGGTGGGGCTGGTGGTGTGGGCTGGTGGTGGGGGTGGTGGAGGAGTTTTTTTTTTATTGACTTTTCCGACGGAAAATTCCGTCAAAAATTTGCGACGGAATTTAGGTTACAGTCAAAACCAGCTCCGACAGAATGTATTCCATCGGAAATTCCGTCGGAAAAGTGGCTTTCGACGGAATTTCCCTCGGTAAACGTCGAATTTCCTACAAAGGGTATTGCGACAGACTATTTCCGACGGAATTCCGTCGGAAGGCCGTTTTCCGACGGAATAGCTATTTTTCTTGTAGTGAATTATTCATGAGGATGTTCATTTGCCTTGCACCACTGAGGAAAGGATTTCTGTCTGGTTGCAGACCACTAATAGGGGTTGATGGATGCCATCTCAAAGGTCCATATCCTGGTCAGATACTAGTTGCAGTTGGTAAGGATGGGAATAATAACATTTACCCTATTGCTTGGGCTACAGCTGAAATAGAGAATACAGAAACATGGGTTTGGTTCCTTGAGAGCCTAATGAAAGCCTTAAAGGATGAAGATCGAGGCCTAGGATATACCTTTATATCTGACAGGAAAAAGGTAAACATATATCCACAACAATTTAGAATGATGAATTTAATTTCAAGTTACTTCACTGATTTAGTATATGTGATGTGTGAACAGGGCTTGGTAGAAGCTTTGCAACAGGTTGTTCCTTATGCAGACACAAGGTACTGTGTCAGACATATATGGGCTAACTTCAAGTTGCTATTCAGTGGATCCACTTTCAAGGAAGTTAGCAGCAAGGGCTACAACATTGGTGTGCTTGGTATTTGCACTGCTATGTAATGTTGTCTGATTCATTTAACATCCATGTGTGAGTGTGTGTGTTCTGATTTTATATGTTTGAATGTTTACCCTTCCTGTTGTAGTTTGACTTTGAGGTAGCAATGGAGTCAATAAGGTTCTTGTCTGAGGAAGCTTTTGAATATCTTGCTGACATCCCAACAAAACACTGGTCTAGACATGCATTTAGTACATTCCCAAAGTCAAACATGTTGCTCAACAACATTTGTGAGACTTTTAATGCTGTAATCAAAGAAGCGAGGGATAAGCCTATTTTGACTCAGATGGAGTGGCTTAGGAGGTACATGATGAAAAGAAACAATGACAAATGGGAAAGTTTTCTGAAAATGGAAGGGAAGGTTGTTCCATATGTGAAGAAAACATTCTAAAGGATAGAACCAGCTGCAAGGCATTGCATTGTGCAAGTTTCTAGGGGTGACTGTTATGAGGTTGAGCTTAACTCTGACCTAGTAATAGTTGACCTAAGCAAGGCAACATGCAGTTGCTTCCATTGGGACCTAAGTGGTATCCCCTGTGCCCATGCATATGCATGCATCATGGACAAAAGGGCAGACCCTGAAGATTATGTGGACAGTGCTTACCTTGCGTCCACATACATGTTGGCATACAAGCTTAAGGTTGAACCTATGCCTGGTCCAAAACATTGGGAAAAGGTTAAGCTGAGGCAACCACTACCACCAGCCATCAAAGTCCAACTTGGGAGGCCTAACTCTAAGAAGAGGAAGTTGGAGCAGGGATAATTGGGTGGGCAAAACCAGCATGTGCAGCAGCCAATCAAAAGGAGGAGCACATGTAAGAACTGTGGCCAGCTTGGACACTATATGCCAAAACTTGCAAAAACCCTACTGCCACACCAGTAACTGTCTCTTCCCCAAAGAAAGAAGGAGGAAGACCACATTTGAACAGTGACTAGGTGAATGACCAGAGAAAGAAGATGGCAGATAGAGCTTTGGAAAAGGTAAATAACAGTTTTGTATGTTAGCTGTGCTTTTTGGAGTTTTGATAATAAAAACTAAATCGACTTTTTGTGTGCTTTACAGAGTGCAGTTGGTGGTACCCTTGGACCAAACAGTATTGCCAGCAAGAGATTCCCTCAAGAAGAGCATCAGAGGAAGCAGCAGACTCAATACAGTTAAGGTTCATCCACAACAGCTCCCACAACCTCTGCACCACTTCCTACATCATCCACAACAGCTGCATCCAAGCCACCAAGATCCAAGCTGCATGTAATCAGACCTAGCAACTAGATACATGTTGCTCCTGTTTTGTATGTTAGTAGTAGATGATAAGTGCAATTTTTTAACCTTTTGGAACAATGTTAGATATGAACATATGAAATTTGGATGGCCATGTTAGAATGTTGATGGCTGTAATGTGTTAGGAAATGATATGAATGTGTTGCAATTTCAATGCAATTTCAAGAATATACATATGTATGTGTTGCTTTTTATTACCAAAATAACTATTTTATTTCATTCCACAACAGCATAATAGTAGCATTACAATTAGCCTTCATCTCCCCCTTAAACCAGTTTATTGATTACAACAGAAGCTAAAACTAAAAAAACAGAACACATAACAATTACAACAACCATCAGCTTGCTGTCAGAATTGCCATTGCTACCGATCATCTTCTTCCTGTCACCACTTAGGGCCTTGCATTTCAGTTTCAAACTGTCAACCTCATTTAGCAAACATCTTCTTTGCCCAGTCAAGTCATCAACCTCCCTCTTCAGTGAGTTAACTTCACCCTTCATCAGTTTCTTGTTAAGCACAAGTTGGTTGATCACATCTCTCTGCCACTCAGTTCCATCATCAGTGTCAACCCATTCAAAACACTTGCACCCCTTACTTTTAGGGACAAGGTCATAGAATTTGCTAGCCCTGAATTTCCTCCCTGGTCCAAGATGTTAACTTCGCAACAGGCAATCCACAATTGCATTTCTTCTGGTTTGTGGGAGATGAGTTATTCCAGGACATCTTCCAACCTGCAAGTACTATAACAAAATGTCAATTTAACCAAACACTTCCATTACACAACATAATTATAAACATCTTACTCAACCACACCTAGTCATTGTTGTGGTTGGCCTCCATAATGAGGATAACCAGGGGGTGGCCATGTCCCATTTTGTTTCACCCTGTACTCCAAGATACAATCAGCCAAGAAACCAGGGTCATCTATGCTCCCAACATGTATGGTATACATGTCCTTATTAGGTAACCTCCTAATCATCTTCAACACATCACCATCATCCTCTAAAGTCCTATACTTCCCTCTATAAATATACTGAAATGAGGGGTGTAGGATGTCAATTGATCCTTCTACTAGGTCTTCCATTTCACGAAGTTGATCTTTAATTTCTATTGCTGTATCCAACAAGTTACTTTTGCCTACTTCATATTCAATGTCAATAACAACATTCAAATACTTAAATCTGAAAACCACCTTATTCTCCTCCATTTCTGCCACAACAATTCCAACAACAAATAAACATAACAAGCTGAGAACAACATCATCCAATCAATCAAAACAGTACATGAATAAATAAATTGCAAACTCAATTTCACAAATGCTAACTAACAATCAATCATAGAAACCCCCAATTCATTAGTCATTAGTACCAGGTACCCTAATTGTTGAAATAACACAAATAATTCGTGCTTGGAACAAGAACCCTAATTAACTAATCCCCCAATTTTCCCCAATTACAGGGCAACAAGAACCCTAATTAACTAATCCCCCATTTTTCCCCAATTACAGTGCAACAAGAACCCTAATTTTTAAAAAAATAAGAATACCTAATGCGAATTCACCTGTTGTCTTTCTTGGGGATGTGTCTGCAATTAGGGGAAGTGTATTTTGTGAGATTTTGGGAGAAATTGAAGAAGAAATTGCTATTTGACTAAGGGGAAGTGTTTTATGGGAAAAAAATCGGGGAGGGAATGATTTAGAAACAAAAAAAATAGCCGTTGGGTGGGGTCCACAAACGGAAATTCCATCGGAAATTCGAAATGGGTGGTAATCTGCGCGCTTATTTAATTTAATGGGTGGTTAAATAAAAATAATTTTGTTTTGGGTGGTTATGTCAATATTGGTCTTATTTTTGGGTGGTAATTTACAAATTACCCAAACTAAAAAAAATAATAAAAAAAATATTCAAGGCCACAACACTTCACCTCCTTGTTCGCCACCTCCCTCCTCACGCACAACGCACACAACCACAACAACCATCGCACTTTCTGAGCTGCAACCCGCAAAACTTCACCTCCCCGTTCGCCACTCTCCCCCTCACAGCCCGTACTCCCTCAACATCAACAGTGCAGAGCGGATAGCAGCAACCCAACCACCCCAATCACACATCGTAACCACCGTCGCGCCACCCATGTAACTCTTACGCATATCAATACCAACCCAAATTCGATCACCCAGCAAATTGTGATTATTAAAGCATCGCAACCCCAATGTTCGCTCCACCATCGTACCACCAAGTTCGCCCATACTCCTTGTGATTAACAAGAGCAGACGGTTTTCATTGGGTGAGGGTGGGGAAGGAGGTTCCAGTAGTGGGAGGTGGGGAGGGAGGTTTTCGGAGGGTGGAGGGCGTGGGGAGGGGATGGATACCGGAGGGTTTGGGCTAGGGTGGTGCTGGGGTTTGGGGTTCGCTGGTGGGTTACTTTTGTTAATTTTTTTTATTTTTTAAACTTTAGTTTTTTTTTTTTTTAATTTTATAAATCTATCAACTAACCATAAAGTGGCACGTAACACTTTAACCTGTTAAAACCGGTTACCAACAAGTAAGGGACCAATAAAAGAGAATGCACTATAAAGGTGGGATTATTAGATAATAATCAAAAGGTGGGATTATTAACAGCGAACCGATCAAAAGTGGGATTATTAAAAGTAATTTTTCCTCGATAATAAAATAGTTACAATAAACTATATATATGTATGAGTAAATTTGATTGAATTGGTTGAGTTGGTATTAATAGAATCGGAAAAAGGGCCATTAAAAAAATAGAATCGTAGAATTTATTGTAGAGTTTTCCACCTATTTTTCGATATAAGGAACAAAAAAACACCATTTGTTCTAAAACAATTTAGTAATTAACACAATAAAACTTTGCACATGTTAGTGCATTATTTTGACTTTATTTTTATATAGTTAAACATTAATATAAATAAAAAGCCATATGAGAAGACCTCTAAAAAAAACCCTAAATTTTCTCCGTCCTCTCTCTTCAAACCTAGCCACCATAGGAAAACTTAGGGGCTACCATCGATTTTTATCAATGGTAAGCCCCAAATTCTTCCTTAATTTAATGTTTTTAGTCAATAAAGGTTACCAACAGTATGGTGATTATAGTCAGTCCCTTCGTGTAGGGTTTTGTCAGTCCCTCCGTGTAGGGTTTTGTCAGTCTCTCCATGTAGGATTTAGTATAGTTTGTTTGTTTGTTTTAGTGTGTGCAGGGATACAAATTTGGAAGATTCGTCTAGAAAATTTGTAGAATTGCAGGTCTGTTGGTATAGGGGTGCATATTTAGAATATTCGTCTTGCAAATTTGCAGATCTTGATGAACAATCAAGGTTTATCACTTTTGCGACTATACATCATGTAGCTCCGTCAAAAACGATGCAAAGACATCTAAAATTATCCAGGAGCAGTGCAGAAGCGATGTCATTAGTTTATGGGTGTTTAATTCTTTTATTGAGAATTTAGATCTCATAAGGGATGATTGTAAGTGCCGAATGACTATTATTATTTAATGAAATCACCCCTCCCTATTCCATTCAAAAGGAATAACAAAGCTGTATTATGAAACTTTATATCACTGTCTATGTAACAACACATCTCATAAAAAATTATGTCTTAATTACGTTAATAAAAGAATAGTTATTGTTACATATATACTTCGTATATTAAGAGTGAAAAAAGTTCAACAAGTTAGCTAGTCTAGGACGGAAGTGATAGTTTTAATCAACTTTTTATTATTTTTAGTAATTTTAAATGAGCCCTTTCCCAAAATAATGTTGGGAAAAGACCCAATTCTATGTATACAGTCATTTTTTATTTAATTCCCACATTACCGTCCACGTTACCGGTTCGAGCAAGATTTTTATTTTTACGATTTTTACAGAAAACCGCTACTTCAAGTAGCGGGTTTCTTACGTAAACCGCTATTTTATCTCTCACTTACACCGCTACTTGAAGTGGCGGCTTCCCTTTTCAAAATACCCAAAAACCATTCTTTCTAACAAGAACACAAAAAAACAGAGCATGCTAACCGAATATGGTCTTTTCCTCAGCTTAGCGTCGCAACCTTTTCGGAGCGCCGAACCTCCCTCGTATCTGCTCTGAGTTGCCGGAAATAACTCGGTGGAGGCTACTCCGTCGGCTGCATCACTTGAAACTCCCTCGGTGCTGCTCTTTGTTGCCCTAATTTCTTTTTTTTCCAAATCACTTGTTAATTATAATGTTATTATAATTAAATTGACATTATTGATATCAATTCACCTAAATTTTATAGTAATATCAATTCCTAAATGAATCTATATTTAGAATAGTGGTCGATCTTTCGGGAGTCAATTTTTGTTTAATTTACCAACCGAAGCATAAGTATTTGAACACATGCAAGTACTGCAAATTTGTGTTCAGCCTTTTTAATTATTTATTTGGTGAGCCAGTTACATTATTTTTACATTGCATTGGTTGATGTTCAATATATTTATATGGCTTATTGAGGAAATAATTTCTGTAACAGAAAAGAAGTAGCGGTTTCCAGTTATAGAAACCGCTGTTTCAAGTGGCGGTTTCTTGTTATAGAAACTACTACTTGAAGTGGCAGTTTTCAAATGAACTGGCAAAAAAAAAATGGTTTTCTCTTACATGCTTATGTGAACGGTAATGTGGGAATTAAAAAAAAAAAGAGTCTTTTGCTAGCATTATTTTGGAAAAGGGCTCAATTTAAATGGTCAACATTATGCATTGGAAACCATGCTAAACATTCACTACTAGAAAATAGCCAATCAACGACGGAAAAAATCCGTCGGAAAACCCTGAAATTCCGTCGGAAATGCCCATTTCCGGCGGAAGGCACCGTAGCATTACATTTTGTAGGAATTTCACGATATTCCGAGGGAAAATCCGTCGGAAAGGTGTATTCCGACGGATGTCGGAGTCAAGTTTGACTAAATTGGGAAATCCGTCGCAATGTTCCGAAGGAACATTTTCCGTCGGTTTGAGTTACCTTCTGACGGAGAATTCCGTCGCAACCAGCCATGCTTCCGACGGAATTTACCGGCGGAACGTTTCGAACCTTGCGACGGATTTTTCCCTCGGAAACTTGGGAAGCTTGTGACGGAAAAAAAATCCTTAGGTAATTTACGACGGAATTGTCCTTCGGAAACTTATGTGCGTTGCGACGGAAATAATTTCCGTAGGAAAGTTACGACGGAATTAGACAATGTAATTGTGTTTTTTGGCGGGAAATTGCTACCATTTAATACCTATACCTCCTGCACCTAATATCACGACAAAATTAAATTATTGATTTTTTTACAAAAATATTTATATATATGTATAATAATAATTCCGTTGTATACAACCATAAAACGTAATCCAAATTTTGAAGTCATATAAACACTACATAAAATAAAGCTAAGCAACTGCCGAAGTACCCTGCCCTGCTCCGCCACTACCCGGGCCGTCGTCCCTAGGTCTCGATGAGGAGGTTGCAAGGTGGAACATGTGTCATTAGGGAAACGACTCATCATCCACTGTTCCCACCTCTCCTGGTTTCTCCTCTCCATGGCTTCCATTTGGGCTTGAATTGAGGCTTGAATCTGGGCTTCCATTTCACTCTGCATTTCACTCTGAAGAGCATGCACCCTGTTTTCCATCTGATCCTACATCTGAGAAACAAGGGAGGGCGTGTACTGCTAGGAAGATGTGGAAAGTCGACCCATCTGGCTGCCGTAGTAAAGGTCTGCACTTCCGCCAAGTCCCTTCACACACCCCTTTTTGTTCCGACCACCCACGGTCTCCCAATACAGCTCATTCGGACTCTTCTGAGTCCTTTGAGTGCTAGCCTGCTCAACCCTATTTTGGTAGGCCTCCTACAAGATATACATATGAAAAGGAGCAAACGAGTTAGTAAGTTATATAAATAAGCTTTGGGTACCATATTCATGAAAAATGAACCAAGTGTGGCATAGGTGACTTCTACTTAGCCCAATTTCTTCATTTCTTAGTGAATGAGCTCCTTTGTTCTCATTCTATATCAATTATACATAGTTTTAGGTGTGTAGAGCCTGAATTGACCCAAAAAAACAAACAAACTAAGTTTTGGGTCCATATTCATGAGAAATGAACCAAAACTGGCCTAGGTGACTTCTATGTTGCCATTTTCTCCATTTCTAAGTTAATGTTCTCATTTATCCTCCTAACATGTCAATTATAGATAGTTTTAGGTGTGTTGGCCTTGAAATGACCATAAAAAAACAAAGAAACTAAGTTTTGGGTCCATATTAATGAGAAATGAACCAAAACTGGCCTAGGTGACTTCTATGTTGCCCGTTTTCTCCATTTCTAAGCTAATGTTCTCATTTCTCCTCTTAACATGCCAATTATAAATAGTTTTAGGTTTGTTGGCCCTAAAATGACCCAAAAAAACAAACAAACTAAGTTTTGGGTCCATATTCATGAGAAATGAACCAAAACTGGCCTAGGTGACTTCTATGTTGCCCATTTTCTCCATTTCTAAGCTAATGTTCTCATTTCTCCTCCTAACATGTCAATTATAGATAGTTTTAGGTGTGTTGGCCCTGAAATGACACAAAAAAACAAATAAACTAAGTTTTGGGTCCATATTCATGAGAAATGAACCAAAACTGCCCTAGGTGACTTCTATGTTGCCCATTTTCTCCATTTCTAAGATAATGTTCTCATTTCTCCTCCTAACATGTCAATTATAGATAGTTTTAGGTGTGTTGGCCTTGAAATGACCCAAAAAAACAAAGAAACTAAGTTTTGGGTCCATATTCATGAGAAATGAACCAAAACTGCCCTAGGTGACTTCTATGTTGCCCATTTTCTCCATTTCTAAGATAATGTTCTCATTTCTCCTCCTAACATGTCAATTATAGATAGTTTTAGGTGTGTTGGCCTTGAAATGACCCAAAAAAACAAAGAAACTAAGTTTTGGGTCCATATTCATGAGAAATGAACCAAAACTGGCTTAGGTGACTTCTATGTTGCCTATTTTCTTCATGTCTTAGCAAATGAGCTCCATTTTTTTTTTATTACATGTCAATTATTGATAGTTTTAGGTGTATAGTGCTTGAAATGATAAAAAAAACCAAATTAACTAAGTGTTGGGTACCATATTCATGAAAAATGAACCAAGGAACTAAGTTTCGGGAATCTTTAACCGCAATTTCCTTAGCTTTGGGGTTTACTGGCACTGTGTCTTTCCCAGACAGATCCTTGAAGTGTGTCTTCAGAAACAACTCAGGAGCTGTTGGTAGCTGGCCCTTATTCTTCGCTGCCTTTTATAGAAAAAAATAGGAACACACGTTAAACATGTCACACCCCCGTTACATTGTAATACACACAAATGCCTTCTATTATACTTGCTTTATAAACAAACTTACCATCCTTTTTGCATGTTGGACAGCCGACAACGAACCCTGAAAGTGGGTTCCTTGGACGGGATTTCCGATGGAATATTCCGTCGGAACTTGAAATTTTCGAGGGAATTCAAATCCGTCGGAATAATTCCAACGAATTTTTCTGTCGGAAGGTACCTATTCCGACGGATTTTTCCAACAACTCCAATTTTCGCCGGAAATTTTGAATTTTCCGAGGGAATTGCGGTCTGTCGGAGCAATTCCGTCGGAATAAAGCCTATTTCTAGTATTTATATAAATAGAAAAGTATTTATACAATTGAGGAAATGCTCAATTAAATTACGTTGTTTTTACCTTGCCTCAAATTATTTTCCTTTTTATTCATATTTTGTAAATTATATGACATAGAATTAATAAAATTGAGTTTACGAGAATGAGTAATTATAACTTTGGAGGATCTAATAAATTGAGAAAGATTCAAAATTGATAAGTATTTTTGTATATAAAGTAGTCCTACAAATAATCTAAATAGATTGTATAATGATGTAAAATAAATCAAACAAATATGTGATATTTCTTTTTGAATGTATGTAGTCTAGAGGGAAAAATATGGATCTAATAAATTGCGAAGGACTCAAAATTGATAAGTATTTTTTTATATATAAAGTAGTTCTACGAGTAATCTAAAGAGGTTGTATGATGTGAAATAAATAAAAAAAATTTTAAGATATGAGAAGGAAAAAAAAATGGTGTGCACAAAGATTTGATCCTTAAACCACTAATCAAAATAATAATGCAATTCACCATCTTAGCTAAAGTCAACATATGTTTAAAAAATGCAAAAAATAAATAATATATTTAATTTAAATTTATTTGTGGTACATTGTGGTACGTTGCTTTAGTGGTACACAGCGGTACGCTTCATTTATCGTAGAATTTTCGCAACCCTTGTATCAGTTTGAACTACGTCCACTTTTAAGTCTTGAATTACACTCCTTTTTCTCACAATAATCTTTTTTTTTTTTTTTTTTTAAATGGTAAGAAGGGGCCTCATTTGAGGGGCACAATAATTCAATTGAGTCCCAAATAAAACCTAGGCAAGTTACAAGTACTTGTACCAAAAAATAATTTGATAATATCAGTAATTAATAAATTAATTAAATCACACTTTCACAGTTGTTAATTTTTATCCTCCATTTAAAACTACCATGCCACATCAACTAGGATGTTTATGTTAGAGTTGAAGTTTTTGTAGTATGTTGTTCGAAGATTGAACTAAATACCGGTTTTTTTAGGGGCATAGTAAATCTCAAACCTTTGTTTTGTGTAGGGTGATCCATCTCTTGATATTGCTTAGATATCGTGCTGATTTTTCTTGGTGGAATTTGGCACTCTTTAGGAAAGTGCTGTGCTTTTTTCTTGTAAGGAACTAGGAATTACATACAAAAATATTTGAATTGATCTTAATGGGAAGATAGGTAACCATATCTTGGACTCTTCCGTCCATCCTTGGGACTTGGATACAAAAAAAGTTGTAGAATGTTTGGATTATTGGGGTTAATTAACATCTTCTGTGTGAAGAATAAAGAGTTGCTCTTGTTTTTTCTCATTAGTATCGGAGCTAATCCTAGATTGTTGATGCTGTGCAGTTTGATTTAATCACAACTCGAACTCTAAGGCAGTTATAAAAAGGTTATTTTTAATGCTTCTCACCTATAATTGCTAACGTTTAGGCTTCTGTTCCCAGCATTTTACGTGAATAGTTGGTGGGGAGCAGCTGCCACGACCAGTTTATTTGTTGCTGCAGCAATCACAGATTGGCTTGATGGCTACCTTGCCAGA
The DNA here is from genome assembly GCF_001683475.1 of Chenopodium quinoa. Classification (NCBI taxonomy): domain Eukaryota; kingdom Viridiplantae; phylum Streptophyta; class Magnoliopsida; order Caryophyllales; family Amaranthaceae; genus Chenopodium; species Chenopodium quinoa. Next base: position 2,901,174 of record NW_018744895.1, read on the forward strand.
AAGGTATCTGTAGAATAAAGTTATATGCTGAGATGAATTTGTTTACTTCCCTTACTTATTGTTGTACTTGGGCGATTTCTTTCAGATGCATCTAGGTACGGCATTTGGTGCTTTTATGGATCCCGTGGCCGATAAGGTACTGCCTATAGGAAGAACCTTTGTAATGTTGTTGATAGTTGAAGTATTTTTTTAGTAGTTTATTGATTCATCTTCTTGTTTAATGCAGCTTATGGTTGCTGCAACATTGGTCTTATTATGTACAAACCACCTAAAATTGCCTTATTCGGAGATATCCCTTGGCTATTTCCAGTACCAGCCATTGCAACTATAGGGAGAGAGGTTTCTTTGCATGCCCTTTGCTTTTAAATTGACAATTTTTGCAGATAATATATATGTGATGTAATTGATTCTGCCTTATGTCTGTGTGTTCTGTTGACAAGTTTGAGCTGAAAATTGGAAACACATACCATGCTTTTAAAGCCAAGCATTCGTTTCTTTGAATTAATGTACTTCGAATAGTCTATCCTGAAGTTCCTTGGAATTCTTAGCTGAAAAATTGATGATTATGGAACTTCCAATTTAGTGCTTTCTAAAACACAGTGGTAAATTGATTGGGTATGAAATCTTAGTTCATGGAAAGAAAAAAAAAAAAAAAAAAAAGAGGGTTGGGGGGGGGGGGGGGTTTATGTGAGCAAGTTATTTAGAGTTGGAGGCTTAGGTAGCATTCCCTGTTTATAGGTTGCATTTCCCAAACACAAAGGCCTTTACAATTTGTGCATTTGTTCAAGTTTCAAGTGACTAAGTATACTAAAAAGTCTTTATTTTACATTTTGTTGGCAATAGAGTCCTGTAGAATGACCGTTCTGTTGTGATTTGTGACTTTGTTTACTTGTCAAACAACAATATATTTTCATGCTCTTCTATCCTTTGATTCTGATCTAAAGCAGTTGCTTGAATAAGCTCCTTTTATTCCATCATAAACTTTGTTACTACCTCTGTTTTTTTTTTTTTTTTTTTTTTTTTTTTTTTTTTTTTTTTTTTTAATTTGCTACAAATGGGTATTTTATGTGAGACATAAAAAAATTCATTTGTTGCAAAAAAAAAAAAAGAAATGGAGGTAGTACTATTTTTGGGGTGTCCTACTTCACATTTGCTTTTGTATGAAGTTTAATATTTTAAATTGTAGTATTTCCTCTTTTCTCATCATCCCATCAATCTTTTTTCTTTCTCATCCTTTAAACTAACTTCCTTTATACACGGTCAACCTTTACACTACACTCAACAACTATTCTTAATATTTGTGCCCAACCTCATGAGGTCCATTATAGGATACAGGGATCATTGCAGTTTCAGTTGGGTTTCTTGCTGCAAAGAAAATTACTGGTTCAGGGTATAGTTTTTGATGATCACAAAGTTTGACTTTTGTGGCCCCAGTTTTATAAGTGTTACCATTATCATTTAAAAAAATTGTTAAGGTACAACAATTTGTTAGTTTTGATTGTATGGAGTATGATAAAAATTGTTTTTTATTTGTCTGATTTAATAATTTTGAACAAAAGTTATCACTTAAGTATTTCCTGAAAGACAGTAAAAAGTTAAAAGGTACAATAATTTGCAGACAGAAAAGAATCAAATATCTTTTGAAGAGTTCTGTCAATAAAATTGGCCATTAAATTTCAATTTTTGGAATCTAGTTGTCATTAGGTATACAATCTTTACATTCTTTTCTAGTCAAATACTTGTAGGAAACTTCCGTGAAGCAACTTTACTTATAATCATATGGTTGAAATTCTGTTAAGAGAAAGAAAAAATGTGGGAATCAAATAGGTTGTTGAGAAAGACTGAAGGACTAGAAGGGAAGATTTGGGTGTGTAGTTGCTTGCATTTGACAAATATTTGTGTTTATATAATCTGTTCTGCATTGAAATTTGCTGAATTGTATTCAATATCACCATTTCCATGTCAATACAAGACACTATTTGCTCTATTTGTGTTTAGCAGCTTAGGGAATAATGCGCAAAGCGAAGCAAATCTCATCTATTTGGATTAATATGTTACGTTAAAAATATATGCCAACGATTATGATTTCTGTGATTTGAGGAGGCTTTTCTTTAAATGATTGTTAGTAATTAACAGTAATTGTGTCTTACTATTACTAGTTTTACTTTCTAGGAGAGTGGGATAACATTGGTTGACCGATGAATAATGCGTCAAATTAAAAGGTGGTCATAATTATGGTAATAATGAGCTGAATAAGGGAAAGTGAGAGGGAAGGATGATTGTTCAACTTCTTGGTCACCAATTAACGCACCCTTTGTGATATATGGTTGAACCTGGCTTTTGTTAGAAATTTTGATCACATGCTTGTATTGTTTACAAAAAATGAATAATCCTCTCTACTGCTTCCTTTTTTTTTTGGCTATACTTATACTCACTTCTACTCTGTTCCCTTTTTTGCAACCCCCCTTTACTTATTATTTTACCCTCTTATCCTACAAAATTTACACCTTACTCTCTCTTTCTCTTCAAGTACCTGTTTCTTACAACTCACCTTTTTCTCACACCCTCTCATTAAAATTTTTTTCTTCAGATTCTTAATACTCCCTCCGCTTTTAGTTATTTGCAACAATGGGAGGTTGCACACATGCCAAGACAAATTTTTTAGAGATTGATTAGTAGTGGAAAAGGGGGTAGTGGGGTATGTGATTAAAGAATGAAAAAGGGAGGGAAAGTTATTCTTTTTTTATAAGGAGAGAGAAAAAGTGAAAAGTGTGGAACCAAATTTAAAATTTGGGGGCAATTTTTTGCCCCAAATTTTTACCCCCCCCACGTTTCCCCCCCCCCCCCCTTTTTCCTTGTTTCAACATGCACACAGAAACATTAAGAGGGAAAATTTAAGAGGGAAACTTGAAATTTCCCTCCATATACAAAATCCTTACAATCCAAATTTTTCCCTCTATTAAATTCTGCATTCAACAGGGGGTATTTAAAGACCCTGCCTTTAACATCAGAATATTCAATGTTTACAAAAGATTAAAGGACACTTAGTCCTCTTCCCAATAGTCAAGTCTAACTAAAATCTAAAAACAAAAAATCTTAATACAAAGTCAGTTGCAGCTTAATCTTCTTCTTCTCTGGTTCAAAACATCAACCCAGTAAAAAAAAAGCTCCCACTCATCATCACCAGACCTGACAGCATCATAAGTACACTGAACATGTCAGGCATTTTTTCACATGATGCATTTTTTAGCATAGATCAGATGTTAAATGAGGAACTCAATATGGGAGACGTTCATGCAGACATGGAAGGGACAGGTCACAGTCAAAGCAACAGCACACAGCATGGGGGTGGATTTTAGGAACCCAAAGGAAGAAAGCAACTGACTGTTCATCAGAAAAGGGAACTAGTAGATGGTTATCTACTCAAGCTGGAGGGGGGGGGGGGGGAGTTGCCAAGAGGGTACTTATCACAACAAGCAAGAAAACTCAATGTGCACAGATCAACAATCCAGAGAGTTTTTACAGACATCAAAAACCAAATGGCAATGGGGAATGTCATAGATGTCAGAAGCAAAAAACTGGGAAAAACTGGACCCAAACCCAAAGAATACACTGATGAGTTTCTGCAGTCAGCACCTTTGTATAAGAGGGCAACTGAGAGAAGCTATGGAGCTGCTCTAAAGATTTCATCTACAGCCATTCATAAACTAAAGAAACAGGGGAGACTCAAAACTCATACAAGCACAAACCACCCAGCACTCACATCCAACCACAAAATAGCTAGGATGAAATGGGTCTTAAATCACATACTGCCTGCCACACAGAATAGGGACCCCAAGTTTATGGACATGCAACAAGTGGTACATGTTGATGAGAAATGGTTCTACTTGAACCCAGAAAATAGGAGGTTTTACCTTCTACCAAATGAGCCAAACCCTTATAGAGCCCAACAGTCTAAGAGGTTCAAAATCAAAGGGATGTTCATGGCAGCCATAGGGAAACCAGTGTTTTCCCCTAATGGAGAAGTACTTCATGATGGAAAATATGGAATGTGGTCATTTGTGTATGAAACTACAACCAAGAAAAAAAGCAAAAACAGAGATGCTGGTACTGTGGAAATAAAAGCCACACAGAATGTAAACAAAGAAGCTATAAGGGCAATGCTAATGACAAATGTTATTCCTGGAATCAAATCAAAATGGCCTTCACATCTGCCCAGGGACATATTCATTCAGTGGGATAATGCAAGACCTCATCAAATTCCAAGGGATGAGAGATTTGAATCAGCCTGTCAGTCAGAAGGATTCAACATTCAATTCATCTATCAGCCAGCATAGTCTCCTGACTTAAATGTGCTGGATCTAGGGTTGTTCAATGTAATACAATCCATACAATACCAATCCTTTCCCAAGAACCTTAAGGAGCTCATTGAAAAAGTGAAAGAGGCTTATGATTTGTTCAATCCAATGTTGAACAAGCACTGTTGGATAACTCTACAGTGTTGCATGGAAGAGATACTAAGGCACAAAGGAGGGAATAACTTTACCCCACCCCATAAAGGAAAAAAAAAAACTTGAGAGGATAGGGATGCTGCCAGAGATACTACACGTGGACAAGAATGTGGTTCAAGAGGCTGTGGATTACCTCAACACTCTATTCATATCAACAAGTCAAGAGAATGTGGAAGATGAAGAGATGCAAGTAGATGCAAACTGAACTGAAGTCAAACAAAGGAAGAAGGTTCTAGTGAGACTGCCACACATAACCAGTGAGAAGCTAAGAACATGAATGCAAATAGTATGTGCTGTGTTATTATTTTTTGTTTATTACAACATGTCAATCATTGGTTAGGTGTCTTTTGTTTTAAGTTATGCAAAGTATTGTTGTTAGGCAGTCTTAACAACCTATAAGTGGGAAATGTACAAGTTTTTGTCAACTTCTATAAGTCTTAATTACAAAGGTGGTTGTTTTTATTTACATGTACATAACAAAACCATCATCTACATGTGCAAAACAGAGACATAGCATCATTCCATCAGATGGTATATTTTTTTTTCATAGACATTGCATAACTGGTTCCCTCAACAACTACCATCTGGAGTAGTTGGAGCAACTCCAAGTTATGAATGTTAGCTGTCAACTGAGTCCCTTCATCAGTTGGAATTTACAGGCACACACAACAAAGTGAGGGACTCTTATGTAACCTAGGGACATATATGAGATAGGGGGACTCATACAGGAACAGTCATGCAGCCCACAAGTTCATCATCATTCACCATAGCACAAACCCCATTGCCAATTGGACATGAAATTACCAATAGCCCATTCACTGCCCACCAACAGCTACCATGAATATCAGACAAATCATACAGCATTTTAAATTTTTAAAACAGGACAACCACCAACTAAAGCTTTGAGCAAACCCACCATAAGGGCAACCAGATCAAAATTAGGGCAACCAGAGCAAAAATAGGGCAACCAGAGCATAAATAGGGCAACTAGAGAAAAATTGGGGAAACCAGAGCAAAATTGGGGAAACCAGAGAACAATTAGGGCAACCAGAGCAAAATTAGGGCAAGGACAGCAAAATAAGGACAACTAGACCACAAGTAGGCCAATCAGAGCACAATTACGCCAACCACAACAAAATAAGGGCAACCAGACCAAAATTAGGAAAACCAGATCAAAATTAGGGCAACCAGAGCACAATTAGGGCAACCAGAGCACAATTAGGCCAACAACAACAAAATTAAGGCAACCAGAGCACAATTACGCCAACAAGAGTAAAATTAGCGCAACCACAACAAAATTAGGACAACCACAACAAAATTAGGACAACCAGAGCACAGTTAGGGCAACCAGAGCACAATTAGGCCAACAAGAGCAAAAATAGGCAACCACAGCAAAATTAGGGCAACCACCATGAAAGACGAACAACAATTAACAATTTAAACCACATAATTGACCAGCATCAAGACCCACAATCAAAATTAGGACAACCAGCATGAAATACGAACAAAAATTAACAATTTAAGACACATAATAGAATGTAGGTAAAGAAATGCGTTACGCTGCTAGATTAGTTTGAGGTAGAGGTGAAAGGGGTGTACGACCCTGCACTTTCAACAGATTCAGCCATAGGGGACTTAGATCTCAAGCGCTTTCTCCCAGTCTTGACGTGGGTGCACTTAGATCTGACCTCACGCACCTCCTCCTTAACAGATCTACCCTCTACAGGGGTTGGAAATGGGGTATCGTCATCATCGCTATCAAGAATAACGATTTCAGGAGCCTTCTTGACGGAAACCTCAACGTCTTTGCCCAGATCTGGCTTCGACGCCTCACTACGCTCCTCATCTGAGTCGTAAGGAGTCAGTTTTGCACCCCACCCATCTCTACGTTTCATATCAAGGTACATAGCAGTACGCGTCCCTATCAAACGTGATTAGGGGATTTTGCTCCCACCAATCACCATCTGACAAGTGGACCAATTAGGTTCCGCCATGTGTCCGTCACATGGGCCAATAGGAGCCTGCCACGTGTCAAGCAATGATCCGTCCACCTTGGACCAATTACGACACGACACGTGTCCTTCCCATGACACCTGGGATAACCGGTCACCTAGGCCCAACTTCCGAGGGAAGCCCAATCAGCCCAAGGTTAACCTAAACCTAGATTGGCACGTTTCCCGAGGTTATAAATACCTCCCTTAATCCTCATTAAGGGGGAGGACAGGCTGATCACGCTAAAAAAGCAGATTACCTACATTAAACACTCTCACCTAGAGAGACCCAATCACTTTAATTTCCGCATTAATTACTCCTTAATCAAGTACTAACTTGACCGTTGGAGGCGGAGCTCCCACCACCAGGAGTCTCCGTTGTTTTGCAGGTACAGGCGTCCGGTTCCAGTCTCGGAATTGTAACTCTCCCGCAGGACATCAGAAAACCCCGAAACATTTGGCGCCGTCTGTGGGGAGAGTACTTCTGAGATGGCATCCACGTCTGTACCGACTCCTGAAGAGAGGCGTCCCCTAGACGACCCTTAAGTTCAGTCGGACCACGATACTGAGAATGAATTTGAAGTTGAAGCTCACACAGCTTCAGACGGGACCCTAAGGGCCCGACGTACCCGTCATACCGAAAGGAGGGAACGGAAACATCTTCATACAGGAAGCGAGCCAGCAGGCGCACCGCCTGTTCGGCAGCAGCCGACTGATGGGTCTGCTCCCATCACAAGGAACGAACTCATGACCTTCATGAGGGACTTCAAGGGAGAAATTCAAGAGTTGATCAAGAAGAAGCCGCCTGCTCTGGACAAGGAGCAGTCGGCTAAGAAACCCTCCACTTCACAGAAGAGGAAGCCAGTTCAAGGGCAAGAGGCGACCCCTCATCCTAAATCTAGGAAGAGGGAGCCGCCTGCCCTTGATTTCACAAAATGTTGTTTTCCTACTCTAGGAAATAGGAAACCTGTTCGTCATATTCAGGCGGACGGGTCGAGGAAAACATACACAGACGCTCGGCTACTGCTAGAGCAGAAGAAGAGTGACCGATTGTCAGAGTTGGCCTCTACTTCAAACTTCCAAGACAGTCTGCGAAATACCTCGATGAGGCATACTCAGTCGTATCATGAGAGTCAGTCAGGCGGCACCTCCCGTCAGTCCGGCTATCATAGCGACCAGGCGGTACCAAACTTACCGTTTGTACCGCAACAACAGTATTTCTTACAGCCACCTCCGTTTGGTGGACATGCAGCAAAAAACGTCCAACCTATGGACTGGCAGCTACGGTTGCTTAGACTTGGCGAACAGCCGTCGGCCTTCTCCAAGGAAATTACTGAAGCCGCTCAGCCAGCCAAAGTGAAAAATGTATTAGTAGGCGCCTATGACGGCACTACTAACCCAGAAGACCATCTGATGGCATTCACCAACCTGATGTACCTTCAAGGGTTGGATGATCCCACTTGGTTCAAGTGTTTCCCAGCAACTCTCAAAGGGATCGCACAACAATGGTTCGGCAACCTACCGACTGGTTGTGTAAATAGCTTCAGGACGCTTGCTTACTTATTCACCTCCAACTTCACCATGAACATCCCTGCGAAGAAGACGACTCTTGATTTAGGAACAATTCAGCAGGGAGAGAAGGAGGGGCTTCGTTCTTACATCAGGCGGTTTAACCTGATGAAAATACAAATTCAAGGGTTACCGGATGAAGTAGCCTATACTGACTTTTTCAGAGGTCTCAAAGACGGGTCGACCTTCAAATTTGATTTGGTCCGAAAGAGGGTGGCGACTCTTCAAGAGGCCTTGATTGAAGCGGAAGCCTATATACAGGCGACTGATTTTTGTAGTACGGGAAAACAGTCGGACGGAAAAAGGTCCGACAAAAGAGAAGGACGACAGAGGCATTCGTCCAACAAAGACGAGAAGAGAAAAGAGGTCTGGGCGGCTGATTCCTCTAAACAGCCGGCCCAGAAAAAGAAAAAAGAATTCAAACCATACTCCCCAAAGTATGCGTTTAACAAGGATAGCCAATTTATCCTAAAGGAAATCAAGGGACGGATCTCAATTGAGAAGCCGGTCCCCATGAAGGGTTCTGCAAACTATCGGAACCAAGAAAAATTCTGTGATTATCATGAAGATGTTGGTCATCACACCAATGATTGCATCAGTCTCATGCGGTATCTGGACCGCCTGGCTGAGCAAGGTGATCTTGACACTTATGTCAAGAAATCAACGGGGAACACTTCCTCAAAAAAGCAGTCGGCCAAAAAGAATGAAAAGGCCGACAGCTCTGATACAGATGATGCAGTCGTCTACACCATTGCAGGCGGCTTCTCAGGAGGCGGCCCCACTATTAGGGGCAACAAAGACAATATCAGGCGGTTAGATGTAAATTCCGTTCACCAAGAACGACCCTCCAAATATTCATTTCCTGAGATTGTCATCACTGAAGAAGATCTAGGAGGGGTAAGAGGGCCGCATGACGACCCTATCGTTATTGAATGTAAAGTGGCCAACCAGAGAGTTGGCCGAATCCTCATAGATACCGGAAGCTCCTCAGATCTCATTAGTAGCAAATGTCTGTCGAAACTAAAATATCAGACTGATTGCATACATCCGGCCTCCCACCCTTTAGTAGGGTTTGGAGGAGGAGTCGTCCACCCAGTGGGACGAGTGGATTTACCCATCCGCCTGGGCGAAAAAGGGGAAGGACGACACATGGTAGTCCGGTTCCTGGTAGTAAAAGAACTCTCGGCCTACAACATGATTCTGGGACGACCAACCCTGAATAATTCCAAGGCTGTTATAATCCCATCTCTTATGTTGCTCAAGTTTGAGAGGGATAATGGAACAATCGGGTCCCTAAGGGGAGATCAGAGGATGGCCCGAGAGTGCTATCTCTCGGATGTCAAACCCACTGTTATGGCCACTGGGTCGAGTGGTGGAAAAATAGACCTTGACAATGTCAAGGAGAGTGCGCCTGTTCAAGAAGCAGGCGGCAAGAAGAGAAAGGCATCCCAGACAGGGGCCACAAGAAAAGACAGAAAATAGCAATCATTGGCAGAGGAGCGGTCGGATGAATTCCGCCCTCAGCCGGCTGGTGAGCATACGGACCTGATCTTTGACGACTCGCGTCCTAACCGAACAGTCAAAGTTGGGACGACTGCTCTGAGAGTCCTGGGTGACGACTTTCACACACTATTGAAAGAATACAAGGACATCTTTGCATTCGAAGTCCATGAAATGCCAGGCATTAGTCCTAATCTGGCGGTACATAAACTGGCAGTGGATCCGAAAAAGAAGCCGGTACGGCAGAAGAAACGTAACCATGGCGAAGAAAGAAGTCAGGCGGCAGCCGCCGAAGTTAAAAAATTACTTGATGCAGGGTTCATTCGGTAATGTTACTTCCCAGACTGGGTTGCAAATGTGGTGCTTGTTAAAAAGCCGAATGGCACCTGGCGAATGTTTGTAGACTACACAGACTTAAACAAGGCGTGCCCCAAAGACAGTTACCCTCTGCCTAAAATTGATAACCTGGTCGACTCAACAGCCGGCCATGCTTTAATGAGCTTTATGGACGCCTACTCTGGTTTCCATCAAATTCCTTTATGGAAGAAAGATCAGGAGAAGACGGCCTTCGTCACTGATCAGGGGCTATACTGTTACACGGTCATGCCGTTTGGTCTTAAGAATGCCCCGGCCACTTTCCAGCGAATGATAAACACTGTGTTCTTTGATCAAATTGGGAGAAATGTCGAGGCATATATTGATGATATGATTGTCAAGTCAAAACTTCAGAAAGATCATCTGTCGGACCTCCGAGAAACTTTCGCCACACTCAGGCGGCACCATGTCATGCTCAATCCCAAAAAATGTGTCTTTGGAGTTGAGTCTGGGAAATTTCTCGGATTCCTTATCAATCAGAGAGGAATAGAGGCGAATCCTGAGAAGGTGCAGGCGGTCATCGACATGCAGTCGCCTCGTACCATCCGAGAGGTTCAGAAGTTAACAGGTTGTCTGGCGGCCTTGGGAAGATTTCTAAGCCGATCAGGCGACAAATGCCTATACTTTTTCCAGGCAATTAAGAAAAAGGCAAGGTTTGAATGGGGGCCGGATGCTGAGGCCGCCTTCCAGAAATTGAAAGTTCACTTGCATTCCTTGCCGAGGCTGGTCAGCCCTTTGCCCAAAGAAGTACTCTACATGTACCTGGCCGTCTCTGATCATGCGTTAAGCGCTGTTCTCCTTGCTGAAAGAGACGGCTGTCAGCTCCCGGTCTACTTTGTCAGTCATGTACTGAAAAATGCCGAGTTGAGGTATCCCTTAGTGGAGAAATTTGGTCTTGCACTCTTCATGGCTGTTAAAAAATTGAAGCCCTACTTTTTGGCACATGCAGTCGTCGTGTATACAGACCAACCTATCAAGCGGCCACTGACCATCATGGAGTCGTCAGGCCGAATGATCAAATGGGCCATAGAAATACAGAGCCTCGAAGTTACTTTCGAGCCTAGAAAAGCAGTGAAGGGGCAAGCCTTTGCTGACTTTATTGTTGAGATGACTCGTCCTCCTGACTCTCAAGTTACAAACCAAGTCTGGAAGGTATATGTGGACGGAAGCTCTACTTCAAATGGTTGTGGAGCAGGCGTCATATGTCAGTCGCCAGAGGGCGACAGGTACGAGTATGCTCTACGCTTCAGTTTTCAGGCCTCAAACAATGAGGCAGAATATGAAGCTTTACTAGCCGGAATCCGCATGTGCAAGGCGGCAGGGGCAAGAAAAATAGACGCTTGTTTCGATTCACAATTGATAGTGAGTCAGTACAATGGCGAATACGAAGCAACCCATCCGGCCATGATCAAGTATTTACAGGCGGTCCGACAAGCAGTCGGCTCCCTTGAGGATTTCCATCTGATCCAAGTGCCGAGATCAGAAAACAACCAGGCGGATGCACTGTCAAAATTAGCATCATCCGCCTCCTGTGATACTCCTCGAACTGTTTTATGGGAAGTAATGGAGAAGAGAAGCATCGAGGAAGACCCTATTGGAATCCTAGACAGAAGCTCAACCTGGATGGATCCAATCAGGGCATATCTGACAAACGGTTCCCTGCCGGATGATCATCATCAGGCGGCAGCACTGAAAAAACGAGCAACCAGTTTTGAAATAATAAAGGGAGAACTTCACAAAAGGGGGTACCTTCAACCCTTCTTAAAGTGTGTTACTCCAGAAAAGGGACGAGAGATACTAGACGATCTTCACTCTAGTTACTGTGCTTCCCATATAGGCGGTAGGACGCTTGCTCAACGGGCAAGGCGGCAGGGCTACTTTTGGCCTACTTTAGAAGCAGATGCGATGGTGATGGTGAAAAAATGTGACAAGTGCCAAAGGTTTGGCAAACTAATTCACCGTTCGGCTACTGACCTCACTACCATTCATAGCCCACTACCGTTTGCTAAGTGGGGCATGGATATTCTGGGTCCATATACGCCTGCTACAGGCGGAAGGAGGTACATACTTGTTGCCGTCGACTACTTCACTAAATGGGTAGAGGCGGAGGCTGTAAAGGGAATCAAGACGAAGGATGTAATTTCATTCATTTGGAAAAATGTCATCACTCGGTTCGGGGTTCCCATGTCTATGGTTTTTGATAATGGTCCCCAATTTGAGACGCCTGTTCTCAAAAGCTGGTTGGGTGACCAAGGAATTGCACACTACTTTGCATCTGTCGGCCGTCCACAAGCAAACGGCCAGGTAGAAGCCTTTAATAAAATCATCTCAGACGGTCTCAAGAAAAAGATTGAACGAGCAGGCGGCCTATGGGCGGATGAATTACCACATGTTCTCTGGGCCATTAGGACGACTGAAAAAGGGGCGACTGGAGAAACTCCATTCCTCCTAACTTATGGTGCGGAAGCTGTTCTTCCAATAGAACACTACGAGCCGACTCTTCGAGTAATGCTATATGACGAAGAGGCAAACTAGGAAGCCATGCGCCTGGCATTAGACTCACTTCCTGAAAGGAGGGGCAATGCTGTCTTGCGCCATGAAATTTACCGCCTGAGAATGACTAGATCATACAACAAAAAAGTAAACAGGCGTCCACTCAAAGTGGGGGACTTTGTACTTAGAAAAATGGAAGCAGTTGGTAGGGCTAATGAGTCTGGCAAACTAAATCCCAACTGGGAAGGACCCTACCGAATCTGTGAAGAGGTCAGGGACGGTACCTACCGTCTGGGAACACCACAACCGTTGCCTCGAACTTGGAATGTAGATAATCTTAAGAAATATTTCTTTTGAATGATGTAAATAGTCAAGGGCTACTTAATAAAAGTTTGCGTACTTAATATTCAATTTTGTACTAAGAGGGGCACGCCTACTAACAAACAGTCGGCTACTCTCCATGTTTAATTTTCTCTTCAGAGGGGCATGCCGTCTGTACCTTTACTGTCGGCTACTCTCCATTGAGTTTTACTCTTTCAGAGGGGCATGCCGTCTGTACCTTTACAGTCGGCTACTCTCCATTGAGTATTTTACTCTCACCATAGGGGCATGCCGTCTGGACATATAGTCGGCTACTCTCCATAAAAGAGGGCCGACTGGTTCCAAACACACGGCCACCCCCCTTATACTTAACTAAAAATGATCAGGGACTGGCCGACCCTGTGCCTAACAGGCGGCTACCCTCCTTTTACTTACCACCTACGTTCACCAAGAACTAACCAAGGCCACAGGCCGAATGATCAGACCAGGCGCCAAGCCAACTGATCAAATCTTCAAAACTAATACGACCTGTCCCAACATCATAGCAGGCGTCCGGCGGCATCCCTCCGGATGAAATTCGTCGCAGAGAGCAGCTCCCTTTTGGGTGGAACATTGCTCTATAAACTAATTACACGGCACCTATACGACTGTCCCCAAGGGCAACCACGTAGCCGTTTTTGAGACAAGGATAACTCTATCACTAACCAAACCAGTGGTAGCAGTTGACATCTGAGTCAGATGACCGCCTGTATTACTTGGGATAAATGCAGGGGGTACCTCTTGAGTTAATAGCCAACAAACATTGGCGAATCAAAAGGATCAGCCGGTCTCCGCCGCCTGGTACCTTTACTACTCAAGCAGGAGTGACGGCGACTGAGTAACTCCAAAGTTAACTCATAGTCACTCTCTCAAACTTAGTATGGAGCCTAAAAGGTATGAGTCTTCCGCCTGTTTTTAGCTAACAGGGGCTCTCAACCACTACTCCTGCTAGGTTAACAACCTATGAGTTAAAAGAAAACGAACATTGGCGAATAAAGGGGAACAACCGGTACCAACCGCTTGATACCTCTACTACTCAGTTACTTGGCGACTAGGTAACAATCATGTTTACTTGGTCAAACCACTTTCCTACTTGGTTAATTTTACAAATGACAGGACCGCCTGCCTAAAGGGGATCCAGTCTTTAAAATGGTTCGAATACTGATTGGATAAATGGCCGACTGATCGTCTAGCTTGGAAACAGACAACCAGTCGTCCAGGGGCATAGGCGGCGTGACTAACTATCCGTACCTGTCTGCAACTATCGGCCATGTAAAACAATCGGTATAGTGTACAATTGGATATCAGAATATTCTATACTTGAACAAATTTGAAGCAAAACAAAAATATTCATTAAAAAGAAGCCGGTCATTAAAGACCGGCAAAATATTCAGAGCCCCGGCCCCCTGGCCGGGTAAATACAAAACAAACGGCACGCAGGCCGTGGAAAGAAGACATAAAGCTTAAGAAGGGGGCAGATCTTCAATATCAGCAGCTGCCGCCTGGTCAGCACTCTTCTTGATGGACTCGGCTTCAGCTGCATCCTTCTTTGATGCATTACCCCCAAGCGGCACAAGCGCCACTACCGGCTGCTCCTCCTCCTCCAACGCGTCCTCCAACGCCTCTTCCTCAGCAGCCGCCAGGATCTCTTGATTATATCTATCAGAACACTGGCGGTACGTTTTTTCCCATGAGGCAAAGTCGGCATTGGGGAAGAGGCGGCCCCAAGTCATGCGCTGGATTTGAGCAGAGTCTTCCATCATCTCCCGGACCAGCTCTTTCTTTTCTTGCTCGGCCTTTCCGAGAGCTCCTGAGTAAGACTCTTCTCCTGGGTCACCAGGCGTACCTTTACGCTCGCCAAGGATTTCTCCAAGGTTTCGTATGAGGACATCTTTTGGCGAAGAGGTCTCAGCTCGGCCTTGAGGCTGTTGATGGTCGCCTCCAGCTCGCTATTCCTCTTCTGGGCCGCCTCTAACTGAGCCCGTATAGCGGCGGTAGCCTGCGCCTGATAATAAAGAATATCAATGGTCAAAACTTCATTTTGGGCAATTTGAAACATTGCCTTATCACAGTCAGAGGCGGCCATAGCTTTTGCAGCCTTTACCTCTTTGTTCTTCCGGTCAAGCGGCTTGCGAAGGCCGTTCACTCGGAGCAGGGCCTAAGTAAAAAGGGGAACAGGCGTCAGTTTCCAAACAAAAAAGGAAACAGGCGTCCTGGAATTCAAATACTCAAAAATATGCTAAGTATACCTCAGCAAGGACCCCTGCAATCCCGTCTAGGTCAAGGGTGCCGACACCCCTGACCGCCTCCCTTTCAGCTGGAGGAACAGCCTTGATCATAGACTTGGCCACCTCAACCAAGTCAGGCTCCTGAGGGCCAGCTGCATCAAGCATAAACAAACGGATTAGACCTAGTAAAGAAGGGAGCAAGTCTAAAATTTACAAGGACAATTTCATAATTCTAGGTGGCCCAGCTAGAGTTTTAGAAGAAGTGGCTGGCTGTTTCTCAACTGCCGCATGTTTCCTGGAAGAACCAGGAGAGCTCGCAACAGTCGTCCTCCGGGCCTTGGGGTCCGGCTGTTGGGAAGAAGAAGCTCTTGGAGCGCCCGTCTAAAAAAGAAGAAGTCAGTAAATGCATAAACACAACTCCAAAAAGAGGGTGAAAGGTTCGAAGCCCACCAAGGGTGCCCCCTTGTTGGGGGAGTCGGTTGAAGACTGTTGCATGATGGAGGCCCGCAACATGGCCGCCGCAGTCTTGGAGGCGGTAATTTTGCTCATAGCGTCCGCTGCAAAAACAAATAGCAAAGTTAATAAGTCATAACAAGAAATGCATGGAACAACAGAGTATTCGACAGGCCGGCTACCTCTTGAGCACCGACTGCTGAGGCCACAGGCGGCCAAAAAGTACTCGTCGTAGAGCCATTTGAAGCTCGGGACGCAATGCAGGGGTACTTGCTCTCGTACCCCTGAAGTAGAGTTCACCTTCGACTCTACTTTGAAGAGTCCTTTATCTAGGATCTCTTTCTTAGCCTTAGGGGGAACAGGCGGCATGCTGCGGCCGCCTGCAAGAAGGGGCGGATTCCTGTTCCACCTGTTGAAGCGCTTGTTCAGCTCTGTGTCTGAACTCTCAATGATGAGGAAGGTGCTCCGCCAGTCCTTCCATTTGTTTGCTTTACCTCTCGTCATGAGGTAGCCCCTGTGGCTCGTCAATTGATACCATCCGGTACCGCCTGCCTTAGGGGTCCGGCTGAGGTAGTTCATGTGGGCGAAAGCCTCGAAGCTCGGCTCCACCCCGTGCAGTTCGCACCCGGCCACATAGCCGAGTACGTTGACCCAGGAGTTCGGGGCTAACTGCCATAACCCCAACTCATACCCATCCAAGATCCGCTGAACAGCCGGATGTAGTGGGAAGCGCAGCCCAGCCTTGATGGCCGCCTCGTAGCAGCCAAAGCAGGCGCTATCATAACTGGTACCAGCCAGCCACACGACTGTGTCTTCTGGATCCGGCACAAACACTAAAAATCCGGGGCCCATTGTGTGGTTTGCGATAAAGCTCTCCACTTTCTCTTGCATGGCCGTGATCCGGCCCCGAGGTACCGTGCAATAGTAGAGGGTATTTTGCTCTCGGTAAGAGGCGGATGGCTCCGCCCAATCGTCCCCCTTCTCAACTGCGTGAGAAAGCCTCGCCTCTTGCAGGCGACTGTTTTTCTCTTCTGTGTCCAGAGAAGCATGGCCAGAAGAGATAGACTCGGAATCGTCCTCTGACGAGTCCGAAGAGGACGACTCTTCCCCTCTCCCGGAGGGGCCCGCCTCCTCTCCTTTAAAAGGAGCAGGAGAGAATGAAGAGTTGTCAACTGTAAAATGGGAAGGGGTCACTTTGACTCCTCCCTCAGAACTGCCGGCTTTCAAGCCGCTTTGTTTCACCTCCACATCTGGCGCCTGGTCAGATGTTTCACTAATCGGCACCCTGTGGGAGGAGCCGTCTGAGTTTGAGATCCTGGCAGTCTTTTTTGTCCTAGCCATCATGCTCTGCATAGACACAGATACAGTCGGACTTTGTATAAAGGGCAAAGATGGGTCCGGAAAAGGGCAGGCGGCACTCCTAGTCCTAGATTCAGCCGTCCCTGGTGACCGGCTGATCACTAACCTAGGTCGTGTCGTGTGCTTTCGTGGTGCCATTTCAAAAAAGAATAAAGTAAAGAGAAAATTAAGAGTAAGAGAACCGACAGTTACCTGAACGAGTGACGATTGATGAAGTTCTGAAAATCCTTTGCAGTCGGCTTGTCAGAGCAGGCGGTAGGCAGAAAGGGTCCAAAATGTCAGAGCAAGTTCAGGGGTCCGAATGTTCTCTCAAAAAGTTCTCAAGTGTGAAAATGACTGAAGTCAACACTCCCTTACATAGGCGAAGTGAGAAGGCGAAGGGTCACTTCCAGAATTCATAATTTGGGCGGGAGAATCTCTCGGCCTTTCGCCGAGTGACACTTGTAGCAGGCCGTCGCCTGTTACAGTGCGACACCTGTCACAGGTAACACGTGACCAGTCACGTGCCACCTGTGAGGGGCAAATGATTAGGGGATTTTGCTCCCACCAATCACCATCTGACAAGTGAACCAATTAGGTTCCGCCATGTGTCCGTCACATGGGCCAATAGGAGCCTGCCACGTGTCAAGCAATGATCCGTCCACCTTGGACCAATTACGACACGACACGTGTCCTTCCCATGACACCTGGGATAACCGGTCACCTAGGCCCAACTTCCGAGGGAAGCCCAATCAGCCCAAGGTTAACCTAAACCTAGATTGGCACGTTTCCCGAGGTTATAAATACCTCCCTTAATCCTCATTAAGGGGGAGGACATGCTGATCACGCTAAAAAAGCAGATTACCTACATTAAACACTCTCACCTAGAGAGACCCAATCACTTTAATTTCCGCATTAATTACTCCTTAATCAAGTACTAACTTGACCGTTGGAGGCGGAGCTCCCACCACCAGGAGTCTCCGTTGTTTTGCAGGTACAGGCGTCCGGTTCCAGTCTCGGAATTGTAACCCTCCCGCAGGACATCAGAAAACCCCGAAACAAAACGCATCTTTCCAGTGCGTTTCTGGCATTTGTAGGTGGCCACAACGTCAGGATCTGCCTTGTTACGGTTAGGGGAACTCATTTTGTAAGAGTTTTGGAAGAATTAGGGACAAGGACACCCAGATCTGCCAAAGTTAGGGTTTGGAATTGGAGAGAGAGTGAGAAAAGGGACGAACTATATGTGAGAAGAGAGAAAGTGCGAGAGTAATAAACGAAAACACAGAGTAATTCTGTGTTAGTGACAGAGGTGAACCCAGATGAACAGCCATCATTAATGGTGGTGGATGAGAGATTCATTGAATTGGGTAGTTGGGAAGATGAATAGGTCTTCAGAATTAAAATGGGATGGTGTAGGATATTTTTTGGTGGGAATGGTTATGTTAAATGGGTTGGGATTAACTAAAGTTAAGTACAATTAGACAATTGCTTAGAATATAATTTGTTTGTTTAAGGGACAAATTTGTAATTTCACATATTATAAAGTTACTAAATTTGGAAATAAATCAGTTTGTTGCAAATAATATAAAGCACCCCGATTTGATAAATGTTGCAGATAACTAAAAGCGGAGGTAGTATATCTACCTACCACGTATAATAACTATGAAGAACAATGTAAACATTAGAGCCTTTTATTTACACCTGAGTACACATAGAGGCAGGTGCCACCAAGGGTGGTTTTTTGCTCATTTGTTTTTTTTTTTTCCTTTTTTAGAGCCAAAAAAAAAAAAAAAAAAAAAAAAAAATAAGCAGAAAATATCCTTGGGTGGACCTTGCTCCCGGGTGCATAAATAAAATTAATCAACAAACAAAGGTAGTCTTTTTATTGACCTGGTGTATCTTTTGGTTCCACAGTACCACATTATACAGTTCTATGTTTGATCTTGGCTCTATGATTTACCCATTCTTGAGTTTCTGTTGATTGATTTTTCATTTTTCCTTCATAGTTAAGCAGGCAGTTGCATTTTCAATGCATTATTTATTAGATACTCCTTAAATTGTTTTTGCTTCATGGATAACTTATAGTGGTACTCTTCATCAGGGTTAGCATAGATATTAAAAATAATTGCTCAATGTCGAATAAATTTTGAAAGTGGGATATAGAGAAATCAAGAGATTGTGTTGGAAAAGAAGATTGTCAGGATAGTGTGAATTTTTTGAGGGATAAGCTATTTGTTAGTTTGTTACGGAGCAGAGACTAAGTATAATGATGTCTTCCTCTGATGATTAGTATACGTGTTGCTTTGTGATTTGATTACTTTTGCATGTTCTTCAAATAGTATACTTGTTATGCTTTGTGATTTAATTACTTTTGTCAAGTAGGCATCTCACTACTAGCATTATTCATATTGTACATCTGTTGACTACCTAACTTTTTGATTTTATTACTCTTTCTAGATAACCATGTCTGCAGTTAGGGAATGGGCTGCCTCTCAAGATGCTAAGCTTCTGCAGGTTTGATATTCTTTTGGCTTTTCTCATCTGTTGAATTACTTGAATACATAGAAATACAATGAGATTAGGTGAACTGATGTATATGATCATGACTGTCACTCTTCCTAGGCTGTTGCTGTAAATAATTTAGGCAAATGGAAAACTGCAACACAGATGACTGCACTTACTTTGATCTTGGCTACTCGAGACAGCAGGTATTTTCTTGCTTGAGTTGCTTCCATCTTATATATATATATATATATATATATATAGTGTATGTTCTAACTGTCATATTTCTGCAGTTTGTTGCCAGCCAAGGGGCTCTAGCAACTTCTGGTGTTGCTCTGCTCTATATATCAGCCGGGCTTGCAGTATGGTCACTAGTAGTATATATGAAGAAAATTTGGAAGGTGTTAATGAGATAAATAGTGATACGCTCAGAGCTTGCATTATGTGATTAATCATACGGCCCAGCCCTAGGTTGGCAATTAAATCAAGGTTGACAATCTCCAAGTCAGTGAGTTGTGCTATGGTCAAGATGCGGCATCGAAGTACAAAATACAACGGCAACAAGAAAGGAGGAAGTTTGAGTCAACAACAAGGGCAAGATGACAAAACTCATTAAGAAGGACTTGAGGAAAGCAAGCAACAAGCTTCTACAATGTCTAATTATGGTTTTGCCATTTTAGCTAATTAGTCACATGAATCTATCCTTAGTCTTAGAAGTCTTGAGTATAAGTAAGTTAGTAAGTTTGGCAATTAGGATTATCCAGAAATTGAATGTATTGTAATTGAGAGTTGTAGCCTCAAGCTACATTGTGAGATTAATGGCCTCAAGCCATTGCTATCCTACTTCCATTAATCAATGAAATACTCAAGCTTTCCTCTTAATTAGTTCATAGTTCTCTTTTGCGTTAACTATTACAACCACTAGTCCATAACAAATTGGTATTAGAGCGGTGTTACTGGTGGTGGTCTAGCGTCGGAAAACACCCACTTGAACCTCTAATTATTATTAAAAAATTGTAATTGAGAGTTGTAGCCTTAAGCTACATTGTGAGATTAATGGCCTCAATGATGTGGTTCTAAGGCATTAATATTGTTATTTTAATTATATTTGTGTTATTTTTAATTTTATTATTAGGTGACCGAATTTATTAGGATATTTTTGTTAGTTTAATTCGGTTAGTAGAAGATAGCTTGACTTTAAAAATTATATTTGCAAAATATTATCTATACAAGTTAGGATAAGTTTCCTAGTTAGATTAGATTTTGTTCTACACTAATTATTTAATACGTGGTTAAGAATTAATAAAAATCAGATTTGAGTTTTGATTATCATATGAAAAACGTGAGCTTAGCTTGTGTTTATGGTTTGTTAAACCTTGCCGTTGTGTTAAACTTTGATTCTTGAACCAAGCCTTCAAGTATTGACTCTCGACCGAGCCTTAGGAGTTCTATGTGTCACAAAAATTCTTTAACTCGTTTTTCCTTAAGAAAAACGAATACATTCAACCATAATCGTATAATAAACTTAATAAAATCCAATAAAGGTTTCAAAATTGTTTCTTTTATTCAAGAAACTCAAAATAGCTGCGTAAATATGCATCACTCAAGCCATTGCTATCCTACTTCCATTAATCAATGAAATACTCAAGCTTTCCTCTTAATTATTTCATAGTTCTCTTTGCATCAACTATTACAACCGCTAGTCCATAACAAATTGGTATTAGAGCAATGTTACTGGCGGTGGTCCGGCGCCAGAAACCACCCATCTGAACCTCTAATTATTATTAAAAAAATAAAAGGTTCAAATACTCACACAGAGTTGCGACACCATAGAGCAGAGGCTCGCAATTATAGAAGAGCAGTTGCAAGCTCGGGAAGAAACCATGAAGAAAACCATGGAGGAGGCTGTTTAAAAGCTCAACGGTCAAATCGTTTTTGCACTCAACAAGAACTAGAGAGGAGCCAAGAAAGAGCGAACCAGTTGAAGTTTGAAGAGGAGCTTTGTGCTCTCGTGGCTACAATACCCAGACCGCAAACCAGAGTTCCCAACGAAGACGAAGCCGAATGCTCTCAAGCAAGGGAGAATTCTACCAAGGAGGTGGTGGTGGAAATCACTGGAAGCACCACAAACTAGAGATGTCGGTGTTCCAGGGGACAGATCCGGATAATTGGATCTTGAGGGCGGAAATGTTCTTTGAGTTTTACCACTTGGATGAGAGAGAAAAACAGGAGGCAGCGGTGATAGCCATAGACGACCCGACACTTAAGTGGTATCAATAAGAGCAGAAACCTCGACCATTGATGGGGTGGACGGACCTTAAAAACCGGCTTTTGTACGAGTTCCGACCGTCGCATTCGGGAAATATGTAGTTGTGGCTAGCGTTAAGCCAAGAGGGGACGGTGGAAGAGTACCATCGACGAAACATTGAATTGGCCGCTCCGTTAACGGGTATCTCCAAGGACCTCATGCTCGGCCAGTTCATTAATGGCCTGAGAGGGGACCTTAATTCGGAACTCCGTATGTTGAATCCCACCACGTTGGAAAAGGCTAAGGAACTGGCTGCGAGAATTGAAGAGAAGAATAGAGTGTGTCTTAGAAGAAAGGGAGGAATGGGGTTAGCCAGAAATAGGCCGGCCCAAACAACCCAAACTTATAACTCTAATAGTGGGTTTAAAAGGGAGGTGGATTGTGCCTCGTACAAAAGTATGGGCTACCCAACCAGACGGCCCCAGCCGAACCTTGGACCCGGCATTTCGAGTCCCTAGGTTCCGTCAATATGGCTGGCACCGTACCCGGAACCACGACCAGCTCTGCTAGCTCACCCAAAACAACCATGACACGGAGGCTCACCGAAGCGGAACTCCAAGAACGACGACGAGCGAAGGGGTTGCGCTGTGATGAAAGATGGGGTGTAGGCCATCGATGTAAGTGAAAGGAGTTGAGTGTACTCTTGACCACCGGGGAAGATGAGGGCAAAGGAAGCGGAGCGTTCGGAGATGAAGTTACTGAAGAAGAAACGGAGGAGCCACCGGTGGAGGTGTCCCTATACTCCGTGGTCGAAAATTCCAACCTATAAACAATGAAGTTAAAGGGGGTGGTGAAAGGAGTGGAAGCGGTAGTGATGGTGAATCCCAGTGCGACACACAATTTTATCTCGATGAAGGTGGTGGAAGAAGCAAAAATTCCGATCACCCAAGGTGGTGAGTTTGGGGTATCCTTCGGAAACTGGGACACCATGAAGGGGAAGGGAGTGTGCCAAAGCGCACGAGTCAAGCTAACCGGCGGGTTGACGGTGGTAGAAGATTTTTTACCACTTAATTTGGGGAATGCGAATGTAATTCTCGGCATCAGTGGCTTAAGAAACTTGGGATGGTCACCACCAACTAGAAGACTCATGAAATGAGGTTCCAGGTGGCCGGCGTACCAGTGGTCCTCACCGGGCACCCGTCGTCATTGGAGAATACGCAAGTTGAGGGACAGGAGAAACCTTGTAAGTGTAAGGCCCTACCAATACGCTCATGTGCAAAAAGATGAGATTGAAAGGCTAATCTGGGAGATGTTTGAGGCCGGAATTATCAAGCCTTCGACGAGCCCTTTTGCAAGCCCGATTTTACTTGTAAAGAAGAAGGATGGGAGTTGGCGTTTTTGTGTTGACTATAGGGCCCTCAACAAGGAGACCGTGCCTGATAAGTATCCAATACCGTTTATCGACGAGCTACTGATAAATTTCACGAAGCTTCCATGTTCTCTAAGTTAAACTTAAAATTTGGCTACCATCAAATTCGGGACAAACACGAAGACACTCACCAGACGGCTTTCCGCACTCACAATGGGCATTATGAATTCTTGGTGATGCCCTTCGGTTTGACGGATGCCCCAGCGACTTTCCAGTCCCTCATGAACGACATTTTACGATCTTTCCTAATGCGGTTTGTGTTAGAGTTCTTTGATGACATCCTTGTGTATATTAGCAACGAAGAGGAACAACAAGAATCACTTGAGTAAAGTGTTGACCAAGTTGGCCGAACATTCCTTGAACGCCAACTTTAAAAAAAATGTGGCAAAGAAAGAGTGGATTACTTGGGCCATGTAATATCCAAACAAGGGGTGACAGGATGAAGACAAAGTCAAGGCTATTCCTGAATGTGCCAGCCCAAAGAACTTGAAGGAGTTAAGGAGCTTTCTTGGGCTGACTGGGTATTATAAAAAGTTTGTGGCCTAATATGCAGACATTGTTAGCCCATTGACTTCTCAATTGAAGAAAGACCCTTTAGGGTGGAATGAAGAGGCTAGCAAGGCTTTTCAACGGTTGAAGGTCGTCATGACTACGACACCGGTATTGGCGATGCCGAATTTTGAGAAACCTTTTGTTCTAGAAACCAATGCCTCCGGGTTCAGATTAGGGGTCGTTCTTATGCAAGAAGACCGACCCATAGCTTATTTTAGTAAGCTACTTGGAGTGCGAGGGCAAGGCAAATCGATCTACGAGAAAGAGTTGATGGTCGTATGTATGGCTATTGAGAAGTGGAAGCATTACTTAATGGGTAGACATTTCATCGTGAGGAGTGATCAACAAAGCCTACGATGTATCAAGCAACAACAAGAGGTCGGGGGTGAATATCAAAAGTGGATGAGGTAATTGGTGGCTTTGACTTTGAAGTGCAATACAAGCCCGGGGCCTCAAACTGAGTAGACGATGCACTGTCAAGAATGTGTCAACCTGAGGCCCAGCTCGCGGCCCTATCACACACTCCACTCGTTGATTGGGCTGAACTTGAGGAAGAATTCCAAGCAGATACATGGTTAAAGGAAATCAAATTGGGCCTTAAGTCCAATAAAGAAGGGCCTAGTGGGTTTACATTAGAAGGAAGAAGTGTGCTGTATAAGGAAGGGTTGTACTCCCTAAATCATCTCAATTTATTCCAATACTCTTTCATGAGTATCATAACACGCCGACTGCCAGCCACGGTGGGGAAGTCAAAACCTACCTTAGGTTGGCAATGGACTGGTT
This sequence comes from Chenopodium quinoa, assembly GCF_001683475.1. Lineage (NCBI taxonomy): Eukaryota > Viridiplantae > Streptophyta > Magnoliopsida > Caryophyllales > Amaranthaceae > Chenopodium > Chenopodium quinoa. The sequence continues at coordinate 2,925,506 of NW_018744895.1, forward strand.
CTAGCCCAGAATACGTAAGATGGTTGGAGAATTCGTTCGTAGGTGTGAGGTACGCCAACGGAGTAAGGTTGTGCAACAACACCCCTTAGGGCTACTCCAGCCACTGCCGGTGCCCACGGCGGTGTGGGAGGATGTGTCAATGGATTTTACGAGGGGTTTCCAAATTCTAAGGGGGTGGACAGTGTATTGGTAGTTGTGGATCGATTCTCTAAATACAACCACTTTATCAGCCTCATACACCCATTCAACGCATTAAACGTGGCCGACCACTTCGTCAAGGAGGTAGTCCGACTGCACGGGTTCCCATCCTTGATAGTTTCGGATCGAGACCTGGTGTTTATGAGTGTGTTCTCGAAGGAATTGTTTTGCCTACAAGCTGCACAGTTGCTCCGAAGTATGGCCTACCATCCGCAAACCGATGGTCAGACGACCGAGATCGTTAACAAGGTCTTGGAGACTTACCTTCGATGTTTTGTGGCCGATCGGCCAAAAAGTTGAGCACAATAGCTTTCGTGGGCAGAATACTCCAATAATACGGCTCCTCATACGACCACTAAGTTGACAACAATCAAACATTGGTTGACACACTCGAAGTGACATTGGAGGAGAGGGATTTGGTTCCAGATGAGATGCGGCTCACTTTGTTAAAAGCTCAGAAGGTCATGAAGGAAAACACCGATAAAGAACGGCGTGACAATACATTCGAAGTTGGGTAGAGGATTTATCTCAAGCTTCAACCATATCGGCAGCGCTCCCTAGCCATGCGGCCGAATGAGAAACTAGCGGCCAGGAACGGCGTGACAGTACATTCGAAGTTGGGTAGAGGGTTTATCTCAAGCTTCAACCATATCGGCAGCGCTCCCTAGCCAGGCGGCCGAATGAGAAACTAGCTGCCAGGTTTTATGGGTCGTTTGCGATAGTGCGGAAGGTGGGGGTGGTGGCTTACAAATTGGATCTGCTGCTGGGGTGAAAAATTCACCCAGTATTCCATATTCCCAGCTCAGGGAAGCGATTGAGTCCGCTTTGACTAACCTGACAGTAAGACATGGAGTTAGTAGTTCGGTCGGAGGAAGTGTTAGAGGTGTGCTTCCAGTCCAAAGGTGCCAAGGTCAGCGTCGAGGTTCTCATCAAGTGGAAAAACCTTCCGGCATTTCCACCATCATTGAGCGTTTTCCGTCCTTCCACCTTGAGGACAAGATGAATCTTGAGTCGGCGAGTAATTTGATGAATCATACGGCCTAGCCCATACTATACCTCACCCCATACAAGTTTACACCCGAAGGCCCAAGGTTGGCAATCCACAAATCAAGGTTAACAATCTCCAAGTCATTGAGTTATGCTATGGTCAAGATGCGCAATTGAAGCACAAAGAACAACGGTAGCAAGAAAGGAGGAAGTTTGAGTCAACAACAACAAAGGGCAAGATGACAAAACTCATTAAGAAGGACTTGAGGAAAGCAAGCAACAAGCTTTCACAATGTCTAAGTATGGGTTTTCCATTTTAGCTGATTAGTCACATGAATCTATCCTTAGTCTTAGAAGTCTTGAGTATAAGTAAGTTAGTAAGTTTAGCAAATAGGATTATCCAGAAATTGAGTGTATTGTAATTGAGAGTTGTAGCCTCAAGTTACATTGTGAGATTAATGACCTCAAGCCATTGCTATCCTACTTCCATTAATCAATGAAATACTCAAGCTTTCCTCTTAATTAGTTCATAGTTCTCTTTGCATTAACTATTACAACTGCTAGTCCATAACACATTAGTTGCTGCCTATTTGGTAAGTTCTACACAGTTATGTGGATCTGAATTGGTCTGTTCATTGTTGGAGACATCCGGATCCCATCTTCCTGATGTTAAGAATGAAGATATTGTGCTCTCTTGTATACTACGCATTCTGCTGAATAATCTTCAGCCGAGTAATTGAAATCGCTTTTTACGGGAATTCTTGTTCATATAGTGGAGTTTTGGGAAGATTCGTCACGGATTGACTTTGAAACTATAACACAGGCCTAATCCCAGTATATTGTTTTATGATTTGGAGATTCTTACAGCAACAAGCATTGGTTCAGATGGTGATAGGTAAGGGTTATTAGTTCTTGTTTAATGGTAGTAATTTATTGAGGAAATTATTTGTTGAACTTCAAAGATACAAACCTGTAATATACTTATATGCAGACTAAACAAAGCATGAACAACTTTGTCTTATAGAGTTTTCAACTTTGTCATATGTTACTCTCTCCGTTCCTTTTTGTTTGTGTGAGGAGGGTGTGCCCATCGTAGGGGATCCTTCTCCTCTATGCCCATGGCCCTTTAAAAGCCTAGGACTTTACACTTTTTAGGGTGTGTTAGGATTTGAATTTCTGACTATTTGGGGGACCTTGAATTATAGTTGATTCTATCATTACGCTTTTTTGTAAGAAACTAATAAGGAGTCGCCAATAAGTTTTATGAAAAATCATAAACTTCGTTCATGCCTTTCTCCGAAGTAGAGTTCAAGAGATATTTAGCATGAATCATAAGTTTACCCATGCCCAAATTGGTCTACTTGTACCAAAAATGAGTTCGGGAGCGAGGGCACTAAAATAACGTTCCTTTTAGGGAGGAATCGCCATTCTATCCCAAGTGCGGCCTTTACTAGCTTTTCCATTTCCACAATTTCATTACTAAACAATATATGCAACGTGATACCTAAAACTAAGTTAGTTGATTTTACTTACACGCATTAATCACATAGGAATTACATTGAAAATATCGTTATTCTTATTTATTCAAATTCATGAAAGAACAAAATAAACAAGATTCGCCTTGTCTTAGGTGATAAAACAATCAATTAATTATTCAATTCTAGTCTTTAATTGACGCAGGAATACTATGTGATCTAATTAATTAATTAAAAGTTATTTTAAAGTGATCAAACAACACTAATTAGTCAATTAAAAGTTGTTTAAACAAGAAAAGAAAAGGTGATTTATCTAAGTGCTCGGGAATTTACCACTTTTCCTTGCTAGATCTTCGCTTAGAACACTTATGGACTCCTTCTTGTTCGGGAACCTCCACCGTAAGAACAAATAATAAAAAGGGTGAGTGTTTAGGACAAGAGGGATGATTAGAACATAAGTTCACAAAGTTTCTGCTGACTTTAGGGTTAATATCACCTCTATTTATAAGGAATGGGTGAGTTTAGGGTTTTGAACATTCTGCCGCAGCAGGTGGCGCGCGCATCTCAGAAGCTCGCGCGCGGCTACTGCGCACAAGTGATTAGGTTGCGTTGCTGAAGGCAGCGTAACTTATTGTCTTGCGCGTGGCTTTATGGTAAGATTCGATTTAGTATTTTCATAAAATTCTGGATCTTTCGCAAGCGCACCCTGGAGGTTACGCTGTTGTCACGCGCAACCTTGCGGGTTGCGCGCGCCAAGCGAGCGCGACTCCTTGAGTTGCGCGCGTATTTTCTTGCGGTAACCTCGGATTTTAACCTGGGCGCCTCTAAATCCGACAAAATTAGGTTTAATCTCGGGTTTAGGCCTAATTACTTATCAGGCTTAGTTTTAGTTAGCTTTGGTTCATTTTGTATTGGGTCAAGGTAGCTGTTTTATGTGTTTAAGTCTTAATCAGCAGTCCATAAGTATCCTTCACGTTGATCCAACTCAAAGATGGTTTTATTTATCGTCATAGCACTTCCGGTCGGGACAGGGGACTAAAAGTAGATGTCTATAGTTTGCTTCACTATTTACATTTATTTATCCCCTTTTGGTCTCCTTTCGATTTTTGGATAACGTACAATCTTCTCAGTTTACCTTTCTTTGCTTTACTTAATCTCTTTTCACCTTACTTCACTCTTTCGTCTTTGAGTTTATTAAGTTTATTTCTTGATCTCTAGGCTCTATCTACCTTCACCATGCTTCCCTTCCATATTGGAATTGTACTTTTTCTCTCATTTTTAGATACCTTTCTCTCTTCTCGTTCAAGCAGTATTGTCAAGTTGGATTGGTAAATTTTCTATTTTTTTAGAGTGAGATTCACATATCCACACAAAAATCGACATCAAATTTTGCTACCAAAACATTGATTCTCATATCTTCAGAGGTACATGGTAACAGATGATGATTAACATAATATAGTTAAAATTACCGACTGAAAACCATCCATGAATTTTTTTTTATACTTTCAAAAGTTCCTAATTAGGGTGCTTTTGGTAAGGAATATTTTAATCACTCATTTAACAAAAATGATAAATATGAGTTTATTATACATTTTCACTCTTTTTGCTTAGTCTCTCGTTAATATTAAGTTGTAAAACACACTTTAAGTGGTCGTTTGATTAACATATGAAGGAAAAATTCTCATAAAATTCAATTTTATGAAAATTAAATTTTGTATAATCAAATTCATAGGAATTTCCTAAACCTATTTGATTAGCAATAGGGAGAGTAACTCTCTACATTAATTTCTATTTTGGCAAAGATTAGGTACATAAATTCCTACATATTATAAATAATGAAAATTCCTATGTAGTGCTACTCAAAATAAATTCAATCAAACAGCTCAGATAACTTAAGACTCCCTAAAATTTATATATTTCAATTTACTAGGGATTTCAATGTGCACATTATGGCCAACCCTTTGAGAAAAATTATTATTGGTGACCTTTATATCCTATGCATTTTTGCGTACACTAGTTGTGGACCCGCGCGCGATGCACGCGGTTCCTCAAGTTATCAATGTATATTCTCGACTGATTCTGTTATCGGTGTTGTTTCTCTAGTGATTTTTTGACGTTTTATCATCCATCAAGATTTGTGGTTCCCCAAGTTATCAATGTATTATTTTGACTGAATTTGTTATCGGTGTTGTTTCTCAAGTGATTTTTTTTACGCTTTTATAAAATATGGTACGTAAGGAAAAATAAAATGGAAATGAGGTTCACAGACAAGTTTTGTCAAAGCAACCTAACCAATGTCGAGCATCTTCACCTCCAGATATTCAACCAGTAAAGAAGTTGAATAATTAGATAAACAGCCACAAAACATGGAGATGCCAAATATCTTTACTACCAAGATTATCAAATTCTAGCAAGCCACTATCCAAGCCTCCTAAGTGACACTATTAGCACATTGTGATATACTTATAGTAATTTTTACCTGTCTCTTTTTTTTTTTTATCCTTTTTTTTTCCTTTTTTTGACAATCAAGAAAACAAAACAGACTACACCCTTCCTAGCTGCTATAGCTAGTTCATGGGCCTCTTTTACTTTGAGTCTACTGACTTTTACAATTACAAAATTATCAAAATTTTTGACAGCCTGTTTAATATAAAGCTTAACTGCTTTATCTCCCTCTTTGCTTTGCTGTTGTCAGTAAAAACCTTCACCAAATCGCTTGAGTCTGTGAGCATAGTGACTTTCCTCCCTGTAAGGTTTGAATTTTTTATTGCCATAAGAGCAGCCATGGCTTCAGTTTGGAGCGGGGTAGAGGCGAACACAGGGGCTTTCCCTCTGTCAATCACTACACCTTTTTCTTTACTAATCCATCCTACAACAGCTTTCCAAGTATTCATCGAAGGTAGATCGTTCCTCTTCCGGGCACCATCAATAATCACAGTGATATGATCCTGACTTGTTCCACTTGAGTTGTCACCATCTGTACTATGCTCATTGCTTTCACCATCTGTAGAATCTGCAGTTATTGGTGTCAATCTTGCTGTTAGGAGATTGCCATTGATCCATATGTTCTTCCAATGTTGGGCAGTGTAGATTATGTTGAGTGGATTACACTGTTTGTTGTTGAAGGTAGCTTTATTTCTTGTGAGCCAAATGCTTCAGAGAACACTCACAAAGTCCATAACACTATCTTCTTTGTTGCTGTCCAGAGAAAAGAAGAGATGAAGTTCTGAATCCAAACCCTGATTTTGAGCTCTATGCCATTGTGCTGCATTTCCATACTCTTCTAGAGATTTCGCAATCTCTAAAAATATGCTCCCGCGATTCATCTTCAAAGTGACATAACCTGCATACATTATAAGCATTAATTCCCCTTTTCATTAGATTATTAGCAGTAGGGAGTGCATTATTAATTTTTTACCAGTCAATGATAACAATTTTAACTCTTACAACATCATCCACTCTTAATACATCCCTGACATAGTGACATCTTGAACATAATCCCATAAAACTTCCGAAACTTGTATTAAGCCAGTAAAATGATATTTTCCTGCATAATATAAGTTGTATACATCCAGATGCCAAAAAATACGGTAAAAAAACAATCACAGTAACAAAAGGCTCAAGCATATATATACCATCAGGGAAGCGCAGATTGAGAAAGGCTCCATAGTCCTCAACTCTTACCTCAAAGATATTCCCTTCTTCGATTTTCTCAGAGTACCAAATTGTGTCTTAATACTGCATCCTCTTGGTAATTTGAACTAACCCCTTTGGCCTGTTAGATGACTTGAAGGCATCCTGTGTCTTCCTTACCTCTCCACGAAAGGGTAATTACAGACAGCTAATTCCACTTGCTTATGATTGATGACAAACCTTGAAAAATTGGGGTATATGGTTTTGTTCTTGCTGTTGATGTTTGCCTAGTACTCTTCTCTTCTCCTTCCATTCTCTCTTTCTCTTAATTCAGTAATTTAGAAAAGAGTTTACCGAACATACAAGGTTGTATTGGCGTTTCCACTTATATATAGGCAATATAGTATGAAAATTAAGCTACCAAATTATTTATTCCATCACATCATGGAATAGTATTTTTATTTACTTTTATGGTTTATGATATTTATATATAGTTTCTACATCAGCCCATATAATTTGCAAAAAGTTTACAAAGCCACATACACCTTCTGCCCACTAATTCAAGAGTTATTTTACGTGATTGTTAGTGCGTTGAGCCTTCACATAAGATTCAATCAAACATATTGATCCAATCTCCTTACACAGGTAAAGATATAACTTCTCCCAGAAAAGGGGGGGAAAGTAGTAGTAAAGATTTAGCATGGTTTGAGAACAGGGATAAGAATGAAATAGCAGTGTTTCAGCAAGATAACATAACCAAATAGCTTTTTTTTGTAAAGCACCAAATAGCTAATCTTACTGGACTTCACCTACAATTACCGAGCAAAGAAGGTAGAGATCCTCCCCTTTTTTCTAAAAAACTATATGGCACCAAAGGCTATTCAGGGGTTACTTCCATAAATATCGCACCCTTGATATTGTTTAGGTTTATTCTAATTGCTTCCAATAATGTATGGAGGAGAAGTAACACAACCACCTAAAAATCACTTATAACATTTTTAGTTCAAGGAAACAACCAAATTGCAAATTAGATTAACCTTGTAGATCGACACAGTCGTCAATCATAACAGAGCAAAACAGATAGATAGGTTTGTACGTCTGGCTATCATACTTTGCACCAGTATGAGTTGATCATGCATAGTACCACACTTGAATCAGTTGCGGGTTTTGCAAGATTTAAGCTTTGTATATTCTTAATTATCTTTCTTTAATCCCACTATACTACTCCCTCCGTTTCACATTAGTTGCAACAGTAAGCTTGGCTCATAGTTTAAGAAAATTATAGACTAGGCTTGTAGTCTTATAATATAAAGTATTGTTAGTAAGAGATAGAAATTATAAAAAAAAAGTAGTGTGGGTAGGGTTAGTAGGAAAGAGAAATAATAAAATATTTGTGGAAATGGGTCAGTGGGAGAGATAAATTATAAAAAAAATGGTGGGTCCTTTACAAATTTAATAGTGTTGCAACTGATATGAAACGGTCGAAAATGAAAAGTGTTGCAACTAATATGAAACGGTTGAAAATGAAAAGTGTTGCAACTAATGCGAAACGGAGGGAATAACATAGTAACACAACATTGTTTAAACACTCTATCATTCATTAAATTTGGTACAATATCAATCATTTTCGGTTATACTGACTCCTTAATTTTATAATCCATATCAAAGAAATATCAAATAAGATAAATTCCGTCAAATGATGCATTAGTACTAAATTACGGTTCCTATCTGATAAAACCCAGCTTATTAAATTAATAAAAAAAACAACATTAACAAATCAGCTTTCTCGTTCACTTACTTCTCTCAAAATAATATATGTATCAAGATATGCTGACAAAATAATTTCTTTGCATATATGCTAAAGAGGTTAGAATACAGATCGTTATAATTTTAGCATCCTTACGATAAAAACTGATAAATTCTAATATCATCAACCTGCAAACTAATCCTTACCAGGGGAGGAAAAAAAAAAGAAAACTTACACATCAATTCAGTCAACTAAATCATATATGTAAAATTTGATAGGCTGACGATTGCAACTTGCTATTTGCCAATGTCCTGCACCAATCAATCACGAGAAATGTCAGAAACTACTTTTTTACCATCTAACCTGTATATTAAGCAGAATATATATGATTACCTAGTTCAAGTAGAAGAATTTTAAGTTATGCCTGCTAATTTAAGAACTGCATAGGACACTAAATTCTTAACTGCGGTCTCTGAATACTGGGATGGTGGCATTGTAGAAATAACAGTGACCTTTGCAGATGTTCGTGCACAAGAAAGTGCCACATATAACTGTCCATGTGAAAAACAAGGGCGCGGAAGATAAATTGATACTTGATCTAGTGTTTGCCCTTGTGCCTTGTTTATTGTCATAGCAAAACTGAACTTTAATGGAAACTGATTCCTCTGAAATTTGAAAGGATATTTCATAGACGGTGAAGGCTGAAACTTGATCCGAGGGATAAAGACACGTTCTCCTTGATAGTGGTCCAATTGCAATTTCACATTCTATCAGATTTGGGTAAAATCTTTTACATATAAGTCGCGTGCCATTGCATAGACCAGAAGAAGGAAGTAGGTTCCGTAACAATATTACCGGACAATCTTGTTTAAGTACAAGTTCATGAGGGCTCATACCTGCTGGACATAATGTGTTTATGAATTCCATTGGATAAACATTGCAATAGTCATCAAGAAGTACATCATAACTCTTGTACACAACTGGTTGTCCTGGAAATTTTTCTATGACAAATGAATTAATTGTATCAACATCATCATTTACTGGTGTAACACTGCCTTTTTTGTAGAGATCGCGGGATCTAGCTCATTTGTGTGTGACTCTGGAAAAGATGATTCTATTAATTCAATGATTGGATTTTCATCAACAGCAAAAGGCCTTGCTATTTGTTCTGGCAAATTTATAAATTCACTGTCTGTGGATTGCAGCTGACCATTACCCAAAGCAAGTAAGAAAGCTGAAAAGGCAGGATCTTCTCTAGCTCTTAGACTTTCGGTTAGCTTAAATCTGATCAGCTTAGGCCATAGATATGAACTAACAATGCTTGCTTCAACAGCCTCTTTCTGTGATTTTTTTGGGACCACAGGCAACACTTGCCGAAAATCTAAAAACAATCACCTTCCCTCCAAATAGAGTGTTGTCACCACATATATTCCGAAGCAATAAATCTAAATATTACAGATTAGATTTGACAGTCATTGATGTCTCATCCCATATGATCATTGTTGTTTCTTTAATTAACGCTGCTAGGCTACTCTGCTTTGATACACTACATGTCAACATGGATTCATTATCAATAGGAATCTTGAATCTTGAATGAGCTGTTCGACCTGACGGAATGTTTGCTGCAGCGATACCTGATGTAGCTGTTGGTAAAACAATCTTATTCATAAGACGAATTTCAGCGTAAAGAGCATTGTATAAAAATGTCTTTCCGGTTCCACAAGGACCATCTATGAAAAAAGCACCAGGTTTTTCTTCAATAACATGTTGCATAATACACTGAAAAGCTTCTTTTTGAGTTGTATTTAAACAACTACGAGTGTCAATACACTCTTGGAGAATAGGTGCTTCTAACGCATCTAAGATGTCCTTGGTTATACGAATCTCATTATCATTCATTTTGTTTAGTTCTCCAGGCCACATCCTTCAAGCGATTTCCCCATGGCTTCTAGATGCTGCTCAATTGATCTGATAGTGAGCTGCTTAATTTTACTTTCCGAACAAGGATATTGCCGAACAAAATCTTCTGATAAAGAAGGTAATATTTTTGCCATAGAGCAGAAGGATTGCTTGGATGACAAAAGATAAGAATTGTTGCAAAAAGACGGCGTAAGGCCATGAGTAGCTGCACTTCACATGGTTCAGACAAACACACATTTGCTGCATCTTCTTCTTCTAAAAGGCCTAGTTTGTAGGCGGCTTCCTGGAAACTTGCACAAACATGGCCCCCAACTGTACGAAGATCATCGAAAGACCAGGGACTTCTTACATTCAACAATTGCAGTCTTAAGAAGAAGCATTCATCTTCCACTGGAGATACAAATGCCATACGGCCTATCACAATTTTTTTAGTCTTCTTTCTCTTGAACCATGCTTTGGTAGAGGTATCCCACCTGTAATGCTCACAAAATTCTACATATAAATAACCCATGCCATTCTCAGTAGCAGCATTCATGGTAAAAAAAAACTCATTCAATGGAGTCCGAGCTCGGTATCCCATTGCCACAACCATATCTAAAGGCTCGTATGGGTGCACACATACCATTTGCCTATTAGGCAGATGCACTGGGAGAAGTAGTACATGAGGGTGCATTTCATATAAATCAAAACAAAAAATTCTCCATGCTGCCTCACACGAAGATACCCACCTGCCTAACTGGTACTGTGTAATTTCATCAGTTGCTTATCTGCCATCTGGTTTTATAGTAAAGGACACTTTATCATGGCCCTTGTATACATACTTATATAGATACTTTACTGCTTTTATGGTGGAGTAAACCTCTACATTAAGATGACAGTCAAAAAGTGTCGAAAGATATGGGTTGTATGGGACTACCCATTGATTATTCAGCTCAGCATTTCTGATCTTTACTTTTTCTCCCGTATCTGTTCTACGATAGCAAGGATAACCGTCTTCGTTGGTAGTGGTTTGATCAACAAATGGCTTTGGATAGCTACTTTTGCATACCAATTCACCTCCTTTCTTCTGCATACAAGAACATTGTGGATTCATTCGACCACAAGGCCCATGCATCATGTGCTTTAATACAATCCTACGCAATGTAGGATTACTTAATGGAGGAATTTCTGCAGAAACATACTTGTCATAATCAGCTGGACTTTTCAATTTGAACTCCGGCTTCAGAATCAATAAAATATGAGCATGAGGTAGCCCCCTTTTCTGGAATTCCAAATACCTACCTCACCAAATACCTTAATCTCCATAATCTACTTCTTCAGAGCTAATAATTTTGCTCTGAATACCCGAGCTACTAAATCTGGTCTCTCATGTGCGATTTCCCCAAGGGTAAGCTCTGCTTTAATCTCTGGCCAACTTGCATTACACGTCATTGTGCTAAATAATCCGGCTTCCCAAATCTGTGAACCAGAGCCATGGCATTGTAGTAACGCCTTTTCAAATCCCTTGGACCACCAAGGAATGTAGGCGGTAAAACAAATCTATGGCCAACATTTGCTGGATTAATCTCTCCAGCTTCAACTGTATCTAGTATGCCTTGATATAGATTAGCTCTAATACTATCTTGATGTCGAAGGAAAAAATCAAGCCTCGTATTTTCAATCTTCACATACATGTCTACAATGTACTGGAGAAATGCTGTTCCTGCCCTTAAAAGCATGTAGTTCGGTTTGATCTGCAACTTATATGCATAATATTCTCTTGGCGAAACAAATTTATAAGCCTTTGTATGTCTACCAGATGCATCTATATAATAAATATAAGCATGGTAATGGTAAGATATGAAATCCTTAGACAGCAGTAACATGGAGCAAAGTATGATTATCTAAACCCTTTCATCTTTAATTCACTTTAAAAAAAATTAAAAAAGGGCTTACGTGTAGCTTCTTGAGCAAGCAAATCTTCTACATTGTGCACAGCACAAGACTGAACAGGGTCAACCTCGGTATCAGCTTGCCTATGTCCACCGTGAGACATTTTCTTCAGCCCTTGATTCCATTCTCCCCGTGGAAAAAGCAAAGGATATTGTAGTGGATAATAACAACCGTAATAATGCTGAATTCTATGAGAGTCAGCTGATTTACCTGATACAAGAATATGTGGGCCTAAACTTTCACTTGAAGAAGTTTTATTAGGCCAAATCACAGCAACTTCATCACAAGCTGGGGCATTATATACTTGTTGATCAAGCACGGTATTTTGATTTATGACAATCTTAGTATCTTCATTTACTTCTACTTATTTCTAAGATCGAAAAAATCTAGCATAAGAATTATCTTTAGACGTTCATTAAAATGTCTGTGACTTCTTGTCAATTCAGGAAAACATCCTAAACGATTCTCAGTCTCATTCTGGCCATCATAAAAATAAAGTTGTAGATACTTAGGGTTACTATCAGCGGGCAAAAGATCAGGGACAAAATGATATAGTTGTCCATGCAATTTAAACACATAAATGCCCTTATATGTATCAGCATCAAAATTCCCTCCTATAGTGCTGAAGGCAAATAGGTTATTATATAACCTTGCATACTTTCTAAAATGCATAGCAATTTCTTCTTGCGAAGGTAAATGCCTTATAAGTTCAAAAGGTATTCATTTGCTGCAATTCGAACATCACCATTTCCACAACAAAAATGCAAAGACTCATAAGCAAATTTCTTAGCATTGCACTTGGAACAATATTGTGGGTCAGGCATTGTAAAAGCTTAGAGGGTAGAGGTTGCCCAACTGTAGCAGGCTAGCAGCTGGAGCTCCTGATATTAATAAAACGAATCCAAAAGGAAAAAGCAACCTCAATAAAAAAAAAGGCTTTGAATAAGACTAACATAAGTTAGAATTAGCCTAAACTTTGGTGCTTTCTGGCCACCTACTACTGATGTGTATTAAACTTCAGTTTTGCCAGCAATATTTATGGGCTTTCTTCAATTCTTCTGCCTTATTTTATTTTTTCCACTTAGTTTTACTTCAAACTAGTGGTTTAAATTTTCAATAGTACTTAACTATTGTGAGAGCAACTCAAGAAACTGTACTAAAGCATTTAAATATACAAATTTCTCACATTACATCTAACAATATATGTGATCGGAAGCTACCCTAACATGCCCATGTCTACACAAAGCATTTAACAACAATTCAAACACATCAATTTCCAAAGTAATAAAAAACAAAAAAGCATTCAAATGAATAGCATTTTATATGTTACCTAACGAGCATAATCTCTAATCCAAACCCCTAAATTTTCAGCGGAAACTAAATCAGACCCATCATCCCTCTAAATCTTATTCATCATTGTCATCAAGACCCACTTAAATGCAAGGATATTTACCATTGAATTAAAGAGACGAAGAGGGTTATTTACCCAATTATTTTCAGCTACTCGTCGCCGATGATCAAAACTACTGCAGCAAGCTAGCCTAGCGAATTCACCACCCCTACACCACCACAAGCACCCCCTTTAGCTCAAGTGCCCACTTACAGATTATTAATGGACTTAATATTGCAGGAGAAGAAACAATTAGTTGACGACAACATGAGCAAGGAAGAAAATGGAGAAGAGAGAATTAGATGATACTATGATTGAAGGCTGGCCCCTTGTAAGTTTTATTTTTGTGTGTAAAGTTAGCATTCTAGATTGTAGTTTAGTGGTTGAGCGCTCTAAAATAAGCATAAATACTCCATCCGTGTTTTAATAGAGTGCATCTCTGCGCATAGTTAACTCTGCAGTGCTACATTATAATGTACAATTATATATGTATAATGTACCATTAAAGTATAATTTGTCTTAATAGTACTTTTTGTGTACTATTATGCATGTAGTTGTATTTTTTGCCATCTTATAGGTTGAATATTTTCCCTTAAAATACTTAGACCATTCTCAGCAGTGAGGAGAAAAAAACCCTCTCAATCTCTCTCTACCCACTTTCTCACTCTTCCCATACAATTTCTCTCATTAAATGTTTTTTTCACCACAGCAATGAGGAGAAAAAAAACCTCTCATCACTTTTTTTTTTTTTTTTTTTTTTTTTCTGATTCAATGAAATGCTTAAAAGAAACCACCCAACCAATGCATGGTAGTGGGCCCTCAACCAATGCATGGGACGCGTGTCATCGAATGGAGGAAGCTGCATGCATTTTGGCTGAGCTTAATCAGGACATGCGTACAGTAGTGGGCCCTCCTCCTCCCACTATTCATCTTCAAAAACAACAAAAGCAGTGGGGGCCACATGTTACTGTTCATCACCAAAAGCCCTAAACTCTTGAGGGTTTTTATTTTCACTCATCGGTGAGTGTTTTTTTCACTCACTGATGTAGTGTTCGGATTTTTTTTTTACACCCTTATTTTTACTCGTGAGGGCTTTTCTCCTCACTGCTGGAGTGCTCTTAACACCTGTCACCTATTATGCATGTAGTGGTACATTTTTTCATCTTATACGTTTGCTAACAAATAGCAGTTACGCGCTAAGGGTTAACCGTTTTAATAAATGTTACAGTTTGACTTTGTCACTATTCACGTAGTGGTTTTGACTTGATTAATTTACTAAAATATAAAAAGTAAATGTTATTGTATGATACATTGTTGGATTCATTATAATGTATACTTTCATAATATCAATTTTTCTATAATTTTACTAATATATAATTAGATAAATCAATGGTCAAAGTCGTGTCTTGACATGCGTGTTTGGTCATACTGTAACACTTATTAAAACACGGAGAGAGTATAGGTTAAGGATTTTTAACTATTTACATATAGGTGATAAATGTGTTGGGAGTTGCGTAGCTTTACAATGTTTGAACAGTTGTATGATGTGCATAACAATAAATAATTAGATAAAATTGCTCCTAGGAAAATTATTCATCATGTAAAAATCTATATAAATAAAAAGAATAAAGCAAGTTTAGGAGAGAAAATTCCCTCCAAAAAAGATTTTGCTCTAGTATAGAGTAATAGATTAAATATTGTTTAAATTCCAAATAGGAAAAACAAAAGGGAATAGAAAAAAAGTAAAAGTTGGCTTTAAATATTGAATAAACAAAACTTTTTATTTAGAAGTAATTAAACAATTTAGGGAATTAAGAGACAATTTTAAACTTTGAAAATCAAATGAGAGCAAATATGTAAAGGAACATTTTTTAGGGATATAAATTAATGTCCAAAAAATTTTTTAAAACTTTTTATAAGGTAGGAATTTAAGGCATACGGCAGATACCACTGATATATGATGGACTACCACAACTTTGAATGGATTTTAAGAGCATTTATACAAGCAACACCATTAATAAATATTGGCACCATCAAAATACTTTGTAATTATCAAAAAAATAATCCAGACCATTTCGAAAGGATTTTAAGGAGCATTTATATAACATCATTATGAAACATTGGACACCACAAAAAAATTAAACCTCAAATTGTCTATTATAGTATCCTTTGTTTTTACATGCAGATCTAATCAGAGGATTTAAAGTCAAGCGAAAATGATTAAAAAATCAAAATACGAGTTTCTCGCCTGATGGTCATATTGGATGATGAGGTATTATATCTTTATAAATCATTTACATTTATTAAATTTTTTAATAAATCTTTTTAGTTCATGTGATTTAGGTAGCTTAATCAAGTCATTAAATTAACTTGATTTTTTATTTTTAATTAGGGTGATCACATTCATGCCTCAATTAAAGCCAACTTTGTTCAACAATTTCGTTCAAAATTGATTGAAGGGAAATTTTACTCCATTAGATACTTTTCAGTTGTTATGAATATGAAGCAATATCGCACGCGTTGTCAGCGACAATAAAATAATGAATAGCATTTTATATGTGATCGGAAGCTGCCCTAACATGCCCATGTCTACACAAAGCATTTAACAACAATTCAAACACATCAATTTCCAAAGTAATAAAAAACAAAAAAGCAAACTCAAATGAATAGCATTTTATATGTTACCTAACGAGCATAATGTCTAATCCAAACCCCTAAATTTTCAGCGGAAACTAAATCAAACCCATCATCCCTCTAAATCTTATTCATCATTGTCATCAAGACCCACTTAAATGCAAGGATATTTACCATTGAATTAAAGAGACGAAGAGGGTTATTTACCCAATTATTTTCAGCTACTCGTCGCTGATGGTATTATTGGATGAGGAGGTATTATATTTTTATAAATCGTTTAATTTATTAAATTTTTTAATAAACCTTTTTAGTTCATGTGATTTAGGTAGCTTAATCAAGTCAATAAATTAACTTGATTTTTATTTTTAATTACGGTGATTACATTCATGCCTCAATTAAAGCCAACTTTGTTTAACAATTTCGTTCAAAATTGATTGAAGGAAAATTTTCCTCCATTAGATACTTTTCAGTTGTTATGAATATGAAGCAATATCGCACGCGTTGTTAGTGACAACAAAATAATGATTCAATTTTCCAAAATACTATTGTTCGTGCGATTGGAGACGATGAAAAAATTTCAATGCATAGATTTGATTTTATACAATTACAATTTTTAGATCATTCACTTTTATTAGAGGGAAGAGATATGGGTGTGAACAAAGTTTGTGATTCTATCGAAATAGAAGATAAATAGTATACATGTTTTGTTGCATACGTTTATGTATATATATTTTTTAATTTTCTTATCAAGATATTTATTAAGGGATAAAAAATTATCCTTAACAAACAATAGCAAATTAATCAAAAATATTATGAGTATGACTAATTATAAAAGATATGTTTTGTGTGACTTTATGTATAAAAAACCGTGGAAAATTAGGATTTAAATTATTAAAAAAATAAAAATTATCTTGTAAAATTAATGGTTTTATCTAATATCCGATTTATAAGATGTTTTTTTCATAAAAATAAATTAAATCAACAAAAAACTTTACCTTCTAGAAACATTTATGTGAAATTTATGTCAAAAAATTTGAATAGACAAATAATTTGTTAGTGATCAAGAGATCACAAGAAATATACAAAATGATATATAGATTTGAGAGCTTAATTTCAAGTGCAAAAAACAACATATAATGATCTGAAATATATTTACAATTTTTTTTTATTTTGAAAGATATCATATTATTGTCATATCTATTAACTATTACTAAAACAAAACATTGCTGACATTATCAACTTTTAAAGTATCCTACGTGTCATCTTTATGTATGATGTCATTAAACAATTTTTTTTAAATCTACAATGTTTATTTTTCAAACAAAAATTTATTGCCACTCTTTTTTATTACATAAATGAAAAAAAAAACTATTTTTTTATGCATAATAATAAAACGATTTAAATCGTGCAACGCACGAGTCTAATCTAGTTACTAACAATAACAAATAAAATATAAAACAATAATAAATAAAGTCGCATTATAAATTACATTTTAAAAAATTATACTTTTGTAATAGCCAATAACATTTTAACTTAAAGTCTATAAGAAAATACTTTTGTTCATATTTATGTAAGAAAAATCGTGTATCGCAAGGGCTTTTATCTAGTATAATATATTCGTAGTTTTACGTAATTTGTTAATTTTAATAATTTTTATATATAATTTGTTTCATGTTAATTGAAGTCACTAATAAAAAAAATTAGGAAGGGGTTAATGAGATAAAAAGTGATACGCTCAAAGCTTACATTAGTTGCTGCCTATTTGGTAAGTTCTACACAGTTATGTGGATCTGAATTGGGTGGTTTGTTGCTGGAGTCAATCCCCTATATCAATGCTGAAATACAAATCCAAGACTCCGATTTGCTCCAATGTATAAAAATTATTTCTCAATTGAAATAAGGTTTTGCGATCGAATGTTTTACATGCGACCGGATAATTGCAGGCCCATAATCTAACCTGTCGCAACCATTTACATGCCTATTGCCATAGTAATTAAAATATTAACAGCAATTATATGCGCATCAATTCACATCCCAAAAAGAATAGATTAACAGACCAGTTGTTATCAGACTACACTGGAGCGATTAGTTCCAGTACATGAGATCGTGCTTCGTTGAAATCAAAGAGCAAGTCTTCACATAACAGCCACGACCGCTCAAAGTTGATATCTTCATGTTGTGCACACCACAAACACACATCAGTAACAATGAATCCGTAAGAACCGCAAATATATTTTCAAGCAACCTTTAACTTACCAGCTTAAGTTAAAAACCTCTCCGAATTTCTCTTTATCGCAGCTAACATATGGATTTCACAACTGAATCTGAAAATGTACCAGATTTACAGTATTGATCAAATGGATACGAAGTCAAAGCGGAAAAAATCAAATGGATATGAAGTACTAAAGTAATATTGACTCGGAAATTCATGCACTGACACCTCACCCTGGTGATCCATACTCAAAGAAGTTCTCACACACCCATTTATGGTACCTGTTTCCCATTTATGATCCAACAACGTAAATACTTCATCTATTGCAGAAGCCTGCAAAAGTCAACTTATGTTATGTAATTGAAATGAAGATTCTGTTAAAGTATAAACAGCCAATGTATTAATTCCATGATAGTCACATCAACTGAATGTACACCAGCCACATCCGACGTTGAAATAGAGTCTATCACTAAAATTTCTCCCCGATTTAAAGAAAATGCTATACACCACCAATGATGATCCTTAAGAACAGGAGCAAACACCTACAAGGAAAGATATGTAAGATAAACAAAGACAAATTAATGAAAAGCTATATAAAAATTCAATGTCAGACCTCACATAGGTTAACAAGTTGTGAAACAAAAAAGAAAATAAATAAAATCGATTTTTGTTAATTTTGCTGGTAATAAAGCTAGAGGAATTAACAAAAAGTGAAAGAAATTAGAAGATTTAACTGACCATAAGGCTATCAGCTAAATACACATTAGACTCTGAGTTGATATGTGATCTGTCACCTGGTCACCCAATACCCATCATCAAATAGCACAAATCTAGATTACTGCGAAATGCTTCTCAATTCACTCTTGTTCAGATCATTCAAATTCTACTCTTAGTAGCTAATCATCGCTAAATGGATCATGAATCAAAAAGTCTGGAAGATTTTCAAGAAGATTAATAACAACCTATGTTAGTTTTTCCATATTTTGTTATGGGTGTTTTGAATAATTTGTTCATTTTTCTGTTTGTTATGTTATTACTCCAAAAAAAGACCTGTGAAATTATGTAAAATGGGTTACATGGGTTATGCTATCACATGGGTGTGAGGGGGAAAAAAAGAATAATACTTGTAGCAAAATGGACATGTTCTCATATTTAGGAATGTAAGATTGAAATGGATTAGATGTCTGCTTACAACATTAATCCTATTTGGTGAAGTGCCAACCATTTGCTGCGTATAAGTGCATGTCGCCTTTTCCAAGTCAGAGCTAGATTTTCTTTGCAATACACGAATCTGTCAAGCCATTTTCAAATGTTCAATCAAATCAGATAACACTGCACATTAACCGTATACAAAACTACACCACTACATTCAAATCATACCGCAAAAGCCGGATCCATCATATAACGCTTGCTCCGACCTTCAAACTGTGAACTCCACACTTACTCGTACATTTTTCCAGCGACACGAGAGTACTATAGACAAAAGAGACCATGATTTTCATCATCAGATACTTCCGGACTACGTGGAGTCCTTGGATTTCTGCTTTCAGTGTTCAAATTCGCATTATTCTCGCTTTCCAGCCTCTCTCTCTTTCTCAACCCTCTCACTGTCTTCCTTTTGCATCTTCTCTCTCTCAACCCTCTCTTTCTCCTCCTTCTGCATCCTCTCCCTCTCAACCCTCTCTCTCTCTCTTCCTTCTGCATCCTCTCTCTCTCTCTCTCAACCCTCTCACTCCCCTCCTTTTGCACCTCTCTCTATCAACCCTCTTACTCGATCTCCTCATTTTGCAACTTCTCTATCTCAACCCTCTTACTCTCCTCCTTTTGCAACCTCTCTCCCTACCCTCTCACTCTCCTCAATTTGTAGCCCCTCTCTCTCTCTCAACCCTTTCACTCTCCACCTTTTGCGTCTCTATCTCTCTTTTCTCCTCCTTTTGCCTCTCTATCTCTCTTTGTCTTTGCTCCTCATCAAGCCTTTCTATCTTTCTTTGTCTTTGCTGCTCCTCAAATATGTCTCTCTTTCTTTGCTCCTCAACCCTTTCTCTCTCTCTTTGCTCCTTAACCCTTTCTCTTTCTCTTTGCACCTGCTCAAGCTTTCTCTCTCTCTTTGCTCCTGCTCAAGCCTTACTCTTTCTCTCACATCATGTTCATCAATCATGATAGGAGTCCCAACTGAAACATTCTGAAAATAATAACATCCAACAAATTACCAGAAGGACCTTCACCTACATCATACATCAAAAATACATCAACCCTCTCACTTATAAATGTCATGAACAAGCAACAAAAATACACAAAATTAAATTCATAGTCAGTAACAATATTATCAAGGTCACAATAATATCAAGAAGAATTACATTACACATCCCAGAATTTCAACTATTTTACCTGCTGCCTTTTTCCTAGAGTAACCATAATCTTGACGCCTGAAACGTTTTCCCCCTTCGTTGCTGCAACTTCATTCTCAACATCTTCTTGCACATTAGCATTTACAGCTGTCATAAATGCTTGCATAGTCTGTACACATTCACAAGGGAGCCCATTACAAATCATTCAGGGAGAAAATAAAAATATTTGAAATACGTACTATAACCCAAATCACACACCTCATGAACAATACGTGCTGATCTCTTCACTAGCATAACATTTGGTACATTCATTTCATGGGGACAGCCATATGCAACTTTCACAGTCTAAAAACAACAGGTAAAACATGTCAGTAAAAGATCTAACAACCTATATTTATTCACTGAAATATTCCTGCCAGAACACTCACTCCCAATTTGCCAAAATCCCCTTTTTTTTTATAACGATCTTCCTTCTTCGCCATGTTCAACTCCTTGTCGGTCCATACTTTTATTTTGTAAAAACACACCCCATTTCACAGGGGTTCTTCTCAAACAATCAGATACATGATCTGCCATACTCATTCTCAAAATTAATACTCCACACCAATGAATTAAACAGATAATAAAAACAACAATATGTGAACAATCTATACTTACACAAAGAAATATAGTGCAACCTCCACAACCTTTGGCAAAACCACAAGGGTAAAACCTCCAAGCAAAACTTGCTATAGTCTGCATAAGTTGCTCAATCACAAGGGTATAGCGTACACCAGTCATAGTTCACCGCATCATCAGCTGCAATTGCCGCCGGTAATAAGTTGAGCACAACCTATGACATGTCGTAGGACATAGTATGTCAGTAAAGGCAAGCAACAAGAATGCTATCTTAAAATCTCCCACGCCCTCCGCGCGTCGCCGCTGCACTACTAGAAAATCAGTCTTTAGTATCAGAAATTAATCGATACTAAAAGGTTGTTTTCCAATACCAAAGGTCATTAGTATCAGAAATAATTACCGACACTAAACCAATACTAGTACCTTTATGGCTAATGTATTGGTATCGGTTCTTCAAAACGATATTAAATGGGGTACCTTTAGTATCAGAAATAATTACCGACACTAAACCGATACTAGTACCTCTGTGGCTGATGTATTGGTATCGGTTCTTCAAAACGATATTAAATGGGGTACTTTTAGTATCAGAAATATTACTAGTATCGGATAATTAGTAACAAAATTTTTTATCCAAATATCATATCATGTGGTATCAAAAATCTTCTGTAACTATATATGTATATGGTGTCGGAAATAATTGATACTAAAGGGTGAGTTAGATCTTTAGTATCAGATTGGATTCTGATATTAAACAATCACTACAGTGTCTGTAATTACTGTTACAATAGTTTTTCCTAGCTTCAAGAAGTCCCTTTAATATTGGAAATTTCCGATACTAAAGATAGACTTCAAAACAACAAAACTACTCTAGTATTGGAACGTTCAAATACTAGAGAGTCTTTAGTATCAATGTCTCTAATATTGTTATTAACCAAAGAACCCTGTGCAACTAATTTATATATGATTCAAAATTAAATACATAATTAAAATACTTATACAAAAAGAATTTTATTTTATATCTATAAAATATCTATACTGTCTCATAATGTAGTTAATAGTACAAAAGTCAAGATTTTTTAATCAAGGTCCAAAGGTGAACAAAATGAATCTACTACTTTAACTCAATTGTTCAGACCGTTTCTTTATTTTATAATTTATAAGTTGCAAAGTTAATACCAATTGAAACCCATACCTTTCATATCTACACAACCCATTTCTCAGTCAAGATATGATTAGTGAATTGTCAAGGTTACTAAAAATCCCTCCACAACTTCACTAAGAGTAAGCACAAACCTAATCTAAAGATATCTAAATGAACAAATCCAATCATCTACAAAGCTATACAACTAATGTACTAGTGAGTTACAGAACAAAAAGTTGTGCACAACCCAGCCAACATGCCTTCTTTAAAGCATTTTATTAAGTAAATAAGGACTCACAAATACTGAAACCAAATTATCTCCAACATTGACATGTTATCAGATAAACAGAGCATAAGCTTCAAGATTGGCAGGTTATCAAACAAATAGATGCACAAGACGCTTTGATGGCTTTTCTAGACAACTTTATACATCTCAGGGTCAACTTGACTTGCCTAAATCAAAGCCAAAATGTAATGATAAATGATTAAATTCCTTATGATATCTAACAAATGATGAGTGAATAATACATGATTACAAGGATTATACAATTAAGTTATCTTGTATCCTTTTAAAAGTGATTTAGACTGTGAGTATGATTACACTTCACAAAGAGGTCAAACAATGACAAACGTGCAAATTTCAAACCATCGTTTACCATTTAAAAACTCAGATATGTTACCTAAGTACATAACAAGAAATAAATTCAAAGGCACAACAAAAATAAGCAGTCCAAAGTCTCTAAACCAGTAACTTTAACCAAGTACCCAATTATTTTTTCAAAAAAAATAAAATAAAAAAATACACAATTACATGAATGCTTTATATTATATCAAACAAATTGCCATTAAATAAGATGAATAAGTAATATTGTATACCTCAATACCAAGGCTTAACCAATATAAAGTCATTAGCAGGTCAAATCATATACCTTCAAATATAAGGTTGTTCGTTCTTTAATTTCTCTCCTTCATTTTGCTCGTTCCTCCTACTCTATCTCCTTAAAGTAAATCCATTTGATCCCCTCCCCTATTTTTTTCAATAATAATCAAACATCTGCACCAAAATTTTATAAAAAAAATATTAAACATCCAAAACATATATAGGAAACAGGTAGATAACTAAGTACCAAAATTTAAAGAAATTATCTATTTCATGGGACATTGAAGTTTGAGGCAAACCAATAGATAATAGAAATGATTAATTAAGTTTAACACACCTCAAACTTTTTAGAATGAACATATTATTAGACTTGCAATGGCCCCAAACTATATTAAGCAAAAAATACGCATCTCTGATAATACAACGTATTTTTCATTAAGATTCATCCAACCTGCGGCAAAATTGAAGCTTAAAACAGCAAAAACAAAGAAGTGTTTTCACATTTCTAGCAATAATAATTAATTAATTTACTCAATTTTATCGTTTCCAAAATCCAAATTCAAATCTAAATCTAAACTCAAATAGATTAAAAATTCTTCATTGAATCCTTATTTCACAGCTCTAACAATAACCAAAACCCATAAAATTGTTCAATTTTTTCAATGTTAAGCTATGATAAATCGAAATTTTCAACAGAGTTTTGTTTCCCTTAACGATGGAATTAATCAAGAAACTCTAAATGCCTAATTTACGAATCTCTTCATATATTTATATAAGTTAACCATTTCAGACCAAATAGGTTAAAAGTAAAGAGAATTCTAAGTAGATTAGTGAGTTAAACTTACCAAATTCCACCGGTGAATATTAGTTTAGATTTTGGTAGAAACTGAATAGCAAACCCCATTCGATGCGTAGAAATTGAGTAATAATGAGCTGCAATTGCTATTTTTTCAGAAAATGAGAAATAATTAAACTTCGAGCGTAATGAGTAATTCGTGAATTTGAGCAAATTGGGTTTTGTTGTAAACCCTAGCTTCGTGAAATGGAGGGAGGAGAGATAATAGTGCTCAACTGCTCATACTACCAAGGTGAAATTTTAGAAATGAGGTAGTATTTCAAATTTTAATTTCCCGAAAATTTTAATGTACAGCCCGCGCCAAATTTGTAAATTTTTCATTAGATGTATTAATGGGTTTTAGAACCGGTTCACTTCACCTTATTTTTGCTCAATTAAAATTATTTTAACTAAACTAAAATTATTTTTGTTGAACATAAATTATTTTTACCGAATTGAAATTCAACAACAAAAGTCATACTCCTGTATACAATGACCTCAAGAAACGCACATTTCAGCCTACAAGACACTACTATGTATGGGAAGTGTGGGTGTTTGTGTTTGGGGTTGAGGTTGAGGCTCATTGATTTCTAACGACTTTTTAGTCCAAATTCACACAAAAGTCGTACTATAATCCAAACATGCTCAATAATCCAAATACTTTGCATAAAAGTATGAAATAGAGTAATAAAGTAGCGAAGTAAAGAGTTACACATACCACAAAAATGGTGCTCAATCACTCCAAATTGGCCCAAGAACACCTCTTTCAACTAAGCTTCAAGATTGCAAAAATGGTGGATTTTGGGGTTTTAGGAGAGAGAAAGTATGAATTTTGAGGAAATAATGGATGGAGAAAGTGATGGATTTGGTGAAAATTCAAAGGAAAATGAACTTAAATTATTTTTACTGATTTTCAATTATATTTCTTCTTTATAGTTACTAAATTTTACTAAATTGAAATTATTTTTATTGAACTAAATTTATTTTTATTGAAATGAAATTATTATTTACTAAATTGATTTTATTTTTACTTAATATTATTTTTTTAAGGTGGAGTGAACAGGACCTTAGTATCGGAATAATTTGTTAATATAGGTGTCTGTTTGTAATGTTCTAAAAAAAAGGGTGTCTATTTGTAACAAAGTTAATTTCGATAGTAAAATATCTATTAGTATCGGAATATTTGTGATACTACTATGTCATTAGTATCAGATAAAAATATTTCCAACAGTAAAATCTAGTATTGAGATTGCGTCAAAACCCAAGAAGTAGTGTAAAAAAAAAAACCTTGTTCTTTACTGGCTTTTTTTCATCTTGTTCATTTTATTCATTTTCTGCATTTGCTAAGGTCTGAGCTTTGATATGATGTTTGTTATGGTTGTGTTTTCCAGATTGTGGGGGGCTCAAGCTTTGAGGGATGCTTTTAGGAAGTACTACTTCATCAATTAAGCTTTGTGGGACATGAGTTGTTTAACATTGTAGAGCACTAGGACTTTTAAGCAATTAATTGATTTTGTAGCCATGAAGCTTGTGCATACAATTTTATTGTTATTGGCTTAGTATATTATATGTAGCATATTAACTATTCAAAATTATGATTAATGACAATTAGATATTATATTAAATTCCTTCTTTTTAAATTAAACAAAATAAAAAACAAAGAGGGCGAGTTTAAATGTTGCCCTTTTAAATTTTGAACAAAGAGGGCGAAATTTGAACAAGAAGGGCGAATATGTTTATTTAAGTTGTATCTTATAGGGCGATGAAATGTATTTGCCCTCTTTGACTCTGATCAAAGAAGGCGAAATTTATTGCCTTCTTTGACTTTGATCAAAGAGGATGAAATGTATTTTGCCCTCTTTGATTCTGATCAAAGAGGGCTATATTAATTGTCTTATGTGGTTCTAATCAAAGAGGGCGAAATTTATTGCCTTCTTTGATCTTTAACAAATTAAGAGGACGAAAGATTGTAGTTGCCCTTTGAAGGTAATAGGGCAACTTGGGGGCGATACTAAAATCGCCCTCTTTTCTTATTAGGGCGAAATTCACACCTAAGAAATCGCCCTCTTAGATCTTATATCTTGTAGTGTTAAAATGTTCATTTTAACAACAATGGATTCTCAAATCAAAAAGCAACACTCTATCTATAAGCTGTCATTTCGATACCGGATATGATGTTACTTGTTTATTTTAAATCCCTATAAAATTACTAACAAATCCTTGACATGTATTGATGTGTTTAATATTAGAACATGGAAGACTCTCACTCTCTTTGTTATTTACATTTTAAAGTTTTTGGAATAAGTCCATATACATAAACACCTCAAAATTAAAGATCGTGCTAAATTTCGGAATTCAGAAATCATATTATACCCATATTATTTAGGGAAATTCTCATTGATAACCATGTCAAATTACACATTCTCAGTGGTAACAAATTTGGGAAATTCTGATTAGTAGCCATAAAGAATTGTACATTCTCAATGGTAACAATTTTTTTTCAAAATCTCTAATATAGCATTAGTAATTTAATTGTTCTCTAATATAGAATTATTTTACTAAATTTGACCTAATTAACCTAAAATGACTAACCAGGGTTAAATAACTTAAAATTAACTAAACTACCCCTTTCTAATTGAGTAAATGCAAAGCCCCACCCCCCCCCCCAATTGATTATTCAATCAACACATTTGAACTTCTGCTCCTCCATTGAGTTGCGACGAGTGCTGAAGCATCGGACATCAATCAACGATTTTCAGTCGAAATCTCTCAAAGGTGCTAAATTTCGACTCTTGCAAGGTATTTCATCCTTTCTTAACCCTAAATTTCATATTATTTTGAATTTTTATGGATTGTTGTTATAAATGCCCTGTTTTTTTAACGGGTGACTGTGGTTGAACTATCGGGGGATTAATGTACTAAATTTTTGGGTCTTTCACGAAATAATTTTTTAGGGTAGTAGAATTTTTCAAGAATGCCTGTGGTTTTGTTGACAAATTCTTATCTCTTTTTTAGGGTATTCGAATTTTTTCACTGAATGTTGCAAGTAATTATTAAATGTGTTAAATTGTGACCGTGCTTAATTGGGTTTGAATTCAACTTTGTAGTTTTGTTTTTTAAGGTATTTAATATTTTTGTTAGTTGTACTGAGATATGTATTTTTCTATATAAATGCCGACTGGGTGATGAAATTGTGTTAAAGCTTCAATTTAAAAGTAGTGATGTTGATGTAGTTGTAGAAGAAATTGATTAGATAAGCTAAGCCTTGCTTATTGATGTGATAGTTGATTACAAGGATAATGCTGTTAAAAATAATGGTATTAAAATGCCTAAATTCCCTACCTTTAGATATGTTTATAAGATGTAATACCACTACCTGGCCTTAATAATGATAAGGACTTAATGAATATATTCATTAACTTGGCTGGTAAGAGTATGATACACATATGGGTGTATGATGAGGATAGTCCAAGTCAGATATTTAGAGATGCTAAGGCTTTAGGGACAACTAGGAACAGATGAAAGGTGTGGCAAAATCAGTTGGTATCACAAATTCTAGTTATAGTGGAATTAAGAGGCATAATGATGTAACTGTGGTTCCTTGTATACCTAAATTAGATAGACCCTCAAAGTTTACACCTAGGTGAAGCAAAATGTTAGTATCTAAGGCAACTCGTGTTGAATCTAATGATGTAGACTTGGATGCAATGGGTGATTTGACTCAAACTAGAGGTTCTATTAAAACTAAAGAGGGTGTGAGAACAAGAGGAGGGAGAGGTATGGGAAGAGGTGAAGGTACATGGGGGAGTATTGGGCGGTAGAGTGGATCGAACTGAGGAGGAAGGAGGTGCTGGGGAAGACTTGGATTCATCTAGTGATTTATCTTAAATAGGAGGTACTAGAGAGAAGGAGAGGAGGAAGGGGCCAAGGAAGAGGGAGAGGTAGAGGAGGGACAAGAAAAGGGTTTGAATATTGGTTGGGACTTAAGTTTGGATCAGGAGTTTCATTAATACCTAAAGTTGCCATAGGGTCTTCTGAACCTATTGTTGAGCTTGAAACTCTAACATAGGTGTTAGAGTTTTTAGGAGGAGTCTAAGGAAGCATAAGCAGCCAGAACAAATAAAAATGGTAGATACTGAACATATTTCATCTTTATCTTCTAAAGCATTGGTGTTAAGGAAAAAGATGTTAAAAACAATTGCTAGGAGAAAAGGGTTGATGACTGCTAGTAGTTCAGTTTCACTCTTTGATGGTGGAACAATAGTTTCATTAGTACACCTTGATATTGATGATGATGAAGAAGATGATCCATAATTCAACTTCTCTTGCCAACACAATGACACAAGTGATGATGAAACTTTAGTTGGTGAAGATGATTTACGAGTGTTGTAGATGATATGGTTGTAATGGAAAACTATGATCCATATATATGTAGATGATGTGTGGGGATATGATGATATGCAAGATGATGGGGAAGGTGATTACTTTATAAAGTTGTACAAAAATGGAGAAATGTTTAACAAAGAGGAAGATGGGAGAATGGAATTAAGATCGACTAAGGAAACTATTTGTGATGACAAACAACATTTGAGAGGTGTGGTTGGGGACTAATGTATACAATGTGGGTTTTCTGTAGTTGTTGAAAGGCAAGCAGAAGGATGTTAGTGGAGGTTACATGCCTCAAGATTACCAAATGAGTTTACTTGGGCTATTAAGTCCATTAAAAATTAAATGTTGTGCATACATGCTTGGGTTTAGAGGTCAGAAACCCAATGGTGACTACAAAATGGGCAAGCATGGTTTTAATATAAGACATAAGGGCCAACAATAACATTTCTGGGAAGGCTTTGAATGATTTACTATGGAACAGGTACAATGTGTAGATGGCAACCAGTACACTGTATAGAGTTAGAGCAAAGGAATTAATAGAGATACATGGTGGCTGTGATGAATCCTATGCATTTTTACCTAGTTATTGTGACATAATAAGAAGAACTAACCCTGATTTTGATGATAGTTGTCTATGGAACCCTAAAACTCATGTTGATAGGCCGCCATTAGCATTTGTCACAATTTTCACTTCTTTTAAACCATATTTGGAGGGATTAAGGGATAAGATTAGGGGGTTAGTTGGAGTTGATATACACACTTGATAGGGAATTATGGGGGTGTTCTTCTATCTACTGCTGTACTAAATGGGAACAATGAGTTTGCTTGGGGAATAGTGTCCAATGAAGATTCGGACACATGGTGCTTCTTTGTGCATCATTTGAGAGACTTGATTAGATAACCAAGAAGAGGAGATGACTGGTGTATCATCTCAGATAGGCAAAAGGTTTGATTCTTAAACTTTTAACTTTTATTGTATTGTAAGTGTTCTGTATTACATTTTCGTTAGAGTAAACCTAATTCCTAACTGAACACGGAATTGAAATTGCACTTGATAATATATGGCCAAAAGCTGGTTGGAGATATTGCACCAAGCATTTAGCTAGAAACTAGAAGAAAGGATTTCCAAGACCACGTATGCTTTCTCTGTTTTTGGAAAGCATGTGGTGCCTACTCTGAGTTTACTTTTAAGAAAGCAATGGAGAAACTCGATAAAGTTGGAAAAGGAGGTAGACTGTGGCTTGCAAAGCTTAGGGATCAAGCTAGGTGGACAAAGCATAAGTTCAATGTTGCAACAATGTGTGACTCTAATAAGTCTAACTTTGTTGAGAGTTTTAATGCAACTCTTGGTATAGAGAGATGTAGACCTATCCTGACACTTTTAAAAGGTAAATTTGTTTGATGAAATTTGTTTTAATAAGGTAAATTTGTGTGTACTAGTTATGATAAAATGATTGAATTTTTGTGGTAGGTATTAAAAGAAATTCCATGGTCAGACTGGCTACAAGAAGGAAAAAGTGTGCGGAATGGCCTAGGACTGACTTATGCATGTCCAAACATTGTGCAAAGAGTTCCAAAACTTTGTCAGAATTCAAGAACTTGTCATTCCTATATGTCTTCTGCTGGTGAGTTTGAAGTGTTGGAGGGAAAGTCCTACCTTCTGGTGAGCTTGAACAACCAAACCTGTGCTTGTGGTCAATGGCAAAATTTTTGGAATTCCTTGCAGACATGGAATAAGGGGCGATATTAGATTCAAATCTTGACCCTCGTGCCTTTATGGATGAGTGGTTTTCTACTAGGCCACAAGATACAAGGCAGAATATGTGTAGGGAATTTTTCCTCACCCTACTGTGGGTCATGTATTTAGGCATGCCGACGATCCTAGGAAAGAAGCTAGAGAAAAAGAATCGCCTACAAGTTTTAGGAAGTTGTAAACCATTCATGATTGTGCTTGTAAATCGTTCACGATTGTGTAGATTACACCCCATTCACAATCACAGAGATTTCTAACTCCATAGTGGTCTAGAAGCATGACTGGATGTTCGGGGATGATGATACGAACTTGACTTTCAAAGAAGTCAAACCCGCCATAAAATAAGCCTCTACTTGATCCTTATGGGCATTCATGTGCGCTTTTCGATCAACATACATACATCAAATTAATCCTAAACCAGTTTAATCTACATTGGTTGATTATTAATGTACAATTACATCTAATACTTGTGATCACTAGAATTAAAATCATGTTGAGCCTATAATCGATTATTAATTATCTTTTAAACGTGATTTCAATTTCGAATTCCCATTAAACCTGCAAAAGGGGCATGATCAAGCAACAAATCATTGATAATCAAGCAACATATAATTATCATAATAACCATCATAAAAATATCTTTAGTAGTAAGATCCTAGGCATGATACTAAATAGATTAATAACAATCCTAGCATGTTACTTATAACAAAATCAACATGTTATCCTAATTAAACATGATTTCTATCCAAAAAGTAAATAAATTACTTACTTTAATGCTTTGACTTTTTTGCTACAAAAATAATACACACGTTAGTAAACTTCAAGAAAGTAAATCAAATAAAGTAATTAAATTAACTAGGAATAGAAATATAGATTTGGATCTAAACCCTCAGAAATATCAACCTTTCACGCCGAGGTCGAAGATGATGCCGAGTATGCCTTGGAGTATTAGAATCACGCAAAGGAAGTATGGTGAATATTGAGGTGTTTAGGATGTGTGTTTAGGCTATAACAGGAAATTTAAGAATTCCGGGCTACCTTGGTGCCCCGTCCCGGACTTTGTTTCGGCTGTGAAAACTTTGTTACATGTTTTACACTTAGCTTGGATTTCAACTCTACTTAACAAAAAATAATTCCAAACATTACTCTTTCGGTTTGTCTTAGCGGCCATTTCCTCTTCGGTACACCATTGTTCTAATGAGTTTGGAATTTGGGGATTAACAATTCCAACATTTTCGGTTGAATGTTCACTAAACCCGGCGGTATATGTTTGGTTCATTTGGCTAGTTTGATAAGCAAAATCATGTGGTGAGTTGAAAAGGTGAGGTGAGAATTGGTTTGGTTGAAATCCCGAACTAGGCATATTCCAAGGTTGCATATTGCTAAATTGATCGAATCCTCCCATGGTTGAGAGTTGGGGGAAGGGGATTGTTGAAGTGTTCGGAAAGGTCGGGGTAAGGGGGGTATTGAAGCTTTTGGATTTGGTGATTCCCTCGTACCACTAGCATGTTTTGATTTGGCTTTCCTAGAGGAGGAGGAGGAGGAGGGGTTCGGGTTTGATGCCATGATTAATAACAATAATAATAAAAACAATAATAAGAATGAATAATAATAGTGACAATAACAGTAGTTATAAAAATAATAATAATGACAATAATAATAAATTACTAACAATAATTTCTTGTATATCTCGGCTCCCCACTAATTTCTTTTACTCACTATTATATGCAACATATACTATAAATGGATGCTTTCTATTATGTGCAACAAATGTTGTTTTTTTCCATATTAGTAACTATTTACTTATAAATTAATAACTTCAATTACATACTTAAAACAAAATTAATTAAAAAATAATCGTATGTAATTAATCTTATATAATTTTAAGAGAATCAGCTGATTTACCTGATACAAGAATATGTGGGCCTAAACTTTCACTTGAAGAAGTGTTATCAGGCCAAATCACAGAAACTTCATCACAAGCTGGGGCATTATATACTCGTTGATCAAGCACGGTATTTTGATTTATGACAATCTTAGTATCTTCATTTACTTCTACTTATTTCTAAGATCGAAAAAATCTAGCATAAGAATTATCTTTAGAGACGTTCATTAAAATGTCTATTACTTCTTGTCAATTCACGAAAACATCCTAAACGATTCTCAGTCTCATTCTAGCCATCATAAAAATAAAATTGTAGATACTTAGGGTTACTATCAGCGGGCAAAAGATCAGGGACAAAATGATATAGTTGTCCATGCTATCTAAACACATAAATGCCCTTATATGTATCAGCATCAAAATTCCCTCCTATAGTGTTGAAGGCAAATAGGTTATTATATAACCTTGCATACATTCTAAAATGCATAGCAACTTCTTCTTGTGAAGTAAAAAGTCTTATAAGTTCAGGAGGGTATTCATTTGCTGCAATTCGAACATCACCATTTCCACAACAAAAATGCAAAGACTCATAAGCAAATTTCTTAACATTGCACTTGGAACAATATTGTGGGTCAGGAAATTGTAAAAGCTTAGAGGGTAGAGGTTGCCCAACTGTAGCAGGCTAGCAGGTGGAGCTCCTGATATTAATAAAACGAACCCAAAAGGAAAAAGCAACCTTAATAAAAAAAAGCTTTGAATAAGACTAACATAAGTTAAATATCTATATATATATACTTGCAATTGTTTCATAGTTACTTTTCCGGCTTCTTTTTGGTTGCAAGCTTGAATCTTGCCGCTCACTATATATACACTATGTTACTAACAATTTACGGCAACACATTACATTATCAGTGCATGATGTTTATCATACCTTATGTAGCCGGACTGCAAACTTGATGACCCAACTATCCTCATTCTCTTGCTACAGTGAGTTGTAGATCTAAGGAAATCAAGGATCTATTAATGTAATTAAAACAAAAGCAAATGTTAAAGAGTTTATAATTTATATGCTGTAAATGAGTAAAATAAGAATAAAAATCCTTTGAAGAAAAAATTCGCATAAACCAGGTTTCATCATCTTCTCTCATATAAAATTAAAAGCAAAATAAACCATAAATTCCTAGTTCCATTTTGCTTGGTTAAAACAAGAAAGATCTTCTTTACCTATTTTAGGCCACAAAATTTCAAAATTCATTACAAAAACATCAGACCACCTTTTTTTTTTTGTTATTATTATTTATCATCAATTTTCATAGATTTATTAGTGGTTCTTTGAAGTTAGAACCAGCCTAAACTTTGGTGCTTTCTGGCCACCTACTACTGATGTGTATTAAACTCCATTTTTGCCAGTAATATTTATGTGCTTTCTTCAATTCTTCTGCCTTATTTTATTTTTTCCGCTTAGTTTTACTTCAAACTAGTGGTTTATATTTTCAATAGTACTTAACTATTGTGAGAGCAACTCAAGAAACTGTACTGCAAACTAACATATAAATATACAAATTTCTCACATGACATCTAACAATATTTTCTACACTAATACAAAGGAAAAAAAAAGAATCATAACAGCAAAATCATAGTCTTTTGTAGTCGTACACCAAACAGACAAAAGATCTACCACACTCGTAAGATTACCTCCCACAAGTCCCAGCCTAGTACGACTTATACAAGTTTGTAACGAATTAATAACACCCAATCAACACGTGATGTTTTTAGCAAGATCGTCCCACCAAAAATTTTAAAGATGAATTGATATATGTGATCGGAAGCTACCATAACATGCCCATGTCTACAAAAAGCATTTAACAACAATTCGAACACATCAATTTCCAAAGTAATAAAAAACAAAAAAGAAAACTCAAATGAATAGCATTATATATGCTACCTAACGAGCATAATGTCTAATCCAAACCCCTAAATTTTCAGCTGAAACTAAATTAGACCCATCATCCCTCTAAATCTTATTCATCATTGTCATCAAGACCCACTTAAATTTACCTGATTTTTCAAGGATATTTATCATTGAATTAAACAGACGAAAAGGGTTATTTACCCAATTATTTTCAGCTACTCGTCACCGATGATCAAAACCACTACAACAAGCTAGCCTAAGGAATTCACCACCCCTATACCACCACAAGCACCCCCTCTAGCTCAAGTGCCCACTTACAAATTATTAATGGAATTAATATTGAAGGAGAAGAAACAATATTTAGTTGACGACAACATGAGTAAGGAAGAAAATGGAGAAGAGAAAATTAGATGATACTATGATAGCCACGGGGGGCTAGTGGAGGCCCTATTGGCAATCCATTTATGTTGAAGGCTGGCCCCTATAAGTTTTATTTTTTGTGTAAAGTTAGCATTCTAGATTGTAGTTTAGTGGTTGAGCGCTCTACAGCAAGCATAAACACCCTACAGGTCATGTGTGAGTCTAGGGGGTAAAAAGGGTAATTTACCGTTTCTTAAGGAACAATAAATTTATAAGTTCTCACTTTTAATACTCCATCCGTGTTTTAATAGAGTGCATCTCAGCGCATAGTTGACTCTGCAGTGCTACATTATAATGTACAATTATGTATGTATAATGTACCATTAAAGTATAAGTTGTCTTAATTGTACTTTTTGTGTACTATTATGCATGTAGTTGTACTTTTTGCCATCTAATAGGTTGAATATTTTCCCCAAAAATACTTAACACCTGTCACCTATTATGCATAGTGGTACATTTTTCCATCTTATACGTTTGCTAACAAATAGCAGCTATGCGCTAAGGGTTAACTGTTATAATAAGTGTTACAGTTTGACTTTTTTCACTATTCACATAGTGGTTTTGACTTGATTACTTTACTAAAATATAAAAAACAAATGTTATTGTATGATACATTGTTGGATTCATTATAATGTATACTTTCATAATATCAATTTTCCAATAATTTTACTAATATATAAATAGATAAATTAATGGTCAAAGTCGTGTCTCGGCATGCGTGTTTGGTCAAACTGTAACACTTATTAAAACACGGAGAGAATGTAGGTTTAGGATTTTTTAACTATTTACATATATGTGATACATGTGTTTGGAGTTGCGTAGCTTTACAATGTTTGAATAGTTGTATGATGTGCATAATAATAAATAATTAGAGAAAAAGAATAAAGCAGAGTTTAGGAGAGAAAACTCCCTCCAAAAAAGATTTCGGTTTAGTTATATTGTTTAAATTCCAAATAGGAAAACAAAAGGAAATGGAAAAAGTAAAAGTTGGCTTTAAATATTGATGTTTTAGGGTTTTCTGTGTCCCTCGGGAAAGTTACAATTCCAAGACTGGATTCTGGGCGCCTGTACCCGCAAAACAACGGAGACTCCGGTTGGGTGGAGTTCCGCCTCCGACGATCAAGTTAGAACGCGTTCGGATGATGTTAAAGTGCGGAAAGTAAAGTATCTTCTCGGATTTCGAGATCAGGAGTATTCTCTAAGGTGAGAATTAATTATCTGCAATTAATGATTGCTCAGGTTTTTTGTGAATGTTTCTCGAGGTGGGAATATCTCCCTATTTATAGGTTCTTAGGATGCGTGCCACCCTCCTAGGTTACGGAAACCAAGGAATGGTGGGCTATCCCGGGAATTGGGACTTGAAGGCCGTGTTTTCCCAATAATTGGGGATGCCACGTGTCAGCCAAGGAGAGGTTCATTTTGATCCTCTCTTAAGGTGACACGTGTCACCTTCTGATTGGGCCACGTGGCCTGGGGG
The DNA here is from genome assembly GCF_001683475.1 of Chenopodium quinoa. NCBI lineage: Eukaryota > Viridiplantae > Streptophyta > Magnoliopsida > Caryophyllales > Amaranthaceae > Chenopodium > Chenopodium quinoa. The sequence continues at coordinate 2,961,289 of NW_018744895.1, forward strand.
GGTATTTTTACCCAAAACATTTGCCCCTCATAGTTGTGACGTGGCGTGCCACATGGCGCCTATGACACTTGTCACTTAGGCATTGGGGAACAGTTTTAACCATTCACCTTCTAGGGAAATTACGGGGATGCCCCTGAAATTACCTTTTCATAAATAGGTTTTTACCCTTCCCATTTTCAGACATTTTCCGAAATTTAGAAAGAAAGTCAACCGTTTCTAGAGAGAGATCGTCTGACAACCGCCTGTGTACCTTTTAGACGATTGCCTTCCTTTTCCATTAGATACAGCCGTACTACCGTCTGTGCCTTTAATAGACAGGAGAACTTCTGAGAACCGCCTGGGTACTCTCCAAGCAATTCTCTTCTTTTTCAAGGGGGTACATCCAGTTAACCGTCAGTACATCTTGCAAGCAACTGCTCGATTTCCGCCTGCTAGTTACAGCCGGTCAACGCTTGACTGCATTTTCAGCACATCTTAGAGGTATCGTCTCTCCCCCTCTCAGCTCTTTCATACTTTTTCCATTTGTGTACATATTACTCCATAAATGGATTCACCAACAACACACACGACACAACCTAGTTTAGTAGGCAGTCGGTCCCCTGGTACGGCTGAGTCTAGGACTGGGGGGCCGCCTCTGGGTGCTTGGATCACTCTTGTTCATCTCCAAATCTAACCGTCTCCGTGCCTGTGTAGGACACTATGGCTCGGACTAGATGGACAGTTGTTGATCCGGATTATAGGGAAGAGAGCGCAGAAGGTGCGTCGCCTAAGATAGAACAGGCTGAAGAGGCAAGGGGATCCCCTCCAGGTGCACCCAGCACTCCTAGTGACGGGATCCTTGAATCCAAGGATGGAGACGGTGAAGGTGCCACCTCTGTGCCTAGCTCTAAGGAGGCGGATGAGGCTATCCTTGAAAGAAGCGGGGACGAGTCCGCCTCTGGGTCTAGCTCTGAAGAGAGCAGTAGATCACTATCACCGGTTGAGGATAGTGAGGCTGAAGAGACGTTAAAATGCAACAATGAGGGGGATCCATTCCAGATCCATGTTTCTGCAAGAGACAGGGCAAACATGGAGAAGCACCTGGAGGTCTTTAAATTAAAACGTCCTCTTGGCCAAGGATATGTCATCCGGGTGCCGCCTGAATTGGGGACCATTGCTTGGAAAGATGATCAGCCAAACGCCAACTACTATTGGCTGCTATGAGGCGGCCTTCCTAGCCGGTCTCCGCTTCCCCCTTCATGACTCAATCAAGTGTATCCCGTGAGGATACGACCTAGGTGTGTGGTAGTTAACCCCAAATTCTTGGGTTAAAATTCTGGGCTACATCGCCGCTTGTGAGATGCAGGGTCTCCATCCCGGATGGGAGGCTTTTGCCCACATGCATTATCTGAGCCGTAGCCCAGGCGGCTGGAGAGCGTGGTATACATTGACCACCTACCCCAACTATTTGATGACCTTAGACAAACCGTCTAAGTGGTCTGATTGGAAGAACCGGTTTTACCTGGTTTCTGGCCCCAAACGGCGTGAGAACTTTGTATATCGCACTTACAACAAGAAGCTTGATCTACTGGGTCAGAAATGCAAGCTTCCACAGGTCCCGGAGAGGACTATGAAAAAAAAAATAGAGCCGTGGTTTTTTGAACTTACAACCACCACTCTCTCATCCGGGCAATTAATAAGTGTACCCAAAAACTGGGTACCCAAACACGAGTTTCTGAGAGACGAAGGGTTCTTGTCCGCCTGCGGTTTAAGCACCATGTTTGACAGACGTAATTTGAGCATGCATCCGGCAATGTTTTGCCGTCTTTATGGTTTCTAACTTGTGAATTTTTTTTTATCTGACAGACGGTGTTTTTTGCAGAAACCGACAGAAGGATGCTTCTAGAAAACAAAACGCCTGCTCGTTCTGCAGTAGACATCTGCAGAGAAAATGCGGGGAAAAAAGAAAGCCGCACTGGCTAAAGGCCAGGTTTAAACCGCCTGCCCCAGATTCTCCCCTGTTGCCTTTCTTATATATATATATAGACGGTGATGAACCGAGTGTATGATTAATGCCTGGTTCCGACTATATGTTTAACATCTGGTTCGTTTTTCATGATGGTGACAAGGGAGCTCCTAGATCCCTTTCCAAGATTATCAGACGGAGGCCAGGTGACGAGGTCACCAGCTCTAACAAATCCAGAAAAATAACTTCTGCTCAAACGGCTTCGAAGCTTCCGCTTGAAAAGGGTCGTCTGACCGTTGGGGGAAAGAGTATCAGAAATGTTAGTCTGGGGATAGACTTTTCTATCCAGTCGGGTGCCTCTGAGGTGCCGAAGGGTGGCCAGTCACCCAAAGCTGCAAGCGGTTCTGCAGCGGCTGTAGGCGATTTGAGCCCATAGCCTTATCCCTAAGGTACTGTTGATCCCTTCAACTCTCCTTTTGAGCTTGGTTGGCCCATGCGGGTCAAGTCACATTCTCGGCTTCAATTAGAGGGTTCTTCAGGCAGCTGGCAGTCTATTGGTGGCGCCTATGTATCTTTCTCACCATATCTATCTTCTGGTGCAGATCAATCCCCCCGGTGGCCGGATGTGGAGTAGTTCTCTAATACCATGCTGAGGTTTATCCCAAAGGAGGACAAGGAGGCCATCCCTGGGATTCATGCGTTCAACGTTGAACGCATCCTCACTATGCTGTCTGAGGTATAATAATTTTACTCACATTTTCCAAGTATATTGCCGGTTGCTTTTCTAACACCGTTAGCATATATACAGACGATCCTACAAGTAGAGGGGCTGAAAAAGCAGTATGCTCGGAAGCAGGAAGAGGTAAGGCGAGCCATAAAAGATGCGTCTGAGACCACTGATGTTGCTCAGTATCAGTTGATGATTCATGAACTTGAGACTAAAGCTGAGCTAATGTCGTAAGCGGATTCCATCAAACAGCTTACGGTTGCCCTTTCTGAGGCTAACTAACCTGAAGGCCTCAAATCTGGAGGCGGAGCTCAAAAGCGCTCAGGCAGGCCTCAAATCCCTGGAGGAGACTAACAAGGAGAACACCACTCTTAAAGCAGACGTCAACCGTCTGAAGAAAGAGATGGCCGCCTCCCGGGATAACTTCAAGGCAACCTTGGAGGCTGAGCAGAGCCGGCTCATTGAGGAGAATGAGCAAGACTGGGAGGACCGGATGAAGATGGCCTGGGAGCTTGTGTATCTGGATGCTGAGTATGACGTTTGGGACCTGGCCTACAGATACGCAGATATTGTTCTCTAAGCAAGGGCTGAAGGGAAGCCGGAGCTTGAGCTGTTTCAGAAGTGGGTAAAAAAAGAGCTCCCAAACGGCGAAGAGGCTGCTGATGGCGCAAAGGAGGATGAGGAGGAAGAGCAACATGAAGATGAAGCCCAAGTGAACTCTGCTCCAACTCCGCCTGCCAAGGATGCTCCTACGGCCCCGCCTCAGTAATTAGCAGCTTTTGGTAGTTGTCTATATTTCCGGCCTGCGTGTCGAGTATTTCTTGTACTTACTTGACAATTTCTTTTTCCCGGATGTAGATCTGGTTTGACAATTACTCTCGCGGCCTTTTGGTTAGTTTTAATTATATGATTTGCCGATTGAGTCACTTTTGCCAAAATTTTCAATCTTTGCAATTTTTCGATATGCACATATTTTGCCTAGTATATAGCCTAATACATCCGGTTTACCGGATGCACCAGGTGTATTTGCCCCTGGACGGATGTACGCTTGGTTTTAAAAGTGGGTTGATTAGCCTAGAAATTTTTGATACGTGAAAGGGTATGACTAATTTCTAGGTCAATCAATCACCAAGGTGATTGCCCCAAACCAAGCGGACAGTCGTCCATTGAGCATCCAGACTGAATGTCAAACGGTCATTGACCGCATCTGAATCAATACTTAGAGAATTCTAATCTAAGATGGAATGGCAGCCGAATACCGGCTGGTGTCAATAAGACATGCGGTTTTTGCTATGCCGTCTAGGTTCCATCTTAGATTATTCATGTCAACCGGCTGTGAATTAATCCTCATGGGGTTAACCAGTCTTTGCCAATTGTTTTCTACGACGTGTTCACTCGGATGGGCTTCGCCGGATGTCTTGCTCTTATAGGATCAGACGAAATATCGTCTAGTAGTAGACGGCTATTGGCTATGTGTAGCTGCTTTCACTAGTAGAAAAAAAGCAATAGGCAACCCCCCTATGGCAACGGTTCATGAAAACCGTTGCCAACTTAAGTGAGCGCCATTTAAAATATCAGAATTGGCAACGGTTAACCGTTGCCAATTTTTTATTTTTTTTTTAAAAAATATTGATTAACATTGGCAACGGTTAACCGTTGCCAACTGCGTTTTTTTTAAAAAAAAAATAAAATAAAAGGTTCATGAATGGCAACGGTTAACCGTTGCTAATTTTCAAAAAAAAAATTGCGGGTTTTGTCACTGTTCATCAACGTCTTCAATTCATTCAATTCATTCAATTGCAAAAAAAAAAAAAGGTTCTGCGTTTTCCCTCCTTCCTCATTCAACTTGCTCCCCTCTTTCTCCATTGAAGTGGCCTGGTGATGGGCGTTGGAACGGTCGTACATTCCACACTCAATCAAACACATTTATTAACAAACACCTTACAAACCAAGAATAATGACAAGTAAGAGTTCGGTCCACAAGGAACGGGATATGATTGCCAAAGATCTTTACACTTAAGCTAACTCGAAGTCAATTGGTGAATTGGGGTTCGTCTAGAAGACAAACAAACTTGGTTCTAAATCAATGAATTAAAGATACTAGGGAATGAGATCCACTCAACCAAGGCAAATAGGCAAACGGGGAGTAAAATAGACAAGATATAGCAAGGACTATATGTAAAATCAACCTCATGCAATTAGAAAACAACTCACACTACTAAACTTAGATTCCTCATTAGTTTAGCAATAGATGATACATAATCAAATTACAATAAGTAATGACGTACTCAATTTACACTTCCATGTCAAATTAGGCATATCATACTATCAAGCTCCTTAGTCAAGGGTAGCTAAACCTATCATGAGGAACTAACAAGCAATCTCATATAATCAATTTAATTGCAATTCAAACATCAATGCTTCTCCCACATTTGCATAGTTAACCCAAAAGGTCGAGCTTCACCCAACCCCTAGCAAGAAGACTACTCACAACTCATGTTTATCAACATGCAATCAAGAATTAGGGTTCTAAATACTTCAATAATTGGGGAAAAGTGGTTAACAATTGAAATAACTATCATCCAATAACAAATTACCAAGAACTAGGAAGATTTAAATAACATGCAAATACCAAATAAAATCTGAAATTAAAAGGAAGAAGGTTGGAGAAATTACTAATTGAAGCTTCAAATGTTGAATACAAATTGCCAAACTTTGAGAATAATTCTTGAATTTCACTAATACAATGATTTGATTTGATGAAAACTAAGCTAAATTAATCCTAAGGAATGTTTCAAACTAAGAGAGGTTTTTGAAAACTAGGCTACTGTCCCCCCTTTTTCTAAATGAGCTAAAGGGGAAGTATTTATACTCCCCGAAACACATAGGGAAATCCGTCAAAAGAAAACGGATTCCCAGCAAGGAGCGCCCGCTCCACAATGAGGAGCGCCTGCTCCTAAGCTGGGAGCGCCCGCTCCTTTCGGCTGCACGCCCTCTCCAGAATGCTTCAATGAAGGATCAGATTTGAAAGTGTCAGGGAGGAGCGCCCGCTCCTCACATGATGCACGCCCGCTCCCCTGTTCCAGCAGCATGGGCAGATTCAATCTTCAAAGGGAGTAGCGCCCGCTCCATGAGAGGTGCACGCCCGCTCCTAACAGCACCTGAACTTGGGCAGAATGTGGCTAGAGTCGAGGAGCGCCCGCTCCATGAGAGGTGCACGCCCGCTCCTAACAGCACCTGAACTTGGGCAGAATGTGGCTAGAGTCGAGGAGCGCCCGCTCCATGAGAGGGGCACGCCCGCTCCCTTGGAGCGCCCTCTCCAATCTTCAATCCTCTTGTCTTAAACACGATTCATGCACTGAAAGCCTGCCTAATTGAGCTCATAGACCTGCAAAACATGGACAAACACAAACCAAGAGGGGGGGAAAGCCGAGAAAAAACATTTTCATTCAAAATTGGGTTAGAAAGAGGGGAAATGATCGCAAAATCGGGTTTAAATTTACACAATAAGTGGTCAAATAAACCACTTATCAAATCCCCCCAAGCTAGCCAAATGCTTGTCCTCAAGCAATTCACATTGCCCAAAAACAAACCCAAAGATCAATTTGCTCAAAGAAAAGCACATGCATAGATATGAGAATCCTTAAGCAATAAAACTCGAGCATGAGGTATATGCCTAAGATCAACCACGGTCATGACTAGCCGAGGCCTAGCTAACCTTCCCGAATGTACTCAACTTTGGTCCATTCAACCAATCTTACCGCGTCCCCAACACAAAGTTCAAATTCCCCCTAATGGTAATGTCTCATGACTCCTCGAAGGAGCCGAAAGAAAAATAGACCCAAGAAGGTTTAGAGCACTCGACATCTCAATGATAAATACCCTCTCCATATGCTTGTGAACCAACTCCCTCCACCGTCTATGGCTTCAACTATTCTACTAACATTACAAGACTCAAGGAATACGGCACAAAGTTAAGGCATAGAGAAAACTAGAAGTGCTTTGCAATTAAAGTCAAGCTAAGATATATAGCACTAAGAGCAAACCTAAAGAGGTTTCTAACTTTGACCCAAAATACAAACTATGAATAAACTTGAAACAAAAACGCACCCCCAAGCTTGTTTCATCGCTAGGGTGGTGGCTATTCATTACTTTTTTTTTTTTTTTTTTTTTTTCAAACTTGGGTATTTACATCACAAACTATTATTTATAACAACTTAAAGATTGAACTAAGGAAACAAGAATGACATGCCTTAACTTTGTGCGAATGAACAATACATAACAACTTCATATTACTAAGAGTAGTTTAGGCCGCGATCTTGGGAGTCAGGACTCAAGTTCTCGATCTAGGTACTAAATCAAAGAGGATCCTTGCCACTCATTCAAATGTAGTAGGCTTGAAAAAATAATATTACACCCTCACTTTTGGGAACAATGTGGGATCAATTACTACCTTTCGGGGTTCAAATTCCTTTGATATGGGCGACTCCATCTTACCACAAACCTAGACTTTAAGTTTCGCACATTCGGGAAAGTTATTCTCACACTAGCCTAAACTAACCAATTCTATGTTCCACCAAGGGCATCTAAACCATGCTCGAAATTTTATTACGAAAAGAAAACAAACATCCACCACATACAATTCAATATCATCATTGCAAACCGATCAAAGGCAAACAAAATCCTTTTTAATTTTTTTTTTTTTTTTTTTTGAATAAAGGTTGAAAATGGGGGAAAGAGAAACTAATTAAAGAATTTGGATATTAGGGATTTGGATATTAGGGAATTTGGATGTTAGAGGGGTTAGAGGATAAGAAAAAGAAATTTGGATATTAAGGGAAATCATCATCAAAATTCACCATCAAGCAAGACCAAGAACAATGCCAATCAACCATGATACCAACCAACAATCAAATCAACCAAAGAATGATCATATCAAAGCCATAGATAAGATGCTCCAAATAGCACACACATAAAGAGAAGTGAGACAAAAACATCAATATGCAATTGTTCTAGCCTAGGCATGCCATAAAAACGTGAAAAGGGGTAACAACCAACCTAATATAGGCATGCAAACTAGAACATAATACCTTATGAATCCTACCACAAGTCCCAAAGGCTAGACTAAGCCTTTCATGCCAAACATTCCACATACAATCTCAAATTTCTCCATACATAGCACAAAAGGCATCACAAGAAAACACATTTCCTACCAAAACCGAAAACTACCCTAGACACAAAGACCCCAAGACTTCCCCCAAGCTAGACATTTGATTACCGTTCCCACGATAGATGGACACAATGAGAAACATCTCCCCCCCAATCTAGAACTCGACACCGGCCTCGGTGTTACACATGATGGGAAAAGAAGAGAAGGGAACGGTAAAAACAAATGTCTAAAGGCTACTCCCGATCATCCTCCCTAGGCGGTGATGGCATGTAGTTATAGTTGAGGTCTACATCGCCGGAAAAGGAAGGTTGATCCACGTATGGAGGAAGATCATAGCTGGGGCTACTACGATAGTGACCGTAGTCCGGTGCATTACTAGTGCCCCACCCACCATCATACCCGGGTGGAAACCCGAAGTATCCCCTTAAGGGGTGGTTATCGATTTCCTCGGGAGTCATATTACCACATGTCTCGGGGACGTGGTAATAAGATGGGTCCCCCCTAAAATCACAACCCCCGGGTTGTGTATAATCGTAGGGAGGAAAGGATCGTAGCTCCGAAACGGAGCTACGAGGTCCTTGCCAATAAGAGTAGGTGGGTTGGTTGTTCCAACCCGCAACCGGCCCCTCTTGAACGGGGCGGTTAGGATAGTTGACATAGGGGAGAAAGTCTCCCCTCTCAACTTGGCTTTGATATGTCATTTGAGACACATAACTTTGATATTCATTTTCTTGGAGGATTCTTTGGTTGGAAAGATTTAGGCGGTGAAAAGCCGATTCAAGGTCGAAGGAGGAAGAAGGAGAAGAAGAGGAGCCGCCGAAAAACCTAGGAGCGGTAGAAATACTATGGCGACGAGGTTGAGATGGTTGGTCAGGGATGGGAACATTCGCGGGGAGTGGCTCAAATGGCACTTGCCAAGTGTTCCCCACGGTGTTCATTACCGCCGCATTAGGGAGAAAGCAACGGTGCTTACCCTTGACCAACCAAGAGTATGTGGTGACATTGCCACGGATCTCCACAAGCATTTGCATTGAGGCAAGTCCGGCAAGGTCAAGGACATTGGACCCGTTCACCGGGGTTAATTGCTCAACCCAATTAGTGAAACCCAAAGCCTTGGCAATTATTGTGATCATACCACCACATTTTATCTCCCCTCTAAACTCCGTACTCCTCTTAATCTCAAGGCACCTTTGGATAAACAAGTATCCCATGTTCACATTACCCTCAAGGTCCTCCTCAAATCGGGAAGCTATAAAGAGGCATTTGATCTCCTCTTTTGTTAGCTTCCCGAGATCTTGTTTCGAGAAACAAGCGTATTCCATAATTCTCATGAATATACGGAGTACGGGGTGGACAATGTGGCTAGCGTGGCTAGACCGGGTGGTGAAATTAGGATACTCCGCGATAGTATTCCACCAATTTCGCTCTTCGTAGCTAGAAAGGTAGAAACTATCGGGGTTGTCTATTTGATTATACACGGGCCACTCAAATATTTCATTGAGGCGAGTTAAGGTTAGAGTCTTTTCTTGATTGAAAAGTCTAAACTTAATTTCGCACTCAAGAGGCTCTCCCTCACCATTGATTCGGCGCATGGTTAAGGTTGAAAGGAACTCGAGAGTGATCGATTCGTAGGTTAGCTCCCTCTTCTTGAGGTAGTTTAACCATCTGAAATTATCGGCCACTCGCCGAATTCCTTCATCTATCCCTAAAAGATGGCAAGTTGATTGGTCGTAAAATCTTGTTGGAAGGATTTTTCGTTTTGAAAGCTCGGAGTGATACTTTTTAATTTTTTCGGGGATTCTAATGGGAGGAGGAGCATTGTCTTGGTTTTGAGTTTGGTTTTGGTTTTGGTTTTCGGATATTTGGATGCTGGAAGTCTTTCTTTTCTTTCCTCCCGCACCTCCAAATAATCTTAGCACCATCTTGACAAAATTTGGAAAAAAGAGTAAAAAGGGTTCACTCAAAACTCCTCACACAAGCACTAAAATTCAACAAACACAACCTCCTTAACTTCAAATTCCCCAAATTAAACCAAGGTACCTGCTCACAATTCAATAATAATTCCACACAACCAACCAACAATCTTAACACAACAATTCTCACACAAAAATTCACAAATTCACAAATTATAATTAATTTTTCATGCACAAGCCATTCCCTTACTCCACAGTTATCCACAAAAACCAACAATTTAATTATCAAAGGCAAGAAAATTTGTTTAAATCACCTTATCATGCAACTAATTACACAACAATCATGAAATAAACAAATTGAGAGAAATATTGAAGAAAAACCCTTAGGTTTAAGAGGGAAAGTGAAGTAAGGAAGAAAATTATACCACTTTGAGTATGAAAATACTCTAAAATCCTCCAATTTCCTCAAATTCCTCCTTTACTAGCAAGCTTTCCCCTTTCCCTATTGATTTTCTTCAATTCCCACTTGTGGGCCTTCGAAATTTTTGCCCAAATTTTTGTAAAATTATGGTTTTTGGAGAGAGAATTTGATGTAGATTAAGAATTTGTGAATTTCGGTTAAAGAAAGTTGAGATTTGATAATGAAAATGAAGAGAGAAGTTGGAGAATATGAGGTTTTTAGAGAGGGAAGTAGATGGGAAGGAGGAGAGAGAGTATGAATGTTTGAATGAGTGGTGAGAAATGATGGGTAAAGTGATTAAAAGAGAGATAAGTTCCTCTTTTTTTTTTACCCGGACAGGTAGGAGCGGGCGTGCAGAAGGGTAGGAGCGCCCGCTCCTAACTGAGAAAGAGTTTATGCCCGTTTTAAAACCATTTTGGAGCGGGCGTGCAGAGATGTTGGAGCGCCCGCTCCAAGCCGTAGTTGAGAAACTGACTTTCTGACCCAGCAAGGAGCGGGCGTGCAGTTGAGTTGGAGCGCCCGCTCCTTAAATCAATTTTGGCTACGACATTTGACAGGAGCGGGCGTGCAATGATAGTGGAGCGCCCGCTCTAATGCTATGATTGAAACCTGTTTGCTAACCCAGACAGGAGCGGGCGTGCAGTTGAGTTGGAGCGCCCGCTCCTACCAGTCTTGAAGCCTACTGTTTTGTACATTGAGCTTGGAGCGGGCTTGCAGTTGTGTTGGAGCGCCCGCTCCTAGCTGTTGACAGCTTCCTGTTTTGTTTTCTTCGGCTCTTTTTGCTTCAAGTACCTATATCAAAACCACAAGAACAAAATTCAACAATTTTGGCCAAAATCAGATATTCCCAACACTCATATTCTTTTCTTCTCTCATTCATTGTTTTATTTTTCACTCCTTTTATTTTCTTGACTCTCTCTTCTCTCTCTTTTTTTTCTTTTTTTTTTACTCGGGTTGCCTCCCGGAAGCGCTTCTTTAACGTCAATAGCTTGACGACCTCCACACTCAGTAGGTAAGGTTACATTGAGTTGATTCTAAAACACCCACATGAGCACCCTCGTAGTAAAGCTTGAGGCGATGCCCATTCACCTTGAAAGATCTCTTGCCGTCCATATCCCAAACTTCCACGGCTCCATGAGGAAACACTTCCTTGACAACAAAAGGTCCACTCCACCTTGATAAAAGTTTCCCGGGAAACAATTTCATCCTAGAATTGTAGAGGAGTACCTTATCGCCTTTTAGAAATGCTTTCTTTTCAATGTTCCGGTCGTGGCAATCCTTAGTGCGATTCTTATAGTTGCTAGCACACTCATAGGCTTCCAACCTTAGCTCTTCAAGCTCATGCAAATCAAGCCATCTTTGCTCTCCCGCGCTAGCCAAGTCGAAATTAATCTTCTTGATCGCCCATTGGGTCCGGTGCTCAAGCTCCACCGGTAGATGACAAGATTTTCCATACACTAGACGATATGGAGTTGTGCCTATTGGGGTCTTGTACGCCGTTCTATATGCCCATAGAGCGTCATCAAGCTTTTCTGACCAATCCTTCCTGTTCTTAGCAACCGTCTTCTCGAGGATTAGCTTTATTTGACGGTTAGACACTTCCGCTTGTCCACTTGTTTGTGGATGATAGGTAAGGCCGAATCTTTGGTGGACCCCGTGCTTTCTTAGCATCTTTTGAAAAGCACTATGAACAAAATGTGAACCATTGTCACTCACCACCGCCCTTGGAATACCGAATCTTGGAAATATGACTTTTTTGAACATCTTCATGACAACCTTGTGGTCATTAGTTGGGGAGGCAATGGCTTCCACCCATTTTGATACATAGTCGACCGCCACAAGGATGTATTGATTCCCATGAGAATTTGGGAATGGCCCCATGAAATCCATACCCCATACATCAAATACCTCAAGCTCAAGAATCGGTTGTTGGGGCATCTCATTGCGTTTGGATATGTTGCCGGTTCGTTGACACCGGTCACAAGTCTTCACAAATCCCCAAGCGTCCTTGAAGATGTGAGGCCACCACAAACCGCTATGCAAGATTTTCAATGCAGTTTTGTTGGCTCCCATATGCCCTCCACATGGATCGGAATGGCACATCTTGAGCACTCCTTGCACTTGTTCATCCGGGACACACCTACGGAGCAAACCGTCTACTCCTCGTTTGTAGAGAATGGGATCATCCCATACATATGTCTTGCTTCCCTTTTTAGCTTCTTCCTTTGATTCTTGGAGAAATCGGGTGGGCATTCTCCACAAGCCAAGTAGTTTACCAAGTCGGCGAACCAAGGAAGCTCATTTTCATTCAAGATGTAAAGCATATCATCTCTCAATTCATCACATATAGGGATTTCATCATCACTAGCTTGCACATTCTCTAGTCGGGAAAGATGGTCCGCAACCACATTCTCGGCCCCCTTTTTATCACGGATTTCAACATCAAATTGTTGGAGAGATAGGACCCACCGAAGAAGACGTGGCTTGGATTCTTTCTTTGCAATAAGGTACCTAATGGCTGCGTGATCGGTATAAACAATAGTTTTGGAACCAATGAGGTAGTTCCAAAACTTCTCAAAAGCATGAACCACGGCAAGAAACTCTTTCTCCGTTGTGGTGTAGTTCCGTTGAGCTTCATTCAAAGTCTTAGACATGTAGTAAATCACGTGAAGCCTCTTCTCTATCCTTTGCCCCAATACTCCTCCAATCGCAACATCACTTGCATCGCACATAAGTTCAAATGGCAAATCCCATCTTGGCCCTTGCACAATTGGAGTTGAGATTAAAGCCTCCTTTAATTTGTTGAAAGCTTGGAGACACTCTTCATCAAAAATAAAGATGACATCTTTTTGAAGAAGAGCATTTAGGGGTCTAGCAATTTGTGAGAAATCCTTGATGAATCTCCTATAGAACCCGGCATGCCCCAAAAATGACCTTACTCCTCTCACATTGATTGGTGGCGGAAGCTTTTCTATCACTTCAACCTTGGCCTTGTCAACCTCAATCCCTTTGCTTGAAATCTTATGACCAAGGACAATTCCCTCTTCCACCATAAAGTGGCATTTCTCCTAATTCAAAACCAAATTGACCTTCTCACATCTTGTCAAGCACTTGCCCAAGTTGGACAAACAATCCTCGAACGAAAGGCCCCCTACCGAGAAATCATCCATGAAAACTTCCATTTCGGCTTCAAGCATGTCCCCAAAAATACTCATCATGCATCTTTGGAAGGTTGCCGGTGCGTTGCAAAGCCCGAAGGGCATCCTCCTGTATGCAAAGGTTCCATAGGGACAAGTAAAAGTTGTTTTCTCTTGGTCATCCGGGTTTATAGGGATTTGAAAGAAACCCGAATAACCATCAAGAAAGCAATAATACTTGTGCTTGGTTAGTCTTTCAAGCATTTGGTCGATAAAAGGGAGAGGAAAATGATCCTTGTTGGTGGATGCATTTAGACGTCTATAGTCTATGCACATCCTCCAACCGGTCACCGTTCTAGTTGAAATGAGATTACCATTCTCATTTTCAACTACGGTCATTCCTCCCTTTTTAGGGACCACATGAACGGGGGAAACCCATCTAGAACTCGAAATGGGGAAGATGATGCCGGCATCAAGGAGTTTGGTGATTTCTTTCTTCACCACCTCCCCCATTTGAGGATTGAGTTTCCTTTGCCTCTCAATGGAAGGCTTAGCACCCTCCTCAAGTGTTATGTGGTGCATACATAAAGCGGGGCTAATACCTTTGAGGTTATCTATGGTATAGCCTAAAGCACCTTGGTGATCTCTCAAAACACCACATAACATTTGAGTTTGGCACTCGTTCAAAGAAGAATTCACAATAACCGGAAAAGTTGAATTGGAGCCCAAAAACTCATACCTTAGGTGTGATGGTAGAGGTTTCAACTCTACCATTGGAACACCCTTACCTTCTCTTGAGGTAGCTACTTCTAATGCATCATGTGTTGTGATTCCCATGCACACTTACTCATTGCTTGGTTCCGTACTTCCTTCAAGCATCTCTTCATACAATGCCATCTCTTTGCTTTGGTCACCTATCTTTTCCTTGTTCAAAAGGACATTCTCAAGGGCATCGTTAGTAGTGAGCAAGTGCTCATGCATAGAAGTTACAATAGAATCAATAGTATCAATCATCATGCAATTATCAAGACTAGAGCTTGGATATTTCATGCTCTCATTCAAATCAAATTCTATCACCTCATCTCCTACTTTTAGTGAAATTTTAGCACTTTGAACATCTATTAAAGCACCCGAAGTAGCAAGAAAAGGTCTTCCTAGAATTATTGGAATGTTAACATCTTCATCCATCTCTAACACAACAAAATCCACCGGGATTACAAACTTCCCCACCCTTAGAGGAACATCCTCTACCTTACCCTTTGGGAATTTAATAGAGCGATCGGCCAATTGTAGGGTGATGTTGGTGGGTTGAAGTTCCCCTATCCCAAGTCTTTGGTATACCGAGTATGGCATTAGGCTAACACTAGCCCCTAGGTCACACAAAGCATTATCAATTTGCATCTTGTATATTGCACATGGGATAGAAAAGTTACCGGGGTCTTTTAATTTGGGTGGCATCTTGTTCATGATAATTGCACTACAATTCTTGGTGAGACTCACTGTTTCAACCAATTCACACTTTCTCCTTCCACTCAAAATATCTTTCAAAAACCTAGCATAGTTAGGCATTTTCTTAATAGCATTGGTAAAAGGAATTGAAAGGTGAATTTGTTTCAATGTTTCAAGAAATTTTCCAAATTGCACATCTAATTTGTTATTGGATGATAGTTATTGCAATTGTTTTTGCAATTGTTTTGTTTCTCTCTCTTTTTCTCTTCTCTCTTCACTCTCTTTTTCAAAATCTTTCTCTTTCTCAAATTCTTTTTCTTTCTCACATTCTTTCTCCTTTTCATTCTCATGGTTTTGCTCTCTCTCTTGTTTAAAATCACTTTTAAAGGGAGGCTCACTCATGTTCATTCTCTCATTGCCTTTTTTAGGAACACTTTCTTCCAAAACTTTACCACTCCTTGTTGATATAACATTTACAGGCCTCTTAGGATCTAGTCCTTGGGGTGGTAGTTTAGAAGTGCTAGTCCCTTCCTTCAAAGCATTGGCCGATTGTGAAATTTGTGTCTCTAGCATTTTATTATGGGTCATCACTTCACTAAATTTCTTTTCACTTGAGGCCATGAAAGAATTGAACATTTTAGTTTGATTTTCCATCATTTCCTCCAAGCTAGACCTACTATGTGGTGCTTGTGCATAGTGGTTGTCTTGGGAAGCCCTATTACCTCTAACATTCGAATTGGACGCATTTTGATTTGAAGAACCTCTATTATTATTGTTGTTCCAATTGTTCCGATTATTAAAGTTTCCTCCTTGGTGAAATTGCCCTTGATTCCCATAGTTTCCTTGATTATTATGATTATGGTTACCATAACCACCTTGTTGGTTGTAGTTACCTTGGGGATTTTGGTCCCTTTGGTTCCTATTTCCCCATTGATTTTGATTATGGTAATCGTAATCATTTCCTCTTTGGTTATAGGAATTCCCCCCTTGTTCTCTTCTATTTGGTGGTAAGTATCTTTCATTATCATTCCTATGTCTATTATCATAAGACAAGGCATTGACTTGTTCATTTTCATTTTCATTACCATCTTCGTATTGGGGTTGGGGTTGGAAATCATAATTACAAGAAGAGGTATCATGGTCATAAGACCCACAATTTTCACAAAACAAACATCCATGAGGCATGTTATTAGAAGTAGAGGGAGAAGAGTTAGAATTCATACCTCTCCCCTTAGATTGGGAGGGATGCTCTTGTGTTGAACTAGAGGTCTCTAGTTTTGCCTTAATGGACGTCATCTCCTTTCCAAGGTTGGCGATTTGGGAGGTCAAATTGTTGATGGCATTAAGGTGATCAACGGAGTAAACCGCATTTCCTCCCTTGTTTAGAGAATCTCTCTCTCCTTCTTGCCAATCCATGTGGTGCCTCACCACATCCTCAATTATCTCTATGACTTGCTCCTCCGTCTTGTTCATAATCGGGCCACCCGCTCCTGCATCCAAGCTAGTCTTTCCTTGTGGGCTCAAGCCCCCATAGAAAATTTGAAGCACTTGATATGACGGAATGCCATGATGAGGGCACTCCCTTTGATATTCCTTGTATCGTTCCCATGCTTCATAAATGGTTTCACTAGCTTTTTGACAGAAACCTTGGATCAAAGCTCTTGCCTCGGCCGTCTTCTTTTGGGAATAGAATCTTCCTAAGAAAGCCGTGGTGACCTCGTCCCAAGTTCTCAAGGAGTTAGGCCTCACCTCCTTCTCAAGCCATTCAAGAGCCCTTCCTATCAAAGAAAAAGGAAACAACTTTAGTCTCACAAACTCTTGAGTTACCCCATTTACCTTGATCGTGTTGCAATATTTTTCGAACTCGTTCAAGTGTGCAAGAGGGCTCTCATGTTTTGCTCCACTATATTGCCTCCTTTCAATCAAATTAATCATTGCGGGCCGAATCTCGAAGTCATTGGCTTGAGTAACGGGTGGAGCAATGCCGCTTGAAGCTCTATAAGCTCCCGGAGTTCCCAACTCCTTTAAAGGTCTTTGAGGTGGTGGTTCGTCACCCATTTGATCTCGATCCTCCTCGAAATTGGTCTCTCTAGCTGGGGGAGTAGTAAACGGCCTAGAACCGGCTCTTTTTCTCCTTCTATAAGTTTGCTCAATCTCGGGATCGTAAGGTACCAAGATCCTGTTATGAGTTCTGCGCATACACTCTCAACAAACGCAATTAGTACCAAGGCTACAAGTGTAGCCAAAAAGAAACAATCTTTTTGAAATTTTTTTATGGTGAACTAGACTCAAGTAATCAATTAGCTATCAACAACACCGTTCCCCGGCAACGGCGCCATTTTGATGGGCGTTGGAACGGTCGTACATTCCACACTCAATCAAACACATTTATTAACAAACACCTTACAAACCAAGCATAATGACAAGTAAGAGTTCGGTCCACAAGGAACGGGATATGATTGCCAAAGATCTTTACACTTAAGCTAACTCGAAGTCAATTGGTGAATTGGGGTTCGTCTAGAAGACAAACAAACTATGGTTCTAAATCAAAGAATTAAAGATACTAGGGAATGAGATCCACTCAACCAAGGCAAATAGGCAAACGGGGAGTAAAATAGACAAGATATAGCAAGGACTATATGTAAAATCAACCTCATGCAATTAGAAAACAACTCACACTACTAAACTTAGATTCCTCATTAGTTTAGAAATAGATGATACATAATCAAATTACAATAAGTAATGACGTACTCAATTTACACTTCCATGTCAAATTAGGCATATCATACTATCAAGCTCCTTAGTCAAGGGTAGTTAAACCTATCATGAGGAACTAACAAGCAATCTCATATAATCAATTTAATTGCAATTCAAACATCAATGCTTCTCCCACATTTGCATAGTTAACCCAAAAGGTCGAGCTTCACCCAACCCCTAGCAAGAAGACTACTCACAACTCATGTTTATCAACATGCAATCAAGAATTAGGGTTCTAAATACTTCAATAATTGGGGAAAAGTGGTTAACAATTGAAATAACTATCATCCAATAACAAATTACCAAGAACTAGGAAGATTTAAATAACATGCAAATACCAAATAAAATATGAAATTAAAAGGAAGAAGGTTGGAGAAATTACTAATTGAAGCTTCAAATGTTGAATACAAATTGCCAAACTTTGAGAATAATTCTTGAATTTCACTAATACAATGATTTGATTTGATGAAAACTAAGCTAAATTAATCCTAAGGAATGTTTCAAACTAAGGGAGGTTTTTGAAAACTAGGCTACTGTCCCCCCTTTTTCTAAATGAGCTAAAGGGGAAGTATTTATACTCCCCGAAACACATAGGGAAATCCGTCAAACAAAAACGGATTCCCAGCGAGGAGTGCCCGCTCCACAATGAGGAGCGCCCGCTCCTAAGTTGGGAGCGCCCGCTCCTTTCGGCTGCACGCCCTCTCCAGAATGCTTCAATGAAGGATCAGATTTGAAAGTGTCAGGGAGGAGCGCCCGCTCCTCACATGATGCACGCCCGCTCCCCTGTTCCAGCAGCATGGGCAGATTCAATCTTCAAAGGGAGTAGCGCCCGCTCCATGAGAGGTGCACGCCCGCTCCTAACAGCACCTGAACTTGGGCAGAATGTGGCTAGAGTCGAGGAGCGCCCGCTCCATGAGAGGTGCACGCCCGCTCCTAACAGCACCTGAACTTGGGCAGAATGTGGCTAGAGTCGAGGAGCGCCCGCTCCATGAGAGGGGCACGCCGCTCCCCTGGAGCGCCCTCTCCAATCTTCAATCCTCTTGTCTTAAACACGATTCATGCACTGAAAGCCTGCCTAATTGAGCTCATAGACCTGAAAAACATGGACAAACACAAACCAAGAGGGGGGGAAAGCCAAGAAAAAACATTTTCATTCAAAATTGGGTTAGAAAGAGGGGAAATGATCGCAAAATCGGGTTTAAATTTACACAATAAGTGGTCAAATAAACCACTTATCACCTGGTGCGAGGTACGAACCTCCATTGAAGAGCTAGCTGTGCGAACTTGCTCCCCTCCTTCTGCGTTTTCCCTCCTCCTTCCTCATTCCTTCAATTCTTGGTGTCTTCAATTCCCACGCAATCCCTCTTCTCTTCTCCCTCCATCTCCATTGAAGGGCTGTGCGAGCTTTCTCACCTCCATTGAAGCAGCTTCAAGGTAAGTAGCTAGCAAATTAGGTCTTTGTGTGTATTTTATTTGGCTTTCTTGTTTTTTGAATTACTATGCTGATTTGAGCTTGCATTGTGATATTCAATAATGTTTTGGGTTATTCTTTGTTGGCTTTTGCATAGATTGTTACCACCAAGGTTGAATTTACAATTAATTAAGTTAAAGTAAGTTTAGGTTAGTTTAGATAACTGAAGAATTATAGGTTAGTTTAGATAAGTGAAGAATTATAGTTTAGTTTAGGCTAATTTACAATTAATTATAGTCCTTTATTAGTTCAATTAATGGATGTATACATACTTACTAACTTTTAATGTGTTTTTTGTCTTTGCGTTTTTATAGGTTCATATGTGAATTGAAGTTCAAGCTAGTTAAGTTTGAAGAATACACATTAATTAAGCTCAAGTGGGAAGTTAGAAAGAATACATCCATTGTGTTGGTATGAATTATAAACTTCTCTAAGCTATAAATATTTCTTTCTCTCTATTATTGTTTTAATATAAGTTTTTTCATGCTAGATATTAGATTTGTGTATTATATAATGACAAACTAAATACAACAATAAATATATGAAATGTTTGCATTGCATCATCATGTGCCTAGATACCCGTTCAAGGCTTTCTCATTAGAAGAAAGTCTTGAATAGTCCCCGGTTGGGACTGTTCTTGAACGTTTACTCTCACTTAGGTGGTGAATGTATGTCTTTTTTTTCGATTTTAAGGAACATCTTGGCTTACCATTTCCTCGATCACCATGTTCTCTAGGTACATATGTGGGTAAGTAATTACCTACGTCGTGTACTTGGAGAACTGGGGGGAAATGCTGCCGGATTTTCCTTAAAATTGGAAAGTTGACATACATTCACTAGTGAGAGTAAACGTTCCAGGATGGGTTAGATTGGAGTGATAAGGACCCTTTGGAAGCATATATTCATTTGTGTATGTATATGAAAGTTATATGCATGGTGTGTGTTTGAATTTGATTTATATATATAGTAGATGTAGCAATTATA
This sequence comes from Chenopodium quinoa, assembly GCF_001683475.1. NCBI lineage: Eukaryota > Viridiplantae > Streptophyta > Magnoliopsida > Caryophyllales > Amaranthaceae > Chenopodium > Chenopodium quinoa. The sequence goes on from NW_018744895.1 coordinate 2,981,302, forward strand.
CATTATCATTCGTAATATATTGCCATGTTTAGAGACAATTTACTTAATGGAGAAGGATCGTGGATGGATGTATGGTAGGCGTGATATTTTGGAATTCTTTAATGGGGTTCAAGAGTTCTGCGAGACGGCTTCATCTTATCAGCGCAGAATGGGTTTCGAGTGCCTCTATTGTCCTTGTGTTGATTGTAATAATGTGAAGGTGGTCAATAGTGTTGATATCATTAGAGATCATGTAGTTTGTCGTGGGTTTAGGGTTAAATATCATGTGTGGATTTGGCATGGTGAAGAAGGAGAGTACAGTGGGGATGTTATTGGGTATGATGTGCAAGATTATAGAAGCAATGATATCCTTGTGGACGAGGAATACAAGAATGATGAACATATTGATGATGATGGTGCTGAGGAGGGATTTGAGGATGATCATGTGGATGAGGTTGAGGATGAAGGTGTGGATGATATGATGCGTGGTTTTGAAGGTGACGTGTTTGAGTCATTATCGGAGGCTTCTAAAAAGCCTTTGTATCCTGGGTGCAAAAAATACTCCAAACTATCAGCCGTGCTTACTCTTTTTAACATTAAGTCGAAGCATGGGTGGACGGACAGTAGTTTTACTTCCTTGTTGAGCGTGTTAAGTGAGATGTTGCCCGATAGGAATGAAATTCCTAAGTCTTACTATTACTCTAAGAAGCTCATGTGTCCATTTGGTTTGGAGTATAAGAAGATACATGCATGTCCTAATGATTGTATTCTTTACCGAAATGAATATGAACAATTGGAGGAGTGTCCAAGATGCAAGAAGTCGCGCTACAAGCGCAAGAGTTGCAATGCTGGTACGAAGGGACCTCCTGCTAAGGTGTTGTGGTATCTTCCCATAATTCCAAGGTTAAAGCGTCTGTTCTCTTTACCAAAAGACGCTAAAAACTTGAGGTGGCATGCAGAGGGAAGAAAGAAAAACAGAATGCTGAAGCACCCAGCCGACTCCCCGCAATGGAAGAACCTTGATATGAAGTTTGGGGAATTTGGTGATGAAGTCAGAAATTTAAGGATTGGTTTGTGCACGGACGGGATGAATCCATTTGGCACTCTTAGTACCCAACACAGCACATGGCCGGTACTTTTAGCGATCTACAATTTGCCTCCTTGGCTGTGCATGAAACGGAAATATGTAATGCTTTCACTCTTGATATCGGGGCCAAGGCAACCTGGAAACGACATTGATGTGTATCTTGCGCCATTGGTTGATGATTTGAGAAAGATGTGGGACGAAGGGGTTTCTGTGTTTGATGCTCATAAGAATGAGATGTTCACATTGCGTGCAGCTCTTATGTGGACCGTTAATGATTTTCCTGCATATGGCAACTTGTCTGGGTATAAGAATAAAGGGAAGAAGGCATGTCCCATTTGTATAGATGATACGCCAAGTAGATGCCTTGATCATTCTTTCAAACAGGTGTATTTGAGGACAAGAAGGTTGCTCCGGCGCGATCACCCGTACCGTCGGCAGAAAAAGGCTTTCGATGGGACGGTGGAGGAGGGGACTGCTCCTAGGCCACTGACTGGTGAGGAGGTTTACGCTCGGGTCAAGGGTGTACGAACAGTATTTGAGAAATATGAAAAAGCGGCGGAATCAGTTGCTCTCTTTAAAAAGAATCAATCTTTTGGTTGCTCCCGTACGGGAAAGAACATGACGTTAGGCACTGTCTTGATGTAATGCATATAGAGAAGAATGTGTGTGACGCTCTTGTGGGAACGCTGATGAATATTCAAAACAAGACAAAGGACGGAAAGGGTGCACGTTTAGATTTGGAAAAGATGGGGGTGCGTCTAGAATTGTGGGTTAAGCAAAGGGTTAGTAAGGGAAAGGAACAGGAAAAGGAAGAAGAAATGGGTTCGAAAAAGGGAAAGGGGAAGAGCAAGGGAAAGGGAAAGGCCGCGGATGCGTCGAAGAAGAAAAGTGAGGGAAAAGCCAAAGAGGGGAAGGCCTATTTACCTCCGGCTTGCTACACATTGTCAAGGGTAGAAAAACGGAGGTTTTGTGAATGTTTGTATGGAATTAAGGTTACATCAGGGTACCCATCTAACATGAAAAGATTTGTATCCTTAAATGGAGAATTGAAGCTGACAAGTATGAAATCCCATGATTGTCATGTTCTAATGCAAGTTTTTCTACCAATTGCAATACGTGGTATTTTGCCAAAGCACGTGAGGGAAGCTATTACAAGCCTCTGTTCGTTTTTCAATACAATATGTAGCAAAGTTCTTGATCCTTGTACCCTTGATGCTTTACAGGCGGATGTGGTTGTGACTTTGTGCAAATTTGAGATGTACTTCCCGCCCTCGTTTTTCGACATAATGGTGCATTTGATTCTTCGTTTGGTGCGTGAGATTAAGTTGTGCGGTCCAGTGTTCTTGAGGTGGTGCTATCCTTTTGAAAGACACATGGGTATATTGCAAGATAAAGTTAGGAATCGGGCTCACCCGGAAGGAAGTATGATTCTAGGGACCGTGGCCGAGGAGATTGGTAATTTTGTGGCCGACTATATAGCCGTTGCTGAACCTATTGGTATTCCTACTTCTCGACATGAAGGTAGACTTGATGGTCATGGCACAATCGGGTCGAAACGAATGTCACCTGATCGAGAGAAGTTCTTACAAGCACACCTATATGTGTTGCACCATGTTGCAGATGTTCACCCATATTTAGACGAGCACATGGCTAGTTTGCGTGATGAGTTTCCGTCGAAAGGTGACAGGGCACTGATGCAGTTGCACAATAAGAAGTTTGTGAGTTGGTTTCGTGATCGAGTGATGGGTGGAATGGATGAGAGTGTCACAGCTACAGTAAGGTGGCTTGCTTATGGTCCTAGGGATGATGTTCGCTCATTTGAGGGATATGACATAAATGGGTACACATTTTGGACTGAGCGTCAAGATTTGAAATCGTCCTCGACCCAAAACAGTGGTGTAACGGTTGTGGCATCGTCAAGGGAGTTTGCAAGTGCTAAGGATAAATCACCCGTTGATGCAGAGTTGTCATACTACGGTCGAATTCAAGAAATATGGGAGCTTGATTATTGTGACTTCACGATTGCTCTTTTCCGGTGTAAGTGGGTTGATAATATCAGGCGTAACGTCAAATTTGATGACTTTACTCTTGTAGATCTTGGCAACCTGAATGATAGTGCGGAACCGTTCATCCTTGCATCTCAAGCTAAGCAGGTGTTTTACGTATTTGACCCTGCCGACTCAAAATGGTCTATTGTGCTAGCCGGCAAAAGAAGAATCCTTGGCGTTGGAGATGTCGAGGATGAGGAAGAATATGATGCCTTTGATGACTCGGCACCTTTCACCGTTCCTAGACCTGCTGTGCCAAATGAGATAGACGACCAAGCCAATTACATGAGATCCGACCACGATGAAGGAATATTAGATTGAGGTACTGTATATTTTCTGTTAGTTTGAATTGCAGGCGTAGAAAGAATAAAAAAATCACATTTTAGGTGAAAATGAATGAAATTGTTGAATTACTTGCCCATTTTTCTTATATTCTTTTAAATGAATAAAGTAACTTGCATCACCATTTTCAGAGTTTATTTGTATTATAATTCAGCAATTTATATATGATTATAAGTTTACCTTACAATTCAGCAGCTAATAACGTGTTATGTTTGTAATGACAGGTTTAAACAACTAATGGCGGACGATCGATTCCGTGTTCGAGTTGAGGATGTTGAATCTAACTCAGATGATTCAATTAATGATGGGGACCAGCCGTATAATGTGAACAAGGAAACTGATTTGGGTGAGCCAGAAGATCAGGCGCAAGATGTATTGGAGAGAATGATAGATGACTTTGAAATTGCAACTGAGCAAGCGCCTCCAATCGATAATGCCATTGTGGAGCCATTTCGTGAGGATCAAAGTAGAGCGGGGGTGCAGGCACCAGCGAAGAAAAAGCAGAGGGGTCCGACGACAGCTTTCAAGAAACCTGTTGGTCCTATGGTCTTGGAGTATGACAGGGTAGGGCAACCCTCAGGTAAATGGCGTCGTCAGTATGCTGGTCAAGTTTTGATATGCTGAGTTACGTGGGTACGGTTCTAATTAATGTTTAACTATCAATACACTATTGCAGATTGATACTCCTTCACATGCAAACTCAAGGGGGCTTGATACTCCGACACCTCATCACTTTCCTATTCTACAGGTGATTTTGTGCTTACTTGTTTGGATAATGATATTTGTTTATGGATTGTGTTGTGAAATGGTTAAGTTGGCTGTGAAATGGTGTTTCTTCGCTGTGTTGAGTAGTTTGTGTTGCTTTAATTTGTTGATGTGATGTGTTGTTGTTGTCTGCTTCTCCTTCTCCTCCTCCTTCTCTTTCTTCCCCTTCTCCTTCTCCTCCTCCTCCTCCTCCTCCTCCTCCTTCTCTTTCTTCTCCTTCTCCTCCTCCTCCTCCTCCTCCTTCTTCTCCTTCTCCTCTACAATTCATTATCACTTAGTTATAGGTGACTAATGCTTGAGATTACAAGAAAAGAGCAAGTAAGTGGTTTTGGGACGCAATTTCAAGCAAAATGGCTCAAGTAAGGCCATTTTGGCTACTAGGATGCCTATTTTCTATATTTCTTGTCTATTGAACTCATAAATAGTTAAAACATGTCATTATCACTTAGTTATAGGTGACTAATGCTTGAGATTACAAGAAAAGAGCAAGTAAGTGGTTTTGGGACGCAATTTCAAGCAAAATGGCTCAAGTAAGGCCATTTTGGCTACTAGGATGCCTATTTTCTATATTTCTTGTCTATTGAACTCATAACTAGTAAAACATGTCATTATCACTTAGTTATAGGTGACTAATGCTTGAGATTACAAGAAAAGAGCAAGTAAGAGGTTATGGGACGCAATTTCAACCAAAATGGCTCAAGTAAGGCCATTTTGGCTACTAGGATGCCTATTTTCTACTATTCATGTCTATTGAACTCATAACTAGTTAAAAAATGTCATTATCACTTTTTTTATAGGTGACTAATGCTTGAGATTACAAGAAAAGAGCAAGTAAGTGGTTTTGGGACGCAATTTCAAGCAAAATGGCTCAAGTAAGGCCATTTTGGCTACTAGGATGCCTATTTTCTATATTTCTTGTCTATTGAACTCATAACTAGTTAAAACATGTCATTATCACTTAGTTATAGGTGACTAATGCTTGAGATTACAAGATAAGAGCAAGTAAGTGGTTTTGGGACGCAATTTCAACCAAAATGGCTCAAGTAAGGCCATTTTGGCTACTAGGATGCCTATTTTCTACAATTCTTGTCTATTGAACTCATAACTAGTAAAACATGTCATTATCACTTAGTAATAGGTGACTAATGCTTGAGATTACAAGAAAAGATCAAGTAAGAGGTTATGGGACGCAATTTCAAGCAAAATGGCTCAAGTAAGGCCATTTTGGCTACTAGGATGCCTATTTTCTATATTTCTTGTCTATTGAACTCATAACTAGTAAAACATGTCATTATCACTTAGTTATAGGTGACTAATGCTTGAGATTACAAGTAAAGAGCAAGTAAGAGGTTATGGGACGCAATTTCAACCAAAATGGCTCAAGTAAGGCCATTTTGGCTACTAGGATGCCTATTTTCTATATTTCTTGTCTATTGAACTCATAACTAGTTAAAACATGTCATTATCACTTAGTTATAGGTGACTAATGCTTGAGATTACAAGAAAAGAGCAAGTAAGAGGTTATGGGACGCAATTTCAAGCAAAATGGCTCAAGTAAGGCCATTTTGGCTACTAGGATGCCTATTTTCTACTATTCATGTCTATTGAACTCATAACTAGTTAAAAAATGTCATTATCACTTTTTTATAGGTGACTAATGCTTGAGATTACAAGAAAAGAGCAAGTAAGTGGTTTTGGGACGCAATTTCAAGCAAAATGGCTCAAGTAAGGCCATTTTGGCTACTAGGATGCCTATTTTCTATATATCTTGTCTATTGAACTCATAACTAGTTAAAACATGTCATTATCACTTAGTTATAGGTGACTAATGCTTGAGATTACAAGATAAGAGCAAGTAAGTGGTTTTGGGACGCAATTTCAACCAAAATGGCTCAAGTAAGGCCATTTTGGCTACTAGGATGCCTATTTTCTATATTTCTTGTCTATTGAACTCATAACTAGTAAAACATGTCATTATCACTTAGTAATAGGTGACTAATGCTTGAGATTACAAGAAAAGAGCAAGTAAGAGGTTATGGGACGCAATTTCAACCAAAATGGCTCAAGTAAGGCCATTTTGGCTACTAGGATGCCTATTTTCTACAATTCATGTCTATTGAACTCATAACTAGTTAAAACATGTCATTATCACTTTTTTATAGGTGACTAATGCTTGAGATTACAAGAAATGAGCAATTAATTGGTTTTGGGACGCAATTTCAAGCAAAATGGCTCAAGTAAGGCCATTTTGGCTACTAGGATGCCTATTTTCTATATTTCTTGTCTATTGAACTCATAACTAGTTAAAACATGTCATTATCACTTAGTTATAGGTGACTAATGCTTGAGATTACAAGAGAAGAGCAAGTAAGAGGTTATGGGACGCAATTTCAACCAAAATGGCTCAAGTAAGGCCATTTTGGCTACTAGGATGCCTATTTTCTACAATTCATGTCTATTGAACTCATAACTAGTTAAAACATGTCATTATCACTTAGTTATAGGTGACTAATGCTTGATATTACAAGAAAAGAGCAAGTAAGAGGTTATGGGACGCAATTTCAACCAAAATGGCTCAAGTAAGGCCATTTTGGCTACTAGGATGCCTATTTTCTACAATTCATGTCTATTGAACTCATAACTAGTTAAAACATGTCATTATCACTTAGTTATAGGTGACTAATGCTTGAGATTACAAGAAAAGAGCAAGTAAGTGGTTTTGGGACGCATTTTCAACCAAAATGGCATACCTCTTCAAGCTGACGTGTGTCTGTACAATGACTCATCACTATGTCATACATGAATCTCATCACGTATAGGCCACAGTCAACTCCGTTTTTTTGTTGTGCGCACTAGCATGAGGAACAAAGCACATGAATCAAAATGCATAGCAAATAAGCAACATCTTAAGCATTGTAAAGTAAGAAAATCACAACATCATGGGTGAATTACCTTGGGTGCTTTCCATGTAGGACCTCGAGGAGATCGAGGATTTATCTTCTTCATGGTACTACAAAAAATCAAAGTAATAAGTTCAAATTTGACTAGTATAATCAATACATATGAGTTAAGATATGAAAAATGAATAATCAGAAGTGAAACAAACTAGATGCTTAGTTTTGCAGTATGGACCTCACGAGGCGCTTTCTTACTTGAGGTAACCGAGCAGAATCAAAGTAGAAGATTGTGTTACTGGAAACACAAATCACAAGTAGGGTCCAATGATAACTACACACGAGACAAACAAATCAATAGTTAGCCTATTACAACAAATAAACTGGGAAAACAAACGAACTTGACTAGCATAATCAAACGTACTCCTCATAGTATGGGACGAATATGAACTTGTCTCCCGCACTCACTGATTGCCTGATACCCCGTTCAGCATAGTACAACACGTCAGCGGAGTTGCCTAAGATTCTAGCAGTGGACATCTGCTCAGGGCACAACCACCCAACTTGACAAGGAGATTCAAGCTCCCATATTTGCTCCTGGAGTGCTCTGCATGCATGATGTCACAACGTTAATCGAAAACCAAACGACAAACACCACTAAACTGAATAATATAAATTGAGTATCAGTTGAATTACCTCATGGATATTTGAATGAGGGAAATGTTAAGCATTGCACCACTTAGAAATTCCTTCACATCTTCTTTGAATAGCCATGCCGTTGCATCATCATCATAGTGGAACATTTCCTTAGGAAGTTGGATTTGGATGGGGTTGTCATTAGGCAACACGCAAACACGGTTGTGTAAATAAGCTAACTCCTGAGATAGCGATTGAAGCACCGTGTCTTCAACTAATGGAGTAGCTTGCGTAGCTGAACCTCGTGAAGGGCTCTTCATCGACGCCTTTCCACTCACCGAGCCATGTTCACTCCTGTTCTTTGGCCCCTCCACCCTCTTCTTTGGCGTTTGGCTTTTCCTTGATGGCTAATAAGATAGATCACACAAATGGTTAGAAAAGATTTCCATCCAACTCTTGGGAAGAAAAGATTAAAGCGTGAAATCTAAATCTTAATTACCTGGTTCTTCAACCGTATCCAAGCAGATGGCCATTGCACAAAACTACCTTTTGCTGCCCAGAGTGTAGTGAACTCATCCTCCTCCACGGGCACAGGTATTAAGATCTCCTCGAACCCGGGAACCACAGAATGGAACCCAACAGAATAATGCTCAGGCAGAAGAGCTCGAAGATGGACCGTGCCTTGTTCGGCCGGTTATGCACTACCATAGGCAACAACTTTCAAAGGTCCGTCATATGATTCCCCCGGGTGAAGAAGTTCACAACGGGTCTCTTCCTGCACCAATTAGGAAGATACTTCATTTAAATATTCATAACTAATCATATTAGGTGTAATGTAGTAGTTAAATCAAGAATTGAGCAAAAAACATGGAAAATGGGCAAGTTAGAACTCATTTAGGCCATTTCGAGCCGAAAACACTCTAAATGAACCTAAAACTTGTGAAATTGCTTTTTTTAGGTTGTTTCAAGCCACAAATATTCATTAATAAGCATATTAGGTGTAATATAGGAGTTAAATCAAGACTTGAGCAAAAAACATGGAAAATGGGCAAGTTAGAACTCATTTAGGCCATTTCGAGCCGAAAACACTCTAAATGAACCTAAAACTTGTGAAATTGCTTTTTTAGGTTGTTTCAAGCCACAAATATTCATAACTAAGCATATTAGGTGTAATATAGGAGTTAAATCAAGAATTGAGCAAAAAACATGGAAAATGGGCAAGTTAGAACTCATTTAGGCCATTTCGAGCCGAAAACACTCTAAATGAACCTAAAACTTGTGAAATTGCTTTTTTTAGGTTGTTTCAATCCAAAAATATTCATAACTAAGCATATTAGGTGTAATATAGGAGTTAAATCAAGACTTGAGCAAAAAAACATGGAAAATGGGCAAGTTAGAACTCATTTAGGCCATTTCGAGCCGAAAACACTCTAAATGAACCTAAAACTTGTGAAATTGCTTTTTTTAGGTTGTTTCAAGCCACAAATATTCATAAATAAGCATATTAGGTGTAATATAGGAGTTAAATCAAGAATTAAGCAAAAAACATGGAAAATGGGCAAGTTAGAACTCATTTAGGCCATTTCGAGCCGAAAACGCTCTAAATGAACCTAAAACTTGTGAAATTGCTTTTTTAGGTTGTTTCAAGCCACAAATATTCATAACTAAGCATATTAGGTGTAATATAGGAGTTAAATCAAGACTTGAGCAAAAAACATGGAAAATGGGCAAGTTAGAACTCATTTAGGCCATTTCGATCCGAAAACACTCTAAATGAACCTAAAACTTGTGAAATTGATTTTTTAGGTTGTTTCAAGCCACAAATATTCATAACTAAGCATATTAGGTGTAATATAGGAGTTAAATCAAGAATTGAGCAAAAAACATGGAAAATGGGCAAGTTAGAACTCATTTAGGCCATTTCGAGCCGAAAACACTCTAAATGAACCTAAAACTTGTGAAATTGCTTTTTTTAGGTTGTTTCAAGCCACAAATATTCATAACTAAGCATATTAGGTTTAATATAGGAGTTTAATCAAGAATTGAGCATAAACCATGGAAAATGGGCAAGTTAGAACTCATTTAGGCCATTTCGAGCCGTAAACACTCTAATTGAACCTAAAACTTGTGAAATTGCTTTTTTTAGGTTGTTTCAAGGCACAAATATTCATAACTTAGTATCTTTGGCGCAAAAAAAAAAAAAACAAAACAAGTGCAAAAAAAAAAAAACTGGAAACCGGGCGGGAAGGGCAGCGTGTGCACAGCGAGGAGGCTGCACAACTGCTGCAGTGCTGCACAGCAGCCTCCTCGCTGTGCTGCAGCCTCCTCGGGAAGAAAGAGAAGGAGGAGGAGGAGGAGGAGGAGGAGAAGGAGAAGGAGAAGGAGGAGAAGGAGAAGGAGAAAGAGAAGGAGAAGGAGAAGAAAGAGAAGGAGAAGGAGAAGAAGGAGAAGGAGAAGGAGAAGAAAGAGAAGGAGAAGGGAGAGAAGGAGAAGGAGAAGGAGAAGAAAGAGAAGGAGGAGGAGGAGGAGAAGGAGAAGAAGGAGGAGGAGAAGGAGAAGGAGAAAAAAGAGAAGGAGGAGGAGGAGAAGGAGAAGGAGAAGAAAGAGAAGGAGGAGGAGAAGGAGAAGGAGGAGGAGAATGAGGAGAAGGAGAAGCAGACAACAACAACACATCACATCAACAAATTAAAGCAACACAAACTACTCAACACAGCGAAGAAACACCATTTCACAGCCAACTTAACCATTTCACAACACAATCCAAAAACAAATATCATTATCCAAACAAGTAAGCACAAAATCACCTGTAGAATAGGAAAGTGATGAGGTGTCGGAGTATCAAGCCCCCTTGAGTTCGCATGTGAAGGAGTATCAATCTGCAATAGTGTATTGATAGTGAAACATTAATTAGAACCGTACCCACGTAACTCAGCATATCAAAACTTGACCAGCATACTAACGACGCCATTTACCTGAGGGTTGCCCTACCCTGTCATACTCCAAGACCATAGGACCAACAGGTTTCTTGAAAGCTGTCGTCGGACCCCTCTACTTTTTCTTCGCTGGTGCCTGCACCCCCGCTCCACTTTGATCCTCACGAAATGGCTCCACAATGGCATTATCGATTGGAGGCGCTTGCTCAGCTGCAAATTTCAAAGTCATCTATCATTCTCTCCAATACATCTTGCGCCTGATCTTCTGGCTCACCCAAATCAGTTTCCTTGTTCACATCATACGGCTGGTCCCCATCATTAATTGAATCATCTGAGTTAGATTCAACATCCTCAACTCGAACACGGAATCGATCGTTTGCCGTTAGATGTTAAAACCTGTCATTACAAACATAACACGTTATTAGCTGCTGAATTGTAAGGTAAACTTATAATCATATATAAATTGCTGAATTATAATACAAATAAACTCTGAAAATGGTGATGCAAGTTACTTTATTCATTTAAAAGAATATAAGAAAAATGGGCAAGTAATTCAACAATTTCATTCATTTTCACCTAAAATGTGATTTTTTTTATTCTTTCTACGCCTGCAATTCAAACTAACAGAAAATATATTGTACCTCAATCTAATATTCCTTCATCGTGGTCGGATCTCATGTAATTGGCTTGGTCGTCTATCTCATTTGGCACAGCAGGTCTAGGAACGGTGGAAGGTGCCGAGTCATCAAAGGCATCATATTCTTCCTCATCCTCGACATCTCCAACGCCAAGGATTCTTCTTTTGCCGGCTAGCACAATAGACCATTTTGAGTCGGCAGGGTCAAATACGTAAAACACCTGCTTAGCTTGAGATGCAAGGATGAACGGTTCCGCACTATCATTCAGGTTGCCAAGATCTACAAGAGTAAAGTCATCAAATTTGACGTTACGCCTGATATTATCAACCCACTTACACCGGATAAGAGCAATCGTTAAGTCACAATAATCAAGCTCCCATATTTCTTGAATTCGACCGTAGTATGACAACTCTGCATCAACGGGTGATTTATCCTTAGCACTTGCAAACTCCTTTGACGATGCCACAACCGTTACACCACTGTTTTGGGTCGAGGACGATTGTGCCATGACCATCAAGTCTACCTTCATGTCGAGAAGTAGGAATACCAATAGGTTCAGCAACGGCTATATAGTCGGCCACAAAATTACTAATCTCCTCGGCCACGGTCCCTTGAATCATACTTCCTTCCGGGTGAGCCCGATTCCTAACTTTATCTTGCAATGTACCCATGTGTCTTTCAAAAGGATAGCACCACCTCAAGAACACTGGACCGCACAACTTAATCTCACGCACCAAATGAAGAATCAAATGCACCATTATGTCGAAAAACGAGGGCGGGAAGTACATCTCAAATTTGCACAAAGTCACAGCCACATCCGCCTGTAAAGCATCAAGGGTACAAGGATCAAGCACTTTGCTACATATTGTATTGAAAAACGAACAGAGGCTTGTAATAGCTTCCCTCACGTGCTTTGGCAAAATACCACGTATTGCAATTGGTAGAAAAACTTGCATCAGAACATGACAATCATGGGATTTCATACTTGTCAGCTTCAATTCTCCATTTAAGGATACAAATCTTTTCATGTTAGATGTGTACCCTGATGGAACCTTAATGCCATACAGACATTCACAAAACCTCCATTTTTCTACCCTTGACAATGTGTAGCAAGCTGGAGGTAAATAGGCCTTCCCCTCTTTGGCTTTTCCCTCACTTTTCTTCTTCGACACATCCGCGGCCTTTCCCTTTCCCTTTCTCTTCCCTTTTCCCTTTTTCGAACCCATTTCTTTTTCCTTTTCCTGTTCCTTTCCCTTACTAACCCTTTGCTTAACCCACAATTCTGGACGCACCCCCATCTTTTCCAAATCTAAACGTGCACCCTTTCCGTCCTTTGTCTTGTTTTGAATATTCATCAGCGTTCCCACAAGAGCGTCACACACATTCTTCTCTATATGAATTACATCAAGACAGTGCCTAACGTCATGTTCTTTCCAGTACGGGAGCAACCAAAAGATTGATTCTTTTTTAAAGAGAGCAACTGATTCCGCCACTTTTTCAGATTTCCCAAATACTGTTCGTACACCCTTGACCCGAGCGTAAACCTCCTCACCAGTCAGTGGCCTAGGAGCAGTCCCCTCCTCCACCGTCCCATCGAAAGCCTTTTTCTGCCGACGGTACGGGTGATCGCGCCTGAGCAACCTTCTTGTCCTCAAATACACCTGTTTGAAAGAATGATCAAGGCGTCTGCTTGGCGTATCATCAATACAAATGGGACATGCCTTCTTCCCTTTATTCTTATACCCAGACAAGTTGCCATATGCAGGAAAATCATTAACGGTCCACATAAGAGCTGCACACAATGTGAACATCTCATTCTTATGAGCATCAAACACAGAAACCCCTTCGTCCCACATCTTTCTCAAATCATCAACCAATGGCGCAAGATACACATCAATGTCGTTTCCAGGTTGCCTTGGCCCCGATATCAAGAGTGAAAGCATTACATATTTCCGTTTCATGCACAGCCAAGGAGGCAAATTGTAGATCACTAAAAGTACCGGCCATGTGTTGTTCTGGGTACTAAGAGTGCCAAATGGATTCATCCCGTCCGTGCACAAACCAAGCCTTAAATTTCTGACTTCATCACCAAATTCCCCAAACTTCATATCAAGGTTCTTCCATTGCGGGGAGTCGGCTGGGTGCTTCAGCATTCTGTTTTTCTTTCTTCCCTCTGCATGCCACCTCAAGTTTTTAGCGTCTTTTGGTAAAGAGAACAGACGCTTTAACCTTGGAATTATGGGAAGATACCACAACACCTTAGCAGGAGGTCCCTTCGTACCAGCATTGCAACTCTTGCGCTTGTAGCGCGACTTCTTGCATCTTGGACACTCCTCCAATTGTTCATATTCATTTCGGTAAAGAATACAATCATTAGGACATGCATATATCTTCTTATACTCCAAACCAAATGGACACATGAGCTTCTTAGCGTAATAGTAAGACTTAGGAATTTCATTCCTATCGGGCAACATCTCACTTAACACGCTCAACAAGGAAGTAAAACTATTGTCCGTCCACCCATGCTTCGACTTAATGTTAAAAAGAGTAAGCACGGCTGATAGTTTGGAGTATTTTTTGCACCCAGGATACAAAGGCTTTTTAGAAGCCTCCGATAATGACTCAAACACGTCACCTTCAAAACCACGCATCATATCATCCACACCTTCATCCTCAACCTCATCCACATGATCATCCTCAAATCCCTCCTCAGCACCATCATCATCAATATGTTCATCATTCTTGTATTCCTCGTCCACACGGATATCATTGCTTCTATCATCTTGCACATCATACCCAATAACATCCCCACTGTACTCTCCTTCTTCACCATGCCAAATCCACACATGATATTTAACCCTAAACCCACGACAAACTACATGATCTCTAATGATATCAACACTATTGACCACCTTCACATTACTACAATCAACACAAGGACAATAGAGGCACTCGAAACCCATTCTGCGCTGATAAGATGAAGCCGTCTCGCAAAACTCTTGAACCCCATTAAAGAATTCCAATGTATCACGTCTACCATATATCCATCCACGATCCTTCTCCATTAAGTAAATTGTCTCTAAACATGGCAATATATTACGAATGATAATGTATAATTGCTACATCTACTATATATATAAATCAAATTCAAACACACACCATGCATATAACTTTCATATACATACACAAATGAATATATGCTTCCAAAGGGTCCTTATCACTCCAACCTAACCCATCCTTGAACGTTTACTCTCACTAGTGAATGTATGTCAACTTTCCAATTTTAAGGAAAATCCGGCAGCATTTCCCCCCAGTTCTCCAAGTACACGACGTAGGTAATTACTTACCCACATATGTACCCAGAGAACATGGTGATCGAGGAAATGGTAAGCCAAGATGTTCCTTAAAATCGAAAAAAAGACATACATTCACCACCTAAGTGAGAGTAAACGTTCAAGAACAGTCCCAACCGGGGACTATTCAAGACTTTCTCCTAATGAGAAAGCCTTGAACGGGTATCTAGGCACATGATGATGCAATGCAAACATTTCATATATTTATTGTTGTATTTAGTTTGTCATTATATAATACACAAATCTAATATCTAGCATGAAAAAACTTTTATTAAAACAATAATAGAGAGAAAGAAATATTATCACTCAACGATGCTACTTTGCTTATTTCTTCTTTTGAGGATCGACGAATCAAATGATATTTTTGTTCCAAATTCATCCTCTTCTTCTCCCGCTGAATCAAACTTTTCCTTGCCATAATGGTTCAGTTCCTATTAGTATCAATGATACAAGTCGGATCCTAGATGTAAAAGTGTATAAGAAAGGGGGTTGCCTTCTCCATCCAAAGAAATGAGATTCTCGTGAAGACAACACAAAAATTAACCAAATTTGCCCGATGTAGAGGCAATCAAGAAAGCCGCATATGTGAATATATAACCTACGGAAAAGTGAGCTAATCCAACTAATCTTGCTTGTACAATGGAAAGAGCCACTGGCTTATCTCTCCATCGAATCAAATTGGCCAAAGGTGTGCGTTCATGAGCCCATGCTAAAGTTTATAGCTTAGAGAAGTTTATAATTCATACCAACACAATGGATGTATTCTTTCTAACTTCCCACTTGAGCTTAATTAATGTGTATTCTTCAAACTTAACTAGCTTGAACTTCAATTCACATATGAACCTATAAAAACGCAAAGACAAAAAACACATTAAAAGTTAGTAAGTATGTATACATCCATTAATTGAACTAATAAGGGACTATAATTAATTGTAAATTAGCCTAAACTAAACTATAATTCTTCACTTATCTAAACTAACCTATAATTCTTCAGTTATCTAAACTAACCTAAACTTACTTGAACTTAATTAATTGTAAATTCAACCTTGGTGGTAACAATCTATGCAAAAGCCAACAAAGAATAACCCAAAACATTATTGAATATCACAATGCAAGCTCAAATCAGCATAGTAATTCAAAAAACAAGAAACCCAAATAAAATACACACAAAGACCTAATTTGCTAGCTACTTACCTTGAAGTTGCTTCAATGGAGGTGAGAAAGCTCACACAGCCCTTCAATGGAGGTGAGAAAGCTCGCACAACCCTTCAATGGAGATGGAGGGAGAAGAGAAGAGGGATTGCGTGGGAATTGAAGACACCAAGAATTGAAGGAATGAGGAAGGAGGAGGGAAACGCAGAAGGAGGGGAGCAAGTTCGCACAGCTAGCTCTTCAATGGAGGTTCGTACCTCGCACCAGGCCACTTCAATGGAGAAAGAGGGGAGCAAGTTGAATGAGGAAGGAGGAGGGAAAACGCAGAACCTTTTTTTTTTGCAATTGAATGAATTGAAGACGTTGATGAACAGTGACAAAACCCGCAATTTTTTTTTGAAAATTAGCAACGGTAAACCGTTGCCATTCATGAACCTTTTATTTTATTTTATTTTTTAAAAAAAAAACGCAGTTGCCAACGGTTAACCGTTGCCAATGTTAATCAATATTTTTAAAAAAAAAAAAAAAAAATTGGCAACGGTTAACCGTTGCCAATTCTGATATTTTAAATGGCGCTCACTTAAGTTGGCAACGGTTTTCATGAACCGTTGCCATAGGGGGGTTGCCTATTTCTTTTTTTCTACTAGTGTATAATCAGAGATGACGGCTCAACCACCTCGCAAGCTCAGCGATTATTCGCAGCCGTCCCTGGCAAATTTTTCACACCTTGCTTCTACACCCAATCTCGAGGGAGTACAATTCGAGATTAAACCCCAGTTTATTACCATGATCGAGAGGAAGCAATTCAGCGGAGCTAAGGGTGAAGATCCAAATCTTCACATCTTAAATTTTTGCCAATGTTGCAACACTATCAGACAACCTAGGGTCATGCAGGACCAAATCAGGGAGATTCTTTTTCCTTTCTCTTTATGTGGTGAAGTTATATTGTGGTACAATGGATTGAACAGAACTGCACTTGGTATTACTGACTGGGAAACTCTTGCTTTGAATTTTTTATAATAAATACGAAGCTTGGGAAAGATTTAAGGATTTGTAGAGAGAATGCCCCCATCATGGGCTAGCACAATGGCAGATAATGCAAGCGTTCTACAACGGGCTTAGATATAATTCAAGAATGATTTTGGACTCTGCAACTAACGAAAGATTTATGAATTTGGATGTGAATATAGCGAGCAATGTTGTTGAAGAGATGGATTCATAATTCCAAATATGGGAATCCCAGAGGATTTGCAAATAAGAGAAAGCACCAAGTCGATTCTATATCCTTTTTGCAAGCACAAACAATATTAATAATTCTAATTCATCTCCTGTTGCTAATGTTTCTGCTGTTGGTACTGTAATCTACCATATTTTTCTTAGTAAATAATAATTATATATTTTTATGTATACAAATATTTTATAATAATTTTATACTTGTATAAATAATTTTGGAAAGATTTTGACAAAATAAGAATAATAACTTATTTTATACCCATTTTGGGCCCAAGACCATCATCCTAATTCTACTACAGCTTAAAAAAAATAAAAAAATAAAAAAAAAAACAAAAAAAAAACAAGAAACCCTTAAGCCCATACCCTCATTTTAATTAAGTAAACTTCTCCTCTCAAAACCCTCGTATAAACCCATCTATTGCTTCCTCTACTCCCTTTTCCCTTGCTTCCCCTTCTCCATTTCACGATTCTCACAAAAAAAAAAAAAAAAAAAAATTCGCCTACTGCTGCTGCCGCTGCCCTCGCCACCTGCTGCCACCACCCAGCCGATTTCCTCCACCTTCCCCTTCTCTTCGATCTCTCTCTTTTCTTGTTTAATTTCTGTAAAGCTTCAATCTTTATATGATTATTGCTATCATGACTTGATTATGCATATACATGATGAAAGATTGCAAATTTATTAAGTTTATGATATACTAAGTACATAACTAATTTTCAGATTTTATTGATTAAGAAATTACGGTTTCGAAATCTTGATTTTTCGTAGTTTTGGGCTTAAAACGTGAATGATTGATTTAACTAGCTACTTTGTGTTTAAATATGACTCTAACTTTAATTTTTGATGGTTATAAATAATTTTCAGATTTCCAGAAAAGCTGATTTTGGGTTTAAACTATTCAAAACTATATTTTTAGAGTCCTATTTACACTATTTGGCTATCATAATTAAATTAGGGAATGGGTTGTCAAAAAAGCATGTTTAAAGTAAAGTGATGTTCTAAAATTTTATACATAATCTGAATTTTAGTTGTCTTAGCATCAAAAATAAAACTTTTGATGTTTCTAAGTGTTTGTGAGCCTACTATAACAATAATACAAGTATGGATTGTTGAATTTCCAACTACAAATAAAATTAATTTTCAGATTTGTATTATAATTATCTTAAGGTTCAAGTTGTGGAATTTGAAGGTTCGATTGAGTTTTTATGAAACTAATTGAATTCTAAGTATATATTTCAAGTTTAAATTGTTGTATTTCTACATTCTACTATTAAATTTAATTTTTCAGATTTTAATTTTTGGCTTTAAAGGTTTAAATCATGGTTTTATGATGGATTTTTAGGTTTCTAACATACTAACCTAGTACCTAATTATTGCTTCAAGTAGAGATGTTTATGAGGTTGTTTCACATGCTTAAAATGAATTTTCAGATTATAATTCTTACTTAAAGTCGCTGGAATTTTTCAATAGAAGCCATATTTTCATGATTCTAACATATAAACTTATAGTTGAATTACTAAATTATTAACTTTGGCTATTGGGAATAATTTAAAAGCATTATTTCAATAGTTTAAGGGGTTTCAAAGTAGTTTGGTATTGCTGTAAATTATATTACTTGGGTATTAATTGAGCTATTGTTGTTTTGTTTAGGAGAGGACTTCGTCGAAGGTGACTTCTAGTCTCAAGGTGGCCAACCAATTCGTGTACTCACGGTACGTATAAGAATACGAGGAACCTTGACTTTAGGAGCATGTTTAGGGACTTGGAAAAACCTAGAATCATGCTAGGGAACTTGTGGATTGGTTGAAATTGTTTGGTAATGAGCTTAATTGATGATAAATGTGATTATTGGTTTGACTTTTGTATGAGAAATTCGTATTGATTCTTCCTTATAAGTATTATTTATACAATAATTTTGTAAGGCAAAGATACAAGGATATATGGAACGAATTATTTTATTACTTGTTCATTAATATTGAAATGGAATGAGCAAAGGAAGAATTAAAGTCTTATAAGACGAGGTTGAGGATTTGAGGTGCCTTATGCACTTAAGGTGTTTATACACCGAGGTAGTTAAAGGATTCAATAATAAATGTTTTTTGTCACTAATAAATTAAGAATTGAATTGGAAACTTGAATGGTTTGAATGATTGATGTATGATTGGTTGTGTTGTGTTGCAATTGAGTCATCACCAAGTTTAAACTGGTAAATCACGTAAAGTGCAGAAGGATGAGCAATAAAACTCTAGATTTGTGCACATCTAGAGTAATGACAAACAGGGGTTGGGGTTCACGGGGTATTAGTTGTGTACTTTTCAGAGGTCGTCTGATCTACGAGTCTCTTGTTTTAAAATCTTTTAAAATTATAATGAGTTAGATGAGATCTCATACTAGCTATGGCCACGGAGTCGCGCCCATCTGCCATTGGATGTTTATTAATGTCTTCTGAAAGGAGGCATAGGGTTTTCTTTTATTAATGTTCTGAAATGGGGTATAGGGGGACAACCCGGTCTATTGCTTAATCCAATCAAATTAATGAAATGATCAATGCTATTTAGTGAAAACTTAGTAATGATTAACAATTGAGTCATGTGTTCGAGTCAATGATTATATTGTGAGTGTACAGAATGCTTGTTAGTAACATGCTAAGGCTCTTTACTATATTTCGTAGCTTGTATGTACTCAGCAACGCTGATTGCGTGCTTTTATATGTTTCTACTTGGTCATGGCCTTCGCCCTTCAATGACCCTGTAATGATCCAATTCTTACACTTGTAAAATTGGGGAGCAGATTAATCACAGGTATTTACACAAACTGAACTTGCATCAAGGTGATGGGATTTTGAGTGGAGCGTTGGTTAATCTCTTAGCTTATTTCATTTCATAAATTGATTTTATTTTGACACTAATTCTATTTACTTCCTATTTTACTGGGTTTTGAATAAGGGTTGTTATGGTTCCAACTTGTAAGACTAAATTTGGTTTTGATTATTAGTTTTGAAACTTAATTTTTTTTAACTAAGTTAGTTTTCCGCTGCTGATTTCTAAAACTAGCCTTAACGTTTGAACACGTAGCGGTAGCACGTCAGTAATTCTCTTACAGGTTATTAAAAGTATTTACAGGTTATTACAGGTGATTACAGGTTTTAAAGAGAGAATTACTAGGGTGTTACAGGTACTAACTCTGCAATATTCTGTGATAATTGTGGTCTTGTAGGTCATTGGGCACAAGAATGCACTAGTTCGCTTGAGAAGATTAATGCTTTTCAAACTTATAATCAAACTACTCCATACTCTAACGCCTACAATGCAGGGTTGAAAAATAACCAAAATATGTCGTACAATGGTACAAATGTGCTTAACCCCCCACCACAGGTACAACAACCACAACAGAGGCACTACCAACCTCCACATCAGAGACCACAACAAGCTGTTACCCCTTCTTCTGACTTTGGCTTATCAGAATTCAAAACGATGTTAGTTAATATGCAGAAACAAATGCAGATTTGAGATGCGCAAATTGACTCGATCCTAACATAATAAGATCATGGATAATCAAATTGCGCAAATTTCCTCTTCTCTGCAAACTCACCAGCAGGGAGCCCTACCATCGCAGCAAGTGTGCAACCTACAGATCACGTGAATGCAATTACTTTGAGAAGTGGTTCAAAATACGATGGGCCTTCTATCCCCAAAGATGATGAGCCTATCATTACAAAAATTGCTAATCCTGATTCTGTTATACCGAATATTGTTGTTACTAGCCCTGCAGGGCCCTAGAGTAAAACTAACATTTCTGGTGATAGATTGCAGGGTACAACTCCAAATAAAGTAACAACTCAAGGAAAGAGTGGGGATGTACAGAAACCAGTTATCAAACTTCCATTCCCAAATAGACATCTTAAGAGTAAGTTAGATAAACAGTTTGGTAAGTTTTTGGAGGTTGTCAAGAATATGCAGGTAACAATTCCTTTCACGGAATTAATTACTCAAGTTCCTACATATTCTAAATTAATGAAAGAAATCTTGACCAGAAAGAGAACTATTAGTGAGGTAGAGACAGTTGCTTTTACTGAAAAATGTAGTGCTATATTGCAGAATAAATCTCCACCTAAACTAAAAGATCCGAGTAGTTTTTTTCTATTCCTTGTCACATTGGTAATTTGATGATTGATAAAGCTTATGTGATTTGGCTGCTAGTGTAAGTGTTATGCCATTATCTATGAGCTCTAAATTAAATATCGGTAATTTAAAATCTACCAATATCACTCTACAAATGGTTGATCGTTTCGTTAAATACCCTATAGGTGTTTTAGAGGATGTTCCCGTTAGAGTAGGTAAATTTTATATACCTGTTGATTTTGTTGTTCTTGATATGGAGGAAGATTTGCGAATTCCGATTATTTTGGGTAGACCATTCCTTCATACTGCAAGGGCAATAATAGATGTGAAAAGTAGCAAACTTACATTATGTGTAGGGGATGACAATATTACTTTTAATCTAAATAATGCCCCTAAAAGCCCCATGTTAGAAGAAAAGTGCTTTAGTATTGATGTGGTTGATGTAAATAGTTCTTCTAATAAGCCCTAAGCTCTCGTGAGAGATCCCTCGGAGGCGGTATTTTGTGTTACATCTTCTACAGGAAAAGCTACTACATGGAAAGATGAAATGGATACTATAGAAAGAGCTCTGAATTGTGTACGGCTTGGGTTTGAAGATGAAAAAGTGAAGAAAAATGAGCAAATTGAAGAAAATCGGGCTCATATTGCTGAAGCGCGCCCGACCGGGCAAGCACTCGCCCGACCAGGCGCGAGAGGAAGTCCGTATGCGACCACAAATCGCCCGACCGGGCGAGACCCGCCCGACCGGGCGCAGAAGAAAAGAGGATTTTCTCCTGCATATCGCCCGACAGGGCACGAGAACGAGTATCGAAAAAAGAGTCAAACCTGCCCGACCGAGTGAAGATCCGCCCGACTGGGCGCGTGAGCGGGACAGTAAAACGGGCCAACTTCAAGACGCCATATCTTTTGCGTTTCTCAACGAAATTATGCATATGACCTATCGTTGGAAAGCTCTTCAAGTCTAATTTCCAATGAAACTAGAATCACTGAATTATCATTTGTACAAAAACAATTATAAGCGAAATAGTGAACCTAGCTCATTTTTGCCTCTTTTCCTACTAACAATTTGTTTCCTTTTTGTCCAGCATTGTACCAAAGTGCTGAATTGTGATGCTTGGGATTGTGGGGGCTACGACTTTGATGATGAGGGGTAGTCACTTGGGTTACTAACTTTCCTTTAAGCCAATGAGGACATTGTCTGATTTAGCTTGGGGGGAATTTCTTGTATATATAGGTACTCTTTCTTTCCCTTTTCTTTTTATTTTCTTTGGTGTGCCTAGTTTAATTTATTGCTTTCTTAGGTTAGATTTAATGCTTTCAAAAAATAAAAAAAATCCAAAAATACGTTCCAATGAACTATAAATCATGATTCCATGTGCCCCTTTGATTAAAATTTCTATGAAATTGTTTTGATTCTTGGTTATTGATGATAGATATTGAGGAATAGTTGATCATGATTTGATGTTTGATTGCCCTAAATCTTAACATACGTCAATTTTGCCAAATTACTTGTGAATATAATGCTTGACTAGTTGATTTGGTTAAGAATGTCACTACAAGAAAACAGCTGAATTCCGACGGAATTTTTCCGTCGGAAACAGGGGAAATTCCGTCGAAAAACGGCCTTTGTAGGAAATTCGACGTTTTCCGAGGGAAATTCCGTCGGAAGCCACTTTTCCGACGGAATACATTCTGTCGAAGCTGTTTTTGACTTTAACCGAAATTCCGTCGCAAAGTTCCGACGGAATTTTCCGTCGGAAAGTTCCGACGGAATTTTCCGTCGGAAAGTTCCGACGGAATTTTCCGTCGGAGCTTAAGTGGATTCCGTCGGAAGGGGAATATTCCGACGGAAATTTCCGTCGGAGACGGTATATTCCGACGGAAATTTCCGTCGGAAAATTCAATAAAAAAAAGGCCACCTCCCCACCAGCCCCCTACCACTAGCCCACACCACCTGCCCCCCTACCACCTTAACCCACCTCACCAGACCTACCCACCTACCACCTCACCTGACCCACCCACCTCCCCACCTCCCCACCTCACCAGACCCACCTCCCCACCTACCACCTTAACCCACAACCAACCCAACCACCTGCCCCCATCGCCCTCCCCACCTCACCGAAACCCACAACCCCACCTACCACCTTAACCCACTGCCCCCATCGCCCAGCCCACCTCCCCACCTCACCGAAACCCACAACCCCACCTACCACCTTAACCCACCTCCCCACACCGAAACCCACCTCACCGAAACCACCCAAAAGAACACCGAAACCCACCTCACCACCACCGAAACCCATCTAACCACCCGAAACAACCACTGAAAACACCAAAAAAAAACATAAAAAAATCCATACTTCACCAACACCATATATTTCAAAAAAATCAGAAAATTCAACAAATTAATTAAAATCAAAATTTAGAAGAAAAAAAAAAGAGAAACATACCTTAATTTGACCAAAAAAAACGTCGAAATTTGGTTCATAAGGTCAAATTCGACCATGAAAACTCTAGATCTAGAGTTTTCATGGTCGAATTTGACATGAAAACCTTAATTTTCATGAGTTGCCCTTGAATATCTTGAAATAACCTTGAGTTGCCAAAGAAAACGAAACGAAAAAAAAGAAAGAGGGGAAGAGGAAAGAGAAACAAGGAAGAGGTGAGGAAGGAGAAAGAAGGGAAGAGAAAAGGTTGTGTGCACCGAGGAAGGAGAAGGGAGGAAAGAAAGGAGAAATAAGGGAAGAGGAAAGAAGAGAGGAGAGAGAAAGAGAAGGGAGGCGGGGAGAGAGAAAGGAGTGTATGGGTTTTTAGGGTTTTTTTAGGTTTTAAAGAGGTTTTTTTGATACATATTTGTTGAAATTGCCTTGAATCGTATTTATTGGTTTGAAATGTATTTGGGGTGAAGTATTGATTTATTTATTCATTGCTTTGCTTAGGGACAAGCAAAGGTTTGGCTTGGGGGAGTTTGATATGTTCATTTTCTATAGAGATTTACCCCCGTCCCTTGGTCATAGTTAGGAGTATTTTTGGCTCTTTAGATCTTTATTACTGATATGCGCTTTCTAGTGTTTTCGTAGATTTGTTATTGTTTTATAGGAAATTACGGATTTGGAGCATTTTCCCAAACTTATTTGAGCCACTACAAGCATTGGAGTGGGATCGCATTATTATGACCATATTCCGTAGCCTAAGACCGCGTTGGAGCAATCAATTTGGTGATTAAGGGCTCGGTGAAGAAGAAGAGTTCGTCGCATTGGACCGAGTCTTAAAGACCCAAAGAGGAAATGTGAATTGGGCCAAGTAAATAGCCCAATTGAAGAGGTCTAGCTTGTCCGAGAGCTCGCCCGACCGGGTGGGTGTCTCGCCCTAAGGCGCGCCCGACCGGGCGAGGTAGAAGGAAGGAAAGAAGACCTTCGTCCTGTCTCGCGCCCGACCGGGCACGAGTGAAGATCATCAGACCAAAAGGCGCGCCCGACCGGGCGCATGTTTCTGAAGGATGTTTAGCGATTTTAATCTTTGTGTTAGCTTAGGTCTCCTAGCTTAAGTATAAATACACTTTGTTAAGCGGGATGGAGGATCGGGGCTCATTGAGTTAACTCTTAGTTTAGTTTTAGCTTTTAGTTAATACTTTTATTTTCTCTCTACACCTTGAGTTTTATGTAATTCATTATTTCCGTTTACTTTGGTAACGATTTCTTCCCCTTTATTTTCAGTAATTTAATTGCTTTGATTTATTATGCGTTATTTAACTGCTTTGATTAGTTTAGATTTAATTATGCATGAATAGTTTAATTCTAGAGTTGTGGGGATCCATGAGTAATATGAAGGGGTAATTTATTATTGTTGATTGTTAATGTTTTAGATTAATTTCTTATTGATTGATTTAATGCTATGCAATTAGATTAGCGCTGGTTTAATTGTATGAGTTATACAATATTGGTTCGAGATTCGAGAGATGATAATTGATGTTTAGGATTAGTTTCAATAGGCAGGTTAATTCATAAATGGTTAAGTCAAGATTCGAGAGATGCGATTTAATACTGGTAGATTAATTCTGTGATTGTAATACGTAGCGAAAGCCCTTTGCGATCTGATTAATTGATGCATTGATGATTGATTGTTGTGTTTTACCTTGGTATATTATTTATACCCTAGGCTTTTTATTATTGATTATTCCATTAGTTTAATTATAGTCTGTAGTATAACTCTCACAATTCTTACTTGTTACTTGATAATCTAATCATATTAATTATTTAGGAGTAGAAAGACTTGTTTCCCTGTGGATTCGACCCTACTTCCCTATCTATTTTAGTTAATGGTTTTAGGAATTACTTTTGATTAGGTGATATGACTTTAGTTTGTCAAAATTTGGCGTCGTTGCCGGGGAAACGGTATTATTTTTATTCCTGATTATTTTTGTAGTCTAGATTATTTTTCTTTCGTCTTAGAGAATGCAAGTTCTTTGAGACAATTTCTCATATTTGTTTGTTTAGTTCTGTATTTATGCCTAGGAGTTCTAGATCAGGTTACATTCCATTGGATCCTGAAATCGAATGTTCTTTTCAATGACAGAAGAACCTTTTTAGACAGGTACGAGCTACTCCCGAGGGTAATACACCTTCAAAGACCAAGAACCGGACTACCATGTGGCGTCCTTCCCCCTAACCGAATGGGTAGGTCAATCCTCCCTACCGGATGCACTACTCCACCCCCAAAACCAACTAAGGGGTGAGATACTTTGTGCATACTGTTGGGCTTGTACTTGAGCTTTGCCAAGCACTTATGGATGATAAGGTCAGACGAGCTGTCGGTGTCAATAAGGATCCGGCCTACCTTCTGGTTGGCCACTTTGCATTCAATGACCATGGGGTCAT
Organism: Chenopodium quinoa; assembly: GCF_001683475.1. Classification (NCBI taxonomy): domain Eukaryota; kingdom Viridiplantae; phylum Streptophyta; class Magnoliopsida; order Caryophyllales; family Amaranthaceae; genus Chenopodium; species Chenopodium quinoa. The sequence goes on from NW_018744895.1 coordinate 3,007,355, forward strand.
CATGCGGCCTCCTGACCTTGCCCTTATCCTTCTCAGTGATAATGACCTTAGGAAAGGTGTCTTTAGACGCCATGCCCCCATCAACTGAGTTGACATCCAGCCGCCTGATATAGTCTTTGATGCCCCGGATGGTTGGACCCCCTCCAGCAAAGCCGCCTGCTATTGTATAGATCGGCTCTTCATCAGTGTCCGAACTATTAGCCGGCTGGGCTGCCTTTTTGGATGGTTGTCCATTGTTTGTCCTTAGGGTCACCTTGGAATTCAGAATGTAGGACTTCAGCACCCCTTTATCAGCCAGACGGTCTAACATCCGCTTGAGGCTATAGCGGTCGTTGGTGTCATAGCCAATGTCCTCATGGAAATGACAATACTTGCTTTTGATCCGGTTTTTTACGGAACCTTTCACTGCAGCCGATTTCTCAATGGTCACCCAGTCTTTAATCTCCATGAGGATGCAGTAGCAGTCCTTGTTAAACTCGTACTTGGGGATGTACGGTTTAAACTCTTTCTTCTTATTTAGGGATGGCTGTTTAGAATCATCTGCCACCCAGATTTCTTTTCTCTTTTTGCTCTCTTCTTTTTTAGCCGGCTGAGCAGGCTGACTTTCTTTTTTGTCAGAATTCTTAGGGTCCGACGGCTTACTAATGGCACAAAGTTCAGTGCCTGTATATAGGTTTTCGCCTCCATCAAAGCTTCTTAGAGGGTAGCAACCCTCTTTCTGACGAGGTCGAACTTAAAGGTCGACTTGTCCTTCAGACCTTTAAAGAAGTCTGTATACGCCACTTCGTTAGACAGCCCTTGAATCCGAATTCTCATCAGATCGAACCGTCTGACATAGGACCTTAGCCCTTCTCTATCTCCCTACTGTATTGCACCCAAGTCAAGACTTGTTTTCTTAGCAGGGATGTTCATAGAGAAGTTAGAAGCAAACAAGTACGCAAGCGTCTTGAAGCTATTGATGCAGCCGGGTGGCAGGTTGCCAAACCATCGTTGGGAGATGCCCTTCAATGTAGCCGGGAAGCATCGGCACCAGGTGGCGTCGTCCAACCCTTGTAAATACATAAGGTTAGTGTAGGCCATCACGTGATCTTCAGGGTTGGTGGTACCATCATAAGTACCCACCATGAGACTCTTAACCTTGGCCGGTTGTGCCGCCTCGATTATCTCCTTGGAGAACGCAGAAGGTTGTTCCCCAAGTTTGAGCAGCAAAGCTGCCAGTCCAAAGGTTGGACATTTTGTGCTGCCTAACCACCAAAGAGGGTCGGATGCATGTATGGTTGCCCATACGACATGTATGGACGGACAAGCCACCTAACTGACTCTCTCGGTTTGATTGCGAATACCTCATTGAGCTATTCTGAATGCTGTCTGGATAAGTCGACGTTGAAGCCGACTCAGACAGTTGCTGATTTTTCTTCTGCTGGATTAACATCCGGGCATCAGAATAAGTCTTCTTTGATCCATCCAGCTGAACATGCCGGATGGCCTTCCTCTTCCCTGTTTCAGGGAATCGGATCTTGGACTGATCAATCAAGGGTCGGTTCCCCTCCTTTGGTTTAGGATGTGGAGTAGGCACACGGTCCTTAACAGGCTTTTTCTTCTCTGATGGAGAAACCCTGCTGGTGGTAGTCGTCTTCTTGTTGATCAGGTCCTTGATTTCCCCTTTGAAACTTGTCATGAATTTCATGAGTTCGTCTTGAGTTACTGGGGCTGTGCCTTCTGCCGCATGGGGTTGCCCAGACGGCTGTCCGGTTGGCTCACTTAGACCAACTTGCTCTTTGCCCCGTTCCCATGTTTCCATGGGACGGGTGCGCCTGGTTCTAAGTGACCCGTCTGGGGCCACATAAGTTTCGACATCAAAGTCATCATTACTGTCTTGGTCTGAATAAACCTCGACTTCGGCCGTAGGGCGTTTCTCATTAGCAAGCGATACAGACTCATGTGAAGCCATCTTAGAAGTACTCTCCCCACAGACGGCGCCAAATGTTTCGGGTTTTTCTGTGTCCCTCGAGAGAGTTACAATTCTAAGACTGGATTCTGGGCGCCTGTACCTGCAAAACAATAGAGACTCCGGTTGAGTGGAGTTTCGCCTCCGACGATCAAGTTAGAATGTGTTCGGATGATGTAAAAGTGCGGAAAGTAAAGTATCTTCTCGGATTCCGAGATCAGGAGTATTCTCTAAGGTGAGAATTAATTATCTGCAATTAATGATTGCTCAAGTTTTTTGTGAATGTTTCTCGAGGTGGGACTATCTCCTTATTTATAGGGTCTTGGGATGCGTGTTGCCCTCCTAGGTTACGGAAACCTAGGAATGGTGGGCTATCCCGGGAATTGGGCGTTGAAGGCCGTCTTTTTCCCAATGATTGGGGATGCCACGTGTCAGCCAAGGAGAGGTTCATTTTGATCCTCTCTTAGGTGACACGTGTCACCTTTTGAGAGGGCCACGTGCCCTGGAGTATTTTTACCCAAAACAATTGAATAAACAAAACTTTTTATTTACAAGTAATTAATCAATTTAGGGGATTAAGAGACAATTTTAAACTTTGAAAATCAAATGAGAGAAAATATGTCAAAGAACATTTTTAGGGATATAAATTAATGTCCATAAAATTTTGTTAAACTTTTTATAAGGTAGGAATTTAAGGCATATGGCAGATACCACTGATATATGCTGGACTACCACGGCTTTGAATGGATTTCAAGAGCATTTATACAAGCAATATCATTAATAAAAATTGGACACCATCAAAATACTTTGTAATTATCAAAAAGATAATCTAGACCATTTCGAAAGGATTTGAAGGTGCATTTATATAACACCATTATTAAACATTAGACACCACAAAAAAATTAAACCTCAAATTGTCTATTACAGTGTCCTTTGTTTTTACATGCAGATCTAATCAGAGGATTTAAAGTCAAGCGAAAATGATTAAAAAATCGAAATACGAGTTTCTCGCCTGATGATCTTATTGGATGAGGAGGTATTATTATATCTTTATAAATCGTTTACATTTATTAATTTTTTTAATAAACCTTTTTAGTTCATGTGATTTAGGTAGCTTAATCAAGTCATTAAATTAACTTGATTTTTTATTTTTAATTAGGGTGATTACATTCATACCTCAATTAAAGCCAACTTTGTTCAACAATTTCGTTCAAAATTGATTGAAGAAAAATTTTACTCCATTAGATACTTTTCAGTTGCTATGAATATGAAACAATATCGCACGCGTTGTCAGCGACAATAAAATAATGATTCAATTTTCCAAAACACTATTGTTCGTGCGATGGGAGACGATGAAAAAATTCCAATGCATAGATTTGATTTTATACAATTAAAATTTATAGATCATTCACTTTTATTAGAGGGAAGAGATATGGGTGTGAACAAAGTTTGTGATTCTATCGAAATAGAAGATAATAGTATACATGTTTTGTTGCACACGTTTATGTATGTATATTTTTTAATTTTCTTATCAAAATATTTATTAAGGGAATAAATTATATGAAACTAATTAAAAAAATTATCCTTAACAAACAATAGCAAATTAATCAAAAATATTATGAGTATGACTAATTATGAAAATTATGTTTTGTGTGATTTTATGTATAAACAACCGTGGGATATTAGGATTTAAATTATTAAAAAAATAAAAATTATCTTGTAAAATTAATGGTTTTATCTAGTATTTGATTCATAAGATGTTTTTTTCATAAAAAAAAAATTAAAACAAGATAAAACTTTACCTTCTAGAAACATTTATGTGAAATTTATGTCAAAAAATTTGAATAGTCAAATAATTTGTTAGAGATCAAGAGATCACAAGAAATATACAAAATGATATATAGATTTGAGAGTGTAATTTCAAGTGCTAAAAACAACATATAAAGATTTAGAATTTAAATTATTTTTAAAAAGAAAAATATTATCTTTTCAAATATAATTTACAATTTTTTTTATTTTGAAAGATATCATATTATTGTCTTATCTATTAACTATTACTAAAACAAAATATTGCTAACATCATCAACTTTTAAACTATCCTACATGTCACCCATTAAAAAAATTCCCTCCATTTTTATTTATGATGTCATTAAATAATTTTTTTTTAAATCTATAATATTTATTTTTCAAACAAAAATATATTGCCACGCTTTTTTATTACATAAATGGAAAAAAAAAACTATTTTTTTTATGCATAATAATAAAACAATTTAAATCGTGCAACACACGAGTCTAATCTAGTTACTAACAACAATAAATAAAATATATAACAACAACAAATAAAGTCGCATTATGAATTACATTTTTAAAAAATATACTTTTGTAATAGGCAATAACATTTTAAGTTAGAGTCTATAAGAAAATACTTCTGTTCATGTTTATGTATGAAAAACCGCGTATCACAAGGGCTTTTATCTAGTACAATATATTTGTAGTTTTACGTAATTTGTTAATTTTAATAATTTTTATATATAATTTGTTTCATGTTAATTGAAGTCACTAATAAAAAAAAAATTGGAATGGGTTAATGAGATAAATAGTGATACGCTCAAAGCTTGCATTAGTTGCTACCTATTTAGTAAATTCTACACAGTTATGTGGATCTGAATTGGTTGGTTTGTTGCTGGAGACATCCGGACTTGAGATGGTGGATCTCATCTTCCTGATGCTAAGAATGAAAGATATTATGCTCCCTTGATATTCTGCTGAATAATATTCACCCGAGTAATTAAAATCGCTTTTTGCGGGAATTATTGTTCATATTAGTGAAGTTTGGGGGGATTCGCCACGAAGTGATTTTGAAACTATAACACAGGTTTAATCCCAGTATATTGTTTTATGATCTGGAGATTCTTACATCAACAAGCACTGGTTCGGATAGTGAGAGGCAAGGGTTATTAGCTCTTATTTAATGGTAGTAATTTTTTAAGGACATTATTTGTTAAACTTCAAAGATACAAACTTGTAATATACTTATATGCTGACTGAACAAAGCATGAGCAAGTTTATCTTATAGATTTTTCAACTTTGTCATATGTTACTCCCTCCGTTCCTTTTCGTTTGCTTCACTGTACATCTATTTGTTTCTTCTTTTCAATTATTGGTCTTCTTTCGTTTTTTGGATAACGTACAATCGTCTCTATTCACCTTTATTTGCTTTACTTAATCTCTTTTCACCTTACATCACTTTTTCGTTTTCGAATCTATTAAGTTTATTTCTTGATCTCTAGGGTATATATACCTTCTCCGCTTCCCTTCCATATTAGAATTGTACTTTTTCTCTCCTTTTTAGATATCTTTATCTCTTCTTGTTCAAGCAATATTGTCATTTGTCAAGTTGGATTGGTAAATTTTTCAATTTTTGTAGAGTGAGATTCACATATCCACACAAAAACTGGCATCAAATTTTGCTACTAAAACATTGATTCTCATATCCTCGGAGGTACATGGTAACAGATGATGATTGACATAATAATTTAGGGGTGGCTATTCGGGTCAGCATTTAGGTCCGATTTCGGGTTGTGCTTAAAAGTATCAAAATAGTGTATATTTTAGAATTATTACAAAATATGATATTTGGGTCAAATTCGGGTTGTTCGGATTCGGTTCGGGTCGGGTTCGGGTCGGGTCAGGGATTGCTAGCCCTACATAATATAATTAAAATTAATGAATGAAAACCATCCATGATTTTTTTATACTCTCAAAAGTTCCTAATTAGGGCGATTTTGGTATGGAATAGTTGGTAAAGCCGTAAAGGGAAAATGGAAAAGAGAACGAAAACAAACCTAGTTTGTAATGCTATTTTAATCACTTATTTAACAAACATGATAAAGGTGAGTTTATTATACATTTTCACACTTTTTGCTTACTCTCTTGTTAATATTAAGCTGTAAAACACATTGTAAGTGGTCATTTGATTAACATAGGAAGGAAAAATTCCCAAAATTCAACTTGTGAAAATTAAATTTTGTATATTCAAATTCATAAGAATTTCCTAAACCTGTTTGATTAGCAAAAGGGAGAGTAACTCTCTACATTAATTTCTATTCTAGCAAAGATTAGATACATAAATTCCTACATATTATAAATAATGAAAATTCCTATGTAGTTCTACTCAAATGAAATTCAATCAAACAACTCAGTTAACTTAAAATTCCCTACAATTTGTATTTTTCAATTTACTAGGTATTTCAACGCGCACGTTATGGCCAACCCTTTGAGAAAAATTGTTATTGGTGACCTTTATACCCTATACTTATTTGCTTATATTTTAACTATTTACATATAGGCACTTGTATAATGTGTATAACAATAAACAATTAGATAAAAATGCTCCTAGGAAAATTAATAATAATGTCAAAATCTATATAAATAAAAAGAATAAAGCAGAGTTTAGGAGAGAAAATTTTCTTCAAAAAAGATTATGCTTTAGTATAGAGTAATAGATTAAATATTGTTTAAATTTCAAATAGGAAAAACAAAGGAAATGGAAAGAGTAAAAGTTGGCTTTAAATATTGAAATAAACAAAACTTTTTTATTTAAAAGAATTAATACTGTTTTTTAATCCCAACTTTCACCAATTTATTTTCATTATTAATCCCAACTTTGGATTATTCCTCAATAATCCCAACTTTAAGGTGGCCTATCATTCTTCAATCCCAAAAACCGGTGACCGGTTGAATGGGTTATTTCTTTTTAATTTTTTAAAAAGTGACACGTGTCACAAGTTAATTGGTTAATGAAAATTTAATTAAAAAAAATATAAAAATTAATCAGAAACCTTAAAAATTAATTTTTTTTTTTTCAGAAAACCCCCTTCCCTTCCCTGGCCACCCCTGCCACACCGTCCACCAGAAGCCTAGCCTCACCGTCCACCGGAAAATTCACACCTTTCTTCCCGCCGATCAGCCGCCCAATTCCACACACGCTACAACCACAAAAACAACAACAAACACCAGCAGCTCAACCCAAACAATCGCACAACTCGCAAACACCAAACAACCACCATCACCACCAGCCTAATTCGTCAGCCGCAGCACCCATCTCCACCTCAACGTCGATTCGCCACCTACAATCAGCAATTCAAATCAGCTCCAATCCCAGCCACCCAACCCACCACCACCCACGACCCTGTCTTCATCCCGCCACCCACGGCCCTGTCTTCATTCCGCCAACCCAAACTCATCAACAACAGCCCCACATCAACCTACAGCCGCCCAAAACAATATCACCTATCCGCCACCAAATTGCTCCAATCCACCATCAATTATATCAATTTGGTAGTTAAATACAACAATTCCGGCCTCCAATCGAAGCAACAACTTCGAATTGTGCTCCAATTTGAATACCCAAACGGTGCGTCGTGCTCTCGAGACGGTTTGGGTGGGTTTTTTTGGCTGTTTTTCGATAACGTGGGTGGGTTTTTTCTGGAATTCGAGGGGTTTGGTGTTCGATTGGGTGGTCGGAAGTCATGGAGGAGAAAGGGAAAGGAAGAGGAAAGGGAATTTCAGGTGGGTTTCGGGTAAGGTTTTCAAGGGGAAGTGGAAGGGCGGCCGGAAATGGAGGGGACGGGGGACTGCTGGAGAAATGGAGGGGATGGTGGTTGCCATTAATGGAGGTGGAGGGGGAGGGGCTGTTAAAGGTGATGTGGGAAATAAAAAATAATAGTTTTTTTATTAAAAATATAATGAAAAAATAAAAGGAATTTTTTTTTTTTTCTGTTTTTTTCTTTTTTAAAAAGAAAATTTGGTTGAGTCAAAAAAAAAAAATGGACCACTCACGTGACGACACGTGTCCAGCAACTTACAATAGAAGGTTGTTGGCTTTTGTTGACCGGTTTGGGTATGAAGAAAGATAGGCCACCTTAAAGTTGGGATTATTAAGGAATAATCCAAAGTTGGGATTAATAAAAATAAATTGGTGAAAGTTGGAATTAAAAAACAGTATTAATCCTATTTAACATGTAAAATAATATTTTTTAGGGTATAAATATCCATAAAAATTTGTTAAACGTTTTACAAGCTAGGAATTTGAGGCATACGGCAGACACCACTGATATATGCTGGACTACCACAGATTTGAATGGATTTCAAGAGCATTTATACAAGCAACACCATTAATAAATAAGATTTGTCAAAAAAAAAAAAAACCTTTTAAAAGTACCATTTTGTGGAAAAAATATTTGAAAAGCTTTTTGGCGGTTAAAAAAACCACCACGTTCATTTTTTTTTTTTTTTGCGAGAGGAAACCTATTTCTTTAATTACCCTCTAATTAACTTAATTATACTCTAATATCCTCCTATTTCTTCTAATTAACCTCTAACCCACCAAATTACTAAACAATTAGATTTAATTTATATATAAAGAAATCACCAGTCCCAACCACCAACCAATCATTCCCTTCCCTTCCTCCTCCCTTTCCCCCTCCCTTTTGCAGCAACCCTTCCCCCATCGGACCCGCCGCCCAGATCCCCCTACCTCCGGCGACCTACCTCCACTGCGGCTGACCCTCCATTTCCCCCCTATCCCCGTCTGCGACCACCACCTCACTTCGAATTGTTGGCTCTTATTTACTCAAACATGCTCAAATCAAGTCCAAAACAATTGCAATTTGCTTCTAAATCACCCTAGCATCACATACATACATAATGAAAGCCAAAACAAGCATCAAATTGCAAGTAAGATGCACAAAATAAAAACCCTCAAATCGATTTTCTAGTTTTTTCAAAATTAAGGAGGTGGTTGGCACTGGTGGGGATAAGGGGGAAAAGGAGGGTCGACCGACGATGGAGGTAGGTTGCCGGAGGTGGAAGGATCTAGGCGGAGGGTTCGGTGGGGAAGGGGGTTGCTGCCGCCTGCCAGGGTAGGGGGAAAGGGAGGAGGTGGTGGTTTTTTTTATATATTAATCAAATCTAATTATTTAGTAATTTGGTGGGTTAGAGGTTAATTAGAAGAAATGGGAGGAAATTAGAGTGTAATTAAGTTAATTAGAGGGTTATTACAGAATTAGGTTTCTTCTCGCAAAAAAAAAAAAAATGAACATGGCGGTTTTTTTTAACCAAAAAACTTTTAAAGGGGTTTTTTTTTTCCGTAAAATGGTGTTTTTATAAGATTTTTTTTGACAAATTTTCCTAATAAATATTGAACACCATCAAAATATTTTGTAATTGTCAAAAAAAATAATTTAGGCACCACTAATATATGCTAGCCTACCAAAAATTCGAAGGGATTTTAATGAGCATTTATATAACACCATTATTAAACATCGGACACCATAAAAAAAATATTGGACACCATAAAAAATGTAGGAGATATCTGGGTATAGGAGTGTCCATTCAATTTTCGGTTTGGATTTAGGCCAAATCCAATCTCATCCGAAATAAATTCGGTTTTCAATTTTCAAATTCAATCCGAATTTCCCACCAAATCCAATGCGAATTAAAACTTAGTTGTTTAGATCCGATCTGAAAATCCAAATAACAATACATTAGAAATTTTTAGTGTCTAATGTGATTACAAAAATAAAAACATGATTATAAAAAAATCAATTCTTGAAAGCACATTGGTACATGATTTAACAAGGGTTGAAAACATGGTTTTACATAATTAGTATTAAAAAACTATAAACATACTTTAACATGAGAGTGAGGCATACCTCAAGTGGTTAGAGCCTCCCTTCCGATTCTTGGAAATCTCGGGATCGGTTCTCATCACCCACCCTTGTGGCTTAGTTTCATATTTCGGTTATTTAGGTTTTTTAGATCTAAAGAAGGTCAATCCGATCCAAAAATCTGAATTATTAAAAAATTTCAATGTGATCCGATCCGATTTAAAATTCGAATCCAATTCGAATTAACAAGTCGATTTGGATTGAATTGGATTTCAATTTTAATCCAAATAATTAACACCCCTATTTGGGTATCCCTCAAATTGTCCATTTAGAGGGTGTTTGTTTGTAGGGATTGTAGGTGGGATAGGGATTGATAATCCCTTGTGATTAAGGGATTTTTCCCCCGCCACGTGGACCACTCAAGCCCTGCCACGTGTCCGCCATGTGGACCACTCAAGCCCTACCACGTGGACAAACCAAAGTCTGCCACGTGTCACCTCGTGAGATGTCCAAGGTGGACCAATCAGGCCACGACACGTGGCAGACATATAGCCAACCAGGAAACTAGCCTCTAACGACCCAAATTCCTAGGCAAAGCCTAGTTAGTCCTAGGAACACTAAAATCTAGTACTGGGCACGTTTTCCAACACCGTACCCTATTAAAGGGAGATGTTTCCCCCTCGGGAACATAATTAATTGGCATACACATTGACTCACAATTTCAGAGAAAGTCAGACACCTGACACCTCGAACTGAGCAATTACACATTGCAGATACTCTCTTGGAATCCAACGGAGACCTTTTACTTTCCGCACTTTACTCCTCAAACACGTTCTAACTTGATCTTCGGAGGCGGAACTCCCACCCACAGGAGTCTCCGTTGTTTTGCAGGTGCAGGCGTCCAGAGGTCAATCTTGGAATTGTAACTTTCCCGCAGGACATCAAAAAAACCCCAAAACACCTTGCATCCAATAATCCCTTGTTTCTTTAATGGGAATTGTTCTATCCCACATGAAAGGGATAGGGATAAAAAGTAGTGTTATCCCTCTATTTTTATAAGGAAAATTTGTTAAAAAAAACCTTATAAAAGCCTCATTTGCAAAAAAAAATCTTTTTAAACGGATCTTTGTTAAAAAAAACCACCACGATGACTTTTTTTGTTTAATTAAACCTCCACTTACTTTTCCGGCATTGATTGCTCAATTCAGGCATTGACTCTTTCTTTTCCCTACTTACACCCAATTCTTTGTATATTTGCACTCCCCCTTTATTTTTCCCCTCTTAGTTTCCCTCCAAAGTCTTTCCCATGTATTCCCTCTCTCCTTCTTCCATGGATGCTCTGCAGTTCTATCACATCAATTTGGGTTTCTCTCTCTCTCTCTCCTCCGCTGCTCGCCATTAATACTTCAACAATAACATTAGGTAAGTTTAAATTCATCAATTTATTACTAGAATTAGTATAAAAATTGGGGCTTTTTTAATACAAGTGAGAAACTCACATTGTTATCAATGGCTAAAGGAGGAAGAAAGGGGTCGTTTGGACGCAAATCAAGGTATCCTAATTACATAGTGAAGTACGAACCCTTAATTTCGTACTGAATTGCAGAAATTGCGTGAAACTGGGTAGGGTTTAACAGATAAATTCGAAAAAAACAAACCTAATTGTTGCTTGTTGGTGGTGATTTTGAAGTGTGATGCTTAAATAAAATCTAGAAACTTTGATGGATTGTTGAATTTGTTGACTAAAATTGTTCAATTATTGCCCTAATTTGTTGAACTTTTTTTGAAAAGAACGCACAATAACAGAACTATTACATAACATAAAAAACGCGCAAGAAGAGAACTATGAGATAGAGAAGAGAGAAGAACGTTGGTTTGAGTACTACAATGTTGAAGTCAGCACTTCAATGAGGAAGAAATAGATTAAGAACTTTAAATTACCTTTCAATTGTTTTGATTTGGGGAAGTTTGTCCTAATTTTTTTTATTTTTTTTTTCAATTCAATTGGGGAGGCTTGCCCTAGGATATTTATTTAGGGAAAATTAGGGAGTAAAAAAAAGAGAGGGAAAAGTACCCAACAGTAAGCTGCAAGTAGGGAAAAGAAAGAGTCAAACGCCTAAATTGAGCAATTAATGCCGAAAAAGTAAGTGGAGGTTTCATTAAACAAAAAAAGTCATCGTGGTGGTTTTTTTTTAACAAAGATCCGTTTAAAAGGTTTTTTTCTTGCAAAACGAGGCATTTGAAAGGTTTTTTTTAACAATTTTTCCTTTTTATAATAAGGGGTGTAGGGATTAATATTGAAAAGTAAAAGACAATTTTACCCTTAACGAAAGGGAAGGAAGAGGAGAAATGTTATTAAGAATAGTTAAGTAATTTTACTATTTATCCCAATATAATTCCCAAATCATATCAAACAATAGATAACATAATTTTTATCCTTAATCACCTATTAGTTTCATATTTTTATCCTACTTTTTTATCCTCGTCATCCCTATTGATCCTGCCAAATGCCCTGTTAAAGCTTCTTAATAAATAAACAAAAGTATCCTCTGTTGTAACATCCTGTTTTCATCACTTTTCACATTCTTTTACGGGAGAAGGCTTTCGGCTACGGGAGTTGCGCAGGTATAACCAAACCAGGGTTGACTAAATTGCTTTTAATTCTTTGTTTTTGTTTTGACGGGACAAGAATTGTACTTTGCAATTCATTAGATTAGCAGTGTTGATCGCTTTTTCTTAAATCTTTCAACTGGTTTTGTAAGTATTAGAATTACGAACTGTATTACATAGCTGTGTTTATATATGGGTTTGGTTTTACAATTCTATCATTTATTTATGGTTTTGTTTAGCAATTCTATCAATTACAAAAAATTATTGCGTTTACATGAATTTTCCGATGTGACTTATATAAGTATATGATTAATATAGTAACACCTCTCACAAGTTGGGCTGGTAAGTTTTCTTCAATTCCAGATCTTCCGCATCACTTAAAGATTTAAACTTTATGGTTTTTTTTGGGGTCAAATTTGATTCTTAAAGATTTTCCTACTGTTAATGTTAACTGCAAGAGATTAATTCTGATAAATTCAATTGAAAGTTTTAATCTTTCTTGTATATACTTATAATATTCATTGTCTAATGTGCACCAAAAAAAAAAAAAAATCATTGTCTAATGTTAGTTTGTTTATTATCTTTTTGCATACTGAATTGAAGGAGTCATAAAAGAAAAGAAATTTATTTATGTCGTAGATTTTGATGACGAATTTATGTATGTTGTAGGTTTAATTTATTCACTTCTGTTGGGATTCTGGGAAGTAAATTGGAGTTGGTTTTAGCGAGAATGGAGCTCCTTTGTGAGGATCTGATTATTAAAATTATGAGTAAGCTCTCAGAAAAGGATCTGATGAGGTGCAAGTGTGTATCAAAAGAGTGGCATAGAATTATCACCCATGTTTGCATTCCCAAGTTGTCAATTGAGGCTCCAGTTTTTGGGGTTTACTTTCGTATTGCTCGGTTTACTTGTAAGTTGAGGAAAGTTACATCCATCTCCCCTCCAGATGTTAAAATGCAACTTCATAACCGTATGGCCTATGATGATAGTGTGCACAGCATTGATTGTTCCCCTTTGAAGGTGCATCCACAACGTGCTTTCCGTAGCTGTGCTCTTTATGATACATCTGCCTGTGAGAGCATGTATTATGCAAGTATATTGCCGTTTGATCATCGTGGTCCTGATTTTTTGGACTGCTGTAACGGCTTGCTTTTGTTTGTTCGGTGTCCTAAACCTCAGTTTTACGTGTGTAACCCTGCCATCAAACAATGTGTGCCCATCCCTCTCCCTCCACCTACAATCCATCTGCCTTCCCTTTATGCCTCGTTAGCTTTTGACCCTTCCGAGTCCATTCATTTCCGTATTGTCATCTCATCGCTTACAACTCAGCCACAGTGCTTGCATATTTTTTATTCCCAAACTGGAGAATGGATGACACATGAGATTGAAGTAAAGTTACTGCTTCCTCATGACTGCTTTAGGTTGCTAAGGCATTGTGTTTACTTTAAAGGCATGTTATATAGATTATCCCTGTATCATAGGATTCTATGTTTTGACCTCGAAACTAAGAAAGCCTGTATATTTGCTTCCCCAAACAAGGTACAAGATACACTACCAGGATGTCTTGGGGTGTTAGCTGGCTCTCTTTCATATGCAAAGGAAGAATGTGGACATTTGTGGGTCTGGTTGCGTGATAGCCACAGTGAACCGAGTGTATGGATATTGAAGTATAAAATCTCCCTTGCCCACATATGTGATCTTGCATCAAGAATAAGCATCAAGTGTTTCAATGTATGGTTACATCCATATGCATTTCATCCGAAATCTGACATCTTATTTGTGGGCTCTGCGCGTTCACTTATGATGTATCATCTTGATTCTGATCATATGGAAATTGTGCGAAAGAATGGAATATGTAATATATTTTGTGGATCCTTGTTCTCTATGTTCACATATACACGCACTATAATCACGTTGAAGAACTGGCGCAAAATTCCCTGCGAACTCGATGTGAGTATTGACAAGATCAGTTGCTTCATGTTGTTTCTTGCAATTATTGTTTCCATGTTGAGCTTCGCTTTCTAATTATGGCATACTTCATTCTTACGGTCATTGTGTAATTATTTGCTCAAGACTCCTTTTCATAATTATTTTTCTTTTCTTTTCTAGTTTCTCTAAGTTCTTGCATACGGGTGTCTTGTTTGATCCTTGGCTTTTACAGTTATGACTAAGAATATGATTTCCCAACTTAGATAGTGTTTGAAATTTGAATTGATATTGATTGCATGTTTGATATAAATGAATTTATAAACTAAAAAACTTAACCAATTTCTGATGAGTAATTGCATTACATTTTGTGACATCCCATAAACCATTAGGAATCTTCGATATAACTTATATGTGAGATGTCAGGTGTGAATTACTTTTCTCTTTGCATCCTTGTTTGGATTAAACTCCAACTTAATAGTGAACCATGTATCTGACATGAGTTGACAACTGTATGACCTGTTTAGTGGGAAGAGTTGCTATTAGTGAGTCGGTGAACCGGAGGTTATGGTATATCACAAATTCATTTCCGTTAAGGTACTAAAAAATTCACACTTCCAGTCTTTCAATCGTAGAATTTTTCAGTTGCGAGGGGTTGATTCGTGTGTAGTGTTATTATCCTTTGAACTTAATTTTGGGTGTTCAGAAGTTGGGAAGTTGGGCCCAATGGTCACTTATGCAAAGGAAAGGACAATGCAGTTCGAGTTTGTGATAAGGTCAGTCCTTTCCTTTGGTGTTCACTGTATCACTTGATCTTGGTATTAAGGAAGAAATGTTTTAGTGGAATTGAATCGTATAGAAATGGAGGTTGAAGGAAAGGAAGGGGAATTGTGTCCGGATAAGTTACATAGTTACCTCCAGAAAGTAGGGAGTAGGCATGGAACCGTGGAAAGTAACATTCATTAACCCTTGAGAAAGGGAACAACAGGTACTCACATTGACGATAGGACAATCCGACAAAATAGAGAGGCTGTTTAAGGATATGTTAGTACCTGGAATGATCAATATTTAGTGCATTCTCCTGCTCCGGGCTCTTAGAGAAGTAAATGGACAGTTTTGGGTGATTATGTGTGGATGGTTGTGAAAGTGGAATGTGCATGATAATTATCCAATATCCATGATTGATGAATTGATGGATGAAATTTATAGGTTAAGGTGTTTGCGAAGCTTGATTTCAAATGTGGTTGTCACCAAATTAGAGTAGAGTTAAGTGGATATATGAATTTCTGAATATACCCGTTGAGGTAACCAATGCACTGGCCACAATTCAGCTCTTGATACACAAGGTGTTTTACCCTTCTTGCCCAAGATTATGCTCATCTTTCTTAATCCCTATTTAGTTTTCCATGTATAGCATCATCTTCCTACTTTTTCTATGCATCTTAACATTTGTATGCCAATGTGGGAGGGATATCTTCTTTGGATGTGGGATCAATCTGAAGAACCTGTTGATGTAAATTACAATTTCGTTTCTTGGATTATCTAGTTGAAGCCAAGCTGTTAGTCTGATCTTTGAAGCCACTAGACATGAGTTTAATCAATGTTTTAATAATTATTGATTATCTCGTTATAATTTGACTGTTACAAAGTGTCAAGTATGTTTATCCATTGTGGAATTAGAGTTTACCTTGAAATGAAAAAGCTATCCACTTATCATTATACTGAAGCTCATGTTTGCTTTTGATGGTCAGAACGTTGAAGAGGTGCTAGATGATTGGTGTTTCACTGAGCAATGATTATTTATAAAGCTGTGTAAGAGCTGAAGCTTGTTGCAGGCAACCATCGTCAGATGCTGCACTGTGCTG
The DNA here is from genome assembly GCF_001683475.1 of Chenopodium quinoa. Taxonomy (NCBI): domain Eukaryota; kingdom Viridiplantae; phylum Streptophyta; class Magnoliopsida; order Caryophyllales; family Amaranthaceae; genus Chenopodium; species Chenopodium quinoa. Next base: position 3,023,375 of record NW_018744895.1, read on the forward strand.
ATTCTACAGCATGTACTGTACATTAATGAATGAATAAAGGAAAAGCAGGTGTTTGCTCCCTCTTTAATTTATGGTAATCTGGTGGTATGCTTCAATAAGAGTAGTACCAATTAGGCTTATTGTTACGCAAGTCTTCTGTTGTATTTGAACTAGCAGCGGGTTTTAATCCCGCATTGGAAGGGGCATAGGTGTCAGACCCTTCCAAATACTGTGAGTTGGTCGACTGTTGTCTTTAAGCTCGTCGACATTGGATCATGGTACATGAAAGGTTTGAAGCTCGTGCCGATACAATGCTAGTAGAGTAGTTGTATTTTGTTGTTAAAGATCTCATTAACATTTCACTGAACTCATAAAATATATTGGCAGTGTGAACTCAAGAGTTTGTATCTTTAATGTTTGGTTAAATAAATGGGATATCATTTACTCCCTCGTTCATCTTATTATTAGATGCTATAACATGTAATGCATGTGTTATCTATAACTCTTAAAGCCAAATTGGAGTAAAATGGGTATCTCTTATGAACAGCGCTCTTCCCATTTTATCCTCAAGAAAATATATTTACCACATTATCCTTTGTTGCTAGATTCAACATGGGCGACCTCCTCGCACCGGTTAAAGGCCCACTTCTCTATTTCTTTCATTTATTATTCCTAAAAACAATCATCAACCCACCTCATTTCTGCTCCTCGAATCAAGGTAATTCCTCCTCTCTAGGACAATGATATCCTATGCAACCTTCAATCTTATGATTGACAAATTGAGTGAGCTCTCAGTGTTTTAGCTTTTTGTTTTTTCGATTGGTGTCAAAAAATTGAGGCATTGAAGTGAGCATTTTCTATATTTTGCTCAATTAAGTCTAACCTAACCTTTGAAATTTTTTTACTTTGTTGAGTATGATGGTTTGAAAGTGAGAATACGAGGAGCAAATCGTTCATGGGATTAAACTTGAGTAATAATATATATATTTTTTTACCGAGCAAATTATGTCTTTTAGTAGCTTGTAATTATAATGGCATTTGTTTCCTTTAGTTAAGATGTTGACTTCATTGATCTTTAATTTTGCAGAAAATCAGCTGATGTGGAATCTCAGCCATTGTTGCAATAACAGAATCAGCAACAGCAACAGATGGTTCCATTAGAAGACACTTATATGCAGAGCAGAGCTGAAGCACTTCAGAATGTGGAGTCTACAATTCACGAATTGAGTAATATATATACACAATTGGCAATAATGGTATCACAGCAAGGAGAGGTTGCAATCAGGTTTGCATCCTGTAGCTTAAGATGGCTGTTTTGGCTGATACAAATATGTGCTATTGATTTGCTTGTCTTTGTAGTTGACTCTCAAGTTATTTTTAATAGTATTTAAAGCATTTAATATTTGCTTGTATTGGTTTATTGGATCTTTTGTTGAACCTTGATTTAATGATGCCGTAACTATCAAGTTGACTGCCTTTTCAATTTGATGGGATTTGGTTATAGCACAATCTTGCTATTTAGCTGCCAATTGCCGACTCCTCTCTATAATTAACAAAGTTATATTCTGTTCTTCAATATTGGAATAGGTAACTGATTCCCTCTTAATCCTATAGCTGGTGGGTAAATTAATATCATTTAAGTTTATCATGCCCTTCAAATACTCGTAATTTTTTTTTCTTGATAAACTTTGTCTATTGTTGTTTATAAGGATTAAATTGATTTGACTGCCTTTGTTCTTTAATATTAGTAAGGATTGAATGTAATGAGGGTTTTTTTTTTTTTTTTTTTTTTTTTTTCCGCATAAGCTTTAGAATTCTTGAAATCAATTGATAAAAAAGACTGGTTGTCCTTTGTTGTTTATCTATGCTGATCCGATTATAATAACTTAGTTTACTAGGGTGAGCTAACTCAATTTAATATATTCTTTTCTATGTAAAATATTATGGTTTTGTGAGCTAACTCAATTCAAAATAAACTGCTTGACCTCCTTGAAGAAATGAGTTAGGAATGCTATGGATTTGTAATGATAAACAAAGATGAGCTTCTGAGTCCGATATCATTTTATCCTCTGAAGTTCTTAAAATTCATACAGGTTACATTGGTTGATTATATGGTTCAGGAGTTTCGTTTTTTTGTTTAATCAATTGGCATCTGCGAAGCTCGGACTCGGCCAACCACCCCACCGTACCGGTGTCGACACGACGCGACCCGGGTGCAGACATGGAATCCGGGTCGGACGCTTGGGAGAAAAAGTGGACTCGTCGGTCATAAACCCTAGATCTAAAATAGAATTGCGGAAATTTCAAAAAAAGAGTCTAAACCTTGGGGCTTTTGTTCGAAAGTGAAAGGCGAGTAGGCCGACACTAAGAGGTTGTCGGTTTTCATTCTCGGCGATGGGAGGCTGGTTCTTCTGCTTCTTCGACACGTTTAACTGTTCAATTTCTTTTTTTTTTATAAAAAAAAAAAAAAACAAGGGGTGGGGTCAGTAGGGAATATACTCAGTACTTATGTGGGTGGGGGTAGGTGGAGGACCTCACGTGACTCCTTTACTTAATGTTATCTACATTGCTCTCAAATCCTCTATTACTGTTTTTCCTGTTTTTTCTTTCTTTCCCTTACTTGTAGTTTCATTTCAGCACCGCAAGTACAGCCAGTAACTTGCAGTATCCCTACCTATACAAAAGTATCACTGAATCCTTATGAATAGTGTTGAGACTAATATATCCCTCAAAAAATTCATTTACGTATTTACTTTTGTACTTTTGCTTTTATATTTGTAATAAGCATGATGGAGTAGTTAAGAAAGACCAAAAGACTTAGTTTAATTACTTGATAAATTTAGCATTTAAGTTGCTTATGTTAATTTGTTTGCTTTTTTGAAAATTGTAATTGTAACGCTAGGGTGATCAACCCTTTTGTATATCAAGAGGTAATTCAGACGTTTTTGTATATACTACATACGCGTCTTTAAATTTTTATAATATCTTGCAGAAAACTTTTCACATGATTGTTTTCTATAATTAAATATTTAACCATAAATCGTAAACTATTGGGTGTGTCCACCCGCACCCAACGGTTGGTGCGGCTAGGAGATATCGGGAGCGGCAGCGGCGGAGGTGGAGGCCGTAGTTGCTGGAAAAAGTTGTCGGGAAACTCCGTATCCATTGCAACGAAGGAGTAATCGTCGATCAAAGATCAAATCAACAAAAACTCATATTCAAGATTATCATACCTCATCTTAATCGATTGAAATCGAATTTTTAAGGTTCTTCAATCTTCACTTCTTCAATCAAGAGATTAGTGTTTCCCTGGAGAAGTGTACTTCAGCTGCGATTTGTGGACTGTGGTGGGCTGCGATTTGTGGTGGTTCTGCGATTTTGTGGTGGTGGCGCTGCAATTTGTGGTGGTGGCGCTGCAATTTGTGGTGGTGGGCTGCGAGTTGTGGCAGTGAGTTGCGATCTTTGGTGGGTTCGGTGAACGACAGCGGCACAAACGGCGAGGAGAGGCTCGGTAGCCGGATTAATTTCTCGAGGAGGAAAGGGAAGTGGCGTGAGGACTGACAGGAGAGAGAAAGCAAGAGTGGAAGAAGAAGAGGAGGAAAGAGGAGAGAGAAGAAATAAAAATATTTTGTAATTTTACATACTTTGTATATAAGCCAATAAAAGTAACATATCCGCCAATTGATGTTTGATATCATTCATTATTATGGACATATTAGACATCAATATAAATGTATCAGCTAACAAAAGGAACCTATTAGCCAACAAAAGATACATATCAACCAACAAGAGGAGTATATCAGCCAACAAAAGGTACTTATCAGCCAAGAGACGGAACATATCAGCCAACAAATGAAGCATATCAGCCAACAAAAGGATGAAATCAGCAAATAAAAGCAACAGGTAAGCCAACAAAATAAACACATCAGCCAACATAATGAAACATATAAGCCAACAATAAAAATATACATATCATCCAACAAAATAAATATGTCGGCCAACTAAAGAAACATATAAGCCAAATGATGTCTGATATCAGCCAACAAAAGGAAAAAAAAAACATATCACCCAACAAAAGGAATATATTAGCCAATACAAAAATCATATCAGCCAACAAATGAAACATATCAGCCAACACATGAAACATATCAGCCAACTAGTAAAATGTATTAGCCAAGCCTTCCGCACCAAACAGTTCGTGCGTCTATACGCACGCAATACCTTCTCTATTTTTTTTTTTTTTTTTTTTTTTTTTTTGGGTTTTAGACTAAAGTCAATTAATTTGTATAGTTACATCTCTGAATCAACCTTGATCATATGATAAATTGAATTATATTAGTAGAGTAATTATAAAATTTTTGCTTTGTATTAGCAAAGTGTCATGGTGAAGACATTTTTTTTTTTAATCATTGGTGGGATAAAAATATGATCATTAAAATGCTAATGAGCAAGAGGAGTGAGAAAGTGAGTAGAGAGGAAAATAGGAAGTGTTTTTTTCAATGCTCTTTAGTATGTATTTAAAAGCCTACCTAACAAGCTTTCACTATAAGGACAAGCTTTTTCAATATTCTTTAGTAGTGTTGGGATCATTTTCACTGGATTTGGTATAAAGGTCGAATTATTTAAAAATAACCCAAAGGTGGGATTATTTTGGACGGATGTCTCAAATGTGAGATTATTCTGGGCAATTTTTTCTTTATTTAACACCCTTAAGAAATGATTTTATATATTTGTTTATTATTATTTTTATTTATTGCAGCAATGGGTTGAACACTCGGTAGGTGGGAAATTTAGATGAGAAGCAATTGCGGATTGATCCAATGCATGCCGACCTTTGTAGTTATTTGGTGTTATCAGGTTATGCAAATTTTAGAAAGGTGTAATTTTAGAATAGATTTTTTTTTTTTCTACTCCGAGGGAAATTGTTTGACATCATTTTTTGTTTTCAGTTTTTTGTTTTTTTTTTTAAAAACAAAAAACCAAAAACAAGAAACAAGAAAAAGGTGTTTTCACTTTTCTGTTGTCAGTTTTCAAAATTATCATAATTTTAAGTTTGACAAATTTTGATTCATTATATGACATATATTATATGATTTTGAAAAACAAAAAACCAAAAAAACAGAAAACAACAGCAATGCCAAACGAATCCTAATTGTTTGGTGTTCATTCCTATATCTTATCAGCTCTTTTTAATCAATAAACTAGTGAGTAGCCTGGGCGTTGCCCCGGGTTACTACTTTATAACTATGCAACTGTTAATTTTTAAGAGCATCTAATAGTTTGTATGTTAGTATATGTCTTCAATACTTTATAGTATAACATTATTTATTGTGTAAGGTTAAAGCATAATTGACAATAAGTCTAGATGATTAAACAATAACCTTCTTTCTAAGAGGTCAAGTGTTCGAACCTTCTCATCCATATATTTTTTTCAATATAATTGAGACTACTTGTGTGGATGACGTGGCATATTGAGGTGCTAAGTGGATGACGTGGCATAATAAGAAGTTGAGTAAGTGACATGGCGAAATAAGGGGTATACGTGGCGCATAGACGTTTTTAGGAACGCCTTTTGATAGATTAGTATAGATTTACAAAATATACAAAGAGTGTTTTAGTGGTATTCTTTTGTTTACTTGAGGTTTGCATATATATATATATATATATATATATATATAGAAATGGGATCATGTGAGAACCCATGGCTTAGGTGAGAACCATTTTAAAATGAGAACTCATCTAACACCATTCATTTTTATTAGATGAATGGTTCAGATTTATTGTTTCATTAGTGGGAATTCACGTGGACCACCTTCATTAATTGTAATGATTGTTTGTATTATTTTTTTTAATTTTTGTGCATTGGGACACAAAATCTGCCAAAAGCTGTCATTATTACATGTTTTTTATTATTTATTGCATTGAAACACGTTACGTTAAAATGTAGTTGAAGTGTACGTCGTTAATGATGTTTCGTAAAATATATCAAGTGTTTCAATTTATAATATTAATGTTTCATATATATTATTGCTTGTTTCATACAGTTGAGCTCTATATGAACTAGGTGTACTGTGATTTCTTATACCTTATCCGATGTTTCAAAAAATATACCTTATGTTTCATTTTATAGTGCTTATGTTCCATAAAATATATGTGTTGTTTCATATACTAATGATATTGTTTTATACATAAAAATCATTGATGTTTCATATAATATTTCATTCGAATATTATTTATATTGTTCCAGAAATTTGAACTATTGTCTCATAAATATTATACATTGTTCCATACCATATGTGTGAAATGTACCAATGACTGAAATGCATGTTCCCAAGAAAATTAAAAAGCATGTACCAATGACTGAAATGCGTGTTCCCAAGAAAATGCATGGGAAATTGATAATTAATCTCAGCCATCCATTAAGTGTAGTTGGTGTACGTTAATGATGTTTCGTAAAATATATCAAGTGTTTCAATTTATAATATTAATGTTTCATATATATTATTGCTTGTTTCATATAGTTGGGCTCTATATGAACTAGGTTTACTGTGATTTCTTATACCTTATTGATGTTTCAAAAAACATACCTTATGTTTCATTTTATACTACTAATGTTCCATAAAATATATTTATTGTTTCATATACTAATGATATTGTTTTATACATAAAAATCATTGATGTTTCATATAATATTTCATTTGAATATTATTTATATTGTTCCAGAAATATGAACTATTGTCCCATAAATATTATACATTGTTCCATACCATATGTGTGAAATGTACCAATGACTGAAATGCGTGTTCCCAAGAAAATTAAAAAGCATGTACCAATGACTGAAATGCGTGTTCCCAAGAAAATGCATGGGAAAGTGATAATTAATCTCAGTCATCCATTATGTGTAGTTGGTGTACGTTAATGATGTTTCGTAAAATATATCAAGTGTTTCAATTTATAATATTAATGTTTCATATATATTATTGCTTGTTTCATATACTTGGGTTCTATATGAACTAGGTTTACTGTGATTTCTTATACCTTATTGATGTTTCAAAAAACATACCTTATGTTTCATTTTATACTACTAATGTTCCATAAAATATATGTATTATTTCATATACTAATGATATTGTTTTATGAGACAATAGTTCATATTTCTGGAACAATATAAATAATATCCGAATGAAATATTATATTATGTATAAAACAATATCATTAGTATAGGAAACAATACATATATTTTATGGAACATAAGTAGTATAAAATGAAACATAAGATATGTTTTTTTAAACATCAATAAGGTATAAGAAATCAGAGTAAACCTAGTTCATATATAACCCAACTATATGAAACAAGCAATAATATATATGAAACAAGCAATAATATATATTGAAACACTTAATATATTTTATGAAACATCATTAACGTACACTTCAACTACATTTTAACTTAACGTTGACAACACAATTCAATGTAACATTACATTTTTTAATTGAAATAGCGGCAAGTCTTTTTGAAACAATAATAACATCTTTTGAAACATCTCAAAATTATTCCTTTAATACAATAAAATAAGTAATTAATACTGTTCCAATTGGATGATATGCCCGTTATTGTCAATACAATTTATATTGTTCCAGAAATATGAATTATTGTCCCACAAATATTATATATTGTTCCATATATAAGAACTAGTGTTCCAATTACATGATATGCCCCTAGTTTTCGAATTTTAAATATGTCGTTCCAGAATTTTCAACTATTGTACCACATACAGATTTGCTCTTTTTTTGCACTACTTCGAAAATTCTACCAAAAAAATATCAAACGAACTCCAAAAATTCTGAAATTTTGTATGATTATTCTACACAAAAAATAAGCATATTCATAAAAAGAATCGCTTCAAAAGGGTTTTTTATGAGAGAGAAATATTCATTTGAAATCCGTCTTTCCAGATTTGCTCCTTTTTTGCACTATTTCGAAAATTCTACCCAAAAAAATATCAAACGAACTCCAAAAATTATGAAATTTTGTATGCTTATTCTGCACAAAAAAAATAATCAAATTAAAAAAAAAATCGCTTCAAAAGCTTTCTTTATGAGAGAGAAATCTTCATTTGAAATCTGCCTTTATTTCTCTCTCTTCAATGGCTAAATTAAAATGAAACCAGATTTTCCATTTTCTCTCTCTTCAATGGCTGAATCTCTTGGTTTTATAGTACATAAATCGGTGTTTCAATGCAGAAAATAAGGAAAAAAAATTAAAAAGCATGTACTAATGACTGAAATGCGTGTTCCCAAGAAAATGCATGGGAAAGTGATAATTAATCTCAGCCATCCATAATCTCAAAATTGATGGTGTAAGATTGATTCTTATTTTAAGAGGGTTCTCACCTAAGGGGTAGGTTCTCACATGATCCCTCCCCTATATATATATATATATATATATATATATATATATATATATATATATATATATATATATATATATATATATATATATATATATATATATATATATATATATATAATATATATATATATATATATATATATATATATATATAATATATATATATATATATATATATATATATATATATTATATATTATATATATATATATATATATATATATATCCTATGAAAGCATTCTTCTTTCAATTTCATCATACATATTACATATTCTTATATTAATTTAGCTTAGAATGATAGTTTAGGGTGGATAACTACTTAAGATAAAACTAAAAATATACGGAGTATCAATTATAAAAAGTTGTTTTGTTCATTTTGTGTACAAATAAAAATTGAAGCCAAACTTATCATTGAAGCTATTTAGAATGACATAAATACCTTTTCACTATAATGTCTGCAAGTTTTATTTTTTGGCTTAGACCTTTTGAGTTAACGACTGTCATCAATGCGATTTAGTACTTGTATATCATACATAATCAAATTTAGAAAATTAATGCCGATGTTTTAACTTAGAGATCCACTGTGTCAGATACAAGGTGATAATCCCTTGAGTTATCCTCTCCCAGTGATACCAAAACAAAGATGGGATTATACAGCTGCCATCCTCAAAAAAGCTGTTTCAAATCATCTTAGTTGTTCATAATTCGATTTTCAAGAGTAAAATACGAAGAAACTTAATCTTCTTCCTTACCTTACACTAAAACTCTGAAAGCTAGATATTGCCACTCAAGAGTATGTAAATCAACATTTGCATTCCTTGAAAATAGTTCAAAGAGAAAGATTCATAAGAGGTATTTAGCATCCACAATTCCACACATTGCAATCTTCAATGTCACATATCTGTACACATTACCTCTTTCTCTTTCTCTTTTTGGAGAGAAGGCTGCTATATGGTCATTTACCAGCAATATTGTGATGAAGAGCTACAGTGGCCTTGCTAAATAACATAGTGACAAATTGCTATTATATACGAAGTATCTAGCTTAGGTAGACAAATTGCTATTATATACGAAGTATCTAGCTTAGGTAGACAAATTGCTATTATATGCGAAGTATCTAGCTTAGGTACAAAAACAATATGACACCCAACAACAGTTCTAAAGAATGACGACTATTGTGATGGTGTGATTAGTCTTCTCTATACATTCCATATCATCAAATGCCTGCAGTTGAAGAAGCAGAAAATCAAACATGAGCAGCAATAAAAAAAAAGGCATTCAAATCAATCTTGATCCAAATATAATCTGGATTTAAGTTTCATAAGTAATTGCCCACTACTGTATGAGGGCTAACTTTTTCAAATTCTCAAGGAATTCAATTACATCAACAAGACAAAACAACTTCCACAAAATTTCAACTTCGGAATGTAACATTATATCATGGCATTACAGTTTTCATGGGAATTGCACTGTTGGATCTCAATGCAATGACTCAAATATTTTATCTTTTATCATCCAGAACGTCAAACTCTGTTTAGCTTGTGATTAAACCTTTGTTTCTTTTTTTTTAAAGGTGATTAAAGCTTTGTTTAATGCTTATTCATAGCTTTAATCTAGGCCCTATAAACGTGTAAGGGGAGCAAGTTGAAGGTAGGTGGAAAGGGTTACCACCTTCCAAAGCTACATGGGAGGAAGCCACGGCTATACAAGACGGTTTTCCAGCTTTCCACCTTAAGGACAAGGTATTAGTGGAGACACACAACAGGAGTACAAAAGACAGTAGAGTACGGCACAAGTGCGACCAAAAACAGAGTACGAGAGTTGGTGAATCAACTTTGGGATTGATGGGTTACATAATCTAGGTTGTCATAGTAAAAAGGCATTCAGTTGTCATTAGAGTTTGGTTTGGGAGAGCAGAGAACCTCTCGAAAGTTCTCAACAGTCAACGTTGTAGCTTGTAGTTATCATTTAATCTTCTTATAGGAGTACATCAAAGCTATCATCTTCCTTATTCTCTTCTTTTATACTTGCATATTTGAGAATTAACTGGATGGTTGAAGTGAGTTCATTACAGTTCTTTGCTGATTAATACCTACTTAGTGTTAGACTAGTGAGTGTTTAGACCTTTTATTCATGTACTCAGTGTTTATTAAATAAGGATTATCATTTCAAACACAATTTACCCAGAATACATTAGCCTAAAAAAACTAAAATCTGAACTTTGATTATGGATCAATATGGCTTACCAAAAAGGAGAGAATCACTGAGGTACGTTGCATCTATCCACAACCACCAAGATTTCATCCTAGGTGTCTTCCTTCAAAAGCTGGCAAACAATTAAAAATTAGAAATTAAAACAATAGTAAGAATATTCATTGAAGATATAATGCAAACACTTCTTTCTTCTCTCATTCTTTTCGATTCTCTTCTTCACTCGTTTTCTATATTTTTTTCTATCTTCTTCAAAGAGTTACAGTAATATTAAGGGGATCATTATCTCCTATATCAGAGTAATATACTTTGCAGCTGCCCCCTACAGCAAAGATACATCCCACATCTCATGTGCCTGTGCTAATGGCCCTCTGAGATCAGCCCTAACAGACCTCTATTTTAAATTATGATGTGTTTAGTTTTCTTTTTTTTTTCTTTTTCTTTTTTTTTTTAAATGCCTAGCTACCTTATACATGAAATAGTCTTTTTAACTCCGCTTCATGCCATATCAAGATTGATCATGATCTCATACCAAATTCTTGGGAACTGTAAGAGAAAACCCCCTTGGTCTCTTTCTCATTACCATCAAGCCTTATATATACAGTACATTAGGAATTTAGGATAGCAAGGCCTAAATCTAGGAACAATTAAAGTACTCAAGTTAAGGCTATATTCAAGGAACAGTTGCAATACTCTAGCTACAAACTAGAAACCAAAAATATTACAAAGTAAAAAGTAAAAATAAAAATTGTACTGCCCTTGTGAAACCAGATTATTACAAATTCAAATATGAGATATGCAAAATAATTCGTTTACATATTTGTTGTCAGGAATCAAACAACGCAATATCATTATAACATTTCCTATTTGCAAGATTAATAATGTGCTCCTAAAATGTAATCGGGAGTCATTGCCAGCATATAATAAGGAAAAGGACCAGAGCACGATAAATTGAAGAGGGATAGAACTTTCACTATGATAATGTGCTCCTAACAACATCAATGACATTTTGTTTGTACAATGCACTAGTAATTGGTGGGATATAAGCTTCCTTCGTAGTTTTCTCCTATTTCAAATGTTATGCTTTTGCTTACTTAAATAATTTGTATCTCTATCTTTATTTTATTAAATTGTCATATGGAGTACAATTGACAACTTCTGTTTTGCTATATATATAATGGTTATTGCTCAATAAATTCAACAGCCATGCCCCTCAGTTGAAATTAAAGTATTAGAATTATATTTGACAGTTATATAGACTATCGCACCAAGAAAACTAAATGGACTATAAATTTATAGAGCTCATATAGTCTCCAAGTATATAGAAGCATTCCAAATTCTACATCAATGGATATTATTCTCATTGTATGTGAATGACACATGAGTGCAAAACAAAAGTCATACCTTAAAATCTTATACTGAACATTGATTAATTTTAATTTTTAATTGTCAAACATTAGTCAAGGTTGCATTGTGTGCCATTTGTTCATATTTGTCTTTATTAACATAAGGAAACTAAACAACCATTTGTTCACACTAGCTAACTATGCATGGATCATCTTAACTAATGAGTACTTAAATTTTGAATTTTTGATAACTAATTCATCAAACGAGTTACCAACATTAGTCAATTGAAGTTGAAAGTATAACCCTATATTTATGTGCATACTTTGTGTCACCATTTTATTGGTTCGAAATAATTATATATTCAGGTAAAATCAAGTCATATACATTATGATAGTGATACGGAGAAATTAACTTCAATTGTTCAAAACGAGAGCAACATTATACAATAGATCTATAATCTACATCAATGGAAAAAAATTCATTCAATTTTTTTTCTGTTGAAGTGAAGGTAACAAGCAATATGATGCCCTATCTTGATAGCTGCCACATCTCATTGTGTTGCTGTTTTTTACCTTCTTAACATGGTTTAATGTTATAAATTACAACATCTATTCAGAAGTTATCTTTCCTCATATATAATTCCCTTTTGGGTTCACTGGAAAAAATATTTTAAAACAATTAAACAGATTGAAAGATGTTGATTATACACTTATAAGTTATAACACATACATGCTAAAATTACAGGGAGTACAAGATTATAGCTGAGGCAAAACATGAACCATCTTTAACAAGCATTAGCAATTCAACAGCACATGTTTTAAAGTTGTAGATAGTATTTAAGTAGCAGTGAGGTGCAATGCTTCTTTAAGAAATGAAATTACAAACTTTCAATTCAAAAATAGCAGCAAAGGACATACCTCAAGAATCATTGAAGTGTCAGGCCTTTCATTAAAATCCTCTTCAAGTAGACTTCTGATTATATCTTCCTTAAAACCATCCAAACATGCTTTCACCAAGTATTCAGTTCTCTTTTCAGGATCTCCGAGAACTTCAAATTTTTCTTGGCTTGTGCCAAACTCAAATCCAACCAACATTTCTAACAGAATCATACCTAAACTGAACATATCAGAATATAGAGTGAATGGCTTTTCTGGCGATTTCAGTTCGGGTGCGGTGTATATGCCTCTTGCAATAGGAAAGTTTGTAGCTTCTTTTAAGGAACATGCTGCAATTCATCACAGATTCAAATCTTAAAAACCTTCTATTGAAGATCAGGTATAAAAAGACAACATGTTGACTTACATACCTAGTCCAAAATCACCAATTTTGACCACATTGCCTTTAAGAAAAACATTGGAAGGTTTGAGATCACCGTGCCTAATCTTTTTTGAGTGAATGTGGTCCAAACCACTAACAATTTGCTTAAACATACTCCATAACTCTTCAACCTCCATTTTTTTTTCCTTGAGAATCTTGTCTAAGGATGTATTACACAATTCTAATTGGATGTACAAACAAGGAGCCTCTGCTTCATCTTCAGCTTCAATGGATTCGTCAGAATCCTCATACAAACCCACAATTGAGGGTTCTATCCAGGCAGAATATTATTGTGAGATATCTCTGCTAAACAGAGAACCTCACTGCACAAGTTTTAAAAAAAATAGATATTAGAGATAATAAATAATATACTTCGTATTATATACACAAAATTATTTGAGAAAATAATTACTTTATGACAATGTCATAGCAAGCTTCACCAGCATCCAGGATTATCTTTTTTACTGCATATTCCTTCCTATCCAATTTATTGATGCATCTAACAACCACGCCAAATCCACCGCTCCCGATTTTCCGAATTTCATCAAATTCAGTCAGGAGTCTAGATTCTAACCCCTTTGATCCAGTTTCGGACTTTCTAATTGATTTTCCGGATTTAGGACAAAATATCATCATCTCCTGTTCACAAATTAATCCTTTCTATCAAATAATAATAATACTGTATAATAATAAAAGCATAAAATAAGAGGAAAACAAACAAGAATCAATAATCCAGACTCTTAACAGGCCAATATTAAAGCAGCAACAATCAACAAAACAGCCGATACAATTCGCAGAAATTGAACATCAATAATTCAAACCGAAGTAAATTCAGAAAAATCGATAATCAACCTTAATTCTTCAGCAATAATATTAACAATCTCCCGCTTGCAAATCTTGTTATAATACTGATCAATCCGAATAAGAAAGAAAGCAGCAACAATCAACAAATCAGCCGATATACTTCGAAATCACTATAGAATCTAATAATTGAAGGTAATTTGAAATTTTAAATGAAACATGTTTAAACAAAATTGATTTTAAATCGTGAAGAAAATTGAATTATCAAGTAGAACAACAAATCCAAAGGAACCATTGCACCACAAACTAACTTGCAACAACTGAAATTTCCTCTCATTGTAGTACCGATATTATCAAGAAAAATATAAAATCCTCACGCAATTATATTGTAATACTTCCGAATGAAGAGAATATCAAAATAAGGAATTAATTGCTTCTGAAATTCAAAAAGTGGGGAAGAGAAATATATTTGAGACCTTGAATCGGGGTAGAAAGAATGGAAGAGAGATGAAATGCAGAAATCAATTGAAAATTGAAGAAAAAGAAACTGAAATTGAGAGGCGGCTTCAATGGAGAACTCTGAGTGCGCTTCAATGGAGAACTCTTAGTGCGCTTCAATGTGAATGAAATCAAAAGCCCCTATTTCAATTGAGAAAGTTAGGGTTTATGCAAAGGGTGTGATTGGGGAAAAGAGGTGAATTGGAGGTGATGGAGTGATTGAAGGGTGGCGAAAAGAGGTCGCCGGCGACGGTGATTAGTCGGTGGTGGTTGTGGGGTTCGGAGGTGCGGGCTGCAGGGAGAATGAGTGAGCCGTGGGTTCGTAGGAGCCGTGGAGTGACTTTTTTAATTTTTATATTTGTTAAAACATGCGGGTTGCTGATAGGCTTCAAACGAGGAGCTAATATGATAATGGAAAGTTATATCATATTTCAAGAACCTACATGTTTAGCTAATATGACAACAATGAAACAAGTCCATTCTCACTATCAACAATTTCATTAACTCTTAGTACTGCATACAACTATCAACATACTAGTACGGCATTACCATCAACAATTTCATCATTATTTTCACAAAAATAAACCATAAAACCATCAACAATTTCATCAAAAATAAACCACATTATTTTCGTCAATTATGTATCACATTACCATCAACAATTTCGTCTACATTGTTCTTCAATAATGTACTACATTATCATCAACAATTATCAACAATTTATCACATTTTCATTACTAATTAGCAACAAATTAATACAATTTACATCACATTTTGCTACAACATACAAAAACTACCAACTATTCAATGTAAAATTATACTACGAATTTAGGGTTTACCTGGATTTAGAGAGTGAGTGAGTGAGTGAGAGAGTGAGCAACAGCTTCCCTTCACTTGGGCGGTGGCAGCGGCGGTGGTTCGGTGTTTGTGAGAATGAGAGTTGCTTTAGTGAGAGAAAGAGTGTACAATGCGGTTGTGAGAATGTGAAAAACGCACCAGAATCTGGGTTAATGCCCCGCAAGAAACGCTGCCTAAGGCAGAGTTTATTGTTCAGAAATAAAACGCTGCCTCAGGCCGCGTTTTATTCTGTACAATAAACGCTGCCTGAGGCAGCGTTTCATTTAAACGTATAAACGCTGCCCCAGGCAGCGTTTTACAGTATTGGGGTTTTTTTTTTTAATAAATTATGAAATACGAAGTTTGGCCAACAAAAGTCAAACAAGTAAAACGCTGTCCGAGACAGCGTTTAACTTCTTGAATTTTTTTTTAAAAAAAAACTGGGTGTAAAACGTTGTCCGACCCCAAAAGCTTAGTTTGGGAAATACTTTTGCCACGAGACCAATTTGGTAAATACTTTGCCAAATTAGCTCACTTTCGTAAAAAGTCCCTTCAAACGAGGAGCTATAGCTCGCTCGAGTCTGTCGTGGTCCGTGGACTTCAATGGATGCGAGCTATGGCTTCAAACGGTGCTTGTGGTTAGCAAATACAGGTCGAATCCCACGGGGAGACAGGTTCATGGACATGCAGTTCACCATTTCTCAACAGGACATTAAAAATCTTGAATGAGATACTCATCCATTCCTTCATGATTAGAACTCAAAAGATTAAAAAAAACGGCGACACCCTGAATCATTTCAATCTCCCAACAAGAAATCAAAATCAATTGGGGTTCTTATGTGTCCTATTTCATCCAAATTAAGTTCCTTCCAAAAAGAGAGTTTTTAACTTTCATCTTACATCCTCAAAACATAGGATCTTCATCAACCAACATCGTCCAAGTGTCAAAAGGCGGAAACATTTCATCGTTCCACATACCAGATTTAAGCGATCATGCGTTACTACCCATAGCTCTCAAGGTATACTTTGAGTGGTTAATTGGGAATGCAACCGTTGCAAACTTATTTACAAAGTTAGATACGATTTCAGATTTCAATTACCTGATGCCCATGGTAGTAAATAGAACACCAATTATTGTGCTATCGGAAACAACAGTGTCTAAGATGATGGCAAATTGGATATTGACCGACCTTAATCCTTGACACTTGTCTGTTGTAGAGCCAAAAGGAATTTCTAGAGGAATTACAGTCATCAACTTAAGTAACAAATGCAATATGGTTAACGTGAAAACAAATCCTAATGAATGGAAAAGCATTGTAGTAGTTTGTACTTGTTTGGATTTGAATTAGTTATTTCAGGATTTCTATTTTATTTTTTTTATTTTTTATTTTTTATTTTTTTTTTGCTTTATGAAATAATAGCAGCAATGCTATTTTGGTGGTCCTCCTGTTAGACCTTCTTATGTAGCAATATTGTGATATGAATGATTATTACTTGTTGAAAAATATATCATGTTTACCACAAGATTAACATTATGGCAGCACGGCCATAAGCATACCAAAAAAACATCATCAACGACATCATAATTTTACTGCAAAATTATAACCATTGAGAAATTCATCACATTTTCAGCAAAGCAAAAATAGAAGCGAAATAGATGGCTAACATACAGCATTTTGTAAATGCTTCTAGGGGTAACAATCTGCAAATCCTCTCGATTACCAGCTAGTTTCTTACCAAAAAAGTAAGACATTATTGTAGATGAAAAATTACTAGTTTACACACAGATGAGGCCCTCGGAACTTTGAATAGCCATCCAATTGCAGCAATTGTTGTTTCACTAACCCTACCCTTCAAATTGATTTTGAGCACCTTCAAGTTTATGGCATTGTTCAACAGATATTCCAGCAGTATCTTATCAGCATTCACCAAATTAAAGAAGCTGATGTTGATAACTTCAAGTGTTGGTATTGGACATTTGGGCAAACAAGTTGGAAGTACTGGAGGCTCTGGACAGTTGCATAAGTAATCAAGGGTGAAGAGATTAAGTTCTAGAGGACCTTGTCCTACCGAGTAATCAAGATAGACGAGATTAGGGGCACGCTGCAAGATCCATAACACAAGATACCGCCATGAAAAGTTTAAGCATTTGATTGAACACTGGTAGCCACTTACATCAAATGGTTCAAGTGTGGAAACAAGGGCAGTTGATCGTGCTCAGTTCCTCCAAGAGTAGCCTTAAAGTTGATGAGATGCAAAACAAAGGTAGAAATATCATCAGATATTGAAAGAAAAACAGTGAAAAATTCTAAGTAAGAAGTAGTAATATTAGCTCATACCTCTATTGTATCAACTTGTAATCGTAAAGTCATCAAGCTAGAAACTTGTTGAAGGATTTTAAACAATTGTACACAGAAGTAATCACGGTGTCGGATGATAAGTCTAGCTTCAGCTAGTGAGGGCATGTTGCCAAACTTCTAGTCTGATAAAAAACTTTCGATACAAAGATATTCAAGACTTGGAGCACCTACAATTGTAACTTCAGACTACAAGTGTGGAAACAATTGTAACTTCATTTCCTCTGGAATATGTATCGAGATTTAATCGCTTTAGAGATGAAGAATGAATACATATATTTTGCAATCCTCTGCAATGCTGAATAATTAATTCTTCAAGTCGAGGCAACCTCATCAAGATATCATTCAAAGAAAAATCATCTGAAAAATTAATGTGTGTGAAGTGTAGAAAGTTAACAGATTTGGTAGATGAATTGGATTTCGAAGAGGGGAATCGAAACCCGTCAACTTTAACACCATAAGTTTCTCATTCGAAAAAGTCTCTGATGGTAGTATTCCCTCATCTAATAATTGAAGATCTATCTCAACAATATCCCGTCGCATTATATTCCTAATCCATGAATGATAATGGAGGGCATTGAAGCAATTAAGCTGAAACAGCCTTAGTAATTGTGTATCATTACAGATCAAGACTCTATTTACAGTTTAGATACGTAGTATTTAGATTGTCAATTGAAGACCTTTGTAAAAGAGAGGGTTATATTCCCAATTTCCTTCAGTCCATGTAATTCTCGATTTCTCTATTACAATTTACAAGTGTAGTTTATTGGTCGAGGGAAGTGAAGGGTGAACATTGAAACATATTCCTAAAATGTAAGCTCTACACTGTACGGAGTATCATGTAATTGAAGGTGTGGAGTTAAGTAACATATAACGGCAAGGGGGAAAGAGAAAGAGACCGCCCGCGCCCTGTTCACCGACGACCAGGATGAGGAGATGTTCGATGCGGAGGCAGCCGATTTGGCTGATGATCAAACGTCCCCATCCACTCCTGTAGATGATGGGCATCGCGATGAGTCGGAGGACGAGCCACGGGATGAGTCACAGCTCCCGTTTTTGGACCCTACTACGCTGTGGTAAGTAAATATCATGATATGGAAGATCAGATACATTTGTTTTATATTACATATTTCGAACTTGTTTAACATTGTTGTTTCCCGTTTGTGATAGGTTCGATGATCCTAAGGTTCAGAGTGCGGTATCCGGTACGATTACTGGATACTACCGAGGCCCTTGGAGGAACTTCTTCGAAGTGCCTCCAGCTACGAAGGAACACTGGTGGAACTTGTTCGGCTTATGATATTTTTGGGTCTTGGTTAATACATGTTTTAGCTATTGTATTGATTTAGTTTTGTGTATAACTTTTGTATTTTATCATTTGCAGGCACAATACAGATGGGCACCTCAGATGGACGAGCTAGTGAGGATCACATTCCGGAGGAGGGTAGCCACACGCCTGCGTGACATGTTCCACACCATCACGCACAAGATGAAAGGCGCCAGGCCAAGTTGGTTGAGTGTGGAGCTCCACAAGCAGATGATGGACATTGTTGCTAACGATACAACTTACAAGGAGAGGTCGGCACAGAACCAGAAGAACAGAAGGGGCGGTTCTATGGAAAATCCCGTCTGAGGGACCCACTTTCAGGGTTCGTTGGCAGCTACCCAACATGAAAAAAGGATGGTAAGTTTGTTTAAAAATATCTTATATTACAAGACATTTGTGATTTCAATGTAACAAGGGTTTGACATGGTTAACGATTATTCCTTTTTTTTTTGTATCAAAGGCGGCGAAGAACAAGGGCCAGCTACCAACAGCTCCTGAGCTGTTTCTGAAGACACACTTCAAGGAATTTCCTGGGAAAGGCACAGTGCCAGTAAACCCCACAGCTCAGCAGATGGCGGTAACAAATTCCCTAAACTTTTTTCCTTGGTTCATTATTCATGAATAGGTGTAGATAAAGAAATAGTTCATTAAGTTCAATTTGGCTCGAAATGTGTCCCAAAACGTATGGACTTGTATTTTTTTGTGATTCAAGTCATGAACCCCTTAGAATGCCTAAAATATGCATGTTTAGAGAAATAAATAGGTCATTTGGTTGAAACGTAGTAAATGGGCTAAGACTAGGTCATATACTTCATAGTTGGTTCAATTTGGCTCGAAATGCGTCCCAAAACGTATGGACTTGTACTTTTTTGTGATTTCAAATCATGAACCCCTTATAATGCCTAAAATATGCATGTTTAGAGAAAGAAATAGGTCATTTGGTCGAAAATGTAGTAAATGGGCTAAGAATAGGTCATATACTTCATAGTTGGTTCAATTTGGCTCGAAATGCGTCCCAAAACGTATGGACTTGTATTTTTTTGTGATTTCAAGTCATGAACCCCTTAGAATGCCTAAAATATGCATGTTTAGAGAAAGAAATAGGTCATTTGGTCGAAAACGTAGTAAATGGGCTAAGAATAGGTCATATACTTCATAGTTGGTTCAATTTGGCTCCAAATGCCTCCCAAAACGTATGGACTTGTATTTTTTTGTGATTTCAAGTCATGAACCCCTTAGAATGCCTAAAATATGCATGTTTAGAGAAAGAAATAGGTCATTTGGTCGAAAACGTAGTAAATGGGCTAAGAATAGGTCATATACTTCATAGTTGGTTCAATTTGGCTCCAAATGCGTCCCAAAACGTAGGGACTTGTAGTTTTTTGTGATTTCAAGTCATGAACCCCTTATAATACCTAAAATATGAATGTTTAGAGAAAGAAATAGTTCATTTGGTCAAAAACATAGAAAATGGGCAAGGAATAGGTCATATAGGCCATAGTTGGCTCAATTTGGCTCCAAAATGCGTCCCAAACCATAGGGAGTTGTATTTTTTTGGCATTTCAAGACATGTACCCCTTAGACTACCTGTAATAGAGATTTTTAGAGAAATTAATAGTTCATTTGGTCAAAAAAATAGAAAATGGGCAAGGAATAGGTCATATAGGCCATAGTTGGCTCAATTTGGCTCAAAATGCGTCCCAAACCTTAGGGACTTGTAGTTTTTTGTGATTTCACGGCCTGTACCCCTTATAACACCTAAAATATGCATGTTTAGAGAAAGAAATAGTTCATTTGGTCAAAAACATAGAAAATGGGCAAGGAATAGGTCATATAGGCCATAATTGGCTCAATTTGGCTCAAAATGCGCCCCAAACCTTAGGGACTTGTAGTTTTTTGTGATTTCACGGCCTGTACCCCTTATAATACCTAAAATATGCATGTTTAGAGAAAGAAATAGTTCATTTGGTCAAAAACATAGAAAATGGGCAAGGAATAGGTCATATAGGCCATAGTTGGCTCAATTTGGCTCAAATTGCGTCCCAAACCTTAGGGACTTGTAGTTTTTTGTGATTTCACGGACTTTACCCCTTATAATACCTAATATATGTATGTTTAGTGAATGAAATAGTTCATTTGGTCAAAAACATAGAAAATGGGCATGGAATACGTCATATAGGCCATAGTTGGCTCAATTTGGCTCAAAATGCGTCCCAAACCTTAGGGACTTGTAGTTTTTTGTTATTTCACGGCCTTTACCCCTTATAATACCTAAAATATGCATGTTTAGAGAAAGAAATAGTTAATTTGGTCAAAAACATAGAAAATGGGCAAGGAATAGGTCATATAGGCCATAGTTGGCTCAATTTTGCTCCAAAATGCGTCCCAAACCTTAGGGACTTGTAGTTTTTTGTGATTTCACGGCCTGTACCCATTATAATACCTAAAATATGCATGTTTAGAGAAATAAATAGTTCATTTGGTCAAAAACATAGAAAATGGGCAAGGAATAGGTCATATAGGCCATAGTTGGCTCAATTTGGCTCAAATTGCGTCCCAAACCTTAGGGACTTGTAGTTTTTTGTGATTTCACGGCCTGTACCCCTTATAATACCTAATATATGTATGTTTAGTGAATGAAATAGTTCATTTGGTCAAAAACATAGAAAATGGGCATGGAATACGTCATATAGGCCATAGTTGGCTCAATTTGGCTCAAAATGCGTCCCAAACCTTAGGGACTTGTAGTTTTTTTTTATTTCACGGCCTGTACCCCTTATAATACCTAAAATATGCATGTTTAGAAAATGAAATAGTTCATTTGGTCAAAAACATAGAAAATGGGCAAGGAATAGGTCATATAGGCCATAGTTGGCTCAATTTGGCTCCAAAATGCGTCCCAAACCTTAGGGAGTTGTATTTTTTTGGTATTTCAAGGCATGTACCCCTTAGACTACCTGTAATAGAGATGTTTAGAGAAATTGTTCATTTGGTCAAAAACATAGAAAATGGGCAAGGAATAGGTCATATAGGCCATAGTTAGCTCAATTTGGCTCCAAAATGCGTCCCAAACCTTAGGGAGTTGTATTTTTTTGGCATTTCAAGGCATGTACCCCTTTGACTCCCAAGTTCAAGCCCAACTACAAGCCCAAATGGAAGAAATGGAGAAGAGGCTGGAAGAAAGTATGACGGGTCGTTACGCCAATGACCCATGTTCCAACGTGCGACCTCCATTTCGAGATCCCAGGGATGACGACCCGGGGTTTGGTGGAGCTGGCCAGGGCTCTCGCGCTATTGTATAGCCCATTAACTTAGTGTTTATTGTAAATATTGGAATTAATATATATATATATATATATATATATATATATATATATATATTTGCACAAATTATTTAATGAGTAATATAATATACGAAGCAGGAAATTCAGGTTTGTCCCGGAGGAAAATATATAGCCAAATATAGAAATTTATCTCATACCAAGAAAGAAAAGTTCCGACGGAATTCTAATCCCTCGGAAAATTTGAGCTTCCAACGGAAATTAAATCCCTCGGAACAGGTTACCTTCCGACGGAATAGTTTTCCCTTGGAAAAGGGGACCTTCCGACGGAAATTATCCCTCGTAACTTTCCCTTTTTCCGACGGAATTTTCCCTCGGAAACGTGGGGCCTTCCGACGGAAATTTCCGTCGGAAAAGGGGAAAATTCCGAGGGATTCCAATTCGTCGGAAGCTTGCGACGGACTTCCAATTCTGGTCAAACTAAGGTTCCGAGAAACTAAATTCCGTCGGAAATTCCCTTGGTAATGATGTTTCCGACGGAAAATCCCTCGGTATTACCCAAATTTCCTACAAAGGGGTCTCCAACAGTGAGTTCCGACGGAATTCCGTCGGAAACTGGATTTTCCGACGGATTTTTAATGTTTTCCGACGGAATTTGTCCCTCGTAAATTAGCTGTTTTCTTGTTGTGGGTGCACTTTTTGATAATATTTCTCTTCCCCACTTTTTGAATTTCAGAAGCAATTAATTCCTTATTTTGATATTCTCTTCATTCGGAAGTATTACAATATAATTGCGTGAGGATTTTATATTTTTCTGATAATATCGGTACTACAATGAGAGGAAATTTCAGTTGTTGCAAGTTAGTTTGTGGTGCAATGGTTCCTTTGGATTTGTTGTTCTACTTGATAATTCAATTTTCTTCACGATTTAAAATCAATTTTGTTTATAAACATGTTTCATTTAAAATTTCAAATTACCTTCAATTATTAGATTCTATAGTGATTTCGAAGTATATCGGCTGATTTGTTGATTGTTGCTGCTTTCTTTCTTATTCGGATTGATCAGTATTATAACAAGATTTGCAAGCGGGAGATTGTTAATATTATTGCTGAAGAATTAAGGTTGATTATCGATTTTTCTGAATTTACTTCGGTTTGAATTGTTGATGTTCAATTTCTGCGAATTGTATCGGCTGTTTTGTTGATTGTTGCTGCTTTAATATTGGCCTGTTAAGAGTCTGGATTATTGATTCTTGTTTGTTTTCCTCTTATTTTATGCTTTTATTATTATACAGTATTATTATTATTTGATAGAAAGGATTAATTTGTGAACAGGAGATGATGATATTTTGTCCTAAATCCGGAAAATCAATTAGAAAGTCCGAAACTGGATCAAAGGGGTTAGAATCTAGACTCCTGACTGAATTTGATGAAATTCAGAAAATCGGGAGCGGTGGATTTGGCGTGGTTGTTAGATGCATCAATAAATTGGATAGGAAGGAATATGCAGTAAAAGGAATATGCTGGTTGTGTGTGGCTGTGCGAGAGTGTGTGCGAGGGGCTGGCAAGCTAGCAAGCAACGTCAAGACAAGCATGCGTGGCTTGCTAGCAGCACGCATGCTAGGCATTGTGTGCGAGAGAGATGCGTGCTGCGCATGATGTGGAAGTGCGGTGCGTGGCGAGAGGCCAGCAGGCGTGGCGAGAGGCCAGCATGCGTGGCTCGCTAGCAGCACGCATGCTGGGCCTTGCGAGCAGCGATGATGCGTGGGATGCCAGCACCAGCGCCAGTACGCACCAGCGCCAGCGCCAGCACGCACCAGCCAGCACCAGCGCCAGCACGCACCAGCAAGCATCAGCGATGCTTCTCGGCTTGTGCTAGCATGCTGGGCTAGCTGGCACAGCCGGCTGGCACGCTAGCTGGCAGCTGGGCAGCAGCCTAGGATGAGGCGGTTTATGAGGAGAGTGGGGACCAAGGCTTTGGGAAAGCCTTGGGGAGCAAGGCATTGGTCCCCCCACCTCTCCATGGTCCTCACCTAATACTCTCTCTCTCTTTGACACTTGTCGAATTGTGATTGCATTTATTTATTGATTTATTTTAGAAATAAATTAATTAGCAAATAAAAAATTCTTCCACATTGGTTGGGGAATGAGAATCAAGGGATCATTTCCCTATAAATACCAAGCTTGGTATTGGGATTCGAAACAACCTTGAGTGGAATTAAAAAGGCAACTCTAAGAAAAGAGTAAACCTTTGATTCGTAAAACTCATAGTTATTTTGTCCGGGTCTTGACTAACCTTCAAGACTTAGGACACTCGGGTCTGGTCGAGGGTACGATCCTTCGGAGATCTCGTCTTTTCGGGATTTTGAAGTAAGAGCTCTTTAGGAGCGAAGCACGCGTCAAAGGTATAATTCTTGTCCTTAATCTTATTTGATTAAGTTTATTATGCTTGTTTAATTGCTTTAATTAAGGGGCGGGTCTTGGTGGGTTTCCTTCCGCGTAGTGTCGGGTCACTACGAAACCCTACATTCGTAACCTAGAAATTACAATTGAAGGCCAATTGAGGGCATGCAACGTGAGTCGAACAAGGGTAAGGTGACAATCCCACTTCAATTTCAAGTTTACTTTTGCAAATTGAAATTATCTTTGTTTGTTGTACATTGTAGTTGCATGAAAACCCAGGAAGAAGATTTTGGTGCTACAAGTTCTTCGATTTTGAAACAATGCAGAGTGGTTGTGATTATTTCAAGTGGGTTGACACTAACATGGTTGATTGGCAGAAGGATGTGATAAATGTGTTGTTGGCTGAGAAACACAGGATGGCCACTGAGCAAAATGTCCTAAAGGCAAGAGTGACATGTTTGGAGCATGAGAATAGAAGACTGACTGAGCAAGTTCAGGAAATGCCTAGACAGCCAATTGCAACTGAATAATCTTGTCGATCTTTTTTTTCTAAAAAATTTTGATTTATTTATTTTTATTTTGAAACCAGAAGAAAGTACCTTTCATTAATTAATGGACAATTTGTCCATGAGTACAAAAGCCGAAACATCAGGAGGGAAATGACATTCCCAAACCTGTTCATTTCCAAAAGGTACTAAACTTGCAAGGTGATGAGCAAAGGAGGCAAAATCAAAGCTAGAACAAGTAGAAAAAACATCATCGAGAATGGATTCCAAATCAGCCCAAAAAGTAACATAATTTTGATTTTGTTTTAATGGGGGATAATTCATTCTTCGATGAATTTGATGGAAAACCACGAACCTAAAAATCTATGTTTAGAAATGAAAAATTCTAGTGTTGATTTAAGACTACAATCGATGGAGATTGTAGAATTGTTACAAACTTTAAAATTATTTTTTTATTTTTTATTTCTTTTATATTTAAAGAAAAATGAAAGTCAATTCAATGGATGGATAATATTGATTCTTAAAAAATAAATACGAGTTCAACATTAAAACTAATCACAGTTTTCACAAATTATAAAAAAAAAAAAAAAAAAAAAAAAGACTAATTACAGTGACTCCAATCTTCTTGTAGTCATTGAATAGTCTTTCATAATTATAAACACATAATAATATAATATAATAGTATATTTCATAATTAGTGACGGAAAAAATACCTTGTGCCAAAAGATAATGAAGACGAATTAATAGATGATTTAGACAGGGAAACCATGATCGAATTTAAAATAGCATTAACTCAATAAGATTCAAAAGGCGATAATAAGATTGTCAAAATCCTGAACCAAACGTCGCATTGGTGCAACATGGTACCTCTCATAAGTTGGTAACACATAGACCCAAAATGACCCATGACCCGATCAACCCGACCCGACCTCGATCCGACCAACCCGATTGACAGGTCTAATTGCAACACACACTTTTTCACGTGTTTAAAAAAAGTGGGGTTCACATGATTTAATACCCTTTAAAATGGGGTGAGAGGTTGTTAGAAGTACAATTAAGTAGGTCATACTTTTCCCCAAAATAACTTTCTAATTATATGTGTTGTAAGTATTGTGATATTTCATTTTAGGGAAGTGTTGCAAGTATTAAAAAACGGAGTTAGTATAATTTAAGTTTTTTGTGCTACTATATTAGTGGACCACAACCGTTACAAATTCCATTAACTCCAATTACCATTACTAGATTCACTTCAATTTTTACTATTGTTGATAAAACTGATAAGCTTTAATAAATGACGATGCGTTAGCCTTATTATATAAAGCTTACGCCAATTGTCTAGGTTATATATCAGCCGTATTTTTTTTTATTAGATCGGTTCTTCAACTTACTCAGATGCTACAAAGTATGATTTTTTCTATGTGTTACCAACTTATGAGAGGTATCATGCTGCACCAATGCACCAATCCTACAAAGTATGATTTTTTCTATGTGTTACCAACAATATTAAATTTGTAACAACTTGTATTCTACATCAAGGGCTTCATCTTCACCGTAAATATGTGTGTCCTTTGCTTGTTGTTTATGCTTGTTAAATATCGTGTGTCCTTTCACCTCCCAATCGAACCTCATCCCGTCATCCGTGTTCCGATCTTGCTCAAATTTTAAGTACGTTAAATATGGCTAACATTTGGTCCAATTAAGGAATAAACGCAATTACCTTTCCAGCTTTCCTCTTCCTCATTCCCCCAAATTGCAAAACCCTAACTTCTTCTTCCTCATTTCCCTCCTGTGCTCTTTGTCGGTCGTCTGTCCGCAGCGGCGACGACGACCTTGAAAGTAAGTGAATTTGGGGATTTTTTTTGCTAATACTAATCAATTTGGGGATTTTTTTTTTGCTAAATCGTTGAATTTCATATGCTAATGTACATTACAAATTGGGGATTTTTTGTAAATCGCTTTTTGCTAAATCGTTGAATTTCATATGCTAATGTACATTACGAATTGGGGATTTTTTGTAAAGCTGAAGATTGGGGATTTTTTTCGCTAATTTACTTCTCAAGTTCTCAATTTGGGGATTTTTTATGCTATTTCGTTTAGTCTTCATGATTTTTTAAATATGGTTATTATACTGATTATTGAATTTATCATTCATTCATCGATTTCATTCTACATTTATCATGTGTGTGTAGCAGACTAGCAGTATATACCATGAGTTTAGAGTCATTGATTCATGTGTGGGAAGTCACAAAAGTCATCTGAAACTTGTTCTTCTCTAATAGAAGAACATGTTTTAGTTTGATAATTGAGTCAATAAGGTTAGATTTTGTTGAATTTGGATTGATGTTCATTAATTCCATAGATTTTGTAATATGACTGGATTAATTTCATAGCTTTTGAAATATGACTTGAAATATGACACGATAGTAATTCCATAGCTTTTGAAATATGACTTTTGAAATATGACTTTTGAAATATAATTAGAATTCCATATTGTTTATTTTCGGGATGTTCATTAATTCTGTTAGATTAAAAGAAATGTTATGTGGCCTAGGGGCTTAGTGAAGGTTCTAGTCCATGCTTAGAGCCCTATAAGTAGGGGACTTAGCCTTCATTTGAGGCATCTCATAAAACACTTGTACACTCTTTCTCAAGCTATCAAAAAGCATTCAGTTAACATTCTCTTATCTTCTCACATTCTCTTAGCTTTCGTTGCACACTCTTGCTTAAAAAGCATTTCGGGATTAAGCCTTGACTAGCATCCAAGGGAAGGAAGTTAGTAGGCTAGCGTGCTCAAGACTAGGGGAGTTAGTCAGCACGTGACATTATGCTCTCTTGACTGTTTACTGCAGCAATTAGAGGAGCATTTTTTTCAAATCCAAGCACATCATTCTAATTTAGGGTTTTAATTTTGGGGTTTTAATTATCAATCGAGTCAATTTTGGTTGAATATGGAACATGTGGAACATGTGGCATGCAGGAGATCCACCCTGGTTTATAAATGTTGTTGAATTTGAATATGGAACATGTGGCATGCAGGAGATCCACTCTGTTTATGGATTTTTGTCTGAAAATGTTGAGTTTACTCAGAAGTGCGAAGATGAGGGACCCCCTGCTTTTGCAATACGACAAAAGGTGAAACAAGAATGCCTTTTGGGTTTCAATAGTACAGTGCGAAGACGAGGGACCCCCTGCATTTTAGGTTTACTGGTAGTAAAGAGTTGTGTTTGGCTATCCCAGAAAACCTTTCTTATGCATTTTGTTATCGAAACTTGAGAGAGATATAACCAAAATGATGTGCTGGATTTGAAAAGAGATGCTACATTTACAAGTACCCAGTGTCAGTAAGGCTCTTGGCTCTTGATTCTGATTCTGAAGGATTTGGTCTCACTTGAATGCACAAGAAGCAGGTATATGCTCATCTGATCTTACTATCTGTAATTTTGATCAATTTATATGGTTAAATTATTTGAAAGATTTTGATCAACTTTGATCAACCTCCTTAACTTCCTCAGTTCTCCTTGCCTCATTCTTAATTCTTACCTATCCTTCTCCACCACCATAAATGGCCGCTGAGTAGGATACTGCAGATTCGCAATAATGAAGATGAATAAATGGTATGATTCTATCTTTAATTTGATCAACTTTGATCAACCTCCTTAACTTCCTTAGTTCTCCTTGCCTCATGCCTCCTTAATTCTTACCTATCCTTCTCCACCACCATAAATGGCTGCTGAGTAGGATACTGCAGATTCGCAATAATGAAGTCACAGATGGCTTTGTGTGATAGAAGCGGATAAATGGTATGATTCTATCTTTAAATTTCCATTCAAATAGCTAATTAGTCTCTTTCATCAAATTTTAAATTTGTAACAACAATATCAACGTTTGTAAGAGTAATTTATAACAAAATTCACAAGTAAATAACAGCAATTCAGAAATTGATAACAACAATTTATCACCAGTTTATATCAGCAATTCACTAGTTTATAACAACAATATTAAATTTGTAACACCAATTCAGAAGTTTATAACAACAATTCACAAGTTAGTAACAACAATATTAAAGTTTATAACAGCATTATACTTAATTAGTCTCTTTCATCAAATTTTAATTTGCGCGCATTGCATTATATACTTCATTTATGAGTTTGGAACATTAAGTAATTAGTGTTGAAGTGTAACAATTCGAAAAAGTATTGAAAAACTTTGGAACAATATTGATCACCATATCGAAGCCAAATCATTTTCTCAAAAGAGCCCATTATAAGCTACATCCTCAAATTTCACTTCAATTTGGTTGAGACATTCCAGTTAGGAGTCAGTTAATTACTTTGGAGGTAAACTTGAGGATGTAGCTTCTGTTCGTGACATTAATAGTTTAGTAGCTGAAAGCAAAAAACTTACAATACAAAACTTACAATGGGCTCTTTTGAGAAAATGGTGTGGGATCGATAAGGTGTCAATATTGTCTCAATCTTTCTATACATTGCTTGTAAGTTTGACATGCCAAAGTATAGAAAGAAAGACATAATAGATCTTTCTATGACTTTAACAATAACAACCATGATATACAAGGTAATATAATATAAGAGTAGATATACAAGATAGATTATATACAAGGTAAAGTAAAACTAAATTATGTAAAACTAAATTCTCCATTGAGATACAAGATAGATTATATACAAGGTAATGTAAAACTAAATTATGTAAAACTAAAAATTCCTAACGTTACCTAGTCTCTTTCATCAAATTTTAATTTGCGCATTGCATTATATACTTCATTTATGAGTTTGGAACAATAGGTATAAACTTTTGGAACATTAAGTAATTAGTGTTGAAGTGTAACAGTTCGAAAAAGTATTGAAAAACTTTGGAACAATATTGATCACCATATCGAAGCCAAATCATTTTCTCAAAAGAGCCCATTATAAGCTACATCCTCAAATTTCACTTTAATTTGGTTGAGACATTCCAGTTAGGAGTCAGTTAATTACTTTGGAGGTAAACTTGAGGATGTAGCTTCTGTTCGTGACATTAATAGTTTAGTAGCTGAAAGCAAAAAACTTACAATACAAAACTTACAATGGGCTCTTTTGAGAAAATGGTGTGGGATCGATAAGGTGTCAATATTGTCTCAATCTTTCTATACATTGCTTGTAAGTTTGACATGCCAAAGTATAAGAGTAATATAATATAAGAGTAGATATACAAGATAGATTATATACAAGGTAAAGTAAACGAAATTATGTAAAACTAAATTCTCCATTGAGATACAAGATAGATTATATACAAGGTAATGTAAAACTAAATTATGTAAAACTAAAATTTCTCCATTGAGATTATATACAAGATAGATTATATATAAGGTAATGTAAAACTAAATTCTCAATTTATACTCAATTTATGTCACTATATTCAATTTAGGGTTTTTAGGGTTCTTCAAAGTTGGATAATTGAACTATTGGAGTCTAGTTTGATAATTGAGTCAATAAGGTTAGATTTTGACAATCTAGTGTTATATCGTGTATTTAAATTTAATTGTCAGACTGTATATAGCTTGGTGGTGGGAAGGCTGGGTTAACTTGTACAAGTGAGAGTACAAGTTATCACAGTCTTGTTTACAGTGATATAGCTTTCAGTTATCACAGTGGCTGATTGTGAAGGGTTGAGATCATTGATAGTGATTAAGAATTGATCTAATAAATGCACAAAGTATAGGTTTTGGTACCAAGAAGGCTTGAAGTTGGTTGTAATAACGATTTAGTTTTTATAAATTAGCATCAATGATCCTATCATTGTACAAATGTTGTTGCACCGTGATGATGCTGTTGCACCTACGTTCACCATTCTTGACAAATAATGGTTGTTGAGTATGCAGTCACTGTATTCAAGACAATAAAAAAAATGAAAGAATGGTTGTTGAGTATGCAGTCACTGTCTCAAGGTCCACCTCTGTCATCATTCTCTCTGTTAGAAAGAGAAGTGTTTCAGGCCCCACCACCTACTGAAAACAAAGGGGTAGCACAAATATCTACTGCAGCAACCAACCCCTCACAGCAGCCACAATTACAGTCACTGTCTCAAGGTCCACCTCTGTCTCAGGCATCAACACAGCCTTCCCAGCCAACAGTTACTCCGACTGCATCGAGTCAAGCAAAGGGCAAAGGGCAAAGAAAAGGTCCCTGCTGCTAAGGCCAGGAAGCAGAAGACCAACTCAATGAGTGGCAAAGGGC
The DNA here is from genome assembly GCF_001683475.1 of Chenopodium quinoa. Lineage (NCBI taxonomy): Eukaryota > Viridiplantae > Streptophyta > Magnoliopsida > Caryophyllales > Amaranthaceae > Chenopodium > Chenopodium quinoa. Next base: position 3,054,884 of record NW_018744895.1, read on the forward strand.
AAAGGGCAAAGAAAAGGTCCCTGCTGCTAAGTCCAGGAAGCAGAAGACCAACTCAATGAGTAGGAATACTGCAGATTCGCAATAATGAAGATGAGATGGCTTTGTAACAACAATATTAAAGTTTGTAACATCAATTCACCAGTTTGTAACATCAATTTTATGTCAAATGTTACCCTATTCTTTCATATAACTTTAAGAAAATAAAGATTGTGAACGTTAGAGTAGTGAAGGAAAATCTCAATGATGTTTCTTACATGATAAAGAGAGATTTTGCATTAGGAAGGTTATTGTTTGATAATCCAGAAAGCAGAAGACCAACTCAATGAGTGGCAAAGGGAAAAGAAAAGGTCCCTGCTGCTAAGGCCAGGAAGCAGAAGACCAACTCAATGAGTAGCAAAGGGCAAAGAAAATTGTCTCTTTCATCAAATTTTAATACATCTGTTAATTTCAAACAGTCACTGTCTCAAGGTCCACCTCTGTCTCAGGCTGCACAGCCTTCCCAGCCAGCACAGTCACTGTCTCAAGGTCCACCTCTGTCGTCATTCTCTCTGTTAGAACGAGAAGTGTTTCAGGCCTCTCAAGGTCCACCTCTGTCTCAGGCATCAACACAGCCTTCCCAGCCAACAGTTACTCCGACTGCATCAAGTTAATGTTCCAAAGATAAATTCTCATTGTTCTTATTGTTTCTTCCTTATATTCCTAACAAATACCTATTGTTCATATTTCTTCTTTATAATTGAACTTTTACACTCCTTTCTCCTATTTATTGAAGGATTATTATGCCAAGTTTTCAACAATCGCAGCAACGCTGGTAAAAAATGTGTCCATCTATAGAATCTGAATTTAGCAACAATGAATTTAGCAACTATATTATTATTGTTATAAACGTCTGTCTTATTATTATAAACTTCTATCTTATTAATATAAACTTTTAGTGAAACCAGTTTGAAAGAAAAGGAAGTTCAGCTACAAGTTCATCTATTCTCCTTGAAATTGTTTCACCATCTCACTCCTTTAGCATATTCCCTCTTCAAAAATCAACCCCACTGAAATGTAGATTCTAACGATGTTGTTCATACACATAAAACAACATAAATCAAATCTAACAACCATCCCTTTTAGGACTTCCTCAAATAGTATATTGTTGTTATAAATTCTTATAACAATAATCGTAAAGTTTATAACAATAATCTAATCTGGAGTATTCGGGACCACATCAATATCCTGGACCCCATAATCATTGGCAGATATAAGTAGTTGATTTACGAGGATTCGAGGCTTATCTTTCTTGGAGGCTTGTAGAAACATCAAAACTGGCGTGAACTGCTTATTCATTATTAGATCATTATAGATATGGCTTGCCCTCGAAATATCTAAACTAGAAAATTCTTCACCTGGCACCATTAAAAGTAGTTCGTCTGCAACGCTCTTCATGAGTTCACTCGGCTCTTCAATGGTATTTAGTTCCACCTCATAACGGTTTTCCCAAGTAACTGATGTGCCGGAAGTGGGTTGTACACCAGGTACATATTTTTCAGGTGCACCAAAATACGGAAAAATGGGGACTATGCAGTAGCACTGCATATGCAACAGCCACACATAAATATTTGAGGGTTGTGTAAACTTATATATCAATTTGAAGGTTGTAATGATCAACTTACCCTACTTTTATCCGCACAGTTGCACCATTGTAAAATTTTTCCCATTCCAATCAAGTCATTTACATGGCGGGTAATAATATCTACGCATCTTAATTCGATTTCCTTGTTGTACTTGCGAGCAAAAATTCCCACAATGCTTTGTCACTCCAGGAATACTTCTGAGAAATAATAAGAGGGAAGACATATTTGTCTATCACATATAAATAATGTTCCTTCTCTTCTTCAATCATCTGTCAATAAAAATCCAAGAGAACAAGCTTATCATATAAACAATGTTCAACCATATAAACATTACTAAATCTTTTAAAAAAAAAAATTATCTCAACATATAACCGTAAATAACAATCCAGCAAGAAAACAATAACTTGGCATCCACACAAAACAACCACATTTCCATCAGAAGTCAACCAATACAGCAGTAGCACTGCTGCAGCACCAACAGAGCCGAGGTAGGGAAGGAGCCACTACAACCACAGAAATAGAGTCAATTTCATCCCAAAACTAAACTTACCCAGATTTCATTAAACATTACTAAATCTTTTTTAAAAAAAAATTATCTCAACATATAACCGTAAATAACAATCCAGCAAGAAAACAATAACTTGGCATCCACACAAAACAACCACATTTCCATCAGAAGTCAACCAATACAGCAGTAGCACTGCTGCAGCACCAACAGAGTCGAGGTAAGGAAGGAGCCACTACAACCACAGAATTAGAGTCAATTTCATCCCAAAACTAAACTTACCCAGATTTCATTGATTTTGTTTTATTGTTATAAACTTCTGTTCTAGTGTTATAAACTTATTCCTTCTTGTTACAAACTTCTGTTTTATTGCTATAAACTTCTGTTTATTGTTATAAAAGTGTTATTCCTTCTTGTTACAAACTTCTGTTTTATTGTTATAAACTTCTGTATTATGTCAATAAATGAACAAATATCATCAATAAATGAACAAATATCATCAGAATCAATAATCAAAAGTCCAATTACGCACCGCAATTAAGCAAAAACCTTAAAAGAAAACCGTCTAAGAAAAGAAAAAATATAAACCTAATTTCTTTGCAACTGCTCACTATTCGAATTTCATAAACACTTCGAATTACACACCTTTGAAGGTAGTTAACGACTTTGAGGAAGGTTGACTACTCAATCCGTTTCGCGTCCTGACAAACAAAAAAAAATTAAAAAAAAATTTCAAAATTGAAGAACTTTGAAGAAAAAAATTACGTACTCTTTGACTTGTTTCGCATCCTGACAAAAATAACAAAAAAAATTAACAAAAAAATTTCAAAATTGAAGAACTTTGAAGAAAAAAATTACGTTTTCTTTGACTTTGGTTTTGAGCTTTGTGAGACATTTGAGAGGGAGTGAATGCATGCCGATAGGTCTCTCTGCCAAAAGTAATGGTTGTTACTGTTGATTATTTCTCTCTGCCAAAAGTATATGATAGTAAATGCATGTCTCGTCAAACTATTAGTAAGCCTGCTTTTCTGGGTTCAAAATTTATCTGTCCAAAGTTTTCATGGCTTAGCCTAAAATTTAACAACTAAGTTGTACGGCACTTAATTCGGTATTTACGTATCAAACATATCACTTAATTTGACATTTAGTCATTTACGTGTCAAATAAAGCCTACTTAATTTGTTGTTTTTGGATATATTTGAGATATTAATTTTGAAAAGGACAAGTTTTCTGAAAACGTTCTCTTTTGCAGCGTTTGGAGTTCTTGGGAGGTGTGGTGTTGGATCATCTTATCACCATTCACCTTTACTCTAAGCATCCTGATATATCTCATGTATTGTTGACTGATCTAAGATCGGCCTCAGTCAATAATAGCAGGCTTGCATCATTTATCTCTAGAGTCAACATTCGGATGGGAATGCGAAACTAATTATCCCAAGGTGGGTTACAAGAAAGGCCAAAATTATTTATTTTCTGGTGGTTGAAGAGTGAATGCGCTGATGAGCATATAAAGCTGCATTTTGGTGTAGCAACGTCGATTGTACTTTCATTTCGGATAGTAAATGCATGTCTCGTCAAGCTATTGAATTTTGATATCAAATTTGGCCCAATTTGGAGGTTAGGACGTATCAAACATATCATTTCTGAATTTTGATATCAACTTGTGAATTGTTGTTATAAATTTCTGAATTGCTGTTATAAACTTGTGAATTGTTGTTATAAACTTGTGAATTGCCGTTATATGTTGAAGTTTGTAAGTAGGGTTTTTTTGACACGTAAATGACTAAATGACAAATTAAGTGATATGTTTGATACGTAAATACCGAATTAAGTGTCGTACAACTTTAGGCTAAGCCATGAACACTTTAGACTGATGAAATGAATGGACACACGACCGGGTCAGGTTCACCTCCGACGCTCAATTTAGTATATAAAGAGAGTATTTGTGTAATAAATTGTGTAAAGCGTGCTTTTACCCTCATTAATGAGAGCATTTATAGCCTTGGGATGTATGCCCTTCTCGGGTTTATTCCGGAGATTTTGGCCGTATCCTTGCTTTATCTGATTTTAGGGCTTAGACTGTTGGCCCGTTTTCTTCCCCTTACACTTATGCGCCACGTGTCACCCTTTGGTTGGCCAGCTTTGGACCAATGGTATAGTGACACGTGTCTTATTTTTTATTGGGCCACGTATCTTCTTCTTAGAGTGTTAGGGCATAATGGTCACACCTACGCTTAGGGCGTCCATCCTAGGCGCCGGAGCCACTCCTACGGTAAACCGTGAATTTTAACGGTGACTTACCTCGTTTTCCGTCGACGACGACGTACCTCTGGCGTCCCCCGCATCTCCGGCCTGCCCTCCGGTCTCCCCCGGCGAGCCAGTACGGCTCCACATTTTTTAAACCGAGATTTGTTCAATTTTAGAAAATGGGCATAATGGTCACACCAAGTCATATTTGTGGGCTTTATATGGTAATTTGCGGGCGATATTTAGCGATTCACGGGTTTTTACCCCAAACAATGAGGCTGATCCGGAATTGGATCATGAGTATGTTATGGTTCGTGAGTCCAAGTCCAATCATGAGTATGCTATGGATCATGAGTATGCACTTCCATGAGGTTACATGCAAATTTTGGAGGTGAATCTGGGAAGTTTTCTTTCATTAAGTTAGGTGCCACCTTTGGTGTAACTTCTGATAAGTTGATTATAGTAGTTTAATTTTCAGTTTTAGTAGTTTAGTTGATGTTAAAAGTGTGTGTAGAAGAATAAAGAGAGCATGTAATGAGTGTTAACCAAGGGGATGTTACAAGCATCATATGGCGGTTTTATGGAGCTTTAATGGAGAGTTACAAGCTGATTTTTAAGCAGTCATTTAAAGCATTGAGTTTATAACAATAGCTGATGATTTATTCAGAAGGCCTGCGACTCCCTAGGAGAAGGATTCTAGGCCTCCTTATACAGGGACCGAACTTCGAACTCCATCTTGGCCCTAGACCGAGCAAGTTATAAACTGTATTGTTGTTATAAATTTGTGAATTGCTGTTATAAACTGGTGAATTGTTGTATTATAAATTTCTAAATTTTTGAATTGTTGTTTCCTTTGCTAAATGATATAATAGAAGCACATAATAATAACAATATCCAAAAATATTACATGAGTTTGTAACAATACGTACACTTAACAAAATGTTCTTAATTGTTCTTTGCCCAATCCTTTGATTTTGAAATCACTTGCTTTCGTTTTTGGTTTAACGTTGAAGTTATAATTCTTCCACATAATTCAATTATGAGCTTCTTCAAGATTTCAGCCTGAACAATAAGAACATTAGTTTATAACAATAATACATATGTTTACAACATCAATATCATAATTTATAACAAATGAACAATAGTTTATAACAACTCACATCATTTATGTTAATTTGGATGTCCCAATTTTCACCTTTCCCCTGGTATTCTTCCATATGCTTCATGGCAAATACTCCACAGTCGATGAAATTGTCATTGTTTCTCCATTTCATTTCATTTATGACAATATCGAACTCAGCAACAAGGTTACCATTTTTCCCTAGACTTTTTTCATTCAGGAATTCTGAAAATGCTTTTATCTTTATACAAAAAAGAGGTTATTGCATTAGTATATCAGTTTAGAACAATAAAACAAACGTGGTATTTGGATTGTTGTTATAAACTTGTGAATTCACCAGTTTATAACAGCAATTCACAACAATATTGAAGTTGTAACAACAATTTGTAACAACAATGGCCTATATGACCTATTCCATGCCCATTATAAGGGGTACAAACTTGTAAATTTATAACAGCAATTCACCAGTTTATAACACAATTCAAAAGTTTATAACAGCAATTAAAAAGTTTGTAATTGTAATTCAGAAATTTATAACAACAATTAACAAGTTAGTAACAACAATGTTAAAGTTTATAACATCAATTATTTATCACCAGTTTATCAGCAATTCACAAGTTTATAACAACAATATTAAATTTGTAACAACAATTCAGAAGTTTATAACAACAATTCACATGTTAATGCATTAGTATATCAGTTTAGAACAATAAAACAAACGTAGTATTTGGATTGTTGTAATAAACTTGTGAATTCACCAGTTTATAACAGCAATTCACAAGTTTGTAACAACAATACAGTATATAACAACAACAATATCAAATTTGAATTCATAGGTTCATACCATTTTTTCTGGAAAATCGTGGTATTTGGATTCCCGTGGCACTCCGCCTTCCAAAAATCTGTTGTCAATAATCTCAAGGCTTTTGGACAGAAAGTTGAAACAAAAAATGTAGTAGTGCTCAGAAGCTATTACTGGAAAGAATATCTGCAACATTTTTTTTTTGTTATTTTTCAGATTAAAAAGTATTAAAATTTATAACAAGATTTATAACAAGTACTTTATCAGATTAGCTTACCAGATCAAATTTACTAAAGTTTGTCACCTTGTAGATGCCCATTTCTGTTTCCATGCTTTCTTTTGCCTTATTTTATCTGAACTCCCATGTATTATGTTTTGCGGAAAAGTTGTCAGTGAGTAGATAAACCTATAATGTGCAAAAATATTAGTAAGCTTATAACAATCTATTATCCCTCACAGCAGCCACAATTACAGTCACTGTCTCAAGGTCCACCTCTGTCTCAGGCATCAACACAGCCTTCCCGGCCAACATAGTCACTGTCTCAAGGTCCACCTCTGTCTCAGGCATCAACACAACCTTCCCAGCCAACAGTTACTCCGACTGCATCGAGTCAAGCAAAGGGCAAAGAGAAAAGAAAAGGTCCCTGCTGCTAAGGCCAGGAAGCAGAAGACCAACTCAATGAGTGGCAAAGGGCAAAGCGCAAAGAAAAGGTCCCTGCTGCTAAGGCCAGGAAGCAGAAGACCAACTCAACGAGTAGGAATACTGCAGATTCGCAATAATGAAGATGAGATGGCTTTGTGTGATAGAAGCATCCATAAATGGTATGATTCTATCTTTTTGTTGATAAATGCGACTTGTTAAATTTCCATTCAAATAGCTAATTGTCTCTTTCATCAAATTTTAATCTGATCTCATATCTGTTGACATCTGTTAACCAAAATTACCGAATAACCAAACATTAAGCTTCCTAATGCAAAATCTCTCTTTATCTTGTCATCGATGCAAACCTCTCATGAATGTTTTTTTGTAACTTTTGAAGATGTCTAATTTTCTTAAAGTTATGTGAAAGAATAGGGTAACAACAATTCAGAAATTTATAGCAGCAATTCACCAGTTTATAACAGCAATTCATAAGTTTATAACAACAATAGTAAGGTTTGTAACAATAATATTAAAGTTTGTAACATCAATTCACCGGTTTGTAACAGCAATTTTATGTCAAATGTTACCCTATTCTTTCATATAACTTTAAGAAAATAAAGATTGTGAAGGTTAGAGTAGTGAAGGAAAATCCCAATGATGTTTCTTACATGATAAAGAGAGATTTTGCATTAGGAAGGTTATTGTTTGATAATCCAGGAAGCAGAAGACCAACTCAATGAGTGGCAAAGGGCAAAGGGCAAAGAAAAGGTCTCTGCTGCTAAGGCCAGGAAGCAGAAGACCAACTCAATGAGTGGCAAAGGGCAAAGAAATGGTGCCTTCTGCTAAGGCCAGGAAAATTCAACCAAAACTTTATAACAATCTATTATCAGTTTATAACAGTTCATTACTAGTTTGTAATGATATATATATATTTTATAACAATATGTATTTAGTTAATCACAACATGTTAATAGTTAATAAGAACTTTATTGAACTATAATACAAAGAGAATAAGTTTGGAACAATGTTTACCGAGGGAGTTGTGCTGAAGAAAAATCTCTCTTTCTTTTCCTTTGAATGAGGGTTTTTTTTTCTGTTTGCTTCATTGAGAATGTGTGCCCAAGTATTAATCATATTGTCTAAAATATGAGTGCCCTCCTTCAATGATAAAAATTCTAATCTGGTCATATAGTTCAAGCCATCATCAAATAACTCTTCCCTTCATATTCATCAACGTAAAGTAACATTAGTATGTTGTACACAAATATAAGGCTAGAATTAAAGTTTAATTGTAAAGTTTGGAACACTTACGTTTTGTCTTCAAGCAACAAAGTATAATCAACAACTCTCCTTAATTAAACATCTGATAATGGTTTTTCATTCTGAACCATAAATGGAGATCTTTGGTTCAGTGGAAGGCTTTGGACTACTCTTCTCGGTCTCTTACATTGATTTACTGTTCTCGATCCCTTACGTTTAACTTTCTTTTGTTTCATACTGTAAAAAATCATTAGAACATTAAAGTTTATAACATTATTAAATTTATAACAACAATTCAAAAGGTTAATTTTTTGACGATTCAAAAGTTTATAACAACATACCCTTCATCCACCTGTAGATGCTGCTCAGAAGGGGTATCATAAGCAATGGTCAGTGGGGTATCATGAGCACTGGATACAACAGAAGGGGTATCATGAGCACTGGATGAGACAATCTCAGTGGTGGATAAGTTTAATTTTTCTTTTCCTGCAAGATAAAAATCCAGCGGTGGTAAATAACTTGGCTTTTACACAAAACAACCACATTTCCAACAGAGTTTGTAACAGCTCAGAAATTTATAACAGCAATTCACCAGCAGATACAACAGGCATTCTCGGTGGGGAATCATGAGGAGGTTGTCCTGCAAGATAAAAATCCAGCGGTGGTAAATAACTTGGCTTTCACACAAAACAACCACATTTCCAACAGAGTTTGTAACAGCTCAGAAATTTATAACAGCAATTCACCAGGTTCAGGAGGAGATTGTCCAGGTTCAGGAGGAGATACAACAGGTTCAGGAGGAGATTGTCCAGGAGATACAACAGGAGAAGATTGTCCAGGACCAGACATTCTCGGTGGGGAATCATGAGGAGATTTTCCTGCACGATAAAAATCCAGCGGTGGTAAATAACTTGGGTTTGACACAAAACAACCACATTTCCATCAGAGTTTGTAACAACTCAGAAATTTATAACAGCAATTCACCAGGAGATACAACAAGAGAAGATTGTCCAGGTTCTTATGTTTGTGCCCAAACTTTATAAATCTCAGTGATGTTTGAAGCACTTTTTTCAAAGAACACCTCTTTGGAAGGGGCAGGCCCTTCAGCCTCTTGGGCAGCTGCCCAAACTTTATAAATCTCATCGACATTTGAAGCAAATTTTTCAAAGAACTCCTTCTTCTTAGGGGCAGAATTTTCAGCCTCTTGGGAAGGCCCAGCCTCGTGGGCAGTCCCAGCCTCTTGGGTAGTCCCAGCCTCTTGGGCAGGCCGAGCCTTTTGGGCAGGCTGATCTTGTTCCAGCTTCAATCTGCGCATGACAACACCATTTCCATACCCCTTTTTCTGCTCAATATTTATCCTTGATTTAACCAAATCCTGGTTCCATACTGATATAAGAGGGAATTGTCTTGGGGATGGAAAATTCCCTCTTTTCATTCTATCAAAATAGTTAATCTGGTATAAAAGCATAAAAAAAAAGTTTATTAAATTTTTGTACATCATAAAGAAACTTTGTAACAGTTAGTTATTCTTACCATGAGAAAGGGCAGTGGACCTGTGAAGAATGTTGATCCATCCTTCCACTCTTTAACTGAGACTAACAGTTGTTGGTGAGTAATAGAAGACCAGTCATAAGAGTTTATTTTTGAAATATCTTTACAACAATGTAAAAATTTAAAGTAAACTGACTGATTGTTTGTTGACCTAATACAGCAATTTACAGCAGCTACGACAAAATTTAATAAAAAATCATCAGAAACTTCAGCCTCTCTTGTTTGGTCTTGTATTCTTTTCACTAGACTGGCATTTGAAGGACTTCCAGACGTTAATCCGAATTGGGCTCTCCATTTCTGAATACACACAGTATAACACAGCATAAAACTTAAAGTGTATAACAACAAATTACAGTTTATAACAATAAAATAAAAGTTTATAACAATAATACTGAAGTTTATAACATTAGTAGTATTCAGTCCTCAATACCTGAAAGAAAGCTTGATTTTCTGCATCTGCAGCTTTGGAGACATCAATATTAGCTCCTCTGGCGGGAACTCCATAGACCAGATGTACATCCTTAGGCCTAAACTTTATCTTCTCCTTGGAAGGAAATACTAATGATTTTTTAGCAACGTCAAAGCTCTTTATCAATTTAGCACAGAAAAGTCCCCTGGATGTCCAGCCAATATCCAGGTCTAAGAACCCTCCGAAACCAATATTTCTTATGGCTTCCTTGTGATTGTCAGACATACCCTTTTTAAGCATATTGATGAATGCTTTTGGAGGAATTCTTTGTATTAGATGTCTGTCTTTTGCTTCAACATTACTAGAGTTTGTAACAAAATCAGTACAGTTTGTAATTGTAACAACAATATTAAAGTTTGTAACAATAATATTAAAGTTATAACAACCCCTCTTCCTCAAATTTCCTCAAATCCCTAGGTCCAATGGACTAGAGCAAGAGTACACTCCTGCTATCCATTGGATATAGGGATTATGAAGTAAGAGATTATGTATGCAAGATAATTTAATTGAGCCAAGACATAAGGGCATTGTAATTTAAAAAATGAAATATGAAAAAAAAAACAAAAAAAAAAAAAAAAAAAAAACATCAACCTTAATCAAATATAAGCTATAATAACATTATGAACAATAAAATGCACAACAGACATTTACACCTCCAATATAACAATATTACAGTTTATAACAACTACACATGAGTTTATAAGAGTTTATAATAACAGTATAAAAGTTTGTAAGCATAACGATTATGTTTATAACAATGAGTTTATAAAATAGTTTATAACATTAAAAATAACAATGTGTTTGTTGCGGTTTGCTTTGGTATTCAAAATAGTTTATAACATTAAAAATAACATTCATCATATATGTTTTAATAACTCCATAGTTTTATGTATGCAAGACAATTTAAAAAATGAAATATGAAAAATAAAAAAAACAAAAAAAAAACCATCAAATATAAGCAATAATAACATTATGAACAATAAAATGCACAACAGACATTTACACCTCCAATATAACATATCAACAACATTAAAAATAACAATGGCAGTTACTAAAGGTTCAGGTAATGTATAATACCTTGTAGTCCTTTCTTCTGCTTCATTCTCTATTCTTCTCCTGCGTCGTAAGAATGTTGGATATTTACAGTTATAAAAATAGGAACTTTACAGTTATAAAAATCGGAACTTTACAGTTATAAAAAATTCTATAAAAATCGGAACTTTACAGTTATAAAAATTACAGCAATGCTTACTTGAGCGTTTCGATTTCCTCCTTTGATGGTTTTGCAGTTTTTTTCCCATTTGCTTGTTTCTGAATTTCGCTTGAGAATTCCTGAGAGAAGGCGAGGAGAGGGTTCAGTTTTTTTGACAGAAGGCGAGGAGAGGGTTTTGTTATAAAGTCGGTTTATTTTTTTGGTAGGAATATAAAGTCAGTTTATTAGGAGTGGGAGTGATGGGAAGTTTAAATTTTAAAACGGAAGTTATAAAGTCGATTTATTTTTGTTTTGGTAAATAGATATTGTTTTTTTGGGTAAATAGATATTGTTTTTTCTTCTTAGGACCCTAACTTAAGTTTATTACTAAGGCTCCGTTTGGTAGGGCGTAAAACATATTCACTGAAAAGTGTTTTCCCATTTTACATTGTTTGGTTTAGTGTAAAACATTTTCCACCTTATTGAAAACATTTTCCCCACAATTTAGAAGGAAAACATTTTCCATCACAAGTGGAGGGAAAACATTTTCCATCACAAGTGGAGGGAAAACATTTTCCCTCACAATTGAATTTTCAGTTCAACCAAACAATGGAAAATGCTTAAAATGAAAAATCATTTTCCATTCAACCAAACAACGGAAAACATTTTTTGAAAATGAATTTTCCATTGTAAAATGATTTTCATGGAAAACCATTTCACATTGAAAATTTTTACACCCTACCAAACGGACCCTAAATTGAAAATCTGTGTATAATGTTATGAATCAGAGTTTTGATCGAATCTAATCACAACGAAAGGGATACCGTTTCGTCTTTTATAGATAAAACTTGTTACAAATTCAAGAAGGGTAATAACTTGTTACAAACTTACTTATTGTTAAAAACTGGATCTCAAGAAGGGTAAGAAAGCAACTGAAATCATCGTAACTCAACTACATGAACTACATGTGTGGTGACATAAGTAGTTGAGTCGCATTCGGGTCCGTATTCGGGATCCCATTATCAATGGCAGACAAACGTAGTTGATTTTTGAGGATTCAAACCTTATCCTTACTGGTGGCTTGTAGAAACATTAAAACCGGCAACATTTGCTTTCTCATTAGTAGATTATCATAGACATAGCTTGCCCTCAAAATATCTAAATCGGAACATTCTTCACTTGGAACTATTAAAAGTAGTTCGTCTGCAACTTTCTTCATGAGTCCACTCGACTCTTCAGTTCTATTCTGTTCCACATCATAACTCAATCTTTTGGAACTACCCTCATCCACATCATAATTCTTTCTTTTGGAACCACGAGTTTTCCAAGTAACCGATGTACCGGAAGTGGGTTGTACAAGAGGTACATATTCTACAGGAGCCCACACACCCGGAAAAAAACGGGATTTTGCAGGTACACTGCATATGCAACCGCCAGCCATAAATAATTGAGGGTCGTGTGTAAACTTATATATCAATTTGAAGGTTGTAATGATCAACTTACCTGAGAGGGTTCTACACAGCTGCACCATTTAAAGACTTTTCCCATTCCAATCAACTCTGCTTTAGTGCGCTTAGCAATACGTAAGCCTTTGCTGTTAATTTCCTTGTTGTAATTGTGACTAAAAATTCGCCATAATTCTAAGTCATCCCAGGAATACTTTTGAGAAATAATTAGAGGGAAGACATATTTATTTATCACATATAAATAATGTTCCTTCTCTGCTTCAATCATCTGTCAATAAAAATCCAAGAGAACAAGCTTATCACAAAGCTCAAAGAACTTATCCTCAACATATAAACATTACTAAAAAAAAAAAAAAAAATTCTCTCAACATATTACCGTAATAACACTAGATGAGACACTCTCAGTGGTGGATAAGTTTAATTTTTCTTTTCCTGCAAGATAAAAATCCAGCGGTGGTAAATAACTTGGCTTTCACAGAAAACAACCACATTTCCATCAAAAGTCAACCAACACTATAAATATGACACCTAAACCTACTGCACACACAATATCGCAACAACAATAGTACAACGACAACAACTGCACAAAACGACCACCAACAACAGTAGCAGCAGCAGATGCAACCAAGAGAACAAGTTTATAACAACAATTCAAGTTTGTAACAACAAGTTATTAAAGTTATTAAAGTTTTACAACAATATTAAATTTGTAACAGCAATATCAAAGTTTGTAACAGTAACTCATAAATTTATAACAGCAATTCACAAGTTTGTAACAACAATAGTACAACGACAACAACTGGCCAAAACGACCACTAACAACAGTAGCAGCAGCAGACGCAACCCACAACAGCAGTAGCACTACTGCAGCACCAACAGCACCAACTATCATCACAGCGCCTCCCACTTCCGCAACAACCACATCCAAATCGTCCCTAACAACAAACAACTACTACACTTCACACAAAAGTCACAAAACAACCACATTTCCATCAAAAAGTCAAATATGATTCTTAAATCTTCACATTTAACTCAAAACATATTGCAAATTTCATTCACATTTCTGAAATAGAGTCAATTTCATCCCAAAACAAACTTCTACTTTATTGTTATAAACTTCTTTATTGTGTCTTAAAATGAACAAATTTCATCAATAAATGAACAAATATCATCAGAATCAACAATCAAAAGTCCAATTACGCACCGCAATTAAGCAAAAACCTTAAAAGAAAACCGTCTAAGAATTTCTTTGCAACTGCTCACTATTCGAATTTCATAAACACTTCGAATTACAGCAACACGATGGAAAAAATATCATCGATTTACGAATGTCAAGCACTCAACCAAAATTAAACTTACCCCCAAAATTAAACTTACCCAGAAAATTAAACTTACCCTAAACTTACCCCCAGAATTAAACTTACCCAGAAAATTAAACAAACGTTACGAATGTCAAGCACTCAAAAAAATTAAACTTACCCAGAAAATTAAACAAACAAAGAAAATTAACAAACACACCTTTGAAGATAGTTAACGACTTTGAGGAAGTTTGACTACTCAATCCGTTTCACGTCTTGACAAAAATTAACAAAAAAAATTAACAAAAAAATTTCAAAATTGAAGAACTTTAAAGAAAAAAATTACGTACTCTTTTAATTCTGGACTTTGGTTTTGAGCTTTGTGAAACATTTGAGAGGGAATGAATGCCAAATGCCCAAAAGTAATGGTTGTTAGTTGTTACTGTTGTTTTCAGATAGTAAATGCATGTCTCGTCAAACTATTAGTAAGCTTGCTTTTCTGGGTTCAAAATTCATCAGTCCAAAGTTTTTAGCTTAAAATTTAACAAAATTTGGTATTTACGTATCAAACATATCACTTAATTTAAATGGTGAATCTGAAATGGTAATTAATGATGATAGGCTTTAAATGTTTTTTCATGATTAATGGAAAAATGGTACTATTGTGGGTACTCATCTGGAGCCCCAGAGATTTAGAGAATATAAGAGATTAAGAGATAAGAAGAAGAGATTGTGATTTTGTGATTTGGGAATGAAATGGAGGTGGGTATTTATAGAATTTTTGGGGAGCTAATTGCCCAAAAACTAGCCATTAATGGCAGCCGGGCCGGCACGAACGCCTTGCCTGGCAGGCCGTGCCTGCGTGCCTGGTCGCGTGCCGGGCCGTGCTGGGAATCGCAGAACCTTGTCCGTGGCACGGCCCATGGCACGAATCTCGACTTGCGTGTCGTGCCGGGCTGGGGAACGGGCCGTGCGTGCTCCATCGAAGAGCGGGCCGTGCCGGGCAGCACGCGGGCCACCCCCGCCCGTGCCCAGTTTTAACTCTAAGCATCCTGATATATCTCATGTATTGTTGACTGATCTAAGATCGTTCTCAGTTAATAATAGCAGGCTTGCAGCATTTATCTCTAGAGTCAACATTCGAATGGGAATTCGAAACTAATTATCCCAAGGTAGGTTACAAGAAAGGCCAAAATTATGTATTTTCTGGTGGTTGAAGAGTGAGTGCGCTGATGAGCATATAAAGCTGCATTTTGGTGTAGCAACGTCGATTGCACTTTCATTTCGGATATTAGTAAGCTTGCTTTTCTGGGTTCAAAATTCATCAGTCCAAAGTTTTTAGCTTAAAATTTAACAAAATTTGGTATTTACGTATCAAACATATCACTTAATTTAAATGGTGAATCTGAAATGGTAATTAATGATGATAGGCTTTAAATGTTTTTTCATGATTAGTGGAAAAATGGTACTATTGTGGGTACTCATCTGGAGCCCCAAAGATTTAGAGAATATAAGAGATTAAGAGATAAGAAGAAGAGATTGTGATTTTGTGATTTGGGAATGAAATGGAGGTGGGTATTTATAGAATTTTTGGGGAGCTAATTGCCCAAGGTGGGTTACAAGAAAGGCCAAAATTATGTATTTTCTGGTGGTTGAAGAGTGAGTGCGCTGATGAGCATATAAAGCTGCATTTTGGTGTAGCAACGTCGATTGCACTTTCATTTCGGATAGTTAATGCATGTCTCGTCATGTCTACCACCTAATGCCACAAGAAATACCTATATCAAAAGAATGTAAATATAGATAGGTTCGTTTTGGTACTAGTGTTTGTAGCCTTGTTGATTTCAAGCATACAAATGGTTGCACGACTTGCAATAGTGTCTACGACGGTTTCATTAGCAGGTCTAGCACTAATTGCCTTGGCACTTACATGGCAGCCTTGGAAAAAGGAGGGGTAGACAAAGCTAGTACGAGTATTTCTTATTACAAGTAACTTTGTTGAATATAAAATCTAAAAATTGGTGTAAAGTAGAACCTTCATATACAATGCAAAGTATATTCTGATTAATACTCCATAATCAACACAAGTAATTCTGATTTTTTTTTTTTTTAAACTTTGAAGTATGGGAATTCCAATTTTTTGTATAGAAAAAATATTTAAAAAGTTTTTTTGAAAAAAAAAGTCTAATACTACTACTTCCTCCGTTTTTTTATAGTTGCAACTAGACCTGTCAATTTTCGGCCCGACTCGCAAATCCGACCCGAACCTGACCCATTTTGTGGGTATTGTACCTAGGTGCCTCTAACCATTCATTAAGTGCCGTCCTCCTTGCTGAAAGGGACGGCAAGTAGCTCCCGGTCTACTTTGTGTCCCATGTTTTGAGAAATGCTGAGCTCCGGTACTCAACAATAGAGAAATTTGGCTTAGCACTCTACATCGCATCTAAGAAGTTAAGGCCTTATTTCCTGTCGCATCCCATTGTTGTCTACACTAATCAGCCACTGAAAAAACATATGTCAAGGCAGGAGGCCACTAGCCGAATGGCAAATTGGGCGACTGAGTTGAGTGGATGTGCCATATCTTTTGAGCCCAGAAAGGCAATTAAAGGGCAAGCATTCGTAGATTTTTTGGTTGTGGTGCCGGAAAAATAATCAGGCGGATGTAGGGGTGTACAAAAACTGGACCGGACCTGAACCGACCTGAACCGGACCGGACTTGACCCGGACCCGTTGATTCAGGTCCGGTCCCGGTCCTTGAAAACCCAGGTTTCCGGTCCCGGTCCGGACCCGGTCTAAACCCGGGGTTTTCAGGTCCGGACCTGAAACCCGGGAAAATTGTATTTTTATAAAAAAAAAAAAAAATCAAAAATCAACGCTGACTCTTCACTTTTCTCTTTCATTTCTAAGTTCTAACCCTAAGTGCTAACTCCCTGTCTCCCACTCTCCCTCACTCTCAACTTCTCAAAATCTCAAGTCTCACTGAGTCACTGTCTCTCCGCCCACCGCCCAAAATCGATCAATCCAAAAACCCAAAAAATAAAAATAAGATTCAGTAGTACTAGAAGTAGTAATTGTACCAATAATGAGGCTGTGATGATAATTAATCGTTTAATAGCAATCAATTTTCAATTTGGTTTTTGTGGGTATTTCTTGTTTTGGTTAATTTGCCATTTGGCTTGGCAGCAATTTGATGGGTGTTTGCATGTTGCTGGGTTGAGATTTTCTCTCTCCTCAAATGCACATATTTTCAGGTTTTGTTTGCCAGCTTGCCGCCATTGTTGATTTTTCCCTTGCTAGATTTGCCACACCAAATTGTTTGTTTGATGCTATGCCGATCTGAGCCTCCTGTCAAAATAATTTCTTTTTTTGGTCTGTATTTAATATTAATCATGATAAAAATTGTTTAGATGATTTGAAGATGGACAAATTTGAGGTTAAGGTTGTTGGGTTTTCTAGTCGTTGAAAGTTAGATATTAAAGTTTGGTTCTTTATGCTTAAATTTGATGAAACAGAACTAGAGTGGACATAGAAGAGATAAATTGGCAATCTTATGAGGTTAGAATCATCTTAAAGTTATAGTAATTCTGGATCACAGCCTTTGAAACAAGTTATTTATTAAAAAAAAAAACGAAAAAATCACAAAACAGGTCCATTCAGGTCCGGTCCCGGTCCTCAAAGTTACCTAATTTAGGTCCCCGGTCCAAACAGGTCCGGTCCAGGTCCGGTCCGGTTTTGGACCGGTGTACACCTATGTAGCAGATGCCCTCTCAAAGTTGGCTTCTCAAAGAAGGAGACCCAACTTTTTTTTTTTTCCTTTACAACCTCACTTTCAATTTACAACCCCAATTCCAAATTGAAACCCTAAGCCTCAAAGTTCGCCCAAATTGCAGCCCCGTGTCCCCGTCGCCGTTCACCGAATCACCGGCTGCCTTTTCCGTCAGGCGTCAAACGTGAGGTGTCATTGCCTGTGAGTGATGTGAGTCTGTCGAAATTCGATTTTTTTTAGGTTAGTTCCTTTTTCCTTGATCACTTTAAAATTCAAAAGGGTTTTGTTTGATTTGATTTGGGTTTTTCACCCTTACCGTTGTCAATGGATGATATTGTAAATCGTCATCAAAATATGAAAACTCGTCGAGAGCAATTGTAATAAAATTAATAATTTTTTAGTTGTAATACGAATTTGCATTACTTTATGACAATAATATTAAAGTTTATAACAATATCCTATTAAAGTTTATAACAACAATATTAAAGTTTATAACAATATCCTATTAAAGTTTATAACAATATCCTATTAAAGTTTATAACAACAATATTAAACTTTATAACAACAATATTAAAGTTTATAACAATAATATTAAAGTTATAACAATTGAACATGAGTTTGTAACAAGTATCTAATTTCACAGAAAAATCAGTAATTCTAAACCCAAAAAATGGCTCACCTACTAGAAAAAATCAAACACCCCTCTTTCTCAATTCTCCTCTAAATTAACAGATGCCAATGTTAAATATAGAAAACTTTTATGGTCTGAATTGAGATCAGTTAATGTTGGGGCTGAAGTTTGGCTCTGTTTGGGTGACTTTAATATTTTGTTTATTTTCACGTATGAGTGCCCTTATTTTATTCATTTTATTCTTTGGTTCATTTTAAGACATTTTGCTCATTTTTGATGATTTTTGTTCATTTTTATTGTTTATTTATTTCAGAATTATTTATTGAATTATTTATGGAGCTATTTTGCCCCTGTGGGAAGGGTCCGTTAGTTGAAAAAGTCACTCAAAAGAAAGGCATCAACCATTTTAGGCGCTATTATAAATGCCCTGGTTCGGTGAGTTTCCTCACATGTATCTATAGGCATGTACCATCTTAGGTGTTATTTGTTATCATTAATTGGTTAGGTCCATTTGGTTAGGTCGATGGTGATGGAGATTGTAAATTCTTCTCTTTTGTGGACGAACTGAAGAGTTGTCCATGTGGACGCGGCTATTGCCGGAATGAGTTTCGCTCAACCGGAAAATATTGGTGTTGTGTTGTTAAGGTAATAATTGGTTCTAATTTATGATACCTATTAGAGTTGTTCATGTGATACTATGATAGTTATAATTTCTTGAACCCATTTGAGACCATTGACTTTAATTATAATTGCGTGTCATCAAAGATTACAAATTTTTAATGAAACCTCCAATGCATAAACCCTGTCATCAAAGATTACAAATTTTTAATGAAACCTCCAATGCATAAACCCAATTACTTTCGACCTTGTTTATATAATCGTACATGATTATCGAGCAATTATTAAGTCAACAAATACCAAAAAACATACCAACTTAATCAAGCAATTATTAAGTTTAGATAATTATAAATCAAAGTTTATTTTTTGGCCTTTCAACTTTATGTTTGTACAGGGTAGTGGTGCTTGCTCATTTTGGGAAAGAGTTCAGCGTGCCTATTCGACTATCCCACGTGTGACTCCTCCCCAAATCCAGCATGCCTATTCCATTAGCCCACCTGCAACTCCTCCCCAAATCCAGCGTGCTAGTTTGAGTAGTCCACTTGAGAGACCTGGAACATCCAGAGAGCGTACCTCAACTGACTATGAGCAAAGGAGAAGTCATCTACTAGCACAGAGTCTGGATGTTGCACAAGCGGCTGCTAATGCATATACTGAGATTATTAGAGAATTTGCAGACTTGAAAGTTGAAGTAAGCATTGTTGTAATTTTTATAACTGTAAAGTTCCAATTTTTATAGAATTTTTTGTAAATATCCGACATTCTTACGATGCAGGAGAAGAATCGAGAATGACGCAGAAGAATCGACAGCACATGTCATACCAACAAGGACTACTAGGTATTATACATTACCTAGTATGAATGTGTTATAATCTGAACCTTTAGTAACTACTAGGAAAAACAATAGTATGAGAAGTGTTTCAGGCCTCTAATGTCTCAAGGTCCACCTCCAATACTCTTTTAACACAATAATGAGTAGGATACTGCATATTCGCATCCAAGCTATGTTAAATGGTATGATTATATGATTCTACAAGATAAATGCATGATAAATGTTGATATTTGCGCATTACATTATATCTCATATCCGTAGACATCATTAGTGTTAATTTGGTAAATTAGGAACAATAGGCATAAAATTTAGGAAATTTGTTGAATTGAAAAGAACGCACAATAACGCACAATAAAGACACAATAACGCACAATATCTGTTATGTCTTTCTTTCTATACTTTGGCATGTCAAACTTACAAGCAATGTACCTAATATTCCTAATTTATAACAATAATTCACAAGTTTATAACAATAATTGACAAGTTCATAACAACAATTCAAAAGTTTATAACAGCAATTCAGAAATTTATAACAACAATTCACAAGTTTATAACAACAATTTACATGTTTATAACAGTTTATATCAGCAATTCACTAGTTTATAACAACAATATTAAATTTGTAACACCAATTCAGAAGTTTATAAAAACAATTCACAAGTTAGTAACAACAATATTAAAGTTTATAACAGCAATTCACAAGTTTATAACAACAATATTAAATTTGTAACAACAATTCAGAAGTTTATAACAACAATTCACATGTTTATAACAACAATTAACAACTTAGTAACAACATTATTAAAGTTTATAATAGCAATTCACCAGTTTATAACAGCAATTCACAAGTTTATCAGAAATTAACAGCAATTTATCACCAGTTTATATCAGCAATTCACAAGTTTATAACAACAATATTAAAGTTTATAACACAGTTTATAACAGCAATTCACAAGTTTATAACAGAAATTCAAATTTTATAACAGCAATTAAAAAGTTTATAACAGCAATTCAGAAATTTATCACAACAATTAACAAGTTAGTAACAACAATGTTAAAGTTTATAACAACAATTCATAATATAACAACAATATTAAATTTGTAACAACAATATCAACGTTTGTAATAGTAATTTATAACAAAATTCACAAATTTATAACAGCAATTCAGAAATTTATAACAGCAATTCACAAGTAAGTAACAACAATATTAAAGATTACAAATTTTTACCAGCAATTCACCAGTTTATAACAGCAATTCAGAAATTTATAACAGCAATTCACCAGTTTATAACAGCAATTCAGAAATTTATAACAGCAATTTATCACCAGTTTATATCAGCAATTCACAAGTTTATAACAACAATATTGAATTTGTAACAACAATTCAGAACTTTATAACAACAAACAACAATGTTAAAATTTATAACAGCAATTATTTATCACCAGTTTATCAGCAATTCACAAGTTATAACAACAATATTAAATTTGTAACAACAATTCAGAAGTTTATAACAACAATTCACATGTTTATAACAGTTTATATCAGCAATTCACTAGTTTATAACAACAATATTAAATTTGTAACACTAATTCAGAAGTTTATAACAACAATTCACAAGTTAGTAACAACAATATTAAAGATTACAAATTTTTAACAGCAATTCACCAGTTTATAACAGCAATTCAGAAATTTATAACAACAATTCACCAGTTTATAACAGCAATTTATCACCAGTTTATATCAGCAATTCACAAGTTTATAACAACAATATTGAATTTGTAACAACAATTCAGAAGTTTATAACAACAAACAACAATGTTAAAGTTTATAACAGCAATTATTTATCACCAGTTTATCAGCAATTCACAAGTTAGTAACAACAATATTAAAGTTTATAACAGCAATTCACCAGTTTATAACAGTAATTCACATGTTTATAACAACAATTAAAAAGTTTGTAACAGTAACTCGGAAATTTATAACAACAATTAACAAGTTAGTAACAACAATGTTAAAGTTTATAACAACAATTATTTATCATCAATTTATCAGCAATTCACAAGTTTATAACAGCAATTATTTATCACCAGTTTATATCAACAATTCACAAGTTTATAACAACAATATTAAATTTGTAACAACAATTCACATGTTTATAACAGCAATTCACAAGTTAGTAACAACAATATTAAAGTTTATAACAACAATTCACCAGTTTAAAACAGCAATTCACAAGTTTATGTTTATAACAACAATTAAAAAGTTTGTAACAGTAACTCGGAAATTTATAACAACAATTAACAAGTTAGTAACAACAATGTTAAAGTTTATAACAACAATTATTTATCATCAATTTATCAGCAATTCACAAGTTTATAACAGCAATTATTTATCACCAGTTTATATCAACAATTCACAAGTTTATAACAACAATATTAAATTTGTAACAACAATTCACATGTTTATAACAGCAATTCACAAGTTAGTAACAACAATATTAAAGTTTATAACAACAATTCACCAGTTTAAAACAGCAATTCACAAGTTTATAACAGCAATTCCCATGTTTATAACAGCAATTAAAAAGTTTATAATAGCAATTCACCAGTTTATAACAGCAATTCACAAGTTTATAACAGCAATTCCCATGTTTTTAACAGCAATTAAAAAGTTTATAACAGCAATTCAGAAATTTATCACAACAATTAACAAGTTAGTAACAACAATGTTAAAATTTATAACAACAATTAACAATATAACAACAATATTAAATTTGTAACAACAATATCAACGTTTGTAATAGTAATTTATAACAAAATTCACAAGTTTATAATAGCAATTCACAAGTTTATAACAACAATATTAAATTTATAACAACAATTCAGAAGTTTATAACAACAATTCACATGTTTATGACAGCAATTCACAAGTTTATAACAGCAATTCACAAGTTAGTAACAACAATATTAAAGTTTATAACCCCAATTCACCAGTTTATAACAGCAATTCACAAGTTTATAACAGCAATTCACATGTTTATAACAGCAATTAAAAAGTTTATAACAGCAATTCAGAAATTTATCTTAACAATTAACTTTGTAACAACAATATCAACGTTTGTAATAGTTATTTATAACAAAATTCACAAGTTTATAACAGCAATTCAGAAATTAATAACAGCAATTCACCAGTTTATAACAGCAATTTACAAGTTTATAACAACAATATTAAATTTATAACAACAATTCAGAAGTTTATAACAACAATTCAGAAGTTTATAACAACAATTCACATGTTTATAACAGCAATTCACAACTTAGTAACAACAATATTAAAGTTTATAACAGCAATTCACCAGTTTATAACAGCAATTCACATGTTTATAACAGCAATTAAAAAGTTTATAACAGCAATTCACATGTTTATAACAGCAATTCAGAAATTTATAACAACAATTAACAAATTAGTAACAACAATGTTAAAGTTTATAACAGCAATTCACATGTTTATAACAGCAATTAAAAAATTTATAACAACAATTAACAAGTTAGTAACAACAATGTTAAAGTTTATAACAACAATTCACAATATAAAAACAATATTAAATTTGTAACAACAATATCAATGTTTGTAATAGTAATTTATAACAAAATTCACAAGTAAATAACAGCAATTCAGAAATTTAGATTCGGCAGCTTTAGGAAGTAACAAAAGTCTGTGGACTGACGAATTCTGGAGAAGATTCGCCTTAAGGTTTGGTGAAAAGATTGGTAATGACCAAATCACGTCTGGGCAATGCCAAGAGCGGGGTATAGCGCTCCAAAAATTTATCCATAAACATGAGGTGAATCTCTTCAGTTTAGAAATGCTGAGCATGCTGCTGTTATTGTGTTTGTAATTTGCTGTACCATTTTGCTTACCATGCATAAATGGTATAATTCAGTAGAAGCTGTTGTTATTGTAGCCCTCAGGCGATCTGGATCCTGATTAGTATTCTGTCAAGCTGAACAACGCAACATGCTCAGCATTTCTGAATAAGTTTCAAGCCATAATGTTAATTAAGTGCTGGTTTTAAGCCACAAACTGAGGCCTATTGTGTGACATTGTAGAAGTTAGGAGGTTGATCATAACCCCAATTTGGCCTATTGTCTTCCACCTAATGTCGAACTTTCCAATCGAGTTCTTAAGCATTACAAAGATGTATCTAATCGCTTTCTAAGAGTAACCTTCATAGATGAAGGAATGAGAATGTTGTATGCCAGTGTCCTTTCCTACTATGCTCCACCTATTGTGAAGATGCTTACATCGAATACACATCCTCAAAGGACATCAATTTTCAAGAGGATGTACACCTTAGCATTTTGTCCCTATATGTTAATCCTCTTGAAAATTGATGTCCTTTGAGGATATGTATTCACGTGGTTTACTTCCCGTGGACTCCCGTATGCATCAATCAACTTCCTCCTGAAACATTCACCTTCTTACCATAAATGGTAAACAGGGTAAAGCCAAAACAAAAGCACGTATTAGAAAATTATGCTAAGTAGATTATGTGTAAGATAAGTAAAACATAATTTAAATCATTTAAGTTTAATTCATAAGAATTCCAATGTCATACTCATGTAAGAGCTTTTCCAATTCAATTCTTTCAAGACAAGTTTAAAACTCAATCGATTACGTTCCAAAACCAATTCCTCACTAAGTGTGCACACCCCCCAAGTGGTTTACTTTATGAACAAAGGTCAATCTTGAGGAAAGGCTAGGTCATGCAAAGTCCATAGCCTTCTCTAATCCATTCCCTAAGTGGGATTCATAACCATATCGATTGATTGCTTAAAAGCACCTTTTAAAAAAAATCCGTTATACTTGGACATCAATAAACTTGTAAATCATTTTTAATCCAATCATTTTAATAATTTTAATCTCAATTCAAAGCCTCTTTGATTAACCAAAATCATTAATTTCAAGCCATCATAAAACACAATTTCATAAGTAAAACATAATTTCATACGGCACATAATTTCATAAGAACTATATTAAAGCATAATTTCATAGTCAACTTTCGAAGGTATCAAACCACATAACGTACCTTAATTCCGAATATCAATCAACACTTCGCACTTTCAAAGTTCAATCACGAATACACCTTGTAATTAACATAACCATACGGTTATCACAACATCTTTAGACATAAACCCAAATCTAATGTGCATGGACTATAAAACTCTTTTAAAAATAATACTTTAATATAAAATTATAACTGTGAAATAGATAATTATATTTTAGAAAACTAACCATGGAGTAAATAAAGAAATAGGATTAAAGGGAATTGAATTTGCGTTGGAAAGGATAGGCAAAACTTGCAGAGGTCATAACTCCTTTGATATAACTTCGAATTGGGTGATTCTTGAGCCTAACCTCAAGTATTTTTTTGAGAGGAATAATTTTTTGTGAAATAGGAAAAACCCAAAATTGAGCAGAAGTGCCTGAACATTAGCTCCAAAGATATACAGGCAGATCTTCTTTTGGAAATGAGGAGAAGAAAAGTAGAAAAAGGTTGAGGGAAAAGAAGAGTAAAAGAGAAGAAGGGAATCGAGTTTTTGGTGTGAAGAATATGAGAGGTATGAGGGGGTATTTATAGGTGTTTAGGTGATGAGTTTATAGAAATTTAGGGTTGTATAATTTATGGAAATTTTAAAGAATAGAAATTAGGGTTTTAAATGTATGGAAGGATATTAGATTTTATTTGATCATGAAATTTTGTTTATTAGATTTTGAGCTTGGAGTGAAAGTATAGAATAAGATCAAATAAATTTTAGATTTAAGAGTAGAAATGAGGAATTTTAAAGGATTTTTATTTTTAATAAAATAAATTAGAATCATTTAGAAAATTCATGAGTGGCCGAAAATATTGAGCTTAATATTTCTCAATAATTTCGGTCCCTCTATGTTAATTTATGGATTTTGTAAAATAATTTATTTGCCTAAAATTAATAATCCAATAAAATCTATTTTGTGAAAATTAATAATTGAAGAATAAAAATCAGATTTTTATTAAATAATTGGGGTGGCCGAAAATATTGACATATAATAATTAATTAAATCAATTAATCTTTAAATATATATTTCATGAAAATAATTAATTTAGAAAGATATTAAAACAATTTAGATTTTTATTCTATGAAAACCGAAAATACAATTTAACTAATCTACCGAATTAATATAATTTCGGTTTAGCTATTTCATTTTGAGAAATCAAAAGTACTATTTATAACATAAGCATAAAATAGTTTCATTTATTGGGTTATCCAATTTAATTAGTTTTGTAAAATAATGATTTAGGCGCCAAAATTTAAATATCATTTTGGCTCCAAAACTAAAATACTCTTTAGAAAATAATTAATTTAGAAAAATACGTCAAAATATGAGACTAAAATAACTTCAAAAATACGGGGTATTATAGGAATGGTCGGGGTAAGGGGGGTATTGAAGTGTTTGGATTTGGTGATTCCCTCGTACTACTAGCATGTTTTGATTTGGCTTTCTTAGAGGAGGAGGAGGAGGAGTTCGGGTTTGATGCCATGATTAATAACAATAATAATAACAACAATAATAAGAATGAATAATAATAGTGACAATAACAATAGTTATGACAATAATAATAATGACAATAATAATAAATTACTAACAATAATTTCTTGTATCTCGGCTCCCCACTAATTTCGTGTACTCCCTCCACCCACTATTATATGCAACATATACTATAAAAATGGATGTTGTCTATTATGTGTAACAAATGTTTTTTTTCCATATTTAGTAACTATTTACTTATAAATATATAACTTCAATTACATACTTAAAAAAAGATTAATCAAAAACTAATCCAATGTAATTAATCTTATATAATTTTTTAAAAAAAAAAATTGCACTGATCATCTACATCTTCCCTAATTAGTTTCTCTCTCCTCTTCCTCGATCATCAAATTTCTTCACCTTCTTCATCTTCCTATTATCTTTCTCTCCCCTCCTTCAACCCATTCTCATGAATTGAAGAAGAAGACCGCCCTTTAATGTTTCGATTCCAGATCTGAGTCCGTGGTTTTGGTGCGTTCATTGGGTCGTGGGTTTCGTGGTGGGTTTTGGTGGTCTGAGTTCGTGGGCTGGTGGGTTTCAGTGGTCTGGGTCCGTGTAGTGGGGGTTTCTGTGGTTTGGTTTCATGGGGTGGTGGTTTCGGCGGTTTGGTATCGTGGGGTAGTGGGTTTTGGTGGTGGTTTTGTAGGGGTTGCGTAGGTGGGCTTGGGTGTTGGTGTTTCATGGAGTGGCGTGGTGTTTTTGCGTTCGTGAATGGTGGTTGTTCTCCAATGTTTAATTGTGTTTTTTTTTTTAATTTGGATTAATTATCCCTTCTCTCCTCTTACTTTTCAATAATCTTGTTTAAGAAATTTTGCCTGGGAGTCCGCAAAAAGTAGGTTTGTTGCACATAATAGTGGGCGGAAGGAGTAATTCGGTTGACTTTGTAGGTTTTTGTTATTTTTCATCATAATAATAATGATAACAATAACAATAATAATAACAATAGTAATAAAGATGAGTTAGATCTTACGACCAAACTTCGATTGCTTTCCACTAAGTAATTTCACGAACTTTTAATTTTTTTTCTTAAGAATTTCGATAATTGAGAGAATTAGATAATTAAAGATTATATGAGATTAGAGAATAAGAGGTTAAGAAAATAAGAGATTAAGAGAATTGAGAACACATGAGTTCATGAATTCTGGAATGAAATGGATGATGAGGTGACGTATTTATAAAGAATTTGATAAATTAGCCGTTAGAACAAAAAAGTAGCCAATAGAAATAAAAAAGAACCGTTAAAATAGAGTTGTTGCTCAAAATAGCCGTAGGAAAAATGAGAATATAGCCGTTTTTTTCGACTCGGGCCGTGCCGAATGCTGTGCTGGCGGGGTAAAATGTCGTGCCGCCTGGGACTCGTGCCATTTTCCCAATTATGTTCATGGCACGGCCCACGGCCCAACCTTTGGTTTTTCGTGCCGTGCTGGGCTACAAGTAGGCTCATGTCGTGCCTGTGCCACTCGCGGGCCAACTTGGCCCATGCCTTAATAATAATTACTGTCTAAGCTTTGACGTTAAAGTACATTTGTGCCTTTATAAATGAGTCACTTTGTAATAATAACTCAGTTATAATAATTTACTGTATAAGAATAACATTTTTGTGACTAGTGAGGAGTTATCACTTGGTCACACTTCCAACTCTATCCTTTCAGACAGTTGTCCACGTCAACATTTTCTCGCGCCGGAGTTTTGGAGCGCCACGGCATTCACTCTAGTCCACAAATTTCTCAATTTTTTCTGGGTAAATAATATTTTTCCTTCAATTTCCACATATTTATTCTTAATTTGCTTTGAATTTTATATAATTTGTTTATTTTTAGATATATATAACCTGAAAGAAATGAGCGTTGTTTTGAATTTACTTTTCATAAATTTCAGGAAATTATGAAATTGAAAGAAGAACTGGAGCTGAATTACTGTAATTTTGATTTGTAATTGTGTATTTTCATGATGGGTTTTGAATTTAATTCCTGAATTATTGTTAAAAATGCAAACTTTAAGTGTTTGGCCTTTGAGAGGGGAATTATTGGAAGTTCCCCAGCTTGAATTTCAACTGGGTTTTACTTCTTTTGGGCGTATAAGAAGTAGAATTATTAGAAGAAAAAATTTGGGTAGAATTGATTCAATTGTTCATCTGAGGAGATCTTCTAGGCACAGTAGGTCAGATTTTGATGATATAGGTGTTAGGGTTTTCTTTAAGTGTGATAAAATTAAACTGTTTCTTTCGGGTGAATCGAGAAGTTTATCCGGGTTGTGCTTTCCGGTGGGGTGGGCTTTAGAGGAGCAAGCCATTGGCAATAGTGTTATTAATGAGGATTTGGAGGAAATTGATGAATTGAAGGAAACGCGGTTAGAAAAAGATGATGGTGAGTTGTGTTTGAGTAAGAGTATAGGAAGTGGTGATGATGTTGGAGGAGAAATTAGAGACGGAGGAGAAGTAGAGGAAGAGGAAATGGATAGACGAGTTGATGTGCGTGGGCTTGCACAATGTTTGTTGCAGGCACAATCAGTAGAGGATGTGGAAGAGATCATGAAAGATGAAGATAAAGTGCCTCTTCAGGTTTTTTCTTCCATTATAAGTGGTTTTGGCCGGGAAAAGAGACTTGAACCTGCAATGGCTGTTGTTGATTGGCTTAAAATGAAGTGTGAAGAGGGTGAAGATGCTTATTGTCCTAACCTTTACATATATAATAGCCTGCTTAGTGTTGTTAAACAGTCTGGAGAGCTTGATAAAGTTGACATGGTGTTGAGTGAGATGGATGAAGTTGGCATTTCTCGGAATGTCGTGACTTATAATACTTTGATGGGCATATATTTGGAAGAAGGGCGAACAGCTGAGGCACTAAATCTCTTTGAGGATATTAAATGCAAGGGACTATCTCCGTCTCCTCCTTCATTTTCTACAGCCTTGTTAGCTTATCGAAGAATGGAAGATGGGATTGGTGCATTAAACTTTTTTATTGCTCTGAGAGAGAAGTATATGAGTGGAGAGCTCAAGATAGATGGTCATATTGACTGGCATTATGAGTATCTTAAGCTTAAGAACTTCACCAGTCGCATATGCTACCAAATCATGCGGCGATGGCTTGTTAAGGATGGAAATTTTACCACAAATGTCTTGAAATTACTTATAGAAATGGACAAGGCTGCACTTCCACCAACACGTGAAGAGTATGAGCGACTTATTTGGGCTTGTACACGTGAAGAGCATTATACAGTTGCCAAAGAGCTATATAATAGAATAAGGGAAAATCACTCTGATATAAGTTTATCAGTATGCAATCATATCATCTGGTTGATGGGCAAAGCTAAGAAATGGTGGGCTGCTTTGGAAATTTATGAGGATATGTTAGATAAGGGGCCGAAACCAAATAATATGGCATATGAGCTGATTGTATCTCACTTTAATGTCTTGCTTAGTGCTGCTAGGAAGAGAGGAATCTGGAGATGGGGGTTAAAGTTGCTGGACAAGATGGAAGCCAAAGGTTTGAAACCAAGAAGTAGGGAATGGAATGCTGTTCTTATAGCTTGTTCTAAGGCTTCGGAAGCTACTGCAGCTGTCGAAATATTCAAGAGAATGATAGAGAGAGGTGAAAAGCCAACTGTAATTTCATATGGAGCATTACTTAGTGCTCTCGAAAAAGGAAAATTATATGACGAGGCTGTACGGGTGTGGGAGCATATGCGTAAAATTGGCGTTGAACCCAACTTATATGCTTACACAATTATGGCTTCAGTCTATGTTGGACTTGGAAAATTTAATCTTGTTGACTATATCATTCAAGAAATGGTCTCAATAGGTATCAACCCAACCGTTGTTACTTTCAATGCAATTATTAGTGTATGTACAAAGAATGGTCTGGTTGGTGCTGCTTACGAGTGGTTTCAACGCATGAGAAGTATGAGCATTGACCCAAATGAGATCACATATGATACGTTGATCGAGGCTCTTGCAAATGATGGTAAGCCTAGGTTAGCGTATGACTTATATTTGAGTGCGTTAAATGAGGATCTGAAGCCCTCTTCAAAGGCGTATGATGCCATATTACAATCCTCAAGAACACTTGGTGCTACTATCGATATAAGTGCTCTAGGACCTAGGCCTCCGGAGAAGAAGAAAAAGGTGCCAACCAAAAAGAACCAGTCAGAGTCCGGTACAGTGATTGATCTTCATAGCCAGAGTAATTCATTTGTTAGAGAGGAGACTCATGCACAAGAAGCAGCATAATACCTGTAAAGTAACTAAATTAGTGCACTTCTTTACTACATGTATATCAAATTGTGCATTCTCTGATAAACATACTGAAGGAGTTTCCTTCTCTCGTATATTCTGTGTCACATGACTTTTTTTGCCAAGTAATGGAAAATTGTATATGTTGGAAAAACTTCTGATGTGAATTTTTTTTCATATCCATGTTTCTAATTAATGCCTTTAGGTATTTAACTTATATCATATACTTGTACTATTTGTGTATCTCTTACTGCTGTGCATATACTGGATCTTCTTGCTAATACTTAGTTTATGAATTGCTTAATTGATTCTGTAGTACAATCACTACGGTGTTGAGCTTATATTATGCATAATTGTTGTGATGTGTTTCTGAATTTGACATGTTTCTAGGCTATCCACTCTTGTGATAGAATTATATCATGCATTTTCTGCAAAATTTAACGTGTATTTTGAACAAGAGGGATTCTTAATTTCTCTTGATGATAGTTTGAACAGCCCTTTAGATGCAGAGAGTGTTGGACATTGTTTGTTAAACGCTTATCCTCTTGTACTGAAATTGAGCTTTGGGTCTGTGCTACAGTCCTCTATGTCAATAGATGACAACTACACCAGCTCTGAACTTGGGTGAAAATTGTGCCTACAGGTATCAGGTAGCTAATTTAGCTACGTTGTGGACGATTCTACAGTAGTTGAGCCCAGCCAACCGGGTTAGGTGAACTTTTGCTTGACAATGGATGTGCGCTTGTAGATCAGCCCACATTGGCTGGTCGAACCCAGACACAGGCTGGGTTGAGGCTGCACCAGATTCACCAGCCATATATTAGTGATAGCCAAGGTGTTTATTAGCTCATCTTCATAGAGCACCAATTCGGCTTATCGTTAATAATGCAACTATAGACGGAGTAGTTATGGTTGTTTGATATAAAAGGGGTGGAAAGGTAGAATGAACCAATGAGGGAACATCATCATGAATCATGATTCATGTGAAAACGTTCTACCAATTTGATCTTTGAATGGGCTCCATCTTTTGTCTCCTTTATGCCTAGTCAATGATCTTCAAATCTGCAAATTGGTCACCCAAATTTTCCATATTTAATTATATATATGGAGGCCTCTATCACCGACATCAAGAAACAGATACATAGGAGGGAAAATTTCCCAAAGTAAGTCTCTAAGGGAAACAATTTCTCAAAGTAGACGCGTGGCAAAACTATTTACCAAACTAAGGCTGGCGTTTTTACCCTGGGCATTTATTTTTTTTAATTTTCAGTCAAGGCAAAAACGCCATCCAGGGTGGCTTTTTTTACCCTGACTGAATTATTTTTTTAAAAATTAGCCAAGGTAAAAACGCCACCATGGTTGGCGTTTTACTCTCAGCCATAAGCGCCAGCCTGGTTGACGTTTTTATCTGCAACACTCAGCCTGGCCTGCACACAAACACAGCAACAGCAGCAACAACAACAACAACAACAACAACAACAACAACAACAACAACAACAACAACCACAACAACAACAATAGCAACAGCAACAACCACAACAACAGCTACAACCACAACAACAACCACAACAATAGCAACCACAACAATAACTGCAACAACCACAACAATAACAACATCAGCAACAACAACAACAACAGCAACAACCAGTACAATGAAAAGAATGAATGCGTATGTTGAAGTTGATAATGTACCTAAAATCAATTAAAAAGGTCAGTAAAATTGATAATATTTGTTTGGATACAATGTACTAGAGAATCTGATTACAACAAACTAACAAAAGAAGTTCTAAGATCCTGATTCACCTATTCTATGTAATTGTTGTTTATCAACTCGCGGTCTCCTACGACGATAGTACTGAGATACCGTTGTGAAAGGATCTGGGGAAGAAGTCTGGGAGGAGTCTGTTGGCTGGAAGATGGTCCTTCCTGTGATGAGTATGGTGCAGACATGGGTATGGCGATATCCTCCTAACCGTCAAAAAACTTCGGGGACGCTGTAGGGGACGTGTGAGTCTGTCCCCTACTACTGTCGCCAACCTCACGGTGTGAACGGCAGTGTGATTGGTCCCGATCCTGGATAAGATGGCCATGACCATGTCTCTGTAAGCTACTCACAGTCATTGCCTGAATTTCTTCCAACTGCGGTATGGTGGGATATGATATGCTCAAGACTTCCAGTGCATCATGTATAGCAAGCATATCAAACGCCTGCATTAAATTAGTCAACAATCAATCAATTTAATAAGAAATTATAAATTGGAAAAAAAAATGACACCAAAAACTCACATATCCATTGATGTCTTCAAAAGCTGGCTGGTAATGCGTTGAGGGTGGGGTGTAGTTAGGGTTGATGACACGCCGGGTAATGTTCCTGTACCATACCATGTATGGATCGTGATACTCCATCAAGCCTTGGAAAGGCGCACCATCCGCGACGTGCTGCAACCGCTGGTCTCACATGTCAATGAAAGGGGCATGCTAAACTGCCCAGTTCACGTCCCCCTTTCCTCGTCGGTCTGTCCTGTGCAACTCCCTCTTGCATTTAAGATGAAGGACATTCTCATTCGACGTCACCGTGGTGTAGAACTGATTCCGTTCTATGGAATACAATTTCACCATTTCCTACAACACTTTCTTACTGTCGAAAATCATGCCCTTCTCAAATTCTCCCCCGACAACAAACGAAGTCTGGCTCCCCGAATCAGCCCAATACATGTCCACCTCATAGTTCTCGTTTATTTGAGTGAACCAAGGCATTGAAGTTCTAGCAACAACATCATGAACAGACAAATCGTTGTTTATAACATCTTCCTCATCTCCGCCTTCACCCTCGTCGTTTGTATCATCATACATATCAAGAACAGACAATTCGTTGTTTACAACAGGTTCAGCATTCACCAAAGTTTGAAACGGTGTTTCTTGAACATGTTCTTGCGTAGGAGAGTAACTTTGCCACTACATCGGTGATGAAATGTCATTGTTTGAGGTAGATGGACCAGGTTGCTGCAACATTGACACCGACCCCCCTTCATGTACAGGTGAAGTAAAATGTGAACTTAATGGAATGTCAAATTGATCGTCGTGTAACATTCTACTGAAAGATCCCATTCCATATTCAGATGACGGAATGTTGTATGAGGGCATTTGTAACGAGCTTGCATTGTATGAGGGAAGAAGTGTAGGTTGTTGCTCTGTCAAGCGAATAGTCTGTTGAGTACACATAGGCACTATTTCCACATACAAATCAATGGGAAGAGGCCTCATTGCAACGACACCCCTCAAAACCTCTAAATGGTCGTCATTCAAAACAGGTAAGATTTGAATCCCACTGATACTTTCAAACCTCATTTTAATGTTCAGTTCAACACTCGTTGGGTTTGAACAAGTTATAGTATAAACTTTTTTCAACAAATCATTGTAAGTCATACAAGGTTTCAATGCCAACGGTTCCATTTTTCCTCCTCTATACTCGACGTTCGATCCGACACACAAAATTTCACCCCCACAACGGCATAACAAAACAATCAATTGTGAAGCCATATTCTACATAACAATCGGAACACATATTAGATGACACATATAAAGAACACAACTAAAACCACAATGATTCTATTAAATCTTCAAGCTAAGCGTATGTACAACGTAGTGTTCAACAACGTACTTATTTACATACTTCATCAACAATGTAGTATACATACATTTAAATGTACCTAACAAATTTTGTGTGCAACAGTGCAAAGATAAAAATTGTCATAAAATTAGTGTATTCAGTTTTTGTCATTACAGTCATAGTGCTCAGACAAATACAAAAGCAACCAATAACACTTAAGAAAGCAATATCAAATCAAATGGGCTAATACATGAATAGAAACCACAACAAATTGTAAATTACAACAATATTGTACATACATTGTAAATTTCAAATATAAATTCCCAAAAAACATGATAAACAAGTAAAATAGTTAAACTAAATACATACCTCAATTACGATCAAATTTCTGAGTAAAAGTGTTTAACAACGAAGAAGGGATAATTTTTAGTGAGTATGATGAAGATCTAAGCAAGGGGAAGTATTGAATTTGCTGTAAATATGGAGGATTGGCCAACCAAGAAGTCGCGGGTTAGGGTTTGCGAAATTGGGGGTTTTTGTGTTTTGAAGAACAACTGAAAAATAGAGGTTATGTGGGGATTTTTACCCGATACAAAAACGCCAACCTCGGTGGCGTTTTTAGTAATGGTAAAACGCCAACCATGGTGGCGTTTTTACCTTGGCTAATTTTTTAAAAAATAATTCAGTCAGGGTAAAAACGTCACCCTGGATGACGTTTTTGCCTTGACTGAAATTTAAAAAAAATAAACGTCCAGGGTAAAAACGCCAGCCTAGTTGGCGTTTTTTCCTGGAAGCTTAGTTTGGTAAATAGTTTTGCCACGCATCTACTTTGGGAAATTGTTTCCCTTATAGACTCACTTTGGCAAATTTTCCACATAGGAGATTATAACAATCTACCTAATGTATTGTAAATATTTAGCGTTCCTTATATATTGCCTTTAGGACTATATTTAACATTTTCAGGATTTCCAAATTTTTGACGAGTTAGAGATAATTTTGTATCTGCATGTAACAATGTTGAAATGGATATACACGAATACTGAAAGAGTAGGATTAACATTAATGCTGATGATAATTACCTTTTTGACTTTGTAATCAAAAGTATACTTAGCAGTTAGCATGTTTGGATAGAAAGTTTAAAGTTGGTGAAATCATAAAAGTGATCCAATTTTGTTTTAAAGAAAAGTGATTCGTTTTGCTCCAAAAGAAAAAGTGATCCGTTGCCCCTTCCTCAAAAAGGAAAATATTTCCTAAAAAAAAAGAAAAAGATTAATCCATAAACCCTTTACAATACGGTCATACGGAGTAGCCATAGTAGTATACTCCATGTCTCCATCTTAAAATAACTGACACTTTTTTTTTTTTTTCCTTATTTATTTTTTTAATACTTATACAATGCACAAATTTTACTAAATAATGTAACAAATTATAAAAAAAGAATAACTTTGTACTCCCTCCGTCCCACAATATAGTTCTTATTTGCATTTTTTCATGGTATTTAAGAAATAGGAGGAGAAAGTAGAAGAAATACATTAATAAAAGTAAAAAGTACAATTATAGACAAAAGGTTGAAAAAAGTACAATACATGTGCAAAATTCAAGGATTATCTAGAAAGTACAATGAATAAAGTTAAAAAAAATGAGGGTATAATGGTTTTTACATACTATCCAAAAATAGAAACAAGAATAACATTTTAGGTCTCCAAAATAGAAAAATAGGAACTATATTATGGGACGGAGGGAGTAATTTTTTTGTTTCAAACATTACAAGGTTATTTAAACAATTATATACTAACAAAGAATTTCATTTATAAACTAAATAAAATTATTTATCGGATTTGTTTTCAAATCAGATCTTCAAATGCTTTTGTTCATAAAACTCTTTAATACACCTGGTTCACATTAATCTATCGTGAACCGCTAATATTAAGATCACTACGTTTAAATGTTACTATTTTATAAGAAATTAAAGGCGTTATATTAATAAATAAAATCAATATATAAAAATACAAGTCATTTTGTTAAAATTAAAGGTTGTTGTTATATATCAACATGTTTTCCGTACGGCTGACAACACCGTGTGGCTGCTTGTAAAAAAATGGAGTAACTGTTATAACACTAACAGAGTAACCTCTGTTATACTGACATATACAGTAACCTTTTATTATATTTATTGAGTAACTAACCCTTAAATGACAAAGTAACCCTTACAACATTGATAGAGTAACCCTAGTATAAGTGACCCCTTTTTAACCCTACAGAGTAACCCTTATAACATTACTCAGGTAATTACATGGTGGCTGCCCAGTGTGGCAAGCCACATATAAAAGTTAGTGATATTATAAAGATCTTAAGTTATTTATATATTTTATAATGAGGGTTTTAGTATATTGTTCAATATGAATAATAAAGGTCATTAACTCACTACTCCCTCCGTTATTTTTAAATGCATCACTTAGTGATGCGCAGAGTTTTAGTAAAGTAATATAATATTGTGAGTCGTCGGTGAATAATTTAATATTATAAAAAAAGTAAGATGAGACCATAAAAGCGAAAGTATGTGAAGAAAGAGAGTAGATATTAATGATAAAAAAAATAGAATAAAGTTATAAATATATAAGTGAAGCATTTAAAAAAACACTCATATAAGAAAAGTGATGCATTTTAAAAACCGATGTAGTATATTAAAACTAGGGTCACTAATCATCATATGCAACATAACTTCGGCTGCCCCGTGTGGACCCCGAATCCTCAATTATATTGTGGCTCAGGTCCACGCAAGTTTTAATAAGTGAAACGCTAAACATCGCCCGCAATTTACCATATAAAGCCCACAAATATGATATGGTTTGACCATTATGCCCTTTTTCTAAAATTGAAATAATCTCGGTGTAAAAAATGTGGAGCCGTACTGGCTCGCCGGGGGAGACCGGAGGGCAGGCCGGAGATGCGGGGGACGCCGGAGGTACGTCGTCGTCGACGGAAAACGAGGTAAGTCACCGTTAAAATTCACGGTTTACCGTCGGAGTGGCTCCGGCGCCTAGGGTGGACGCCCAAACCGTAGCCTGGACGTCCAAGCCAGACGCCAGAACCACCAGAGTGGCGTCCAGCCCAGACGCCCAGACCACCAGACTGGCGTCCTGGGCAGACGCCACTCCACTGGGTGAGGCGGCCCTGCCAGGCGCCAGTCCAGTGGTTGTGGCAGCCCTGGCAGACGCCACCTTTAATAATTAATTTTTCTTTTTTCTTTTTTGATTTTGTTGTTGTTTTTTATTTAATTTTTTTGTAAAAAAAAAAATTGAAAATGATTTTTTAAAAAAATTCGAAATGGGTTTTTTTTAAATTAAATTTGAAAATTCGAAATAGGTTTTTTTTAAATTAAATTTGAAAATTCGAAATGGTATATTTTTAAATTTAGTTTGAAAATTCGAATTGGGTTTTTATAAAAATTAAGTTTGATTATATATAATTATGTTTTTTTTTGTGTTAATTCTGTGTAAATATAGAAATTAAATGTATTATCCGTTAAATGTATTTATTGTAATATATAATTGATGCAGGAATATGGTGGAGACGGAAATGATTACAGTGGGATATTTGGACATGATGGTCCATTCGAAGAAGCTCAACAGGCGATTGATTGGGCAAAACAGGTTGCAATTGCAGCTGGATTTTGCTTGGTAGTAGTAACTCATAAATCTCAACGGGATGGTAGAATGGATCGCATTTTGAGATGTGACCGTTATCGCAAAAGAGAAGAAAGAGATTTTCGTACAGCCACTCGGTTTGATACAAAGCGGAAAAGTTGTGGGTGTGAGTTCAGAGTAAAGGTTCGACAACTACGGAGTCGTGACGGTTGGGAAGTGATTGGTTACTCTAAATGGGGGTATCACAACCATGAGATGATAGTATATGAAGAGGGTCATCGACAACTGAGCGGCTTAAGTCCTGCTGCGAAACTAGTTGTGAAAGAAATGAGTGATGCTCAAGTGAAACCTGCTAAAATATTAGCATCTGTGTTAGAGAAATTTCCAGAAGACCATCCAAACCGAAGACACATCTACAACGTCAGACAGCAACTCAGGTTTGAACGGTCAGAGGGAAGGAACCCTATACAGCAGCTGCTACACCAGGCACAATCACGTGGTTACCGGTTCTGGTTTGATTCTGATGAAGATACAGTGGAGGTGACTCATCTTTTCCTTGTGCATCCTGATTGTGCTGATATGATCAAGTCTTGGCCATTTGTGATTTTGATCGACTCAACGTACAAGACAAACAAGTACAAGTTCCCACTGGTTGAGATGGTTGGGGTGGCTCCAACGAACCAGAACTTTCTGATTGGTCATGCAATCATCAGGGATGAGACGGCTCCAAGTTATTATTGGGTGTTGGAGAAGCTGAGAAACTACATCGGGCCTAATGTTCATCCAGCAGCCATCGTCAACGACTGTGAGGGAGGTCTCTTTGCCCCCATAGCAGAGCTGTTTCCCGAATCGAACCACTTATTGTGCACATGGCACATCAACAACTGCGTGAAAGTGAAAGCCTACAACCTTTTCAAGAAGAATTTGGAAATGGCAGAGAGATTGGTGAATGGTAAGTGGCGGAAGATCCTACAGGCTACCACAGAGGAAGCGTATGAGCGAGCATTGGCTAACTTCAGGGATTCGTACCAGTGGTGTCCGGCACTGGTGGACTTTGTGATGCATCAATGGGTCCCTCACAGGGAAAAGTTTGTCAAATATTGGACAAACCAGGTACTTCATTTTGGGAACACTACAACATGTAGAGTTGATAGCGCTCATAGGCGGTGGCACATAATCATCATCGCTGTGGTCGAGATCTGCGATCAACCTCGGGTGCGAATACCGGTTGAACCATTCCATGTAGTAATGGTCACACATGGGAGTAACCCCAGAGGGCGGCCGCTGCAACTCCGCAGTCCATAAGCGGGCCACCATCGGAAACTGGTCCCACGTCCCGGTCATGATATCCGGCCATTGCACGACGTAGTCCCTCGACGATGCAGGTCGGACCGCCTTCATCGGGCATGCCGGGGGAGGAAGGACAACTTGGACAAATCCAAGCTGGCGAAGACAACGCTGGGGCATGTACACCTCGACGATCTCACGATACTGAATGAGTCCCGTGTACAGGGTCCTGGGTACCCTAACACTAGGGTTCGGGCCGAAAGGCATCCAGTTCACCTGTACAATAACAACATATAAAATTTAATAACATGAATATAATATGTGCAAATAATAAAATGTAAACTCTATAAATAAACGTTACCTCTAAGGGGGACAGCCTGTCCAGCAATAACCGTATCGATCGGAGGCGGTCAACGGACTTCTTCTCCGAGCGCGGACTCCACGCACAAGCACGCGGCATCCCCTCATCAATAGGAACTGGGTCACGATGTGGTCGCAATGCAGGAAAGTACTCGTATATCCAGGTCTGCAATAGAGTCAGACACCCAGTGATACCTGCCGTGTCAGCCCGACTCGCAAATCCTAGTTGGCGATACAAATACGCCAACGTAGCCGATCCCTAGGAAAACTGGCCTACACTGTCGGGGTCACACGCCTCTACTATGTCGCGTGGCCTGAGCTTGTTTCCACCGCTCTTATCCGGAAACAAGGTACATCCGAGGAGTAGAAAAACATAAGCACTCAGCTGTGCGTCGGGCGTCCTACGTGCACTGGGGTACAAACACCGCTGCAACA
Source organism: Chenopodium quinoa (assembly GCF_001683475.1). Classification (NCBI taxonomy): domain Eukaryota; kingdom Viridiplantae; phylum Streptophyta; class Magnoliopsida; order Caryophyllales; family Amaranthaceae; genus Chenopodium; species Chenopodium quinoa. The sequence continues at coordinate 3,095,112 of NW_018744895.1, forward strand.
CGGATGCGATCTTCACACCTCCGTGTTCCCAAACACCTAGCGCCTCGGTGTACAGTGCAGCCCTGTCCACCGCCAACAACTCCGCCAGCGAATCAGCCTGATCCGCATCAGCCACAGCACAAAGTCGTTTACCCTCAACACGAATCCCCAGAATGGCCTCGACGTCATGTAACATGATCGTCATCTCACCGAACGGAAGGTGGAAAGAGTTTGTATCCGGCTGCCATCGCTCAATGAAAGCCGTGATCAGCGTACTGTCAATCTTATCGTGCATGGTGGCAGGAACGTGATTCACCCCAGTGCCCTCCAGTCGCTCGAACATCTCGCTCTCCGCCGGCCAGGCCTCAGCCCATGTACGCAAAAAGCTACAAGTCTTTTCCCGGGTATGACATTTCAACAACCCCGTAACTGAAGGCCTCTCCCGGTCCTCCCAAATACGGGTAGCTATGTGTCCTAGAAAGCTAGGAATCACACTCCCGTCAACAGGCCCACCGGGCACCTCACTCCTAACAACCCAAGAATCATTACCGGCCCTCGACCGTTTCCTGCTTGCCCCAGATACAGTGGACGCAGATGATGTGCCAGATCTACTAACAAACCTACCACCCCTACCCTTACGCACCTCCACCATATGCGTCTCGTACATGTCATCAACCCTCTGACTGAATGAACCGTAATCATCATACGGTCCACTGCCATCGTCCACATCCTCATCCTCATCTGCGCCCTTCTCCTGCTCCTCCTCCTGGTCACCCTCCTCAGCATCATCATCGTCATCGTCATCCTCATCCCGACGGTGGATCTGTTCTCTACGAGCTGAGGCCAAAATACCACGGGATCTGACATGTCTATGCCCCGACCTCTCCACTGAATAACTTCTACTAAGAAGCTCTATATTCTTCCCCGCACCATGACGACCCAGTGAATTCTACACAAAATTTTAAAATATATAAACATACAAAAATTTATACGATAAATAATCATCATCGCAAATCAAATAAACTAAAAACATACAAATAATTGTAAACAAAATATAAACGTAGAAAAAATACAACGAAATTGAAAAAATTTATAAAAATAAACAACAAAATATAAAAACAATTCAAAAATATATTACACAAAAAAAAAAAAAAATTAAAAACAATTTTTAAAAAAAATTTAAAAAAAAAAATGACGGCGGTGGGGCGCCCTGGCTGGACGCCCAGCCAGCGGTGGTGGCGCCAGCTGCAGACGCCGCCACCAGTTGGCTGGCGCCTGGGCTGGACGCCACACCACGGCTGCGGCGCCTTGAATAAACGCCACGACCGTGGCTGTGGCGTCCAGCCCAGGCGCCAGCCAACTGGTGGCGGCGTCTGCAGCTGGCGCCACCACCGCTGGCTGGGCGTCCAGCCAGGGCGCCCCACCGCCGTCACGACGGTTTTTCTCTTTTTTTTAAAAAAAAAAAAATGTACCTTTCCTCCTTGGGACATCCTTCCCTCCGCCGCCGCCGCCAATTCCTTGCCTTGCCACCTCGACATTGCCGTTATTTGAAATTTTTTTTTTTAGAGAGGTTGAAAGAAGATGAGCAATGAGAGTGTGAGTGATGAGAGTGTGAGTGTTTTTTTTTTTAAGGTCAAGGGCAATTTTGGCAAACCAAGTGAATTTTGTGGGCTTTATGTAGTAATTTGTGGGCGATGTTTAACAAATCCCTTTAATAAAGGTCATTAAATTGTGTTAAAATTATAATCAATATGTTTAATATAATGTCACATGGTATGTGTAGATCTCAATTTCATAATAACCTGATCCACAGAGTTTTTTCTCATTTACTCAATCTTAAGTTTATGACCCTAAGTCAAACTTAAGTGGACAGTAAATACGTATATCCAATCATTAATTGAGTTTAATCAATCAATTATATACAGAGGAATAGATTTGGCCATAAGTCAAACTCGATTGTAATCTATACATAAAACGTACTACGTACAATCATACATTTATTGGTTTAATGTTTTTGTTTATTAGTTTTATGAGTCTTGAGTTTTTTGTACTTATGGGATACTTACATAACTACAAGTCTACAATATAATAATCATATTTGGTTGAAAACTTTACATAATGAAGTATTATTCTATTATGTTTATGACTCGTTATTTTACAAGGCGGTGAAAAAAAAAATTTGTTTGCTGATTGAAATAATTTTTTTAATCACTTAAACTATACTGTACTATTAATGATGAATTTTTTTTTTAGTAAAAGAATTTTGGTTTAAATTACATTTTAACATGATTTTTATAATATAATTATAAAATATTAAAAAAAATTGTATTGAAAGATTGAATTTAAATTATATACTACCTCCGTTAATGATTATCTGCAACATATACTAAAAATGGGTGCTAACTATTATTTGCAACAAAGTGTTTTCTTTCCTATTTTAGTAACTTTTTTCTGTCAAAATGACAAAAATAACCTCAATTAAAAATTATTAACTACACATAATTACAAATCATTATAACTCTAATCTAAATTAATTATGTATGTCTTCCCACCCTGATAATCAGATTCATCTCAATTCATCTCCCCAATTATCTTTCTCTCTCCTCCTTCATCTCTCATTTCCTTTTCTTCATCTCTCGTCAAATTCCAAACCTTTGTTAAAGGAGGTTCCAGATCTGATTGTTCGTCGGTGGTTTGCTTGTATTTGTGGTTGGATTTGGTGGTTTGTGGGTGGGTTAGCAGGTTTGTGGGGGTGCATCGTGGGTGAGTTTGCTGGGTTCGTGGTTGGGTTTGCAGGGTTCGTGGGGGTTGGTTTTGGTGGTAGTCGAAAGCTTTCGGTGGTTCGTGGTTGGATTTGGTGGTTTGTGGGTAGGTTTGAAGGGTTCGTCGGTGGTTCGTGGTTGGATTTAGTGGTATGTGGGTGGGTTTGAAGGGTTGGTTTTGGTGGTACTCGAAGGATTTGGTGGTTTGTGGGTGGGTTTGAAGGGTTCGTCGGTGGTTTTGCTGGGTTCGTCGTTGGATTCCGGTGGTTTTGGTGGTGGTTTTGGGTTGTGGGTTTCAGTGGCTTTGGTGGTTCCCGGGTTTTGGTGGTGGTTAGTTGTGGGTGTCGGTGGTTTTGGTGATTCTGGGTTTGGGGTTTGCTGGGTTCGTGGTTGGGTTTTGGTGATAAAAATTTGAACGGTTAAGTGTTTCTATCTCGTGACCAGTTAAAATATCTTTTATATATGTGGCAAAAATAGATAAAAAGTTGATATTTGTTGTTTCAATATTAGGATAAATTATTGTTTGGGCCTAGTCCATGTCCTAAGCCGAATGCACCTGAAATGATGAAACTACCCCTCCATGATCCAGCTTATCATTAATCATCACAAAGCACGAATTTATCCCTGATGTGTCTACTAAAGTACAGCTCTGCCACCTAAAAAGTACATCTACTGTATAAATAGCTCTCAAATGATTAATGAGGAAAACTTTTTCTAATCTCTCTCCTTCTCTCTCTACTTTATCTCTCTAGAAAGTACTCTCTCTCTACTTTCTCTCTCTTAAAAGTGCGATTTGTTAACTTAAGCATTGGAGGGGCTTTCTCGGGTCACACCCCTGGCAGCTCAGCTAACCTTCTCTTTCTTGTAAGTCGAGCCCTCAAACGTCAAGGCGGAGCCCTCAGACATACCCTTGCAAGGCGGAGCTCAAGGACTTTTGGACAATTGGACTTAAACTTTAGGACATCTTGATATACCCGAAATAACCTAACACGCTTAGGAGAAGTCTGTTTCTAGAAACACTTACCATTATTATATAATACGATCTATTTTTCACAATTTCATTGATTCATTAAAACTGAATTCTATCTGTAAAACTTATTTAACTAAAGGGAATAATACCTGGTGTTAATTAATCACCATGCATAATTGATTCTCCCTTTACGTGAAAAAAACTCCTTACATGCATGCAATGCTGCCAATTCATAATGTATTGGATCATTTAAATGTGAGCAAATTGCAAATTGCAAATTGCAAACGTAGAGATCAGATCAAATTTATACATTAATTTAGGCGCAAGAATAGGCTGAAAAGTAAGAGCCATTACATACTTTATATGTTTTGATTGCCTGATATCGTAAACTGGTTGAAATGTGACTCAAAAAGGGTTTTGTCCAGCTTGCTAATTAATTGTATTATTATGCCAAAATTTTCCAAAGTTTACTCTTGGATCCTTAAATTTCTGGTGCCACATGCTTTATGTTTTGTTATATTTATATGTATAAATGAAATGTTTCCTGTCGCCATTTTTATTTAATAAATAAAATATGATAATAATCCTCGATAATATTTAAAATATATAGGATGTAAGCTTGCTAATGCACTTTATATATCGATTATGGGCTACTATATACTACCTCGGTATCTTCATTCTTATGTAATTGTTATACTACCTCTGTTAACAGTTATTTGCAACGATTTGACATAAAGTAGAGAGGAAAAATGTCTCATCATTGCAAATAACTGTTAACGGAGGTAGTATATCCTTTAGGTCTGGCCCTGAGGGTAGGCCAGGGTAATTATGGCTAGACCCTTAGATTTATGGCTAGACCCTATGGTAGGGAACTATCCCTACACCCCCACAAAACACAGCGTACCATTACTCCCCACAAAGGCCACAATACACCCTACTATCCTAAGTAAAAAAAAACTGTCAGTAAACTCCCTTACCCCACACACACAAAAAAAAAAAAAAAAAAAAAACTTTCATTTCATCTCAATCTCTTTTCATTTTCTCTCTCCATTTTCTCTCGCATCTAAAGCTCTAAAACTTCAACAATGGCAGATTTCATAGACGAAATCAAACAATTGAAGCAAATTTCACCAAAGAAAAAAAAAACAAGCGGAAATCAAAAGAGTAAGTATTAATGTTCATGTTTATAGCAAAAAAAAATAAATAGATATAAATACAAACCCTAATTTTTTGAGAATTTGTTTGTGATTGTGTTCCGAGAAACAAATTGATACTTCAATCACTGGAAATGTATCAATGTAAGTGTTTATGTTAATTATTGATCAATTTCAAAGCGACTATTTAATTTCGAATAATTAGTAATATTTTTTTTTGAGGCAAATAATTAGTAATATTAACATATACTTGTTTCAATTTAATTTTCGGTTCGGAAAAATCTATTTCAGAGAAGAAAAACAATGATTCTTCAGAAATGTAAATATATATTTACTCGAACTTTTAAAATTTACAAATATTTCTACAAAAAAATTATTTATAAATAAATATATAATGTAAAAACAGTGATGATGAAACACCTCTACATAAAATTAGAAAAAGAAAAAAAAAAGTGAGAAAAAATGTCCTATTGTAGATCCAACACTTTTAAAAGATATACAAGCATCGAGTGTTGCAGTTGAAAAAATAATATCTCGAATGTATAGGTAAATTGAACAATTACAAAGCACTATACGTTCATTTCCATATAATGAAATTATTCACGTGTTTACCTATAATTACATGTTAATATGTATTCATTAACATATTCTAATTTGATTTTTTTTAAATATGTGCTAATGATTAGTATAAAATATTATGAATGCATACAAAACTTGAAATACCATTCATTTAAATGTTAATTAATAGTTTATATATCTGCTTTTGCATTTATTAATGTGTTCATGATTTTAAAATATAATGAACATTTCTACACACATATATGAACATTTATAAAATGCATAACAAACAAAGCTGGATTGTAATTTTTATACTTCCTCCGTTCTTTTTTTATTGCACCATAAGTTGGATTGTAATATATGAACATTTATTAGTATAAAGTGTTTCACGCTTGTCAATGCATTACTTTGGCTATTAATATCTTTAATTATACTTTTGTGAAAATTATAAAAAAATTGATATTTGAAAAGTAGATTTCAAGACGAATGTAACTAGATCCCACATGACTATGTTTTTCCTAAAGGATAAATCACAAAAGATGGTCAAAGAAGATAAAGTGAATAGTGTAAAAGTTTTTATGGTGCAATAAAAGAAAAACGGAGGAAGTACCATTTTAAGTGAAAAGAAGATAGTATACCTACGTACAACTCAAGATACACATTTTTTTTTAACAAACTCAAGACACACATTCATACATAATTAAAAAAGTATGTTCAAATATAGATAACTAAATGTTCATAAATATAACGCTTAGTTATACTTATACATTCTTATCATAAAATAAATGAAGTATATATAAAACATCAATTCAACTTTGAAATTTCTTAAAAAGCTGGGCAAAAAGAGAACAATAAATCGAAAATCTAGGTTTGTGCCTTTAAAGCTAACATTTTAAGTAAAATTTAATAAACAAGTTATAGTATTTAGTGTTCAATTTTGTAGCACATAATGTTCAATTATATAACACTTAATGTACTGTTTATTTTAATAACAATTCATTTTCATTAACATGTAGGCTAAATCACAAGGTTGGGGATGCAAATTGCAATACACTGCTCAACTAATGCTACTGAAGAAAAACCATGAGTCTAAGAATAATAGAATAGCATCAAGAAGATTTGCAAAGGCATAATATAATATGTTCACTTATGGATAGATATATGTCCATAGCTGGTTGATAAAACTTATACTTCGTAGATATTATTTGTTAACAGAATTACTCTATGTGATTAACTATTTAATTTTATACGTTTAAAGTTTGATACGGAGTAGATATTATTTGTTTATAGAATAATTCTTACAATTTTATATGAAAATTGCGGATTTTATGTAAAGTATTATGTTAATCAATTTTGATCATTCACAAAAGCTAAATGATTCTTTACAAAAACTTAATGATCATTTTTAAAAACTAAATGCTCAATTACAAATACTAAAATATTCACTTATAGAAGATTTTAAAAAAAATTAATATTCAATAAGAAGAATAGTACTTAATAACAAGGCAAAAGCTAATGAGCGCCCCCGGGGCGTTAGATAAGAGAATTAAAGTGCAAATATTAGAGTAAAATTAACATTAATTGCACCGAACGACGCATGATTTTGTCATGAATTCCTAACTTAATACTATTTCAACCAATATAATTTAACCTTATCTAACGCCCCGGGGCGCTCGTTAGCAAGATCCTAATAACAAAAGGTTAAAGATATTCTTATAAATATTAGAGCCATTTGAGCATTTATAGGAATTTTTACATTTTTGGAAGATAATGGGAGGAAGTTGAGCACTCGATCTTTTGAACACTAGTAGCAACTTGATTATTTGCTTGACCATATAATTGGAATTTGAACACATTTCATAAACTTCATCAGCAGTTTTAAATTGTTTCGTTCCCCACTAACTCAGACTTACTTGCTTCTTTAAAAATAATAATATCCTTTTTTCCCACTGCAATAATGTAATATGTAATAAATTACATTAGCAATAATGTTCAATTATAATGATGCATTTGGTCAATTACAGTTGAATTACCAAATGTAAAACATAAATGATCATCTATCGTCATATAACTGAACATTATTTCTGAAACTACAAAATAGTGATAATCATTAAAAAAAGTCACATGTACAACATATAATTCCATAAACACAAGTATATATATAAATGAACATTTATAATTACATAAATGAACATTATTACAACATAACAAATATAAAATATATTCACTAGTTAAAATGTATATGAGCATTTATAAAACAATGAAAATAATTGAAATTCACATGTACAACATAAGTATTCAAATACAACTACAATAAACATATACAAGTATTTTAATACATAAAAATACATTAAATATAAATGAACATTTACTGTTACAGAAGTGATCATTATTTTAACTAAGATTATTTTTTTACGACGCACAAAACTGGTAAAAATAATCGAATAGCAAAATTAAAACAACAATATATACTCATACGAAACGCACAAAACTGGAATAAACAACAATAAAAAATACAAAAAAAAAAAAAAAACCCGAATTAGATGAACAATACAAACTAAATTATTAATCAACTAATAACAACAATAACAAAACCAAAGCATTATCAAAATTAAAGTCAATACAACAAAAACTATGAAATCAGATCATTATAATCATCCAATTACAATTGTAAAACAAAACATTATCAAAACAATTGACTAATTATCATTAAAAGTAAGAATTACTTATATTGATCTCCATGAAAGAAGAGAGAGAAAATTGAAAAACAATAAATCAAAAAAAAAACCAGGAGAGAGAAAATGAAATTGGTGAAAAAGAGGAGAGAGAAAATGAAATTGGTGAAAGAAATGAGAGAGAAAATGAAGTCTATAAAAATGTTTATATACAGTACTTATTTGAATGGAAGGTAAAGAAGGGAAGGGAAAAAAATTATGCAAAAGTAACTGCTTGATAAAACGACGTAGTATAGAAAGGGGTGTAGAGAAAGCTACATACACTAGAGTCTAGTTAAAAATTTGTATAGGCCAGGGGTGCGACGGCCTAGGGCCCATCGGTTGAAGGGGCCCAAAAAACCTCTCCATCCTCCAGCGTTTAAGGGCTATTTAAAAAGAGCATATAATTCTTATAATTTAATATCCAAGAATATTATCATGCATTTTACTAGTTTGCTTTCAATATTTTTTTATTAATTTCCAAAATTAACTAGTACAACTAAGAAGATTTAAAGCTGATAACAAATTCCAATGCAAAAATAAAACCAATAAACCCAGTTGCACTCCTATCAAAACTATTACTGGTACAATTTAAGAATTAGAATTTGAACGGCTGCTGCCATTTCATATCATAATTTCTCAACAAGTTTGATATAGTCACTCCTTTTTTTTTTTTTTTTTTTTTTTTTTTTATCATATATTGATTTTAATTTACGTAGTACAATGTTTGATGGTGATATTAGGTTGTGGTTGCTTAGTAAAGAAACCATGTTTGAAACTTGTTAAGGTTAATTGGTTATTAGATTATGTATTTTTCTCCTCTTTTATCATGGATTTTGCTTATATAAGATAATATCACCTAAAAACATTTATTTGAAAATGAATAGATGAGAAGAGTTTATACAACAATAAACATGACCTATATGTTAATAATATAACAAATTAATAATAATGTTGATCAATTATACGCAAATGAAAAAATAATAAAAATATACTTCATAGTTTAACTATTTTTTTTACAAGGGGTCCTTATCCAATATTTTGCCTAGGGCCCGTAAAATCACAGGACCGGCACTGATATCCTTATTTAGTCATGTTTGTCAATATACAATATCAAATATTTATATCATTAATTATGTAAGTAAGCAAAAATTATAATATATGCATTGAGACATCTCTAACCCGAGCGTACTTTACTATATATATTTTTTCCTTAAGTATTAACCACAAATAATGATCAAAGTGAATAATGTAACTAGTGACGAAAAAGAAAATATAGGCACTTAACAGGCTAATTCTAACAACAAAAAAGGAACCGATGGATGTAGTTTTAGTCATATCCACCTATGAATACAACTAACCTAACCACTACTCCACTAATTAATGCCACTTAAAGAACATGACTTTCCCATTTTGACTAACATTTATACGATAAATTAAACCATCCAAATAAATAAATAACCTAATAATAAAATGCATGGTGATCCTGCATGTTAGCAATCTAGCATTGCAATAAAGTGAACTTTTGTTACCATATTGCAATTTCTATAATGTAAAGTTTAGATCCTTTTCATTATCCATTAGAAAATCCAATTATCCCTTGTCTATACTTAGTATTTAAAAACTCGATCAAATTAAGAAAAGACACCTATTCTCATCCTATTACACTTCCTTCTCTTTTTTCCAACCCAATGTGTCACATGTCATCTTAGATTTTCATTTTTTTTACACAAACTATTGGGTGCGGCAGTCCGCACCCAATAGTTCGTGCGGCAGCTCTTTCCCTTACATTCATTTCAATTCTCAAAGAAAATTGGAATTTTGGGGCTTTCAATTCATAAAACAAAGATCATTATGCTTAAATCAGGAAACCAAATCGAAGATGATGATGGACGGTGGACGAAGATGACGATGGACGATTTGCGATTTCAGTTCGCTTGGGCTGCGATTTTAGGTGGTGTGATTTTGGTTGGAGGTGGTGTTTTGGCTGCGGTTTTGGTTGGAGGCCAGGTGGTGCGATTTTGGTTGGAGGTAGTGCGATTGGGGAGCAGCAGTGGTGGTTTGATTGTGAACTATGATGGTGGCTGATTGTGAACGCTGATGGTGGTAAGGAGCAGCAGTGGTGGTTTGATGGTGGCTATTGGCCATGGCTGCGGCAGGAAGGAGAGAGAGTGTGGTGGTGGTCGTGTTGGTGGTGGGTGGGGGCTAGCTGCTTTGGTGCGGTTGTGTTGGCTAGAGTTGTGGGTGAGTGTGTAGGTGTGAGCAGGGGCTGTGATGGGCGTAGGTGTGAGCAGGGGCTGTGATGGGCGTAGGTGTGAGCAGGGGCTGTGATGTGCATAGGTTGGAGCTGTTTTGGTTGTGATGTGTGGTGGGGCTGCTAATGGTGGGAGGTGGTTTGGGTTGCAATTGTAGTTGGTGGTCAGGATGGTTTTGGGTGTCCATTTTCATTGAAAAAGAGAGAAAGAAAGAAAGAAAGGAAAAGGGGGAAAGATGAGAGAAAAGGAAATGAATATATATTTTTATGTTGTTAGTCATATTAGCCAAAAAATAACGCATACCGGCCATTAAAATGAATATTTCAGCCAATTGATATCTCATATCAGTCAACATTAGGGACATATCAGACATTAATAAAAACGTATCAGTCAACACAAGGAACATATTAACCAACAAATGAAACATATCAGCCAACAAAATGAACATATCATCCAACAAAAGATACATATCAGCCAATAGAAGGAACATATCAACCAACAGAAGGAACATATCATCCAACAAATGAAGCATATCACCCAAAAAAAGGATGAAATCAACAAACAAAAACAACAGGTAAGCCAACAAAATAAACACATCAAGCAACAAAATGAAAACATATAAACCAACAATTAAAATATACATATCAGCCAACAAAGTAAAGATATCAGCCAACTAAAGAAACATATCAGTCAACTGATGTCAGCCAACACAAAAAACATATCAGCCAACAAATGAAACACATCAGCCAACAAATAAAACATATCAGCCATGCCGCACGCATAATTTGCGTGTAGCACTTCGCACCCAATACCTTCTCTTTTTTTATTACACTTTTTCTTAACTCTTTTATTAAACACTTCATCTTCATCTCCCCTCTTCAATTCAACCTTTTCCTATTCTTTCTTAATTTTAGTCCCTCCACCTTCTTTTTTCAAAGCTCATTTTTGAATTTAAGTCCAAAAAATTAATTTCTATAATCATGTTTCAGTTACACATTACACCCATAATGATTTATTGGTATTTTCGCCCTCATCTCTCAATGTAATTTTCTATGATCAACTCGTGCATTGTACGGGCCAAAAGACTAGTTAATTCTTAATTACATTATCATCCGTGTTAACAGTATGCCTAATTGCCTATCTACATATTTCATGGAGATGTCCTTTAATTTGGAAGTAGAGAAACCATAAATGGTGAAAACTAATTTTTTAGTAAGAAATACAAACTTATGCCAATCAACTACATGAACGGACTAGATTGATCCGTTAAATATAAAGAGTCGAGATTAAAAACAACTACAATGACTACATTTTTTTTTAATTTTGAAGCCATTGAACAGTATCCCATTGAAATTATATCCAAACGCAATGATAGATGTTAAGAATCTTTATAACCTGAGTTAAAGTTAAGGGTTTCGAGGGTGGGGGAAGGGAAGTTGGGTGTTTTCGGTGGTCAGGGGGAGTTTTAAGGGTTTTTCAAGGGGAGGGGGTTACGGTCATTAGGGGTAAGGGGGAAGGGACAGAAGGGTCGGGGCGGCGCCGGTGCCGGGGGGAAGGGGGAAGGGGGGTCTGGGCATGGCCGGCGCCGAGGGGAAAGGGGGTCTGGGCATGGCCGGCGTCGAGGGGGAAGGGGTCAGGCTAGGCGTGGGTGGCAGAGGATGGCTAGCTGGGTGATTTTTTTTCTTATTTATATATTTCAATGAACATGTGACACGTGTCATTTAAAAGGAAAAAAACTTACCCATTCATTAGGTAAAATTGGTCATTTGACGTGTAAGAGGCAAACTGATGTCAAAGGTAGTATTATTATAAAATAATCAAAAGTTGGGATTATTCTGAGTGAAATCGGCCAAAATTGGAATTATTAAGGTGAATTTTTCCTATAAAGTATTCACGGTCAAATTAAACCAAATAAAGCCATAATTGAAGCTTGTAAGAAGGTATATTTTCATTTATTTTCTTTATTAATCTTTAAAAGGTTTTGGATTGAGTGTTTAATGGGTGATTTCTGCCTTGCTTTTGAGTATTTTCTTCGAGTTTTTTTTCATATGGATAGAATAAGGTTTTTTATTATATTTTTATAACCCCTAAGTCACTAACCCCCTTGACCCATAGTGACCAAGCCCATTGACCCACAAACCCAACTCAACCCACCTGCGACCCACAAAACCCACGTATCCAACTTAACCAACCTACGATCAGTCTAACCCATGAGCCTAGCCCGACCCACATGCACTCGTGACCCATCTAACCCGTGAACCCAAACATGGTGTGTCCAATTTTTTAAAACCCAGGCCAACCCGTGACCCAGCTCACCCTACCCTTACTCAGGTTGATCTCGTGTTAGCCTACCCTAGCCCACGACTCACCTAACCATGACCCAACACACCCAACCCGCAAGGTGGCAACCTCTATTAGTAGTTATACTCTTGGTTTTTGGCAAGCCCAAAATTTGTTGCTTTATCATATAAATAGCTTATTTCATTATTTGTTGCTTGCTCTAACAATAATTTATTCATATGTTAGATTCTTTTTGCTCTCATTTGTTAATATATATGTACTTTCATCCTTGTTGTTTTCTATGGAAACTCTAATTTACTCCAATTATACATAATAGGGTATGGCTAGATTTCATTGTTGATATTCCTATGACTTTGAAATGAATTGATTATGACTTTGAAATGAATTGACTATCAATTTGTTTGAATACTATCTAACTATCTAAGGAATCATACTCCGTCGTAAAAGGATCATATGAGGTTGTTAGACCCACTTAAACAATATGGACACTTACTTAGATGTGTTGAAAATTTTAGCATTATTGTAGACATAACTCTAAAAGTAGACACACCAAAAAGCATACGAAAAAGGCTTAGTTTTAGAATAATTCTACTAACTGAAATTTCATGCCATCATTAATACTCATTCTTTTTTCTAAATAAGTGCATCATTTTATTTATGTACACTGTATTAGACAAGTAAATTAAGGTGTGTATTATGTTAAATATAATAGAGTATAAAACATATTTTTGAACCTCAACCATAAACTTAAGTTTTTGGTTGAATTGGTCCACTAATACGTTATCAAAGCCAGCATGACACAAAGGTCGCGAGTTCGAATCTTATCCACCCCTCACTTTCAAGTGGAATATTTCGTGCATGGTATGTGTAGGGCCCATGCTACATCCACATTTCAAGCCCAAAGCGCTCTCATGTGAGGTAATTAGTATACACTAGACCCTAGTGTAGGTACCATAACCTACACCCCCTACAAAACGCAGCGTTTTGCGTTTTTCCCCTACCCCCACAAACTACAGTAACTACCCCCACTAACCACAGTAAAAAAAAAAACTATCCATATCAAATTATTCTCTCTCTAAAAACCATCTTCTTCATTTTTGTAGAATTTCTCTCTCATCAACACCGTCGAATCGGAACGAAATTCTCTTCAAATTATTGCAAAATTGCTTCAAAACACTTCATAATTACTTCAAATGTCTGATATTCGAGATGAAATTAAACAATCGCAGCAGCATTTTGATAAAGAGTAAGTAATTTTGTTCATTTGATTACGATTTTAGTACAATTTTTGTATGAAGCATAATTTTGGTTCTTTTCCTTGTGATTGTAGAGTGATTTTGCAAAAAAACGCTTTAGAGAAGAACATGGAAGATAAAACTGGAAAATCAGAGCAAAATGTTACCAAAGAGTAAGTAATTTTGTTCATATTCTTGCGATGACAATTATAGTGCGATTTTATGTGTGAAACCTAATTTTTGTTCAATTTTTTGCAATTGTAGTATGATTTTGGAGAAAAATACTTCACAGACGAGTAATTTGTTGAAAATTTCTGAAGAAATGTATGAACCCTAACTTTTGTAAAACCTAATTTTTGTTAAAATTTTTTGCGATTGTAGTAATTGTTCTAAGATTTTACTGAAAATAACTAAAACATTAACAATTTATTAAATAAAACAGAGACGATGATGATGATGTACCTCTTCAGTCAAGAGTAGACAAATTGAAAAAAAAACCGCCAAAATGATCCAATTGTAGATCCGGAACTTTTAAAAGATATTGACAAGTCAATTGGTACGGATTTAACAATGTCTCCACTACCAAGGTAATTAGTCATTTACAGAATATATTATGTTCATGTCTAATATGCTAGTTGTATTTGATAAAATTGGTTTTATCTTTGTTTAATATGTTATTTGTATATGATCATATTTGATACTCATAATGTTCATTTATAGATATAGTTATGATCATATATTTATATTTGTTCATATGAGTATTTATTGAGATTTAAAAACAAAAGTACATTTCATTGAAACATCATTGTATATGATCATATTTGATACTCATAATGTTCATTTATAGATATAATTATGATCATATATGTATATTTGTTCATTTGAGTAGTCATTGAGATTTAAATAACAAATATACATTTCATTAAATCATCATGCACATATATAAATATGATAATAATCATTTCAGTGATATGCATTCAAACTAATGTCATGTAATTAATTTATAATGTAGTGATGTGCCATTTAGAGTGATACACTTGCTTCAATTTAGAGATGGGAAATCTGAACCATTAACTCTAAAGAAGGTTATACAACAAAATGAATATGGTAATAGTTATGAAAGATACACTTTAAACAAGTAAGTTTATATGTATAAAATAATTGTTTTTACATTCAATTATTGTACATTGTATATATATACCAAACTTATTAGGTAATTCTTAAAATTTTAGTGAAAAAAAAAAGGTTCGAGTGAAATTTGTTATGTCAAAATCAAGACCACCAGAGACAAATCAAACAATAAGGTATAAAAGCTTTATACAAAATAACTAATTATCTTCTTCATTGTATAAATTAGTTCATACTTTAATATCATATTATATAATTAATTCTGTTTTTTTTAAGTGAACAAAGTGAGAACATTCCTGCTACTAATGCAACAACTAAGAGTGTGTCTGCTACACATAACACAACTGACAAAGAGAGCAGGGATGAAAGGTATACTAATGATCAATTTTATATAAACAAATGTTCATTTTTATAACAGTATATTTTATGTACAATTTATGTGCATTTTTTATTTAAAGTATTTCTTAATATTGATTTCAGCAAGCAAGAAGAAGTTCAACCAAAAGTGCAAAGCAATCCAGTAAAGAATAGTCTTGGCCAAAAGTAAGAAAACTTAAATGTTCAATTTAGATAGACTATATGTTCATTTGAAAATCAGTACAAAAAAGTTTGCTCATGGCCAATAGTAATATAAGTTATATGTTCATTTTTTTATTTACTAATCAAAATTGTAAATTCAAACATATTTTTAATGAAATATCAGAAAACCCAAAGATGATTCAAGAATAACAACATTAAAGGACAAGATGCAAGAAATACATTTAGACATAGAGAGAAACCCAAAGTATGTTTAAATTTAAATAATTGAATTAATTTAATCAATTAATGAATATATTTCAAAGTTAATATCATACATTTACAGAAAGTACAAAGAATCGACAATCAGAATTATGAGAAATCTCAAAAGAATGGAAAAGGCAAGCAAGGAAATCAGGAAAGGTAAATGATCATATTTATTGAATATTTTTTTTTAATAGTCATAAATATCAATTTTAACAATACTATTACTTTTGAAGGTGAAGCAAAAAAGAAAGAAAAAGGGCCAATAGAAGAGAAAACTGTGGAAAAAGGTAAAAATTTTAAAATGTACATTTTTATTACAAAAAATGTTCATATTGGAAAAGCATAATATTAAATATTCAATAAGATTAAAAAAATTAAATTTTAACTAAATAAATTTTAATAGAAGTACAAGAAGGAAAAAAAGGGACTGAAAAAGAGAAAAGCCCTAAAGACAAAACTGTGGAAGATGTCTTTCCAAAGACAACAAATGTAGAAGGTAAAAATTTATAAATGTACATTTTTATTACATAAAATGTTCATATTGGATCTACATAATATTGAATGTTCAATAAGATTAAAAAAATATATAAATATTAACTAATTAAATTTTCATAGAAGGACAAGAGGGAAAAAAAGAGCCTGAAAAGGAGAAAATCCCTAAAGAGAAAACAGTGGAAGATGAGTCTACAAAGACAACAGATCCGAAAGGTAAATAGTGGAAAATGTACATATTCATTACCTGAAATGTTCATTTATATTGTATATAGTAAACTTTTGTCATCCAATTTAATAATGTTTATTTAATCTTTTATATTTGATCATTTCATATGCAGCACAAATTGCACCTGATTTTGTTCAAATTGAGGATGAAACTTATCTTCTAGATCAAGATGATGATAAAGTTTCCACAAAACTTAGTGAGGAGACAGCTCCATCATCACAAAAAAGTGATCAGTCAACCAAAATGAAAACAAGATACAAAATGGTTGCAAGGAAAAACAAAAACAAAAGCCTTGTTGTTGTGCCAAGTGGTAGAATTACAAGGAGCCAAGGTAATCATAATACTTTTCTGTTACACAATAAATATTACACTTTCAAATATACTAACATAAATTTTTTTAAAAACAATAGATGTTCTGTTAGATGAATCTAAAAAGGGAAGCCTGAAGAAGGATGTTGAGCCTGCTAAAGAAACCGCAAAAATAGGACAGAAGAGAAGAATGTCTACAAGGAATTTTCCTATTCAAAAGGAAGCTGATGCACCACCTCCAGCACCTACTCCAATAAAAAAAATGGCAGGTGCTCCTGCTGAATATCCTCCAGACCAAGGCAAAAAGGGTAAATGTTCAATCTTAATGTATAGAATGATCATTTATGATGGTATATCATTAATGTTCAATTTCAATATATAGGTGGGAAAAAGAAAACTCTAGAAGTGAAGAAAACTTCTAAGGTTGCTGGCAAAAGAAAAGCAGGTATATAATGATATATTATAAATGTTCAATTTCTATATATAGAATGATCATTTGAGAAAACAATTTTGTTCATTTTATCATTTGCTTACTGTACATTTTCAATACTTAAACAAAATTATATATTTAATTTTCAGATGTCAGTCCTGCCAAGAGAAATGCTGGAAAGAGAAAAAAAATACAAGAAGTACCATCAGATGAACCCTCTCAAGATCCTGACAGTGATGATGATAGTGAAGAGTCAGTTTATAGAGCAGAAGAAGAGCCTGTCAGTGAGGATGATTATGAGGTGGAGGAAGAGGAGGAAGAGGAAGAAGTAAAGCCAAGGAAGAAACAGGCAAAGAAAGGGAATTCAGTGAAGGCAAAGGTTGAAAAGGAGGAGCAAAAGATGGTACTGTATGATGAAGGAAAGATTGAAGGTAGGAGAAAAAAGAAAATGAAAACTGAAATGGTTCAAGCAATAGAAACTGATGAAGTTGAGGAAATTCAGGAAGATGAATTTGAGGAAGAGAAATCTTCAAAGAGAGGAGGACATGTGAAGTTCATTGCATGGATAAAAAAGATGACACCTACCCAAAAACAACAAATTATTGATATAGGGTTAGGATCACTTCTTGACATTAGTTTACCTCAACTTGATCAAAAGTTCTGTAACTGGTTATTGGGAAGTTTTGAAGAAAATAGCCAGTATTTTGAACTACCAAAGAATGAAAAAATAGAAATTGAGGTAGAGGATGTTAGGGTAGTTTATGGCTTGCCTACAGGAGAAATTCCAATTGTTGAGCCAAAGTCTGATAAAATTAGTGAGGAGTATGCAGAATTTCTGAAGAAATGGAGAAAATCATGGTCAGGAAAAACTCCATCAGTGAGTCAGGTATGATCAGTTTTAAATGTTCATTTTAAATACATTAAATGATCAAAAGTATAAATGTTTTGTTCATTTTGTTTGCAGATTGTGAATGGATACATAAATGATAAATTCACCAACAACAGACCACCAAGTGAACATTTCATTACTAACTTTTTAGCAGTGGCTGTGAACTGCTTGATGAAATGTGTATCAAACAATCAATGCCATTTCAAATTTCTTTATTCTATGATGGACAAAGAAAACATAAAAAATTTGAACTGGTGTCAGTTTGTATATGACTCACTTATCAAATGTCATGTTGATTGGAGAAAGCAGCAAGGCAAGGGGTTCTACAAAGGCCCTCTTCAATTTCTGATGGTATATTCTTAGATACAAGATGTTCATTTAAATTTAAATAAATGCACTTTTTTTTATTGTTTATGTTCTGTTCCATGTTTTCTTTTTTCTTGTAGTTGTTCTATTTTGATAGAGTTCAGAGGTTAGACAAAAGGCCTCCAAGAACAATTCCTATCATATCTGCATGGAATAGAGACATGGTTCTTGAGAGGTTGAAGATTGAATTAGAATTGGGATTTGGGAGAGGGAAAATTCTACCAAGGATTGCTGCAGAAGTTGAAGAAAGTCCTAAGGTTATAAAATGATCACTTTTGTTAACATAAATGTTCATTTGTATAATCTGAAATGTTCAACTGCATAATTTTTAATATTCATTCATATAGGTTTTTATGGATGATTTTGTTTCCCTGGTAAAAACAACTTGTTCAAACCTGTCAAAGCTTTCTTCAAAATTGGTGAAGGCAAAGGATATCTTCCCTGGAAATGACTTGGTGAAAAAAGTTGATGAAGTTTTAGGAAAGGTGGTAGCTAGGGAACCATCAATTCTAAGCCAAGATGAAGAATTCTTTGGCAGTGAGGATTTCCTAAATGCACTTGCACAAGCTGAGAAGAATCTGATGCAAGGGTCTGAAAAGCAAACAACTGAGAAGCAAATGACTGGGAAGAAATTAACCAAAAAGGGAAAGGAAAAAGAACAAGAATATGACATCAGAAAAGCTTTCAGCTTGGGGTTGACTCCACCTTCTCCAGCCATTGGTAAATTCTAACTAAAAGAGACTATATATCCTAATTTTTATATGAAAAATTCTAAATTTGTGGTCTAAATTGTCCTAAACAGAAACAGGGCCCACCTTTTCAACACTTGGTGATATAATTGAACAACCAATAATTTCAACAAATGGTAATATGTTCATATATTTAATAATAATGTACATAAACTTAAGTAGAAATGTTCATTTCTAATTATTATGTGTAAATACTATTAACTTAGTGTATCTCCAAAATGATGATTTATAATACAGCTGGAGAAAAGGATGTGGGTAAAACTTCAGCAGCTTCAGAACAAAGAATTGAAGAATTTTCTAGAACTGGTATAATGTTCAATTAAAAAGTGTAAAATGTTCATTTACAAACAAGAAATATTCATTATTAATTGTATTATTTTGTTAGACGCAGCAACTGGTTCAAAACTTGATGCTGACACTAGGTCAGATAATGAAGGATTGCCTAGAACAGGTATAATGTTCAATTATAAATACTCAAATGTTCATTTACAAAGAAATTATATTATATCTAATTAAATTTTTTCTTAGATGCAGGATCTGGTTCAGTGGTTGATGCTGACCCTAGGTCAGATGGTGGTGAAAAAAGTGATGATCCAAAAAACACAGTTGGAGGTGGAAAACAAAACAAGGAAGATGTTTTTGAAAAAACAAAAAATGATGAAAAAGTGGAGGGGTAAAATCCTGAAGACATGTCTTACTATTAGGGTTATGTAATGGTGTAGGATAAAATATCTAGATGGAACAATTTAACTTATGTTACTATCGTGTTGTAACTTGAAACTGGTGTTTCTCAAACTATTGTATGTGTGAACATTATTTTGTTGAATATGTAATATGAATGTGTGGTTTATGTTAAATCAATAGGTTTATGTTAAATCAATATCTTTCATTTTATGAATTGAAAATGATTCAGGGTGTTACATAAGAAGCTTTTATTTTATTAATATGTACTGACATTGTTTCACTTTTCAGTGAAAACAAGAAGATTGTTGCTTCATCCTCAAAAGTCACAAAAAGGTACATTATTTATATTAAGTAAATGTTCAAAAATAATAATGAACATTTTCATATACCTAAATGTACATTTGTGTTATGTAATATGACCAGGAATGATGATAAGAAAAAGTCAATTGCAGAAAAGAAGAAAAAAACTGAAAAGGAAAAGGTTGAAAGGTATAATTTCAAATTTATTTATATACACTCAAATGTTCATTTATGTTCCTCATAATTTTCTTAATTTAACAATATTTTATATTGAACAACAAGACCAAAACGCGAAAAGAAAACACTTCCTCCTGCTTTCCGATCTCCTTACTTGGTCAAGTACAAGGATCTGTTTAAAGATGAGAAAGCCATGAACCAAATTGCAGTAGACTTTGCTCTTGGTGGAAAAGATGAAAGGTAATTACTTACACTAATTAAACTTAAGGTTTAATATCTTTTATAAAAATATGTTCACATTCATATTATTAAATGTTCATAATGCAGTGCACTCTTATACTATGATGGCTTGAATCTCATCAATAGAAATGAAATGAAAACTCTTGGAGATGATGTTGAAGTGACAAATTGTGTCATAGATGGATGGGCAAGGTTTCTTAATCATAAAAAGCCGAGAAACAAGATTTATTTCTCAACAGTGCTTCATGTTAGTCTTTCTTCTTTTTTTATATTATTGATTCTATTTTCCTATGATAAATAATTGCTAAAAATTCATTTAACTTCTATATGTTTGTTTGTATTTCAACAGCACATTATGTGCACAAATAGAGTTTGTCAAGAAGGATCATCAATGAAGACAAGAATTAATGCCTTCATAGAAAGAATTGACAATGAACTGAAGTTGAATAAAATTGACAGCATTGTTGGATATAAACAGGTATTAATTCTTGTTTAATACAAATGTTCAATTACCTTCAATATATTGTCCAATAACATTATATAATTTGTTCAGGTCTTCTTCCCAGTATCAACTTCTCAACATTTTTTTCTGTTGTGCGTCAATCATATAGAAGACAAAATTCATATAATTGACAATAGAAAACTACCAAAAAAGGTATCAGTCCAAGCAAAATATGAAGAACAACCAAAAATGATGGTGAGATAATATGTTCATTTATAGTTGACTACATGATCAATTATATTTTATTAATTGTTCATGTCTTCATCACAATACAAACTTCTAAACAATTTTTACTCTTTTTTCTATCAGTTAAAAGGATTGGCAGAGTACATGAAACACCTTGGATATCAAGATGCAAAAAGAATTGAAGACTACACAGTTGTTTTGGAAAAGATGAAATGGCGTAGCAACAATGACTATACAAACTGTGGAGTTTACATTATGAAGCATATGGAAACCTTCACTGCTGATCCTAATGAGAGCTGGATTTGTGATTTAAAACCAAACAATGTAAGAGTTATAAATGATCAATTATTTAAGATATAATATTCATTTATGAAACAGTAAAGATTGTTTAATTAAAATTTGACAATTCATTTTGTTCAACAGGTGGAACAAATTAGAAATCTAAGGCTCCAATACACAGCAGAACTGATGTTATTTGAAGAAAACACTGAATCAAGAGCAAATAGAAGGAAAGCTAGAAAATTTGCAACTTTGTAGTTTCAAATGTTCATTTACAACTATGTATATGTTCATTTCTTATATATGACTATTTTTTTTTTTAGAAGTAGACTTATGGATTTTATTTTAATATTATTGTAATTGATATTTCATTTTAATCTTTGAATGAAAGTTTTTTATATAATAGATCGAAAATTCAAAATTACAAAATAGTAATTAAATCAACATTACAAAAAAGTCTAATGTTTATAAAGTTCTGGAATACTAATTATTTATCTTTATTAGCCAAACGTTTAGCTACACTTGTATCAAAAAAGGCTAACAACCTATCATATTTAGAAGAAATCTTTTTAGAACCTAATTGAACATTTCTTGATTGAAGAATTGGAACACGAGCACCTTGATCATTTCTTTGAACTGTGGGAGGAGTAACTTGAACATTCTGAACAGGAAATCCTTGATCATTTATTTGAACCGTAGGAGAAATAACTTGAACATTTGTTGATTGAACATTCCTGGAGTTGGATATGATCATTTCTGGATTGGTGTTTGAACAATTCTGAGTTTGATTTTGAACATTCCTGGGAACAGTAGGTTGAATAACAACAGGAGATTTTGTTGACGCACTAGTATGAATTGGAACTCTTGGATTAATTTGAGAGTAAGTTTTAACACCAGAAGCACCTTCATTTGCACCAAAATTAGAACAAGGTTGAACAGCAGAAACACCTTCAAGATTTAAATCCTTCGCCTTTAAAAAAATTAAATTGATCATTAATAAACCAGTATATGATCAGTTACAAACACTTATACAAACAAATATGGAAAAAAAAAAACCTTAGCAATAGATGAAATATCAACATCAATAGATATGATAGATGAAAGAGAGCTTTCACCAGTAGCCTACAAAAAAAACCAAAAAAAAATATAAAAAATAAAAAATTAAATAAAAAAAAAATTATAATATAGATCATAAATGTTCATATACCTGATCAAAATCATTGGAAATACTATGATTTGATTCCTTAGAACTAGAAGGAATTTCTTCTACAACAGCTGATTTTAAGCCGACCTATATTTTTAAATTATAAAAATCAATATTAATAAAATATAAATAAAATGTTTTTTTTGGCACATTTGAATTTACCTGAGCCCGTTTATTGCTCAAAACAATCAATTCAATGGGATCACTAATAGAATTAGCATAAGTAACAGCACAACCGTTCTCATCAAGTTCCTATTTAAAAAAAAAAAACATAAATGATCATTTACGAAAACTGAAATGATCAATTTGAAAATATGAAATGATCATATACCTGTACAACTGCTTGCCCTATACCCCTTTTGTAAGGAGTGTACAGAGACTTTTTCCTCTTGAAATTACCCTTTGCCTTGTTACACTGCTTCTCCAAGGTACTCTTAGGCCTTACATTCCTCTCACCTTTAGGCCTAGCTTTTGGAGGATTCTTGATCTCAAGATCAACAATTTCAACCTCTTTAACAGGTTCACTAAAGTCAATTACACCTGATACACTCTCAACCTTTTCTTTTAACAGATTGAAATAACACTCAACCTCTGCCCTTGCATTCAAAGAATTCTGACAACTTGTTATCAACTTAACAAACTTTCTGATTGTTTGTGACCTCCAAACACTAGTAGCCACAACATTTGTCCTCAAAGTAGGTTCTTCAATACCATGACTACACATGGCAGCCTTTGTCCATCGTTTCATTATATACTCTTGTGGAATATTACGCACACAATGCAAATGATATACTCGAAGAGAATGAGAACAAAGTAAACCAGTCTCACTAAAGTACATGCATGTGCAACAAATTGCATGTGTTTCCTTATTAAAAACAACTTCATGCTTAATTATATCCTTCCCAGGCCTCCAAAGAAGATATGAATATTCTGGAAAACGCAAACCATTATCAACATGATCATAAGCTGTCCCCCTAATGAACTCCTCTTCAAAAAGAACATAAGCTTGAATAGTGTACAATGATCTTGCATGAACTAATATACCAATATTAGCAAAAGCTAGGTGCCTATTACCCCTCAGAGTATTGTAATCTCTTGCACCTTCCTTACTTCTCCACTCAGAAATGACATCAAGAAAAACATGATAAAAATCACATAAACCTTGAGTCTTATTAAGACGTTGTGAAACTGACTTATTAGTAGTTTCACTACGTTGAGAAGACAATATACCACCAGACCAATACTTCTTAGAATAAGCAGGACACCACATTTCCTTTATTTTATACAAATCACATAACCAATCATCATTTTCACATTTGTATTTATCACACATCCTGTATAACAGAAATGATCATATATTAATTTAAAAATGAACAAAATATAAATTAAAATATGTACATTTGTGTAAAGAATAATGATCATAAACAATATGGACACTAATAATATTATGATAACATACATAACAAAGTAAATTGTATGATCATATGTAAAACACTAAATGTTCATATATATATCACATAATAATCAAATATATCACATAATAAAAATAAAAAATAAATATAAAAAACAATAATTTACCTTTTCCAGAAATATTCAAATTCAGCAGGAGTTTCACAATACTTCAAAAGATATCCAAACAAATCTGTAAAGCCTTCCAAAGCTCTCAATGCTCCAATGTGTTTCTTAGAATTTTGTTCAAGATGCCATACACATAAACGATGATGAACAGTTGAAGGAAAAATGTTTCTTATACCCGCTGCAATCGCTTGTGCTTGATCAGTCATAATTGTAATGGGACTTTTCCTCC
Organism: Chenopodium quinoa; assembly: GCF_001683475.1. Classification (NCBI taxonomy): domain Eukaryota; kingdom Viridiplantae; phylum Streptophyta; class Magnoliopsida; order Caryophyllales; family Amaranthaceae; genus Chenopodium; species Chenopodium quinoa. The sequence continues at coordinate 3,119,794 of NW_018744895.1, forward strand.
CCATTGAGTGCAAAAATGTATCAAACAACCAATCAAAAGACTCGGTGCGCTCATTAAGAATAAAACCCATACCAAACATGACATTGTTACCATGATGGTTCATCCCAACAAATGGAGCACATATCATTCCATATTTATTAGTTCTATAAGTTGTATCAAAAACCAACAAATCTCCAAAGTAATGATAATCTCTCATCATCCTACCATCACGCCAAAAAAAACTAACTAAAGCACCACTATCATCTTGTTCAAAATCATAATAAAAATCTGTCTCATCCACATGTCTCTTGGCAAAATATTTAATCAATTGGTTACCATCACATCCTTCAATTTGGGCAGCTTTTTCAGATGACAATGCATTATAAGCATCAGAAGCAGTAAAACAAAGATTAGGAGATCCCCCAACCTCCTTCTTTAGAACCCTCAAAGAATCAGTAACTTTGACTCCACTCAATTTCATTGTTGAAATGAAAAGAAGCTGCTCTTTATTCACATCTCTTTGAGACCTTATCAAATGCCTTTTTTCAGGAGGAATCATAGCATGATTATGAACCATTTCATGTCTTGTACATGTATAGACCCCTAAATGATCAATATGAAACTGCACAAAAGCTAAACAACCAGTTCGATGATCCAACTTCTCATAAATCCTTTTATTCTTACACTTATTATCTTTGAATCCCTCATTACAACAAACAAATCTTTTCATCAAAAAAGAATCATCTCTTCTTCTCTTACTCTTCCCAATTCGAATTCCAAAACCTTTCCTAAAAGCATATTCATTATACGCTTCGAAAGCTTCATCTTCAGATTTAAATTCTTTATCCTTTAATTCAGACTGTTCTGCTTCTAAATACATAATATCATCATTTTTTTCCACTGCACAATATACAATTATAAATGATCATAAAGAGTTTCATGAATGAACAATAACAAATAAGTAAAATGTTCAATATCAAAACAGCACATGATCAATTGCAAAAAGAATTTCAGCACATAATATTTTGAACAATATTTTCATTATTTACCACTACACATAATATCGATATAAAAATGTAAAAATAAATGATCAAAAATGACTTTAAGACTGAACATAAACACATTAGTAACAATGAATAAGAAAACATAAACGATTAATTGAAAGTATAATCTACAAAATATACAACAAAAACACACAATTCTAAAACACAGAGAAAACAACAAATGAAACAACAAATGAAGCAACAAAATGTTCATACAAAGTACAACAATCCAAAAACGTTCATCATAATGTAATCAAAGTAGTAAATTCAAAAATCGAAAGTGAATAATAATACATCAATTAAGTTCAAATTAACAGAGCATTATAACAGAACAAATTAGGGATAATTAAAAATTGAAAAATTATGATCACAATTACTCACATTGTTGCACAAACGAATCAACGAAACGAAGTCCAGAAGGAAACACACGCTCGCAATCGCGATCAAAATCAACGCAATCTCCAGATGCAGAATTCGCCATTGATGATCGGTAACAATTAACGAATTCGTTCAAAAAATCAAATGAAGAAGATGAATTAGCGAGAGAAAAATGTAGATCAAAAATGGAGGTTGGTTGATCAATTGAAGAGAGAGAAAAAATAGGGTTTAAAATCATATATATACATAAATTGAATAATAAGAATCAAAGGAAAAAGGAAAAAAGAGGAAGAAAAGAAAAAAAGAAAAAAAGGAAAAAAAAAAAAAAAAAAAAAAAAGGAAAGAATCGCAAAAGGAAAGAAGCTGCACATGAGAACTCAATACCAGCTACAAAACGACGTAGCATAGGGGGGGTGTAGGGAACACACCCTACACTAGGGTGTAGGGTAAAATTTTCACATGTGAGGGGGTGTGATAGAATATAAAACATATTCATGGCCCTTAACCATAAAGTGGGGCGTGATATATTATAAATTATCAACCAAACTTAAGGGTTCGTTTGACATCGCTATGTTTTTCTGTTTTTTGTTTTACAAAATCATATGATATATGTCATATAATGAATCAAAAGTTTGTCAAACTTATTAAAGTCCTGATAATGTTGAAAACTGACAACAAAAAAGTGGAAACACCTTTTTCTTATTTCCTGTTTTTGGTTTTTTGTTTTTAAAAAAAAAAACAGAAAACTAAAAACAAAAAACAATGCCAAATAAGCCCTAAGTTTTTGGTTAAATTGGTCCTTTAACAATTTCATTGTGCAACAACATCAAGTTAGAGATATCAAATATTTGATTGAGAGAATACCTTTTTTTTTTTTTTTTTGAAACAATTTAATTTAATTTATACATAAAGAAAATGTGAGTATTTACTCCATTCGTTTTAACTAAGTGTCACTTTGACGTACTCACAGCTAATGTACAAATTTAAACATTAATACATCTATTAGTAAAAAAAATACAAAATATGCATCGTGAATAGTCCAATTATTTACATAATTACAAATAAACTTTTATTTTAATACAAGTAATAATGTTTGAATTGTCCACCGGTACATCAACACAAAGGACAAGATCGGACTGAACTGGGCCGATGACCAAAAATTTAAATCCAAGATCTGGAGACAGGACCATTTTTGTTTGACCAGATCCAGACCGAACCAATTTGGACCGATTTTAGAATTTTTATTTCATATTTGAAAATATTTTAATAACACTTTAAAGGTTTTTATTTATAATTTTAAATAAAATATATATACTTGTGGTTTCACAACAAAAAGAAAAAAAATAACAACTATACCTATTTAAGAAAGATTTTAAAGAGGGTTTGGATTAGGCCGGAATGCAGACTGAATATTTAAATTTCTTGACCCAAAGGCCGGATCGGTTCTCTTTCATTTGGTTTGGTCTTATTGAATTCATTTTTCCGATTAAGATTGATTTTTTAACACCTTAAAGAATGTATAGTCAAAGTTTGTATATGAATAATGTAAAAGTAAAAGTGATGCACTTGTATAAAATAGAGGAAGTATGAGAATTTTGGAAAGAAAAATATATAATTAATTTAAAATTTTAAAAGTGGTTAGAGCTCCCTCCTGGCTGCAGGTGATCTGGGGATCGATTCTCATTACTTACTTTTGTGGCTCTTTAAACAAAAAAAAAAAAAAATGTGATGACAAAAACTTTTGTGTACACCAATGTACAATTATATTTAGCATATAATGAGCAGTTTTATCGTAACTTTTAACAAAATTTAGGTTACTTTTAACTTACTTTGAAGTAATTTTAAATTGATGGTTACTTTCACACACTGATTTGATTATTATACTCTTAAAGAGATTAACATTTATCAATATATATTACAAGTAAAAATTGCAAGTATGTGACTATTATTCATAGCTAGTCAACTTTTGATCATTTTTGGGTAACTCTACAAAATTGCAACTGATCTACAACATTGTATGCTTTGTTTATTTTTAAAATTATTGTAAGACGTACAACATATGAGAAACGTTTTTATTTAAAAATCAACTAGCTTAGGGTGTGTTGTTTTCATTTTATTGGATATGTATTTATCTAAACTTCTTTGAATTAAATTATGCTAAAAATAAGATCGGTTGGGTGATTTGAAAAAGTGAACCTTAAACCCCTCTTCTCTTTAAATATTACTCCACTATTTTTGTAAAACAAAATTAATTCATTAATGGAAAAATCATACAACATAAGATAAGCGAATAAGCAATTTTTTTTTTTTAAAGGTAAGGAGGAACCTAACTAGACCTCAACCCTTATGGTTTTTTTGGCCTAGTATTTTCAAACCAAGCACTTGAGAGTAGAGGGGAGAGTAAGGGAATCCCTACCCCCAAGTACCCTCACTTGGTTGGATTCGAACCCTAAACCTCTAAGATGTAAGGTTAGACTTGTCAATCGGGTTGGTCGGGTCGGGGTCGGGTTCGGGTTAGGTCACTCCGGGTCGCGGGTCATTTTGGGTTGGGTCAGTTTGGGTCACGGGTCGAGAAATGCTCAACCCTAACCCAGAATTTCGGGTTCGGGTCAACCCAACGGGTTTAGAACAATTTTTTATTTAACTTATTTTTGGCTAATTTTTTTTAAATATTATGATTTTTCAAGCTTACTTTTCTTATTTTTTTTTTCTCACCAATCTTATTTTTAGCCATTATATGCCTACAACATAAATTAAATCGTCACTAAAGCATACTAATTTCTAATTAATAAAAAATGATAATAAAATTAAAAAAAAATAGCTTTTAATAATTACAAAATTAAAAAAAGAGGCCAAGCCAACGTGACATGACGATGACGTAAGTTATGCGGATGCAATTGGTGTGGGTCGATAGTTAATGTAGGAGGTTGATAGTGTGGATTTGAGCAACAATTATATGAGATGAATAAATGAGATAGAGAAATGAATGTCAGATGGTAAATAAATGATTAAACTCAACCAATAAACTTGATATTAAATGTCAAATAGATGTATTTTTTAAAAAAAAAATCCATAAAAACGGGTTGGTGGGACGGGTTTGGGTTCGGGTCGGGTTTAACCCACAAATTTACGGGTTAAACGGGTTCAGATTAAATCGGGTTACGGGTCAAAAAATTGTGTTCAAGACCCATAAAAACGGGCGGGGTCGAAAACTGACAGGTCTATGTAAGGTAAGAACTTTATCAAATGAGCCAACATTTTGTTAGTCAATAAGCAATTAATGCACTTGTACAGAAGAAAGAGTTATGGTAACCTTTTATTTTATTTTTGTTAATGAAAGGTAACAATTTTCAAACCAACCCATTCCAACCTTCCACAACATCTCCCCCAAATTTGGGTTTGTAAGAAATCATCATATGCTATTCACAGACAACACCCTTCATTCTTACTAAAAATCATCATCAAATCGCTGCTGCTTCCCAGTGGCATGTGCTCAGATGTACTCCCTTTCTCTCTCTACTCTGCTGTATCACTTCACCAGTAGTACAACACCATAACATAATAGTCTCCCTCCCTTCAACCTCCGTTGAAAATTAAATAAATATCAAATAATAATCCTAATTTTTAACCTTCTTCTTTCCTAGATCTTCTCATTTCTTATTTTCTATCTCCTCCCGATCATGAAAATGAAACTCAACTCTACTACTAATCCTCTCATTTCTCTTGAACACAAGAGGTTTCTCTCTCTACTTTTCCGCCATTTTTAGCCATTTTTTTTCTTTCACGCGCTCTCCTGTTTTCCCGCTTTCATTCTTCAATTTGATGTTTTCGATTTTTTTGGCTGCTGATTTTGATTTTTCCGACGTAATTTTTGTGTAATATGGGTTTAATTTTGGTTTTTCCGCGTAATTTTGTGTCGGTTTTAATTATTATTTGATGAAATGTAGGTTTACATTTTTTGATCTAATTGTTATGTGGTTTGAGCAAGGGGTGAGTAATTTGATTCGATTGTAATGTCGAATTCGAGTTGAATTTAGTTGGAGGTCAATTTGGTGGTACGAATTGAGCAATGCTGTGTTGTATGTTAGTGTTTTTCATCTTTTTGTTGCCTTTTTTTTTTTTTGATAAATGTTGATTTGATTGAGATATTACTAATTTGGAGATGATATTTTGTTTGTTGTAGGGATGCTTATGGATTTGCTGTTAGGCCTCAGCATGTGCAAAGATATAGAGAGTATGCTAACATTTACAAGGTACTAATTAATCGTTTTCGTGTTCGTGTTTTCGATCGATTGATGAAATTTGAAGGGATTTTGAAGCATTGGCAATTGTTTTTAAGCATTGAGATGAGTGTGCAATGTTTGAAGGGATTTTGAAGCATTGGCAATTGTTTTTAAGCATTGAGATGAGTGTGAAATGTTTGCTATACATAACGTTCTACTTGCAATAGAGATTCTATGATTTAATGAGTTGAGGAATTCGGTCTCATTCGTTTTTGATTGGTTTTCGTGGTTTATATGGACGAGGAAGTCTTGGGGTGAGATAGTGTCTGTGTCACACTATTAGTTGTTAGATTCTATAATCATCCCCAAAAAAGGTAAAAAAGATGAGTTATCATGGTTGGGGTTAATTTTTGGTAGACGTCTTCTAACATAATTTTTATTGAGATTTTTGTGAAGGATATTTGGCTAACATTTTGACTTAGGTGATGGTTGCTGAAGTTGTGTATAAATTATACTCGTATTAGTTTATACGAGTATTGAGTAGATGAAGTGCTTATAACTCGACTGCTATCTTTCCGCACAAAGTGAGGGATGTAACTTATTGTTCTGAAATTGTTGTTTTTCTTATATTTGATTTTTTTTCAGGAAGAGGAAGAAGAAAGATCTGATCGATGGAATATTTTTCTGGAAAGGGTATCCGAGTCTGTCCAATTGCCTGTTGATGGGGTAGCAGTTGATGCAGCTGACAACAAAGGTCACAGGACATCTGAAGCTGATACTAATCATCAAATATCAGATGAAGATGTTAATGGAACTGATACACCTAATTCAGTTGACAATGGAGAACAGGAGCCAGTGGTCCCAGCAGTAGAGGAGAAGAAAACTCACAAAGTTCAAATATGGTCGAACATAAGGCCATCATTACGTACAATAGAGGATATGATGAGTGTTCGGGTAAAAAAGAAGAACCATCTGTCTAAGAGAGGACAGGATACTGATCCTCATAAGACTCTCAAAACTAACGAAGAGGCTAAATCTTCCAAAGGAGCACCAGAAGATGATTCAGAAGAAGAATTCTATGATGTGGAGAGATCAGATCCTATTCAAGATGTCCCTTCTATTGATAGTGCTGCCTCACCTGCAACTACTAACCTTTTTGAAGGAACCAACTTAGACTCTAGTTCTCCATGGAAAGAAGAGCTGGAAGTCCTTGTTCGAGGGGGACTGCCAATGGCCCTTAGAGGAGAGGTATATTATTTGATTAGACTGCATGTAATTTGTTGTTTACTGGGTATACTTGTTTAATAGTTGGTTTAATACTTACAATTGTAGCTTTGGCAAGCCTTTGTTGGTGTGAAGGCACGCCGAGTAGAGAACTACTATCAAAATCTGTTATCTGCAGAAAGTAATAATGGTTATAAAACAAATCAAGAAGAAATAAATGATAAAGAGCCAGGTGTAGAAAGTACAGGACGACGTGAGAAATGGAAGGGGCAGATTGAAAAGGTGAATTGATATTTGCTCCTGTCTATACTATTAAAGTTTGGTTTTAGGCCCTGATTTTTACAATAATCATATGCACACAGGATTTACCCCGTACTTTCCCAGGCCACCCTGCTTTGGATGAGAATGGTAGAAATGCTTTAAGGCGATTACTTATAGCTTATGCCCGGCATAATCCGTCAGTTGGCTATTGCCAGGTAATTGACTTTTGAAAAATCTTGTTTACCACTTTTTTTTTTTAATTCTAGATCATTAAATATATAACTTAGCTTAGTGCCTAGCATATCCAAGTTTTTCCATTTAACTTTTTCTAGGTTTGTTGCAAATCTATAGAACTGTTTAATTTACGCTTCTAGTAGAACGAGAAATATCTCATTTATACATTTGAGAAGCTTAGGCGGAATGGCTTGGCCTTTAATTTGGGCGTCTTGGATGTTGGTCTTAAGATGCATCTCTCTACTTTCTAAGATATGAAGATATCCAAGTCAATTATTCAACTATTTATGTTTGTATATCTTCATATGTAGAACTCTCTTTATGCTTATGGGCTTAGGTCCAAGAAAACCTTTTTATTATGGCAGTGCTAGAATTCAATGTAAAGTTATAAAAATTTAATGGGCACTGTTATTTTCCATGCCTGAGTCGATGAGGAACTTGATTTTCAGACTGAGGCAGTACTTAAGAAGTTGTCTTGACAATTGGGACAGTTTGGAAATTGCGTACAAAAATCAACTCCTCCATATTATAAAACTTTTAATGTGTTTAATATTGAGCTATCCCATAATATCCTTAAAACATTTTTTATGTTGTCTAAGACTTGTCCGAGGGTATGAGAGAAAACTTTTTGGCAATTCATTCTCCATGTGGTTTTATATATTGAAGTTTTGAGGAGTTAAGTGGGGGAAAACCGAGTGAATAATTTTTTTGTTTGCTAACTTTGATAACATCAAAGCAAAACTATGAAGCATGGAAACACCCATTCCTGATTTATCATAAATGGATAAATGCTGAAAAACAGGCATGACAATACAAGACAAGCTAGCACTGTTTTGGGCATTTTAAACTTGAAGAAAAAGTAGCTGAAATGTTTCCGCTCACAAATTTTCTGGAAAAGTACAGAATTTAAATCATATTGGAAATCCTATCCACTGATGGTTGATTAAGACTTGAAATAGTTTGTTGACATCTGAATTGGGCAGGTTCATGGGAATTCAATACTCCCTATACCACAGATATAAAAATTTGACGGATTGATTGAAAGGAAATGATGACAAAACAATCTTAGGCTTTTGATTGATTATAAGAGCCTTTTTAACCATGGTGGATATATTTTGTTGGCATAAAGTTTTATTTATTTATTTATTTATTTTGACGGGGGTGCTAAATTGACGCTGCTGGAGAGAAATATAACCAATGAGTGTATGAGATAGGCAGAGAAAAAGGGGGGTGGGGATGGTGGAGGCTTGAAAGGTGAAACTTCTAGGAACCCCTTAATCATTAGCAGTACCAAGTATTTGGCAAATTATGCAAACAAACTCATCATTTTCCTGCAGTTCTGTCTATCAATTCTGTGAAGTTTTGTTTTAGTTTTCTTTCTTTCTTTCTTTCTATTTTTAAAATTAACAGTCAGTTTTCTGTTTTCATTGTTAAGGTTGCAACCTGCATTAATTGATTAGTTTCTAAATACACTATGAATCATATTACTAAAATTCATACTATCTAGAAGGTTTTGCATGTTTTAATGCCTAGTGGAAGGTTTAGAGAAGCTTTTGTGGATCAAATGTACAATGGAATTGAAGAACTTACTCAGTTTGTCATCTCTTATCTTTATGTATCACCAGGCTATGAACTTTTTTGCTGGCTTACTGTTGCTTTTGATGCCGGAAGAGAATGCCTTTTGGTAGGTCTGAAAACCCTCATTGTTTACTACCTTTTTCTATATTAACTACACTTTAATGTTATTCTACATGCGCTGTGCTGTTCAATATTTTTTCTGTTCTTATTTAGTTGACGCACTTTCCTTGTAAAGCTGTCTCTATTTAGTTGACACTTCTCTTTCTTTCCATAAATGGCATTGACCCACCTTTTTTTTTTTTTTTTTTTTTTTTCCCATTTCATTTTGGACTCATTTTCCACTATCATTAAAAAAGTTCCCCCACTACCCGCTAAATATAATACCCCACTACCAACTATCACACAATAAAATAAGAAGTCAATTAAGTTCGCCTAAAACTTTTTGCCGGTCAAAGTGTGTCAGCTAAATAGGGATAGAGAGAGTAATATATTATGTGGGCTGCCATGATGGACCATTGTGTGACTATTGAATGGCTTTATCTGCAGGACCCTTATGGGTATTATGGATGACTATTTTGATGGTTATTATTCAGAAGAGATGATTGAATGTCAGGTAGTAATGCTCTCCTACTATTCTATCTGCATGCATTATCTGTACAATTACCTTTTTCTCGGGGTTGTTGTGACAAGTCGTATGCTCAATTACAGGTAGACCAACTTGTTTTTGAGGACTTGGTGCGTGAAAGATTCCCGAAATTGGGTTTGTATCCTCTTGTTAGTATAATAATATCACTGATTTTTGTTGTTCTACAACTTCTGAATGATGTGACCTCTCTTTTTGCAGTTAACCATCTTGATTACTTGGGCGTTCAAGTGGCATGGGTTACTGGACCATGGTTTCTCTCTATATTCATGAATATGCTTCCATGGGAAAGTGGTTAGGTTCTATCTTTGATTTTAGATACTGTCCTGATATCTATGGTGCATGATTCTTTTGACATTGTGCTGCATATACACATCATTGTTTGCCTGAAGTTTTGCTTATATATATATATATATATATATATATATATATATATATATATATTTGTTTTTGACAATTCTAGTATTTTAGTGATGAGCTGTTTATAGTTTGCTGGTTTTTCTTACATCAGTTCTTCGAGTTTGGGATGTGCTGCTTTTTGAAGGGACTCGTGTCATGCTATTCCGCACTGCTCTTGCACTAATGGAGTTATATGGTACTGGGATTATAATTTTGATTTAAGAAGTATTGGATGTAGTTTACTTGCAAATTGAAGAGGGAAGAGTGTTTTCACCAGATATTCGTATATTATGGGGACATAAGAATCCTGAACTGTTATTTCAAATCACTTAAGTACTTAACTGTTAATAATGATGATTTCCTTTCCAACTTTGCATAGGCCCTGCCTTGGTGACAACAAAAGATGCGGGAGATGCAGTTACTTTGCTGCAATCTCTTGCTGGATCAACGTTTGACAGCAGTCAACTGGTCTTGACAGCTTGCATGGGATTTCAAAACGTTCATGAAGCTAGACTGCAGGAATTAAGAGATAAAAATCGACCAGCAGTAATAGCTGCAATTGAAGAAAGATCCAAGGGCCTTCAGGCTCTGAAAAGTTCACAGGGTCTTGCTTCTAAGCTGTTCAGTTTTAAGCATGATCCTGGATCTGTTGTGACAGATAAATTAAAAGTTTCTGATGAAAAAATGAATGGCGATACAACCCACATGGAATCTGGTTCAACTACGCCAGATGATTACTTTATTGGCATGACTGGAGGTGTGGAAATTGATCCTGGTTTAGACCTTCAAGAACAGGTAAAGCTTATTTCTTAATTTTCCAATAGTCTCATTGTCACAATCCATTGATTCACCGTATTGGCTAAATGAGAATTACTATGCTTAGTGTAGTTACTTCTCATTTTTGTTGGAATTTACAGAAAGCAGTGACTTCCTAGCTCATTGACTTCCTTTTAGGAATTTTTGTCAGCTTTATGATTTAATTTCTTTTTGACGAATATAATAGAATATATCATTGAAACCATGTTCAGCAAGCAGTGTGCACTAGTTCATTCTCTCTGCCTGTCTCTGCTCTCTCTGGCTAAGGTGGAAGTTTATTAATCTTTGACAAAGATTCTTTGTTAAGTTCAGGGTTTGGTAAATTGAGCCAAAAAGTTGTATTTGATCTATTTTCTGCTTTTCCTGTGTGTTCTTTTGGGTACATGAAAGACAATTGTTCAAATACTGAGCTGATTGCTGGTCCAGTTTCTAGGCTGTCAGAATCTTTTCATACTGCAAAAAAAGCTAGTAATATGCGCAAAGATTTTGCACAAAGCTTTAGATCAAGAGCTGAGAAGAAATGAAGCAACAATTCTTAGGAAACATAGATTTCTTGCAAATCTCTTAGTGTGAGCCATGTTGCTAGTCTGAGTTGATGTATTTGATGAATAGAAGGGGGGGGGGGGGTGAACGTTAGGCCAAAGCTCATTGTTGGTTGGAAAAGTTCTAGTCGTCTCACTTATCCTGGCGATGCACCGATGATTTGGTTGCAAGCTTGGTAATCCCAGTATCTAGGGTGTTTAAGAAGCTGGGAAAATTAGAAGGATATTTTTGGTTGGAGGTGTTAAGAGCATCGAGTAGCTAGTTGGAGAAAACTGAAACTGGATATTTTAAATGTGCTTGCTGGATTTTTTTATATTTTATTTTCCTATATTTTTTCGTTAAGTAATTGTGTTTTGCAGACTTTCCTCCCTCTCCTAATGTTTTTTAAAACCTTTTCTTCCTCTATACATTTTTTATTAGCTATAAAAATTCCCAAAAGTTGTGGGTTTCCAATTTACACCTACCTCGCTTTTGTGCTCCCTATGTTTTCTCTCTTTTCCACTTCCACTACCTTACTTTCTTTTTTTAGTTATGTTAACTATTCTCTCTATATTTCCTCTTAGGCGGGATGGTTGAAGGTTGAGCTATGCAAATTGCTGGAGGAAAAAAGATCTGCAGAGTTAAGGTGAAATTCAGGCTTTCTTTTCATGTATAACAATAATAAGGAATGACAGGCCAATCTACTTTCAGAACTAGGATTTGGTATATACTTCCTGAATATTCTATCTTTGTGTCCCTATGTGCTATCGTGTTTCTGTTCTTTGTAATCTCTCTTTAACTTCTGGATTTAGAGGGTAACTTGATTAGACTCCACAGAAAACTGTGGCAAAGATTGCTTCGTTCAAAAGTATATATATATATATATATATATATATATATATATATATATATATATATATATATATATATATATATATATATATATATATATATATGTATATATATATATATATTTTTTTTTTTCTCAATAGAAGACCAAACAAGGGCTTGACAAGAATGTTCATGAATTTGTATGATTTGTTACTTGAAAAACTCAAATTATTATATGTGCTTGTCAATTCTATATGATCAATGCTAGTATTATACTATTATCAACAAGCCTCCAGTTCCCACTCAAACCTGGACTGGGGAGATCTAATGTATGCAGCCTTCATCATATCACACCTCAGTACCTCACTGTTTTTGCTCTTGCATTTCTACAGGAAGATATGACCCTTATATACCCTCTGATATTGAATCTTTCATTTCTTGAACTGAATCACTGTTAAACTTTGACCTTGACTTTTCTATTATTTTTTTTTCTTTTTTTTTTTAAATAAAAATCTAATAATATTTTAATTATCATGTTATTTTGTGCTGCAGCAGTTATTTGCTTTGATATATAGTTTTAAGCACGTTATCTGATATTGAATCTTTCATTTTTTGAACTGAATCACTGTTAAGCTTTGACCTCGACTTTTCTATTGTTTTTTTTTTCTTTTTTCTTTTTTTTTTTTAAATAAAAATCTAATAATATTTTAATTATCATGTTATTTTGTGCTGCGGCAGTTATTTGCTTTGATATATAGTTTTAAGCACGTTATCTTTGAAATTTAATAGTTGTATGCTGGTCAATTATAGATTCCTCTCTGCAATTGTAAGGACACCTATTTGTAGCTCTGCCCAACATCCTGGGCAGAAGCCTAATTGTTAGGCTGCTGCAGTAGCTTTAGGCTACAATTATTGTGGCTACTGTCACTAAATTGCTTATTTTTTGTGTATATTTAACGGCATCATAATGGAGGTTAAATTTAGGTGCTCCAGGACAATAATTCATGAGATCATGATTCTTGCTTGAAGTATATGAATATTTTTCCTCTTCACATAGTATGATCATGTGATCATAATGATTTCTCATTCTCCTACTTGCACTTGATGTATGCTGAAACCGAATCATATATTCCTGTGAAGAATGTCAGATTGTCAGCTCTTTAGATCTTTTCTCTCACCTTTGACTAATTTCTGTAAGTTTTAATATTGTTTTTATTTTTTGTTATTGTGGCTCCAGAGCAGAGGAGCTGGAGACTGCATTAATGGAAATGGTGAAGCAAGACAACCGTCGACAACTAAGTGCAAGGGTATGTTTTATTATATTCAATATTTTAATTCAAAGTCCAAAACTTATGCTACCTTATATTTATCATCATATGTCCTTCATAGACATATTTGACTGTGGAGTGTGTACTTCATGAAACATTTGTAAAGGCTTCTAGTCTTGATGGCTGTCAAAAATTGAAGCAGTCAGTATGAATGTTAGTGTTTGATTGGACACACAATTCACTTTGACTGGTTTATATTTATCATTTCCTGGAATCAGAATGTTACCTAGTCAAGATTAGCATTTTTAAAAGTACAAGCACTTATGTAGATAGCAAGTTGCATATTTAAGGTAGTCTTTTATTGAAAGCAGGTTGAACAATTGGAACAAGAGGTTTCGGAGCTACGTCGTGTCCTGGCTGATAAGCAGGAGCAAGAAAGTGCCATGATTCAGGTTTAATCTAGCTTTTAGATTTGACAAAATTATTAACGAGAGGTTTCTTCAAATGAAAAAGATTGAATATGCATAAATTTTGCTCATAAAAATCGACCCAAACAAATTTCTAGGTCTTGATGCGGGTTGAGCAAGAGCAGAAGTTAACAGAAGACGCCCGTAGATTTGCTGAACAAGAAGCGGCAGTTCAGAGGCATGCTGCTGAGACTCTTCAGGTTTTTTTTTTAGATCCTCCACCCCCTCCCCTCCTTGTTTTTGTTCCTACCAATTGGAGGGAAAGACTTGTTGAATGCATGCTGTTGGCCGCTTAGGGCATACATTTATTTTATTTTATTTTATTTAGTTTATGAAACCCAGCTACCTTGTTGAACTGCTTGATCAAATTTCATACTTTGTATATAAGAAATTTTTCTTAAATGTTTTTGCATATTCAATATAGATTTAGATTATCACGTTTGTTGACCTGCTAGCTTCTAGTTATTGATTGCTAATTAGCACAGTACACACATCTAAACAAAATTGTAGGTTTAAATTATCAGCTTTAATAATCAGTCCTCCCCATCCTTTTACTTATTTATTTTTGTAAATTATGTGCTGCTGTAGATTTGTTAGGATGATGCTCATGCTTCTTTACATATGTGTAGGAAAAGTATGATAAGGTTATTGCTTCACTTGCTGAAATGGAGAAGCGGGTAGTTATGGCAGAGTCTATGTTGGAAGCTACACTGCAATACCAGTCTGGGCAAATGAAAGTTCAACCTTCTCCAAGGTATGCAGTCTGGTTGAGTAAAACTTTGAAGTTTTGAGCTGATTGTCTCATGTTTATGCAAACTTATGCTCCATTATAAATTGGCAAGCATTCTTGTGAACACATTAGTCTTTATCTTGGCTTCTGTGTGCTTTAGGTAAAATATTGTGATGTAAGATGGTCTGACCTTTCCTTTGTAGGTCTGTGCAAAACAATTCTTCGCCTGCACAAAGTAATATGGAGCCTTCAATCGATGTGCCTCCTAGAAAAATTAGCCTGCTAGCAAGACCTTTTGGACTTGGATGGCGTGACAAGAACAAGGTAGCCTACTTTGATACGGTTTTTATTTACTTCTGACAGTGCTGCCTTTTTGTCAAGTCATTGTTGAATATTTTGGTTAGAGTTATTGTTGCATTTACATGTTGCTATTACGTATAACTTTCTGTTATTAAAATTTAGGGAGTACGGAGTAAAATAGAAGCTCAACAATCATTCAGCATCATTGTAAATCTTAATGTAGAAGAGGAAAAGAAGACCCTTATAGTGTGAATTGGAGTATAGATCATTACAACATAAACATTGAACTATTGATTATCGAACTAATTTCTCTATAAAGGCGTCCAGTCCACCTTGGGCAGGGTAAGGGGTTAGATGCTTGTAGCTTTACCCCTGTGATAAGTACAATAACAGAGAGGCTGCTTTGAGTTGACCCTTAAACCAATAGAAATTATTGTATTCTACTTCAAACTAAACAAGCAGTGTAGCTTTATCCCTTTAAGCAATACACGATGACTGCTTATTTCCCAATAAATAAAGATCATAGGCAGTTTTATGAGCCATTAATTGGGATGGTTATCAGAATTTAAGAACATATTTGACTACCATGAAGAATTGATCAGAGTTGCACTTCCCCTTCTACCCATTGCTCTTTCATCTCTCTTCTATGTATTTTTGGCATGTTGTTCTCCAAAGTAGTTTCTGTTGGGCAGAATCACTATTTAGTAGCGGTCCCATGTCCAATAACAAATAATATGCATTTGTTGATGCTTATTGTCTTACATGTTTAAACGGCAGCTTCTGGTGGCCGTGTTACTCTACCATTATAGCTTGAAGAGATATTTTTAGTTGAACATTTGAATTCTAACCATGGAAGATATTGTACATTGATGCATTATGATCATCATAGCTGCACGTATTGCTTCTTTTGGAGCATCCTAGCTCTTGTTATATTCAACTGAATCAACTGTGGCCTGAATCTGATGGTTTTGACAGGGAAAGCCAGCGAACACAGAAGAGTCAAGTGATAACAAGCCTGTTGATGAGGTACAGAGCCCAGTCGTGGAACAAGAAAGTAACGAAAGTGAAGCTCCAGAGAAACCATAATTATATGATTGTTGTGTTTATACAGGCAAATTGATGAGGTACATAGTCTGTATTGTACTGGTCAAGTCCAGTTCAGGCGGGATACTAATGTGCGATCCAATTAGTATAGATAAGTCTTGTTGGTAATTTTTGATTCATAGCTGTTCTGTACCCAGTGTATAGTGCTCAATTTTGCATTTGTTACGATATACTAATAAAAACATTGTAGAAATATAGTTAGAAAGTTGCTATAAAAATATGAGTGATATTACATTTACAACGATTATTGACTTCTCTCAACCCCTCGTCTTTTTCTGATGTACCACTGTTCCACGGAGCGTCATTTAAAAAAAATAAGATTGCGTAAGAAAAACAAGTCAATTGTTTTCTCCATTTGTCTCTAAATAATGAATTTATCATTAACGTTCATTAAATCATTAATAGTGCTTGTACATATATAAACTTGCACGGTTGCACCTATCTTTGCTCAACAAATAAGTAGAAGAAAACATGATTTTTCAACAACACGTGCAATAAAAACTCTGCAATTACTTTTGGAAAATTGTGCTGAAATTAGCATGAAAAACAAAGTTTATAACTATTTTTGTTAAATTGTATATCACACAGATTTAACTTGAATGATAAAAAAAAAAAAAAAAAAAAAATTTCAATTTTTAATCCAAAATCCTTATTTTTTGTTTCGTTCATATTGTTTACAACGTTGAATGTATCAGTAACCTTAACATCTATGTTATAGATACAAGTCAAGTCAGTTGTTATACTCGGTATGAGTATTTTGTTTAATTTTATATTTCTTTTTACTCTTACTCCTTTTTTTCAATTTTGTATTATTTTTGAGCTAAGTCATCATATAAATTGTTGTAATTCAATATAAAATTAAAGATCGTTCAATTAGTTGTACTTTTAATTTGCAGTGAGTGTGGGTACAGACATGAATGTCTATTGTAAAGTTCAAGTTTTTTGTTTTATACTACGCCTTTTGATCATTGGCACATTATACACAAACAACGTCAATCATAAACACACCAACTGTGCTGAGCTTTCTAATTTGCTCTGTGATTCAGGTTCGAGGAATGTGATTTCAGGATGGCTGTTGCGTGATATTTGTTGCTTGTTGCCAAGCTTGTTGTCCTGCAGTATTAGGAAGGCTTCTCGTTCCTGGGCTCCGGCCCACTGGTTGGCTATCTCTGCACATAAAAGACAGTTTTTGTACTGGATAATCTAGTTTGTTTGCTGTTTAGCTCATAGCTCCTCTTTGTCCAAAATATAAAAAACAGACCAAGGCAATTTAATATACGAACAGGTTCGCTCTATCCACATCTCTATATATACGAGTTATAAGTATATAACTGTAAAAATTCATACAAGTACAAAGGACTGAGGATGAATTTTTGCTATCTATTGATTCTATTTTTTTTTTCCACTCTCGCCTATCTGAACACAAAACCAGCCTTGAAAGTTGAAATTGAACATTATGATTAAGCAGATTCAATTTACATGTCGGACTTATAACCCTAAAAAATGCAGTTTGCTTTCAATAATCTTTTCTGGCTCTGGGAGTGGAAGCAGCTGAGTGAAAACTTTGACGTGACTCACTCTCTGGATCATATTTTTGGAAAGCAAGGTAAGTTAAAGCTGTGACGACATCAGCCATAAGGGGTCTCATATTAGGTTGTTCTTGCACACACATTGCAGCAACTGCCAAAGCTTGATACAATCCCCTTGCTGGATACCTACCTTGGAGCATTGGATCGGCTATCTGAGAGAATTTCCTTCTGTCCTTGAACAGGGGTCGTGCCTGCACCAATGAACAAGAGAAAAAACAAATAGAATTAAGATCTACAAAACATGATTGAGGGCAGTAGGAACTAGGAAGAGATTTGTTTCCAATTGCCTGTAGTTTTGCCTTTCTAATAACAAAGTTCACTTAAATGATTCATCAACTTCATGAGCATGATCAGCTTTACAAGTACTGACATGCCATGCCATGCCCCGAAAAAAAAAAATTATCTCAAATGCTTCAACCACCATTGAGTCAACATTTGCCAACCAAGAAGCTAACCAAAAAACAGAATAGTTAAATCATCAATCTTACAGACAAAAATGATTAGGATGAACTCTCTTACCCATACTACAAGATTGTGCTCTGCATTACTTTTCGAATTGTCAATTGCTTTCCTCCCTGTAATGAGTTCCAAAAGAACAACCCCAAAGCTATAAACATCTGATTTTAGGGTAAGCTGACCAGTCATTGCATATTCTGGAGCACAATATCCGTAAGTTCCCATCACTCTGGTTGAAACATGCGTGTTATCCCCTACTGGCCCCAATTTGGCCAAGCCGAAGTCAGACAGCTTTGGGTTATAATCTTCGTCAAGTAATATATTAGAACATTTCAAATCTCGATATATAACTGGTGGATTTGCTTTATCATGCAAGTATTCCAAGCCTTTGGCAGCACCAGCAGCTATTTTCATTCTTGTATTCCAATCAAGTCGTCTCCTGTCAGGAGGAATGTCTGGGACAAGATAACAGTGGTCAGAAAAGCATCTTTCATCCACAAATCAGAGAAAACAACCAACTATGCAGTAATAAACACAAGACTGACATAATATACTGTCAATTCTTATGCATTGCAGAAGTTCATGTGCACTTCAATTGCAATAATGAATGACTTCAAATAAAACACGAAAACGAGCAAAGAATTTTAACATAAAAAAATTATCTAGACAGGCTATGATGAAAAAGCCTGCATGTGTAATTACAAAACAACTAATAACTAGAAAATAATTTTAAATATAAAAACCTATTAATCATGAAGATTTTGTCGCTTATCCGATCAAGATATCAACAACGGCATTTCATTGTCATAGGGGTAAAGCTGAGTACATCTAAGCCCCCAACGGCTACCCTGACTAGGTCAGGTATCTCTTTAAAGAGATTGAGATGTTGATCTTGATTTAATGAGTTATGACCACAAACATGTTGAGTAATAGAACATGCTTAACTACAGATTATGATGAACAATAATGGATGTCTCTTTAAGGTATAGTCTACTTCTATCACGTAGTAGTAACTAATAATCAACTGGTAGCCTTTCCCAAACTGTGTACAGCTAGAACTAGCAACATGCTTCCTCTGTCCTTTTTTAATCACAATGTGTTTCAGTGTTCCTGTTCAGGAAATTGCGAGTTAATTACAACATTACTTTATCTCGACAATGATTCCGTCTCTCTCTTCTCATCACGAGTCCCCTATTTCTCTCTCCTCTCCTAAAATGCCGCGCATCCCCCCACTTTGCAATCAAAAAAGAATGGAGGAAGTATTATTTTACCCTAGTACAGTTAGCCTCACTTGACTTGGAGGTAGGATGCTCAAATGGTCAGATATAGTAAGCAGTTCTGCACAAAGCAGAGTAGATGGCACTCCTTTGGCACCCTCCTTAAACTCCCCTTGGTTGGTGCCTCATGCTTTGGCTGCCATCAATACATAAAGCAGGAATTAAAACCCAAACATATTAAACTTAAGGTTTATGGGAGAATCTTGAGCTGCATCATAACACAGCGCAAAACCAGATTTCTGTCAGGCTTTAAGGAAGTGACACAATGCACTTGCATCGTTCTTTGTATTGACCTTCATACAAATCAGTGAGAGTTCAAACTGCTTTGAGATTATAAGGTGCAAATCCAACTAACTCAGCACTACTGCAACTTTAGCTTTTTCTCTTATCATCTCATAAGGTGTAAAACCTTCCTCTTTCGAGTATCAGGTATCAATTTTACTCTTTCTTCTTAATAATTAGTCTAGGGCCACCCAAATATATACCAGTTCACTGCATATCTCCAAAAGTTCCATAGATCACCCATATGAAATTCTTCATTGACAATCTTACATATTACAATATGACAATCTCCAAAAGTTCCATAAATCACCCATATGAAGTTCCATATGACAATCTTACATATATCCCCAGTCTCCTATCAAACAATATTAAATATGCCCATATTTCCAATGTCAACAAAGAGCTCCTTGATACAAAGAGAATGCATGCAAGCGCCCTTCAATACGATGCATAACTAGTCTCCATCTTCTTCTAGGAACATTTAACAGCGGCCTTACATGAGTGTGAATGAGTGATTGACTGAAAACTGAGCAACATATGCATAATATTTTGCAAGTAGTATTAGGTGGTTTTGAGAAGATTCACATAATAAGGGAATTGTTTTTACCAGTTTTTTTTTACTTTTACTAGTATAATAATGCAGCAAGTCAACATAACCCACTAGCAGCCAAATACTAAGAGGATTTTTTCCCTTGCTGCACCAAACGGAGGCTGAGTTGCAACTATTGCAAGATATAAAAATAATAGGAGTAGTGATGTATCAGCCCTTTCTTATTATAAGCAGAAAGCCTTTTACCCCATGAGTGGACACCAATTAAGAGTCACCAGCTATTTACGTACCATAAAGATGGTCTTCCAATGATCCTAGTGGCATATACTCATACACAAGAAGCCTTTGATCTCCATCAGCACAGTATCCAATTAAGTTAACAAGGTTTGGATGGTGAAGTAGGCTGAGCATCAACACTTCGACAAGGAACTCCCTATTGCCCTGAAGCCCATTATGATCAAGTTGCTTAATAGCAACAACCTACATCAAATCCATTATCTTATAAGTATTAAGACCATATAAAAAATATAATTAGTTCACACAAATCAGGGTAAAATGTAATTCTCAGTTCATAGAAATGCTCACAAGCTAGACTGTTCCACTCTTCATCCAAAAAAAGTGAATTAAAAGTATAAACCAACAACCGTTCCACCCTTATCAGGCTTTAAACTTTTGGGACAAACAATTTCAACACATTGTAAGAAACCAACACACATTAAACCTAAACAATCCAGTAATTGACTCCAATAAAAACACCCTCTAGAAAGTTAAACAGTATTTCCTACAAAACAAAGCTGCTGACTCAAACATCAACTCAAAATGTTGACACTTGATAGATTCTTTATAAACAACAGATATAGCCAAGTCATAAAAGTAACAAACATTTGGAAAAATGGCTTTTAATAATACTGAAGCATATGACTATAGAAGACATTCATGAGTCATGAAAGAAATCAAACCGCCTACATTTATCCAATCAAATTAAGCAATAAACCAACAATATTGAATACATTGCAATTGCTATAGATCAATATTTCCTTGTAGCTCAGAATGCTCTGTCACCTAACCTGACAAGTATTTTCCAGCCTTCCTTTATAAACCCGCCCAAAACCACCTTCACCAACTAGATAATCCGCCCGGAAGTTCCTTGTTACAGCTGCTAACTCACGAAACGTAAAAGTCTTTACAGCAATATGATCTGATTTGCCATCCTTTGTACTCTCTTTTTTCCCATCCCCTGAACAATTCAGCTTATGCTTAAGCAAAAGCAGCAATAAACAGATAGAAAGCATGTAAAATCTTTCCTAGAACTACCAAATGCAATTATACTGGACATAAGAAGAGCACCATGCACAATCATCAAAGAACATCATAAAAGTACATGCATTGATCTTTCAAATTGAACTGAATTGGCAAAACTGAGATCATGTAAACAAGTGTGTATCTAAGTGTCCAACACAAATATTTTGTGAAAATTTCCCTTTATATTGGCCCAAAATGAACTATTAAAATATTCACACCCATTTTCATAACAAATAATGTCCAAGATCCGACACAGGTACTTGAGGTAAATTAATTAGTCCGAGACAGTCGAGTAACATTGATTGAAAATACATCATCATTTTACCAACAGCCCAAATCAAAGATGAAAATTATGCTGATATAAAACATCATATTATTATCTATCAAATAATCCTACAATTATAATCACCAACAAAAATAAAGTAAAAAAGCTCAATCATACATCAAAACTAGGAAACCCCAGAAATTATACACCCAAATATAGTAACTTAGAAAATTCATAATAATCAATCAATTAAAGTGGGTATTTAAAATCTGTGCTGAAAATTACCCAAATGAAGGAATCACCTGAACTTGATGATGAGATCTGATGTTCTAAACTCTTTTTGACACTTCTTTTCTTCAAATTTTCGACTGATTTTCCAGCACCAGTACAAGGGAACCAACCCATTTCTTGGATTTTCTCCAAAATCCCTCGATTAAGCTGAACTTTTGGTGGGATTAAGAGTGACAGTAGCAGTAGTATTTAATAAAATGGAAGGATAAAGCAAATGGAAAAGGTCAACAAAAAAAGTGTTGGTACCAAAAACACGACTTTTGGGTATGAGTATGGCTTTTGGGAGGAGATGGTCAAAGGTAAAGGGAAGAATGAGACACTGAATTATGTAATTGGTTTGAAATTAAGATGATGATGTCTCTTTCATCAATGAAAAATTAAAAATACTGCCTTTTTATACAGGGCATGTTCATGGTGCTTTCTGGTCACATCTCTTTGAATAACTACAACTACAAGTGCTTGTTATGGGCTTACGGGTTATGGCTACAACTCTCATTTTCTGACTCGATCTTTGAAACTGATCTAAATTGAGACCTGGATACGGACCCGGGAGGCTAGGTGATGATTATTTATAGCCGAAGTGATCTAATTTGAAACCAATTTGAAATTTATTCGATCCAATAATTCAAGAATCACCTTCTAATTTGAAACGGATTTGGCTCGTAATAAACTCGACCTAAAGAGAACAAGACACTGAATCGAGCCCCACTGACAAATTACTGATGTGACTCGTCAGAAAACAAATTGTGATTTGATTCACTTAACATGTATAAAATGATGACCCAATATTACCCAACTTAAGATTACCTTGGAATAAAATTTTTATATTTATCATAAAAGATATACATGTAGATTAGAGATGTCAATGGATCGGATTTAGATCGGGTGGAGCTTAACCCGCATTCATCCATCATTCCAATCGCTCCATCCACATTCATTTGTCACCCGCTTCACCCATCACCCACATCTGTCCATTCGTCATTTAGGAATAAAACAGGTAAATCGGGTGACTAATGGTTGAATATATAATATGAATAAAAATCCACATAAACTTTTATGGTTATTCCTACGAAAATTTTTCTTTATTTTATTAATAAAAAAGAAATAATAATAGCATGTTTTTTGAAAAAAAAATTAATTGGCAACAAAAAATATTTTTCTTGCATATTTCATGTACTACCTCCGTTCCTGAAAGTTCGACTCACTTACTATTTATGTGGTCAAAATAAAATAAGTTTGACCACATTTATGATTTATATAATCAAAATAAATTAACAAGTTTGATCTTATTAGATTCCCCTTATGATAAATTTTCTAACTATCAATTTTTTAAAATTTTTACTTATACATAGCCGAAGTTATTAATGGTCAAAGATGTTCATTGGAGACCGTGCAAATGCAAAGTGAGTCGAACTTTCAGGAACAGAGGGAGCATTTTTTTTATTATAATACGTGGATAAAACTCTTAATATATGTTAAACGGGCACGTGGAATGGTTAGCGGGTGGAGCAGAGCACCATCCACATCTGATCTGATCCATGACTCGCTTCATTCGTCACCCGCTCTTCATCCATTTAATTCGTGTTTTCATCCATTTATTCAAGGTGTGTGAATTGGGTTAGTGAATATCCATTTAACATTGTCATCCTTAATGTAAATTATCTGATCATGTACTTATTAATATTATTTCAAGCTAAATAATTTGTGATTTATTAATATTATCACTTCATCATTGACTAAGCATTACTAGTAACTTGTACATATTAAGTTCTTACAAAAATGTAACTTAATATTAATAATAGCTTTAAATAGATATAATCATCTAAACATCTACACTCTAATACTTGTATACTCTACTACACTAGTACTTGTATGTGAAGTTGAAAATTGACTTGATGCTGTAATTGATTAGCCTTAAAGAAGGCTTTAGAGTTGATTAATATATTTTTCAAGGTTCGGTACTTACAAATTACATGATAAAACACTAAACATAGGTGGTATATATGAGAAAACTAGTTAATGCTCGAATTTTTCATTAATACATGGCTAAATTATCTTTATGCATGATGTTTCGGGGTATTTTGAAATCCCTCGGGATACAGGTCGTGAATATGTCTAGACGGCCACAGGCACCTGCAAAACAACGAATATTCTAGACGGAATATTCGCCTTCGATGATCAAGTTAGTGAAAATATTTAGAGAGAGAAAGTAGAGAGAAGTTAGAGCAATTTAATATGCCTTGAATGATATGTCTCAATCCACCCCTCCCATCATAAATGATTGGGGCATTTATAGGGGTGGGAATGTGTGCATTTCAGGGTTGGTGCCCTAAAAAGGAGTGCACTAATTGGCGACGCAATCAGGTTGAGACATGATTAGGGTAAAAATACCTTATCCACGTGGTCCAACCAGGTGGCGACACATGTTGCCCTAGGAGGCGCCCAAAATGGGCCAACCAGGATAAGACACGTGGCACGCTAATCATGAGGGGAAATGGCGGCCTTCACGGGCCCAATTCCTAAGGCACCGTAAAACGGCGCAGCCCACCAACTTAGGTTAAATGACCTAAGGAGGGGCACATTTCCTCATGCCCTATAAATAGGGACATTTACCCCCATTTGAGAACATGTTCATTTTTTACGACCTTTATCTGATTATTACATCAATCAATCACTATTCTCTTACAATAGAGAAAACACCTGATATCGGGATCTGAGAAGATTTACTTTACTTTCTACATTTTCTCTACTTCGACACGTACTAACTTGATCGTTGGAGGCGGAACTTCGAACAACCGAAGCTTCCGTTTGTTGCAGATTCAGGTGAACGAGGATCCAGTCTTGGTGAGTAACTCTCACGCAGGACACATCAAAAGACTCCGAAACATTTGGCGCCGTCTGTAGGGAGAGTACCTCTAAGATGTCTTCTCAACAACCTATACCGCCTCATGAGGACAGACGTCCATAAGGAGTAGAGGTCCATTTGGACCATGATATTGAGTCAGAATCAGAGGTCAAAGTGCATACGATCGAAAATGGTTCCCTCATCACAAGACGCATCCATTCCAAAGACAAGAAGGAGCGGAATGCTAACAAGGTTGGTGCGAGCAAGTCAGCTAGCAAGCCTCAGGCTGAAGAGTCAACTGCTCACATCAACCGCTCTGAAGTCTTGAAGTTCATGACTGACTTTAAGTGAGGGATGAAAAACTTCATCAAAACTTACATGGCTGGTCCAAGTAAGGGACAACCGGCCAAGAAACCTTCTTACTCTAAGAAGGCCAAGACGGTCAAGGACAGGGAGCCCACTCCATATCCTAAGCAGAAGGAGGGGGCTAGGCCCTTAATTGACAAGACCAAGTTTTGTCTCCCTGAGACATCAACTAGGAAACCCATCCGGTATATAGAGCCGGATGACAGCAAGAAAACTTACACTGGTGCTCGACAAATCATCGAGCATAGGAAGAACTAGCAATTGTCTGACACGACATCAACGCCAACTATGCCAGACAACTTCAAGAATACCTCGTTGAGGTTTTCCTATTCAGGGCGTGAGCATCCATCAGTCGACCCATTCGGTCGAACGGGTCCCCATGTGATTGGCTCGGCGGCGTATGTACCCCATCAATCATACGACCCGTTTGCTCAACCTTTTTAGCAACCTACCCTCTTCAGGGGTTAGGCTGCTTATCAAGTCCAACCGTTGGAATGACAGCTTCGTCAGCTCAAACTTGGGGAATAACCATCGACTTTCTCCAAGGAAATAACCGAGGCAGCACAGCTGACCAATGTTAAGAATGTTCTGGTTGGTGCCTATGATGGCACCACCAACCTTGAGGACCACCTAATGGCATATACCAACCTCATGTATCTGCAGGGGTTGTATGATGCTGCATGGTGTAGGTGCTTCCCAGCCACACTGAAGGGCATTGCCTAACAGTGGTTCGACAATCTGCCGTCTGGGTGCATCAACAATTTTAGGACGCTTGCATTCCCATTTTCCTCAAACTTATCAATGAACATACCGGCCAAAAAGACAAGCAATGACTTGGGGCCGGTTATTCAAGGAGACCGTGAGGGGCTCCGCTCATATGTCAAGCAGTTCAATCTAGAGAGAATCCAGATTCAAGGGCTGCCTGACAAAGTGGCTTTCACAGACTTCTTTAAGGGTCTGAAGGACGAATCACAATTCAAGTTTGGTCTCGTCTGGAAGAGAATTTACACTCTTCCTAATGCGCTGAGGGAGGAAGAGGCCTATATACAGGCGTCTGAACTCTACTCCTCCAACAAGTAGTCGGACTCAAAGAAGTCTGAGAAACAAAAAGGGAGTCGGCAGGATCAACCGACTTAGAAAAATGAAGAGAGCAAAAAGAGAAAAGAAGTTTGGGCGGTCGACAATTCTATTTAGCCGTCCAAGAAGAAGAAAAAAGAAGTTAAGCCGTATGTTCTCAAGTACGAGTTTAACAAAGCCTATTACTCCACCCTCATGGAGATCAAAGACCAGGTGAGCTTTGATAAGCCCTCGGCAATGAAAGCTCCAGCAAAGTACCGTGACAAGAGCAAATACTGTCATTTCCATGAGAACATAGGCCATGACAACAATGACTGCTACAGCCTCAAGCGGTTATTGAACAAATTGGTTGAGGAAGGATTGCTAAAATCCTACATTCGTAAGTCCAAGGTGTCTCTAAAGGACGGACCCTAAGCAGTCGTCTAAAAAAGCGGCAAAAGCTTGTAGTGGCTTGGACACAGATCCGGACATGATCAGCGTCATTGCAGGCGGCTATGCTTCAGGCGGCCCAACTGTCAGAGGGCACCAAAGACCATGTTTGGAAAATGATCAATTGTGTTGACGATGATCGATCAAACGTCTACTGGGACATTCCCTGAGGTTGTCGTCACTGAAAAGGAACGGGGCAAAGTCCACCAGTCGCATGATGACCCCATGGTTGTCGAATGCAAAGTTGCCAACCAAAAGGTTGGCCCGATCCTTATTGCTATCGGCAGTTCGTCTGATATAATCAGTTGGCAATGTTTATCAAAGCTGAAGTTCAACCCCAGCAACATGCATAAGTTATCGCACCCCTTGGTTGGTTTTGGGGGTGGAGTCATACACCCAGTCGGCCGAATCTACCTATCCGGTTGGGTGAAAAGAGAAAGGGCGTCCGATTCTTGGTGGTAGAGCAGCTGACCGCCTATATTCTCATCATAGGTCGTCCGGCTCTAAACGAATCCAAGGCCGTCATATTCCCCTCCCTCATGCTGATGAAGTTTGTGTAGGATTATAGGTACTATAAGCGAAATTTCATGAATCATATTCATACGCACCTAAAACAAGATCGCATGCATAACACACAAGAATCACATAATTATACCTTTGAAATGTGATTTCCACGTAGCAAATTGATTGACAAATAAGGGAGAGAATAGAGCCCCAAACGTGACTCCTCTACTTAGTCCACAGGATTCGACCAAGCCGACGACCAATACTTGATTGGTCGAGTGAAGGGGAATACGATCACCACCTTTAATGGACAACCGAACACCACCACGATCACCACCACCACCGCACACCACCGGTGCCGAGCTGGAGGAGAGAGCCGTGAGAGATAGGGAGTTTGAGAGGGTTGGTTTCGTGTTTGCTAACTCGGGTTTCAATTAACAGTAAAACTACTCCACGGAAAACCTAGGAACCTAGTCTATTTATAATCCTATTATAACTAGACTAGGTTAGGAAGCCTAAAGCCCTCCAAACTCCACCTCATGGCCAGCCACCTAGAGTATTGAGGCCCATCATGGGCCTCTTCCTCTTATGCTCAATCTAGGCCCTTTGTGTGACCTTACAGGATCCGTTCAGTTGGGCTTTGGCCTAATTTACTAGCCTAAAGATCGTTAGTACCTCTAGCTATGATATAACGACGACCCAAAAGAACGAACTTAATTATCTCCATAATTTGATACATTATATATCTAGTAATTGCACTTGACGAAGACATAAATCCTTCAATCTCCCACTTGTTTAAGACAAGTGTGCAATATTCAAATTCCTTAAGTCAATATGTGTCGATTTGATAATATGATTGCATCTCATGTTGAGATCACATTAATCTACAAATCATTTTTTGAAATCTGAGTTAGAATTACAAAACCAAATGATTACTGAGTAATGCATTTGAACGCGGCCACGTATTTTCTGAATTCTCCCTCTTTAAGCGGACATGACACATTTCTTAATTAAATAGGTAGACTAAATCCAATCTTGTGGCAAACGAAGCTCCCACTTAACTTTTGAAGTGGTCAGGAAACATCTTTTATAGTCCCCTTTTACAGAATAACATTTGGATGTACCATATTTAAATTAATCATTCAATGAAATCAGTGTTCTACTCTTGTCAGAAGAATCCACTAATATATCGGAAGTTCTATACTTGAACTTCAAAGTAGGTCAATAGTTCGATCATGCATCATTCATGCATATCCACGTGATTGACCGAGCATCTCTATGCCCCTATTGCCCATGAAACCGCGCTACCCTGATAAGTAGGTGATGATTAGGTCATTGACTAACCTCCGAATATCAAAAAATATTTATAAATTCCAAACTAACCACTAAGAAAGCATAAAGGCAAGTTCGAAGTTGAACCACTAGGACTAAGTGTATCAATTTGAGCTAATTAAACTAGTAGGAAAGATGTGAGGTAGAGAGAGGAACAACTAAAACACTACTTTAAACAATCAACAAAATATTAGGGAAAGGGAATCCAATTACATTAATAAATTCAACAACAAATTGCAATTAGATGATCATGATCTCAATTAGGAACAATCAACACACTCAACTCACTCCCGCGCAATTAAGCATGCTAATTATCCTACTAAGCTAATTCACTCCCGTGTAACTAGCCTAGCATAGGTATGGAAGAATCTAGACTCTCAATCAACTCACTTCCGCACAATTGAATGAAAGCACAATTAGAAACCTAGAATCAATTAGCTAAAAAGACTCTAAGCAATGTAAACATCATCCATACACAATAATCAAGAATTAATTGCATACAAATCACAATCAATCATTCAATTCATCAACATAACATTCATCCATTTCCCTAGAACAAAATCTAAGCAATCATAATGAAGAAAAACATAGAAAACAAGGTAAAAAAAGAATTAAAGCAAGAATCAAACAACTAATCTAAATATCTACTCTAATCAACAAAGAATTAAGCAAAAACAAGAATTAAAGAAAGCAACAAAGCTGAGAAAAAGTTAGAAATGCTCATTGAATAGTTGAGAAGAGAATCCACATAATTACTTCTTCAAGCTCTCAATCCTCCATTGAAATACCTAGCTTTCTCTCTCTAAAACTACTCCTAAACTAGAGAGAGAAACTCCTAATATAAGCCTAATCCACATTAGAGGAGAGAGAAAATGTAAAAATTTGTCCAAAAGAAGCCCCCCTTCAAAATGGGGTCGACCCCTATTTATATTACAAGAAGAAAAATCGGAGATTAAATGCGAGGAAAACCTAGAAGGCCGTGCCCACGCTGGCTAAAGCCGCACCCTCTCCACGCCATCTTTAGGAACGAAGAAGAAAAAAACTGGAAAACGAAACCTGCCGCACCACGGCAAGGACCACCGTGTCACGGCAGGTTTGCCGCGCCACGATATGCACCGCCGTGTCACGGCAGGTCTGTTGCACCACGGCATGGACCACCGTGCCACGACAGTTGTTGCTTGCTCTAGCTTGGTGCCTGTGCTTTGCAGAGGGATGCTCGGGCACTGGTTCTAGCCTTAAGCATTGCAAATGCTCTTCTTAGCTTCTTCTTGGCTTCAAGGTTTAATCTATTGAATTTTTCGGCTTTCTCTTGGGTCATCAACATCGAGGAAAGTGCTAAATACTTAGATAAATAGACCAAGAGAAACGAGTGAAAGATCACATAGAAAAGCACGCAAATCAATCTAGAAACTGAGCAACAAGCGCATTATTCACAACTAAGGCCTAAAAACATAAACTATGACTTTATTAACTAAAACAAGACTAAAAGGACTAGAAACAACCAAGATAGACCAAAATAAAACTAAAACTAAGGGAGAAAACCACCCTAAAATGTGTCATAAATGACACTTATCATATCCAATCAATCTTACATGCCAATCCATTTATTGAAATCATTTATGTCCAGTTTAATGATTTTGAACTAGGAACTTAAATAATTTATGAATATAGTTCACTTGTGGGGTTTCATTCACCAAATCACGTATTTGATGATACCATCAATTCATAATTATTTTGGACATTTTATTTAATATCAAAACCATAATTAAATAAGAGAAATAATAAATTTCTGATTAAACATAATTCTGCAAGTTGATGTATTACTTATGTGATAAGTTTTCTCAAAACACATACAACTTAAATTACATAACTTGCTTCAATCCAAGAACCTTAGTGTGATTCTCATACTTTGGTTGTGGAAGGGATTTAGTAATTAGGTAAGTGATACTCTCACTCATATGAAACTTTGTAGGTCATGACATCTCGCCAGCCAATTATCTCTTAAATGAGGTGATACTTCATCTCAACATGTTTGGATTTGTAATGTGACCCTGGCTCCTTTCATTGGGAAAAGGCACAATTTTTGTTACAAAACAACTTGATCCAAATTTCCTCCTTAGCTACTTCTACTATAGTCAAATACTCAGAGTCTATCATGGAGTATGCGACAGTGCTCTGCTTTGAACTCTTCAAGCTCACTGTTCCTCTACTTAGACAGAAAACGTACATAGATCAAAATTTAAAGCCATCTTTGTATGTTTGGAAAATCACATCCGTATATCTCTTGACAACCAGTTCACTTTTGCCGCCATAAACTAGAAACATTCCTTTAGTTCTTCTCAAGTCCTTAAGGATTTGTTCTTAGCAGCTTTCTAGTGCACTTCTCCTGAATTTGCTTGAAACCTGCTACACATGCTCAAGGCATAGCAACATCCAAATTTGTACATATCATGGCATACCTAATGGTCCCTATTGCAGAGGCATAAGGTACATTAGCCATACGACTCAACTCTTATGGCTTTTGAGAGCCCCTGAGTTTTACTGTGTGTAATACCATGAGACATGGGAAGAAATCCTCTCTTAGAGTCTTGCATCTCGAACTTATCAAGAATCTTATCATCATAAATCTCTTGACTTAGTCCAATCATCCTTCAAGACCTATCTCGTGGATCTTAATTCCCAATATGTACTCGACATCTCCCAAGTCTTTCATATAGAAACAACTCTTTAACCATTACTTGACTAACTCAAGCATTGGTATGTCGTTCGCTATGAGCAGTATGTCATCTACATACAAGACTAATAAAACTAGATTGCTCCTACGAAACTTCTTGTATACACAAGAATCTTTTCGCTCTTAAGGAAACCAAACTGTTTATGTAATACCCCATATTTTTATACGTATTTTAATTTAAATCATTATTTTATGAAGTATTTAAATAATTTGAAATGAATTATTTATTTATTAATTTAAAAAGATTTATTTTAATTAAAAGTCCATTTTTATTTATTTAATTATTTTTGGAAATATTTTATTTTATTATTTAAAAACTTTGGGGCATATTATTTTATAAAATGAAATTTAAAGTCAATGGTATTTAAGGAAAGTCAAAGGACTAGTTTGAATAGGAGAATTGATCATTAAGGGTAGAAAGAGAATTTAAGCTTAGGAGGGATTTAGAGAGAGGGTATAAATGCCCACCCATCTTATGAGCAAGTTAGATCTTGCCCAAGGTGGAGAATACCCAAAGGTAAACTCTTTTTCTTTTTCCTCTAATTTTCCCCCTCCCCTTTAATTTTTTTTCACACACCACCACCACACACATCACGGTGGCCGGTTACCACCACTACCACAGCCAGCACAGGGCCGGCAGCAGCAGTAGCAGCAACGTGGGAGGTGGCGCCAGCCACCTTTCCTTCTCCCCTTATGTGAGTGTGTTTTGTTTTAAAAAAAAAAAACTCTTCTTTTGTTTTTAAATTATTCTAGCTTTGATTCAATTATTATTTTTGGGTTTTGTGATGATTTTTACGGTGTTTGATTATAATTATTATGTATATTATTTTCAGATTTGGTTTTTGAAGTAAAAAGCCCCAAATTGAAAACCCTAGGTTTCTAAATTAATGTATATTGATGGAAATTGATTGTAGGTTGTTCAGGGTAAAAATACCCCGATCCACATGGACCAATAGCATGCTGACATGTGTCAGCCTCAAAGAGGTTATGAGAGAACCAATCCTCTGACGACACGTGGCAGTCCATGTCATGAAAGGGGAGCTGATCCTCAAACCCTATAAATAGGAAGAGATCCCCATTTATTGCATTGTTTAGAAAATACCCACAAAAACAAGAGCAATATTAATTGCAGATTCTCTCTTGGAATCCGAGAGAAACTCATTACATTCCGCACTTTTTACATCTGATCACGTTCTAACTTGATCGTCGGAGGCGGAACTCCACCCAACCGGAGTTTCCATGGTTTTTAAGGTACAGACGGTCGGCATCCATTCTTGGAATTGTAACTCTCCGAGGGACTCTAAAAACCCCGAAACATTTGGCGCCGTCTGTGCGGAGAGTACTTCTAAGATGGCTTCGCAGCAGTTTGTACCGCCTGCCAATGAGAATCGAGCTTTGGCCGGAGTAAAGGTTTATATGGACCAAGACAGTGGTGACGACTTCGATGTTGACACCTATGTGGCCCCAGACGGGTCACTCAGAACAAGACGCACCTGTTCCAAGGAAACAAGGGAACAGGGCGAAGACAAAGCTAGTCTTAGCAGCCCAACCGTCAAGCCGGCTGGGCAACCCCAAGCGGTGGAGGGTGCTGCCCCTGTTATTAGAGACGAACTCATGAAATTCATGACAAGTTTCAAAGGGGAAATCAAGGACTTGATAAACAAGAGGACGACTGGCACCAACAAGGGTCAGTCGGCCAAGAGGCCTTCTTCCTTAGGGAAGAAGCATGTGAAGGATCGTGTGCCTACTCCTCACCCTAAACCAAAGGGGACGGATGGGCCCGTGATTGATTTATCAAAACTCCGTTTCCTTGAAGCAGTGAAAAGGAAAGCCATCTGGTGAGTTCAGCTGGATGGATAAAAAAGGACTTACTCGGATGCTCGGATGTTAATCCAACAGAAGAGAAGCCAACAATTGTCTGAGTCGGCTCACGTCGACTTACCCAGACAGTTTCCCGAATGCTTCAATGAGGTATTCGAAAACAAACCGAGAGAGTCAGTCACGCGGCATGACCGCACGAACTGGCCCTCAGATTATTTAGCCGGTTCCGTATATGCCCTAACAACCATACATGCCATATGGATCACCATACATGCAACCGGCCCTCTTCGGGGGTTAGGCGACACTGAATGTCCAGCCAATGGACTGGCAGCTCCGGCTGCTAAACCTTGGGGAACAGCCGTCGGCGTTCTCCAGGGAGATAATCGAGGCGACTCAGCCGACCAAGGTTAAAATGTGTTGGTTGGTACCTATGACGGTACTACCAACCAGGAAGACCACCTAATGGCATACACCAACCTCATGTATTTACAGGGGTTAGATGATGCCGCCTGGTGCCGATGCTTTCCGGCGACACTGAAGGGTATAGCCCAACGATGGTTTGGCAATCTCCCAGCCGGGTGCATCAACAATTTCAAGACGTTTGCATACTTGTTCGCGTCCAACTTCTCTATGAATATCCCCGCCAAAAAGACAAGTCTCGACTTGGGAGCTATCCAGCAGGGAGATAGAGAGAGGCTAAGGTCCTATGTCAAGCAGTTCAATCTGATGAGAATTCAGATTCAAGGGCTATCTGACGAAGTTGCCTACACAGACTTCTTCAAGGGTCTGAAGGATGGGTTGACCTTTAAGTTCGATCTGATAAGAAAGAGGGTTGCTATCCTCCAAGAAGCTTTGATGGAAGCCGTAGCCTATATACCGGCGACGAAGCTCTGTTCCATCAAGCAGCCGTCGGACCCTAAAAAGTTCGACAAAAAAGAGAGTCGGTTAGCGCATTCGACTAAAAAAGAAGAGAGCAAGTAAAGGAAAGAGGTCTGGGTGGCGGATAATTCTGGTCAGCCATCCTAGAAGAAGAAAAAAGAGTTGAAACCGTACGTTCCTAAGTATGAGTTCAACAAGGACTGTTACTCCATCCTCATGGAGATGAAAGACCGGGTGACTATTGAGAAACCGACTGCAATGAAAAAACGTGTCAAAAGTCGGGACCAGGACAAATATTGTCACTTCCATGAGGATATTGGCCATGACACCAACGATTGCTATAGCCTCAGGCGGTCGTTGGACCATCTGGCTGACAAGGGGGTACTGAAGTCTTACCTTCTAAAGTCTAAGGTGACTCTTGAAGAAAACAATGGACAACCGTCCAAAAAGTCAGACCAGCTTGCTATTAGCTCTGACACTGATGAAGACCAGATCTATACTATAGTAGGCGGTTTTTCTAGAAGGGGCCCTACCATCTGGGGCACCAAGGACTACATCAAAATGTTGGAGGTCAACTTAGTGGATGAGGGCTAGGCGTCAAAAGACACCTTCCCTGAGGTCACCATCTCTGAGAAGGACCGTGGCAAGGTCAGACGGCCACTTGATGACCCCATAGTCATCGAGTGCAAGGTCGCCAATCAACGGGTGGGCCGAATCCTTATTGATACCGGGAGCTCGTCTGACCTTATCAGCTACAGGTGCTTGGCGAAGCTCAAGTACAAGCCTAGCAGCATGCATAAAGTCTCTCTCACCCCTTAGTTGGTTTTGGGGGTGGAGTAGTGCATCCGGTTGGGAGGATTGACCTACCCATCCGGCTAGGAGAAAAGGGGGAAGGATGGCACATGGTCGTCAAATTCTTGGTGGTTGAAGAATTGATCGCCTACAATTTGATTTTGGGCCGTCCAACCCTCAACGAGTCCAAGGCAGTCATCATCCCATCCCTCATGCTGCTAAAATTTTGAGAGGGATGATGGGTCAGTGGGTTCCTTGAATGGGGATCAGAAGACGGCAAGGGAGTGTTATCTCTTAGACGTCAAGCCTACTGTGGTCGCAGCCGGCCACGGCAAAGAGCCCATTGACCTTGATGACTTCAAGGAAGCCGCGCCTGCCCCTAAAGCAGCCGGTAAAAAGAGGAAGGCGGACAAGTTGGTGGCCGTCAAGAAAGAAAAGCAATAGCAATCATTGATCGGGGAGCGGTCAGACGACCACCGTCCCCAGCCGGCTGGTGAGCATATTGACATCCCTCTGGACGATGCACGTTCGGAGCGAACTGTTAAGGTGGGGACAACTTCCTTTGCAAAGTTAGGTGTTGACTTGCACCAACTACTGAAAGAATTCAAAAGCATCTTTGCCTTTGAAGTGGAAGAGATGCCAAGCGTCAGCCCGGATCTTACTGTCCACAAAATCGCCGTGGATCCAAAAAAGAAGCCGGTTAGGCAAAAGAAAAGAAATCATGGCGAGGAGAGATCTTAGGCGGTTGCCATCGAGGTCAAGAAGCTGATGGACGCCGGGTTCATTCGGCAATGTTACTATTCGGATTGGGTAGCAAACGTTGTTCTCATGAAAAAGCCGAATTGTACCTGGCGTATGTGTGTTGATTACACAGATCTCAACAAGGCATGTCCGAAGGATAGCTATCCATTCCCAAAGATCGGCAGTCTGGTCGACTCTACAGCCAGTCACGCCCTGATGAGTTTCATGTACGCCTACTCAGGCTTTCATCAGATACCCTTGTGGAAAAAAGATCAAGAGAAGATGGCATTCGTCACTGATCAAGGGTTATTCTGTTATACGGTGATGCCGTTTGGGCTGAAGAATACGCCTGCTATTTTCTAATGAATGATTAATATAATCTTCCTTAATCAAATTGGGAGGAACGTAGAAGCGTACATTGATGACATGATAGTCAACTCTAAGCTACAGCCGGATCACCTTCTGACCTCCGAGAAACATTCACCACCCTCAAGCGACATAAGGTCATGCTTAATCCCAAGAAGTGTGTCTTTGGTGTTGATTTTGGGAAGTTTCTTGGATTCTTGATTGATCAAAGGGGGATAGAGGCCAATCCAGAGAAGGTAAAGGCGGTAATTGACCTGAAGTCACCCCGCACTGTCAAAGAAGTTCAAAAATTAACTGGTTTCCTGGCGGCATTGGGGAGATTCCTCAACCGGTCAGGTGACAAGTGCCTCTACTTCTTCCAAGCAATCAAGAAGAAGACTAGCTGCGAATGGGGGGAAAATGATGAGGCAACATTTCAAAAGTTGAAAGAGCACTTGCACTCGTTGCCAAGGCTGGTTAGCCCCCTAGCCGGGGAGGTCCTGTACATGTACTTAGCCGTCTCAAATCATGCCCTTAGTGCCGTTCTCCTAGCTGAGAGAGATGGCATTCAGCTCTCAGTCTATTTTATTAGCCATTGTAGGGTTTCGTAGTGACCCGACACTACGCGGAAGGAAACCCACCAAGACCCGCCCCTTAATTAAAGCAATTAAACAAGCATAATAAACTTAATCAAACAAGATTAAGGAAAAGAATGATACCTTTGACGCGTGCTTCGCTCCCAAGGAGCTCTTACTTCAAAATCCCGAAAAGACGAGATCTCCGACGAATCGTACCCTCGACCCGACCCGAGCGTCCCAAGTCTTGAAGGTTAGTCAAGACCAGGACAAAATAACTATGAGTTTTACGAATCAAAGGTTTACTCTTTTCTAGAGTTGCCTTTTTAATTCCACTCAAGGTTGTATTCTCAAAATCCCAATCAAGTGGGTATTTATAGAGAATGGGGCCTTGAAACCCCTTTTCATGATCAATGTGGGATCATGTGCAATTGCAATAATTTATTTAATTCTAAAAATAAATATTTATGCAAAACAATCACAAGCCAACAAGTGGCAAAAGGAGAGGATGGGTTAGGTGAGGACCATATCCCATGGAGGGGACCATTGCCTTGCTCCCCAAGGGAAGCTTGGTGGCTTTGGTCCCTACTACGCTCAAACCGCCATTTGCAAGGCAGCTAGGCTGGCTGCCATCTGGCGCTGCCAGCACGCACAGCCAGCTAGCTTGCTTGGCTGGCGCACCATACATCGCCCAGCCAATCTGCCCAGCACCTCTATCGCCCGCACAACATGCATCGCCCAGCTAGTGCTTGCTGGGCATCGCTGGTGCTGGCCTCGCATCCCACGCACTGGCTGGTCGCACATGCTTCGCATAGCGTACAAGCATTGCACCTCAAATCACGCACCAGCCATGCGCCACGCACCACGCACACACTCGTGTCCCTCGCTGCACCTCTCGCACAGGCATCACACGCATTGTCAGCCCAGCCTACGCGCATCAATGCGCCTGTAGTGTGAGGCTGCTTGTGCGAGGCCTAGCATCACGCTGGCGCCCAGGCTCTCGCATGTGGTGCGATGCTTGGTGCTGCCATGCGAAGGCTAGCACTCAAGCATCCACGCAGCCAACCCTGCTAGCACTTGGTGCTTGCGATGGTGCTGCCATGCCAGGCACGCACGCACGCATCACCCATTGCTTGCCATGGTGCGCCTGGTGCCTGCGATGGTGCTGCCATGCCACGCACGCACGCACGCAACACTTGGCCCTGCGATGGTGCGCCTGGTGCGCCCATTGCTGGCGATAGGTGCCATATGCACCCAGGCACCCACGCTAGCACGCTGCTAGCTGCGATGGGCTGCCTGGTGCCTGTGTGGCTTGCGATGGCTACCATGCGCACCCAGGCACCCATGCTAGCATGTTGCTAGCTTGCGATGGGTTGCCAGGGCGCGCCTAGGCTGCGATGGTGCCTAGCACACCATGGTACGCCTAGCACACACATGGTGCGCCTAGGTTTGTTATGAGCTAGCCTAGCCTAGCTACGGCTACGCTCATACTTGTTGCTTGTGATTTTGCGACGCTCGGTATCGATGCCCTAGGCTCGATTTCCGACGTCTGTATTCGTAAAACTCTGTTGACTCATTAAATCCTTTTGGATTAATTCGTCGTCTTAGATCGGAGATTCGATTGGGTTCGACCCAAAGGGTTCAGTTAAGATCAAGCTGTAATATCAATTATACCTTGATATTACTGATCGGAAGCGGCCTCCACCTAGGCATTCAGATCACTTTACCTTACTGAAGAATTAGCTTTGTAATAATTCTGAACCCTCTATCGGAAGAATACACTTGTTGGAAGGACACCATTCCTTTCAATCTCCCACTTGTCCTTCCGGACAAGTGTGCATATTGTGTATAGCTCATTTCCTTTGTCACTTAATTTTTCTTCGTGAACTATAAGGTAAGATTCTTTGTCATCCTTATTACGTTCAGAAGTATTTCTCGATCTCCGAGTTCGACTGTCAATAAACAGATGATTTCTAAAATCCATCTGAGCATGGCCATGCATTTTCACAGTCTCACTCTTCGAGCGGCCTTTTAAACAACAAAACATTTTCCCTATTGTTAGTAGGGGGAAAATCCCAGTCTTGTATAGTAAGTTCTTCTTACTAAGAGGACATAGACTCCCGAGTGTTCCCGTTATGATCCCCAGTTACGGCAGACGTTTGGAAACATCAAAGAGCCTAGTACTCAAACAAGAAAACTTCACAGTACTCATGGTCGGAGGAAATAAGTTCCGATAGTCATAATGAGAAATTTACTTATGACAAAATTTAAATTTTCTTAAAGTACTCTCATAGGTCTTATCCAGTACAGTTCTAAACTGTACCTGTGCAAATGATTTATGACTGTCACGTCCTCGCAGCACAAGAAATGGTGCTGTAAATCATACTACACACTAATCTATGGCGGTCATCAATCGTCCATCTGTTAGATGACCTCGATTAGGGATACTTTTCGATTTAATATTCAATGTTCACTTAACAGGTGTTTCTTTATCCAAGACATGGTCTTGATACCCTGTTTTGAATATTTCCGTAAATCGAATGGACTCATTATTTTATTCTAAACCATAATTAAATAGTAATGGAGTGAATGATAATTTTGCACAAAAATTAATTACTCCATTAATGAATGGTTTTAGTACAGTGTCTTACATTAAATCAACCCGTTTAATTAAAACACATGTACAGGGAATATCAAAGCCAGTCTCTTATGTGCTTGATTCCTATTGCCTCAATGTGCTTGTTGTGTTTCACTTGAGGCAAAGGTTTAGTCAAAGGATCGGCTACATTATCATCCGTGCCGATCTTACAAATTCTGATTTCACCTTCGAATTTCCATTCCCTTATCATGTTAAATCGCCTTTGCACGTGTTTGACCTTCAAGGGTTCTCTCGGCTCCCTGGCATGAGCGATAGCTCCGTTGTTATCACAATAGAGGTCTATCGGCCCCTTGATTGAGGGTACAACACCAAGTTCACTGTTGAACTTGCAAATCCAAACAACTTCCTTGGCAGCTTCCGAAGCGGCCAAGTACTCGGCTTCAGTTGTAGAGTCTGCAGTGGTGCTCTGCTTGGCACTCTTCCAGCTAAATGCTCCTCCATTCAGACAAAATATATACCCCGACTGTGACTTGAAGTCGTCTCTGTCAGTTTGGAAGCTAGCGTCGGTGTAACCTTCAACAACCAGTTCTTTGTGGCCTTCATACACCAGGAATTTATCCTTGTTCCTTTCAGGTTCTTAAGGATGTTTTTGGCCGCAGTCCAATGCGCCCCTCCTGGGTTCGATTGGTATCAACTCGTTGTACTCAGGGCATACGATACATCTGGCCTTGTACATATCATGGCATACATGATCGATCCGATTAGCGAAGCATATAGGATCTGATTCATTCTTTCTCGCTCAACAGGTGTCTGCGGACACTGTTTCTTGCTGAGAGTTATGCCATGGGACATGGGTAAATGCCCTCTTTTGGAATTTTCCACGTTGAACCGAGCCAGTACCTTATCAATGTAAGTACTCTGGCTTAATCCAATCATCCTCTTAGATCTATCCCTGTAGATCTTGATGCCCAATATGTACTGTGCCTCTCCTAAGTCCTTCATTGAAATGCACTTACCCAACCAGCCCTTCACGGACTCCAATAATTTTGTGCTGTTTCCAATGAGCAGTATGTCATCGACATACAGGACTAGGAATGCAATATCACTCCCACTGACCTTCTTGTATACATAAGACTCATCTGGATTCTTGATAAAACCAAACTTGCTGATGGCTTCATCAAATCGCAGATTCCAACTCCTGCTGGCTTGCTTTAATCCATAAATGGACTTTTTCAACTTGCAAACCTTTCCAGCGTTGCCTGGATCGACAAAACCTTCTGGCTGTGTCATATACACAGTTTCTTCCAAAGTCCCATTAAGGAAGGCGGTTTTGACATCCATTTGCCATATTTCGTAATCGTAATATGCAACAATCGCTAGGATGATCCGGACGGACTTTAGCATTGCAACTGGTGAAAAAGTTTCGTCATAGTCAATCGCGTGGACTTGTCTATAACCTTTTGCCACCAGTCAGCTTTGTATATCGATACATTTCCATCTTTGTCTGTCTTCACTTTGAAGATCCATTTGCAACCAATGGGTGTATAACCCTCGGGCAAATTCACCAAGTCCCAGACTTGATTTTCAGACATGGAGTCCATCTCGGATTTCATGGCCTCTTGCCATTTTGCAGAGTCAGGGCTCGTCATAGCTTGCTTGTATGTCGCCGGCTCATCACCATCCATAACTAGGATGTCCTGATCATCAGTTGAGACGATACCGAGGTATCTGTCTGGTTGAGATCTTTGTCGTTGCGACCTACGTAGGGTAATCGGTTGAGCATTTACATTGTTTGTTTGACTCTGACCAATCTTCTTAGATGCTTCCAAAGTATCTAGATTGTCAGTTTTGTCAGGTTGACATTGTTGCTCGTCCTCTCGAACTTTGTCGAGTTCGATTTTCCTCCCACTTGTCATTTTGGAAAGGTGATCCTTCTCCAAAAAGACACCATCACGAGCAACAAACACTTTGTTCTCGGATTTATTGTAGAAGTAATACCCTTTGGTTCTTTTGGATATCCCACAAAGAAACACTTATCCGATTTGGGGTGAAGTTTGTCCAAAATTAATCGCTTGACATATGCTTCGCATCCCCAAATCTTGAGAAAAGACAACTTCTTAGTCCATAATTCATATGGAGTCTTTTCAATAGCTTTTGACGGAGCTCTATTCAGTGTTAGTGCTGCTGTTTGTAGCGCATGTCCCCAGATTGAGATAGGGAGTTCACTAAGACCCATCATTGACCGAACCATGTCTAACAAGGTCCGATTCCTTCGTTCGGATACTCCGTTCCATTGAGGAGTTCCAGGAGGTGTCAACTCTAAAAATGCCACATTCTTTCAAGTGATCGTCGAATTCATGGCTCAAATATTCGCCACCTCGATCCGATCGAAGTGCTTTAATTTTCTTGCCAAGTTCATTATCAACT
The DNA here is from genome assembly GCF_001683475.1 of Chenopodium quinoa. Lineage (NCBI taxonomy): Eukaryota > Viridiplantae > Streptophyta > Magnoliopsida > Caryophyllales > Amaranthaceae > Chenopodium > Chenopodium quinoa. The sequence continues at coordinate 3,161,272 of NW_018744895.1, forward strand.
TCTTTCTGAAATTCGTTGAACTTTTCAAAGGATTCAGATTTATTCGACATTAAGTAGATATAGCCATATCTACTATAATCGTCGGTGAAGGTGATGAAATATCGGTAACCTTGCCTTGCGGGTGTGCTCATAGGTCCACATACATCCGTGTGTATTAGACCTAATAAGTCACTTGCCCTTTCTCCCAACTTGGAGAATGGCTGTTTGATCATCTTGCCTAATAAGCATCGTTCGCAATTTTCAAACGACTCTAAGTTGAATGAGTCAAGAACACCTTCTTGAAGAGGTTTCTTGATCCGTTTGATGTTAATGTGGCCAAGACGACAATCCCACAAGTAGGTTTGATTCGACTCGATGGTCTTAGCTTAGTGGTATCAACTTTTGTCTAATCATATGTAAAACATGCAATTTAATTGAACATATATTTGTAAGACAAACTTGAAACAACTATTGTCAAAAGTCTTACATTTGAAATTCCTAGGTGTCCAACACCGTGGATCATAATATGTTCAAAGCATGAAGAAAACTAGAAATAGTTTAATTACATGTCATAGACAAAATAGTGCATGCAAGCACGACTGAAAAACCATCTTCGTCGTCTTTTGTCCATGCACCAACACTTGATAAGCTTCTCACTTGGTCTCTGAAAAGGCAACATTAAGTGAGTCATACTTGGTATCCAATACCTTATGATAAGCTTAATCTACAAGTGTTTAAGGAAGATACCTGAGGCGGATGCTCCATTCCTCTCCTCCTCCTCCCGAAAGAGCTTGCATTCTCTCTTGAAGTGGCCTTGCCCGCCACAGTAGAAGCAACGCATCTTAGCCTTAACCTTGAGATCCCTCCTTCTTGATGGTCTTTTGGTTGCCCCAAATGAGTTGGCCCGGTGCAGAAGCTCCACCACATTCTTTAAGGAATGTGTCTCCTTTGAATCAGAAATATATGCCTTTAATGCATCATATCCTGAGTGGAGTGAAGTGAGTAAAATATGACCAGCCATTCCATCTTCTAGTGGAATTCCGAGGAGTTCCATGTGCTTGAAGAGCTTAGTCATTCTTGCCACATGGGGTCGGAGGGGCATACCCGGTCTCAACTTAGTGTTGCAGACCGTAGACCAAAGATGGTATCTCTCTTTCGCAAGACAACCTTGATCCGACGGCTTTACATTCATGTCCGTAAGTGACCTAGTCACTTCAAACAAGAGTCCATCATTGTTGTCGTTGAAACTCTTAGAGAATCTCACACCGACAACATCCCTTAGTCCTCCAAGGAACAAGTCTGGGAAGGAGAATGGAAGTTTTTCTTTCCATTCTTCCGGGATGGAGTTAGCCATGAGTTATGACACTAATTTGCAGTCTTTCGACCATGCACAATAAGTTTCGTCACTCAAGAGGGTCTTGGAACAGAGAGTTGGGAGGGAAGTATCCAGAACATACTCCTTGGAACAACTCCGGAGAGTTATCCTGAGTTCTTCTTCCCATTCATCAAGGTTTGTTAAGTTAAGCTTGATAGCTAACTTAACGGGGAGTTCCGGGCACATATGGTTGTTGTTCGAGTTACTTGCAGACATGATTCTACAATTGAAAGAATTTGAAGTGAAAAACCATTCATACATCAATAAGTTGAATTTTAAAGCATTCATGCACTTATTCACACTTATTGAACATTTTATCCACGCATTTTAAGATTGTCCCTTATGGGCGAGAATAAAATGATTCCGAGATCCCAAAGATCAAGAAATGGATAAGCATGCTTTGGCTTGTCTTAACCATTAAATATCTTAAGGTAAGAAATCCAATTGCTAATAGCTCCAAGCTACTCTCGGTTTGATAAAATGTCGTATCTAATGCATACTTGACATTTTATCTCTTTTGCCACGACATCTAAGGACTCCTTACTAATATCGTTGAGCTTAACCAAGACAACTTGTATACCTAGTATACCTTACGTTCCTAGGGAAGTAGTGATGCCTCGCTTTGGCGTAATCCATCACATACGCGCATTAGTTCGGTAAGTGTTGTTCTTGGAACGACAAATTTTAGCTCAATATTATTAAGGGACCTAGGGTTTCTATGTTGGTTGATTTAAGTGAACTTAACTAATCATCGCAACATTATAGAAATCCTAGACATGCATCTAGCAAACATATATAATAACAATATATATAAGGCATAAAAATAGATGCATTTGGCAACTAGCATGACCCCTTGAAATCTTCAATTTTCATGGGTCTTCATCTTGGCTCGTCTTCGTCGAAACGCCGTCTTGAGACATCTTGGCCAAAATAAAATAAAAGATGCTAGCTAGAACGACTAAGATTAATCTAATTAGTACAAAAATACTTAACGGTTCTCAGACCGTATTTAGATTTACAAAAATACATAACTGAACGCAGTCCGTATTTTCTATCCTAGTCGGGCCCCACTAGTTGCCATTTTCAAAGAACCTGTTTTGAAAGCAATCTTTCATTCGCCCGTTCACTATTTGTGAACGACCCATGCAATTTTACGAAATACATAATTAAACACGCAAGACTAGTAACTAACTTAGGTCGTTATTCCAATTAACGCGCCTAATTAAAACTAGTCAAAGTGGTTTAATCCATTATTTCTAAACGCAAAATGCTAACGCATTTAATTAAGCTCCCACTAAATTCCGCATCCGTACTTAATTAATCCGATTAATTAAGTCGGCATAACCCATAATTTGTCAAAATTTTGCAAAATTGAAAATCGAGGTTTTTAGCCTCGTTGAAATAATTAATTAAAATTATTAATCACGGAAAAAATCGCAAAATCATAGCTCAACCTTAAGCAAAATTACCCCCACAAAACTTGGGTGGATGCGCACCATGGCTGCTACGCAGCCCATGGCATGCTGCGCATGCTTTGCTGTGTGCCAGCATCCACGCCTATCATGGCATGCTGCGCCAGCCAGCACTAGCAGCTCGCTACGCATGCTGCGCATGCTAGCTTGCTGGCTGGTGCCTGGCAGTGTCTGGCAGGCTGGCTGGGGCTTGCTGCCTCACTGCCCAGCAGCACGCACAAGCAATTCCAGCAGCCTTGCCATGCACCTAGCACTACGACAGCACACCTCTCCTACTGCCACACTGCCACGCACCAACGATGCACAGCCATACGCGCACCATAGGCAGCTTACATGTGGGCTGCTAGGCAGCCCGGCTAGCCTTGGTGACGCTTGCGGTTTTGCATCGTTTTGCGTGCATTTTACTCAAAACTTTAATTCCGATTGTTTTTTTTTTGTGTGACAATAATCAATTCTAAATTACATTTTAGAATTATATTTGAGGGAAAATAAAATAAAACAAATATTAAGTCTAACTTAAATAAATTTATTTTATTGGTGCACAAGCCTAAATTTATCCAAAATTTCAATTTTTGAACAAAATTAGGTCAAACTTAATGCTTAAAATAAAATGAGCTATGTCCAAAATTAATCTTGCCAATATGCAAATTAATAATGGATTTGACAAAAGGGAGTTGGAAAAATAAATTAACTATCCAATGATAAAATTTTCCAACTTGCATACTTGTGTAAAATACCAAGATTACGTCTTCCAATATGAAGATTAATCAAATTTTACTCACAAGTAATTGAACTTAATGGATTTTAATCAACCAAAACATGAAAAAATCCAAACTTGTTCAACATGGAATTTAGGGTTAGGGTTCCAATCATTTAAACATTTAAAGATTAGAACTTTAACATTACTTGGGAACTTAAAATACAAAATCACAACAAGTTTTCACACCTTATTGCAATTTATTTGCAAAATTGTGAAAGACAACTTTATGTGATAACTTGGTATATCAACTTAAGCACTAATAAACACTCCATTATTATGCTCAAGGATATTTTAAAACAAGTAGATTAGTGATGCAAATGTGCATTTAATCTAACCTTGTAATGCTTGCATTAATCAAGGCTTAAAAAGAATTAAAACTTTCGTTGAAAAACGAAAAACCCCAGAAAAATTGGGTTTCTGGTTCGAATTTGGCTTCTGGACATCCCTAAAAGACCTGAAACAGTTCCAGAATGTCGATTCCACCCAAAAATCATTATTTTTGAGCCAAAATCTGGGTTCGACAGCCAAATCGAAAATAAAGTCGAGTTTTAAAAAATAATTAAAACGAGCATCTAATCTAATTAGATGAACATGAACCAGAAAATTAAATTCTTTAAAACACTTAATTAAACAATACTTGCAAAAATTAAAAGGAGCGTGGCTCCGATACCGCTGTAGGGTTTCGTAGTGACCCGACACTACGCGAAAGGAAACCCACAAGACCCGCACCTTAATTAAAGCAATTAAACAAGCATAATAAACTTAATCAAACAAGATTAAGGACAAGAATTATACCTTTGACACGTGCTTCGCTCCCAAGGAGCTCTTACTTCAAAATCCCGAAAAGACGAGATCTCCGACGGATCGTACCCTCGACCCGACCCGAGCGTCCCAAGTCTTGAAGGTTAGTCAAGACCCGGACAAAATAACTATGAGTTTTACGAATCAAAGGTTTACTCTTTTCTAGAGTTGCCTTTTTAATTCCACTCAAGGTTGTATTCTCAAAATCCCAACCAAGTGGGTATTTATAGAGAATGGGGCCTTGAAACCCCTTTTCATGATCAATGTGGGATCATGTGCAATTGCAATAATTTATTTAATTCTAAAATAAATAATTATGCAAAACAATCACAAGCCAAAAAGTGGCAAAAGGAGAGGATGGGTTAGGTGAGGACCATATCCCATGGGGGGACCATTGCCTTGCTCTCCAAGGGAGGCTTGGTGGCTTTGGTCCCTACTACCCTCAAACCGCCATTTGCAAGGCAGCTAGGCTGGCTGCCACCTGGCGCTGCCAGCACGCACAACCAGCTAGCTTGCTTGGCTGGCGCACCATGCATCGCCCAGCCAATCTGCCCAGCACCTCTATCGCACGCACAACATGCATCGCCTAGCTAGTGCTTGCTGGGCATCGCTGGTGCTGGCCTCGCATCCCACGCACTGGCTGGTCGCACATGCTTCACATAGCGTACAAGCATTGCACCTCGCATCACGCACCAGCCATGCGCCACGCACCACGCACACACTCGTGTCCCTCGCTGCACCTCTCGCACAGGCATCACACGCATTGCCAGCATAGCCTACGCGCATTAATGCGCTTGTAGTGCGAGGCTGCATGTGCGAGGCCTAGCATCACGCTGGCGCCCAGGCTCTCGTATGTGGTGCGATGCTTGGTGCTGCCATGCGAAGGCTAGCACTCAAGCATCCACGCACATGGTGCGCCATTGCCAGGCAGCCAACCCTGCTAGCACTTGGTGCTTGCGATGGTGCTGCCATGCCAGGCACGCACGCACGCATCACCCATTGCTTGCCATGGTGCGCCTGGTGCCTGCGATGGTGCTGCCATGCCACGCACGCACGCACGCAACACTTGGCCCTGCGATGGTGCGCCTGGTGCGCCCATTGCTGGCGATAGGTGCCATATGCACCCAGGCACCCACGCTAGCACGCTGCTAGCTGCGATGGGCTGTCTGGTGCCTGTGTGGCTTGCGATGGCTACCATGCGCACCCAGGCACCCATGCTAGCATGTTGCTAGCTTGCGATGGGTTTCCAGGGCGCGCCTAGGCTGCGATGGTGCCTAGCACACCATGGTGCGCCTAGCACACACATGGTGCGCCTAGGTTTGTTATGAGCTAGCCTAGCCTAGCTACGGCTACGCTCATACTTGTTGCTTGTGATTTTGCGATGCTCGGTATCGATGCCCTAGGCTCAATTTCCGACGTCTGTATTCGTAAAACTCTGTTGACTCATTAAATCCTTTCGGATTAATTCGTCGTCTCGGATCGGAGATTCGATTGGGTTCGACCCGAAGGGTTCAGTTAAGATTAAGCTGTAATATCAATTATACCTTGATATTACTGATCGGAAGCAGCCTCCACCTAGGCATTCTGATAACTTTACCTTACTGAAGAATTAGCTCTGTAATAATTCTGAACCCTCTATCGGAAGAATACACTTGTTGGAAGGACACCATTTCTTTCAGCCATGTGCTTCGAAATGCTAAACTACGGTACCCCTTGGTTGAAAATTTTGGCCTTGCTCTTTTCATGGCAATCAAGAAGTTGAAACCCTACTTCTTGGCTCATCCGGTGGTGGTCTACATAGATCAACCCCTCAAGCGGACAATGACAACTTTGGAATCATCCGGTAGGATGCTCAAGTGGGCTATTGAAATGCAAAGCCTTGAAATCACTTTCGAACCTAGAAAGGAAGTGAAGGGTCAGGCGTTTGCCGACTTCATTGTCGAAATGACAAGGCCAACCCAGCCGGAAAATCTTGATTAGTTTTGGAAAGTGTATGTAGACGGGAGCTCTACTATGAACGGCTTTGGTGCAGGGATGATATGCCAGTCTCCGAAAGGGGACAAATATGAATATGCACTATGGTTCAAGTTCCAAGCCTCGAATAATGAGGCGGAATATGAGGCCCTGCTAGCTGGTATCCGTATGTGTAAGGCGGCAGGGGCAAGAAAGGTTGACGCCTGCTCTGATTCTCAGTTTATCGTTAGCTAATACCATGGTGACTACGAGGCCACCCATTCGGCGATGATCAAATACCTTCAGGTGGTAGTACAACCTCCCATCCATCCCCAACCGGGCACTTCTTAATATAGGCAGGGAAGGTGGCATTCAGAGTAACAACGTCCCTTGCGGACATGTGCGCCTCAGTAGGATTATTGATGGATGGCCATTTGTATGCTTCCTCATCCCCTTGGAGGGCATCACGTTCTAACGAAGATGACTCCTCAGAGTCTGATTGTTTGACGGTCTCATCGCTGCCTACCTCCTCAGACTCTTCTAAAATAAATCACTGGGTGTGCTGGGTGCACCTGGATAGTCATGATATACTATGTCAGCCGGAACTTTTTCTGAGCCGTCTGATCGATAGTCGGGGTCTACAGCCATCCATCTCATCCAAGCCATCCTGTCCTGCACATGCACAAAGATGGTTGGATTTGTGGGATAGAAAGGGAGGTCCAAACACCCTCAGACGGCATCCCCAGTCCTAGACTCAGCCGTATCCGGTGACCGGCTGACAATTGCCCTTGGTCGTGCCGTGTGTGTGTTGGGTGAGTCCATTATTCTTTACAAGGTATACAACCGGAAAAGCGCAAAAAGTTGCAACGGGTAGAGACGATACCTTGAGGATTTTCTGAGTGTGGAAGAGGTTGACCAGTTGGATCAGCAGGCGAAAATCTGTTTGTTGCTTGCTAGATACCTAGACGGTTTCCCGGATGTACCCACTTGGAGAGCAATTGAAAATTGTTGAAAAGCCTAGACGTTCCTTTGAAGTTTTGCTTGATGATACCCCAGACGGTTGACTGGCCGTGGGTGTATTGAAAGCAAAGGGAATCAGTCAAAGGACCCCCAGGCGGTTCTAATATGTTTTGAGTGATGAGCACTTAGACGGTAGTTAGACGGTAGTCGGTTGAGTGAAGAAAAGAAAGACGGTTGTGCAAGAAATAACATCTGGTATCAGAGCTATCCTCTCTTAGAAAATTTCTCAAAAATGGCAAAGTGAGGAAAATGAGGGGGGGGGGGGACCTCTACTTATAGAGGAAATCCCTCAGAAAGCGAACCGTCACCTTCAAAAAAAGAACAAAAAAACAAGAGCAATATTAATTGTAGATTCTCTCTTGGAAGATGACACCTGTCACAAGTGTCACGTGGCAGGAAACGTCACACCTGTGAGAGGCAAATGTTTAGGGTAAATATACCCCGGTCCACATGGACTAATAGCATGCTGACATGTGTCAGCCTCAGAGAGGTTCTGAGAGAACCAATCCTCTGACGACACGTGGCAATCCATGTCATGAAAGGAGAGCTGATCGTCAAACCCTATGAATAGGGAGAGATCCCCATTTATTGCATTATTCTGAAAATACACACAAAAACAAGAGCAATATTAATTGTAGATTCTCTCTTGGAATCCGAGAGAAACTCTTTACATTTCGCACATTTTACATCCGATCATGTTCTAACTTGATCGTCGGAGGCGGAACTCCACCCAACCGGAGTTTTCGTGGTTTTGCAGGTACAGACGGTCGGCATCCATTCTTGGAATTGTAACTCTCCCGAGGGACTCCCGAAACCCCCGAAACATAGGTGATTGAAACTAATAAATTAGATGTTTTTAAACATAATTACAACAATTTTACATGTTTTTATAAAGCTGGAATTTTTATATAAAGGCTATAGTTATGTTCTAGAAAGGATTTTTAATTACCCAAATATTGGGAATAAAAGTAAGGGTTTTAAATTAATTTTCAGCTTGTTTTAGAGGGTTTATGAGTGATTTAAAGAGTGTATATATTGCTGGATATTTATATTCAATGGGTATTAATGTCTCTCTGTAATTTTGGGTTGTAGGAGAATTCTAAGTGAGTGATTTTGTGTAGTCGTGGCAAATTTGAGATCATATTTAAGGTACATTCGCATACTTGGTAATTATTTAAGTGTATAGAAGCATGCTAGGCTTTGTATAATTAATTCCATGGTAGTATCATGTTAGGTGTGAATTGGAATTGGTGATTGATTTATGATGTGTGAATTATTTATGATGGATTAATGGTTGGAATTAATTATATTGGCATGTTGAATATAACCTACACTTTTATTATTGGCATGATTAAGAGCTTATTTAATTAAACTAAATGTTTAATTTGGTTTGGAATGTTAAAAAGGGAATTTTATTGTGGTTCATATAATTTTTTTATTGATGCTTTAAGCATAGGAATTGAGCTATTAAGTGTCTTAGTACACAGGGATAAATTACATTGCGGTGCCTTTGTGCACTTAAGATGTTCTAAACACCGAGGGATAGGATTTGCGGTGCTTTATGCACTTAAGGTGTTATTTAACACCGAGGTATTTTAAAAAGGATTCAACATTAAATTATGTGGTCACTAATTATTCAAGAATTAAATTGGTATGTTTGATTGCTTGAATGATTTATAATGACTGATGGTGTTATGGTTTAAGAGTCTTCACCAAGTCTAAAATATGTAAACAACGTAAAGTAAAAGAGATTATGCACCAAAACTCTTGGAACGTATATACCTTGAGTATGAACATATGGGGGGAGTTATGGGGTTTTATATTTAACCATGACTTCTACTGGGAGTACAAGACGCTATATTTTCCTTTTTATTATTTATTATGCGCATGACGTCCAGTCACTTCATGTGGCATTTGCCTACCCGATTAGCTCCTGGCGTAGTTTATCTCAATTTATTTGGGGCAGGGATTTTGGTGGGAAACCTGTTCGATGCGTAATCAAATTAAATAAGCAATTTAGTGGTCTATTTATTGGTTGGTTGTGTTGTATATGCTTGAAAACAGGTGCAACAAGGTAAGTTGTGTGTTGATAGGACTAAATCATGTTAGTGTGTACTGTTCACGCTTATGTACTCAGCATTGCTGATTGTGTGTTGTATGTTTGTTTGGCCTTGTCTTTATCTTGGCCCTACGACGACCCATTTCTAATGGCGAGTAGTGGGGACAAAGTACAGAGGAGCTTTTCAGGGGATGAAGCATATTCATGATGAGCATGAGTGAAGAGCGGATGATGTTTAGTTTTCATAAGAATATGAAGTGGTTTATTGCTTTGAATATTATATATTATGTTTGTGAGACTAACGCAAAGGTTTGAGTTTTATTTTCGGTTTTTGTAGGGCCTATGTTGGTTCCGAGTTGTAGATTGACTTTGTTTTACTTTTGAAGTCGACTTATTTTGAATGGTTTTAAAGAGAGTCTTCTGTTGTGTGTCTTTGATAATTGCCTTAGCCGTTGTCACGGTGGCGGTTGACTGGATAAAGTCGTATCACCTAATCAAAAGTAATTCCTAAAACCACTAACTAAAATAGATAGTGATTAGGGGTATTTTCCCTCCTATCACCCCTCGCCATGTGGACTAATCAGGTCCTGACAAGTGTCACCCAGTTGGACTTATCAGGACCTGCCACGTGGCACACTTCAGCTGGTCCACCATGGACTTCCTATGCTATGCCATGTGGCCCTTCAGCCTTGCCTAAACAGGTAGCAGATTGAGCCCAAATCCCAAGAAAGCCCAGTCAGTCCTAGGGTTGGCCAAAATCCCTAGAACCTGGCACGCTTCCCAATGCTATAAATACTGTCATAAATGCTCATTTATGACAGAGACTGTTCACAAGAAACACACGGATTGCACAAATCCCAAGACAATCACACACCACTCGGTACCGCCTACTAGACCCGTCCTAGCATCCGGCACCTATTTACATTCCGCATTACAACTCCTTCGTTCACTAACTTGATCGTTGGAGGCGGAGCTCCCTGACCAAGGAGTCTCCATTATCTTACAGGTACAGGCGCGTGGTTCCAGCCTCAAAGTTGTAACTCTCCCAAGGGACACAGAAAACCCCAAAACATTTTGGCGCCGTATGTGGGGAGAGTACCTTTGAGATGAAATCACAATCTGTACCGACTAATAGTGACAAGCGTCCCAAGGACGACTACCAAGAAGACGAGCCTCATGTTTCTTCTGATCAGGACACTGAGCCTGAAGTTGAGACTCGCACGGCCCCAGACGGGTCCTTGAGGGCTCGACGCACTACCCCTCGTGAAAGGCAGGAATGGCAAGACCAGGCTGGTCCAGGCCAAACAGTCAGACCTTCGGCCGACTCTCATCAAGCGGTCGACTGGACAGCTCCTGTTTTCAAGGAATGATCTTATGACCATCATGAGAAGTTTCAAGGGTGAGAATAAAGATCTCATCAACAAAAAGACGGTTGTTACCCAAAAAGGGCAGTCGAGCAAAAAGCCTTCCTATTCAGGAAAGAAGAAGTCATTGAAGGACCGTGAGGCAACCCCCCACCCTCGCCAAGAGGAGAGGCGGGTACCTCTAGTCAATTTGTCCAAGCACCGTATCCCTGCCTCATTGGGAAGGAAACCAATCCGCCTGGTTCAACTAGACGACTCAAAGAAATCCTACTCAGACGCCCGACTGCTGATTCAGCAGAAAAGGAGCCAACAGCAGTCTAAGTCGGCCTCCACTTCTGATTTTCTTGACAGTATCCAAAACACTTCTATTAATCATTCAAGGTCAAACTATGAGATCCGGACAGGCAGTGCACACTCCGGTTCTAGCTCTCATCAACAACAGTCGGCACCATATGTCACTCAGCCGCCATATGTGCCGCAAACTCACTAATTTTTGCCACCTCCTCCTTTTGGGGGTCAGACGGCTAAGAATCTCCAGCCTTTGGACTGGCAGTTACAATTTCTTCAACTTGGGAACAGTCAACCGCCTTCTCCAAGGAAATTTTACAAGTCGCCCAGCCGACTAAAGTGAAAAATGTGTTAATAGGCGCCTATGATGGCACCACTAACCTAGAGGATCACCTGATGGCATTCACCAATCTAATGTACCTTCAAGGATTGGACGATGCCACATGGTGTAGGTGTTTTCCTGCCACTCTGAAGGGAGTCGCCCAACAGTGGTTCGGCAACCTGCCGGCCGGCTGTGTCAACAACTTCAGAACATTGGCTTATTTGTTTGCATCAAACTTTTCCATGAATATACCTGCCAGGAAGACGACTCTTGATCTAGAAGCCATCCAGCAGGGAGAAAAGGAGGGATTACGCTCCTACATAAAGAGATTCAATCTGATGAGGATACAAATGCCCAACCTGCCGGATGAAGTGGCCTATACTGATTTTTTCAAGGGATTGAAAGACAGGTCGAACTTCAAATTTGATTTAGTTAGAAAAAGAGTCGCTACTCTCCAAGAGGCAATGATGGAGGCCGAGACCTACATACAGGCAGTCGACCTCTGTCATATGGGAAAGCAAGGGGACCAAAAAAGGTCTGAGAAAAAGGAGGATCGTTCACAGAAAGCGGCCCCCAAGGAAGAGAAAAAGAGAAAAGATGTTTGGATGGCCGACTCCACTAGTCAGCCGTCCAGTAAGAAGAGAAAGGAATTCACTCCATACTCCCCCAAGTATGATTTCAACAAAGATAATCATACCATTTTCAAAGAATTTAAGGACCGACTCTCACTTGAGAAGCCGACACCTATGAAGGGTGATCCTAGTAAGCGCAACCAAGGCAAGCACTGCCATTTTCATGATGATGTTGGGCATGAGACCAACGAATGCATTAGTCTCAAGCGTCTTCTGGATTAGTTGGCTAAAAAGGGTGATCTGGACTCTTATGTCAAGAAACCTAAAGGAAAACAGCCCCCCAAACAAAATCACTCGGCCAGGAAAAAAAGACAGAAGCCGGCCGACAGCTCTGACGCTGATGAAGCTTCCATCTATACAATAACAGGCGGCTATGCAGGGGGAGGCCCGACTGTTCGGGGAAACAAGGATAACATCAGACAACTGGATGTTAACTCTGTTAATCAGGGTGAGACCTCTGGCACCTCGTTTCCTGAGGTTATTATTTCTGAGAAAGATTCGGGTGGTGTTCGACGGCCGCATGACGACCCAATTGTCATCGAGTGTAAAGTGGCCAATCAAAGAGTCGGCAGGATACTTATTGATACAGGGAGTTTGTCGGACCTCATCAGCCATAAGTGCTTGACCAAGCTCAAGTACAGGCCTGAGAGTATACAGCCTGTCTCCTATCCTCTCGTAGGATTTGGAGGGGGAGTCGTCCATCCGATTGGTCAAGTTGACTTGCCCGTCCGTCTGGGTGAGAGAGGCGAGGTCCGCCACATGGTCATTCGTTTCCTGGTTGTGGAAGAACTTACTGCCTACAACATGATCCTTGGGCTCCCCACCCTTAATGACTCTAAAGCAGTTATCATTCCATCCCTTATGTTGCTCAAGTTTGAGAAGGATGACAAAACAGTCGGTTCCATAAGGGGGGACCAGAGAATGGCCAGAGAATGTTACCTCACTGACATAAAAACAATGGTAACTTCAGACGGCCCAATTGGCAAAGCCATAGAAGAAGCGTCTTCCCAAGAGGCAGGCAGCAGGAAGAGAAAAGCCTCCGAGACGGAGGTCAAGAAAAAGCATAAGCAATAGCAATCACTGGCTGAGGAGCGGCCGAATGAATTCCGCCCTCAGCCAGCTGAGGAGCACGCATATGTCGCCCTCGATGACAGTTGACCAGACCGAACTGTTAAGGTGAGGACGACTGCTTTGACTGAACTTGGCAATGACCTTCGCCAACTGCTGAAAGAGTTCCAAGATATTTTTGCATTTGAGGTGCATGAGATGCCAGGTATTAGTCCAGACCAGGCGGTACACAAGCTAGCTGTCGACCCAAAAAAGAAACCGGTACGACAGAAGAAAAGGCATCATGGTGAAGAAAGAAACCAGGCTGCCGCCACTGAGGTAAAGAAGTTACTTGATGCGGGATACATTTGGCAGTGTTTCTACCCAGAATGGGTTGCAAATGTTGTGCTAGTCAAGAAGCCGAATGGTTCTTGGCGCATGTGTGTGGACTACACTGATTTAAACAAGGCATGTCCGAAAGACAGCTATCCTTTGCCAAAGATCGACAGCTTGGTCGACTCAAAAGCCGGCCATGCCTTGTTGAGCTTCATGGACGCCTACTTAGGCTTTCACCAGATTCCTTTATGAGAAAAAAGATCAAGATAAAACTGCCTTTGTCACAGAGCAGGGACTCTATTGTTACACGGCCATGCCGTTTGGTCTGAAGAACGCCTCGACAACCTTCCAAAGAATGATAAACACTGTGTTTTTTGAACAAATTGGAAGAAATGTGGAGGCGTATATTGATGATATGATTGTAAAGTCAAAACTCCAAACGAACCATCTGACAGACCTCCGAGAAACATTCGCCACACTCAGGCGGCACCGAGTCATGCTTAATCCAAAAAAGTGTGTCTTTGGAGTTGAGTCTGGGAAGTTTCTCGGATTCTTGATAAATCAAAGGGGAATAGAGGCAAATCCTAACAAGGTGCAGGCGTTCATTGACATGAAGTTGCCTCGCACCGTCTGAGAGGTACAAAGGCTAATAGGCTGCCTCGCCGCTCTCGGAAGGTTTCTCAGTCGGGCAGGCGACAAGTGCCTTTACTTTTTCCAGGCAATTAGAAAGAAAGAAAAGTTTGAATGGGGACCGGATGCTGAGTCGGCCCTCCAAAAGCTGAAAGAGCATCTGCATTCCCTGCCGAGACTCGTCAGTCCTTTGCCAAAAGAAGTGCTTTACATGTATCTCGCAGTATCAGATCACGCTTTAAGTGCCGTCCTCTTAGCTGAAAGAGACGGCTGCCAACTCCCAGTCTACTTTGTCAGTCATGTCTTGAAGAATGCAGAGTTGAGGTACTCACTGGTGGAGAAATTTGGACTCGCCCTGTACATGGCAGTGAAGAAATTGAAGCCTTATTTCCTGGCACATCCGGTGGTCGTTTACACAGACCAGCCAATAAAACGGCCCCTAACGACCATGGAATCGTCAGGATGGATGATAAAGTGGGCAATTGAGATCCAAACGGGGTTTTCTGTGTCCCTTGGGAGAGTTACAACTTCGAGGCTAGAACCACGCGCCTGTACCTGCAAGATAACGGAGACTCCTTGGGTAGGGAGCTCCGCCTCCAACGATCAAGTTAGTGAATGAAGGAGTTATAATGCGGAATGTAAATAGGTGCCGGATGCTAGGATGGGTCTAGCAGGCGGTACCGAGTTGTGTGTGATTGTCTTGGGATTTGTGTAATCCGTGTGTTTCTTGTGAACAGTCTTTGTCATAAATGAGCATTTATGACAGTATTTATAGCATTGGGAAGCGTGCCAGGTCTTAGGGTTTTGGCCAACCCTAGGATTGACTGGGCTTTCTTGGGATTTGGGCCCAATCTGCTACTTGTTTAGGCAAGGCTGAAAGGGCCACATGGCATAGCATAGGAAGTCCATGGTGGACCAGCTGAAGCGTGCCACGTGGCAGGTCTTGATAAGTTCAACTGGGTGACACTTTTCAGGACCTGATTGGTCCACATGGCGAGGGGTGGTTGGAGGGAAAATCCCCCTAATCATTTGCGCCTCACAGGTGGCACGTGACCTGGCACGTGTGACCTGTGAAAAGCGTCGCCAAGTGGGGAGGCGACAGGTGTTGACGGATAGCTTGGCCGAGTATTTTCCCGCCCAAGTTTTTGAATTTGAATGCTCTTCTGCTCTTTCTCTCCCTATAAATAGGGCTGGTCAACAAGTCATTTGTTCACATTTGTTCACATTATTTCCAGAAAGAGATCTCTCGGACCCCAACTTTTTGGCGATTTTACGGAGTAATCGTACCCCGCCGCTTACTTTCTTCTCGGATGCCTACTTCCAGTCTACTTCAACTTTCAACTTCAGGTAAACATCCATTCCTTGAATCTTTTTCCTCTTTTATTTTACAAAGTATGGTGTCTCAAAGACACTCGGCACGACCTAGGTTGTCGATTAGTCGGTCACTGGGGACAGCTGAATCTAGGACTAGGAGTGCCGACTGCCCTGTGGTACTTCAAACTTTGCGCAAGTCCCGGAATCCAACTGTCTTTGTATCTATGCAGGACAGTATGGCAAGAACAAAAAAGACCAAGAGAATAGAAAACTCTGATGGCTCCTCTTTTCGGGTTCCGATTAGTGAAATATCGGACCAGTAGCCTGATACCGCAGGGACCCAAGGCAGCCCTTTAACCGAAAGCTCTGAGGAGGGACCTAAGGTAGTTCCTTCTCAATTTACTGTTGACTTGGCCAGTCAGCAGACGGCCCCTGATGAAGAAGGGGGTCGGCCCCTTCAGGAAATGGGGAGGAGTCGGACTCTTCTGATATCGAGTCTGCTCTAGCTCATCGAGCCGCCCTTCTATAAGCTCGGAAGAGAGACATAATCGCTTGCATGAGGCGAGAGATTCTCATGCGGCTGAAAAGGGGGGAGGTCAATCGAAACCATCCGCCTCTCATAGGGAGTTGAACACTCCTTATTACTGCCATGTACCCAAGGGCCGAATCAAGGCCATGAGAGAGCGCATAGACACCTTTCTTTCGGACCATACGATGGGTCCGAAATATCGAGTATTCGTGCTGGATGGCGAGGACACAGTCGTTTGGCCAGAGGGCGCCACCTACGAGGACGCCTGTTTTGGCTGTTACGAGGCGGCCATCAAGGCTGGATTGCGGTTCCCATTGCATCCGGCCGTCCAACAAATCCTGGATGGGTACGAGGTGGGGCTTTGGCAGTTAGCCCCCAACTCTTAGTTCAACATTCTTGGCTATGTATCCGGATGTGAGATGCATGGGGTGGAGCCAAATTTTGAGGCGTTCGCCCATATGAACTACCTCAGCCGAACCCCTAAAGCAAGCGGTACCGGCTGGTACCAAATAACAAGTCATAAGGGCTATCTTATAACCAAAGGCAAAGAGAATAAATGGAAGGATTGGAGAAACACCTTCCTCATCATTTCTAGCCCCGAGCGCCTGCTGAACAAACGCTACAATAGGTGGAACAAGGATCCGCCTCTTCTTGCAGTCGGACGCAGCATGCCGCTTGTTCCCCTCAAGGCCAGGGAAGAGATCCTGGACCGAGGGCTTTTTAAAGTAGAGATTAGGGCAAACTCTACTACTGGGGTACGAGAACAGGTGCCCCTAAATTGCGTCCCAGAGTTTCAATGGCTCTATGACGAGTTTTTCCTGGCCGCCTATGGCCTTAGCAGTCGATCCTCCAGAGGTAACCAGCCACTTGAAAATATGTACCCTTCACTTTGACTTGTTTGAATACTTTTCTAACTTTTGTGGTTCTCATTTGTAGTTGAGGCTATGGACCAAATTACTGCTTCCAAGAAGGCGGCTGCCATGTTGCGAGCCTCCATAATGCAACAGCAGCGAACCACTTCTGGTTCTCCTGCCAAGGAGACGCCGACAGTGAGTGTCGATTCTTAAAACTCGTCTTCGAAAGACTGCTTGATGAATATTGACCACTCGTCTCCTTTGCAGACGGGCACTTCCAAACCCTCATCCTCCCACCAACCGGACTCGAAGGTTCGAAAGCTAACTGGTGAGAGTACGCCTAGATCTACCAGGAAGCAATCGGCTGACAAGCAGCCGGCCACCCCACAAAGTGTGGGGAACCCACCGCCTGTTGTGACACAGCCGTCGAGAAGTATAGCCTGCTCTGCTAGACTTGCTTATTTCTTTCATTCTCTTCATGTTTCTGATGTTTCTCTTTTTTGATGCAGGTGGCCCTTCAGAGCCAGACTTGGTCCAAATGGCCAAGTCTATGAATAAGGCCGTCCCTAAATAGGAGAGGGACGCGGTCAAGGGAGTCGGCATCCTTGACCTGGATGGCATCATGGGTCTCCTTTCTGAGGTAGACTTAGAATATTTTTAAACTTTATTACTTGTCATGCCGCCTGCTTTTCTAAAATCTGACGCCTGTTTTTCCTATTTTCAGTTCATGTTGAGAGTACATGGCCTTCGTAGGCCGATCAACGCCAAAAACAAAGAGGTAAGGGCTGCTAAAGCTATGGGCGCCTCTGACGCTGATAAGGCAATGTTTCAAATTGCCCAAAATGAATTTTTGACAACTGACATTCTTTATTATCAGGCGCAGGCCACTGCCAATATCCGTGCTGAGTTGGAGGCGGCCAAAAAGAAGAACAACAAACTGGAGGCGACGGTCAAGAGCGTCAAGGATGAGCTAAGGCCGCTTAAATAAAAGATGACTCAGTTCGAGACCTTGGAGAAATCCTTGTCTTCGATCAAAGAGCGCCTGGTCTAGCAAGAGAAGAGCCTAGGCCGAAAAAGTGAAAATGGAGTCAGCCCGGGCCATGATGGACGACTCTGTTCAAATCATGAGGATGACCTAGATGGCTCTCTTGAAAGGAATGGTGTCCTTCCAACAAGTGTATTCTTTTGATAAAGAGTTCAGAATTATTACAGAGCTAATTTTTCAGTAAGGTCAAGTGATCGGAATGCCTAGGTGGAGGCCGCTTCCGATCAGTAATATCGAGGTACAATTGATATTACAGCTTGATCTTAACTGAACCCTTCGGGTCGAACCCAATCAAATCACCGATCCGAGACGACGAATAAATCCGAAAGGATTTAATGAGTCGAAGAGTTTTACAATTACAGACGTCGGACATCGAGCCTAAGGCGTCGAGACTGAGCGTCGCAAAATCATAATCGACAAGTATGAGCGTAGCCATAGCTAGGCTAGGCTAGCTCATCATAGGCACTAGGCGCGCCATAGCAGCCCTAACATCATGCCTAGGCGCTATCGCAGCCTTAGCGTGAGGGCTAGGCACCATGGCTGGCTATCGCTAGGACCAGGCGCGCCAACACAGCCCTGACATCATGCCTAGGTGCTATCGCAGCCCTAGCATGATGCTGGGCGCCATCGCACCCATCGCAAGCCAGCAACATCACTAGGCGCACCATGCGTGCCCTAGGATGGCTGGGCACCATCGCAGCCTAGGCAGCATCACTAGGCGCACCATGCGTGCCCTAGGATGACCTGATGCCGTAGCAGCCCTAGCATAATGCTGGGCGCATGGCACGGCCACACGTACCAAGCAAAGCTAGTGCTAGGCATTGGCGCATGCGTGGTGCGTGGTGCTTGGGCGAGGCATGTACGTGCATGGTGCATGGTGCACGGTGCATGGCCGAGGCTGATGCGTGTGGCTGTGCGAGTGTGTGTGAGGGGCTAGCAAGCTAGCAACGTCAAGCCAAGCATGCGTGGCTTGCTAGCAGCACGCATGCTAGGCATTGCGTGCGAGAAAGGATGATGCATGGCGCGCATGATGTGCGAGTGTGGTGCGAAGCAAGAGGCCAGCATGCGTGGCTCGCTAGCAGCACGCATGCTGGGGCCATACGAGCATATGGTGCAGCAATGATGCGTGGGATGCTGGCACCAGCGCCAGCACGCACCAGTCAGCACCAGCGTCAGCACGCACCAGCCAGCACCAGCGCCAGCACGCACCAACCAGCACCAGCGCCAACACGCACCAGCAAGCACCAGCGCTGCTGCTTGGCTTGTGCTAGCATGCTGGGCTAGCTGGCACAGCCAGCTGGCGTGCTAGCTGGCAGGTGGCCAACAACCTTAGTTGAGGCGGTTTGTGAGGAGAGTGGGGACCAAGGCTTTGTGAAAGCCTTGGGGAGCAAGGCATTGGTCCCCCAACCTCTCCATGGTCCTCGCCTAATACTCTCTCTCCCTGCTGCTGCTTGGCTTGTGCTAGCATGCTGGGCTAGCTGGCACAGCCAGCTGGCGTGCTAGCTGGCAGGTGGCCAACAGCCTTAGTTGAGGCGGTTTGTAAGGAGAGTGGGGACCAAGGCTTTGTGAAAGCCTTGGGGAGCAAGGCATTGGTCCCCCCACCTCTCCATGGTCCTCACCTAATACTCTCTCTCCCTTTGGCACTTGTCGAATTGTGATTGCATTTATTTATTGATTTATTTTAGAAATAAATTAATTAGCAAATAAAACATTCTCCCACATTGGTTGGGGAATGAAATGCAAGGGTTCATTTCCCTATAAATACCGAGCTTGGGTATTGGGAAATGAAAAACCTTGAGTGGAATTAAAAAGGCAACTCTAAGAAAAGAGTAAACCCTTGATTCGTAAAACTCATAGTTATTTTGTCCGGGTCTTGACTAACCTTCAAGACTTAGGACGCTCGGGTCGGGTCGAGGGTACGATCCGTCGGAGATCTCGTCTTTTCGGGATTTTGAAGTAAGAGCTCCTTGGGAGCGAAGCACGCGTCAAAGGTATAATTCTTGTCCTTAATCTTGTTTGATTAAGTTTATTATGCTTGTTTAATTGCTTTAATTAAGGGGCGGGTCTTGGTGGGTTTCCTTCCGCGTAGTGTCGGGTCACTACGAAACCCTACAACGGTATCGAAGCCACAATCCTTTTAATTTTTGCAATATTGTTTAATTAAGGTGTTTTAAAGGAATTTAATTTTCTGGTTCATGTTCATCTAATTAGATTAGATGCCCGTTTTAATTAATTTTTAAAACTCGATTTTATTTTCGATTTGGCTGTCGAACCCAGATTTTGGCTCAAAAATATTGATTTTTGGGTGGAATCGACATTTTGGAACTGTTTCATCCCTTTTAGGATTGTCCAGAAGCCAAATTCGAACAAGAAACCCAATTTTCCTGGTGTTTTTCGTTTTTTAACGAAAATTTTAATTCTTTTAAGCCTTGGTTAATGCAAGCATTACAAGGTTAGATTAAATGCACATTTGCATCACTAATC
Source organism: Chenopodium quinoa (assembly GCF_001683475.1). NCBI lineage: Eukaryota > Viridiplantae > Streptophyta > Magnoliopsida > Caryophyllales > Amaranthaceae > Chenopodium > Chenopodium quinoa. The sequence continues at coordinate 3,181,536 of NW_018744895.1, forward strand.
TACTGGGTTTAAAATATCCTTGACATAATAATGGAGTGTTTATTAGTGATTAAGTTGATATACCAATTTAACACATAAATTTGTTTTTCACAAATTTTGCAAATAAATTGCAATAAGGTGTGAAAACTTGTTGTGATTTTGTATTTTAAGTTCCTAAATAATGTTAAAGTTCTAATATTTAAAGGTTTAAATGATTGGAACCCTAACCCTAAATTCAATGTTGAACAAAGTTTGGATTTTTTTCATGTTTGGTTGATTAAAATCCATTAAGTTCAATTACTTGTGAGTAAAATTTGATTAATCTTCATATTGGAAGATGTAATCTTGGTATTTTACACAAGTATGCAAGTTGGAAAATTTTTATCATTGGATGGTTAATTTATTTTTCCAACTCCCCTTTGTCAAATCCATTATTAATTTGCATATAGGCAAGATTAATTTTGGACATAGCTCATTTTATTTTATGCATAAAGTTTGACCTATTTTTGTTCAAAATTGAAATTTTGGATAAATTTAGGCTTGTGCACCAATTAAATAAATTTATTTAAGTTAGACTTAATTTTATTTTATTTTCCCTCAAATTAATTCTAAAATATAATTTGGAATTAATTCATGTCACACGTAAATCGGGATTAAAATCCCGAGTCATAGCACGCAAATGAAGGCAAAACACCCAAGTGCCACCAAGGCTAGTCGGGCTGCCTAGTAGCCCACATGTGGATGCCTGTGGTGCGCACAAGGGTGAGCCATGATGCGGCTGTGCATGTTGTGTGGTGGGGAGGCATGGCTGATGTGCGTGGGCAGTGGCTGGGGCTGGCTTGCGAGGGATGCTGATGGGCAGCAGGGCAGCAAGCACCAGCCCAGCGTACCACGAGCATCAAGAGGCGACTGCCCAGCAGGCCAGATGCTCGCAGGCACCAGCGTGCTAGCAAGCATGCGCAGCAGGCCTCACCCACGCACCATGGCGCCATGCCACGGGCTGCCTAGTAGCCATGGTGCGCACCCACCAAGGGTTTTGTTGGGTGGTTTTGCTTAAGCTTGAGCTATGATTTTGCGAATTTTTTCCGTATTAATAATTTTAATTAATTATTTTAACGAGGCTAAAAACCTCGATTTTCGATTTTGCAAAATTTTGACAAATTATGGGTTATGCCGACTTAATTAATCGGATTAATTAAGTACGGATGCGGAATTTAGTGGGAGCTTAATTAAGCGCGTAAGCATTTTGCGTTTAGAAATAATGGATTAAACCACTTTGACTAGTTTTAATTAGGCGCGTTAATTGGATTAACCACCTAAGTTAGTTACTAGTTTTGCGTGTTTAATTATGTATTTCATAAAATTACATGGGCCGTTCACAAATAGTGAACGGGTGAATGAAAGATTGCTTTCAAAACAGGTTCTTTGAAAATGGCAACTAGTGGGGCCCGACTAGGACAGAAAATACGGATTGCGTTCCGTTATGTATTTTTGTAAATCTAAATAAGGTCTGCGAACCGTTAAGTATTTTTGTACTATTAGATTAATCTTAGTCGTTCTAGCTAGCTTCTTTTATTTCATTTTGGCCAAGATGTCTCAAGACGGAGTTTCGATGAAGACGAGCCAAGATGAAGACCCATGGAAATTGAAGATTTCAAGGGGTCATGCTAGTTGCCAAATGCATCTATTTTATGCCTTATATATTGTTATTATATATGATTGCTAGATGCATGTCTAGGTTTTCTATTATGTTGCGACGATTAGTTAAGTTCACTTAAATCAACCAACATAGAAACCCTAGGTCCCTTAATAATATTGAGCTAAAATTTGTCGTTCCAAGAACAACACTTACCGAACTAATGCGCGTACGTGATGGTTTACGCCAAAGCGAGGCATCACTACTTCCCTAGGAACGTAAGGTATACTAGGTATACAAGTTTTCTTGGTTAAGCTCAAAGATATCAGTAAGGAGTCCTTAGATGTCGTGGGAAAAGAGATAAAATGTCAAGAATGCATTAGATGCGACATTTTATCAAACCGAGAGTAGCTTAGAGCTATTAGCAATTGGATTGCTTACCTTAAGATATTTAATGATTAAGACAAGCCAAAGCATGCTTAACCATTTCTTGATCTTTGGGATCTCGGAATCATTTTATTCTCGTCCATAAGGGAAAATTTTAAATTGCGTGGATAAAATGCTCAATAAGTTTGAATATGTGCATGAACGATTTAAATTTTCAACTTATTTATGTATGAATGGTTTTTCACTTCAAATTCTTTCAATTGTAGAATCATGTTTGCAAGTAACTCAAACAACAACCAAATGTGCCTGGAACTCCCCGAAAAGTTGGCCTTTCCCTTAAACTTGGTCAACTTTAAGGAATGAGAGGAGGAACTCAGGAGAACTCTCCGGAATTGTTCATTGGAGTATACTCTTGATACTCCCATTCCAAGCTTCTTTGCCAAAGGGATCATGACCGACGAGGCTCATGAAGAATGGTCTTCCAATTGCAAAAGGGTCTCACGACTCATGGAAAATTCCATCCCGGAAGATTGGAAGGAAACTCTTTCCTCCTACCTTCCGGACATGTTCCTCAAAACACTTGAGGACGTTGTCAATGTAAGAGTCACCAAGAGTGACAATGGCAACTTTGATGGACTCGTGTTTGACTTGACTAGGTCACTCTCAAACATGAGGATAAAGCCACCAAACGTGGGATGTCTTGCTAAGGAAAGGCGACGGCTTTGGACCAAGGTCTACAATGCTAAATTGAGACCCGGCATGCCCCTCCGACCTCATGTGCTTGGAATGACTAGACTCTTTAAACACATGCAGCTTCTCGAAATTCCATTGGAAGATGAGATGGCGGGGCATATCTTGCTTGCTTCACTCCACTCGGGCTATGATGCACTTAGAGTGCATATCGCTGCGGGAAAGGAGACACACTCCCTCAAGGAGGTGGTGCAACTACTTAGCCAAGCCACTGCCTATGGAATGACCAAAAGGCCTTTGAGAGCTAAGAAGAAGGAGTTCAAGAAGGTCAAGGAAAAGATGAGATTCTTCCATTGTGGCATGCAAGGCCACTACAATAGGGAATGCATGCTCGTCAAGGAAGAGGGGATCACTCCGACTACCTCAGGTATCTTCCTTAAACACTTGTGGATCAAGCTTATCATAGGTATTAGATACCAAGTATGACTCACTTAATGTTGCCTTTTCAGGAACCAAGTGAGAAGCTTATCAAGTGTTGGTGCATGGACAAGAAGACGACGAAGATGGTTTTTCGGTCGTGCTTGCATGCACTATTTTGTCTATGACATGTAATTAAACTATTTCTAGTTTTTCATCATGCTTTGAACATATTATGATCCACGGTGTTGGACACATAGGAATTTAAATGTAAGACTTTGACAATAGTTGTTTCAAGTTTGTCTTACAAATTTATGTTCAATTAAATTGCATGCTTTTACATAAGATTAGACCAAATTTGATACCACTAGCTAAGACCATTGAGTCGAATCAAACCTACTTGTGGCATTGTCGTCTTAGCCATATTAACATCAAACGCATCAAGAAACTTCTTCAAGAAGGTGTTCTTGACTCATTCGACTTAGAGCCGTTTGAAAATTGCGAAGGATGCTTATTAGGCAAGATGATAAAACAACCATTCTCCAAGTTAGGAGAAAGGGCAAGTGACTTATTAGGTCTTATACACACGGATGTATGTGGACCAATGAGCACACCCGCAAGGCAAGGTTACCGATATTTTATCACTTTCACCGACGATTATAGTAGATATGGCTATGTCTACTTAATGTCGAATAAATATGAATCCTTTGAGAAATTCAAAGAATTTCAGAAAGAAGTTGAAAATCAACTTGGCAATAAAATTAAAGCACTTCGATCGGATCGAGGTGGCGAATATTTGAGCCATGAATTCGACGATCACTTGAGAGAAAATGGCATTCTTTCAGAGTTGACACCTCCCGGAACTCCTCAATGGAACGGAGTGTCCGAACGGAGGAATCAGACCTTATTAGACATGGTTCGATCAATGATGGGTCTTAGTGAACTCCCTATCTCTTTCTGGGGACATGCGCTACAAACAGCAGCACTAACACTGAATAGAGCTCCGTCAAAAGCTGTTGAAAAGACTCCATATGAATTATGGACTAAGAAACCTCATAGGTTGTCTTTTCTCAAGATTTGGGGATGCGAAGCATATGTCAAGTGATTAATTTCGGACATACTTCACCCCAAATCGGATAAGTGTTTCTTTGTGGGATATCCAAAAGAAACCAAAGGGTATTACTTCTATAATAAATCCGAGAACAAAGTGTTTGTTGCTCGTGATGGTGTCTTTTTGGAGAAGGATAACCTTTCCAAAATGACAAGTGGGAGGAAAATCGAACTCGACGAAATTCGAGAGGACGAGCAACAATGTCAACCTGACAAAACTAACAATCTAGATACTTTGGAAGCATCTAAGAAGATTGGTCAAAATCAAACAGACAATGTAAATGCTCAACCGATTACCCTACGTAGGTCGCAACGACAAAGATCTCAACCAGACAGATACCTCGGTATCGTCTTAACCGATGATCAAGACATCCTAGTCATGGATGGTGATGAGCCGGCGACATACAAGCAAGCTATGACGAGCCCCGACTCTGCAAAATGGCAAGAGGCCATGAAATCCGAGATGGACTCCATGTCTGAAAATCAAGTCTGGGACTTGGTGAATTTGCCCGAGGGTTATACACCCATTGGTTGCAAATGGATCTTCAAAGTGAAGACAGACAAGGATGGAAATGTATCAATGTACAAAGCTAGAATGGTGGCAAAAGGTTATAGACAAGTCCATGGGATTGACTATGATGAAACTTTTTCACCAGTTTCAATGCTAAAATCCGTCCGGATCATCCTAGTGATTGCTGCATATTACGATTACGAAATATGACAAATGGATGTCAAAACCGCCTTCCTTAATGAAATTTTGGAAGAAACTGTGTATATGACACAGCCAAAAGGTTTTGTCGATCCAGGCAATGCTGGAAAGGTTTGCAAGCTGAAGAAGTCCATTTGTGGACTAAAGCAAGCCAGCAGAAGTTGGAATCTGCAATTTGATGAAGCCATTAGCAAGTTTGGTTTTATCAAGAATCCAGATGAGTCTTGTGTATACAAGAAGGTCAGTGGGAGTGATATTGCATTCCTAGTTCTGTATGTCGATGACATACTGCTCATTGGAAACAACACAAAATTATTGGAGTCCGTAAAGGGCTGGTTGGGAAAGTGCTTTTCAATGAAGGACTTAGGAGAGGCACAGTACATATTGGGCATCAAGATCTACAGGGATAGATCTAAGAGGATGATTGGATTAAGCCAGAGTACTTACATTGATAAGGTACTGGCTCGATTCAACATGGAAAATTCCAAAAAAGGGCATTTACCCATGTCCCATGGCGTAACTCTCAGCAAGAAACAGTGTCCACAAACACCTGTTGAGCGAGAAAGAATGTATCAGATCCCATATGCTTCGCTAATCGGATTGATCATGTATGCCATGATATGTACAAGGCCAGATGTATCGTATGCCCTAAGTGCAACGAGTCGATACTAATCGAACCCAGGAGAGGCGCATTGGACTGCGGCCAAGAACATCCTTAAGTACCTGAAAAGGAACAAGGATAAATTCCTGGTGTATGGAGGCCACAAAGAACTGGTTGTTGAAGGTTACACCGACACTAGCTTCCAGACTGACAGAGAAGACTTCAAGTCACAGACGGGGTACATATTCTGTCTAAATGGAGGAGCGTTTAGCTGGAAGAGTGCCAAGCAGAGCACCACTACAAACTCTACAACTGAAGCCGAGTACTTGGCCGCTTCGGAAGCTGCCAAGGAAGTTGTTTGGATTTGCAAGTTCAACAGTGAACTTGGTGTTGTACCCTCAATCAAGGGGCCGATAGACCTCTATTGTGATAACAACGGAGCTATCGCTCATGCCAGGGAGCCGAGAGAACACCAGAAGGTCAAACACGTGCAAAGGCGATTTAACATGATAAGGGAATGGAAATTCGAAGGTGAAATCAGAATTTGTAAGATCGGCACGGATGATAATGTAGCCGATCCTTTGACTAAACCTTTGCCTCAAGTGAAACACAACAAGCACATTGAGGCAATAGGAATCAAGCACATAAGAGACTGGCTTTGATATTCCCTGTACATGTGTTTTAATTTAATAGGATATTTAATGTAAGACACTGTATTAAAACCATTCATTAATGGAGTAATTAATTTTTGTGCAAAATTATCATTCACTCCATTACTATTTAATTGTGGTTTATAATTAAATAATGAGTCCATTCGATTTACGGAAATATTCAAAACAGGGTATCAAGACCATGTATTGGATAAAGAAACACCTGTTAAGTGAACATTGAATATTAAATCAAAAAGTGTCCCTAATCGAGGTCATCTAACAAATGGACGATTGATGACCGCCATAGATTAGTGTGTAGTATGATTTACAGCATCGTTTCTTGTGCTGCGAGGACGTGACGGTCATAAATCATTTGCACAGGTACAGTTTGGAACTGTACTGGATAAGACCTATGAGAGTACTTTAAGAAAATTTAAATTTTGTCATAAGTACATTTCTCATTATGACTATCGGAACTTGTTTCCTCCGACCATGAGTACTGTGAAGTTTTCTTGTTTGAGTACTAGACTCTTTGATGTTTCCAAACGTCTGCCGCAACTGGGGATCATAACGGGAACACTCGGAAGACTATGTCCTCTTAGTAAGAAGAACTTACAATACAAGACTGGGATTGTCCCCCTACTAACAATAGGGAAAAATTTTTGTTGTTTACAAGGCTGCTCGAAGAGCGAGACTGTGAAAATGCATGGCCGTGCTCAGATGGATTTTAGAAATCATCTGCTTATTGACAGTCGAACTCGGAGATCGAGAAACACTTCTGAACGTAATAAGGATGACAAAGAATCTTACCTTATAGTTCACGAAGAAACATTAAGTGACATAGGAAATGAGCTATAAACTATATGCACACTGGTCCGGAAGGACAAGTGGGAGATTAAAAGGAATGGTGTCCTTCCAACAAGTGTATTCTTCTGATAGAGGGTTCAGAATTATTACAGAGCTAATTCTTCAATATGGTCAAGAGATCGGAATGCCTAGGTGGAGGCCACTTCCGATCAGTAATATCGAGGTACAATTGATATTACAGCTTGATCTTAACTGAACCCTTCGGGTCGAACCCAATCGAATCACTGATCCGAGACGACGAATTAATCCGAAATGATTTAATGAGTCGACAGAGTTTTACGAATACAGACGTCGGACATCGAGCCTAGGGCGTCGAGACCGAGCGTCGCAAAATCACAATCGATAAGTATGAGCGTGGCCATAGCTAGGCTAGGCTAGCTCATCATAGGCACTAGGCGCACCATAGCAGCCCTAACATCATGCCTAGGCGCTATCGCAGCCTTAGCGTGATGGCTAGGCACCATTGATGGCTATCGCTAGCACCAGGCGCGCCAACACAACCCTGGCATCATGCCTAGGCGCTATTGCAGCCCTAGCATGATGCTGGGATCCATTGCAGCCCATTGCAAGCCAGCAGCATCACTAGGCGCACCATGCATACCCTAGGATGGCTGGGCACCATCGCAGCCCAGGCAGCATCACTAGGCGCACCATGCGTGCCCTACAATGGCCTGATGCCGTAGCAGCCCTAGCATAATGCTGGGCGCATGGCAGGACCACACGTACCAAACACAGCTAGTGCTAGGCACTGGCGCATGCGTGGTGCGTGGTGCTTGGGCGAGGCATGTACGTGCATGGCTGAGGCTGATGTGTGTGGCTGTGCGAGTGTGTGCGAGGGGATAGCAAGCTAGCAACGTCAACCAGCACCAGCACGCACCAGCCAGCACCAGCGCCAGCAAGCACCAGCCAGCACCAGCGCCAGCACGCTCCAGCAAGCACCAGCGGTGCTGCTGGGCTAGCTGGCAACGCCTTGTCCAAACTGGCATCCTCGGCCTCATGCGACACCCCTAGAACTGTATTTTAGGAGGTAATGGAAAAACGGAGTATTGAGGAAAACAACATTGCAGTCCTTGATAGAAGCTCAACATGGATGGACCCAATCAGGGCATACCTAACAGACGACACCTTGCCGAATGATCATCATCAGGCGGCCTCACTAAAAAGCAAGCGTCCAGTTTTGAAATGATAAAGGGGGAACTCTACAAGAGAGGGTACCTTCAACCCTTGTTGAAATGTGTTACCCAAGAAAATGGGCGAGAGGTCCTAGAAGACCTACACTCTAGATATTGCGCCTCTCACATAGGCGGTAGGTCGCTTGCTCAGAGAGTGAGGTGGCAAGGGTACTTTTGGCCGACTCTGGAGGCAGACGCCATGGATCTGGTTAAAAAGTGTGACAAGTGCCAGAGGTTTGGCAAATTGATTCATCGTCCAACTACAGATCTAACGGCTATCCACAGCCCAATACCATTTGCTAAGTGGGGTATGGATATTCAAGGACCCTATACGCCTGCATAAGGCGGCAGGAGATACATCCTGGTAGTAGTCGACTACTTCACCAAATGGGTGGAGGCCGAGGCAGTCAGGGGCATCAAGACCAAGGATGTAATCTCCTTCATTTGGAGGAATGTGATCACTCGTTTTGGGGTTCCTATGTCCATGGTTTTTGACGACGGTCCCCAGTTTGAGACGCCCGTTCTCAAAACTTGGTTGAGAGATCAAGGCATTGCCTACTGCTTTGCATCAATCGGATGGCCGCAAGCAAACGGCCAGGTCGAAGCATTTAACAAAATCATCTCAGACGGTATAAAGAAGAAGATTGAGAAAGCAGGCGGCCTATGGGAAGACGAACTACCACATGTTCTCTGGGCCATAAGGACGACTGAAAAAGGAGCGACTGGAGAAACACCTTTCCTCCTAACATATGGGGCAGAAGCTGTCCTACCCATTGAGCACTATGAGCAGACTCTCCGAGTTATGCTATATGATGAAGATGCAAATTGGGAAGCAATGCGCCTAACATTGGATTCCCTTCCAGAACGTAGAGGCAATTCTGCCTTACGGCATGAAATATACCGCCTGAGAATGACTCGAATCAACAACAGAAGAGTACACAAGCGCCCACTCAAAGTAGGGGACTTTGTACTAAGAAAGATGGAATCAGTCGGCAGGGCCAACGAGTTGGGAAAGCTAACTCCTAACTGGGAAGGACCCTACCGAATCTATGAGGAGGTCAGGGACGACACCTATCGTCTGGAAACTCCAGAGGGCCGACCCCTACCTAGGACTTGGAATGTAGACAATCTGAAAAAATATTACTTTTGATGTAATTATTTAAAGTTTATTAATGAAAGTTCCAAGTTTACCCTCTTTGCATATGTTTCAAAAAGGAGTACACTCCGTCTGTCCCAAGACAGGCGGATACCCTCCAACACATATTTACTAAAGGGAACGCCTGTTTGCCCACCATACGACTAATCAACCCAGGCACCAAGCCGCTTGATTACGCTTAATTTTTAAATTAATACGACCTGTCCCAATAAATAGCAGGCGTCCGGCGACATGCCATTTGGATGAGATTCGTCGCAGAGAGCAGCTCCCATTTGGGTGGAATAATGCTCTATAAACTACTTACACGACCCCTATACGGTTGTCCTCACGGACAACGTATCCGTTTTGAGACAAGGATAACTCGACACTTTCATAAGTGTCAGTAGTTGACATCTACGTCGGATAGCCGCCTGTATTACTTGGGATAAATACAGGAGGCGCCCTCTGAGTTAATAGTCAATAAAAATTGACGAATCAAGGGGATTAGTCGGCCATTGACGACTGATACCTCTACTACTCAGGATTAGGAACACCCACGATTGATTAACACCATAGTTTAACCATAGTTGTTCTTCCATACTTGGTCCGGAATCCTAAAAGTTTGAGCAGTCCGCCTGGTCTTTGGCAAAAAGGCACTCAAACAAACATTCCCACTAAGAAATACTAAATGAATCTGAACAATCTAGAAGGACCTCTCGGCATCCGACTGGACGTGATAACGACTGATACACCCGTCTGAATTGACAGTCGTGCAAACAACAAGCGTCCTACTATGTTTCTTGTAAACATACCAAGGAACTTACGACAATCGATAAAACAGCGACTAGCCGACTGTTCTCTAAGAACTAGGCGACTCCTATGACTTGAAATGCACCGTAAGTTGATTAATTCAGTCGGTACCTTACCACTGTGACTAAGTGCATTTCACTCAAGACTGGTTGTGTTTGCTACTGAGGTCCGACTGTCTATGGCCGACTAGTTACCCTCTTTTCAAGAGGTAACCTAGTCGTCCAGAGCAAGGGCAGTCGGTATCAGGATCCAAGAATTTAGCTAAAAAGTTTAACATGGATACGCCATACAAGCGGCTATTAAGTCGCGACATGCAAAATGTTTGGCAAATTCAACAAAAACAAAAGTCAAAAGACAACAGCATATGTAACAGCAAAAGACGACTCAAAAGTCGCCAAATCATATCAAATTAAAGCCAGACAAGCTTGCAAAGTTAAGTTAAAACCAGACAAGCTGGCAAAATATTAAGAAGCCCCGGCCCCCTGGCCGGGTATAGATACACAAATACGCGGCACGCAGACCGGATTAAGTTTGATTATAGAAAAGCTTAAACAGTTGGAGGGATCTCGCCTTCAGCAGCCGCCTTCTCTTGCTGGGGAGGGGACACTTGATTACTCTAAACAGTCTCCTGTTCAGGCGCCTTTTTTGAAGATTCCCCTTCAGCCCTAGCAACCGCCACTTCCTCTTCAGAAGAAGAAGAAGACTCGGACTCCTCCTGGCCGTCGTCTCCTCCTATGACCGCCTCGTCATGCTCACGAGTGCAGGCGGCAAACTGGCTCCCCCATGTTGAGTAGTCGGTGTCTAGGTAGAGGTGGTCCCAGATCATTTTCATGATGGCGCTATAGTCTTCCATCATGTCAGCAACCACGGCTTTCTTCTCCTCTTCAACCCTCGACTTATACTTTTGGGCCAGCTGCCTTTCCTGGTTGGCTAGGCGCTGCTTCAGGCGGGCGTTGCTGCTTTTAGGCCCTCCGCCGCCTTCACAGCCTCGTCATGGGCGTCGGCCTTCCCCTGGTTCTTGGAGACTTTGAGCTTGAGCTCCTTTATTTTTTCTTTAGCCGCCTCCAGGTCGTCCTTGACTTGCTGATTCGCAGCCGCCTGTGCAAGAAATATGTCATTCGTCAAGACTTCATTTTGAAAAATAGAAAACATGGCCTTGTCCATGGTGGAGGCGGCGTGCTCTTTGGCAAACTTTACCTCTTTGTTCTTTTCTTGGATGGGCCGACAGAGGCCGTGCACCCGCAGCATCGACTAATCAAAAATAAAAGAACAGTCGGTCAGCTAAAGGATCGTCTCTCAAAATGAAACAGAGTTTGTGAGAATTTAAAGATACCTCGGCCAATAGGGCGACAATGCCATCCAGGTTAAGGGTGCCGAACCCTCTAACCGTTTCCTTCTCTTGAGAAGGGACGGCCTGCAGCATAGTCTTTGCTATGGTAGCAATGTCTGGCCGAGGAGGATGAGCGCCTGCAAAAAGTGGCGGATGGTTAATATCCGACTGACAAGGTTAAAGAAGTTTTCAAAGAATTCGTGAAAATAAGTTACCATCATACGCCTTTTCCTTGTTCTTTTCTATAGGACGCTTGTCCTTTTCCTATTGCTGCTTAGCCTTCTCCTTATTTTTCTCTAAGGGTAAGTTGGCAGTAGGGGACAACCCAGGTTTGGGGGCCGCATGCTTTCCTAGCCTTCTCAGGCGACGGTTGAGGGGTCGACTGGTCCTACAAGCAAACATCACAGTCAGTCAGTAGGGTTTACTGAAAAATAAGAGATAAGGAGATTGGATTCAACCATGAAGTCTTACCCCAGACGACTGGTTGGCTGGCGACTCCGCGGTTGGGCGCTTGCCCAAAACCACCGAGCGGTACTGCGCTGCCGCCTTTTTTGAAGCAGAAACTTTCTCCATTACTTCAGCTGCATCAAGAAATCAACAGTTAGAAAAATCAACAAGTGACAAAGTCAGTACGAAAAACAGGCGGACAGCTACCTTCAGGCATTTCGGTACTTAGCCCATAGGCGGCCAAGTACGTCCTATCATAAAGCCAATTATATTTGGGAACATATTGTTGGGGAACAAAAACTTTCTTCCAAGATTCAGGGTCCGTCTAAATATCAACCTTAAACAAGCCGACGTCCGAAATCTCGCGCTTGGCCTTAGAAGGAACAGGCGGCTGGTCTTTGCCAGCTAAGAAGGGTGGATCCCTATTCCACCTGTTGTATTTGGCATTTTTGGCCCTGTCAGGACAAGTGATAATGTAGAAGGTGGTTCGCCAGTCCTTCCATTTGTTCTCCTTGCCCTGAGCCATTGCATATCCCCTATGGGATGTCAGCTGATACCAGCCGGACCCCGTTGCCTTTGGAGTCCGACTAAGATAGTTCATTTGAGTAAACGCCTCGAAACTGGCGTCTACTTCATGCATTTTGCACCCGACCACATAGCCGAGTATGTTGAACCAAGAATTGGGGGCCAGCTGCCACAGCCAAATCTGGTATCCGTCTAATATGGCCTCGACAGCCGGGTGAAGAGGAAATCGAAGGCCGGCCTTCATAGCCGCCTCGTAGCAACCAAAGCACTGGTCCCCATAGCTGGAACCAGTCGGCCAAACTACAGTATCCTCTCTATCGGGGACCGACACTAAGTAGTCGTCCCCCATTACATGCTTGGAGATGAACTCTCCAAATCTCTCTATCATAACCTTCCGCCTCCCTTTAGGCACATGGTGAAAATAAGGGGCGTAAAAGTCTCGGTAGGAAACCATGGGCTCGGCCCAGTTCTCCCCCATCGACACACTTAAAGACTCTCTAGCTGTGAGAATCCTAGAATACAGCTCTTCAGAGTCGAGAGAATTCTAGCTCTCGCTACTGGCGTCCGACTCGTCGCTAGAGTCCGACGAGTCATTTGGTTGTTAAGGTTCGGTAGGTGCCGCCTCTGTTTCAGAAGACGACTCCTCAGTTTCGTTTGGGGTTTGAGAGGGTTCAACAGGGACCGCCTACTTCTCAGGAGACGACTCCCCAGAGTCATTTAAAATTGAGTCGCCAGGTGTGCTTGGGGTACCAGATCTATGATCAGGAAGGTCAATATATGTATACGAGCCGTCTGAGTTAGTTATTCGGCCAGTAGTCTTGATTCTTGCTACGACGTCCTGCACAGACATGGAAATAGTCGGATGCTGTGCAAAGAACAAGGGTGGTCCTAGAAAAGTGGAGTCGGCACTCCTAGTCCTGGATTCAGTCGTCCCTGGTGACCGACTAATCGACAACCTAGGTCGTGCCGAGTGTCTTTGAGACACCATACTTTGTAAAATAAAAGAAGAAAAAGATTCAAAGAATGGATGTTTACCTGAAGTTGAAAGTTGAAGTAGACTGGAAGTAGGCGTCCGAAAAGAAAGTAAGCGGCGGGGTACGACTACTCCGTAAAATCGCAAAAAGCTGGGGTCCGAGAGATCTCTTTCAGGAAATAATGTGAACAAAAGACTTGTTGACCAGCCCTATTTATAGGGAGAGAATGAGCAGAAGAGCATTCAAATTCAAAAACTTGGGCGGGAAAATACTCGGCCAAGCTATCCGTCGATACCTGTCGCCTCCCCATTGGGCGACGCTTTTCACAGGTCACACGTGCCAGGTCACGTGCCACCTGTGAGGGGCAAATGATTAGGGGGATTTTCCCTCCTATCACCCCTCGCCATGTGGACCAATCAGGTCCTGACAAGTGTCACCTAGTTGGACTTATCAGGACCTGCCACGTGGCACACTTCAGCTGGTCCACCATGGACTTCCTATGCTATGCCATGTGGCCCTTCAGCCTTGCCTAAACAGGTAGCAGATTGGGCCCAAATCCTAAGAAAGCCCAGTCAGTCCTAGGGTTGGCCAAAAACCCTAGAACCTGGCATGCTTCCCAATGCTATAAATACTGTCATAAATGCTCATTTATGACAGAGACTGTTCACAAGAAACACACGGATTGCAAAAATCCCAAGACAATCACACACCACTCGGTACCGCCTGCTAGATCCGTCCTAGCATCCGGCACCTATTTACATTCCGCATTACAACTCCTTCATTCACTAACTTGATCGTTGGAGGCGGAGCTCCCTACCCAAGGAGTCTTCATTATCTTGCAGGTACAGGCGCGTGGTTCCAGCCTCGAAGTTGTAACTCTCCCAAGGGACACAGAAAACCCCGAAACAGATAGGGAAATAGGGTCGAATCCACAGGGAAACAAGTCTTTCTATTCCTAAATAATTAATATAATCTACATTATCAAGTAGCCAAATTATTTTTATAGGAATTGAACTAAGGAGAATAATTGAACTAAAACAAATTGAATAAGGGAGAAATTAATAAATCAAAGCCTAGGGTATAGGTTCACCAATAAATAATATTCTAGGGTAAAACACAACAATCAATTATAAATGCATCAATTAATCAGATCATAAAGGGCTTTCACTACGTATTACAATCACAGAATTAATCTACCGGTATTAAATCGCATTCTCTCGAATCTTGACTTTACCATTTATAAATTTATCTGCCTATTGAAACTAAGCCTAAACATCAATTCTCATCTCTCAAATCTCAAATCAATATTGCATAACTCATACAATTAAACCAGGCCTAATCTAATTGCATAGCAGTAAATCAATCAATAGGAAATCAACCAAAGCATTGACAATCAACAATAGTAAATTACCCCTTCATATTATTTATGGATCCCCACAACCCTAGAAATAAAACTAATCACACATATTTAAATCTAAACTAAGCAAAGCAAATAAACAAGATATAATTAATCAAAGCAATTAATTACTGAAAATAAAAGGGGAAGAAATCATTACCAAAATAAACAGAAATAATGAATTGCATAAACTAAAAGTGTGGAGAGAGAAAACAAGAGTATTAACCAAAACCTTAAAACTAAAACCTGAGAATTTAACTAATGAAAGATGTCCTTGTATCTAGCTATACAAAACGTATTTATACTTAAGCTCCAAAAATACTAATTAAAAACAAACTAAAAGCGTCAAAACACCCTCAGAAACACACGCCCGGTCAGGCAGAAGCTCGCTCAGTCGGGCATGCCTTTTTGGTGAGAAGATCGTCACTCGCGCCCGGTCAGGCGCGCCTTCGGGCAAGGACACTTCTCTTCCTTCTGCCTCGCCTAGCCGGGCACGCCTCGGGGCGAGGGCACTCCCCGGTCGGGTGAGCTCTCGGCAAGGGAGTTTCTTCGATTGGGCCACTTTCTTGGCCCAATCCGGATTTCCTCTTTGGGGCCTTGAAGCTCGGTCCATTGCCTCGAACTCTTCTTTTTTTCACCTATCCCTTTAATCACTGGTCTTGAGCTACGAAAAATGGTCATATGAACGCACTCCTACTCCAATGCTCGTAGTGGCTCCAATAAGTCCGGGAAAATGCTCCAAATTTGCAATCTCCTATAAAATAATACCAAGACTACGAGAACACTAGAAAACGCATATTAGTAACAAAAGTGGCTCCAAAGAGCCAAAAACGTAAATCACTATACAAAATGAACATATCAAACTCCCCCAAGCCAAACCTTTGCTTGTCCTAAAGCAAAGAGCTCATCAATTAACAAATAAAATATACTTCACCCTAAAAATCAATTAAAACCAAGCATAACCAATTCAAGGCAAATCCAACAAATATGCATCAAAGTCAACCAATCAAATCCATCCAACTACTCATCCTCCCTAACAATTGTCAAGTAGAGTAAACCACAAGTGTATATGGAATTCAAGACTAGTGCTCACGCACTCTTCACTCTTTATGTGGTGGATATAAGATGTATCCAATCGCTCTCCATCCAACCCCTTTAATGTGAACAATGCCCTCCCAAACTCACAACACTCGTGTGTTTAAGAAAACAAGCACTCAACCTTGTAGTTGACTCGAAATATATCAAATCATTCTTTGCATTGATAAACAACTACTTTCACATCCATATAACTCTATGCATAAAGGTCAGAAGGTCTTTAAAGCTTGTAACGTAAGGTTAAGGTAAAAGGTAGGATAAATTTGGGAAAATGTGAGAGTAAAGCCATGCTTTAGGGAGCCAATCCTAATAAACCACGGTAAAAAATAAATTATGACCAATCATCTCCAACACAACTCATCTCAACTTCACAAAAATTCACCAAACATCCAATTACATCAAAATTTCCCAACACTTACAATCTCGCTCATAAAAGGAAAAAAAAAATTAATTAGAAACTTGAGCGAATCAGACAAACTTTGAACTCTTTAACACTTGATTGTTTCTTGAGCAACCTTCAACTAGAACACTTGAACATTGAAACCATTTTTTTTTTCTTTTGCTCTTTTTGTTCTTATGAAACTCACTTTTTTTCCTTTTTTCTTAACTTCTTTTTTTCATATCATCATGCTTTATTTTTTTTCAAGAAAATTCAACTTTCAAAATCATCAAAAATAAACCACAATCAAGAACAACACAACTTCTCAAACAACCCAACACTACTATATTTTTAATCTAATACAACGGTTCAAAATTAGCTAATACAACGGATAATTTCATACCGTTGTATTAAACTAGGCTAATACAACAGTTTATACTAAAACGGTTGTAATACAACGGATAAAAAAAAATCCGAAAGGCCTTATATATAAATTGGGCCTAATGCCCTAATCCCTCTCAACTCTCATTCTAATCTCCTCACATCGTCTCTTTCCTCTCTACCTTACTCTCTGCCTCTCCTCTCACTCCCTCTCTCTCCTCACTCTCGTTCTCTACCTCTCTTCTCACTCCCTCACTCTCATTCTCTGCCTCTCTTCAAGCCTCATTTAGGTATTTTCGTTTTTCAAATCTTGTTTTTTTTTTTCGTTTTAAAGATTTTATTTTTCGTTTTCTGGTTTTTTTTTTTGTTTCTGGATTTTGTTTGGTTTTTTTTCGTATTTCTGGGTTTTTTTTTTTTTTTTTATTTCTGATTTTTTTTTAATCTGGGTTTCATTCTTTTACTTGTTTTCGTTTTGACTGTATTTTTGTTTTCGTTTTTCTCGTTTTCGTTTTTTGGGTTTTTCGAATTTTTGATCTGATATTTTTGTTTTCGTTTTTTGATTTCCAGATCTGCGTTTTTCGTTTTCGTTTTTTGTTTCGTTTTCAGATCTACTTTTTTAAAAAAAAAAAATTCAAATCCTTTTTCAATTTTTCGTTCGTTTTTCGAATTTTCGTTTTCTAGGGTTTTATTTTTCTTTTTTGGGGTTTAATTTCGTTATGGATTTATTGTTGGTTTTTTCGAATTCTTGATTTTTTGTGTTTTTTTTCGTTTTTCTATTTTTTTTTCGTTTTTTTTGCGTTTTTGTTTTCGTTTTTTGTTTCATTTTCGGATCTTCATTTTTCAAATATACTTTTTTTTCAAATTTTCAAATCCTTTTTCAATTTTTCGTTCGTTTTTCGATTTTTTGTTTTCTAGGGTTTTTTTTCTTTTTTTTTCGTTTCTGGATTTGTTGTTGGTATTTTCGAATTCTTGATTTTTTTGGGTTTTGTTTTCATTTTCTTGGTTTTTTTTCGTTTTTCGTTTTGGTTTTTTGTTTCGTTTTTAGATCTTTGTTTTTCAATATTTCAGATCTACTTTTTTTCAAATATTCAGATCGTTTTTCAATTTTTCGTTCGGTTTTCAATTTTTTAGATCTTCTTTTTTCAGATTTTCTTATCTTAGAAAATGTGATATAGATACAATACCAAAATTAAGATGCAAACTAAGAAGACATTGATCAGTTCTGGACTTGGACAATCTGGAAACTTTTGGACAATATAATAATAATGATGATAATAATAATAATGATGATGATGATAATGAAAATAATAATAATAATAATAATAATAATAATAATAATAATAATAATAATAATAATAATAATAATAATAATAATAATAATAAAAAGACCTAATACAACGGATTGGGGAGGAATCCGTTGTATTAGGTTAAGTAATTCCAAAAAACAAGAAAGGAACCTAATCCAACGGATTGCTCAATCCGTTGTATTAGGTCCATTTTACCGTTGTATTAGACCTAATCCAACCCTAGCAAATGTGACGGTTGCTAGCCGTTGTATTAGGTCTAATACAACGGTTTTGAACACCTAATACAACAAAAAAAATCCGTTGTATTAGGTCTAAAATGTAGTAGTGCAAATTGTGCGAATGATAAATACACTACAAACTCCCTCATCTCACTCACTAATAGCTCCCCCAAGCCAAGCTTGGGACTAGTAACCAATGGGAAAAAATTGGATTTGTAATGTGGCTAATAAACAATAAAAAGTCAAGGCAACAACATGGGTATCAAGAAGAGAACAAATGTATCTAAAATCATCTGAAGGCTACCTAAGAGAACAAATGCCTTCGTCCTCCTCAGTGTGCATAATAGGGAGCCATACAAACATTACTCAAAGTTACAAACCAATACTCAACTTCATTGACATACCATGAACTAACACACAAAACCTGACCAAATCAATTAGCCAAGCACCAAATCCACAAATAAATGGGACAAAATTGACTCATGTTAGGGCATCCAAGCAATCAAACATCAAATCATGGCTAACCTATCCACAATACTCATCATCATATACCAAGAATCAAAACAGTTTTCATGTATGAGGCGTAGGGAAGCATGATTTATCATTCATTGGATCGTATTTTGGTTTTTTTTTTTTTTTTACTTTTTCAAAGCAATAAAATCTACTCTAGAAAGCAATAAAACTATACTAAACAAAAGAGAGAGAAGAAATAAAATACCTCAAACCAAAAATCTCCCCCAAGCCAAAATCAGACAATGTCCTAATTGACTTGGGAATTAGCCTCTGCATGGCTAATTATCACCATCCTCATCCATCGTCCCAAATCCTCCTCCGCTACCACCTGCACCACCAGAAGAACTCCCACCAAAATAGTAAGGGTCAACATTACCCCCCATCCCCCCAAAAGGAAAGTCTAGCTTGGCATAACTAGTGAATGAGGAGTAGTCTATGTAAATGCCATAGGAGTTAGGATCCACGTATCCCTGGGGCAGTGGCTGCCAGTCAGAGTAGATAAGATCATCCGGATAGCACCACGACGAGCATAATCATCGTACATGGGAAAAAGTGCTCTACCCTGGTTCCTCTCTACATATCCCTACCCTTTGATCTGGGGAACCAACTAGCCTCCTAAGCTCCCCCTGATTCTGCTAAACCCTACCTATAGCCTAACCTATACTCTGTAGGTCCCAAATGGTCTCGAGGTCTGGCCTAGGCTGGTGTGGGGGTGGCTGAGGCACATGTGGTGGCACATGCATCTCGGGCTGTGGCTGTGGTGGAAATGGTGGCTGTGCACGTGGTCAGGGTTGTGCCCGGCCCTGAGCTTGGGCAAGTAGAATGTAATAGGTGTAAGAATCTTGCCCAGGAGGGAAGGCGGTCAACTCAGGGTTAGGGAGAGGGAAAACGGGTATGTTTATAACAGTGTCCCCCCCACAGGTGGTCAACCCCTCAGGGTATGCATCTTCCCCACCCTCAAATGCCACTCTAGGACTTGGCGTTGGTTTGGTTTAACCCATTGCAAGTATATGAGGTACGACAAGTTTATAAGAGTGTCCCCCCCATAGTTGGTCAACCCCTCGTACCTAGACTCGTTGAACCCCGCTTTCTTAATTGCTATCCCAGTGATTAGGCCGCCAAGATGGACAGGAGTCTTGACACTGTTACTACAAGTAGTGGCGTGCCTACTCAAATGGGTGATAAAGTATCTAGCTATGTTCAATTTCCCATACCCATACACATAGTGTCCTAGGATAGCCAGGTCATTGGTTTGAGTGTTATGGGGTTCGTGAAGAGCTAGAAAACAAGTCCCGGAGAATCTTTGAAAGATTTTTAGGACGGGGTGGTGAAAAGGTAGTGCACTAGCATGTTGTGAGTTCGGACAAGGTTTTCCCGTCAAAGCAAAATAAATATCGTTAGATTTATACTCTTCATGCCATTGAGTGGGGGGATGAGGATCAAGTTCAAACAAATTAGCAAATTCAACATAGGTTAAACTAACATTTCTATAATTCAACCTAAAATGCAAAATAGGTCCATTGTTTTATTGAACTACATTCAAAGAGGAAAGGAATTCACAAGTTATTTCTCGGTAAGTAGAGTAGTGCATATCTACAAATTTACGCATGCCAATATCTTTCATGAACCTCCTAACATGCTCATAAAGACCTAAAGATTGAAGGGTGTCTCTGTGTAACCACCGAGATGGAGTTATCTCTCGTTCATATAAGTTGAGGAGCTGGTCTCGTTGGTGCGAGGTTGCAATTTTGATCATTGGCCATTGCGGTACTTGTAGAGCCGGGTCTACCATTGCACTCGATCCAGAACCTCTTCCTCCTTGAGTTCTTGGCCTCTTTGATAACATCTTGAATATGGGTCTGATATACACGTTTTATACATAGATTTATCCCGACTTTTCATTACATTCTTGTATGGTTTTAGGCTCTTTAGAGCCATTTTCCACTAACATTCTCTTCTCTAGTATGTTCGGTGTATTCTTATAAGTTTTACAGGAACTTGGAGTTTCTAGGATGATTCGGATACGTTTTGAGCATTTTGGAGATGTTAGTGGACAAGGATGTAAAACCGAGCTAAACAAGAACCAAGTCTTAGAAGAATTTGCAAGTAAGGAGCAGTTTTTATACTGTGCCCGGTCGGGCATTGCAAGCCCGATCAGACCGGGCACAGTAGGACTTCATGGTTGATGCTAATATTGAAGCAAAGAAGCTGATTTATGGTTTTATCCCACGCGCCCGATCGCCGAGGAGAATAGTAAGGAAGAAGCAGCGCTGTATTTGATACCACATGCCCGATCGGGCAAGTCAAGCCCGATCAGACCGGGCATAGTTATGCAATATGCCGTTATATTATTTTCTTATTTTTACTTCATTAAGGGTATAAATACCCATTGTATTTATCATTAGAAAACAGATTATTATCTCCTTAAGTTTTATTTCTCTCTCTAGGACCCTAGTTTAATACTTTTTAGCAATTTAATTCCTAGGTTAGATCTGGGTATTGTTGATTAACAATTTGAGTAATTTCAATTGAAGCATCATTGGTAATCATCTTTATTCTATTCTCTTTCAATTATTATTGTTTTCAATTATGTTTTCTTTGATTATTTTTATTATTGCTTATTTCAATATGTGTGTTTATATTCCAAGATCTAGGGTACCCTAACTATAATTGATGCATGAATTGATTCTTTAAATTCTCTAATAATTATTGCAATTGTTATGCTAAATTGATTGTGATTATGCCAATACTAGATTAGAGATAATTAGTATTGTTATTATTCCATAGTTTTAATCACAACGAGAGTTAGGTTTTAACGGATTTGAGTAGATCAATTTAGGGTTTGAAATTCATCACGAGAGTAGTTGAATTGATAATTGGGAAGTGAAGTGTTTAATAATGTCCCTAATTTGCATGATTCCATGAGAATAGGTTTGATTGTATGTTAGGGAAGCCATTGATACTCGAGAGAGGTCCTTGGTATTGATTAGGGATTACTTTTCCCCTTGTTAATTGGAATTATATGTTAGGGGTAGATATATAATTGCATCGATCGTAATTGTGGTGATACTTGATCTTGGATGTTTTAGTTTATTGATTCATTATATTCTTTTGATTAATTCTTGTTTTTCATACAGTAGTTCCTAGTTTATTCCACCATTGATTTGATTCTTGCTTAGTGATTATTTGAGTCTAGATAATTTAGGTGAACCTTAGTCTCTTGGGATTCGATCCTTACTTGCCCGTCTACATAGTAGTGGTCTAGTTAGGTTATTTTTGTTAGGTACGCGACATGTCTATCAAATTTTGGCGCTGTTGCCGGGGACTAACGGTTTCATTTGATTATTTGTGATTCGTTTTTGCTAAGCTTCGTTCGTTGCTTCGGCTATTTTCTCTTGTATTTTTGATATTCTTTCTCTAGTTTTCTTGTTGCATGCCCGCACGACGTTCAGGGTCAGACGATCTTGAACCATTTGACTCTGAGATCGAGGCAACTATAAGGAGAAGGAGAACAAGAAATCGACGAAGGAGAAACATGGAAGATGCCACGAAATCCCTCTTGGAGTACAATATTCCTGATACGACTACCGGACTCCTTTCTAGCATTGTCAGGCCACCTGTGACGGCTTAGCATTTCGAGCTTAAGCCACAATTCATCTCCAATGATTCATTTGCAGGCTCACCGCATAATTGTCCGGTAAGTCATATTGATAGTTTTCTGGAGAAATGTGATACAATGAAAATGAACGGTGTTACAGATGATGCTATTAGACTACGCCTTTTCCCTTTCTCATTTAGGGATAGGGCAAAGGAGTGGTTGAGAGATGAAGGCATTGGCTCGTTCGATACATGGGACAAGCTAGTGAAAGCCTTCTTAGTAAAGTTTCTAGGACAGGAGAAGACTGCTAGGTTGAGAAACGAATTATCCACCTTCAAGCAGTCAGATGATGAGTCCTTATACGATCCGTGGAGGAGATTCAAGCGATTGTAGAGGCAATGCCCCCACCATGGTATTCCTGAATGGATGTTAATCCAAACCTTTATTAATGGTCTAACTCACGAGTTCCGTATCTACATTGATGCTGCGTCTGGGGGTTCTCTCTTGACAAAGAATCCAACTGATGCAAAGGAGTTAGTTGAGAAAATGTCGGCAAATGATAACTATCATCCAAGTGGCCGAAACAGTGTGAAAAAAGGAGGTAAATTAGACGTTGATGCTTTAACTCTCTTGACTAGTTCTGTGCAGGCATTGACAAGCAAGTTCGATAGGTTCCAAGCTGGAACATCCACTAGCTCACCTGAGATTTGTCAATTGTGTAATGTGGAAGGTCATATTGCACCCAATTGCCCCCAAGGTTCAAATGAGATGTTCGATTGAGGAAGCTAATGCATTCTACGCCTCTAACCTCAAAAGGCCATATGACCCCCATTCAAACACATACAATGAAGGTTGGAAGAATCACCCAAATTTTTCCTACAAGAATACCTAAGCTCAACAAAATCCACCTCCACCACCACCTCGAAACAACAACTACAATGCACCACCTGGTTTCCAACCAAGGCCACCTCCAGTCCATCAACCTATTCAACCACCTCCTCAAAAGTCCAACCTTGAACTAATGTTGGAAAACTTTATTACCACAACCAACAATTCCATCCAACAACAAAACAGTTCCATACAGCAGCTACAAGCCTAGAGTAAGCTCATGGAAAATCAGATAAGCCAACTTGCCCACCAAGTTGACCAATCCTTAAAGACACTGGGTACTTTTCCGGGCCAGACAGAGCAACCACAGATAGGCAATATGAATGTTCTTACTTTGAGGAGTGGAAGGCAATTAGAAGATTCTCCTACTAAGGAGCCATCAAAGGAGGTTATTGAAGAAGTAGATGAAGGTGATAAAGTGATCGATAGTGCTAAGGTCGAGGATGAATCAAAGGAAGCAACTCCAAAGCCGCTTGCTCCGTACATGCCTAAGGTTCCTTTTCCACAAAGGTTAGCCCCAGCTAAGCTTGAGAAAAAGTACGATAAATTTCTTGATATCTTAAAAAAGCTTCATATTAATATTCCGTTCTTAGATGCTATATCACATTATTTCTCATTGCCATGACTTATCTTGTGGTGGACATGCAGGCCCTTCGAAGATAATTGCAAAGATCTTGCAATGTGGATTTTACTGGCCAACAATGTTCAAGGATAATTACTCCTATGTCAAGGCTTGCGACCGATATCAACGGACAGGCACTATATCTAAGAAGAATGAGATGCCGATCAACAACATACTCGAGGTCGAGTTGTTCGATGTGTGGGGGATAGACTTCATGGGTCCGTTTCCTTCTTCCTATGGCAATCGTTACATCTTGCTAGCCGTTTACTATGTATCAAAGTGGGTGGAAGCAATAGCTACTCCAACCAACGATGCTCGACTGGTAAGTAAGTTCTTCAAGAAAATTATTTTTCCACGATTTGGTATCCCACGTGTGCTGATTAGTGACAGGGGCACACATTTCTTGGAGCATTGATTCGAGGCAATGCTAAGGAAGTATGGAGTACAACACCGGCTTGGAATTGGCTATCACCCTTAAACAAGGGGCCAAGTCGAGGTATCTAATCGAGAAATTAAATCCATTATTGAGAAAACAGTTGCAAGAACAAGGAAGGATTGGTCCGCGAAGCTAGATGATGCACTATAGGCGTACCAAACGGCCTTCAAAACGCCAATTGGAACAACCCCATATAGACTTGTCTACGGGAAAGCATGCCACCTGCCCGTTGAGCTAGAATATCGAGCATTTTGGGCCATTAAAAGCTTGAATTTCGATTCTAGGGCAGCGGGAGAAAAGATGTTGTTACAACTCAATGAACTAGACGAACTTCGTCTCGAAGCTTATGAAAGTTCAAAGCTATATAAAGAGAAGAAAAAAAAAGGTGGCATGACAAGAACCTTGTGAGGAGAGAGTTCAAAGAAGGAGATCGAGTCCTTCTATTCAATTCTAGGTTGAGATTGTTTCCAGGTAAGCTTCGGTCTAGATGGTCAGGTCCATTCAAGATCATGAAGGTGTATCCCTACGACACTATTGAGCTAGAAAACGCAAGAAGGGAAACCTTTAAGGTCAATGGGCAAAGAGTGAAGCATTATCGAGTTGGTGATCCTATCGATGAAGGAGTGGACATCACACTCTCTTCCCCATCACCAAGCCAATGAGTATCATCACGATCAAGCTAAAGACCTTATAAACAAGCGCTTTTGGGAGGCAACCCGTTTTTCGTATAATTTTTCTTATTAGCTTTATTTTTCCTTTTTGTGTTTTTATGTCGTTTCTGTGTTGGTTTTGCTATTTTTTTCAGAGAACATCGATACTTAGGAGGAGCGAAATACCGAAAGAATTCGTCATGAGCAAAAAAAGAGGCAAATTACTCGCTGCCCGGTCTGATCGGGCAATGCATACCCGATCGAGCGCGAGTAACACTTTGACGAAGATGTCTGTTTAAGAGGAAGAACAAAGCAAGGGGTGGCAGCCTCCCTCCGCCCGATTAGATCGGGCAGCAGGTGCCCGATCGGGCGCGAGAGGGTGCTGATATTGTTGGCTGTGTGAATTAGGCGAATAAACAAGCCTCCCTCCGCCCGATCCGACCGGGCATTGCAAGCCCGATCGGGCGCGAGGGGCACTGATCAAGGCTGGAAATTCATTAAAAAAACGGAATAAGTATGCCCGATCGGGCACAAACAACAGCCAATAAACGCAGAAAACACAGCATAGAACCAAGCCCAGCTTACCTCCGCCCGATCAGACTGGGCAAGTCCCGCCCGATCGGGCGCGAGGAGAAAACTGCGTGAATCAGCATTTCTAAACCTGATTTTCCTTCGTCTTTTTCTCATTCTTTCATTCACCTTCATTCATCGTCTACTCTGTCTCTCTCTAAAATTCCAATTGCTTAAACCTTAACCCCCTTCAAACACTACAATTCTCCACAAATCCTCCATCAAAACTCAAAATCTCTTCATCCTCCATCCTCCTTATTCAATTTCTATCATCCACAACCATTTTTTCTTACCCCAAATTCCTTTCTCATCAAAAACCCCATTTTCAAAGTTAGAGAGAAAAACCTTCAACAACATCAATGGCTTCAATTTCTACAACGAAGAGGAATAGGGGAGCACAACAACAACAATGATTGGACTTGGAGAGCATCCCGGCATACCCAAATATCCGGTTCGTTCCCGAGTTCCCGAATCAAAAAGCAAGGTTGCTTGAGCTTCAATATAGGAAGGTAATTCCTAATCGGTTCATAGACCGATCTCTTCTTGCTAGGCTAGGAATTGATATTGAATATCAAAATTTGTTTACTAGACTTGGCATGACTCAACTATTTAATATGATACATTATACATTTGAGGACATTACTCTTGAATTTCTTAGTTCATTTGATGTATTGAAAGGTAGAGACGGTTTGGTTACGTATGTTGTGTATAGATTAATGAATAAATCTCACCGCCTTACCTTAGATGGCTTTGGTAGGAAATTTGGCCTCCCCTCTACGGGTTTGACTGTGCAACCCGATAGTTTCACCTCGAGGGAGTTATGGTTGGCATTGACGGGTGAGAACATAGAATCAATGCAACATGCCCGCGCTCATAAAATTCATCAACCGGCCCTTAGGATGTGGACTAGATCCTCGGGGTGGACAATTTTTGGTAGAATTGAACCAAACAATGTCCGGGCGGATGAAATCGCCATCCTAGGTAGCTACCTACTCTGTGACCTCCCACCGTTCACGACATCCCAATCGATGGGGGCTCTCAAAGATTGCATCATCGACGCGAATCTCTTTGACCGCTCGAGGGAAAATCCATATGAAAGGGAAGGAGATATTCGGGCTTCCGGTTACGGATGTTGTGCCACTTGATGTTTCGGGGAGAAGGCCGGACGGAAAACAACAACCAAGCGCCACTGAGGATACAGTGATCCAATCCACAATGTCTTAGGTTGGGAGATGAGGGAGAGGGGTTTAAGATGAACATAGCTCATTTATTTGCCCTCCATCTTAGGAAACAAGGGGCGACTTTTACCACCCTCAAACCAAATGGCGACCGGACCAACATCCCCATTGTCCTAGGTGGCTTATTAGTGACTCACCTAGTGGTTAAGGAGGGCTTTGTAGAAGCCCAAAACCGCCCTGTGCCAGGTCCCATTACCTTGGACCAGCACTACCTCACCACCACCAGCTGGTTGTCGGTGGAGTACAGTAGTTATAGCTGGCTACTAGACAGGAGCACTAAGCGGTCCATTATCTTACCCGCCCCCAAGCTTACTAGGATCCGACCCCACCAGCCCTCCTACCTACTCGAGGCCCCTAATGGCCCACCTCCTCCTGCTGCACCTACTAGGACCTATCATAGGAGAGAGCCAGGCGGCGCATCCTTATCCTCCACCACTCCCCATATCCCTACCGACCGTGAGTCTATCATGGCCGGAATATTGGAGCTTAGGTTAGGCCAGCAGGAGATTAGGTTAGACCAGTAGAACCTAGCCTCCCGTGTTCACACCCTAGAGATTGACCTACATTAGTCTATGTATCCTGTATATGATTTCTTTTGCAGGCAGGGTCATATCCCGAGATGCTCAGCACCCCTCGTGGTATACTTTCCCCGATATGACTGACATTGCAGGTACTAGCGGGGCGGCTGGTGGTGTTGATGATGATGGTGACGATGGAGGTGAAGATGATGGTGCTGATGATGATAAGTTCGCTTGAGGACTCAGGTATTTCCTACTTCCCACTTGTTGCAATGAGGACATTGCCGAGTTTAGTTTGGGGGAAGTTTGTGCATAGTAGCTTAGGTATGTTGTCTAAGTTTTTTTTATTTGTTTTGGTTTGTTTTCTTTCATGTGTTTTGGTGTGTTTTAGTTTATTGTTTTTTTTAGTTAGTTTTATTTACTTTGTCAGTTTATCGAAAAAAAAAATTGATAGTGAATAGCCATTGAACTACTTTCCTGTGCCCCTATCCTTAATGCTAAAAAGGTTTTGATTTAATTTCGATTGAAAGACTTGCATTGTGGACTAAAAGATCATGATTTGAACTTGAATTTGTTGATCCCTAGTAGAAGTCAAAGCTATTTAACCATGTATGATTTAGGAGCTTGACTGTGTTAACCGTGAGGCTTGAGCCTTATATATTCATTCATGTGTGTGTTTAGTTCCTGGTGTAGCATTAATCTTAGTTTTGATTCTAGACTCTTAGTAGTGTGTCGTAATGCATTGCACGTGCGTGTTGAAATGACGAAGGCCATGTTCTTTAGGTGACCTCCAGACGAATTTAGAACATCCGTTCCCTTCTTGCTCACCCATGTTGTAGCTTAACTATTTTTTTTTTCATGAACTCCACAAAAATTACCCCTTAGCCCCAATTTGGTTAATTTTCCCAAGTCTAGCTTGGGGGAGCTATATTATGCGGTATTTTGTGTGATTTTATTTCAAGTTGCAATTGATGAGAAATATATGAAGAAAAAAATAGAGAAAATAAGGAAAACTAGCATGGAGGTTTGTTGAAAAAAAAAAAAGAGAATAAATCGAAGAACAAGGAAAGAAAATCTTGTACTTAAAATGAAAGAAAATGTCTTTGTTCTCGAGAAAAGAGAAAAAATAGAAGAAAAAAAAAGAAAGAAAAAGAGAAAAAATGTTGATGAAAAGAAAAAAAATTGAATTAAAGGAAGTTTGAAGTTAGAAAGAAATATGAAGAAGTAATGGGTGCTATTATTGTAGTTGGGTTTGTGTTTTGTTGATTGAAAAATGGTAATCGAGGTGTGACTCATTGCATTGGATAGCTCACCGATTAAACTAATATAGCCCACATTTCCCAATTTATTTCCTACCCATTCTCATTCCCGGCCTACGTTACAAGCTTCAAAAAGTCCTTCCGATCTTCGTGCATAGCGTTGTGTTCATGTGAAATGAGTCTTTTGTCAAAATGCTGGAGTATATGTTGCATTTCGAGTCGACATTGACTAGGTTGAGCAATATTATAAACCTCTAAACACGCGAGTGTTGTGAGATGGGGGGATTGCATTATTGGTGGGGATGGTGAGAGAGCGAGCTCATTTTTAGCTCGCCATATAATAAGTGTGTTGAGTGACCACCGATGTGAGATATTCTAGTCATCGATTCTTGAATTATACATGGTTGGTCTCGTTTGACGTTTAATTAGGTGGATCGACGGTTTGAGTGATTTGATTGGTTGGCTAAGATACATGCTTGTTTGATTTCGATTTTGAATCCGTGTTTTGAATTTGCATTATGGGGTGAAGTATGTTGTTTGGTTGTTGATTATTTTTTATTGTCTTGCTTGAGGACAAGCAAGAGTTTAGTTTGGGGGAATTTGATATACACGTTTTATACATAGATTTATCCCGACTTTTCATTACATTCTTGTATGGTTTTAGGCTCTTTAGAGCCATTTTCCGCTAACATTCTCTTCTCTAGTGTGTTCGGTGTATTCTTATAAGTTTTACAGGAACTTGGAGTTTCTCGGATGATTCGGACACGTTTTGAGCGTTTTGGAGATGTTAGTGGACAAGGATGTAAAACCGAGCTAAACAAGAACCAAGTCTTAGAAGAATTTGCAAGCAAGGAGCAGTTTTTATACTGTGCCCGGTCGGGCATTGCAAGCCCGGTCAGACCGGGCACAGTAGGACTTCATGGTTAATGCTAATATTAAAGCAAAGAAGCTGATTTATGGTTTTATCCCACGCGCCCGATCGGGCAGCCCATGCCTGGTTGGACCGGGCGCGTGGTGGCTGAGATGTTCAAAGCTGCGAAATCAGAAGCAAGGCAGCCAGCGAAGAAGTGTGCCTCGCACCCGATCGGGCGCCATATGCCCGGTTGGAACGGGCGCCGAGGAGAATAGAAAGGAAGAAGCAGCGCTGTATTTGATACCACATGCCCGATCGGGCAAGTCAAGCCCGGTCAGACCGGGCATAGTTATGCGATTTGCCGTTATATTATTTTCTTATTTTTACTTCATTAAGGGTATAAATACCCATTGTATTTATCATTAGAAAACAGATTATTATCTCCTTAAGTTTTATTTCTCTTTCTAGAACCCTAGTTTAATACTTTTTAGCAATTTAATTCCTAGGTTAGATTTGGGTATTGTTGATTAACAATTTGAGTAATTTCAATTGAAGCATCATTGGTATTCATCTCTAATCCCTTCTCTTTCAATTAATATTGTTTTCAATTATGTTTTCTTTGATTATTTTTGTTATTGTTTATTTCAATATGTGTGAGTTGTTTTTATATTCCAAGATCTAGGGTAGCCCAATTATGATTGATGCATGAATTGATTCTTTAAATTCTCTAATAATTATTGCAATTGTTATGCTAAATTGATTGTGATTATGCCAATACTAGATTAGAGATAATTAGTATTGTTATTATTCCATAGTTCTTATCACAACGAGAGTTGGGTTTTAACGGATTTGAGTAGATCAATTTAGGGTTTGAAATTCATCACGAGAGTAGTTGAATTGATAATTGGGAATTGAAGTAAAGTGTTTAATGTCTCTAATTTGCATGATTCCATAAGAATAGGTTTGATTGTATGTTAGGGAAGCCATTGATACTCCAGAGAGGTCCTTGGTATTGATTAGGGTTTACTTTTCCTCTTGTTAATTGGAATTGTATGTTAGGGGTAGATATATAATTGCATCAATCGTAATTGTGGTGCTACTTGATCTTGGATGTTTTAGTTTATTGATACATTATATTCTTTTGATTAATTCTAGTTTTTCATACAGTAGTTCCTAGTTTATTCCACCATTGATTTGATTCTTGCTTAGTGATTATTTGAGTCTAGATAATTTAGGTGAAAACCTAAGTCTCTTGGGATTCGATCCTTACTTACCTGTCTACATAGTAGTGGTCTAGTTAGGTTATTTTTGTTAGGTACGCGACACGCCTATCAGGGTCTTAAAAAAAATTGTGTCAAAACCAAACAAAATTATTGTGGAAATGTAGAGGATGAAAGAGGAGAAAGAATATGTAAAAAATTTTGGATTTGGGTGAGAAATGGAGGAGAGATCTTAGAAAGAAGGAAGAGAAAATTAAGGTTTTAGAGAGAGAAAGTATGGAGGAAAGAGAAAGAAAGAAGAAGAAATAAGGAAGAAAAAAAGAAGAGGAATCCGGAAGGATAAGGGCGCGCCCGGTCGGGCGGCCCTTGGGCGATCTGGCGAATAAGATTCGATTGGGCTCGCGCCCGGTCGGGCGGGACCTCGCCCAGTCGGGCGAATATTTAGATTGGATTTGCTTCTTCTCGCGCCCGGTTGGGTTGGGTTGATTCTTTTTTCGACCTCCACTCTCGCGCCCAGTCCGGCGAATTTCGCTCGCATACGAACTTCCTCTCGCGCCCGGTTGGGCGGGTGCTCGCTGGGTCGGGCGCGCTACAGCACTATGAGTCCGATTTTTTTCCTACTTTTCTTCAAAATTTTGCTAACTCTTTTTCTCCAACTTGTACAAAATACTCTTAAACACATGAAATTTCCTCCTCTCTTCTTCTCAAAAGACAAAAATAAGGGAAAAACTATTCTAAAAAGCAAGAAAATACGAGTTTCCTCCCGCAAAGCGCTAGTTTATCTAGGTCCCGCACGACCTTCTTACCATATGTTGATCAAGATGAGATGGAATCGATTAGGTGAAGTAATTCAACTGCACCAATCGTAGCCCCTTCATGGTATAATTTCAATCTTTGGCCATTTACCTTAGAATCACCACCATGTTCATCATATAACTCCACGAAACCGAATTTGTTTGCCCTTTTAACAATGAAAGGACCCGACCACCTTGACTTTAACTTTCCTTGAAAATTTTAAGTCTAGAATTGAACAACAAAACCTTATCACCTTCTTTGAATTCTCTCTGAAGGATCATCTTGATGCCATTTCTTGGCCTTCTCCTTGTAGACACGTGCACTATCATAGGCCATCAACCTAAACTCATCTAGTTGGTTAAGTTGTAGTAGCCTATTCTCTCCCGCTAACTTAGCATCCAAATCGAACTTTTTAATTGCCCAATAAACCTTATACTCTAATTCCATCGGGAGGTGACATGCTTTTCCATACACAAGTCTATAGGGGGAAGTACCAATGGGGGTCTTAAATGCGGTTCTATACGCCCAAAGAGTGTCATCCAACTTATCGCTCCAATCCTTCCTAGACTTTGCTACCACCTTTAATTTTCTAGAATAGCCTTAAACTCACGATTAGAAACCTCAACTTGGCCACTAGTTGGGATGGTAAGCTAAACCCGTCTTATGGTAGACACCATACTTCTTGAGAAGGGTATCTAACTTCCGCTCATGAAAGTGAGATCCTCCATCACTAATAACGGCTCTAGGAACTCCTAATCTAGGGAAAATGGTTTTCTTGAAGAGCTTATGGACCACCTTGGCATCATTGGTAGGTGTGGCAATGGCTTCAACCCACTTGGATACATAATCAACGGCGACAAGGATATAGCGATTCCCTTTTGAAGAGGGAAAAGGTCCCTTATAATCAACACCACAAACATAAAAAATTTCAACTTCCAAAATACCAGTTTGAGGCATCTCATGCCGCCGTGAGATGTTACCAGTCCTCTGGCAAGAGTCACAAGCTTGAACAAAGGAGTGAATCCTTAAACATGGTAGGCCAATAGAAACCCGACTCATTGATCTTTGCAACCGTCTTGGTGGGACCATGATGTCCACCATATGGTGAGTTGTGGCATCTTGTAAGTACACCGTGGACTTCCCATTCAGGAACACACCTGCGAAATAGTCCATCTGCACACTCACGAAACAAAAAGGATCATCCCAAAAATAATGTTTAACACCATAAAGGAACCTCTTTTTCTTTTAGTAGGACAAATCGGGAGGTAAAGTACCGCCCACCAAGTAATTAGCATAATCGGCATACAAAGGGAATTGCTCTACAACTGCAAACAAGTGGTCATCAGGGAAAGAATCATCTATAGGAAGAGAATCCTTATCCTCATCATACCTGATCCTCGATAAGTGATCTATAACAACATTCTCTGCTCCTTTTTTATCCTTAATTTCCACATTGAAATCTTGGAGCAAGAGAACCCAACGGAGGAGCCTAGGCTTTGTTTCCGCCTTAGCCGTAAGATATTTTAAAGCTGCATGATCAGCAAAAACAATAATTTTAGAACCAACTAGATATGATCTAAATTTTTCTAAAGCATAAATCACAGCAAGAAACTCCTTCTCCGTGGTGGCATAATTGATTTGGGCTTCATCCAAAGTTTTACTTGCCTAATAAATAGCATGCAAAACTTTGTTCTTTCTTTTTCCTAGCACGGTTCCTACTGCAAAATCACTGGCATTACACATAATCTTGAAAGGAAGATTCCAATCGGGAGCACATATGATAGGTGCCGATATCAAAGCCTGCTTAATCCTGTTAAAAGCCTCAAGACACTCGTCAGTAAAATCAAATGGGGCATCCTTGAGTAAAAGCTGAGTTAGTGGTTTAGCAATTTTAGAAAAATCTTTGATAAAGCGACGATAAAACCCCGAATGACCTAAGAAACTTCTAATCCCCTTAACATTAACTGGTGGAGGTAATTGCTCAATCACATAAACCTTAGCTTTATCTACTTGTCAGATACAATATGACCAAGAACCACTCTTCCTGTCACCATAGAGTGACATTTTTCCCAATTTAGGACCAAATTGCATTCTTCACATCTTTTCAAAATTTTAGTGAGATTAGCTAGACATGCATCAAATGAAGACCCATACACACTAAAATCATCCATAAAGACTTCCATGATAGAATCTATGAACTCAGAAAAGATACTCATCATATCATGCAACGTTGAAAAGTAGTAGGGGCATTACATAGACCAAAGGGCATCCTACGATATGCAAAAGTACCATAAGGGCATGTAAATGTGGTCTTTTCCTGATCTTCAAGGTGAATCGGAATTTAGAAAAGTCCTGAGTACCCATATAAATAGAAAAAGAACTATGATTAGCTAACCTTCCTAAAATTTGATCAATAAAAGGGAGAGGGATGTGATCTTTGTTGGGTTTTCTAGCGTCCAACGCTACGCGGAAGAGAAACCCGCCCAAGACCCGCCCACAAATTAAAGCAACTAAACAAGTAATCACATAATTAACAACATAAGAGAGAGAAAGAGAAAAGACATTCTTACCCTCGACGCGTGCTTTGCTTGATTCACGAGCTCTTACTTCAAAGCTCGAGCCACGCAAGTGCGTAGGCCTCCGACGGCTTGCACCCTCGACCCGACCGGAACGGTCTTAATTCCGAAGGTTATTCGGGACTTGCCCAAATAAAACTATAGTATTACAAACTTAAAGGTTTTCTCACTAATGATGAGATGCCTTATTGAGTTCAACTAAAGTGATTTTTCCCAAACCCAAAACTTGGGTATTTATAGGGAATGGAGACTTGATCTCCCTTCTCCCATCAATGTGGGAGATTTGCATTTTCCTCTATTTTATTTTAATCAAAAACAAAATAAAAATGCATGACAATCAACAAGCTTCAAGTGTCACATGGAGGGAGAGAGTAGGTGAGGACCATTCAAGGGGGGGGGGGGGAAATCCCCTTGCTCACCAAGCAACCCCTCAATTTTGGTCCCCACACAAAACCGCACACGCCTCGCCACTTGGCTGGCTGGCAGCTTGCTTTGGCTGCCAAGGCTGCTAGCTGGTGCCTATCACCAAGGCTAGGCAGCCCAGCCAGCCAGCACGCAGCATACGCGCAGCCAGCCAGCGCACACGCATGCGATGCTGCCGCTGCTGCTTGGTGTGTGCTGCTGTGCGAGTGGCGTGGTGCTTGGTGCTGCTACGCTAGCACGCACGCATATCCAAGAATGCCTAACACGCTGCTACGATGCTCATGCTAGCGAGAGCGCTGCTACAATGCGATGCCTAGCATGCACATCCCATAGCACAAGCACGCATAGCGAGCTACTGTGCGAGTGCTATGCGATGCATGCTTGCGGCTGGGTGCGTGGCCGAGAATACTAGCATGCTAGCATGCTTGCGGCCTTGTGCACTAGCCTTGCTATCATGCTTGGCCTAGCACGCAATGCATGCTAGGCTTGCGGTGCGCATGGTAGCTTAAGCTAGCCTAGCACTCGCATGGCTAGGCCAATACAAGGCTACAACCTACACTTGTTTGATTTCTCGTCTCGTTGAATTCTAAGCTCGACTCGACTTGCGACGCTCGGTTTCGACGCTCTAAGCTCGACATCCGACGTCTTTGTTCCTAATACTCTAATGACTCATCTAATCCTTCGGATTGATTGGTCATCTCGGATCGGTTATTCGATTGGGGTGCAACCCAAAGGGTTCAGTCAAGATTAAGCCGTAATATTAATTATACATTAATATTACTGATCGGAAGCGGCCTCCACCTAGGCATTTCGATCACTTGACCTCACTGAAGAATTAGCTTTCTAATAATTCCGAACACTCTATCGGAATAATACACTTGTTGGAAGGACACCATTCCTTTCAATCTTTCTTGGTGAAAATATTTAAGCTACGATAATCAATGCACATACGCCACCTTGTTACAGTTCTAGTGGGAATTAATTCATTTTTATCATTTTTAATCACAGTCATCCCCACCCTTTTTAGGAACTACCTGTACAGGACTCACCCACTTTGAGTCAGAAATAGGATAGATAATACCTGCATCAAGTAATTTCATAACATCTTTCTTGACTACTTCCTACATGTTAGGATTCAACCTTCTTTGGGGTTGAATACATGGCTTGTGATTGTCCTCTAAGTGTATCCTTTGCATACAAAAATCAGGGCTAATACCCTTTAGGTCATCAATACTGTACCCAATTGCCCTTTTGTGGGTTCGAAGAACCTCAAGAAGTTGGGAAGTTTGTGGGTCATCAAGTGATGTACTAATGATCACAGGGTGTAATTCCTGTTCATCAAGAAATACATATTTTAAATGAGAAGGGAGAGGTTTTAGTTCAGGTTTCTTAACCTCTACAAGTTTTGATTCCTAAATAAATTTTACTACTTTCTTGCTCTCCTTAGGGTCAAGGTCTTCAAGTGCGAGAGCTTTCTCTATAGCATCCACCTCACTGCTCCAAATACCAGCATCACCTGTAATAAAGTCACCACAAAGTACTTCCTCCAAGGGATCCCTCGAGAGGATCTGTGGTAAGCTATCTTCACAAATAACATCAATCACATCAATACTACAAAAATTTTCCTCTAACATAGGACCTTTCAAAACATTTCCTAAATTAAAAGTGGTATTATCATCTCCGACAGATAGAGTTAGTTTTCCATTTTTTACGTCAATAATGGCTCATGAAGTTTGGAGGAAAGGTCTACCTAATATTATTGGAATTTGTGTATTCTCAGCCATGTCTAAAACAACAAAATCAACGGGGATAAAAAATTTACCAACTCTAATAGGGACATCCTCTAGAATACCTAAAGGGTATTTAACAGAACTATCTGCCATTTGCAAAGTAATGTTAGTAACTTGTAAATCACCCATATTAAGCTTTGAACACACTAACGATGGCATAACACTAACTAGCACCCAAATCACATAATGGTTTATCAATGAAGACATTACCAATATGACAAGGAATAGAATAACTACCAGGATCCTTTAATTTAGGTGGAGAATTATTTTGCAATAAAGCACTACATTCCTCTGTAAAAGCTACAGTCTCTACCTCATTAAAGGCTCTCTTCCTAGTCAAAATATCTTTCATAAGTTTAGCATATGCAAGAACTTCTGTAATTAACTCTGTGAAAGGAACTGTTACCTGCAAGTTTTTCACAACCTCCAGAAACTTACCTAACTGCTTATCCAACTTAGTCTTCAATTTTCTATTAGGGAATGGTAGTTTGATAACTGGTTTCAGTACATCTCCACTCTTGTTTTGATTGTAACTTTCTTTGGAGTTGTACCCTACAATGTATCATCAGAAATGTTAGTTTTACCCTAGAACCTTGCAGAGTCAGTAACAAGATCATTTGGTATAACAGAATCACGATTAGCAATTTTGTTAAAAACGGGTTCATCATCCTTGGGCATAGGAGGCCCAACATAGTGTGAACCACTCCTCAGAGTGATTGCATTTGCATGATCTGTAGGTTGTACTGGCTACGATGGTAGGGCTCCCTGCTGGCGAGTTTGTAGAGAAGAGGAAAGTTGTGCAATATGATTATCCATGATTTTATTGTGAGCTAAGATCGAATCAATTTGTGCATCCCTACTCTGCATGTGCTTTTGCATACTAGCTAACATCGTTCTAATTTCTGACAAGGCATGGTCAGTAGATGGAGGTGGAGTTTGTGGTTGGGCCCTTTGGTTAGGAGATCGGTAATATTTTTGCTGCGTTTGTTGTGGTGCTTGTTGTTGTGGAGTTGGAGGGTTTTGCACATTAGTACTCCATAAGAAAGATATGGATGGTTTCGGAGACCAGGATTATAAGTGTTGGAGTATGGGTTATTTTTCCCATAGGTTTGGAAGGCATTAACTTGCTCCATGGAACTCCTACAATCTTGTTCCCAATGACCTACAATTCCACAATTTTCACAAAAATCATCATTAGTATTATTATTAACAGTAGAAACATTAGCTACGGTGGTTGGAATAGAAGTACTAAGATTATCTAATTTCTGACAAATAGAAGTTAATTAAGCTTGCACAAAGGATACGGAATCGACACTATGTTTCCCATTGTTTGCAAAACCTCTAGGATTCCCATATTGGGTGAATTGCCATCTCTTCGATAACTGTATTATTCCTGCTACATCTACTTGAAGAATAATAAATCTTCCATTAGCTGCTGAATCTAGGATTGATCTAGATGAATTTCCAATCCCGTTGTGGAAGGCTTGGATTATCTACCACTGTGCTAGACCATGATGAGGGCATTCTCTCTATAAATCCTTAAATCTTTCCCAAGCTCCATATAAACTTTCATCAGCTTCTTGGGCAAAATTTTGGATTGAACTCTTTAACAAAGTTGTCCTCTCTACAGGGTAGTATTTATTATAGAAATTCAAAGCAAGAGTATCCCAGTCAGTAATACCAAGTGCAGTTCTATTCAATCCATTATACCATAATTTAGCTTTACCACATAAAGAAAAAGGAAAAAGAATCTCCCTGATTTGGTCCTGCGTGACCCAAGCTTGCCTAATAGTGTTGCAATATTGGCAAAAATTCAAAATATGAAGGTTTGGATCATCACCCTTAGCTCCGCTAAATTGCTTCCTTTCGATCATAGTAATAAACTGGGGTTTAATCTCGAATTGTACTCCCTCGAGATTAGGTGTAGGAGCAAGATATAGAAAATTTGTCAGGGATGGTTGCGAATAATCATTGAGCTTACGAGGTGGTTGAGCCTTCATCTCTGATACTGGTTCTGAAGAAACATCTGTGTCACTAGAATTAGATGGGGGTACCAAAGGTGTATTACCCTCGGAAGTAGCTCGTACTTGTCTACAAAGGTTCTTCTGTCTATGAAAAGAACTTTCGATTTCAGCATCGAATGGAATTTAACCTAATCTAAAACTCCTGGGCATAAACACAGAACTAGACAAACAAATATGAGAAACTATCCCAAAGAATTTGCATTCTCTGAGATGAGAGAAAATAATCTAGACTACAGAAACAATCAGGAATAAAAATAAAACCGTTTCCCCGGCAATGGCGCCAAATTTTGACTGGATAAAGTCGTATCAACTAATTAAAAGTAATTCCTAACACCACTAACTAAAATAGATAGGGAAGTAGGGACGAATCCACAGGGAATATAAGTCTTTCTATTCCTAAATAATTAATATAATCTAGATTATCAAGTAGCCAAATTATTTTTATAGGAATTGAACTAAGGAGAATAACTAAACTAAAACAAATTGAATAAGGGAGAAATCAATAAATCAAAGCCTAGGGTATAGCTTCACCAATAAAAAATATTCCAGGGTAAAACACAACAATCAATTATCAATGCATCAATTAATCAGATCATAAAAGGATTTTGCTACGTATTACAATCACATAATTAAACTACCAGTATTAAATCGCATCTCTCGAATCTTGACTTAACCATTTATAAATTAACCTGCCTATTGAAACTAAGCCTAAACATTGATTATCATCTCACGAGTCTCGAATCAATATTGCATAACTCATACAATTAAACCAGGCCTAATCTAATTGCATAGCATTAAATCAATCAATAGGAAATCAACCAAAGCATTGACAATCAACAATAGTAAAT
Source organism: Chenopodium quinoa (assembly GCF_001683475.1). Taxonomy (NCBI): domain Eukaryota; kingdom Viridiplantae; phylum Streptophyta; class Magnoliopsida; order Caryophyllales; family Amaranthaceae; genus Chenopodium; species Chenopodium quinoa. Next base: position 3,220,572 of record NW_018744895.1, read on the forward strand.
TACCCCTTCATATTATTATGGATCCCCACAACCCTAGAAATAAAACTACTTACACATATTTAAATCTAAACTAAGCAAAGTAAATAAACAAGACATAATTAATCAAAGCAATTAATTACTGAAAATAAAAGGGGAAGAAATCATTACCAAAATAAACAGAAATAATGAATTGCATAAACTAAAAGTGTGGAGAGAGAAAACAAGAGTATTAGCCAAAACCTTAAAACTAAAACCTGAGAATTTAACTAATGAAAGATGTCCTTGTATCTAGCTATACAAAACGTATTTATACTTAAGCTCCAAAAATCCTAATTAAAAACAAACTAAAAGCGTCAAAACACCCTTAGAAACACGCGCCCGGTCAGGCGGAAGCTCGCCTGGCCGGGCGCGCCTTTTTGGCGAGAAGATCGTCACTCGCGCCCGATCGGGCGCGCCTTCGGGCAAGGACGCTTCTCTTCCTTCTGCCTCGCCCGACCAGGCGCGCCTCAGGGCGAGAGCACTCCCCGGTCGGGCGAGCTCTCAGGCAAGGGAGTTTCTTCGATTGGGCCACTTTCTTGGCCCAATCCGGGTTTCCTCTTTGGGGCCTTAAAGCTTGGTCCATTTCCTCGAACTCTTCTTTTTTTCACCTATCCCTTTAATCACCGGTCTTGAGCTACGGAAAATGGTCATATGAACGCGCTCCTACTTCAATGCTCGTAGTAGCTCCAATAAGTCCGGGGAAAATGCTCCAAATACGCAATTTCCTATAAAATAATATTAAGACTACGAGAACACTAGAAAACGCATATTAGTAACAAAAGTGGCTCCAAAGAGCCAAAAATACTCCTAAATATGACCTAGGAATGGGGGTAAAGCACTATATAAAATGAACAAATGAAACTCCCCCAAGCCAAATCTTTGCTTGTCCCAAAGCAAAGAGCTCATCAATGAACAAATAAAACATACTTCACCCTAATAATCAATTAAAACCAAGCATAACCAATTCAAGGCAAATCCAACAAATATGCATCAAATTAAACTAATCAAATCCATCCAACTACTCATCCTCCCTAACAATTGTCAAGTAGAGCAAACCACAAGTGTTGATATCCAACTACTCTTAGGTTGTGCAATATACACATCCTCCATCAAGAACCCATTCAAGAAGATGGTTTTGATATCCAACTGCCAAATTTCGTAGTCGAAAATTTCAACAATCGCTAGAAGAGTCTGAATAGATTTAACAACCAATGGGTTTGACCCCATTTGCAAGTCTATCAGGGCTAACACATCATTTTCTGACATGGAGTCCATTCTGGATTTTATGGCCTTAAGCCATTTCCTGAGTTGGTGCTCGCCAAAGCTTGCTTGTAGGCTGTGGGTTCCACACATTCCAATAATAAAATTATTAGAATCCTCGGTTTTTAGAATTTTAACAAATTGTTTGTTTTTTTTTCTAAGCTATCTACTACGGGGTAAGAGACGATAGAAGTAAAAATATTTTTTTCAACTCTTCGAAGTTATTCACTCAAGTGGGATGATAGGAGTCTCGCTAGTAGAATTAGCTTACTCCGACACTTGATTTGTCAAATTAGCTGATTCATTAGCCTTTGCCTCTTATGTGGTGTTATCCATATCCATTTAATTTGTTGCTCGTCTCGAATTTCTTTGAGAACCACTTTACTCCCACTTGGCTTTGTAGAAAGAGATTCCCTTTCTAAAAAGACATCATCGCGAGCAACAAACACTTTGTTATCTGCGCGATTGATGAAGTTATACCCTTCTGTTTCTATGGGATTACCCACGAAGAAACATTTATCTAATTCAGGGCCATGTTGTCACCTTGTAAACGTTTTACATAGGTTTCACAACCCCAAATCTTGAGAAAAGACAACTTTGGAACATTTCCAGTCCATAACTCATATGACGTCTTCTCAACTGCTTTGGACGGGTTTATGTTTAGTATATTCAAAGTTGTTTTCTAATGCATATCCTCATAACCATATTTGCAGATGTTTAAAGCTAATCTTAGATCGAACCATGTCAAACAAAGTTTGATTCCTGCTTTCTAACACACTTTTAATTGTGGTGTTCCTTTGATTGTGAAATAATTCCACAATCCCTCAGATGATCATAAAAATTTTGAGTTAAATATTCACCACAATGTTCAGATCGTAGTGCTTTAATTGTTTTCTCAAGCCGATTTTGTACTTTATTCTGGAATTCCTTGAACTTTTCAATGATTCCAACTATTACTTCATTAAGTATATATAACCATATTTACTTAAATCGTTAGTAAAAGCAATGGAGTAGTTAAATCCCTTTTCTTGCTTTTGAACTCATTGGTCCACACACATCCATATGTATGAGTTCCAAAAGGTCATTAGCTTTTTCACCCTTTTCAACTAAAAGGTGACTTGGTCATATTACCTAACAAGCATGACTCACAATTCTCAAGTGATTCATAATCAAATGAGGCTAAGAGTCCATCCATTTGTTAATCTTTGGATGTGCAAATTGGTTAATGTGACCTAACCTTACTATGTTATAAGTTTGGTTAGTTTTGATTCATCTGTTTTTCTCTTTTGTGATCTACTTATATCAATGTTATTGTACACACCTAAAAATATCTCCCCTAAACCAAACCCGATGATGAACAACCTTTCACCGCCATTATTGGTCGGGTTGAGTATTTAATCTCCAGAGTGCTTAAAATTCATATTTAGTCAAACATGTTCAGTCCATAAATTAGTCAACAAATCAGTCCAAACATTTATTCAAACATTGTCCAATCATTGTCCAATCCACAATTTAGCCCAAACCCTTGTTAATTCATTTCATTTTATTTATTAATTAAGTCCGATTAGTAAGCTGAAACAACGCCTAAATATCACGTACTTAATTCTTAAGAAAAAGGTTAAAATAAATTTCGACGGATTTCTGGAAAACAGATTTGCCGTGTCACGGCAGAAATGCGGCGCCACGGCAATTCTTGCCGTGTCAGGGAAAATTGCACCGTGTGACGCGGCAATTTTCTAGGGTTTCTCCGTGGCGCATTTCAATTCTAGGGTTTCGTGCATCACCCTGCTCATTTCCTCTATAAATACGAGGCTAATTTCTCAGTTTCGGGGCACCAAATCATTCTCTCTTTCTCTCTTATACACCAAATCATTCTCTCTCTCTCTTATACTCTAGCCTAAACACTAGCCTTCCCTATTATCTCACCATAAATCCCTTAAGCACTCCCCGGAGTCCATACAACATCCAAAGTTTCATACTTAAACCAAAGCGTGAAAGGTAGAACCGAAGTTCCTTTTTAATCTTGTTGTTTAATAAAGTGATCACTAATATTTTAGAATTATATGTTGCATTAACATTCAGCCAATTTAACCTAATGTTAGTTTGGAGAAAATTGAATCTTTGTTTGTATGCCTTTGAGATCGCAGGAATACTTTTCACAATAAGAATCGAGTAAAGGCCAATACGGGAAAATGTGAGTCCATGACTCACTTCGTACCATCATCCTCGATCCTCTTTTCGTGGTTTTGAACCATATGGAGTTAGTAATCTCATGGATTATGAATGGGGTGTAACCTTCATGGTCAATCGTTGTTGCCTTTTGTTGTCCCTTATTCGTGGTTGCTTTAAATGATCCGTGAACGGTTTACAAGTTCCTTAAAAACTTGTTGGTGGCTCCCTTCTTTGCTTTGTCCCTAATCGTGTCCCTAATTGTATGTCAATTCCCACTTCCTATGAGTGTCAAGCATATTCACCACATGCTTATGCAGGCGCGCTTCGAACGACGCCTACAGTTATAAAACAAAATTAACTCATAGCTAGAAACAATTTATTACCTTGTCATGGATCAACACTTACCCATGACAAGTAAACCAATCAGTATTTCAAATAAAAACTGAAAATTGTCTCAATAAAACCTGGAAATAAGTCTAAAATCATCATAAAATAATCAGAAATTAAAACTATAAAGCTTTCTCTAGCCACTTAAACACTTCTTGTGCACATAAAATAATCAGAAATTAAAACTATAAAGCTTTCTCTGGCCACTTAAACACTTCTTGTGCACCTTCAAGCTCCATTTCCATGCTAGCTTCAGTTCTTTGCAGTTTCTGCAGAACATGAATAATGTTAGCACTGCAACTTGGTATCACATACCTAAGTGAAAGTTCAAAATGTTTATAACAAGAATGTTAGGCAACTCTTTACCTCACAATTCATCGTAGTGGGAACATCCTTATAGAAGCACTGGCTCATTCTCCTTTCAAATAGTTCTCTACATGATTCTTGAGTAAATTAACTAACTTGACTACAGAATCTTCATCTTCATGTGACAACTTCTTTAGGTCAAACCATCATACAGTGAATGTAGAATTATATCATGAACCTCATGATCTTGGAATGGTCTCCCTAACATACTCATGTAATTGAATAGTTAAACCATCATATCCACATGAATTTGTACTGACTGTCCTGCCATAAGCTTTTTGGCAATAATCTCACCAATCATCTTTTAAGTTTCATGCCTAATAATTCCATTCCAAGAGTCGTCATTTCTGGGAATCATATTAATGATTTCCTCGACATTTCTATCCAATCCCCATCACCATGGGACTTTGCTATTCCATTGCCAATATCACGTAAGCACTTGAATAGGAGATAAGGTTCATAGTCCATAAATCTTCTAGCCCAATCTTCCGGAATAGAAGATAATATGACAGACAGGACTCTCTTGGATTCTGAAACATTTCTCAAATATTTCTCTAGAGTCATGCCTGGACTAAATCTGCCCTCGATTGGTAAGTCTAAACTAAATTCAAGTCTATCGTTCCTTAGTATACTTCTATGTTTGTTTTCCCAATTGTTGAAGTTGAGAAAATTGAGCCTTGTTCTCATTGTTGGTGGTAAAATAGTGTCGTCAGAATTGCTATTCATCTACGACTAAATAAGGCAAAGTTCAATAATTATGTTTAATAAAATTAAATTACCATAAACGAATTAAATAGGTTACTTTTAAACACTTTATTTAATAGTAAATGGTCCCAATTGAATTTAAGTGATTCCAAGATCCATTATTTGTGTAATAGTTGACCGGACTAAGGCCATACCACCAAGCATTACATTTTCAAGGTGAGTAAACTCTTTACTGATTACAACTCTTGTAACACTTGGTTGAATAATTAACCATCACATGTTTAATTATTACCCTTTGGCTTCAAGGTTCTATACGCTTTAGGTAACCTTATTGAGCCCAACCAATTAAATGTGTAAAACGTGATCTACCCCAAACAACCTAAGATAACAAGTGACGCCCTGCAGAGGCAGACCTATCACTTACGATCGAAGGGTTGTTGGGTATCTAATTGGAAAAAAATCTCAATATTACCGGGACCTAGATTTATTATGTTGTGATTAATATAGTGAACTCTAGCGCAACATCAACAACATAAATAAAATCTACCATGCATAATCTACTAATGCATAAAATAAAACATGACATAGTATGACCCCTTAGTCCTAAGAAACTAGACTTGAAATGCTCCCACTTGAACCTTCATGGATTTCCATCCACTTTGCTCCTTTGGGCCTTCACTTCAAGGGCTTCTCTGGACTAAATTATTTAAATAACTAATCTATTTACTTTAAATAAAAAGTTACAAAAATACTTAACGGTACGCAGACCGTATTTAGATTAAAAAAAATACATCACGATGCACAAATCATATTTAGAATATATGGGCCATACTAGTCTATATACAGCAACATAATATCATATATTATAAAATTACTATATAATAAATCACTCAACATGCTTGCCTAAACTACAACATCGATTGTTCACAATTAAGGCAATGTAATTTAATTCATAATTAGATAATATCATATATTATTCATTTCCACTTATAAAATATCATATATTTTAAATTTGGCATGAGATAGAATCAAAACTTACTTTAATATAGAAAGATAAATCATATTTATTTTCCATGATTATCCTAACTAATTTAGGATATCCAATTCTAATTACTACCCAATCAAATAATTTTAAAATCAATTATTTCCAAATCTAATTATGGGATAATCACATTATTTAAATCAACTATTATCCTTTTGGAATATGCTCAAAATATCCTAACAAAACCTATCCAAAATTAACCACTTTAATTATGCATAATCACTAAATCAACAACTTTTGAAAATTTGATTCTATCTTTCAAAATAAAATTTGATTTTATTTTTGAAAATATTTTTAAAAACAGTTTTTTTTTTTTTTTTTTTTTTTTTTGAAAAACTGTAGAACACGCCTTGCTGGCCACCGTGGTTAGCTAGCCGAAGCTACAGGCGGTTATAGATATGAAATCACCCCGCACTGTTAGAGAAGTAAAGAAACTAACCGGTTGCCTGGCGGCATTGGGGAGATTCCTCGGCCGTTCAGGTGACAAATGCCTTTATTTCTTCCAAGCCACCCAGAAGAAAACTATGTTTGAGTGGGGAGATGATGTTGAGGCGGTTTTTCAAAAATTGAAAGAGCATTTGCACTCCTTGCCAAGGCTTGTAAGTCATTTTCCAAAGGAGACACTTAATATTTATTTGGCAGTCTGAGATCATGTTGTTAGTGTTGTTCTCCTTGTTAAGAGAGACGACAATCAACTCCCGGTCTATTTTATTAGCCACATTCTTCAAAATACAGAGGTTCGCTACTTGACGGTTGAAAATTTTGGCCTTGCACTATTCAAAGCTTTCAAGAAGATGAGGCCATATTTCTTGGCACATCCGGTGGTGGTCTACACAGACCAAACTCTCTAGCGACCAATGATAACCTTAGAGTCATCAAGCCAAATGATCAAGTGGGCTATTGAAATTCAAAGTCTGGAAATCACCTTTGAACCAAGGAAGGTGGTGAAGGGTCAGGCGTTTGCTGAATTCATCGTTGAAATGACACGTCCGGTAGAGCTAGAGAACTTGGATCAGGTTTGGAAGGTGTATGTAGACGGGAGTTCTACCATGAACGGCTGTGGTGCTTGAATTATATGTCAGTCTCCTGAAGGGGACAAATTTGAGTATGTACTACGGTTCAAGTTTCAAGCTTCTAATAATGAAGCTGAGTATGAAGCCTTGCTAGCCGGTATCGACATTTGTAAGGCGGTAGGGGCAATGAAAATTGACGCCTATTCTGACTCTCAGTTGGTGGTAAGCCAATACCATGGTGACTATGAAGCCACCCATCCGGCTATGATCAAATACCTTCAGGCGGTATATCTTAGTGGCTGTTGACTACTTCACCAAATGGGTTGAAGCAGAGGCAGTCAAAGGCATAAAGACAAAGGATGTCATCTCTTTCATTTGGAAGTACATCATCACCCGGTACGGGGTTCCTATGTTTATGGTCTTTGACATTAATCCTCAATTTGAGACGCCTACCCTCAAAATTGGCTGGGAGATCAAGGAATTTCCCACTGCTTTACATCAGTTGGCCGACCCCAAGCAAATAACCAGATTGAAGCTTTCAAGAAACTCATCTCAGACAGTATTAAGAAGGAAATTGAGAGAGCTTGAAGTATGTGGGCTAAAGAGGGTTAATTCATGTACTTTGGTCCATCAGAACAACGACAAAAGGGGAAACCGGCGAAACCCCATTCTTCATGGTATACAGCGTTGAGGCCATATTACCCGTTGAGCTTTATGAGTCGACTCTTCGAATCATGTTGTATGACGAAGAGGCTAACTAGGAAGCCATGCGGCTGGCATTGGACTTCCTACCAGAATGCCGTGGCAATGCAGCCTTACATTATGAAATCTACCATTTGAGAATGACAAGAGTCTATAACAAAAGAGTACACAAATGACCCTTGAAACTGGGGGGGACTTTGTGTTAAGCAAGATGGAGGCATCTAGTAGGGCCAATGAGCAAGACAAGTTAACACCCAATTGGGAAGGCCCCTACCAAATTTGTGAAGAAGTTAGAGGCAGCAGCTACCGCCTGGAAACTCCAGACGGCAGGCAGCCAGCCAGAACTTGGAATGTAGATAACTTGAAAAAGTATTACTTCTAAGCAATGTAAATTTTGTAAATGAAAAGCTTAAGTAATGAGAACCACTTTTTGTTTCAAATTTGTATTTATGTTATTTGCATCATTAGATACCTCTCCCCATAGGAGAAGTATCGTCTGTGCTATGTACAGACGGCAAATCTAATCCATCAAGAATTTTCTCCACAGCCGGGTGGAGAGGGAATTGGAGGCCTTCTTGAATGGCTGCTTCATAACAACCGAAGCATTGATCCCCATAACTATTCCCAAATGGCCAGACGACGGTATCTTCTAAGTCAGGGACATGGAGTTCGTAGCCAGCCCCCATGACCTAGGCGGTACTGAACTCGTCCAGCTTCTTGAGCATGGACCTTTGTGTGAGGGGTGAGGTGTTGGTAGTAGGCGGTAAATTCCTCCTGGTGAAAGGAGGAAGTCTTTCCTCCTCCCCTCTCTGTAGAAGCGGCCTCTTCTGCCGACACAAACGGCCCTGACTTGTCCTCAGATTCCCCATTTGATACAGATATCTCTAATTAAGCCTCAGAACCGCCTGGCACAGCATTCAACTGGGATGACCCCTATACAGAGCCGGATGTACTACCCTCAGATCTCTCCTCCGACTCATCTAAAATGGAATCACCCGGCATACTTGGAGGGCTGGGTGGGTAGTCAAAGACCTCGTTTCTTGGCACTTCAATGGTCTCGTGTCCATCATCACTATCTATGGGACCTTGTGCCGTCCTCTTAGTTTAAACCATAGTATTCTACACAGACACATAGATGGTCGGATTCGGAGAAGTTCCTAGGCTGTGTCGTGTGTGTTTATGAAACCATTTTTGAAATGAAAAACAAGCACATGCGGTAAATAAAGTGAGGAAGAGGAAAGAAGTAGGTGGTACCTTATAAAAGAGAAGGAACTATTGAAACTGCAGAGATTTGTGACGGCTGTGATAGTAGGCGGACAAGGCACAGGCGGCAGTAGTGTTTTTCTCAAAAAGACAAATTCTCTCTCGAAGATTTTGCGTAAACATGCGAAAAATGAGATGGGGGTAAAAACTATATATAGAGGGGTAAAATCTCAAGGGCACCCCTGTAATTTTCCCAAAAGGTGAAATAGTTAAATTAACCGCCACCCATGCATGTGTGACAAGTGTCACAGGCACCACATGGCACGCCACGTCACCCTTGTGAGGGGCAAATGATTAGGGTGAACGATTCATCTATTACAAACTTTATCTAATTACGACCTTTATCTGATTATTACATCAATTAATAGGAACATTTACCTCCATTTTAGGGACAGATTCATCTATTAGGACCTTTATCTGATTATTACATCAATCAATCACTATTATCTTATAACAAAGAAAGAACCTGATCTAGGGATCCGAGATCTATTTACTTTCCGCATTTTTCTCTACTTCAACACGTACTAACTTGATCGTCGGAGGCGGAACTCCAAACAACCGGAGCTTCTGTTAGTTGCAGGAACATGTGAACGAGGATCTAGTCTTGGTGACGTAACTCTCGTGCAGGACACGTCAAATGACCCCGACACAAGACACGTGTCTCTTGTGGGTGCCGTTAAGGCGCTTTTCACGGGAATTGGGCCTCCTGATGTATGGAAGCCTTCTCTCATTCAGTTGCTCTTATGCTTTGCCACATGTCGTCATCTTATAGGGCCACGTGTCGTCCTTTCATTGGGCCACGTGTCACTATTATATTGGTCCACGGGGGTGTTTTTTACCCTAAACAGAGGGGGTGGCTCGCATTATACGTGCCGCCTCCTCTGATTTTTGTTCGTCCGGAGACGTCCGAGTACTGGGCTTATTGAGTAATTGTTATTGAAAGGGGCATACTTTACCGTCAGCTTGGATTTTGGGAAGCATCCCTTTGGGCTAGTTGCCTTGGGTTGTCCGTCTGTGTTCAATTTGGACTTAAGTCTTGTAATCAGACGGATAAATGGTGCCGCTTGATATCAGGCGAGACACCTGTCCTCCGTATTTTTTGGACCAACAGTATAACTCCGTTGACCTAGCCGTTTGTTTTGATGCGTCGTCTAAATAACCGTACACCTTCACCGTCTTTGCTGACGGAACAGTTTAATAACCTTTTGAGCTTCTAGGTTAAATTTTTCGAAAAAGAGACGTTTAGCCTTCTGGGCGGGAAAGGTAAGTTTACCATTTTTCCCCCATAAAATTTCTTATAAATAGGACTCGTTTGACTTGATAAAATCACTTTGGAACCTTGCGTTTTCTAGAGAGAATTCAGAGCCTTTTAGAGAGAAAAAGTGTTTTCCTTCCCAATCTTCGAGAGCTCTGCCGCATAATTGAGTTTTTCGTTCGTGTTTTAAGGTTTTCCGGTCAACTGGTGGTGTTACAACTTGACCTTTAAGGATCTTCAAACTTCCCCAAGTTTTCTACTTGTACAGAGGTAACCGTCTGCTTCTTCTTTGATTTTTCTTTTCATGTACTTGTTTTATTTTTAAACACGAACTGGCACATCATTCGGATTCGTCCGTCTCTCCTTACGAGATCGGTCGTTCGCCTGGGACTGAGGAGTCTATAGTGGACGAAGCTGACTCCTCTTTTCTCTGGAGTGGGTCCATTTCTAGTGCGTACCAACTCACCCCCCACCTATTCTTCTCTGTCCCTACAGTCAAACATGTCGCATGCGAGAGCAACATATGACTGAAATGCGGTCAGAAATCCAAACGGCACTCCTGCTAACCCTTTAGTGCCTATGAACTCAAACGATACAGACGTGGATGACACGGACGTGGACTTTAGCAGGGGTGCCTAATCGGTAGTGGAAGTAACTACCACTTCGTCCGAGCAAAACACACAAAAAATACCCCCTTTCTCGGTCTTCGACCAGAGAGACCAGGGATAGAGAAATTAGGGCGTCCAGCCAAAATCCGGAACAACGCCCTTCACGATACACCAACTTGGTCTTGATGCCATCCGAGCTGCTTTCTTCTAAAAGGTCTCCTTTTTCAATTCAGGCGGACTCTAGGTCTTGCCGAAGAGGGTCGTCCGTCCAAAATCCTCAACAACAATCAACCCAAAACACCAGCTCAGCCAGGCCGTCTGGGCTGCGTATTTCTTAAAGGCCTTCAATAAATGTTCAAGCGCACGTTACTAACGCGTCCGACCTGTCTCCTCGCAGTGGTCCTCCTTCTAGAAATCAGGCGGACTCTGAAGAGAGGAGAAAGGATAAGGGTAAAAGACCCTTGGTGCCAGAAGGCACTGTGGTTGTTGAACTGGGCCAGAGGCTCAAAAGGGAGGCAGCTTAGCCGAAGCTGTTTAGTTGGACACAGTGCTGTCCTCTGAATTTGGTTCGGCAAGGAACCCTAAACCACAAGCTGTCGAGCTAGAGGCAAAAAACCCAAACGCTTGTCAACGAACGAGGAAGCTTATGCAGTCAACTTCAATGACCCTTTATGCCTGCCCGGTCGGTGATGTAGCCCTCGCCTTCCTGATAAATTTGAGAATTTCAAAGAATTTCTCAAACTTGGGAGAGGCTATCACATTCAGCCGCCGAGGCATTCTGACTTGGTGGCCGCCTGGGAAAATGAAAGGCCCAGGAGTAGGAGCTTCAGCGTGTATCACGCTGCTTTGGAGGTGGACTCCGCCTTCCCCTTCATCCAATCGTCCAGGAGTTGTTCGACGAATATGACATTGCTCTGTTCCAGCTGGTGCCGAACAGCTGGGCCAACATATTTGGCTACCTGGTGACATGAATGCCCAAATGAATTAATGCCTAACTTCCTAGTCTTGTACGAGATGCCCTCGATGGTGCGGATGAATGCCTAGACGGACAACAGGTTCATCCTTAATACTCGCCCCGACTACTAAAGGGCACGTCTGGAAGCACCGCTTTTATCACATCAAGACCAGCAATAAGGAGCTGAACCTACGGATAAACAAGTTTAATGTCGAGCCTTTTCAGCTTGGACGGGGGGATCACATGCTTACTAAGCCGCTTGTTCACCCGGACCATGCGTACCAACTTGACTATTTCAATGTCAAGAAAGTGTTTAGAGACAGGAAGCTAGTGTCCATGCCGTCCAACTAGATCCCACTGGCTGTCTAGCTCAGGGACCCGGTATGTCGGCGTGCGGCTTGTACCGGAACTACTCCCAAGGTGGAACTTCGTGACTTAACCGTCCAAATTGTTTTTTGCTGGAAATATATGCTAACTCTTGGTTATTTTTCTTATCAGTCAAAGCCATGTCGCAGTTAGCCCTAGAACAAAAGGGGGAGACAGACATGTCCGACTTCAAGCTCGAACGCTACCGGCTCCTCAGGCAAAGCTATAAGGCGGCTAAGGAGGACTTATCCTTTTCTCTTTTTCTCTTTCTTTTTTTGTGTCCGACCTGCATGCAAGGAAGGGCATCCTTCTAACTTTTACTCGGACGGGATTAGTATCCCAACATGCCGAGCTGGTATGTTAGGAAGGGTGTCCTTTTTGATTTTGCTCGGACAATGGATCTTAATACCTTGTATTTTAATATTCAGACAGCTGCTCTAGGCCAACGAGAAAGCAGTCGGCATCCGCTTCCAAGGACAGACAATCGTCCAAGCCTCGCAAAACTTCTGCAGCCAGAACTCCTTCGGCGTTGCAGGCGGTAAAGACCAAGCCGCGGATTTCCACAGAGCAGTATAAAGGAGATCAACCCCAGCCGGCATCTGGTGGGGCCTCCAAGCCCTTAGATCCAAAAGAAACAGAAGTGGCCCAAGAGAGTACCGCCACAAGGGCGTAGAGGAAGTACCGTCCCTTCACTAAACGGCCAGAAGAAACGTCATGACTCCGCATGTCGTGGATTTGACTTTTATTTAGGAGCAGCAATAGCCTCCTTAGGCGGATGAGGGGTCGCATCCACAACCTTGGTACACCGAGGGGCAATCCCAACCCTCTCAATCTTCAAAGAGGGGTCCGCAACCGCCCCCATCTTTCTCGAAAGGTACCAAGTCTGATTTCTCACTTGGCTTTAATGTTTTAACTTTGTCAACTTTCTAACTTGTTTATATCTTGCAGACATTGTCGAGGAGATAAACGTACGAGTGCCCGGTCAATCACTAACCTGGACCGAGCTTAAGCCCATCTAGGAGGCCATGGCTAGGGCCATCCCGGCAGAATTACAAGACAAGTTCTAAGGAATCTACGAAGGGTTCCTCGGCCCAATGATAAACAGCTACACTAAGTTAATCTGGCATTTCCCAAGCTTTGATACTTAGGGGTCGTTTGGTTCGCAGGGGGCAATCGGAATAGAATGAACAAAGGGGATGAAAGAGAAAGGAATGAAAATCCCTCAAATTTAGTGTGTTGTTTGTTTTAAAAATCAAAGGGAATTAGATCCACCACATCACCACCACACCACCACCACTACACAAACCCCTATTTCTTCACTATCCCACTTATCTAGCCACCTCGCCACGCCTGCCCCACCCTTTGTCGCACGTCCTCTTCTCCCAAACAGCTTTCCCCTCCCCTGTAAAACTTCCCCCACCCTAGATAAAACCCTAGAAACCCTTCCCCAACCACCCATCCACCCTCGAAACCCTTCCCAACCACCCTCGAAACCCTTCCCAACCAACCTCGAAACCCTTCCCAACCAACCTCGAAGCCCTTCCCAACCACCCTTGAAGCCGCACTTCCTTTCCTCCCAAAAATCGATTTGTTTCCCGGTGCATTTGAGTGGTTTTGGGTAGTTTCAGTGGTGTCTGGGTGGTTTTAGATAGTTTCGGTGGTGGCTGGGTGGTGGCGTCAGTGTGTCGGCAATTTGTTGGTAGCTAGGCGATGATTCTAGCGGTGGTTGGGCGGTGGTGTCGGTGGGCAGTTGGTTTTTCGAGGGTGGTCAAGGTAGTTTAAAAGTTGGTCAAGGTAGTTGGGTGAAGAGGAGTTTGGGGGTTAGGGTGATTCCCTTGGGGGGGTGGCGAATGAAAATAGAGGAAAATGGGGTAATGGGAGGGGTAAAGGGAATGATTGAATTTGCCTATCAAACATCAACAAAGGGATTCATGGCAGTTGATTCCCTTTCCCTTTGTTGAATACCCCCAACCAAACGGCCCATTAGTTATTTTTGACTTGATTTCTTCTTGTACATGCTTATTTATGTCCGTCTACAGCTCTTCCTTAGGCTCAACGCCTTCCTCGATTGGCTTGCCCGTGAGAGGCATTTGATCCAGGCGGCCTAGGACGACATCAAGAAAATACAAGATGAAAACACCAGGACGCTGGCCATTCAGGATTCCGACACGAGGAAGCCATCAATGCGTTGATCGAGAAGTCTGCCAGGCAGAAAGAGGACATAGTGAAAATGGGCGATGCCCTTAAGCTGGAAAGGCTTGCTCGTGAGGCTCTATAGAAGTAGAGATATGAGGCGGTCATCAATGCCTCTCAATGGAAGAAGGGCTTTGAAGCTTCCGAAAAGCTCAAGGCTGAGCTCGAGACTAACCGTCAAGCCCTTGAGGTTTCTCTAAAGGGGACGGACAAATTCAACTAGGAGATCAAACGTCTCAAGAAGGAGGCGGAGGCTCCCAAGAAGATCACTCCTCAAGAGGTGGTTCGGATTGAACAATCGGCCGAGAAGAAGCTCAAGGACTAGTTTGAGGAGGCCTTCACTATAATGTTCGACATCAGTGAAGTGTCATACTACCATGAGCGCTTCGTCAAGCGGTTGAATCACATCTCCCTTAAGGAGGAGGCTGCCGCTGTTGGGGAGGCCACCCCCGAATTTGTCGATACTACCTCCCTTTCTCGAAGCGATGATGAAGATGATGATGATGATGATGAGGATGATGATGAGGAAGAGGAGGAGGAAGAGTCGACTAAGGGAAAGTAGCTGGCCAAGGATGATGGTGACAAGGGGCCTACCGAATAAAGTGCTCGGTGTCTTCTGCTGCAGCTTTTGTTTTAAGATTTTTTTAATTTTTGTTTGGACTTATCCATTTCTACCTCTATTTTGAGCGGTTTTGTAATATAACAATTTGCTATTGGCCGCCTATTTTAGCAGTCTTTGTTTTCATGAAGTTTTCACTTTTCTTCATTCATACTTAGCATATTTTTCACAATTTTCATTCTTTTACTATGCATCTTTGCCTACGAATGAATATATACTGGGGGTATGCCCCTTTATTCGAAATTTTGTCTAGTCCATACTTAAAGAGATTTGATTAACTTAGTAGATTTAATACCTTGAAGGGTATGACGACTAGTAAGTTAATCAAATCATAATAATGATTGCCCTTGGACTAGGCAAATGCCGAATGAATTCAAACATGCGGTTATTTTATTTGACCTAACATTTGTCTGTGTCGAGTCGTCCTTTGATACTATCTCTTAGACGTACTCATGAAATTTCAGATATGGTCTGAACTTGAAAATTTCTAAGTATTTATAAGTCCTAATAGCTTAGGTGTGCCCTTGCCATTAAACTTAAAATGCCTTAAAAAAAAATTTGGGCTACCCATGTTTTATCCGTCCATCCAGGTTTGTGGCTGGATGAATTGAGTAGCAACCTGACCATTGCGGCCAAGTTGCTTAGCTGGGAGAGACCTTTGTTAGGATTTTCTCTCGGCTTTTCATACTTACCCTATTTGAGGGCCTTGGCTAGGAGTGACCTTGTTAAGTTTTTCTCCCGGCCCGTCAGCCTTGCCCCATTGAGGGGCCGAACTGCTATATTGCAAGCAACATTTGTTTCATTTTGGGCGCCATTTCTGCTCAGAACGCAACATAATTTGCAATAATATGAAAGTAAAAGCTTAAATAACAATGTTTTACTTTTTCATTAATTGTCAAAATTACATTGTTTTGGTCGTACGACTCTAATTACATAGCTCGGTTGCTAGACCTAGTTTTATTTACAACTTTTTTGCTAAGTACAAAAAACTTTATACATAATATTTCTTGTGATTTTCCATATTCCACGTACAAGGAATAAGACGGCCGTCTAAGGCTTCGAGACAGTAAGTTTCATCTCGTACTTCTTCACTGATTTGGCAGGGCCCTTCCCAATTAGGGGTTAGCTTGTCGTCTTCCTTTACTCGGCCTACCGCTTTCATCTTTCTTAATACCAGGTCCCCCATCTTAGGCGGCCGCTTTGACACTTTTCGATTATATGCCCTTGTCATTCTTAGATGATAAATTTCGTGTCTAAGCACCACATTGCCCCTAGCTTCTGGAAGAAAGTCTAGGGTAGTCTTCATGGCCTCCCAATTGGCCGATTCATTATATAGCATCACCTGAAGAGTGGGCTCGTACATTTTAATTGGGAGCACGACCTTAGCACCATAGACAAGAAAGAATGGGGTTTCTCCTGTGGAACCTTTAACTTGTTGTTCGAATGGACCATAACACATTAACCAACTCATCAGCCCATAGGGCGATTGCTTTCTCAAGCTTCCGCTTGATGCCATTGGAAATTAACTTGTTATAGGCCTCAACCTGGCCGTTAGCTTTTGGTCGGCCGACCAAAGCAAAGCAATGTGCTATGGCCTGGTCGCTAAGCCAATCTCTGAGATGGTCGGTCTCAAACTGTGGCCTATTATCGATTAACATTGACTGTGGAACACCAAAACGTGTGATTATGTTCTTCCAGATAAAGGCGGATACATCTTTCCACTTAATCCCTCGGACGGCCTCGGCCTCTACCCATCCACTTCGAGAAGTAGTCAACTGCTACTAACACATATCGCCGCTTCCCTAATGCAGGAATGTACGACCCTAAGATGTCCATTTCCAACTTGGAAAAAGGGAGTGGACTACTTATGGCCGACAAGCATTTCCCATTTGGAAAAAGGGAATGGACTACTTATGGCCGACAAGCTATTTGTTCGGACGGTGTATAAAGGTTGCAAATCTCTGGCACTTGTCACATTTTTTCACCATTTCCTTCGCATTTGAATTCATGCTCGGCCATAAATACCCAAGATGCGCCACCTTTTTAGCTAAGGCTCGTCCGCCTATATGTGATCCGAAGTGCCCCTATGGAGGTCGTCCAGAACTTCATGCCCCCGCTCGGGCGTAACACACTTTGAATAGGGTTTAACAAATGATTTTTTGAACAAGTCTTCCCCCTTGAGTTCAAACCATGCCACCTTTTTCTTCATCACCCAACTCTCCTTTGGATCCTCCGGAAGAACTCCATCTTTGAGATAGGAGATAATTTGGTCCATCCATGTGGAGCATCGGTTAACGGTTTGAACGGACTAGGCATCAATGCTCCGCTTCTCCTTAACTTCTCAGAATATAGATCTCGGAGTATCACATGCTGTCGAGGAGGCTAGTTTGGACAAGGCGTTTGCTTGATTATTCTAGGACCGAGGGACTTGTCGTAGTGTGAAATGATCTAGGCCCTTGGCCTCTTTTTTAACCATCGAAAGGTACTTCATCATTGTCGGCTCCCTAACCTCGTAGTCACTGTTCACATGGCTAGCTATCAGCTGAGAGTTCGAACAAGAATCAATTTTTGTTGCCCCGACCGCCTTACACATTCTAAGGCCGGCCAGGAGGGCTTCATACTCGGCATCTCATGAACTTCAAAAGCAAACATATCCTTGAACTATATTAGCAAATTTACCAAGTCATCTCCAAGCAAGTCTATGGCAAGAGTGCTAACCTTGACCGTCCGATCAGGCTGGTCCAAGTCCAACATTATGTCCATATGATCGCCGGCCGGCTGTGGCCTCAACTCTTCTGGCCGGCCGACGGTCATTAATTGCTATGTCAGCTCCTTCTTAATTGACTTGCACTTTTTGCCGACCTGCTATGCCTGGAGTGACCCTCCTTCTGAGTTTTGCTCGGATACCTTGCTATGTCCGAGTGATGTGAGCTTCATGGCCAGCTGATTACACTCTTTTGCTATTACTTGGTCTCCTTAAATGGAGCTTGTTTTCCGTCCGACCGCTCAAACTTTATTAGCATTAAGTGAGGGACAATTACCGCCTTTGCTGAATTCAGAGCCAGACGGCCGATGATAACATTATAACCGGTGAACTCTTTAACAATTAGGAAGCGGACGACCCTGTCCCTTCCTTTTTTTCTTGGACCAAAGCGGATAGGAAAGTCTATCTGTCCCACTGGATGGATAATGCTCCCTCCAAAACCAATCAACTGATGGAAGATATTTTTTAGAGCATCCTCTAAAAACTTCAAATTTTTCAAGCAAGCTAAGATAATTATGTCGAACGAGCTACATGTGTTCATCAAAACTCGTCCAACCTTCAAGTTGGCAAATTTAAGGATGAACACCGTGGGGTCATCGTGGGGGAGGGGGTTTAATTTTGCCTCTGCCCGTCTCACAGACAGTCACTTCTGGAAAAGGCTCTATCTTGACATCTTCCATGTGCATCACTTTCCCCATTTTCCTAGCATCTTGCTTAATTCCTTTCATGGTTGGGCCGCTTGTAGCGAAGCCACCTAAGATGACGGCCACAAACCTTGATTCCGTGCTATTCCCATCCTCATCATCTTTTTTCTTCTCCTTCTTCTCGGATTTGTTGTTTGTCTGATAGTAAGTGAACTTGGACTTAAGAACGTACGAGTTGAGCATGCCCTTATCGGCTAGATTTTCCAATAATCGTTTCAGGTTATTGCTCTCATTCATATCATGCCCCACATCCTTTAAGTACTGGCAATACTTGTTTTTGTTCCGATACTGGGCCGGCCCCCTTAAAGGCTGGGGCTTCTCGAACTCGAACTTGTCTTTGATTTCCATCAAATTTAAGTAATAGTCTTTATTGTACTCATATTGCGGTTCGTCGTTTTGGCTTTCTTGGACTTACTCTGTTGGCAATCAGCCACTCAGACTTCTTTTCTTTTGTTGTTTCCTTTTGTCTTCTTGCCGGCCGATTCTTGCTAAGAAGAAGGTTTCTTTTCGGCGCCCTTGGCCAGCTCTTCTACTTTTGTAAGTGAACAAAAATCAGCTGCCTTAATAAATGATTCGGTCTCCCGCAGAACACCTGCGTATATCAGAATCTTTTTCCTGATCAGATCAAACTTAAAACCATTGTGCCTTAATGCTCAAAGAAACTCCGAGTAGGCCATTTCATCCGGCAAATTTTGAATTTGCGATTTCTCCATGTTAAACCTCTGGATGTACGAACGCGGCCCCTCCTTCTTTCCTTGGACAATGGTTGCCAAGTTAAGACTAGTCTTCCGGGGTGGTATGTTGTAGGAGAAGTTTCCAACGAACAACAAACTAAGAGTTGTGAAACAATTTTTGCATCTGGCCGGTAGATTGTTGAACTAGTCTAGAGCCACACCTTTGAGAGTGGCCGGGAAGCATTTGCACCAAGTGGCCTCATCCACATTTTGCAAGTACATCAGGTTTCTGTAGGAGGAGTATGCTCTTCAGGGTTGCTCGTACCATCATAGGCATCACAAGTACACTCTTCACCTTTGCTAGGTAGGGAGGGTTGAGAATTTCTTGATAAAACGGAGGCGGCTTGTCACCTAGAGTCAAAAAACGCATTTGCCAATCAATAGGCTAAGGTTGGGCTGCCAGTTCGGCCAGGTAAGCTACCCATATTGCCCATACACTGGGGGGAGTTAGGCGGCAGAGTTGCACCATAATTGAAACTGAGGCGGTTCAGGTAGAGGAATTGGAGTTTGAGTGTTCTGAGTTTGACTCCTACTGGTCCTGGCCGAGCTGGTATGCTTGGAGAGGGTATGGTCTGATAATTCATCTGGCATTGTGGGGGTGGAAGTAGTGTCCGAATAGTATGACCAGGCCTGCTCCTGCCGTTTATGCCGAAGATAGTCTCTAGCATCCTTGAAGTGTTTGGACGGCTCATTTGGCTGCCTCAGAGGCTGCCAGGTCTGCCCCCCAACCGAATTCGATTTCTCAAGCAGCTTCGACCAATTCGCCCGAGGAACCCTTGGGGACCTTGGCTGCCTCCTAAACGAAGTAGCTCCCGCATCCTCGGTATTAGTCGCCTTTGCATGGGGTTTCTTTTTGGTACCCTCTCCGTCTTTCCTAGGCGGCTGCCTAGAACAAGAGGGTATCCTGCCCTTAAACTCCTTTCGGAGCTTGGCCAAAGCAGCCTGCAAAGAGCCGATCGTCATAGGAGGATCCTTGGCCTCATGGAACGAAGCGGTTAGAGGATCGTTGTTGTTGATAGCAACCTCAATATTCTCTACATGTCCGTTTGGATCAGGACCGGGTGTTTGACTATCTTTAGCCATTTCTAAGACGTGTATCCCCACAAACGGCGCCAAATGTTTCAGGGGTTTTTTTTGAATCACTCGGGATACAACAAATATTCTGACTGACGGAATATTCGCCTTTGACGATCAAGTTAGTGATCGAAAAACGAAAATATTTAGAGAGAGAAAGTAGAGAAAAGTTAGAGCAATTTAATATGCCTTGAATGATATGTCTCAATCCACCCCTCCCATCATAAATGATTGGGGTATTTATAGGGATGGAATGTGTGTATTCTAGGATTGGTGCCTTAAAAAGGAGTGCATTGATAGGCGGCGCAATCAGGTTGAGACACGTGTCTCTTGGGGACGCCGTTATGGCGCTTTTCTCGGAAATTGGGCCTCCTTATGTATGGAAGCCTTCTCTCATTCAGGTGCTCTTATGCTTTACCACATATATTCATCCTATAGGGAAACGTGTCATCCTTTCATTAAGCCACATGTCACTATTGGATTGGTCCATGTGATGGGGTATTTTTACCCTAAACACTTGATATGAAAAATTAATTTTGTTTGATGATTTACTCTTTAAATTTAAGGATGTATGATGATTTACTTAATCAATCAACAATTTGATTTCATCATTTTTTTTAACAGGAAGAAATAATATCATTAATGAATAGTCATACGACATCTACAATAATCATAAAGATTTGTAAACCACAAATTTAGAGAAATTAACATATCTCTTACAATCAAAGTCAAAACTATTTTTCATATATATTTGGCATAAATAGCTCACACGTCATTGCTTCAAGCTTGACGCGAGCAATGATTTTCGATGTCTTTGCATCTTTCCAAGCAGAGACTTTCGCAATCTGCGCTGATGTTTTGATCGTAGAATTGATGATAAACTCTAAATCCATATGAATTCAAATCACCTTCCCAATTATTATCATAATACCTAAAAATAAAATTCTCATCCATAGATGAGAATCAAAATCCCAAAAAGTTGGATTTTATCAAAAGTAACAAACCTTTCGTCTTTTACTCAGTCAAAATTGAATATAGGATTGTGAATGTCAAGATAAGAGGTTTTTTATCTTATCTTTTACTTTATAAAATTCACTTCTAAAAAAACTTCAAGTCTTTTTTTTTATTCAAATTATAAAAAAAAAAAATAAAAAAATAAAAAAAAAACACACACATACACTGTTTTTGGCGAGAATTTTTTTTATGAGGCGATGACACATGTATTTTAGGGATACTTTTGGGGATTAGTTTAATATAGTATATAGATTGTTGGAAATAATAAGGTTATAGTAGAGGTGATCATGGGGTAGGTTGAGCAGGCCGAAGGGGAAAAATAACCTCATTATGTCGGGTTGGGCTCACAATTAAAGCCGAAAATGCTTGCCTAAAACCCTTAAATTTAGACCGGGCCTAGTGGGATTTTACGGGCCGAGCAAAATATGGAACTAAAATTTTTAAAATAGTCTGTCCATGGTCATCCCAAATAATTAAATTCGGGCCAAAGTTTATGTTCAAAACCTGCCTAAAATCAGGTCAGGCCCATCTGACCCCCTTAGGGTATAGGGGCACCAAGAGGTAGCGCCTAACGCGACAAGCTGCATTAGCGCATCATCTTCTACCCCAGAAATTTTTGCTTAGTGTGACCTATGCCTTCACTTTTACTAAATTCAGTTAGGTTTTAGTTTGATTTTGCATTTCTGGGTCTTTTATGTGGTTTGAACATGTTAAATTAGGCTATGTTTAAAAGTTTGGAAAGTATTTTTATGGTTTGGATAGGTTTTTAAGCCACTAGTCCAATTATAAAAATTTGTACCAATTGACACCAGAATAATTCGATCATCGGACATTTATACAGGGACGAAAGAGCAGTGTGATATATTTTTATGTATATATAGAAGCTCCCACTTTTATTGGGCTTTGGAGTAGGCAAAATTCAAACCCCTTTGCTAAGCACACATATCATTAGCATAACAACTAATGGAATATACATATGGGAATAAGCCGCAGAGGCAAATAGAAACAAATACAAGATCAAATAGGTCCCAATGAATCACATAATTAATTTGGTAAATTTTAGAAAACATATGCCTTAATACTAAACTCAAGAAGCCTAAAAAAAGAGTATAGTGGAACTCAATGCTAGAGAGTCTAGTAGAAATGTGGTGGTCGAACTCTAGGTAAGCTAAAGAATTAGTTAAATGCCTAGAGTTAAAAGGTTTTACTTTATGCGAGGATTTTTAGGGTTATTCATTGCCCAAAGGGGTCAATAGGTAGAAAAACTCTAACCAAGGACGGATCCTATGAAATGAGACAATGAACTTAACTAAGAAGTATATTAACTAAACTAGGGATGGAGTCTAACTCTTTAGGAGTTTAGGTATAAAACTTGGATTTTTTTTTAAGAAAAAACATGTGTAAAAGAGATAAAAAGGTTTGCAAGAAGAGTTATGAGTGTTAACCTATATTTGTACGTTGTGTTGAGGTAAACTGTAGATGATTTTTAAATAAGCTAAGGCAAGCCCCCACTATATAGAATACTAGATCAATTTAAATATACTCGAATGATACGAAGAAATGAAATACTTTAAAGTGACAATAAGGCCAAATCCTACTGTCTATTTTAGCGATATAAAAAATTAAAATCTATTAAGAGTCGACAAATATGAAATGGGATCAAGAAAATAAAAAATTTGAGGTTGAGACTTAGAAACAATAACAAGCGATAAAATGTGATCGACTAATAATGTAAGTTTGAACTCAAGCCTTTATCGTGATTAATTTGAAATTCTAGAAAGCCTAACCATTGAAGTTTGTGAAGGGACTGCGTTACTCGAATTTATTTTTAATTAAAAACTCACATCTCAGCTCGAAGAAAGGCTGTGTAGTTCATGACATTAATAGGGCATGTATCCAAGAGGTCTTTTAAATGTTATAACGTAGTTGGTGTTGATGGTTAACAAGGACAAATGTTCAAAGCCCATATTAAGCCCCAAGGCACACAAATGTGTTTTGACTTTTGAATAATCTTTCTTTTGGCTTTGATTTTAAACTTTAAACTTGAAATTTTGAACTAAAATTAGAACTTGAACTTGAAATTTTGAACTAAAATAGAACTTGAAGCTTGAAATTTTTGCACTTTGCTACTGGTATTTGAACACTTGACTTAGCTTTGATTTCGAATTTTATTCTTTTCTTTATTTGCTATTGCATTTTTTTTATATTTTATAGCATTTTTTTTAATTTGTTTTAGCTAATCGTCCCATCCCTAGTTTTGGTAGATGTGGGTTGAAGAAATTAAGGGTAATCAAATAGAGAGGTTCATCAATTTCAAAGTGGGCAGCAAAAGAAAATGATGTGAGTACATTAAAAAAAATAAATAAATTAAAAATAAATAAATAAATAAATAAAAAGTGTCTTTTGTCCTAAGCATGTTCATTAATGTCATTTTTATTTTTATTTAGTCAATAATTGAGATTGAAAAACCAATTATTGGTGGCTAGAGTTTCATCATCAAATCCGAAGAATTAAAAGGCTATTAATAGAAAAAGATATTTATTGATGATAAAAAAAAATAGTACATATAAGTGGCTAAAATTGAAACCTAATTCTAGTTAAATAGAACCGAAAAATGGAAGCAAATAGAAATGACTAGAGGAGGGACTCTCCGACTCAACCTAAAAACTTGAAAAAAAGTTAAAAGATCCTCAAAGTCGATTGTGCCTTAAAAATTTCTTTGTTTTTTTCTAGTATATATTATCAATCTTATCATGCTTCGTAGATTAGTTGAATTGAGGTAATTAATTAGTTTGATTGTTGTACTATAATCCCCGGTATTTTTAAATAACTTAAATTTATTTTATTTATTAATATTTATTTGTATTTTTCCGGAAGTTATTTTAAAAGTTTCAAATTATTTTTGGGTGGAAAATTATTTTATTACAATAGGATTTTTATATACCTATATCCTACAATTCATGATCATAAAAACAAAGCCTACCCCATTTTATTTATTTAATTGTCCCATTATTTTTATGAGGCCCAATCTAACCTACTTACCCTATAATTTTTCTCTCCTATAAATACCCCATTAATCCCCAAATTTTCCCCGCACAAAAAGGTTAGTTTTATTTTATTTCTCCTTTATTTTCTTTTTCTTTTTCTTTTTCTTTTTCTTTCTTTTTCCTTTTTTTTTCTTTCTTTCTTTTTCTCCGTCTTACGTGAGAAAAACTCACGTTGCTTTCCCCCATGCTTGCTGCCACCACACCTGCCGCTGGTCGCCGGTAACTGCCTAGACCGTTGGCGACCCACCAGCCGGCCCATCCGTGGCCCACCGTGGCTACCCCTTCCTCCTCCTTTGTTTTCTTTTTTTTTTTATTTTGCTTAATACTTGATTAAATTGTTTTGGATTTGTTTTTATTATTTGAAATTGATTTATTTAGTGTCAAAACTATATTTTTACGATTCAAAACCTATAATTATTAAATTACCATAAAATCTGAAAAATAAAACTAACATTATAATCTGAAAATTATAAGTTTTAAATCATAAAAATATGGTTTTAATACTAGATAAATCAATTTCAAACAATAAAAACAAATCAAAAACAATTTAATAAAGTATTAAGCAAAATAAAAATAAAAAAAAGGAGGAGGAAGGGGCAGCCATGATGGGCCACGGATGGGCCGGCTGGTGGGTCGCCGGTGGTCTGGGCGGTGACCGGCGGCAGTGGGGCAGCAGGCGGCAGGTGTGGTGGCAGCAAGCACGGGGAAAGCAACGTGATTTTTTCTCACGTAAGAAGGGGAAAAAGAAAGAAAGAAAAAAAAAAAGAAAGAAAAGAAAAAAAAAATATAGGAGAAATAAAATAAAACTAACCTTTTTGTGTGGGGGAAATTTGAGGAATAATGGGGTATTTATAGGAGAGAAAAATTATAGGGTAAGTAGGGTTAGATTGGACCTCAAGAAAATAATGGGCCAATTGGATAAATAAAATGGGTTAGGCTTTGTTTTCATGATCATGAATGGTAGGATATATGTACATAAAAATTCTATGATAATAAAATAATTTTCCACCTAAAAATAATTTGAAGCTTTTAAAATAAATTCCGAAAAAATAAAATAAATAATAATAAATAAAATAAAATTTTATCTATAAGTTATATAAAAATACGGGGATTACAATCTACCCTTCTTCAGAGAAGTTTCGTCCCGAAACTTAGCACAAATCCCTTAAATTGCAAAACATTTGAATAAAACCATTTCAATATTTTCAATATTATGTTGTTGGAATTCCAATTGTGTCATAATATCGACATTAATACCTTATCACCATCCCAATTTACGTACTTCACTTGATACGTAAACAATAAAATAGCTATGAAAAGCATAAAAACACCACAAAATAACATAAAATAGGGCAAAAAACGCGAAATTATATGCATTCTACCCCCTTAAAGAACCAGAGTTACGCCCTCGTAACTCACCTCATTAAATAACTCAGGGTATCTCTTTCTCATATCATCTTCGGCTTCCCAAGTAGCCTCTTTATACTCTTGGTTTGACCAAAGAAACAATTCTCACATCCTTATTGCGTGTACTACGCACCTTATGATCCAAAATTTTCACAGGCTTTTCCTCATAAGTTAAAGTCTCATCCAATTGAATTGATTCAGGTTGTAGCATGTGCTTTGAATCAGGAACATACTTTTCAATTGAGATATATGAAACACATCATGCATTTTCTAAAATTCCATAGGTAATGCCAATTTGTAAGCAACCTTGCCTACACGTTCCAAAATTTCATAAGGACCTACATACTTGGCACTCAATTTGCCCTTCTTTCTAAATCTCATCACTTCTTTTGTAGGTGAAACATTCAAAAAGACTTTATCACCCACATTAAACTCATTATCTTTCCTTTTCAAATCGGCATAAATTTTCTGCCTATCTTGTGCAACTTGGATTCGCAAATGAATCAACTTCACTTTATTCACCATTTCCTCAATAAATTCTGTTCCCAAGACAATATTCTCACTGTAGTCATTCCAACATACAAGACTTCTACACTTTCGCCTATATAATGCTTCAAAAGGTGACATGCCAATGCTAGCATGGTAGCTATTATTGTAAGGAAACTCAATCAAATCCAAATGATCTTTCCAAGTAACTTGAGAATCCAAGGCACACGCCCTTAGCATATCTTCCATGGTTTGATTGGTCCTTTTAGTCTGTCCATCCGTTGCTAGGTGGAACGCGATACTCATTTTCAGTGTTCCCAAGACAATATTCTCACTGTAGTCATTCCAACATACAAGACTTCTACACTTTCGCCTATATAATGCTTCAAAAGGTGACATGCCAATGCTAGCATGGTAGCTATTATTGTAAGGAAACTCAATCAAATCCAAATGATCTTTCCAAGTAACTTGAGAATCCAAGGCACACGCCCTTAGCATATCTTCCATGATTTGATTGGTCCTTTTTGTCTGTCCATCCATTGCTGGGTGGAACACGGTACTCATTTTCAGTGTTGTTCTCAAGTTAGCTTGAACCTTTTGCCAAAATTTAGACAAGAACCTTGAATCTCGATTGGAGATGATGTCCTAGGCACTCCATGTAGTCGAACTACATTCTTCACATACACCTTTGCCAATTGTTTCTTCTTCCAAGTTTCCTTTATTGGAATAAACACCACAGATTTTGTAAGTCGATCTACAATCACCTAAATAGTGTCATTGCCACTTTTGGTTCTAGGCAATCCTGTGAAAAAATCCATGGATATCGAATCCCATTTCCAACTTGAAATCTCCAAAGGTTGAACCTTTCCCATAGGCCTCTTGTAGTCAATCTTGACCTTTTGACAAGTTAAGCATTTACTCACAAACTTAGCTACTTCTCTCTTCAGGTTTGCCACCAATACAACTCTTTCAAATCTTTATACAACTTATCCCCTCCTAGGTGTGCAGAATATGGAGTATTGTGGCTTTCTTTCATGATTTTTCTCTTTAAATCCTCACACTTTTCTCGTATACACCATCTTTCATTATAACTTAAGCTTCCATCATCATGGACCTTGAAATCTACATTTTTCCCTTGGCTCATTTTCTCCTTAATCAATTGAATTCCTTCATCATCTTTCTGACTCTCTTTTATTTCATCCAATAATGAACTCCCAAGTGAAAGACCACTCAACCTTGCTTCTAATTCACCATAGTTTACAACCTCCAAGTTCAACCGCTACATATCTTCACACAACTTATCAGGCACAATTAAAGCATTCACACCATGCATGGCTTGATTTCCTACTCAAGGCATCCGCAACAGCATTTGATTTCCCTTCAAGGTACTGTATGTTTAAATTAGTCATTGAATAACTCCAACCAACGCCTCTGTCTCATATTGAGATTTGTCTGAGTGAAAATATACTTGAGACTCTTGTGATCCATAAAGATCTTACACCTTACTCCATACAAATAATGCCTCCAAATCTTCAATGCAAATACTATAGCCACAAGTACAAGATCATGTGTAGGGTAATTAACTTCATAAGGTTTGAGTTGGCAAGAAGCATACGCTATCACCTTTCCATTTTGTTGCAACACACACCCTAATCCATTCTTCGAAGCATTACTATAAACTTCAAATCCATCCCTTCCATCGGGTAAGGCTAAAACAGGTGCGGTGGTTAAACGCTCTTTAAGAGTTTGAAAGGCTTGTTCACACTTTTCATCCCACTCAACTTGCTTTCCTTCTTCATCAAGGTAGTCAAGGGTCTAACAATCTTCGAAAAATCCTTCATGAACCTTCTGTAATATCCTGCTAATCCCAAGAAACTCCTTATGTCAGACACATTCTTAGGTGTAGGTCAGTCACTTACTGCTTGAATCTTTACATGATCCACGAAAACACCTTCTTTGGACACATAATGTCCTAAAAATGCAATCTTCTCTAACCTAGGGCTGAGCAAAATTATCAGAAAAACCAAAAACTCAAAAAATCAAACCGTAACCGAACCGAAAAATTGGGTACCCGAACCGATAAGAAATTAACGATTTGGGTAGCGGGTTCCCGTTAACGCTGCTTCGGGTACCCGAATTACCCAAAAATTTTTTTTTTTTTTTGAAGCCATTACCCGAAAATCTCAAATGTTAGTTTTTAAAAAAAAAGAAAAAAAAATTGAAACAAAAAACCCTAATCTTCGTTCTTTTCTCATTTCTCACTCACTCACTCAGCCTCTATCCCCCTCTCTCTCTCTCCTCCTTTTCTCTAATCTCTAGTTCTCTGATCTCTATTCTCCAAGTCTATTCTTTGCCAATGGTTAGCCGGTTACCATAGGTAATTATCCCTTTCCCAGATCTAATTATTTGCAATGAATTCAATTAACCCTAAACTCTTGTTTTCCCAGATCGTTGATTCAGAAAAGTTAGTATAACCAATTTATGGTTCTTCTAACTTTGGGGCCTTTTCACGTTTACGTTGCGTCGCTTAACCCCTTCATCTCCTCCATTGAAGCGTACTTCGACTTCTCCATTGTAGCGGCTTTTGAGCTTTCACTCCTCCGTCGAAGCAACTCCTGAGGTAATTTTATTATTATTATAAAATCAGTGAATGTCAATTCAATAATCTTAAGCGAAAAGAATTTAATTTGATATTGAGTTAAATTTGGCTGCTAATGTGCTATATAATGTCGTCGGACCATTCATCACTCTTCTAAGTCTATCTCTCATGTATGCGTTTATCTAACTTTAGCCCTGTTATATTGATTTTCATGGTTTCTTTTTTTTTTTGTTATGTGTTTTAATGTTTTATGGAACTTAGTATGTGATGTTTATGTTGAATGGGATATAGCTAATTGTTTTAGGGTATGATTAGTTGGGGTTAGGAAATGGGAGGTTTGAAATTTTGTTAATGCATGGTTGTTTTTCGGGTTAAGTTTCGCTATTGTGAAATTCTAGTGTTGTATAGATATATGCTATGAATTAAAATATGAAGAGAGTAGATGTTTGGAAATTTTTTTAAGGAAAGGATACATTTCAAGATTTTATTAGTTGTTGCAGTTCAAGGAATGTGTTCAGATATAGCCATTTTAGCTTGGAGGCTCTTTTTCCAGTATAGTTCGGGTTAGCTTACTTATGACTGTTTTCTTGTTAATATGAGTAGTTCATACAAATTATGAGTTAATATATTTAGTTGTAGTTAGTAAGTTTGAGGAGATGAAGCCTTCTTAGGTTGAAATAGTTATGGATAATAGGAGTATATTTGAAAGAAGGAGAAGAGGAGATGGAGGTAAGAGTGGAGAAAGACTAGAATTTGAAGCATGAGACTTGTTTGGTTTTGCAGAAAGAAGATACCATTGGTAAACATTGTTTTGTGTCTGGTAACTAACTAGATTTTCTCTTCACTCTTGTTATTTGTGTATACATGATTGAACTTATTTGTTTTCTTCATTTGTATGAGTGTATGGAATCTGGAAGTAGTGGGGATATGGAAGACTCATTGGTTACAAGTCCAGCTCCTCCCATTCCAAGTCCTTTTCCAAGGCCTTGGGAGTATGACCCTTGTCCAATGACGGAAAATAATGACCCCTTTGAGCAGCAAAATCAATCAAACCAACCTTCTGAAGCTACTGATGTTGTTGCCCCCTTAAGTGAAACTTCAAAAAAAAAACTAGAAAAAGGCGCTCTCCTCATTAAAAGCATTTTATAAAGAAGGATGGAGAAAACAATGTTGAATGTATCTATTGTCATACATTAATTGGTTGTGCATCACTTCAAGGTACCTCCGGCATGAAGAACAACATAAAGCGGTGTAAGGAATACCCCCCAAACATTGATCAAAATCATCAACTATTGTCCCTTAGTCAACAAAGTCTTGATGGGAATCTTGTGGATAAAAAAAAAAGGTAGACTTGAGTTGTGGAAATTCAATCAAGAAGATAGTAGGAAAGCTTTGGAAAAGATGGTGATTATGGATGAAATGTCTTTTAGAATGGTGGAGCATGAAGGTATTTGCAACTTTATGAAGGTAACAGAACCCTTTTTCATTATTCCTTCTCGATGGACAGTGATTAGAGATTGTTTTAGGATTTATTTGGATGAGAAAAAAGTTTGAAAAGTTTTTTTTAGCAAGTGCAATACACATATAAGTCTCACCACTGATACTTGGACTTCTTACCAAAATATGAATTACATGTGTTTAACTGCTCACTTTATTAACCAAATCTTGGAAATTACACAAAAAAAATAATTAACTTTTGTATAATTGCTGGTCACTCTGGTGAAACAATTGGTAAATCTATCCAAAGTGTCTACTTGAATGGGGTATTTCTAGAGTAATGAATGTCACTATAGATAATGCAAGTTCAAATAATGTTGGCATTCAATATTTGAAAAGGAGGTTTGAAAGTTGGAAGACATTAGTTTTGGGTGGTCGGTTTTTACACATGAGATGTTGTGCTCACATATTAAGTTTAACCGTTAAAGAAGGATTGAAAGAAAGTGATGTGTCAATAAAAAGAATTCGTTGTGCTATTAGGTATGTAAGATCATCGAGTGCTAGATTGCAAAAGTTTATGAGTTGAATTAAACAAGAAAAGTTGGAGTCAAAAAATTTTCTTTGTTTAGATGTGGATACTAGGTGGAATTCCACTTATTTAATGTTGGAAGGTGCTTTGGCATATCGTAGGGCTTTTGTTTTGCTTGAATGTTTAGATGGTGGTAAATTTAGGTATGAATTACATAAGTCAGATGGGGTTCCTGAACCTAATGATTGGGATCGTTTTGCCTCTTTTCTTCCTCTACTTAAAATATTCTATGATGCTACTCTACGAGTTTCCGGCTCATTGTAATCACCTCTAATGTGTATTTACAAGAACTTGTTGGGATTAGTGTGTTAATCAAGAAAAAAGTGTTAAGTAATGATGCGGGGGTGAGTTTAATGGCTAGTGTAATGAAGAAAAAGCATGACAAGTATTGGGAAAATGTTGATAATGTGAATCTCTTGTTGTATATTGCTATCATTCTTGATCCTAGGCGGAAAATGGGATATACTAAATGGGCAATTAATCAACAATATGATTATGAAAAAGCTAAGTACTTGTGTGATAAAGTGATGCAAACTCTGAATGACATGTATGAACTTTATGTTTCTGAAAACCCTCCAAATGAGTCCATTCCCCCTAAAACTTCTGATTTTTTGGAGGAAGTAGAAGATATGGATTCTGATGTAGATGTTGCGGAATTAGAGTTTGAAAAGGATGTGGGTTCATGTGTTGGAGTACAAGGGAAAAATGAATCGGTCAAGTATTTATAAGATGATATAGAAGTTAATCCTGCCGGAAAAAGCTTTGATTGTTTGGGGTGGTGGAAAAAATATGGTGAAAGGTACCCAACAATAGCTCTCATGGCTAGAGATGTACTTGCCATTCCCGTGTCAACAGTCGCTTCCGAATCATCTTTTAGCACCGGTGGTCGAGTGCTTGATTCATTTTGTAGCTCACTTTCAACTAAGATGGTTGAAGCCTTGATTTGTGCATAAGATTGGTTACGTACATCTCAAGGTCCTCTTATACTTGAGGAGAGACTTGAATATATGGAAAAAATTGAATCAGGTAACATTCAAATATTTTCTCTTTGTTTTAATCTCATTATCTTCCTGTTAACTATTCCTTAACCTTTTTTTTTTTTTTGAAGAAATGTTATCTCTTGGTGAGGAATAATCCCTCTTTGTTGATGATGATTAGAGGCAGCAGCTGCTATAAGTATGAAGGTTGGTGGTGATTTAACTATTGAAGGCTGAAGTCATTGAAGGCTTGAAAGTATTTTCTGAATTATGATTACTAATGGAAACAACTGTTATAAGAATTAAGGCTATTATTTTTTGTAATCATAAACTTTTTTTTAAGGTTATGTATTAGTTTATTATTTTTAAAACTATGGACTTTTTTTTGTAAGAAACTGTATGTTTGTTCCAGGTATTAGCTCATTTGTAATCAGGTTGATGTGGTGGGTTATTTGTGTATTTAGGTTCAATATCAGCCTATCAGGTTGTTATTTGTTACAAAAATATCAGAGTACTAACAATAATAATGCTGGAAAAACAGGTGGGAATTTGAAGAAAAATATTATTAAAGAGGTTGATGTGGTGGGTACAAGGAGGAGTTCAGGCAGGAGAGGTGAGAAGGAGGCAGCAGCATCAAGGAGAGGGATTGGTAGGCCGCCAAAGCAGAAGGCAGCAATGATGAATTTTTATAGATGTAATCATTCTTGTTATTTGTGTATTCAGGTTCAATATCAGCCTATCAGGTAAAAAAAACTAGTAAAAACATCTAAAATCCAATTGTAAAGCAGGTGTTAAATAAATAAAAAGACCCAAAAATAAAAAGTCAGCTTGTTGGTTCAGTTCGGATATTTGGTTCGGGTACCCGTATTTTGGGTATCCGAATTTACGGGTACCCGAACCTTATCGGAACGGTTTCGGGTATCGGTTTTAGCCTTAACGGTTATCGGGTAACCGAACCAATGACGTTATTGGAACGGGTACCCGTCCCATGATCTCCCCTACTCTAACCAGAATTCGCACTTCGAAAACTTAGCATACAACTTGTAGTCTTTAAGAGTTCTCAGCACAGTCCTCAAATGCTCATTATGTTCTTCCTCACTTTTCAAGTATACCAAAATATCATCTATAAAAACAACTACAAACTTATCCAAATACTCATGGAATACTTTATTCATCAAATCCACAAAGATTGCAGGTGCATTGGTCAACCCAAAAGGCATGACTGTAAACTCATAGTGCCCATATCTAGTCCTAAAAGCAGTCTTAGGTATATCCTTATAAGCAACTCTCAGTTGATGGTACCCCAAACGTTAATCAATGTTGGAAAACACACTAGCTCCCTTCAATTGATCAAACAAATCATCGATCCTAGGCAGTGGGTACCCTTATTCTTTGTCGTCATGTTATTCAATTCTCTATAGTCAATTCACAATCTCATGCTCCCATCTTTCTTCTTCACAAACAAAACTGGTGCTCCCCAAGGCGATGCACTTAGCCTAATATACCCCTTATCCAACAATTCTTGCAATTGCACTTTTAACTCCCCCATCTCAGCAGGTGTCATTCTATATGGTGCCTTAGAAATTGGTGTCGTTCCATAAACCAAATCTATTGTAAAATCCACTTCCTTCTTTGGTGGCATACCAGAAATCTCTTCTGCAAACACATCCAAAAACTCATTCACAATTGGCAAATCTTCCACATTCACCTTATTAAAGAACAAAGGATACCCTTTACTCACAAGTTTCGACAACTTCATTGCAGAAATAATCCCAATACCTTTTGGTTTCCCAAAACGTCTATAAGAAACAGTCTTTCCCAAAGGACTCCTTAAATAAACCTTCTGTATCTCACAATCAATCTTAGCTTTATAAGTAGCCAACCAATCCATTCCTAAGATAACATCAAGGTCACCTAACTCAAATTCTATAAGATCGGATGGAAAATCAGTCTCTCCAACCCTCAAAGGTAAACTCTCATGCATCTTGGTACACCTCACAACTTCACTAGTAGGCAAATTTATAGGCAAGTCAATCGAATTCAGTTCAACTAATTCTAACCGTTTCACAACAGAACTAGAAATAAAAGAATAGGTGGCTCCAGAATCAAACAAAGCTTTAACAGAAATAGAATAAATAGAAAAGTTACCAGTGACAACATCAGAAGACCTTTCAGCTTCCTTCTTGCCCATCATAAACAAACGACCTGGAGTGACTTTCTTTCCTTGATTTCTGGAGTTATTGTTGCCAACATTTTCGTTCCTTGCACTCCCACTAGGACCATTCGAATTCCCTCCTTAATTGCTCATTTGAGTAGACTTGTTCTCATTCCCCTATTGCTCCAATTTGGTGAAACATTCGAACTCCCTATGGCCCTTCTTGTGACAGAACCTACACACAACCAAGTTCCCATCACAATCCTTTCTAAGATGATCCTTGCCATACCTCTTGCAGTTGTAATGCCTCTCAGCTTCGCCAGTAGTTCTAAACGATCCTCCATTATTCTGAAAATTTCTATTCTAGAAATTCTCGTTCCTTGGCTTCTTGAAGTTGCCTTGGTTACTCGAATTCCCAAAATCCTTACGCTTTTCTCCAACACTTCCACTCTCGGGCGCAATCCTGACATTCAGACTGTACATGTGCGCTGCTCTCCCATAAACCTTATCAAGAGTCTTAAAGGTCTTTCCAGCCAAGTCCTTCTGTAACTTCTTAGTCAAACCTTCCTCAAATCTTTGAGCCTTTAACTCCTCAGTAGGCACTACTTCTGGAGCAAACCTTGATAAGTTCACAAACTTGTTATAGTACTCAGTAATCGACATGTTGTTCATTTGCATATTAATGAACTTTTAAGCCTTTTGCTTCCTTAAGTATGGTGGATAGAATTTCTCCCTAAGTTTAGTTTTGGAAGTCTCCCAACCAAAATTAGCTTCAGCACGAATCACATCTCCATTATCCCTCCACCAAATATATGTCTCTTCCTTCAAATACATGGCAACTTGATCAACTCTCATATTCTCAAGGCAATTCAAAGTAGCAAAGATCTTATCAAACTCCCTAACCCAATTCTCCAGAAAATTTGGGTCTCTACCTCCCTTAAAGTATAGTGGCCTGACCTGAGCAAGCTTCTTAAACATCTCACCCATGGGATCAGGATTACCATTGCGGTTTTGGTTCAATTTCTCAGCTATTAGCCTAATGGCATCGGTTAAAGCATCGTTGTTGGTCATCCTCCTTCTTTTCCTGGAAGTATAACACACTCTTAGGCCCACATCGACACAAAAGCACTCTACTTGCACAACACATCGCACCAAAATCCAAGCATTAATAAAACATCATTAAATAAACACATATTAATAGTCACATAATTACATGCTTCACATAAGAAAATCATCACATACCATTCCATATTATATGCTTTAAACCTTAAACATGATGCTAGGTGATCACACTCAAGTTGCACCTTTACATAAAATAACTTGCATAATCACTTAATACAATAATAAAAGCACAAAGTAATTATTTACAATGCATATAGAAAGAAATAACCTATTTATATACGCCCTTCCTAATACTACCCAAATCTCACCAATAAAATAAAATAAGCACACAAGTTAAGAATAAAATAAATAATCAAATTCCTTTTATAATATCAAAATACACAAAACACGATTTTTTTTATTTTATTTTTTAAAATACCGAAATATTTTTATTAGAATAAATTAATTTTTGAAAATCAAAATTCAACTTTAAATTAAGGAGTTCAAACAAAACTCATTAGATTTAAAATGTTAGGCGCCTAAAAACTTTAAAATTGGCTTTACTAGTAATTAAAATCTAACCTATGGTTTTAATTTATTGAAATTGGGATTTTAGGGTTCTAATGAGCAATAAAATTGGGGCTTTTGTTCCTAATGAATTTCTAATCAATGATTAATCATAAAAACATGTTTTAAGGAAGTTTTAAGGAGTTTTAATCAAATTTATATTGCTAGAAATTAATTTAGGAATTAATTTATGATTATTGGTTGTTTTCTAGGAGGTGATTATACCCTAGGAGACCTTTAAGTGATTAAAAGTGGCACAAAGGATTGTTTACACAAAGTACGTACATGTCTATTTCGTTGTAAGTAGTATGTATCATGTTTAGATACCAAAAGGAAAGAACTTAGTTTCATGTTTAGAGAACTCTTGGATGGAAATTGTTTGGATAAACATTGAATTAATTCATGTGCTTATATTTATGAGACATGTTGTGGTGAATTGATTATGTTTGTATGGAATTATGGACAAGCATGTTAAATTGGATTATTAATTGTTTGTATGGAATGTTGATACAAGCATATTTTATTGGATTGGTTTGATAATAACGTTTGGATTGTTGAAGGATTAGAATTATGGTTTAAGTGGAATGAATCTGTTAATTATTCCATGAGGTTATTATTATTTTTATTATTACTCAAGCATGACTTGTTAGTATGTTGCGTAAAGGTGGATTAAGCCGAAATGGCTAGGTGGGTTGACTATGTTCAACAATTTTGGATATTTTGGAATTTAAAGAATCAAAGGTCAATTTGTGATGTGATCATCATTGTCTTAAATAAGAACAAAAGTGAATTATATGTATGATAATTGTGTATGGTTACTTGAATGAGTCGGCTATTACCATTTAAAGTTGTAATCACGTAAAATGAAATATGGATGAGCAATAAAACTCTGGAGAGTGTGCACTTCTAGAGTATTGACAATTATGGGTTGGGGTACACGGTGGTAGCCCGTGGCTTTCCGAGGCTTGTTTAATCAACATGTCCTCTTTTCTTTTGGTATTTACATTTTTATTTTATAATGAAAGTTGGATGGGATCCTAGACTAACATTGTGAGAATGGAGTCGCGCCCATTCTTGCGTCGCGCTATTTTTTATTTTAAATGGTCACACTACTAGAAAACAGGCCATTTCCAGCGGAAAAATTCTGTCGGAAACACCCTGTTTTCCGTCGGAACCGGTTGTCGGAACGTTTTTGTAGGAAATATGAATTTTTCCATCGGAAACACTTTTTCGACGAAATACAATCGTCGGAAGAGATTTTCCAGGCCGAAAAAAGTCCGTCGAAAATTTCTAACAGACACAATTCTGCCGTAAATTTTCGACAGAAATTCCGTTGAAAATTGCTACAACCAAATTTTAAAAAAAAAACATGTTGCACCACCACCGGCACGGCATATCACTACCTCCAACCACACCACCACTTACCCTAACCGAATTAGACCCACCTCCTAACCCTGACAGAAACAAACCCACCACCTTAACCCACCCCACCTAACCCTAACCCACCCAAACTAAACTTAGATCTAAAACCGCCCACCACCGCCCACCTAAACCCTGATCTAAAACCACCCAAACTAAACCCGACCCACCCACCACGAAAAAAAAAAATAAAAAAATGCAGACCACCATATCCCTACACCACGGCACCACCACCACATCCACACCCACCATGGCGCCACAACCGAAAGTATTAAAAAAAAAAAAAAAAATTTGCAAACCACCAGATCCTTACACCACGGCACCAGACACCACATCCATACCCACCACGGCGCCACAACCGAAAATATTAAAAACAAAAAACACACAAAAAAAAAATAAAAAATTAAAGACTCGAAAAACATTCCTTAATAACCGAAATTGGCTTTGAATTCTTGAATTTGGTATTTTTGGTCAAATTCGACCATGAAAAGTCTAGATCTAGACTTTTCATGGTCGAATTTGACCAAAAAAACCACTAATTTCTAAAATATCAAGAAAACAACACCGTCACACCACTCACTATCACACCACCCACCGAAAAACATCGAGAAAGAGAAGAGAAATGAGGAAAGAGAAGAAAGAAGGAGAAAGAAAAGAAAAGAGGCGAAGAGAAAGAGAAACAGAAAGGCGGAGTGAAAGAGAAGGAGGAGGAGAGAGGAAGAGAAGGAGGAGGAGAGAGAAACAGAAGGGGCGGAGCTAGAGAAAGAGAAGATGAGAGAGAAAGAGAAAGAGAAAAGATGAAATGAAGAGGGGAGGGGTGTCGGTTTAGGGTTTAAAAGGTAAGGGTGTTTTTTTAATATATATATATATATATATAGTTATATTCAGAGGGAATATTCTGTCTGAAAGCCCAAATATTCCGACGGAATATATGATTTCCTTACAAAATTTCCGACAGAATATTCTGTCGAAAAGCCCAAACTTCCTATTCTATTTATATGCTACGATTTCCTTACAAAATATCAACTCGACTAATTAAGGATTCGACGGGTCGGAAAATTCGATGGGCAACACACTTAGATTAATAATTATTACTATTACAATACACGCATGCTAGTCTTTTTTAGGTGGTTCATTAATCATTGGAACAACAATCTCTCTCCATCTAGTAAGGAAGAAGATAAAGTCTTTGTTGTTATTATATCTGGAGGTTTCTTACTGATCACAAAAACCTACGAGAAGTTAGGAGTTGTACCTCTATTGCTTAAGAAATTCTTTTTCCAAATACTCTCAATCATTAGTCTTGGATGTGTTATGGATTATAGCACTTGGATGTGAGTCTCCAGCAAGCTTAGAGGAACGATAAAAAAAATCTGTTACCCATGCCTTTGTGTGACATAAAAATTTAAAACAACCTTAAGGTATCTTCAAGATCTTCATTGCCCTTGAATTTCCAAAAGGCACTCAAAACTACCTTTTTGGTAACTTTCCCTTAATTTCGTGACTAGAAATGGTGTAGCCCTAAGTTATGTACCTTAGAATATATATGACTAATTGTTCAAGTTGCTCAATCTTCTACTCAATTTTAGAATTTGGAATTGATATTGGCACAAATTCTTCTTCACCTTGACCAAGCTCATTTTCGTTCACCAAGGGGAGTTATTCTTCAAGCTCCTTGTTCTCTTTTTCCTAATCTTGAAGTTGAGAAAACATTTGCTCAGGCCTAACCATGATCTAAGTAGTTTGTCTCTTTCAGATGCTAAACCATGTAGTTTTGATTGTATTAAATTTGGGCTATTGAAGTTATGTTGTTCTTCAGTTGGATCTATGGGCGAGATAGAGTAGTCACTAACTATGGATAGTACGCATAACGATCCTTGATTAATTTAAACCAGTCTTCCCCTTTCTTGAACATTCTTAAATTGTTACCTTGTTAATCCATATATTCTACTTTAAAGGCTTGAAAATATGTTTTTGAAAACAGAAAGAGGAGGGACACACAAGTGACTTAACATTGCCATGGACTTAAGATTGGCTTGAAAATGAGCCTAAACTAGAACCTTTCATAGTTAAAGTCTCCTAAACTCATAGTCATAGCGGGGCGCTTCGAGTTAGCGAAGCCCTGTAGGCCGAAGCCCTATGTGAGAAAATACTAGCGAGCTGTTCTCTGAACCAAGAAATATCCACCAGGTGTTTTGCTGGTCCTTTGAACTTAATTACACCACCACGAACGCTACCGCGCGTCCGCCTGCGGCATTTCTTGACTTCCGTGGTCGAATCTATCGTAGTGGAATCTTGCATTTCCACGAGCGTGATCTCGCACGGAGTCTTAATAAACAAGGACTTGAAATAGAATTGGATGAATAATAGATAATCAAACATAAACTAAACATGGTTATGAAAACAAGCCTAAAGACGCAGACAAGGCCAATGCATGTAGATTTGATTTCAAAATTGAGGAGGACCTATCAAGGATGTAAAACTGGGACTAAAATAAGGCTTTTGATTTGAAATTGATCAAATCTATCGTGGTTGCATCACTGGCCATAAATGAAAATTTAGAAATGGAAAGAGGTCAACCATGCATGGTTGTATGATTGGGTGTATAAAGTTAAAATATGAATTGAAATGGACTAGATTAGACTTTACACAGTATTGGAATTAGACTTAGATGAACTTT
The DNA here is from genome assembly GCF_001683475.1 of Chenopodium quinoa. Taxonomy (NCBI): domain Eukaryota; kingdom Viridiplantae; phylum Streptophyta; class Magnoliopsida; order Caryophyllales; family Amaranthaceae; genus Chenopodium; species Chenopodium quinoa. The sequence goes on from NW_018744895.1 coordinate 3,260,250, forward strand.
GGACTAAGACTTGACATAAAATAAAAGTTGGACTTGGACTTGGACTGACTTAGACTTGCATGAGACAAATACATGGGCTTTGACTAAGACTTTGGATTAGACTTTGACTAGTAAAGTAACTAGAATTTGGTTTCTTTGAAATTGAAAAATCAAGCTTCATTATATTTTGAGATGGGCCAATATTCTGTTTAAAAAATTGTCTTGGTTTTCTCGATTGGCTTTGACACATTAATTTAGGATAAACTTGGCTCATAATTAAAAAAAAATCTTAATTCAATTGGAATAAACTTGACTCGATTATAAAGACTTGACTCGATTATATAAACTTAATTCAATGGATAGCCCTAGCCCGTGGGCCTTTGTGGGCGTGCCGGCCTGGCCCACATGCTTGCCTATGATAAAGTTCATAGGCCCACGTGATTTCCTGAATAATAAATCCAATTTTTCTTGCACTTTATAAGTTATGATGTTATGGCTATATATGCAATGAATGATGGTTGGTAATAAAACTTACTTTGTTATTTCTCGTTGTGCTTAATTAATACTCCATCTGCCCCCTTTTGTTTGCACCATGCATAGGAGTCATAAAAGCTCTAACAAAAAGTGGTCCATGGTGAAAAAAAAAAAAAAAAAAAAAAGGAAACTAAGGGAGTAGTTAGTTTAATGTTTTTAATATTCGTATTAGGATATCATTACTAATAATTTAAAACAAGAAGTTAGAAAGACACTTGTCCTCTTCCTGTTTTTCCTGTTTTAAAATTTTTTTTTTTTGTTTTTCCTTTTTTTAAAATATTTTTTTTCCGTTTTTTTATTAATTTCTTTCTTTACAAAATATTCAATCAAACGTTGCTTCTATCCTTATTTTTTCCTTCCATCCCAATTCCCAAATGTATTAATCATGTCCTTTCCCTAATATCAATGAAGCGTTACAATTCACTTGTTTTTGTTTTTTTTTCATTTTTGTCTATTATTTCTTTTCCTATTGTTCATCTTTGGTTTCTTTAATAGTCAGTACACCATCCCCATACGTTTTGGTTTTCAATTTCCTCAAAAAAAAAAAAAAAAATTTGATTTCCTTTGTGTCTCTTGGTAAATTTCAATATAATATTCTACCATTAAGTTGAAAATTAGTTTATTTTCCCTTCTCTCACCGTTCTCTTCTTTGTTTCTTCCTTCTCTCAATTATTCCTCTCTTTCACCCTTAATATATATTTTTAATTTATTTCAAGTTAGTTTACAAAATCATTGTCAATACACTAGACGAAAAAGGTAATTTGGCACCGGTTCAAACCCCCCTAAGGCACCAGTTTTGAACCGTTGGGGATTTGAGGGATGCCAAATCCCCAAAAATTTGGCACCGATGCCAACTAAAGCATTTGGCACCGGTTAACCGGTGCCAACTTGAAGGGCGCCAATTTTTTTTATTATATTAAATGTAATTGGCACCGGTTTTAAGCAGAACCGGTGCCAATGCCTGCGTTTATTTTTTTTTTCCGGCCATAATTTATAATAATATTAATCCTAATTCTACTCATGTACATCCTGCATTATAATAACAGTAATTAATAATAATAATAATAATAATAATAATTATTATTATTATTATTATTATTATTATTATTATTATTATTATTATCATTATTATTATTATTATAATATTAATAATAATTATTATTTGACTACTATGATGCCTATTTTCTACATTTCTTATCTAATGAACTCATACTTACTCATAACATGTCATTATCACTTATTTATAGTTGGCTAAGCCTTGAAATTACAAGAAAATAGCAATGTAAGAGTTTTAGAACGCATTTTCAACCAAAATGGCCCGAGACTGGCCTATTTGACTACTATGATGCCTATTTCCTACATTTCTTATCAACTGAACTCATACTTACTCATAACATGTCATTATCACTTATTTATAGGTGGCTAAGCCTTGAAATTACAAGAAAATAGCAATGTAAGAGTTTTAGAACGCATTTTCAACCAAAATGGCCCGAGTAAGGCCTATTTGACTACTATGATGCCTATTTCCTACATTTCTTATCAAATGAACTCATACTTACTCATAACATGTCATTATCACTTATTTATAGTTGGCTAAGCCTTGAAATTACAAGATTAGTCAATGGCATACCTCTTCAAGCTGTAGTGTGTCTGTACAATGACTCACTATGTCATACATGAATCTCATCACGTATAGGCCACAATCAACTCCGTTATCTTGTTGTGCGCACTAGCATAGGAACAAAGTACATGAATCAAACATGCATATATAGCAAATTAGTAACATTTTACGCATTGTTTATTACGAAAATCATAATATCATGTGGCATTACCATCGGTGATTTCCATGTAGGAGCTCGACAATTTATCTTCTTCATAACACTATATAGAAAAGTAAGTTCAAATTTGATTAGAATTATTAATAAATGAGTTTGGTAATGATAATCAACAACAGGAATTGAAGCTATATTTACTTTTGCAGTATGGACTTCACGAGGCGCTTTCTTGGATGAGGTAACCGAGCAGAATCAAAAAGGAAGATTGGTTACTGGAAACACAAATCACCAGCAGGGTCCAATGCAAACTACGTACATACATTCACAAGAGACAAACAAATCAATTATTAGCCATGTACAACATATAAACTGGGGAAACAAATGAATTTGACATAATCAGACATACTCCTCATAATATGGGGTGAATATAAACTTGTCTCTCGCACGCACTGACTCCTTGATACTCCGTTTAACATAGTACAACACGTCAGCGTGGTTGCCTAAGATTTTAGCAGTGGAGATCTGCTCAAGGCATAACCACCCAATTTGACACGGAGAATCAATCTCACATAAGTGCTCCTAAAGTGCTCTGCATGCATGATAATAGAATGTTAATGGAAAACTAAACGACAATCACCACTAAACTGAATAACATAATTTGAGTACTAGTTGAATTACCTGATGCATATTTTAATGAGGGAAATGTTAAGCATTGCACCACTTAGAAATTCCGTCACATCTTCTTGATTGAGCCATGCAATTGCATCATCATCATAGTAGAACATTTCCTTAGGTGGTGGAACTTGAATGGGGGTGCCACTAGGCAACACACAAACACAGTTGTGCAGATAAGTTAACTCCTTAGAGAGCAATTGAAGCACCGTGTCTGCAACTAGTGGAGTAGCTTGCATAGCTGAACCTCGCGAAGAGCTCTTGTTCGATGCTTTTCCACTCACCAACCCATGTTCACTCCTCTTCTTTGCCATCGGTCAATAAATGCTTTTTGGCCCCTCCACCCTCTTCTTTCGAGTTTGGCTTTTCCCCGATGGCTAATAAGACAAATCACACAAATGGTTAGAAAAGAATGTCATCCAACTTTTGGGATGAAAATCGGGTATAGAGTTGAGCGTGAACTCTAAATCTTAATTACATGGTTCATCAACCGTATCCAAGCACATGGCCATTGAACAAAACTACCTTTTGCTGCCTAAAGTGTAGTAAACTTATCCTCCTCTACGAGCACAGGTATTAGGATGTCCTCGAACCCGGCAACCACAGAATTGATCCCGGCCGAATAATGTTGTGGCCTAAGCGGTCGCAAATGGATCGTACCTTGTTCGGCCGATTGTGCACTACCATATGCAACCACATTCAAAGCACCACTATGTGATTCGCCCGGGTGAAGAAGTTCACAACGGGTCTCGTCCTACACAAAAAAAAAAGTCAAACCAAAAAAAGTAAAGGAAAAAAAAAGGGAAAACAGCAAAACAGAAGCAGCAGCACAGAAACTGCTCACTGCACTACTGTTCTGCTGACTGCACTACACTGCTGTTTACTGACTACACTGCATTGCTGTTCAGCTGACTGCACTGCCCTGCTGTTCTGCCTGCATGTTGCTGTTCTGCCTGCATACTGCTGCTGTTCTGCCTGAGCGATGCTGCTGTTCTGCCTGGCTGTTGTTGTTCTGCCTGGCTGCTGCTATTCTGCCTGGCTGCTAATGTTCTGCCAGCATGCTGGTATGCAGGCTGCTGCTGCTATGTTGTCTGCTGCTATGCTGCCTTGCTGTCTGCTGTTGTCTGCTATGCTGTATGCCTAGCAACACAACAGAAACAGCAACACAGAACAGGAACAGCAACACAACAACAGAAACAGCAACACAAATAGCAACACGGCAGCAACACAAACAGCAACACAGCAGCAACATAAACAGCAACACAAACAGGAACACAGCAACACAAGCAGAAACAGCAACACAAACAGCAACACGGCAACACAAACAGAAACAACAACACAAACAGAAACACAGCAACACAAACAACAGCAACACAGCAACACAACAACACAACAACAATAGCAACACAACAACACTGAAGTAGCAACACACCACCAACAGCAATAGCACAACAACATCTATACATCACAACAACAACATAGCACCAATTAGCACAGTCCAGAAAAAAAATTAATCAAATCACCTGCAGATCTGGAAAGTCATGCGGTGTTGGATTATCAAGCTCCCTTGAGTCCGCATGTGCAGGATTACCAACCTGCAACAGTAAATTAATAGTGCCAACTTAATTAGATCCCACGTAACTCAACATGTCAAAACTAATAGATTTTAAAGCACCTCATGTACCTCCTCGTCTGCATGTATCTCATCTTCTCCTTGTCTTCGTGGGTGACTACATGAGTCGACCGGTGTAGTCGAGGAGAAAGGCAAGCCCGGCAAGTTCATTTGCTTCGCCCAAGCATTGAACTCTTCTCGCATCTCATTGCGCACTTGTTCTTTAATTGATGCCACCGTGACATCCAAGTTATGTGGTGAGTTCACACTTGCTCGGGATCTTCCTAAATGATTTGGTATATTTCAGACCCATCACCTTCTCCCATCCTAGTAAGCTCCCCCCCCCCCCCCCCCGCACCCAATACGCGTCCTGGATGGCAGGGCTTTCCCAAAGCCAAGGTGAAAGGGTCCTTCTCCACTGTTGGGACGAGCTTGCCTTCAACAAGCTCTTCAGTGTACTCAAGCTGTAGCGAAAATAAAAAGGCAACATGAAGTTAGTGTTTATGTAAAGTGATATATATGCAAAAGATTCATGTAGTTCTCTAGTTCATAGTTGCTTACAAGTTTATCTGCCATCTCTTTGGTTTCTGGAGCCTTGATGGACCATTTTCCGGTTTTCTTGTCACGCGAATGCAGAGAACAAAAGAAATCGCCAGCACGACTCACCAAAGTACTGGTCGTGGACTCAGAGGGCACTGAACAGGACCCTAGAAGCGTTGTGGGGTATACTCCCTCACTCACCTACGTCTCCCTCCATTCATCAAACGTCATACACCCCATACGATGGTAGTATTGCTTCTGCAATGCGTTCTTGGAATTCTGCTCCCTCATTTCCTACATAAATAGACATGTTAGTTTCATTAATACCAAAAGAGTAAATATATTCTACAATTGTCATCAGAGTTACTTAAACTTACAATTGCTTCTTTTTGGCTTTTTTGAAGAACGAAAGCTTCCCAATCATCCTTCGATACGCTAGCCAATATTTGCCATGGGAGTTTCTCTTCATCGATGACTTCATCATCATTGCCACCTCCTTTCTTGTTCTTTCGTTTTCTCACAAGTTTCTTTGTGATAAACTGACGAACTAAGGTGGTCTTGAAGCCTCTGAATCTTGTCGTAAGTAAGGATTTAAACACCCTTCGCTTGGCGTACTCATTTGGAATGTTAAATAGACTCTGCAAGCACAAATAACAATCATTATTAGTTTGCCCATTTAATAAATTAAAGGAATTTGTAAATGTGCAAACAAAACACTTGCCCTAGTATCATTCCAAAACGTGTCAATCAAGCTTGTAGGTACTTCGCTCAAACGAAGAGTAATGGGAATTTTGCGCGCACAAATCCCAACTTGAACGGCATACTGACGACGCCATTTGCCTGTAGGTTGGCCTACCCTGTCATACTCCAGGACCATTGGACCGAAAGGTTTCTTGAAACTTGTCGTCGGACCCTTCAGTTTGTTCTTCGCTGGTGCCTTTACCACCCCCCTCCACTAGGATTCTCATCAAACGACTCAGACATTGCATTTTTAATAGGAGGCGCTTGTTCAGCTGCAATTTCAAACTCATCAAGCATACGATCCAAAACATCTTGAGCCTGATCTTCTCATCACCCAAATCAGGCTCCTTGTTCACATCATACAGCTCATCCCCATCCTCAGATGAATCATCACCATCATCCTGTACCTCCTCGACTACAATACGGTACTGATCGTCCGCCATGAGATGTAAAAACCTGTCATTACAAACATAACACGTTATTAGTTGTAATATAAATAAATTGGTAAGGTAAACTTATAATCAAATATAAATTGCTGAATTATAATACAAATTAACATAGAAAATGGGGAAGTAAGTTACTTCATTCATTTAAAAGAAAATAAGAAAAAAGGGCAAGTCAGTTAACATTTTCATTCATTTTCACCTAAAATGTGATTTAATAATACTTTTTACGCCTACAATTTCAAACTAACAAAAAATAGTACCTCAATCTAATATTCCTTCGTCGTGGTCTGATCGCATGTAATTGGCTTGGTCGTCTATCTCATTTGGTACAGCAGGTCTAGGAATAGTGAAAGGTGCCGAGTCATCAAACGCATCATATTCTTCCTCATCCTCGACATCTCCAACGCTAAGGATTCTTCTTTTGCCGGCTAGCACAATAGACCATTTTGAGTCGACTGGGTCAGTTACGTAAAATACTTGCTTAGCTTGATATGCAAGGATGAATGGTTCCGCACTATCATTGAGGTTGCCAAGATCTACAAGAGTAAAGTCATCGTATTTGACGTTACGCCTGATATTATCAACCCACTTACACCGGAAAAGAGCAATCGTGAAGTCACAATAATCAAGCTCCCATATTTCTTAAATTCGACTGTAGTATGACAACTCTACATCAACGGGTGATTTATCCTTAGCACTTGCAAACTCCCTTGACGATGCCACAAGCGTTACACCACTGTTTTGGGTCGAGGATGATTTCAAATCCTGACGCTCAGTCCAAAATGTGTACCCATTTATGTCATATCCCTCAAATGAGCGAACATCATCCCTAGTTACATAAGCAAGCCACCTTACTGTATCTGTGACACTCTCATCCATTCCACCCATTACTCGATCACGAAACCAACTCACAAACTTCTTATTATGCAACTGCATCAGTGCCCTCTCACCTTTCACCTTTCAATGGAAATTCATCACGCAAACTAGCCATGTTCTCGTCTAAATATGGGTGAACATCTACAACATGGTGCAACACATATAGGTGTGCTTGTAAGAACTTATCTCGATCAGGTGACATTCGTTTCGACCCGATTGTGCCATGACCATCAAGTCTCCCTTCATGTCGAGAAATAAGAACACCAATAGGTTTAGCAACGGCTATATAGTCGGCCACAAAATTACCAATCTCCTCAGCCACGGTCCCTTGAATCATACTTCCTTCCGGGTGAGCCCGATTCCTGACTTTATCTTGCAATGTACCCATGTGTTTTTCAAAAGGATAGCACCACCTCATGAACACTGGACCGCACAACTTAATCTCACGCACCAAATGAAGAATCAAATGCACCATTATGTCAAAAAACGAGGGCGGGAAGTACATCTCAAATTTGCATAAAGTCACAACCACATCCGCCTGTAAAGCATCAAGTCTACAAGGATCAAGCACTTTGCTGCATATTGTATTGAAAAACGAACAGAGGCTTGTAATAGCTTCCCTCACGTGCTTTGGTAAAATACCACATATTGCAATTGGTAGGAATACTTGCATCAGAACATGACAATCGTGGGATTTCATACTTGTCAGCTTCAATTCTCCATTCAAGGATACAAATCTTTTCATGTTAGATGCGTACCCTGATGGAACCATAATGCCTTACAGACATGCACAAAACATCCGTTTTTCTGCCCTTGACAATGTGTAGCAAGCCGGAAGTAAATAAGCCTTGTCATCCTTGGCATATTTATTCTTTGTGGCCTTTCCTTTTCCCTTGCTCTTCCCCTTTCCTTTTTTTGAACTCATTTCAGTTTCCGTTTCCTGTTCCTTTCCCTTTGTAACCTTTTTCTGAGCCCACAATTCTGGACGAACCCCCATCCTTTCCAATTCTAACTGTGCACCCTTTCCGTCCTTTGTTTTGCCTTGTATATTCATCAGCGTTCCCACGAGAGCATCACACACATTCTTCTCTATATGCATTACATCAAGACAGTGTCTAACGTCATTCCTTTCCAGTACGGAAGCTTCCAAAAGATTGATTCTTTTTTTAAGAGAGCAGTTGAGTCCGCAGCTTTTTCTGTTTTCCCAAATACTTGTTCGTATACCCTTAACTCGAGCATAAACCTCCTCACCAGTCAATGGCCTAGGCGCAGTCCCCTCTTCTGCTTTCCCATCGAAAGCCTTTTTCTGCCTACAGTACGGGTGATCGCGCCTGAGCAACCTTCGAGTATGCACGTACACCTCTTTGTGACAATTGTCAAGGTGTATGCTTGGGGTGTCATCAATACAAATGGGGCATGCTTTTTTTCCTTTGTTCTTGTAACCAGACAAGTTGCCATATGCAAGAAAATCATTAACGGTCCACATAAGAGCTACACGCAATGTGAACATCTCATTCTTATGAGCATCAAAAACGGAAACCCCTTCGTCCCACATCTTTCTCAAATCATCAACAAGTGGTGCAAGATAAACATCTATGTCGTTTTTAGGTTGCCTTGGCCCAGATATCAAAAGTGAAAGCATTACGTATTTCCGTTTCATGCACAACCAAGGAGGCAAATTGTAGATCACTAAAAGTACCGGCCATGTGCTGTGTTGGGTGCTAAGAGTGCCAAATGGATTCATCCCGTCCGTGCACAAACCAAGCCTTAAATTTCTGACTTCATCACCAAATTCCCCAAACTTCATATCAATGTTCTTCCATTGCGGGGAGTCGGCTGGATGCTTCAGCATTCTGTTTTTCTTTCTTCCCTCTGCATGCCACCTCAAGTTTTTAGCGTCTTTTGGTGTTGAGAATAGACGCTTAAACCTTGGAATAATGGGAAGATACCATAACACCTTAGTAGGAGGTCCCTTCGTACCAGCATTGCAACTCTTTCGCTTGTAGCGCGACTTCTTGCATTGTGGACACTCCTCCAATTGTTCATATTCATTTCGATAAAGAATACAATCATTAGGACATGGATGTATCTTCTTATACTCCAAAGCAAATGGACACATGAGCTTCTTTGCGTAATAGTAAGACTTAGGAATTTCATTCCCGTCGGGCAACATCTCACTTAACGCGGTCAACAAAGAAGTAAAACTATTGTCCGTCCACTCATGCTTCGACTTAATGTTAAAAAGTGTTAGCACGACTGATAGTTTGGAGTATTTTTTAGAAGAACATTGATATAAAGGCTTTTTAGAAGCCTACGATAATGACTCAAACACGTCACCTTCAAAACCACACATCATTTCATCCACCCCTTCATCCTCGACCTTATCCACATGATCATCCTCAAATCCATCCTCAGCACCATTATCAACAATATGTTCATCATTCTTGTATTCCTCGTCCACACGAATGTCATTGCTTCTATCATCATGCACATCATTCCCAATAAAATTCCCACTGTACTCTCCTTCTTCACCGTGCCAAATCCACACATGGTATTTAAGCCTAAACCCACGACAAACTACATGACACTATTGACCACCTTCACATTATTACAATAAACACAAGGATAATAGAGGCAATCAAAACCCATTCTGCGCTGATAAGATGAAGCCCTCTTGCAAAACTCTTGAACCCCATCAAAGAATTCCAATGTATCACGTCTACCATGCATCCAGCCACGATCCTTCTCCATTAAGTAAATTGTCTCTAAACATGGCAACATATTACGAATAATGTATAATTGCTACATCTATTATATATGTAAATCAAATTCAAACACACACCATGCATATAACATTCATATAGATACAAAAATGCATATATGCTTCCAAAGGGTCCTTATCACTCCAACCTAACCCATCCTTGAACGTTTACTCTCACTAGTGAATGTATTTCGACTTTCCAATTTTAAGGAAAATCCGACAGCATTTCCCCTAGTTCTCCAAGTACACGATGTAGGTAATAACTTACCCACATATGTACCCAGAGAACATGGTGATCGAGGAAATGGTAAGCCAAGATGTTCCTTAAAATCGAAAAAAAGGACATATATTCACCACCTAAGTGAGAGTAAATGTTCAAGAACAGTCCCAACCAGGGACTATTCAAGACTTTCTCCTAATGAGAAAGCCTTGAACGGGTATCTAGGCATATGATGATGCAACCATTTCATATATTTATTTTTGTATTTATTTGTCATTATATAATACACAAGTTGTAATAGCATTCTATATGATGGCATAATTCCTTAGGTTTTCAATTTCCTTCACTATTATTATTTCAACACAATTTCCACATTCTAAATGATGGCATAATTCCAAATAAAAGAAAGCTTGTGACATTCTTAAATATCCAAGGTCTTCATGAACTAAAATACAAACAAGCCACCATAGATTTTAATTTCCAATTTGAAATGTACCTGAAACTGGCGCCTTAGACCAACCGTGACAAGCAAGAAGCTAGGTCGTTGTGGAGGGGGAGCAATGCGCGTCTTAATACAAACCCTAGATTACAATAACATTATAATTACTAAATTGAAAACCAAATCCTCAAAAAACTCAAGAGTAGGAAGGAATTCATCAATGGAGTAAGTAAAACCTAAGCTAGGTACTTACCTTGAAGCTGCTTCAATGGAGGAGAGATGGGTACGTATGGACGGAGTACGAAGGTCGCTTAACTGCTTCAATGGAGAGGAGAAAGCTCGCACAGCCCTTCAATGGAGGTGACAAATTCAACCTCGCACAGCCCTTCAATGGAGATGGAGGGAGAAGAGAAGAGGGCAAATGTCGTGGGAATTGAAGCCAAAACGAAAAGGCCAGGAATGAGGAAGAAAGACGTTGAACCAAGCTTAAGCAAAACCCGCGTTATTTTTTTTTTTAAATAGAACCGGTTTGAACCGGTGCTAACTCCCTTACTTGGCACCGGTTTAAGAAGAACCAGTGCCAACTCCTTCCCTATCTTTTTTTTTATTTCACAAGTTGGCACCGGTTTGAACCGGTGCTAATTAAATGCTTGGCACCAATTTTGGTTAGAACCGGTGCCAACTCTTAATTTTTAGGTCCCGCCCATTTATTTGGCATCGGTTTTCAAGAACCGGTGCTATAGGGGGGGTGCCTATTTAGTTTTTTCTACTAGTGATATCTAATAAACATCAAGAACAAAATGATGGTGTTGAAGCACTCCAAGGTAAATTTTCTCAATTTTGTTTACTATTCATTTTTAACTTTTTTTACCCAAATTTGTTTTTGATTTTTTAATTTGGAAATTATACGTTTAATATTTTTTTTTTAACAAAGTGTCCTTTATATATTTGTGTAATTCTTTTTTGGAACAGAAGATCCGTATAATTTTTTTTTGAATTTTATAAAGATTTTTTATTTAATTTCAATAATATACAATATTTTAAAATTTCGTTATACTTCATATTTCCTATACATTAAGATCCTAATTTTTATTTTAATTTTTCTATTGTTTTTTAAAAATTCGTTTTCAATTTTATTTTTTTATTTATGATTTTGAATTTAATCATCTTTTAAAGCAAATTGTTCTTTGGAATTTCATTTATGTTTTCATAAAGATCTGTATTTTATATGTATTTTAATTTGATTTGGTTTTTTCTTTCTTACAGTAGTTTTTTTTTTCCAAATTTGTTTCTGAAATTAAAATTCGTTTTTAATTCTTATTTTTTGTGAAATTTGTTTTTATTTATTTTTATATGAATTTTGCTTTACAATTTTATCTACCGTTTTACAAAGATTATCAAACTTTTTTATTTTCATTGTTTACAGATTTGCTTTTTTTTATTTTCAAAATCTTTTAACTTTGACTTTGCTTGTGGTTTTCATTTAGGATTCTATAACATTGTTTTTGTTAAATTTTGAATTAGATCTACTAAACTATTTTTTTTTATTTGGTGTTTTTTTAATTTACGATTTAAATTTAATTTTGGTTTTTGTTTATAGTTTTTTTACATGTTATTTTTTTTTAAATCCGATCTTATTAACGTTTGTTTATAAGTTGATAAAATTCATATTTGGCTTTTCTTTATTTTTCGATTTTGTATTATATTTTCCGTTTTTAATTCAGTGGTTTGATTTTATTTTTTTTTCGAAAAGACTTTTTTTTTTCTTTTATCTATTTTTAAATTTGACATTCTACTTTACAAGATATTGTACTCTGCAAGATGCTATTTGTCTTTGATGTACTCAATTTAATTTTTTTTTTTAAAATTTATGTTTTTCGTTATGGTGTTTCTTCTAAGTATTGTTGATTTATTTATTTATTAATTGTGATTTTGTGTGTTTTGCAGGTGAAAACTCACTATTCACCAACTGAACAATATATTGGATGGTAGCTACATCAATTTTGTGAGAAGAAATTGTAATAATATAAGATTTTTTAGATGATTAGTTATGTACAAATTATTGTATATTCCTTTGCATTCTCAATAGTGTTTAATAATACTATAATCAAAATTGAAAGTATTAGTGTTTAATTATGCTTAATGATGTTTTTGGATGCATAAATATAAATATAAATTGTTCTGGGCGATCAATAAACACGCATATTTTTGTGTGTATTTATTTAATTAAGAATTTCAACAACTCTATCGTTTAATTGCGCATGCATTGATATATAATTTAATATATTTCTTTACATGCTTTGTTAGTCCTATATTGGTAGATAGTTTGCTTTATGCAATATGTATCTCTCCACACATGATATGATGTAGAGCAACCCAAGTATACAATACAAAAAAATCTTTAATCAAATTATTAAAAAATATTTAACAAACAAGTTTACCCGTGCATTGCACAGGCTAAATAATAGTTCTAATATATAATGATGATGGGCAGACCCACAGGTAGTTTTGTGCTTCTACGGGCCATGGTCGTGTCGTACCTGTGCAACTATTAATAGCTAGTCTCAAGATTAGCCATTAAAATGTGGTCTCTCTATGAAACGCAACATTTCATACTAAACTAGTTAGTGACTCGGGCGATGTCTTGGATTTGTTTCTCCTTTATTTTATTTTTTAATTTTTTATTTTTAATTTTTGGTAAGGAAGATTGTGGAATAACTTTTTTTTTATTTTTTTTATTTTTTATTTTATTTTTAATTTTTAATATGAAATATATATATATATATATATATATATATATATATATATATATATATATTTGTTGGTATAATACTTTTTCACATCTAAAAAATATTTAAGCATTGATAGGAAAACTTTCTATAAATAAATCACATTAAGAATCCTATGAAGTTTTTTATTATTCTTGTAATGTTGTTTCATTATTTGCGTCAATTTATTGGTCTTGTTGGCCTCAAAAAAATTTATTAGTCTTGTAAAACATTGATCTTACTTTAAATGGTGTATGTTAAACATACTAATCACGACATTTTTCATATTCTATTACATTAAAACTAATTAGCATGCATTATATCCCTTTTTTCAAAAAATACATGTAATACCCATTCTAAATTATTGGATGCACAAATGAACCATCAAACATTCAAACCAATATTATTCAACTACCTGGCATAAGTAGTGAATAATGAAGATTTTTACATTTACCTTGAGAGCTTTGAGTGAATATTTTTCTATCAACCAACTATGAAGCAAATCAACCAATGGAATCTCATATTGAAATATAGCAAATCCTACATATTACAAAATCATTGACAAAATGCAAATAATAGCATAAAACATACATAGGCCATAATTGGGGTGATTTATTATACATGTAAAATATGAATTAAGCAAGCAAAATGTATCTATTGCATGTCAAATAAGATATAGTAACTACTCACTTAGTAACATGTTTCTCCAAGACTTCAAGAGCTTTGACCGTTTAGTGCATCATTTCCTTGGTCTGATCTATAAGGATGAATTTATTGAATACATATCGGTTACAAATTAAATGGGTCAAAGCAATTTAAATACATTGTAATTATTCATCTTTCTAATTAAGCCCAAAATAAATACAACTGGTTACAAAACTTAATTTGATGATGAATATTGATTTAATTATTTTTCTGAAATAATTTATTTAATTAATTTATTCTACACATATTTAACATGTACATGTAATCGATTATGTGGCAATTTGATGATGTGGCTAAACAAGAAAAAGAAAGTGACATGTGGCGATATGACACTCCTTGCCTTTGAGTTTTAATAATAATATTGATAAGATACACTTAGGCTTTGATGACGTCACACTACACCATTATAAATAGAGCATTTAACACACAAATTCATTTTGTTCATTTTAGAAAATCACAAAACTCGTTTTTTCTCTCTAAAACTGCCTTCTCTCTCTGTGTGTAATTTCTCCAAAAGAAACATCCATTATCAAAACTTTAAAACCGCAAAATTATGAATCTTATAGATGAAATCGCGCTCGGGACGAAAGAAATAGGAAGACAGCCTCGGAAATAAAAAAGGGTAAATATACAATTTACTTGTTAGTTTATTCAATTACGAACTATAATTATGTAGAAATTATAATTATTAAAACATGAGACAAATTCGCAAATATATTTGCAATGTTGGTTGAATTATTTGATATTATGCTTGATTTGTTTGAGAATTTGACCATTTTCCTTTGTTTTGTTAATTTTATTGAAATTCTACAGTACATTTTGTTAAGAGCAAAAATTTCAACATCAATGATTGAAATACATCCAACAAATGATGAAAAAATATGAGTAGTAAGTTATTCTTACTAATTACTTGGTTTAATGCTAGGAAAATTTAAACCCTAACTTTTTATTTTTTAATGTTCAGAATCAGAGTAAGTAAATCTAAGTCGCTTCAAAGCAAAGGTTCATAAGTGCTCATAATTTGTAATTTTGTTCATAATTTTGAATTATAAAATATTATTACGGTTTATTTGATAAATGATCATTTTCTGATAAGTATATGTTCATTTTAATGATATAGTAATGATGATGAAAATGTGCCACTTGCATTTAGAAATACTAAGAAAAACCAGGGCGAATATTCGAATTGATCCAAACCTGTTGAAAGATATATATACATCCATCACGTAAGTTAAAAAATTTAATCATGAGCATTCTATGTAAAACAAATGTTCATTATCATATTATTTGATGTTCATTTTTGAACTAAGCTAAAATAATTTTGGTAGTTAAATTCTCATATTATTTTATTTGCGATTTTGTTCATTTACTAAAAGAGTAATGTTCATTCTTGTAAACCTTATTTTTAGAAAGAACAATGGATCTTGACAATTTTATAATCATGAGTTTTCTAAATACAATAAATGTTTGTTCTCATATAATTTTATATTCATTTTTTACTAAGCTAAAATAACTTTGTTAGTTAAATTCTCATATTATTTTATTTGCACTTTTGTTCATATAATAAATGAATAATGTTCATTCGTGTAAACTTTATTATTATAAAGAACAATTGATTCACCAAGGCTTGACAATTTTATAATCAGATCATGAGCTTTCTAAATACAAAAAATGTTCATTTTTGTATTATTTGATGTTCATTTTTAGACTAAGCTATAATAATTTTGTTGTTGGTTATATTTTATGTTTTTACATTTTTTTCAATTACTAAAAGGATCATGTTCATTTTTGTAAACCCTATAAGAGAGCAATTGATTTAATGTTCTATACACAACATATGTTCATTCTCATGTGATTTAATGTTCATTTACAAAATAAGCTACAATAATGATGTATGCTATATTTTGTGGTTTTGCTCTTTTGTTTATTTACTGAACTAATAATGTCCATTTTTGTAAACCTATCAATAATGTTCACAAATAAAGAAGCTAAAAAGATAGTTGTTGAACGCAAGACTATCAAGGAAGTGGCGACAACAATTGAAGTAGCTCAACAACAAGAATAAAAATTGTTGAAGAAGTAGTACTTGAAGCTCACAGAAATGTTGATGAAGAAGCAACAATGATTTTCATTTTTCACTTATAATTGAATATTCAGTTATATTATATTTGATGTACAATTGTTATTTGGCTTCAAAGAGTCTTTTCCTTTTACCCTTGTATTACAATTGTTCATTTTTATATATTATAATGTTAATTCAATTTTTAAATATATATTCCTTCTAATTTAGAGTTACTTATTATCTATTTTGAAATATGTTCATTGTTATGTAATGAAATGTTCATTTTCAAATTTTCAGATTTTATATTCCTTTATAAACATGTTCAATTGCAAAATGTTCATTCTTTTTATACTTAATGTTCAATTTTCAAAATGAGGGATCAGCCAATTTTAATTGATCAATTCTCTCATATTGATTATTTCTCTCTCATCATAATATTTTTCAATCTAAGTTCTTCGCTCGACAAAGAAAACCTTATTCT
Source organism: Chenopodium quinoa (assembly GCF_001683475.1). Lineage (NCBI taxonomy): Eukaryota > Viridiplantae > Streptophyta > Magnoliopsida > Caryophyllales > Amaranthaceae > Chenopodium > Chenopodium quinoa. Next base: position 3,276,861 of record NW_018744895.1, read on the forward strand.
TCGTTGTTTTCATGGAGTTTTCTTCGATCAGAGGTTATAATACTGATTGTGCAGTTGTGTATTCTTCGATTACGGATTTTGATCGTGATTCTAAGATTTTTGTGCTTCCTTCTGGTGTTGGATTACTTGATTCTTTTGTTGGTCAATGTAAGTTTTAATTCAATTTGTCATTAATTTTGTTGTTATTGTTTATTTTCCTATTGTTTTAATTCAATTTGTAATATTCTGTTTTGAATTAATATTTCTTTTGTTATCAATGTAAGTATTAATTTGTCAGTTTTCATTACTTTTGTTGGTGTTATATTTTGTAGGGTTTCGTAGTCACCCGACACTACGCGGAAGGAAACCCACCAAGACCCGCCCCTTAATTAAAGCAATTAACAAGCATAATAAACTTAATCAAACAAGATTAAGAACAAGAATTATACCTTTGACGCGTGCTTCGCTCCCAAAGAGCTCTTACTTCAAAATCCCGAAAAGACGAGATCTCCGACGGATCGTTCCCTCGACCCGACCCGAGCGTCCTAAGTCTTGAAGGTTAGTCAAGACCCAGACAAAAATAACTATGAGTTTTACGAATCAAAGGTTTACTCTTTCTTAGAGTTTCCTTTTTAATTCCACTCAAGGTTGTTCATTTCCCAATACCCAAGCTTGGTATTTATAGGGAAATGAACCCTTGCATTTCATTCCCCGACCAATGTAGGAGAATGTATAATTTGCTAATTAATTTATTTCTAACATAAATTAATAAATAAATCTAATCACAATGCAACAAGTGTCAAATGGAGAGAGAAGGTTAGGTGAGGACCATGAAGGGGTGGGGGGGACCATTGCCTTGCTCCCCAAGGCTTTCCCAAAGCCTTGGTCCCCACCCTCACAAAACCGCCTCACCTAAGAGGGGTGCTAGGCTGCTGTCAGCTAGCACGCCAGCTAGCATGGTGCTGGCCAGCCCAGCCAGCTAGCATGTGTCTGCCCAGCAGCCTCGCATGCCTGGTGCTGGGCTGTGCTAGGCGCTGGTGCTGCTGGCTTCCTAGCACTGCCTATCGCACGCACACGCATCTCTCTCGCATCCTATTGCTAGCACAACCAGCATGCGTGCTGCTAGCGAGCCACGCATGCTGGACCCTTCCTTCGCACCATCCACGCTGCGCACCATGCATCCCTCGCACACGCATCAGCCAGTGCCTAGCACTGCTACGCTTGGTGCGAAGCAAGCACACACGCACCAGCCCACACGCATCAATGTGGCTGCTGTGCGAGGCTACGAGGCACGCACGCACACACACGCACGCCCCTGGCATTGCGATGGTGTTGTGTGTGGTGCCATGCCTTGCGATGGTGCCTGGCCTGGGCTGCGTGCTGCGATAGCCTGCCACATGCACCCAGGCACCCAAGCTAGCACGCTGCTAGCTGCGATGGGCTGCCTGCTGCTTGTGGAGCTTGCGATAGCTGCCATGCGCACCCAGGCACCCAAGCTAGCACGCTGCTAGCTGCGATGGGCTGCCTGGGGCCTGTGGTGCTCTACGATAGGCTGCCATGCGCATGCCTAGGCTGCGATGGTGCACCTAGGCTGCGATGGTGCGCCTTGAGCTTGAACTAGCCTGGCATCCACAAGGCTAGGCCAGTGTGGTGCTAGGGCTATGTTCGTATTTGTCGCTTTGTGATTTTGTGACGCTCGGTCTCGACGCCCTAGGCTCGATTTCCGACGTCTGTATTCGTAAAACTCTGTCGAGTCATTAAATCCTTTCGGATTAATTCGTCGTCTCGGATCAGTGATTCGATTGGGTTCGACCCGAAGGGTTCAGTTAAGATCAAGCAGTAATATCAATTGTACCTCGATATTACTGATCAAAAGCGGCCTCCACCTAGGCATTCCGATCACTTGACCTTACCGAAAAATTAGCTCTGTAATAATTCTGAACCCTCTATCGGAAGAATACACTTGTTGGAAGGACACCATTCCTTTCAATCTCCCACTTATCCTTCCGGACAAGTGTGCATACAGTGTATAGCTCATTTCCTATGTCACTTAATGTTTCTTCGTGAAGTATAAGGTAAGATTCTTTGCACGTGTATGGAGTGAATGATAATTTTGCACAAAAAATTAATTACTCCATTAATGAATGGTTTTAATACAGTGCCTTACAATAAATGTCCTATTTATTTAAAACACATGTACATGGAATTTCAAAGCCAGTCTCCAACATGCTTGATTCCCATTGCCTCAATGTGCTTGTTGTGTTTCACTTGAGGCAAAGGTTTAGTCAAAGGATCGGCTACATTATCATCCGTGCCGATCTTACAAATTCTGATTTCACCTTCGGATTTCCATTCCCGTATCATGTGAAATCGCCTTTGCACGTGTTTGACCTTCTGGTGTTCTCTTGGCTCCCTGGCCTGAGCGATAGCTCCATTGTTATCACAATAGAGGTCTATCAGCCCCTTGATTGAGGGTACAACACCAAGTTCGCTAATGAACTTGCGAATCCAAACAGCTTCCTTGGCAGCTTCTGAAGCGGCCAAGTACTCGGCTTCAGTTGTAGAGTCTGCAGTGGTGCTCTGCTTGGCACTCTTCCAGCTAAACGCTCCTCCATTCAGACAGAATATGTACCCCGACTGTGAGTTGATGTCGTCTCTGTCAGTCTGGAAGCTAGCGTCGGTGTAACCTTCAACAACCAGTTCTTTGTGGCCTCCATACACCAGGAATTTATCCTTGTTCCTTTTCAGGTACTTAAGGATGTTCTTGGCCGCAATCCAATGCGCCTCTCCTGGGTTCGATTGGTATCGACTCGTTGCACTCAGGGTATACGATACATCTGGCCTTGTACATATCATGGCATATATGATCGATCCGATTAGCGAAGCATATGGGATCTGATTCATTCTTTCTCGCTCAACAGGTGTCTGTGGACACTGTTTCTTGCTGAGAGTTACGCCATGGGACATGGGTAATGCCCTCTTTTGGCATTTTCCATGTTGAATCGAGCCAGTACCTTATCAATGTAAGTACTCTGGCTTAGTCCAATCATCCTCTTAGATCTATCCCTGTAGATCTTGATGCCCAATATGTACTGTGCCTCTCCTAAGTCCTTCATTGAAAAACACTTTCCCAACCAGCCCTTTACGAACTCTAACAATTTTGTGTTGTTTCCAATGAGAAGTATGTCATCGACATACAGGACTAGGAATGAAATATCACTCCCACTGACCTTCTTGTATACACAAGACTCATCTGGATTCTTGATAAAACCAAACTTGCTAATGGCTTCATCAAATCGCAGATTCCAACTTCTGTTGGCTTGCTTTAGTCCATAAATGGACTTCTTCAGCTTGCAAACCTTTCCAGCGTTGCCTGGATTGACAAAACCTTCTGGCTGTGTCATATACACAGTTTCTTCCAAAATTCCATTAAGGAAGGCGGTTTTGACATCCATTTGCCATATTTCATAATCGTAATATGCAGCAATCGCTAGGATGATCCGGACGGATTTTAGCAATGCAACTGGTGAAAAAGTTTCACCATAGTCAATCCCGTGGACTTGTCTATAACCTTTTGCCACCAGTCTAGCTTTGTATATTGATACATTTCCATCCTTGTCTGTCTTCACCTTGAAGATCCATTTGCAACCAATGGGTGTATAACCCTCGGGCAAATTCACCAAGTCCTAGACTTGATTTTCAGACATGGAGTCCATCTCGGATTTCATGGCCTCTTGCCATTTTGCAGAGTCGGGGCTCGTCATAGCTTGCTTGTATGTCGTCGGCTCATCACCATCTATGACTAGGATGTCCTGATCATCGGTTAAGACGATACCGAGGTATCTGTCTGGTTGAGATCTTTGCCATTGCGACCTACGTAGGGTAATCGGTTAACACCATTCCTTTCATATTTCTCGTTGTTTTACTTCAATTCCCAATACTCCGTTTTTTTATATTATTTTTGCCTTTTGTTGATCAATTTGAGTTTCAATTCATAATGATCATTCATTAATGTTGTTGTTGTCGATTATAATTTCTAATACTTTGATTTATAATTATTATTTTTTTAGTTCAATTTGAGTGATATTATGTAGCTATTGTATTTGATTGTTTTGTAGTAGTTTTGATTTCTTAATTGCAATTTGTTTACTGTTTTATTTAATTTATAACGTTTTTTTTAATTTTATAATAATGCTAAATAATCATTTATTTTTATAGTTGTGTTGTGATCAATTTTATAATGCTAAATGATCATTTCTAATGCTAAATAATCATTCATAATACTTATAGATCAATTTTATTACTTTTACATGAAAATTCTTAATCAATAAATGTCCAGCTTTATTAATGCTAAATGAATATTCATAAAGCAAAATGATAATGATAAATAAACAATTTTATAATGCTAAATGTTCATTAATAATGTCAATTGATTAATTTTAATAATTATGATCAAATACATAATGATAAATGATCATTTATATTGATTATGTTTAGATATTGAACATGTATGTCAATGTTTTATATTTAATCATTTTGTATTATGTTAATGAACATTTTTTAATTGATAGGAATTGGATGAAAATGGATTTTCTATAACTTGTGTTAACTCTACGAGTGATCCTAGTGAATTGATTATTTTGAAAAATCCACTAGTCAATGTAGTTTTTCTTCTAATTATTTTTGGTTCAAATGTGTTCATTTTACTTTTCGTAAATGAACAAATTGTATTTTCAATTGTGTTCATATGTGTCCATTTATGCTATTCAAGGATGGTACTAAGACATTTTCCGTAGAAGATATTTCTTTTACTTCTGAAGAAAGCATTTGTAACGGTTTCGATCAGGTATTTGTTTTGTACTTATTATTATTAAATTGTTACTCCCTCCGATTCATAATGTTAGTCCCATATGGAATCAATCACATAAAATAATAAAAGAAGAATATTTATAATCTAACATTAAAGTACAAAATAACTTATAATTAGTTTACCTTATTTAAATTTTTTGATTTTTGTTTTTTTTTTTTTTTTGGGAAAGCATAAGTCATAATTGCATAATTCAAGATAGAGATTTCCTTACTTAGAGTCATGTCATCAATCCACAAACAATTAATTCCAAAAAAAAATGGAACATATTCAATGTGGGTAGATATTTTTGAAACGCCCAAAATAGTATATGGGACTAACATTATGAAACGGAGGGAGTATTAAATTTTTATTATGTTAATAATGTATATATACTTTTGACTAGGGTTTTGTTGCAAGCTCGTTTGCATCCAATATATCTTTTGATAAAGATATTTCTGCTATTGCTAAGGTTATATTCCTTAATTTTTAAACTTGCTCGTTTATTGTTTTATAATGTACATTTATTGTTTTGATAATGATCAATATTTTGTCTACTGAAGAAGGATCTAAATATTGGTCAAAGTTCATCTCATATTCAAAGAAATGTTCAATGTGTTCCAATTATTGCAAAAAATAATCAACTTCCTCCAAGTGCTCCAAGAAAAGGCCAAGTTCTTTCAAGTGCTCCAAGAAATGTTCAAGTTCCTTCGAGTGTGCCAAGATATGTTCAATTTCATCCAAGTGTTCCAAGCAATTTTCAAGTGTTCCAAAAGATGTTCAACATAGTAGTCAACATATATTTTATCACAAATAAAATGAATATATATCAATTGATAGATTGTTAGTTTTTTTTTTTTTTTTTTTTTTTTTGTTTTTTTTACACTAATGTAGTGAGGCAACAATTTGGATTGAAACAATATATTTTGTTAGAGGTTAATCTTTTTCAGATAAGTGATATGTAACTGAACATATTTTGTTTTGGTAATGAACATTTGTCTTTTTGGTAATGGGCATTTTATTGCAATTTCTTATAGTTGTTATGTAATTGAACATATTTTATTCTAGTAATGAACAAATGAGAAGGTCCTTAAAATGAGAAGGATTTTATATGCATAATTTTTGAACTGAATGTGCATTTTTTTTAACTAAATGTGTGTAAATTTTGAATAAAATGTGCATAATCTTACTTCTAAACATGCATAAGATCTAATCTACTTATTCATTCACCTAAGAGACTCTACTTCTCTCTTTCCCTCATCCTATATTTACATTAAGATGGTACATGTGTTCAATTGAAAGAATTAAGAAACCTCAAATAAATTGTGCATTTGTGCATAACTTGTAAACTAAATATGCGTAAATTTACTTCAGCATATCATAATTTTAATTCCGATAATTACTCATTCACATGTGAGACCCTTTCATTCAACCTTCCATTCTCTCTCCCATCCTCTATTGTTGCAAGTATTAATGAGAATGTGCATCCTTTTGTGTTAATGAGGATGTGCATAATTTTGAATTAGATACGCGAAACTTAGCGACAAGTATATCAATTAATTAATTGTGAATTTATTTAGTTACTCTGTACCTCTTTGTTATAGTGTAATTGACGAAATTAGTTTGAGAACTTTATCAGGGTCAAATTAGAATAAGAATTATACGAGTAAGAAATCTAGGAATTATGAAATTATGGCTCTTGATAAATACCAAAAGTTATACAAATCTTTAAAAGTAGTGGGAAATTTGATGAGAAATGAAAAAAAATACGTAAGTTATGTTGATGTATTCATGGAAAAAGGAAGCAGCATATGGAGTTGTTAATGGATGGAGTTAGTAGTATCAGTTAGATTGAAGAAAAAAATAATGGGCTTGTTTCAGCTTTTACATGGTCCATTGGATTAAATGCATGATTTGAATGGCTAGGATTCTTTCTCATCCTTCTCGTTATAAGATCTTTCTCATTAGATCACATGCATGATTTATATAGCTAGTATAAATATATATGATTATACTTAAGTTAAAAAAAGTCAAATTAATATAAAGAAATATATATAACATATAAAATATTATATGTTTTTTTATACAAATAACTAGTACATGATTATTTAGAAATTCAGAAGAACAAATATCTCAAAGAACAATATTTTTAGTAAACTATGCTTCTATAAATCTTCTTACACCTCTTCTATTGCCTCTAGCTTTTGTTTTTTTCCGGAAATAGTATCAATTGAGCATTGTACTGTATTCTCAGCTTCTTGATTTGATATCTATAATTCAAGCAAATTACAATGTCAATATAATTATAGGTACAAAATTTCCATCTTTAAATTGTAGCCTGTGGTTCACCCTATATGGAATATCACTACAATATAGATTGTGTTTGTGTATTAATATATATATGCATAAACATTATATTTATTTTATATGCATATATATTGATATTACATATTTAATGAATGTTCAGTTGGCAAAACAGAAATGTACATTCTGTTTTATATAAATGATCATTTTATCACAAATAAAATGAACAAATATAAGTTTTTATATTCTAACCAAAATTCAGAATATACATGTTCACAAAGCTATATAAAAATGAACATTATCTTTATATTATGTTACATAAACCTAAAGAATTTATATCAAAGTGTTATTCAAATGAACATTTTTGTATACTTAAATGAACAACCATAAACATATATATGTATCAAAAGAATTTCAAGAATAACATCATGTCAAAATGAATATATAGTCTATTATAAATGATCATTATACCTTGCAATTGCAGACATTTCTTTTTCAACACGACTGACCACTTGATGTTATTATATATTTTAAAAGTTGAGGATCAACTACATGAGATTTAGTTTGGCGCTCTTTTTGAATTTTATCCACTCTTGATTGAATAAGAATATCATCGTCATCTCTGTTCATACACAATTTTTAAAAAAAAAAAATCAATTAACAATTACATAACTCCATAATGTAAGTGACTAATCAAATAAACACTTTCAAATCAAGTAAATAACACTTACATGTCTCTAGAACCGTCTTCCTTACTCTCTGGAAAATCATTCTTCAGTCTAAAAAAAATAAACAAATTTATACTTCGTCTTACTTGTTTGGAACAATGTTTAGTAAAATTAAAGTAAATTACTTATAATCATTCATTTTGCACAGTTGATGTGTCTTCTTCTTTCCTGAAAAATAAAATCGCAAATAAAATTAAGAAAGCTTAGGGTTTGTATTTTATTTTCAATAAATGAACAAATGTACTTACGATTGTGATTTTCGTTGTTGTTTTGCAGATTCTAGTGCAATTTCATCTCTTATATCACACATTTTTCTTGATTATTGTACTCAATTTTGAGAGTTTTCCAGAATTTTGTAGATAGTGGAAGTTTTGATTAGATTGAAAATGGAGAGAGAAAATGGATATCGTTTTGAAATTGAAGAAATGAAATTATTTTTTTTTTATGTATATATATGTGGGGTAGGGCGGTTACCGTAGCACTTACTGTGCCGTTAAGAAACTCGGTAAATGAGTAGAGAGGAGTGTAGTGGGGTAGTTTTGTCATTTAGTGGGGGATGTAGGCAAGTTTCCCTACACGAGGGTGTAGGTAGGGGTGGGACTTCGGTCTGGCAGTTCGGTTTGACCTCAGTTTGAAACGGTTTCGGTTTGAAACGGTTCGGTTTAAAACGGTTTTATTTAGACGGCGGGTCGGTTCAGTTCGGTTTTGATTAGTCACAGGTCGGTTCGATTTCAGTTTATATTTGTACGATTTAAATTCGGTTCGGGTCATAAACGGTTCGGTTTATAAACAGTTCGGGTCATAATCAGATCGGTTAGAAACGGGTCGCTTCAGGGGCGGATTTACTCGGGTCAATGCCGTTTCAGTTTTTAAACGGTTCGGTTAATAATCGGGTCGGTTTAAAACAGGTCGGTTCAGGGGCAGTTTTACCGGGTCAACGTCGGTCCGGGTTCATATCGGTTCGGGTCATGAACGGATTATTTTGAAATGGGTTGGTTCAGGGGCGGGTTTACCCGAGTTAATGCTAGTTCGACTCATATCGGTTCGGATTATACTCGGTTTGGTGCTAAAATCGTTCGGGTTAGTTTGGTAATCAGTTAAATTGGATCGGGTTGAAATCGAGTTCTAAAAAGTGGTTTTGACCAGTTAGCGCGTTTTGTTTTATATCAAGTTGGGACTAGTATTTCCATTTCATTAGCGGGTCGGCATAGGTTGGTGAAAAAAATAATGGATCGAGTAGAAATTGGGTTTTAAGAGATTTTTGACCGGTTAGCTATTTTCGTTTTATATAAAGTTGGGACTTCGTCACTTTATTTTCAGACATCGGATTATATACAATTACACAAATCTTCATTTATTCAATTATTCTATATCATGTTAATATGTTATGTTTCAAGTTTGGTTATACTCTTGTTGTTGTTTATTCGATATTATCATATTAGTCTATTACAAATTTATAATGTATTAATGTATTATTGTTTCATTATTAAATATATATTATTAGGTTATCAGCTTCTTGTTGGATTGTTTTAGATATCGTGTCATGACCATGTTTTGATGAGTTACTACTTTGAATACGATAAATCGATTCAGATATCAGATTATATAGAATTACAGAAATTCTCATTCATTCTATATCATGTTAATGTGTTATGTTTCAAATGTGGTTATAGTCTTGTTGTTGTTTATTAAATATTAGTCTATTACAAATTTATAAGGTATTAATGTATTATTGTTTCATTATCAAATATTATCAGGCTATCAGCTTCTTGTTTTAATTGTTTTAAAGATCGCGTCATAACCATGATTTGATGAATTGGTACTTTGAATACGATAAATCGATAATTGATATTGTAATAAACTAATAATTTAATGTTACGGAACTATATTTGGATGTTTAATTAAAATCACGATTATTCAATTTCCCATTAGTATAATAAAGTAATAATTGACAATTGTTTGTAACTATTCCATAATTTTGGTGTTTAAGTTATATTGCTGAATTACTCTGTTGTCTTACCCTCTCTAATCACCTTTTAAGATTACGTGCCTACAAGGCTGCAACATATATATGTTGCAACTTGCAAGTTAAAGAAAACGGGTGGGGAAGTAGAAGTATTCAATTAGATCGATCATCAACTGTTTTAAGTTTTAATAATCAGATACATTTATCGATTATCTATACATACCAATAATAGTATGATACCAATCGTACCATACATTATTATTTATTACATATACTGATATACATATAACTAATATACATTAAATATGTCATATTGAATCAATTCCAATTTCCAAACATTTGTGTTTCTTACAATTTATAAGTTACATAAAGTTAAGAGTACAGTAGTGTTTTTATTAGTACGTAGCTATGAATAAAAAAAACCATACTATCCAAATCCATTATCCCATGATCCGTGTCACCGTCTTATATTAAATATCAGCCATTGATTTGCATATCATCTAACGGCCTATCATCGCACACATTCCAATTCACGATCCGTGTGTTTTCTTTTCCACCAATCAGATCACTCTTACCATCGTCTCTTTAGTACTCTTTTTGATTTCTCTCTCGTTTTCTTAATCCTCTTCTGTAATATTATCAATAATATGCTCACTGCTCTCTCGTTTTCTCTCTCATCTCCTCTTCCTTCTTCCTTTCTTCTTCTTCCTTCTTCTCCCTTCTTCCGTCTATGTTCTCCTTTCTTCCATCTCGTTTCTCCGTCTCCGTCCACCGACACCACGCACGACGGTTTTTATGGTCAAATTCGACCACGAAACTCTAGATCTAGTTGTTTCATGATCAAATTTGGCCTTTTAAAACCAAATTTGAGGCCAAATTCAGGATTAATATATAAGGTGTTTTCGTTCTTCCTTTTTTTATTTTCTGTTTTTCTTTTTAATTTTTTTTCAAGTTGTGGGCAACGGAGGGGGCCGAGTTAGGGTGGGTGTGGCGGCGGTTAGACTGGGTTCGGGTGGGTGGGGAGGGAGGATTTTTCGAGGGAGGGAGGGAGTTTTATGGTGGGTGAGCAATTAGAGTGAGTTGGGGGGTTTCGAGGATGTTGGGTTTCGTGGGGGTGGGTGGGGTGGGGTTATGGTGGGTTTGGGTTTTTTTTCGATTTTTTTGTATGGGGTGGGGTGGGGTGTGTTACGGTGACGGTGGTGGGTGTGGTTGGGGTTGGGTCTGTTATTTTATTTTATTTTTTTTTATTATTTTTTTTTTACAGTGACGGTGGTGGGTGGGGTGGGGTGGGGTTTGTTAAGGGGGTGGGGTGGGGTACGTTACGGCGATGGTGGTAGGTGGGGTGGGGTATGGGTCTGGGTCTGGGTTTTTATTATTTACGGTGACGGTGGTGGATGGGGTGGGGTAAGGTTTGGGTCTGGGTTTTTTTATTTACGGTGGGTGGTGGGGTGGGGTGGGGTGGGTTACGGTAATTATGGTGGGTGCGGGGGTGGTGTTAGGGTGGGTCTGGGTTGACGTTGGTGGGGTGGGGGTGGGTTACGGTAACGGTGGTGGGGTGGGGGTGGGTTACGGTAACGGTGGTGGGTGGGGGGTAGTGTTAGGGTGGGTCTGGGGTGACGGCGGGGGTGGTGTTAGGGTGGGTTACGGTGGTGGGTGGGTGGAGGGTGGTTGGATTGGGTGGGTGGCCAAATTTTTTCATTTTTTTATTTAATTTATAACTCCTAATTTAGTTATACAAGAATATAATTTTAATTTTATAATAGCAAAATAATTTACAAATTTAAATCAATAATTATATGTAAAAAAAATTGTACTGTTAAATTACATTAAACATCAAATATATTTCGTGGAATTCTAACAAATTGTTAAAGGCTGTAAATAGTTCAATTTGAATGGAACGGGTTGTAAACGGTTCGGTTTAAATAGTTTGTAATCGGATCGGTTTAAACGGGTTGCGGTTTGAAAATAGTTCGGTTTAATGGGTTATAACAGTTCGGTTTAAACGGTTAGCGGGTTGTAAATGGTTCGATTTAAACGGTTTTTTCCTACGGTTTAAACGGTTTCGGTTTATAAACGGTTCGGTTTAAACAGTTAGCGGGTTAACATTAATCGGTTCAAACGGTTTCGGTTTATAAACGGTTTGGTTTGTTATTGGTTTATGGTTCGTAACGGGTTAACATTAATTGGTTCGGTTCGGTTTCGGTTTGACATTATACGGTTCAGTTCGGTTTTCGGTTTAAAATTAGCGGGTTATAAACGGTTCGGTCCGTGATGGTTCGGTTCGGTAACGGACGGTTTCACGATTCGGTTTGAAAAGTCCCACCCCTAGGTGTAGGGATTATGATCTAATAGTTTTGGCCTAGCCTGACTCAACAATGGGCTCGTGCCGGGCTAGGCCTTTTCAGGTTAGGCCGGGGTGGGGCTAGCCCGACCCAATACCATCTTTACTGACGAAGAGGATCCAACCTTCTACACCATGTTACCCTCTACAATCTACTCTAAAAGAACAGATTTGACATCGTCCAAGGAAACGTGGCAAACTCAAGGACGAAACCAACACAAACATAATATAACCCTGGGATTCTCAAATATCATAATCTGATTAGATTTAAACTACTGTATTAAATTAAATTAAATTAAATTAAATTAATCGGCTTGGTCTGTCACTTCCACCACACCCACATCTTTTGTCCTCCATCTCATCACTCATCAATAAACGAGAAACGACACTTTCTTCATCTTTCTCTCTCCTCCTCCTCCTCCTTCTCTCTCTCTCCTCCTCCTCCTCCTTCTCTCTCTCTCTTTCTCTGTTTCTCAGATATATATCTTCGAGTCGCTTATCATTATCCGCGATCTCATCAATTCACGAACCCTAGATTTCTAGATCTCCCCAATTTTCTTTCAAGATGCCGTCCGTTTATGGCGATCGAATGACTACATTCGAGGATTCTGAGAAGGAGAGCGAGTATGGATACATTCGTAAGGTAATTTGATTTTTGTTTTATTGATTTTTTCTGTTTTTCTTTGTTTGATCTGCTTTGGTTGAAGTATTGTGCCTTAATTGTTTCGATTTTGGTGCTTTTTTGGTTTAATTTTGCTGTTTCAGATCAGTTTTTAGTGATTGTTTGTTAGTTGATTTGTGGTGATTAGGTTTTTTATTGTTGTTTTGACTTTTTTTTTTTTGTTCAATCTTAGTTGATACTAGTAGTTATGATTTGATGATTTATCGATTGTTTTTTGCTTTCATGATTTTGTTTGGGGATTTGTAAATTTGATGATTGCGGAAAGTTTTAATTTTGATTTTGTTTTGATTTTGCGATCTTACATTGCTTAACCTAGTTTGACCTTGAATGTATGATGCTGGAATTTTGTTGCAGAAAATTGCAGAATATTCAGATTGTCTTTTTTGAGCAACTTTAACTAATCTCAAGGAAGGAATAAAACTTTTTGGAAGTGGACTTTATTTTAATTTTTTTAGCTTAAAATGACATTGGGTTTTAGTATGATAATCATGATTTAAGATTTACCATCGCACGATATCGAGTTTTTGTGGGTCAACAATAAGAACCAGGATTGATCATGTCAATTTATGATCCCTGAATTAAACGCCTGTTTTTCTTGCTTGTACTTGTTTAGGAATTGTAATGTTATCAAATATTAAGGAGGTGTTTGGTTCATCAAGTTGGAATAGAAACTCATTATAGATAGGTATGGATTCCAAAACCCATACTAGTCCAAAGTTGATTGGTTTTATGTTGGAATGAATTCTATCATTCATTAATAGAATGAATTGTGAATCATAGGGGGAGGGGTGGGTATGAGATTCCATGGGTATGGGGGGAATTAGAACCCCTTGGGTATGAGATTCCATTACTAAAAACCTCAATCAAATCAAAAACTAGATTGAATGGATTCTGACTGTATTTCAACCCATTCCAAATGATCCAACCAAACGACCCCTAAATTGGATGGATCATATTGTCTGAACTATGATAATGTGCTTATCTTTTGATGCTGAGCTGTTTCGGTTTCTAATGCCCTAAATCAATAAATCTATAGGTGTCAGGACCCGTCGTCGTTGCTGATGGAATGAATGGTGCTGCTATGTATGAATTGGTTCGTGTTGGTAATGACAATCTTATTGGAGAAATTATTCGACTAGAAGGAGATTCTGCCACCATCCAAGGTATTAACAATGCTAGCTCTTTCTTGTTAATATTTTTCTTTTGTTATTGATTTAATTTTTTAGCCACTACAATGTTTTATGGCCATGTTCTATTCAACTTAGAAATAAGTTTCAAGCAACCATAAGGATAGTGTGAGTAAGTTTAGTTCAGCAAAATAAGTTCCACAAGGCTACAACATATATTTTAGTTACTTTAATTTTAATCCAGTACTGATAAGTTCAATTCAACTAAATTTATTTGAAAAGAGCAAGCTTTCATCAGATTTTGTGTCATGCCCTTGTTAAAAATAAGGTTTCCTTGTAATTGTGGTTGGCTGAATTTCAGTTTATGAAGAAACTGGTGGTTTGACGGTGAATGATCCAGTTCTTCGAACTCACAAGGTATATCTCATTTGGTGTTTTTGATGCTCTTATTTTCTTTCACGATGTTCTGTTAAGTATTGGCTTCTGACTTATTTCATCCTATAATTTTTAGCCATTGTCAGTTGAGCTCGGACCTGGAATTTTGGGGAACATTTTTGATGGAATTCAGGTATGAACCTGTGTTCTGCCTTTTAACCATTATTGTATTCTCTTTATGAAATTATACAGGTTCACACTACTTATTGCTGAAATTCTTGGATGACATTGCATGATTTTTTATTTTTTTTTAATTTTGAATGTATGCAGCGACCACTGAAAACTATTGCTAAAAGGTCAGGTGATGTATACATACCCCGTGGTGTTTCTGTGCCACCCCTGGATAAAGACGCTCTTTGGGAATTCCAGCCTAAGAAATTAGGTAATATGTTGTTTATTGTCTACTTGCCAGTACTTTTGTGTACGTCTGCCTTTGTTTTTAATTGGTGTCCTATAGAGCTGAATTGAGAGTTGGTGTTTGTTACAGGCGAGGGTGATCTTTTGACTGGTGGAGACTTATATGCTGTAAGTTGTGTGCTATCTAGACCATCTCCAGTTTGGTGTTTTGAGCTTCCCAATTTTTTATGCTGGATTTATATAACTCTTTACCTGAAACTTGAGGTTGCAGATTGTGGAAGAGAACAGTTTGTTGCAGCACCGTGTGGCTCTTCCTCCTGATGCTATGGGAAAGATTACATACATTGCACCTCCAGGGCAATACTCTATTCAGGTTGGTTCTTAAATCTTTAATGCCTATCGCATATTTCTGGATTCAAGCTTTGTCTAAGACTTATTGTGAATTCCAGTTTTAATACTTTCATGACTATTTACCTTTTCTTTTAATCTGATCTTTGTTTATGCATGCAGGACACTGTCCTGGAACTTGAGTTTCAAGGTGTGGTTAAGAAGTTTACCATGCTTCAGGTAATTAAAGGACATTCTTCTTTTGCTTGGAAGTATTAGTTTCTCTACTACTTTAATTGGATTTTCAATAAAATTTATTTATGGAATTCTTGATTCTTGGGTGTCCAGTGATTTCCTAATATATACTGACTTTCGTTTGCAGTCTTGGCCCGTCCGTTCACCAAGGCCCGTTGCATCAAAACTTGCTGCTGACACCCCTCTACTCACTGGGCAGGTGCATACTATGGAATTGCATTGTTTTGTCATTCTTAATTCGTGTTCAAGTTCTTTTTATCTTTCATTGGTTTCTGCTTCATTCAAGATGTTGCTGACTTGATTTTTTTTTTTCTTTTTTTTTTCACAGCGTGTTCTTGATGCTCTTTTCCCCTCAGTTTTGGGTGGAACTTGTGCCATTCCTGGGGCTTTTGGATGTGGAAAAACTGTCATTAGTCAAGCACTTTCTAAGGTAATCTGTCAGAATATGTTTTTAAAGACTGTTTTTCATGATGTTGGAACTTGGTTTTTTGTCATGTAAGTCTAAAGCTTATTAATGTGTCTTCTGCTGATTGCAGTACTCCAACTCTGATGCTGTGGTTTATGTTGGTTGTGGGGAGAGAGGAAATGAGATGGCTGAGGTATATTTTTGAGCTGATGGGATTTATTTTAATATTGCTTCATTGATGTTGAGAATTTGACTCTATAAGTAATTCAATTCAGGTTCTCATGGACTTTCCTCAACTGACAATGACATTGCCTGATGGACGTGAAGAATCTGTTATGAAACGGACTACACTTGTTGCAAATACTTCTAACATGCCTGTGGCTGCACGTGAGGCATCCATTTACACAGGTACACTTATTTTAAGATGTTTGCTGTGGTTCAAGTTCTTTGCCCAAGTGTCCAATGTTCGGAAATATTTCAGTCCATGATCGCCATTTTGTTATTAGTGATTGATGTTGATCGAGGCTCTGCTTGTATGAGAAATTTCCCTCTGTTTGTTGCAGTGATTGATAGTTTACATCTTTCTTGGATGTTCAGGTATTACAATCGCTGAATATTACAGAGATATGGGGTACAATGTTAGTATGATGGCAGATTCAACTTCTCGATGGGCAGAAGCTTTGCGTGAAATTTCCGGACGACTGGTGATCATCCCGTTTAACTTTCCATTTTTGTATATTGTACTTGGTATCTGTTTGTTATGCATGCCATATTGTGTGTTTTGTGCTTAATTCTTGATTTGAGGAGGTACTCAGATTTTTTTGCCTGTGTTCTTTATTGTGTTGTTTAGTGCTTTACCAGATTACAGAAGTCTCATAATGTTGTTTGAATCTAAGTATTGTGAAGCTTAAGTGCTTAAGGTTGGTAAATCATGGTATCTGCTTGTGACATGTTTATCTGTTACTCAGCCTTAATTGCTCGTCGCTGTATTATGGAAAGCCAATAGATGATATTTCATATCAAGTGACCTTTAATATGATGAGTACATTCAGATGGCTTCTGTTTTGTTATATTTGTTACTGGAATATTTCTGGCTTTGTAGATTTTCAGATCTAAGGTTCATCTGTATGCCATATGCTCTAAAGATTATTTAAGGTCCATCTGTATAATTATTTAGGTCATTGATGAGTAGTTCTGCCATTTTACATCTTCTGTTAAATCAGTATATTTGAGAGTTGTATCTGAGATTACTGCAATGCTTACCTTCTTTGCGCTGTCTTATATCTAGCTGTTAAATGCTGATGCTTAGATTGTAACACGTGTTATTTTATCATTTTTGCACAGGCTGAAATGCCTGCTGATAGTGGATATCCTGCTTATTTGGCTGCTCGTTTAGCTTCGTTCTATGAACGTGCTGGTAAAGTTAAATGTCTTGGTGGTCCAGAGCGTGATGGTAGTGTAACAATTGTTGGTGCTGTTTCTCCTCCTGGAGGAGATTTCTCTGATCCTGTTACATCTGCAACATTGAGTATTGTCCAGGTAGGATATGTCTTTATTTTTTCAAACTTCCATGAAATTCATACTTAGTTTTAAAATGCGCGCCTAGGCACAAGGCACAGTGAGGCTCAAGATTTTGCGCCTTAGCTCTTTGAGGCTCAAAGACCTACAAAAGGCGCGCGCCTTTGCGCTTTTTTCTAGGCTGCTTCTTGTGCCTTTGCGCCTTATTTTATGCTTTATGTTTTAAAGTATCAATAGCTATTGTGTAAGTATATATTTCCTAAAGTATACCATGAGACTTTGTTATGGGCAGGTTTTCTTCAATTCTAGTGGAGAGAGAAATCCCATATCCTATAATTTGATTTGAAGAACCCTTGTTATTGATCACATGACCCTTTTACCTTTTCTCATAATTTCATTTTCACACTTATTAAATAGAAATTAGTATTTCTTAACTATATGAATAAAGTGCGCCTCCACCTACAAAAAGGCGCGCGCCTTCGCCTTGCGCCTTGCGCCTAGGCTCCAAGGAATTTTTGTGCCTTGGTGCGCCTTGCGCCTAGGCTCCAAGGAATTTTTGTGCCTTGGTGCGCCTTGCGCCCTTTAAAATTAAGAATTCATCACTCACATTGATAGGGAGACATTAAAATCAGGAGCGCAGTCTTTTTTTTCTGGGGGGCCGTGGGGGTGGGTGGTGAATACCTTTTGACCTTCATCAGAGAAAAGAATTACCCATGAAACATGTTTTTTTGCGCATTGATGAAGGATGACAAAATTTAAGTGAGAGCCTGAGAGGTGAAAGGTTTATGTTTGGAAGGATAATTAGTCTTTTATTGTGATACTAGCTGCTTGCCTTAACTGAACTTATTGGCTTCAATTAGATGATGGGAGATGGAGGTACACATCTGTTTTTAACAGTGACATGCTAGATATGGGACTAGTACCTATTTATTTGTGTTAATGGATTTGTCCCTGTCTTGTGCGATGCAACACTATTTTGCAATAATATTTATGAAGACATTATCTTGTTATTCAGGTTTTCTGGGGTTTGGATAAGAAACTGGCTCAGAGGAAGCATTTCCCCTCTGTCAACTGGCTTATTTCTTACTCAAAGTACTCAACGGTGCGTAATTAAAATCTTTTGTCATTTACAAGCCTTTTATGCTATAACAACTTCAGATGGACTATTGTGCCTTTTGCTTAGCAGAAAACATGCATGTTTGCAGGCTTTGGAATCATTTTATGAGAAATTCGACCCTGAGTTCATTGATATCAGGACCAAGGCTCGTGAGGTGCTGCAGAGAGAAGATGATCTTAATGAAATTGTCCAGGTATACCTTGATTGTAGCTTTCTCAAAATTTCTGAGTATTAAAGATCTAATTTGCAAACTTTTTTTGCAGTGTTCTTATTGTTGTAATATAGCATTCTATAGCTGTGATTGTTGTTTTTATTTTGAGTATTAGATAGCTTTTCTTTTGCTCCTTTGGAATCTATCTTATAGATATTCCAACTGTTGAATTTAACCAATTATTTGTCAATGGTTGCAGCTTGTTGGAAAAGATGCATTGGCTGAGACAGATAAAATCACTTTGGACACTGCAAAGCTGTTGAGAGAAGATTACTTGGCACAAAATGCATTTACACCGTAAGCTTTTGCTAATATGTTTGAGGTTATATTATATGTTATTGTTTCAATATGTATAAAATCTTCTGCCTTGTGGTAACAGGTATGACAAATTTTGCCCATTCTACAAGTCAGTCTGGATGATGCGCAACATCATCCATTTCTACAATTTAGCCAATCAGGTAGTTTTCATTCCTTTGCATTCATTTACTCAGGATTTTCTTGCTATCATAATAGTTAAGGGTTGTGATTTAAGTATGCTGCCTATATGCTGTTTGATAAAATTTGAGATTGCCGTAAGATAGAAAAAGGAAAGGAACTTATAAAGGCTTAAATATGTACTTAAATTGTGTGTAGAATTTATATACTGTATGAGATTGTAAATATGTATGAGCTAATTTCACGTTAAAAGTGGAAATTTTAAGATTGCATGTTTCTTTCGTATTACTTGATGTTATTGCTTTGCAAATATGCTTAATGATGTTCTGAATTTGCTTTATTCATCTATGGCTAATCTCATAATAAGGCAATGTAACAAAGTATTTTATTCATTAACAAATAGCAAGGTTAATTGGTAATATAAAGATTAGGTTTTTTATGGTTCAATGTTTGCTGATGGTATTATGCTTTGTTGGTTTGATTATAGGCTGTGGAGCGCGGTGCTGGTTCAGATGGTCAAAAGATCACCTATAGCTTGATCAAGCTTCGTTTGGGAGATCTCTTCTACCGTTTAGTGTAAGTGGAAAATCTATAGCTATATTCCAAGTTCGAGTAATTATTACTCTCTTCATAAGCAGCTCATAATGTATTTATCTTTGACATACAGGTCACAGAAATTCGAGGATCCAGCTGAAGGTGAGGATGCTCTTATTGCCAAATTCAAGAAGTTGAATGAGGATTTGACTGCTGCTTTCCGCAATCTTGAGGATGAAACTCGATGATTAGCTTGCAGTTCAGTTTAATCTCTGTTGAGCAACTGGTATTCTAGTTGGTTGGTGCTGCTGCTTTTCCCCTTGTACAAGAAACACCAAAACACTTGCACAGACAGCCTTGCTTGCTTTGCAGCCGTTTTTGGCCCTTTGTATTTTTCCCCCTTTTCGAGGCTTGTCTGGATGTAGTGTTACAATGTTGATGACTTTATTTATTGTTCCCGGTATAGAATAAGATCCCTTTTACACTTGAGGGTAAAATAAGTTCATTCATGAGTTTATGTGAATTATGAGGCCGAGAACTTTGTGGCGAGTACCCTGTGATTTAGTAGGAGTAGGGATTGCATTTGTATTCTTAATTTATTTCCTTCATACTGCTGAAGCTGAACTGGGTATCACATTCACATTTGTATAATTGGTTGTAGCATTATTTTCAGCAGCTGAGACGTTTTTTTTTATATTTACCGGGCAAAATTCATTCATCATTTTTTCCCCTTCTTCCTAGTAGGCGCTAGTACAAATTGGTGATTTTCTCTTCACTGACATTTCAGAATGTCTCTTAATTATGGACGAACTTTCAAATTAGCAGTCCTAAGCAGTTATCGTAATGGTTTGATCCAGGAAGCAAAAAGAAATAGATGAAGAATTGAACTGGGAGAGTTTTATGTAGACATCGTAAATTTGACTTTGCCAATCTGCCTTGTTTGATAGCCAATTCGCTTATTTATACAATCATGGAATGAAGATGAATGAAGTTCCACTATAAAGATAATTGAGTATAATTAGTACTCCGTAATACTTAATTACCTAGTATGATAAATATCATTGGCAAGTTGGCATAGCTGTCTTGAACATTTTTGAGGGCCTTGTGCTATATTTTAGGATCTTAAAATTTATTAAAAAAAAAAAATTTATGCACTTCATAGGGAAAAAATAGGTTTTGGCTAATACAGGAGAGTTGATAAAAGAATTATGCCAAAAACTAAAATGAAAGTTAGGTGATTAAAGAAGGAATTATATTTGTACCTATTTGACTGATGAAATAGTCAATAGTCAAGTGAGATCTTGTTAGATTTGTTACAAACTCTATTTTAAATTTAAATAGTCAATAGTTAAGAGAGATCTTGTTAGATTTGTTACAAACTCTACTTTAAATTTATTAAGTTACTGTAACGGCAGTTACACGAACGTTGCGAACGAAAATTCTTCTTTTGGTTAAGGTCGAGATGCACTATTGGTGATGTTGCCTTCATTTTTTTTTTCTTCTTTTCAACGATGAGACCGTTCATCTTATTCGAACTCACTAGTCATCAATCAAGCAGGAACGTCATTCTTTTCGAACCTGCAAATATAACAATTTTTGGTTTTTCCTAAGCAAAATCGAGCTCCAATTAAATATTGGTTTTTCAGAGCAAACCACAGTCATTGGTTTTTCCTGAACAAAACCGAGCTCCAATCAAATATTGGTTGTTCAGAGCAAACCACACTCAAATCTCTTATTAGTTTTATTTTTAAGCAAAACCAAACTCATATCAAAAGGAACAAAATCATGCTCGAATCAAATCACAAACCTTGTCTCACGGCGCAAGGAGAACCAACAAATAAACCCTGTCTCACGGCACAAGGAGAACCAATATATCTTGTCTCACGAAACAAGAGAGCTTCTTTTTTTTTTTTTTTTTTTAATTTAAATGTTTGCCATTTTTATTCCTTAACTCCAAGCATGATGCGCTTGGTTTTATCTTGGCAGACCACCATGATCCACCATCAACAACATCACAAAGCTATGCATGATTATTGCATCGAAAAGAATATCAAACAGATATCTCAAAGACACTAGCACAACGGAAGAATATATTTTATTTTTTATAATTTTGTTTTTTTAAAACAAAACCTTTTGTGTGCCCCGGGTGTACATTAATTTATTGTACATCAGCAATTCTCACACGTGTGCCACCAATAAATTCATTATCCCCAATACTCTGTATTACTCTCTCTCCTCTCTCTCTTCCAACAAACTACCAAATTTACGACCACATTCAACCTCAAATTACAATAAGGTTGTTGTTAGGATGATCTCTCATAGAGTTTCGCTTCCTTTGATCTATATTTCTCAGTCTGCAATTGATTTTTCGTTTTATCAAATTTCAAACCCTAACATTCTTAAATTGTTTTTTTTTTGTGCTACATTCTTAAATTGTGATATTTCGCTCTCAAATTTTTCTGATTTAGGTTTCTAATTGATATTCCTATCAAATTTCCGAGCCTTCATAACTTTGGATTTAGAGAACGAGTGAAGTATCAGTCGAAAAATCAGGTATTTTTTTCCATTTTAAAATCAAAATTTCATTTTTATGTATAAAAATTACCCTTTTTACCCACAAAAGTTACCCTTTTTATCTATAAAAGTTACCCTTTTTACCCACAAAAGTTACCCTTTTTATGTATAAAAGTTACCCTTTTATCCACAAAAGTTACCCTTTTCGTGCATAAAAGTTACCTTTTCTACCCGCAAAAGTTACCCTTTTTACCCACAAAAGTTACCCTTTTTACGTATAAAAGTTACCCTTTTTATCTATAAAAGTTACCCTTTTTACCCACAAAAGTTACCCTTTTCGTGCATAAAAGTTACCTTTTCTACCCACAAAAGGTACCCTTTTTATACATAAAAGTTACCCTTTTACCCATGGAAGGTACCCTTTTCATGCATAAAAGTTACCCTTTTTTTCTTCTTCTGCTTCCTTTGCAACGTTTCTTCTTTCCTCAGCATCTTTCTTTTTCTTCTTTTTCTTTGCAATTGCAGCCTTTTTTCAATTGCATTAACATAATCAACATTTTGAAAAAATCATGAAAAAATTAATAAAACACACCTTCATCTTCTGACGACTTCTTTGTACTCTTCTTCTTCACCATTGTAGAATCAAATAAAAAACAAAGAACAAAAAAAAAAAAAAACCTAAAAATCGAAGAATCAAAACAACTAAATTAAGACACATTTTCACTTTAACTTTTTTCTTCTTCAAAGATTTTTTATCAACCAATTTAGTTGATTCTACTAAAAAAATTAACACGAGAAAGGAAAAACAAAAGGAGAAGAGGTAAGATGAAAATGTAATGAAGAGGAGAAAGAGAGAGGATAAGGAGATTATAATTGTATAAAGACCAAAATATAGAAAAGAAAAGAGGAGAGAGAAAAAAATCAGAGAGTGTTTAAGGAGGAGAGGACAAAATCAGAAAGAGGTAAATAAAAAAGTAAAAAAAAAAAAAAAAAAAAAAAAAAAAAAAAAAAAAAAAAACCTGGCACGTGAGAAGACTAGAAAAGGGCAATAATTCCTCAAATTGGGCCGCGCGCCATACACTAAATATTGTACACCGGCCTTTTTAAAAAATTTGTGTTTTTAAAAAGAAAATTATGAATCCCATCGGTGAGTTTAATTTTCTAACCCACTGGCAGGGGGAAATTTTTGTGAAACGCTCCCAAGATCTAACCTGCTCTTGATACCATGATAAATTAGGGTGAAAGAGAGAATTGAATGGCTTGTTTATTATTGATCATTAGGTAGAGTTTTTATACAAAACCTACGCTCATAAGATAGAAAACAATCTTCCTAAAAGATATACTAACATAAACATAAACCTAAAGATATATTCTCTAACTAATATCTTTAACATAAATAAACCTAAATATATTATTCTCTTAATGATATCTACGGAAAATATATCACATATATATTTTCCGATATCTAATATCTCTAACGGTCAATGATGAAGGAGAGATTAATGGAGAAGTAATCAAATGAGAGAGGAAGAAGGCTGTGAAAATGAATAAACACCTAAAAATATTAATGTCAGATATTAGATTACTAATGTCAGATATTTGAATATTATTGTCATATATTAGAATATTATTGTCATATACTAGAAAATTAGACTATTAATGTCATATATTAGAATATTTTTGTTAGATATTAGAATATTAATGTCATATATTAGAATATTATTGTCAAATATTATAATACTAGGCTAGAACCCGTACGATGCACGGTTTATATAAAATCTATTTTTATAATTTGTATATTTTTAAAAAAATGGTAAATATAAATAAGAATTATGCACCTTGTACAAAAATATTTTTAATTTTAAAATTTTAGATTTTCATCAAAATTATGATATAATATATGTTCAACGTCGTCTAATACATATTTCAATTTATTAGTGTGCTGTTTACAATTGTTTCATTTTTTTAGGATAAATTGATAGATTGTAGGTGTAATGTAGAAGTTTCTAATATTCAAATTTCAAAATAGTTAAATGTGGTAGCTTAAAAAAAAAAAGATGACATCATACTTGCATTTAAGCGGGAAATTTTTTATTATGACAGTGACATATAGACAGTGATGACATCAGCAACGTTTTGTTTTAATAATAGTTAATAGATTATTGTCAGACATATTGAACTCACCGGTCTCACGCAAAACCTTCTCCTTAATCTATATGCTCTACGAAAAAGCATTTCTTGCACACTTCCTCTTAGGGGTTGGACATTGGTACTATATATACTAACATGGAGGAAATGTTGACTGCATTATCTAATACAAGTAGTGAAGTAGCTGACACTTTGAGAACTTATTTGTTATCAATCTTGTCATTGTAGTTTTGATTGAACATGCATGTCCAGACTACATTTCCTATAGTTGATGTATGAATTGACCCATCTTCATACGATGGTGCGAACTGATTTCCATTTAGACTTCAAAATTTCTTAATTAAGCTTCAAATTACAGGTTAAAAGTGAAATTTAACTAGATAAGATGTATGTTGCTTGGGTGATGTCACGGGGCGATATAAATGACTTAGTAGTTACGGAGTAAAACCTTTTTTTTATAAGAAAGTTTCGGAGTAAAAGTATATCATAAATAATACCTCAAAGTTACAGCTAATACTTAACGGTAATAGTATATTATCGCTTATTCAAATCAATAAATTAAAAAGAAAAAATTCACAACAATCATCCTAATTATGACCCCTCTTCCAATATTAATCCCAACTATAATTTATTCAAGTATAATCCAAATTTTAGCAAGTATCTTCTCAAAATGATCTAATTACCGGTTGAAACCTCTTGAGCAGGTTATCATGCTACGTGGCAGGTCATGATTAGTGCTTATTATTTATTTTTTAATTCATTGCTTCTCTCTCTTCTTCACCTGCCAGCAACCATGCGCCCTCTTACTCTCGCCATCAATATTCTCAAACCATCACCAACACCACCATGGTTATTTCGATTCTTTGTGCTAAGAACGAAAGGGCTGTCAATTGTATCTCAAAGAGAATTTCCGGAATAACCCAAGCACCGTGTGGGGGAAATTAATCTCTTTAGGAAAGTATTCATACGCCTTTGACAGTGTATCAAGGTCGTAGTCTCAAGGGACATCGGAATTCTCATGTTCATGCATTGTTTATACGGCTTGGAGTTAAGGCAAGTTAGATTATCTTCACATTAGTTTTTACTTAGAAATTTTCTGTAATTTCTTAGTTATTAATACTTGATTGAAATACATTGGTTTGTATTTGATATTTACAATTACTTTGTAATAATTTATTTTAGGTTTTGTTCCCACACGAATTTAAGTGTTTTCTAGTTTAAATTCACTGAAAACCTAACAATCTAAAGAGATTAAATCTTAGAATTTGTCAAGTATGTCTAGTGTGAAGGAATTAACAACAAACTTTGTCAAACTCAAGAAGTTTGACGGTGTTGAATTTAGGAGGTGGAAGAAGAAAATGTATTTTCTTCTTACATCTCTAAATGTTGCCTATGTTATAAGACTCCGGGTGGCAGGAGCTCCGCCTCCGACGATCAAGTTAGAACCGGTCGAAGAATGTAAAAAGGTGCGGAAAAGGTAAAATGAGATCTTCTCGGATTCCGAGATTAGGTGTTTTCTCTTATGTGAGAGAATTCAGTGTTTGCAATAAATGAACGTGTTGTGAATCGCTAAACATCGCCCGCAAATCTCCACATAAAGCCCACAAATTTGTATTGAAGTGACTTTATTGCCCTTTTCTTTTTTTTAAAAAAACACTCTCTATATCTCTCTAAAAAAAATCAGAAAATCTAACTCTCTAAAAAAAATTAATTGCGACAATGTCGAGGCGGCAAGGGAAAGAGGTGGCGGCAGCGGCGACGGAGGAAAGGCGGCGACCTGGTGGCAAGGTAATTATTTAAATAATTTTTTTATTAAAAAAAAATAGAGGGCGAAGGTGGGGTGCCAGCTCTGGCAGCCAACGCCGGTGATGTGGCGTCTGGCTTGGAAGCCCAGCCACCGGAGAGGCGTCCAAACCAGACGCCAGGCCATAGGCTGTGGCGGCCAGAGCTGGCGCCTTTGCCTTTGGGTGGGCGTCCAGTTCAGGCGCCTGCCCACTGGCTATGGCTGCCGGATCTGGCGCCACCCCCAGTGGGTGGGCCTCCTGGCCAGGCGCCCCACCCGCCTTTTAAATTTTTTTTTTTTTTTTTTGGTTTTTGGAAAATCAGAAATTTTGTTTTATTTTAAATAATTTTGTTTTATGTCTAATTTTTTTTTTGTTAATGTGTTTGATTTTTTTTTAAATATTTAACCTCTTTGTGCTTTTTTTTTTTTTTTTTATAAATCTAGTATATATATTTTTTTATAAAATATATATACTTTTTTTTTGTGTTAATGCTTAATTTTATTATGTTTGATGTGTAAACATTTTTTATGCCTTAATTGATGTAGTATGTGGAAACTGTTTGTGTTAATGTGTAATTGTGTTTTTTTTAAAAATGTATAATACATTAGGGTATTATGTGTGTATTTGTGTATGTGTAATATTTTTATTTTTTTATTTTTTATGTTTAATTATTTGAAATAATTTTTTTTTTTGGAAATCAGAAATTTTGTAATACATTAGGGTATTATGTGTGTATTTGTGTATGCATTAGGGTATTATGTGTGTATTTGTGTATGTCGTATAATATTTTTCTATGTTTAATTATTTGAAATAATTTGAAATTTTTGTTTTGTGTCCTATTTATTTATTATGTGTTTGATTTTTTATAATCTTTATTAATTTTATGTTTATAAACATGACGATATGTTGGAAGTGTTGGTATTTTGTATGTGTAGGTAGTAAATTATTTTTCTAAAAAACTTTTGTATGTTTATATATTTTTTATTTTTTGTAGAATTCACTGGGTCGTCATGGTGCGGGGAAGAATGTAGAGCTTCTTAGTAGAAGCTATTCAGTGGAGAGGTCGGGGCATAGACATGTTAGATCCCGTGATATTTCGGCCTCGGCTCGTAGAGAACGGATCCACCGTCGGGATGAGGATGACGATGACGATGATGATGCTGAGGAGGGTGACCAGGAGGAGCAGGAGGAGGACGAATATGAGGATGAGGATGTGGATGATGGGAGTGGACCGTATGATGATTACGGTCCATTTAGTCAGAGGGTTGATGACATGTACGAGACACATTTGGTAGAGGTACGTAAGGGTAGGGGTGGTAGGTTTGTTAGTAGATCTAGCACATCATCTGCGTCCACTGTGTCTGGGGCAAGCAGGAAATGGTCGAGGGCCGTTAATGATTCTTGGGTTGTTAGGAGTGAGGTGCCCGGTGGGCCTGTAGACGGGAGTGTGATTCCTAGCTTTCTAGGACACATAGCTACCCGTATTTGGGAGGACCAGGAGAGGCCTTCAGTTACAGGCTTGTTGAAATGTCATACCCGGGAAAAGACTTGTAGCTTTTTGCGTACATGGGCTGAGGCTTGGCCGGCGGAGAGTGAGATGTTCGAGCGATTGGAGGGCATTGGGGTGAATCACGTTCCTGCCACCATGCACGATAAGATTGACACTACGCTGATCACGGCTTTCGTTGAGCGATGGCAGCCGGATACAAACTCTTTACACCTTCCGTTCGGTGAGATGACAATCATGTTACATGACGTCGAGGCCATTCTGGGGATTCGTGTTGAGGGTAAACGACTTTGTGCTGTGACTGATGCGGATCAGGCAGATTTGCTGGCGGAGTTGTTGGCGGTGGACAGGGCTGCACTGTACACCGAGGCGCTTGGTGTTTGGGAACACGGCGGTGTGAAGATCGCATCCGTGTTGCAGCGGTGTTTGTACCCCAGTGCACGTAGGACGCACGACGCACAGCTGGCTGCTTATGTTTTTCTACTCCTCGGATGTACCTTGTTTCCGGATAAGAGCGGCGGAAACAAGCTCAGGCCACGCGACATAGTTGAGGCGTGTGACCCCGACAGTGTAGGCCAGTTTTCTTGGGGATCGGCTACGTTGGCGTATTTGTATCGCCAACTAGGATTTGCGAGTCGGGCTGACGCGGCAGGTATCACTGGGTGTCTGACTTTATTGCAGACCTGGATATACAAGTACTTTCCTGCATTGCGACCACATCGTGACCCGGTTCCTATTGATGAGGGGATGCCGCGTGCTTGTGCGTGGAGTCCGCGCTCGGAGAAGAAGTCCGTTGACCGCCTCCGATCGATACGGTTATTGCTTGACAAGCTGTCCCCTTTAGAGGTAACGTTTATAAAGTATTTCTACAATTTATTATATGCACTTATTATATTCATGTTACTAAATTTTAAAACTATGCACAGGTGAACTGGATGCCTTTCGGCCCGAACCCTAGTGTTAGGGTACCTAGGACCCTGTACACGGGACTCATTCAGTATCGTGAGATCGTGGAGGCGTACATGCCCCAGCGTTGTCTTCGCCAGATTGGATTTGTCCAAGTTGTCCCTCCTCCCCCGGCATGCCCGATGAAGGCGGTCCGATCTGCATCGTCGAGGGACTACGTCGTGCATTGGCCGGATATCATGACTGGGACGTGGGACCAATTTCCGATGGTGGCTCGCTTATGGACTGCGGAGTTGCAGAGGCCGCCATCTGGGGTTCCTCCCATGTGTGACCACTACTACATGGAATGTTTCAACCGGTATTCGCACCCGAGGTTGATCGCAGATCTCGACCACAGTGATGATGATTATATGCCACCGCCTACTGCCATGGAAGCGGTATGTCTCATAAAACATTTATCGTTGTTTTTTTAATTAAGTTTTATATGTTGTTATTGTATGTCATGTTTTATTTTTTGTTGTATGTAGTGGATGGGAAAGATAATGCAAGACGTACAGAAACTCTCTCTGGAGAAGGAGAGCATGAGTGCAACAGTGAGAGCTGCTGTTGATAGTTTGGAACAGACCCTTGCGCATTGGGAGTCGACGTCGAAGAGGGATTACTGATGGTTTTGGCATTTTATTTGTAGAGCACTTTAAATATTATCGTTTTAGTTTTTTAAATTGGACATTATGTTTTAATTTTGTAACATTTTAGATTATTGTTTTAGCTTTCAACTTTGACATATTATCATTGCTGTTTTTAAATTTTGACATAACCTTTCGTGGATCCGCGCAACTTACCCATGCAACATATAAATGTAGTAAGAAATACAATATAAAAAATTAATGTTTTCATTAAAATAGCAACGTACAAATAAGGTTACATAGAAACAATGTAAACATGAAAAACTAAAATGCAGCTAGGGTGTTCCATTCGTGGATCCGGTCATGATATAGCGCATCCCAACCCTCTACGCTCGCTGTGCAAATGGTGTACCACCGAGGTATAATCGGTGGCACAGGAAAATCGGATAACATGTCTAGTCGGATGAAATGTCTGTATGACGACCCAAGAAACGCAATAGCTACCTCTCTGACCGGTGTAGTGACAGTCTCACGCGAACGCCAAGGGAGAACCGTGGTACAAGGATAATGAGCTTGACTATGCAATCCCAGCCCGAAATGCATGACTGTACACTTGTAAATGTTTGCAACGACAAACAGATCTAGGGGTGCGTCAAAATAATGATTTTGACCGCAAGGTCCACCTCCCCACCGGATACGCCGCAGAGCGCCATCCAAGTTATCCTGGTACACATGACGATAAACATTTCGGTTAGAGGCAATTTCGCTGTACATCAACTGACGCACCAAACCGTAGTTGTCTTCGCCCATTTACCATCTCCGACTACATCATTCCACCCTTCCAAGTACGGCATGATGATGTTAGGTATCCTGTCCTTGTACGGAAACTGATCAACATAGTTTCTTCTTATTCACCATATAATTAAACACAGTTCAAAAGGCAGAAGTAACCTAAAAAACAATGTGCAATGTAAAAAACCAACCGTACCAGTTCTGAGGGGCATATTCACAGACGATGAAGAATGACTACGACTAGATGACGATGTCCGACCACGACCACGACCACGACCAAGACCACGAATGTACTCAAACGCACTCCTGTTCCGCCGTTGGCGACCTCGAGGACGGTCAACTCCTTCGGGTTCCTCATAATCTAAGGTAGACGTGTTGAACATGTCATGAAGTACATGAGTAGCGTCACGAATAATAGAAGGATGACTGGAGGACACTCGGTCGTTCATCGAACGAAACTGCTCTAGCTCCTCCTGTTTACGGTCGACCGTTTGAGTATCTGCATGCTCAGCAATAATGAGCATCCGCCAGAATGAATGAACATGATCAACATGTAACGACGCCCTTTCTTCTGTAATAACGCGGTGAATGCATGCGCAAGGTAATCCATGAGTTACTGAAATAGCACACCCGCACCGAGCATACACTTCATCAGCCAAGTCCCTCATCCTGTTCAGCTCAGTCAGAATCAACCCCAAGCAGTAGTGTGACACACGACCATGGAGAATCTTAAATATGAAATGGCTATACATCGTACCATGTCGTCGTCTGGAGTCCTCTAGGGAGTTCTTGATGCCGTTCTTCTGAGTTTCAATTGACTTGTTAAGTCTATCGAACAGTGTATCCAAAGCAGCGGTCGAAGAATCAATCCAGTCCTTAGTAGCTCTATGAGCGCTCTCAACTCTACATGTTGTAGTGTTCCCGAAATGAAGTACTTGGTTTGTCCAAAATTTGACAAAATTTTCCCTGTAAGGGACCCATTGCTGCATCACATAGTCCACCGGTGCCGGACACCACTGGTACGAATCCCTGAAGTTAGCCAATTCTCGCTCGTACACTGCCTCTGTGGTAGCCTGTAGGATCTTCTGCCACTTACCATTCACCAATCTCTCTGCCATTTCCAAATTCTTGTTGAAAAGGTTGTAGGCTTTCACTTTCACGCAGTTGTGGATGTGCCATGTGCATAACAAGTGCTTCGACTCTGGAAACAACTCCCTAATGGGGGCAAAGAGACCTCCCTCACAAGTGCTGCTGGATGAACATTAGGCCCGATGTAGTTTCTCAGCTTCTCCAAGACCCAATAATAACTTGGAGCTGTCTCATCCTTGATGATTGCATGACCAATCAGAAAGTTCTGGTTCGTTGGAGTCACCCCCATGATCTCAACCAGTGGGAACTTGTACTTGTTTGTCTTGTACGTTGAGTCGATCAAAATCACAAATGGCCAAGACTTGATCATATCAGCACAATCAGGATGCACAAGGAAAAGATGAGTCACCTCCGCTGTATCTTCATCAGAATCAAACCAGAACTGGTAACCACGTGATTGTGCCTGGTGTAGCAGCTGTTGTATAGGGTTCCTTCCCTCTGACTGTTCAAACCTGAGTTGCTGTCTGACGTTGTAGATGTGTCTTCGGTTTGGATGGTCTTCTGGAAATTTCTCTAACACAGATGCTAATATTTTAGCAGGCTTGACTTGAGCATCACTCATTTATTTCACAACTAGTTTCGCAGCAGGACTTAAGCCGCTCAGCTGTCGATGACCCTCTTCATATACTATCATCTCATGGTTGTGATACCCCCATTTAGAGTAACCAATCACTTCCCAACCGTCACGACTCCGTAGTTGTCGAACCTTTACTCTGAACTCACACCCACAACCTTTTCGCTTTGATACGAAAATCTCTTTCTTCTCTTTTGCGATAACGGTCGCATCTCAAAATGCGATCCATTCTACCACCCCGTTGAGATTTATGAGTTACTACTACCAAGCAAAATCCAGCTGTAATTGCAACCTGTTTTGCCCAATCAATCGCTTGTTGAGCATCTTCGAATGGACCATCATGTCCAAATATCCCACTGTAATCATTTTCGTCTCCACCATAATCCTGCATCAATTATATATTATAATAAATATTAATTTAAGCTTAAATTAATACATTTAACACAACATTAACACATAATTAATATCTACATTTTTAATTTTTAAATTTCATTTCTACATTTAACGGATAATACCTTTAATTTCTATATTTACACAGAATTAACACAAAATTAAAAACATAATTATGTATAATATTATTCATACACATACAAATTTAAAACACAACCATTTATAAAAGTCACATAAACAAATAAAGCATAATAATATACATTAACACAAATCTACTCACATCATAAATAAAAACATAAAATTATTAAACTTATTTTAAAAAAAAAAACCGTTTTGAATTTTCAATTTGAAATAAAAAAAAAAAAAAAAAAAACCATTTCCAATTTTTTTTAATACAATTTCGAATTGTCAAACTTAATTTTAAAAAAAATTAAAAAAAAAAACCATTCTCAATTATCAAACTTAATTTTTAAAAAAAAAACCATTTCGAATTTTCAAACTTAATTTAAAAAAAAAAAATTCGAATTTTCAAACTTAATTTTAAAACAAACCATTTCGAATTTTCAAACTTAATTTTAAAAAAACCCATTTCGAATTTTCAAATATAAAACAATTTTGAATTTTTTTTTTTTAATACATTTTCGATTTTTCAAATTAAAAAAAAAAAATACAACAACAAAATTAAAAAAGAAAAAAAAAAAAACAACAGCAGGGGCTGGCGCCTGGCAGGGCCGCCACAGCCACTGGACTGGCGCCTGTTAAACATCGTCCTAATGGGCATAATTGTCATACCAAGTCTAATTTGTGGGCTTTATATGGTAATTTGCGGGCGATGTTTAACAAATCCCGTCCCTGAAATGGGGAAAATCTTCCTATTTATAGGGTCATTGGAAAAGGTGCCCTATCTTAGGTCATCTTGACCTAGATTTGGTGGGCTGCGCCGTTTAACGACTTTCTCGGGAATTGGGCCCTAAAAGCCGCCTTTTTCCTTTGCTGATTGGGGATGCCACAAGTCAGATGGTGAGTGGCCCTTATTAGACTTGTCTTGGGGTGACACGTGTCCCCTTCTGATTGGGCCACGTAGCACGGGTATTTTTACCCAAATAATTTGCCCCTCACAGGGGTGACGTGGCGTGCCACGTGGCGCCTGTGACGCGTGTCACTCTGGAAGTGGTGAACAGTTTTTAACTGTTCACCTTCTCAGGAAATTACGGGATGCCCCCATTTTTACCCCTCTATAAATAAGAATTTACCCCCCCTTTCCTCCCTCATCTTTGACATTTGAAAAAGTCTAGAGAGAGAATTCTAGAGAGAGAGAGAGAGAGAGAGAGAGAGAGAGACTTTAGTTGCTGCCTACTGTAACTTCCACAAAAACTTTCGTCTGCTATTTTCGTTGACATAGCCCGTCAACGTTTGAGACTCGTTTCTGCAAGCTACATTAAGGTGACCGTCTCTCCCCTTCTCACCTCTTTAAAGCTTTTATTGTTAGTATATATATATATATAGCTTTCAATAAATGGATTCACCATCAGCACACACGACACAACCTAGGTCAATAACCAACCGGTCTCTTAGTACGACTGAGTCTAGGACTAGGGGTGCCGTCTCTGGGTGTTTGGATCTGCCTTGCTCATCCCCAAATCCGACCATCTCTGTGTCTGTGCAGGACATAATGGCGAGGGTCAAACAGACGGGTACAAGGCCAAGACATAGAAGGCACACTTTGGAAGTGCCGGCTGATGAGGTTACGTCGCCTAATGAATATGATAGGCTGGATGAGCAAGAGGCAGATTCTCCTCCGGGTGCCCCCACCACTCCCAGTGATGGGATTTTAAATGAGACAGACGGTGAGGGATCTGTCTCTGCCCCAAGTGTGCAAAACGAACCCGAACAGGAAGACGGCGAAGAGGCTGTCCAATGATCTGATTATGAGGCATCAAGCTCCCTACAAGCAGATGCCAACTGCCAAGAGGGTGAGTCATCAAAGAGGCCGTCTATGACCAACCCGACTGAGACACGCATGTCCGCCAGGGATAGAATTACCCTAGAAGCTAGCTTCGAAACTTTTAGGGATAAGTGACCAATGGGAAAAGGTTGGGAAATAATTGTGCCGCCTGTAGAGGCAACTGTCGTCTAGGAGGACGATATTGACCATGCCGACAACTATTTCGGTTGCTATGAGGCGGCATTCAAAGCCGGCCATCGCTTCCCCCTCCATAAAAGAATTAGAGCCATCTTGAGGGGTTATGAGTTAGGCGTATGGCAATTCACACCCAACTCATGGGTGAACATTCTGAGCTATATCGCTGCTACGAGATGCAAAATCTTACGCCTAGCTTTGAGGCATTCGCTCATATGCATTACATGAGCCAGACCCCAAGTGGCTGGGGGGCGTGGTATACTCTGACTCTCGGAATACATGATGACTCTAGACAAGCCGTCCAAGTGGACGAACTGGAAGAACAAGTTTTATTTAGTCTTTTCCCCGTCTTTGCGACACAACCGCTTTCTCCGCCGGTACAACAAGGAGAGGGCTCTCTTAGGGAAGAAGTGTGCCCTTTCACACGTTCCTGAGAAGGCTTGGGCTGAAATAATGGAGCCAGAGTTTTTCAAAACCACATTTGCACCCCTAGATGATGGCTCGGAAATAATAGTACCCAAGAATTGGGTACCCCATCCGGACTGGCTCAAGGATGAGGCGTTCCTCTCCGCCAGTGGTCTTAGTACCATGTTTGAAAGATGTACGTTAACCATTTAGCCGGTATTATGTTGTCGTTTCTATTATTGTGATTTCTGTTTTGTCTAATCAACCGGTTTCTTTTTGCAGAAAAAGGTCTAGAAATGGCGGATGCTGAAAAGACGCCTGCCAAGTCTGCGGCCCAGATTCGGAAAGATCAACTTGAGAAGAATAGGGCCTAACTGATGGCTAAGAATGCTGGGGTAAGTTCCGCCTGCATCCCTTGTGTGAACTTTTATAGACATCATATGGTTGTTACCCAGCTGTAACCCATTTGTTCCAATTTCAGGAGGGGAGCAAACACGTTCCACGATCCATCTCCAAAATGCTCAAGCGCAATGCTGATGAGCTTTGCAAAACCCCTTCCAAAGTGAGGAAGGTAAATCCAACTCAGACGGCTTCATCCCTGCCGCCTGTACAAAACAGACCAACAACCGGAGGCAAAGGTCTGGAAGGTCTGAAAAGCGCACAGTCTTATTGCTGAGTTGGCTGGCAACAAGCCGGACGTCCCCTGGACGTCGAAGAGTGGCAAGCCACTCGGTGTTGCAACCGATTCTGCAGCGGCTGTGGGTGGAGAGACCCCTTAGTCTGAAAACCAAGGTATAGACGACTCTTTCGAACTCCCATAGTCGCTTGAGTGTATGTAAGTCAAATCTCAAGCTACCCAATCGGGAGATTCGTCTGGCAGCCGACACAATATATGTGTCGCTTATGCTGCTTTCTCACCACATCCTTCTTCTGGTGCAGATCTCTCTCAAAGGAAGCCAAACCTCCAATAGTACTCCAAACGGATGTTGAGGACCCTCACCCGGTCAGAGAAAGACCAGGTTCCCGGGTTGCAGCAGGTGAGTGGCCCTTATTGGACCTATCTTGGGGTGACACGTGTCCCCTTATGATTGGGCCACGTAGCATGGGTATTTTTACCTAAATCAGGTGGCTAGTAGGACTTAGGCAGAGAGTAAGAAAGAGAGAAAAAAAAATTAAAATAGAAATGTAATTGTTGTAGGTCACCTGGATCAATTTGGGTAGATACATCATATAGTTTGTATTATACTAGAATAACACATAGTTGATTTGGGAAAAGTGACCATAGTTGAGATTATTGTTGTGAATTTTTCCGAGTTCCAATTAAAAATGATCCAACCGGAACCTAACTCGATAAAAATAATACGAATGCGTGGACTTGTCCTTCTCCTCCTTAACAATTAAGGCATCATATTATCGCTCATCGTGGCCTCGTGGAAAAACTCTCTCATCAACGCGGAAGAAAAACCAACAAATAAAAATAACCAACTCATAAAGTCATAAACCAACCTCCTTCATCTCACCTCCATTAGAGAGAAAAAAATCAGCATCAATGGGGTTACAATGGATGCTACTCACCTACGCAGTTGCAGCTGAGGCCGCCATTTTTCTTCTCATCTCACTTCCTTCACCTAAGCTTCTCAAGACTCGCATCGTTTCTCTTATCTCTCTCATCCTTCAGCCGTTAATGTTCATCGTCCCTTTTGCTGGGTTTCAGCTTCTCGGTATCTCTTTCTCTTACCTCCTCCTCCTTCATTTCGATTTTTGATTTTGATTTTGAATTTTGAATTTTGATTTTAGATATTTACTGGAAGTATGAACACCGATTGACGTGTACTTCTGAGATCTGCACTGCTTCTGAGAGGGATCGCTATGAAAAATCGGTATTTTTCTCGTTTTTAGGGTTTCCTTGTTTTGATTTTGTGTAATTTGATATCTTTGTTTGCGTGTTGTTCGATTTATTATGATTCATAATCATCGGTGGATTGATTGCTCGAATATTTAGGATTAATGGGACTGTTTGATTTCCATGGATTTCCTTTTGCTGTATTGTAGTTTTGTTGTTAAGAATTTGGCGTGGATATGCTGAGAGTTGTTGTCATGTCGATTTCGAGGTTTTGCCGGGCTGGCGGTGATTGCATTTTTGAAAAACTCTCTAATGGAGTAGAGTGGCTGAGCCAAGGGAGGTTTTAGGGAAGTAGTTGGTACCCCTTTTGGCTTTTGTTAGTTCCACTTTACAATTGAGTTTTAGGAATGCGACTTTGTTGCGAGTGAACCTTAATTACAAAGCCGTTTCTGGTAGTTCTGGACTTGTGCTGCTTTGGCTATTGGAATTTGAAGTTGTTGGCTGTGTGAAAAGATGATTAGGTACTTTGTTTGTTAAGGGTAGACAAGAATAGTACTAAGATTTCTTCCCAGGGTAGAAATGCTTGGATTTGTGGAAATTTAATTTCAGAATTGTAGAAGAATATGATCATATTTGACATTCGGTAACATAGTCACTTATTGTGGGTTATGCATTATTCGTGATCTTGATTCATTGAGTTCCTTTTCACACATAAGATTGGCTAGGTACTATGTGCAGGTTTATGTTTTTTCTTTGCAAAAGCATTCTATTCCTTCTCCCACGTAGAATCCATACCAGAAAAATTTCCAAATTTCACCGATAAGTTGATGTCTAGGTTACTGCATTAATGCGGTCAGCTGAATAAGTGTTATGTTTTTTTAGCTTGGAACCTCGGTCATATGAAGTCATCCTGGTCTTTTGGAGTAATGCATCTATTTTTGACTGCTTTAGGCGTCTGCCTATCTTTGTACATTAAGTTTTTGTTGTAGTTTCATACCCTCATTTGCCTCCTCCCCTTCTAAGTATGATAGGCAAGACCAGATCTTAACCATAATTGAAGAGGCATCCACCTATTGTGGAGTAGAGAGTAGAGTGTGGGTATGCACTTTTACGTATAGTGAATGGTAGAAAACTTAGATTTGAAAATGTTTGTATATTGCTCGGGAGAATTTGAGCATGTTTTATTTTCTATATTAGCATTATTTAGGGAGGTATGCTTTTTATTTGGCAATGTTGTGAAGTGTTATCGGAATTTAACTGTGCAGCTATTTGATGTCTAGTTTTTTAGCTTGTGCCCCCCTCCCTTTTGTTTTCTTTTTAATTTCCCCCCAAATGCTGTTATATGGCCTACCTCTTTGTTTCATCTCAGCTTATTCTTGTTTTGTTTCCTCTTATTGGCCTGTTTTTTCTCTTATCTTTCTTAAATTCTTCTCCTCTCTCCAAAGTCTGAACTACTTCCTCTCCATAATCTCTGTCAAGCTGGTATCAGGGCCTACTTCATTACCCATTGTTGTTACTAGTCTATATCATATAACTAAATAGTAGCTGAGGGTGCTATGTTTTACAAAATATCCATTTAGAAAAGGTTCTTGCTAGTGGATATGCTTAGAATTTATGGAAATACAAGTATATATTTAAAGATATTAATAGTCAAAGATGTGAATTGAAGACCGTGATAAAGCAAGTGTAACCATTTTACTGAAATGGGGGTAACCTCACCTCTGTATCATCTTTTTCTCCTTAATTTCTTTTTGACTTTTACCCTCTTCTATGGTACTCCTTTGTAAATGTCTAAACAATAGAGCCCAGGTTCTTTTAAACTATTGCTGCTAGTAAAGAATCCCTACATCACCATGATTAACTTTATAGACAGTGCCAAATTCATTTCTGTTTGAAAAAGAAAATGCTGGTTCTCTTTGCTTTTGATTGGAGTAAACAGAGGGTGAAACTTCTAAATGAAAATATGAAGGGGTTCATAAATCAGTTACTGTTTCATCAGTCTATTTTTTAATGACCACCATATTAACCATCAACTATTTCCTGAATTTTCTTACCTACCATTACTGATCCTTATAATATAGGAGAGTAGAAATTGGTGAAGGCGAGAGAGTAGGTGATAGGGACAACATGGAGAAATATGCTAGGAGTGTGTTGGGGGTTATGGAGAAATATGCTAGAAAAATATAGTGAAGTCATTTTCTTGCAAAATAGGAATGAGAGAGGGGTGCGAAGCATTATAATAAACTAGTGAGGCTGGGCTGGTGCCACTCCCAGCTAGCTTCTATACGCCTACTTTTGTCTGTTTTACTCTTCACTTTGAAGCATTTGTTGGATTCAAGTCAAAAAGAGAATCCTTGTGTAATAAATTAAACTTATTAAAAGTGAAGCGAAACAAAGTTCTTTGGTATGGTGTATCCTTCTTACAGCTGAATCTTGAACCTTTCCAAGTATTCATCCCATGTGTGTTGCCCATATGGTGTGGATTTATGCATGCATGACTACAATAGGCGGTTTTATTATTTTCTATAAAATCTAACCGTCGCGTCTTTATCCCTTGACAGCTGTACAAATCTCAGAGGAATGTGATTCTTTGTGCTTCAGCCTGTCTTCTCTACTGGTATGTGTGCAGCTGCTGAAATAATGAAATCTTTTGTTTGCAAAACAAGTTTTTCTATGGCTTGATTATGATTAATGTAAATTGGCCGTATTCTAGGTGCATCTACCGTGTGTGCAAGTATTACAAGGATATTCAAAACCTGGAGGAAGTTGAAAAGAGGTACAAGAAGCTGTAAACTTCCTAAGCTTTCACCTGTTTCTCTACCACAACATGGAGATTAGAAGCTAGTTAAGGCGGTTTTTTGATATCAGGATACACACTTCAGCTACAGGAGACCCTTCTCATTGTCTTTTTATTTCCTTTTTTGTTGTTGAATCTGTGGATGGAATTTATTGTCTATAGAAACTTAAGTAGATTTCTCTTTGTATGTTACCTTTAATGGGCTCGCCTGGTCGCCAGAATACTGTGAAGTTGTGAATTATTTTAATTTAAACGTATCTATCTTATACAAAGCATGAACTTATTAGCTCTTATACAGCTGAACTAAACCGTTTTTTTTTATGAAATAAGTGGAAATAAAGTGAACTGAACATGATATTGATAGCGCATACAATTATACTCCACTTGATGTTTTGTAGGAGCACGGTTTAGAAAAGTTTGTTATTTTAATGTACAAAAAATAAGTAGAAATTTGGTTCATTACTTTCAAGGAGATAGTGAAAATAAAGTTTACAGCATAGGGGTATATATTCAATTAGGGCTTTTATTGTTAAAAAAAAAAAAAAAAAATAAAAAAAATAGAATGTTATTATGCTGAAGTTTGATATATACTCCATAACCATCATTAAGGAAAAGAAATGTACATCACACAATTTACTACGCAATTTTCTCCACAGCAGAATCGAAAGGTTTACTAATTTGATTTACGAAATTGTCCAGAAAATAGTCGCTGTGCATGACAACATTGAAGATATCCCCTTTACATTTCCCCTTTGACGATCGCTTTCTTCCTATACATTGGAAATGCAGTTTTGTATGCTCAAGCCAAAGCACTTCCCAACTGCATAGAGAACTTACTATCATAGGAAAGTCAGAAGAAAAAACAGTTAATTGTATGCAATTGGTAGATAGGACCAATTAGATTCAAAATACTACGTAGAATCAAGTTTCAACATTATGTGTGATCTCTATTTACCTTTGGAGAAAAGTTGGAAGAATGTTACTGTAGGTGTTTTGGGGATATACAAAAGAAACTTTAAAATATTTGCCTAACTAATTCGACTTAAATTAAGGGCACAATCAACATCTCGTCCTCTGTACCTGTTACTTTAAGGCAATTAACCGAACTTGCAAAGGGGTTCACTTCTACCGTTATAGTGTAAGTCTAGCATCTCTTTTTATTCTAAACATCTTATATTTATGTTGCTCATTCCTTGGTTTGAGTTAAGGATCATTGCATACCTCCGAGGTAAACATAACAGAGTAGTATCTTGAGGAAGGTATTTTGCAAGACAGGTAATGGCAGTAAACATAAAGGTTTGTTTCTTAATCATAATCTTTAACACTCTCTCTAAGCTATCCTTTTTATGAATCTTTCCAAATGTCTTTAGTTAGGATGGAGTTTTACAAAGATATTTTTATTTCCCGATATCACACAATTCAATTCCAAAACACCATTTAGCAAAAGAAGGCTTACTTTGACAATGTTAGTTGGAAACCATGCTCTCAGTTTCCTGCACAAAGCCATCTCCTGTCCAGTCTTTATCAGATGCCAAACCTTTTCTGGTAGCTTTTCTTTGCTGTATAGCTTCCTTCTGCATTCGTACCAATTCCGTGTGTGTTGTGAAGTATGGTAAAGAAGCACTGTAGAGGGAAACAAGTGCTTAGAAACAGATTAACTTAAAGCCACATTAGAAATTTTTAACTATTGGCTATACCCTCGAAAATCTTCTATCGACAAGAAATTATGTGTTCTCATGAAGTCCTTTAGTTCAGAGCATAGCTTCTTCACATGACCATACCCATGCATCATGACTCCTGTGCAGACCTGGAAGATGGATATCATAGATGTTATACACTTTTTTTTAATAAAATAAAGAAACCTAACACCTTCGCCATCATCAAGCCAAGTTAGCCAACTACAACAATCTCTCTAGGGAGGAATACAAAATGTTACAAAATTCTTCACATTGATACCATCACTATTAGAAATATAGGTAGATCTATACTGCCTCTCCCCCTTATTTAATCAACACATTGGCTAAGGGCCTATTCTGTTTAGCTTAATTTCAATTCAGTTCTTTCTCTCATAAACATTTCATTATAGCTCAGCTCAGTTCAGTTCAACTCAGCTCAGTTCAGTTCAGCCCCAATCAATTCAGTTGTTTTCAGTAAATCAGAACAGACTATAATGCATGTAGATTAATGAGTTGAAAGCAGAGATAAAAAAAAAGTGGGTGGCCAAATGTGGGGCGCAGGTTAAGTATTTAGCAGAAAATCTTACTAAAATGAAAATGTAGATATTAATGCGAGAGTTCCAGAAATAGGATTAACAAGCAATGTTTAAAACAATCTGGTATGGACTTTAACACTAAGATAACACAAAAGAGCTGAAGTTGAGGAAGAGAAATGAAAGTTGGGAAAAGGTAAGGACAGACAATAATGATTATGGGTAAAATGAGACGAGGATAGAAAGCATAACAAGAACAGAGGAAACGGTAAATAGTTCAGTATTGCTTCAAGCATGGGATTATCAAGTACAGATGTTCCAATGTTACTTTGTCAGAATTGTTTCCACTTCCTTTTTGCCAAATATGTATGACAAAACATCAACCTATAACAGGTCTTTTAATCACAAAACGAAGATCATCAAGACAACATACACACATATAGATAGGAAAAATTATTAAGGTTGTACCTGAACAGTATTTGCTCCAAGAAGAATAAATTCAGCAGCATCACCCCCAGTCTCAACACCTCCAATTCCAGACAAGGAATGTTCAGGACTAAAATCTGCCTGCATCATCTTTGCAATACTCATCACTTTTGCAAGTGCAATAGGATGAACCGCCTTTGAAGAATATCCACCAGGGGTTGAGTACCTATTGGTGAAAATTTGACAATTTAGTTTTAAAGTAAACCTTGAATTTCCTATGGATAGCAAAATTTTAATTGCATAACATAATATGCTCACCCCTCAACACAGGGTTCAGGGCGAAGGGTAGTGAGATTGATCCCCATAACACTCTCAAT
The DNA here is from genome assembly GCF_001683475.1 of Chenopodium quinoa. Taxonomy (NCBI): domain Eukaryota; kingdom Viridiplantae; phylum Streptophyta; class Magnoliopsida; order Caryophyllales; family Amaranthaceae; genus Chenopodium; species Chenopodium quinoa. The sequence goes on from NW_018744895.1 coordinate 3,319,016, forward strand.
TGTATTGATAGCAGCAATTCCTTCACATCCTGATTTAAGAGCCACCCTTGCTGGCTGTAATTCATGAAAAAGATTGTTAATGTATGAGCACTAAGCATTACGCAAAGTCAATAAACTAATACTTCATTCGACCCTAGTTAATAGTCCTTAGCAAGAAATTAAGCTAAAATACTAATGATATCATTCAGTAATTACATTTTTTAATTTCTACATCACCATTCCAAAGTAGTAACTCCGTATTTCTTTGGAATTCTTAGTAGGTATCATCAAAAATCACATGGAAAAGTTATTATTTCAACATACTCAACTAGAAAGTATTTTACTCTTATCAGACAAAATACGAGAGAAATGTGGTCTATTAGTTTGGGACAGAGATAGATTCAAATTAAAACTACACACTCTGTTGAAAGGTGTAGAGCAATAACCACCTCTGTGATATCAGTGACGTTGGGGGTCATCTTTGCCCACACTGGAACAGTAGCTTTAGCATTTATCCAGCCGCTGATCTCCTCTATCAATGCACAGTCCTTTCCTACAGCAGAACCCATCTTACGCTCTGGCATACCATGAGGACATGAGAAGTTGATTTCAATTGCATCCTATATAGCGGGAAAAAAAAGAGTAGAAGTTAGCCTCTGTGGTATAATATTTACATTAAAGCGCCAAAATCAAATCATTGAATGGATGAAGAAATATTACAATTCCTGTTTGTTCGACTTGGTCAATAAGCTCCTCCCATGCAGCTTTGTTATATTCTTCCATGATTGAAGCAATCAAAATTCTGTTAGGATATTCTTCCTTCAACTGCTTAAATTCTTTCAACATAGTTTCAAGGGGCCGATCACTAATGAGCTCAATGTTTTCCCATCCAATTATTTGTCCTTTTGGGGAGCCGTTAGCAACTTTTAATCGTGCATAGCGAGGAGTTACATTTATAACTTTATCAGCCTCCAATGAAACCTAGAAAAATGAGACCATCAGATAAGGAGTTGCATTCAAATAAGTACCAACAACCACCTAGTATAAATCTTATTGAGGTGAGATCAGGGAAGGTCCAGATTATCAAAGAAGTATTAATAATACTTAAACTCCCTTATACCAATTCTCCCTAAAAAATAATAGCCCAAACCAGTTCCCAGAGAGGTAATTGCAGCACTTAAATATAGAAGCAATATAAAAATTCATGGATTTGATAATAACATCCACTGATCAAATTTGGTTTGTTTAACTGAACTGAAGGACCGTTATTAAAATAAAAAATATCCACTGATATTAAGGGTGTTAATATCAGTGCCATTCACTTACAATACTCCAACTCAATGCCAAGATTGTCAAGACACTTGATTGAATGCAACCTTAATAACTACCATAGATCCCCCAAAGAAAAATACAAGGGTGATAAAGACAGAAAACAGAGAAAAATGTGGAAACAGTTGTTATATGAAAGACAACCTGATACTTACCAAATTTACATCCTTAATCTAAAGCTTACAGTATGCTATTAAACAACTTCTAAAAGAGGCCAATGTTGAGAATTTGAAATGCTGTGCAAGCAAGGCATGTTCAAGAAGAATCACAATACCTAGTAATGATAGTGAATAAACATAAAACTTGCTTCATGAGTGAAATTTTCAATATTTTAAAAGCCATTCTCAGCTCTCAAGATATAGACCTCAGCCTATGCTAAGTTTTAGGATCTCATACTCCTGATTTCCTACCGTAATTTAAATATTTGCATCACTGAAGTCACTCGATTGTAAGAGACAGATCATCAAAATAGAAACTAAAAAATTAACATGAATTTCAAAGTTGGGGGGATGCCTTACTAATTTCTTATCTTCTTTTATTCATGATATAGTAAGCCCATAAAGGTGGACAGGTGGTGCACCTTAAAAATTTACATATAGTTGAAATTCACTACTTTGAAAAATGAGAGAGTGTAAAAGAGCCTGGCATACTCATTCCTTTCTTAAGGCTGGAAGGCCATTGTAGATCTGTATGTATCTATTGGCACTAATAGAAGGTCATAATAACAATGCAAGGATAGTTACAAATACCTTCAAAATGTTATGTGCGGCTTAATCATGAATTATGATTAAGATCAAACACTTGTTGCTACTAGAAACTCTAAGGAAAGAGCAGAGAAATTGACAGAAGTGCCTCTTGGAACTCACTATTAGCTAACGTCATTTTAGTGTAACGCAATGAACTTAGCATTGATGCCTACATGTAATAACCAAATGACCCTATGGCAATAACATTTTCACAAACTTCTTGTGCATCTCAATTGGCTTTTCAATATTGGTTTTTCAGCAGGAATGATTAAATTGAGCTCTGAAAGGTTGGCTTACTCTATGTCTAAATTAGAACTTTAGATCCCTATAAATCGCAATCACTAAAGCCAACTGATGCCATATTTGACCTTTGAATTGTTGAGGTCTATACCAGTGCTTTTAAGAAGCATAATATTGAAAACTATGCAACAAATAGTCTACACTACTACTCCCATAAGGATGTATTAGCATGCATGTACATTACACAAATAATATAATTAGTATAATATAGAATTATGGTGTCGCTCAAAGTATCCCCAAGGGACCCCAACACCATATTTTACATGCAACTGATGCCGTGGTAAAGCTCATCCCAAGCTTGGATTTGCTAGTTTGGCATAGCTAAGAATGGTGATCCAATCAATTTGAATCGACTTGCTTCCATTCTAGGTGTAGCAAACAATCACCTATACTTGAAGACTCAAGCACCATGCCAGATGCATTTCCACATCTCCTTAGACCACAAAGGAAGTGGCTCATATAAGGTCCACATCATGAAAGCACACTAAGGGGGCATTTGGTTAGTGTATTTTTTGGATTGGAAACAGGTTCGATTAAACCGATACCGTTACTGTGTGTTTGGTTTAAAGGTATGGTAATAATTACCATTACCTAAGGGTAATGGTTACCCCTCATTTATTACTTCTCAAAAACTTGGGGTAACAAATACCCTTACCCACCTATTAACAAATACCCTTTCCATGGTTAAACCAAACAAATGAAAAGGTAATAGATAAATGATTCCTTTCCCCCTCTTATTTGTTTCCTTTCCACTCCGTTTCCATTTTCCAAACCAAACGCCCCCTAAGGACCCTTCAATTCACCAAGAGCACAATTTGTCTCACTTAATTGCTATGAAGATACTCCCTCCGTCCCCGAAACTTCGACCCTTTTGGGTTTATCTCGCGAGTATTAAGAAGTTAAATTGAAAGTGTAAGAGTGTATGGGGAAACTAAGAAAAGTACATTGAAAAGGGAAATTTACATTGGAATTGCAAAAAAGTAGAGAGAGAAAGTAATTAAAGTATATAGAAAAAGCAAAATTTGCATGGGAAAGCTAATTTTGCACAAATATTATTGCAAATTAAAGGGTATTAAAATGCAAATGGGATGAACACTTTGGGACTAAAATTAGGCCATAAGGGTCGAAGTTTCGGGGACGGAGGGAGTATAATATATTTGCGAATATTTCGTTTGTTCCAATACACGGAATCTTCTATAATTAAATAAATTTTCAATTTTCAATGCACTGCTTTAATGCATAAATCATTGTGATTTGCGATTCTGGGAGTTCTTCATTCTCCAAAATGTACTTTTGACACAAATTATACTTTAACTCGGCTTTTTTTTTCCTTAAGAAATATGTTTCTAATCTACTACTTCCTCCTTTTAGTCTAGTCATGCTCGCCAACTTTTGTATCGTCCCATGATACTTGTTCTCACTTTAGAATAACAATGCGTTATTAGTTTATTACTGGTCAGATTAAAAATTCACAATGTGTTGGATACTTTAGAACACCAATATTATAACCACCACAATTTTTACATGATACCTTCAAAACATTTGTTGATATAATCACAATTTTCATCGGTTTGTCAGTATTGATCGCAGACTAGCTTAGTTCATTAAAGTCTTAACGAATAACACCCGTCACCTAAAATCGAATCTATCTACATAACATAACACCTTGATCATTCTTATCCATATATAAATAGAGATCTCTATAATAAACTCATTATCAACACTAAAATTCCATAGAATCAAATATCACATAAAATACCATTAAACAAAATCCAAAAAAAAAGGATCAAAATATAAAGAAACTCACAGTTTTAGCAATAACAGCACCCCATCCTTCATCAAAGGCCTTCTTCATAACAGTGTAGTTAGTCCCGGGTGGACCCGACCCGATCACAAACGGGTTTGGCATCGTCAACCCGTTAACCTTAACACTAAGATCCGGCTCCACTTGCGATTCGGTTGCGAATACTTTGAACCCAACTCGAGTCGGCCGAGTCGACCGAGTTGAGTTGGGGCAGTGAAACGGCGTGATTGGGCTAGCTTTTAGCTGGGTTGTTAGCTTGATTGCTGCCATTGATGAGATAGAATGAAGCATTTGTTTTCTCTTTGAAATTTGGCAGAAATTATAGAACAAGGTTAATGAATGAAGAGTTTGTTGTAATTTTATAGAGGAAAAAAATGAATAGAATTGGTGGAGTATTGAGTTTGTAGAATAATGAAAAATGAATAATCGAGGGTGTTTTTGTTGAAGTGGTGAATTTTATATCCAAGAAAATATGAGCTGTTATATTCTTATGTGAAATAAATCCAAATTATAGTAAAGTTTAATGGATAACTAGAGTTTAGCAACGGGCGATGTCTCGGGAATATACGTATAATATTTTTTCCTTCGTATTATAGTTTTCATGTATTATATATAATAATTTTAAATATTTATTATAGATTTAGTTGAAGAAAATAATTTGCACAAAAAAAAAAAAAACAAAAGAAAAAAAAACTCGTGGCCTACATGAACTATATTTAAGAAGAATAAATAAGTAAAAGTATTAGATAGCAAAGATGGTATGGCTTCTTATTTATTTTCTAATGGACCCAAGTTTAATTCTTGACATAAACATTTTTAATTGACATTTATCGTTCATGTATAATTTTCCTTGGTGACGTGGCATCTTCTTGGTGCGTGTATTCTTATTAGCAGCGCCTTTTAATTAATATATATAGTACAGATTACCAATAATAAACTAAAAGTACAAGATTTTTTTTTTTAAAAAAAAACTTGATAATTTTTCTACGAGTAAGATTACCTAACTATATATTTCCTGCACTTTTTATTTAATGGTAATGTTGGAATTTCATGCTTGCTAATTCCAACATTACTGGGGTGAATTATACTAGAAAATTCATGGTTAAACTTTATACTAGCTATAAATAGAGAAATTATTTAATGCATGTCAGTGAAAATTCTTTCTTTCTTTTTTTATTATTTTGGTGTTCCCATCCGATTCACCTTTTGGACTAATTCGAGTTCAGAGTACTAAATAGTTATATTCCAGTCTCCTTTCAAGTCCTGATTATTGTTGCAATTTATGTTCAAACTTTAAATTGACAGCAAAAGCAAGAGGCGGAGAGAGGTACCACTTATCAACATTTTTTTTTGACGGAACATCTTAATCTTAATCTTAATTTCAATTTCAATAATGTAAATGTCCCTATCAAAAAAATATAATGTAAACGTAAGGTAGTTACAAGCTTTCAAATTTATTATGCTACTTGCTTGTCTACTTTGCTAAGTTAGGAAGATTGAGTGCTACTTACTTCGTCTTATGTATTCAGCAAAAGATAGTACTTGTTCTTCGCAATATTGTGTAGTTGCAACTTGTAGTACTACGTAATTAAAATGTGGAGATTCCCTCAAAGAATAAAGGTGGGAGAATGAGTAGGAGAACATTCTGTTGCACATGGAGCCATAAATGGATTGAACAAGTTAAACATACAATAATACAAGAGATTATTTTGGGATCAGAAAATTAATTGCATGATTCTTCCCTAATTTATTTACTAAAATAATCATTTATTTAATATTTTACTTTCTTATAAAATTAAAGATTAGGGATTTGGATATGGTTGTCAACCACTCTTTGTTACAAAGTGACAAAAAGAGAGGGTGAATATTTAGGGTGGTGCTGGTGGTCAAATCACTTGTATCGCATTTTATTAATTTGTTAGTTAATAAATGTGGAGTGATTTTCGCAAATAATACAATGGAGTATGTTGTAAACTAATTTCTACATCTTTATTAACGACTTGAATAATAAATTTTCTAAATTTGTTTATTTTTTCAATACCAAAATTAAAAAAAAAAAAATAAAATACATCAAATATTTTTAAAAAATAGAGCTCATACAATAATTGAATGATGAAAGGAGTACATGAGGAAGAAAAATTAAATTATTATTATTATTATTAGAGAGAATAGACTATTTTTTTGAAAATTGAGATTAATAATAACATAGTTGACCAAAATTTTAATAAAAAAAATAAAAATAAAGTGATAACATCATTTACAGTTTTGGAGGGATTTTTTTTTTTTTTTTTTTTTTTTTTAAGAAGAGGGAAATTTTTTAATAACAACATGACATATGTCCAATTTTAAAAAAAGATGATGTCATCGGTTGCTATTTTAGTATTAGTTATAGATTTTGTAAAGATTCAACTATATTTCGATAGGTTTTTTTTTTTTTTTTACAACAGCAAAACTGACAAATAAAATTACAAAACATTAGAAAAGTTAACTAATCCAGTCCTACAAGCATTAGCTATCCGATGTGCATCCTGCACTTGCTCCCTCTGAACCTTGAGAATGTTGCATATCTCTAGTTGATTCCCTAAACTTCTTATTTACATAAACGTCCAATCAAGGCTAATGTCTCTTTGGTTCAATTGGCGTAAAATTGAAATAAGGTTTTCAGATCAGAGTCCAAGAAGATAAGTAACTTTATAAAATTCTTGCTTATTCTCCATTTAATAGCTTCCGAAATAGCTAAAGCCTCCACATACAAAGCCGAAATTCCTACACCAAAGTCACCCCCACCCTCCAATTCCACATCATCTCCAAATGAAATCGTCCAACCTATCTATACCAAATCTTCCCCTCCTCTTATCCCATGAACCATCTACTTGGAGTATGCAATCATGTCGTACTGTCATTAATCCAAAAGGTTGTTTTAGCTTCCCTATAAAAACTTAATTGAAATCAGGGGGAGGCCAAAATGTGTGTTCCCATAGTGTCATCATAAACCCTTGGAGTTCCCAAACGTCGAAGATCCAGCTTATTAAATTCCTTCATGAATTGCAAAGCCCCATAAGTTATATACCAAAGTTCTTGGCAAATTTTTACAGGAAAAGTATTAGACGTACTATATTATTTGTTAAAAATGATAGAATCAAAAGGTGAGATATGTTTGGTTTCAAAAAAAAAAAAAAGAAAAAAAAAAGAAAAAGAAAAATGAGATATTGTGAAATAGAAACAAAAACACGAGAGATTGAGAGAGAATTAATGTGTGTATCTTTATTCCATATGATCAGTGGCGGACTTGGGCTTAGACCTGGTGGGTCAAGTGACTCACCAGGCCCAAAAAAAAATTTTAAGTTATTTTTTAAAAAAAAAAAAAATTAAAATCAGTTTTCCCCAAAAAAACCAAAATTCAGTTCAAGACTTCAAGCCCTAGCCTTCTTCTCTTCGCGACTTCGCCTCATCTCCATTCTTCAGTTCGCCTCTTCGCTTCGTCCCAGCCAGGCAGCCAGCGTTCTCTTCGCTTGGTGGTCGGACGTCGGTGGTCGTGGACTCCGTCCTCTTCGTGGCTTCTCGCATAGTCGCATAATCGCATTTCGAAATCGCTACTCGCTAGTAAGTTGATTTCTAATTTTAATTTTTAATTTCTAATCTTCAAATTAATTCAGTCTAATTAGTTAATTTTATTAAAATTTGGTTTAAACTTTGGTTGATTTGTTAATTTGTAGTTGGCTGTGCTGCTGAATTGGCGAATTGCTGTCTTGCTGAGTGCGTGCCTCGGTGCCTGAGACTTGAGTGCTGCCGACTGCCGTGTTGCGGTGCTGGCCGACTGCCCGTGGCCCTATTGCAGTGCTGCTCCGCCTGCTCCGCTGCTCGCCTCCGCCTAGCAAGGTAGGTAATCAACTAATCATCAATTGATTCTTTTTGTGAAATCTGTTTTGTGTAATTGTGTTTTGTGTAATTGTGTTTTGTGTAATTGAAATCTCTTGAACTTATTAGTTATTACTTATGTGAAATCTGTTTTGTGTAATTGTGTTTTGTGTAATATGTTTATGTGATTATGTTATGTCATTATGTGAAATTGCTTGATTTAGACCATTTAGTTGAATATTTATTCAAATAATTTTTCTGGGGAATATTGCTTGATTTAGTTCAATATTTATTCAAATTTCAGAATGAAGAGAAAACGTACTCCAAATGAAATGCAAAACATTACTAGCTTCTTTGTTAAAAAGAATCCTACTCCAACTTCTCTTCCACATCCAACACAAAATGAACAAACTATAACTCCACCTCAAGAAAGTGAGCAACTTTCATCTCCATCTCATTATTCAACTCAAAATTCCCCTCAAAATGAACAAGGCCAATGTTCTCCTAATGCCCCAATCTTTGGAGAAAGATTAAGTGAACATGAATTTGCTAATCTTCCACAAGATCCAGGAAAGAGGAGAAAAATGAGTCAATTTCATAAAGATGATAGAGATTTAGTGAGAAGAATTTACATTCAAAGAAAGCCTTGTCAGCCCAAAGACTTTACATTTCCTCAAACTTCTATTTTTGGCAAAAATCGTCGCTTTTGTGCTAAGTGGTTTGATACTTGGACTTGGCTTGAGTATAGTGTGGAAAAGGATGCTGCCTATTGTTTCCCTCGTTATCTATTCAAGGATGAAAATGCCTTTGGAGGTGATGCTTTTGTTAGTGATGGTTTCAAATCATGGAATCGATCGGATTTAATAAGAAAACATGTCGGTAAACACTTGAGTGCACATAATAATGCTGTTTTAGCTATGGATTTGTTCAAGAAACAAAATTCAAGCATCACACAAGCCTTAACAAAACAAACCGCTGAGAGTACAAATGCATATAGGACGCGACTTGAAGCTTCAATTGAATCTATCCAATGGCTTTTACTCCAAGGGTTGCCTTTCCGTGGTCATGATGAAAAACAAAGTTCCTTAAGAAGAGGTAACTTTCTTTCACTTTTATCCCTTATTTCCAAAGGTAATCCTGAATATTCTAAAGTTGTTTTCAAAAATGCTCCTAGTAATTGTCAACTTACTTCTCCTCAAGTCCAAAAAGATATCATAAATGCATGTGCAAAAGAGACCACTAAAGCAATGCTTGAAGATATTGATGGTGGTTTATTTTCTATCCTTGCTGATGAGTCCGCTGATGTTTCTGACAAGGAACAATTGGCTCTTTGTTTGAGATATGTTAATAGAAAGGGAGAAGTGTGTGAGCGTTTACTTGGTATTGTGCATGTTGTAAACACTGCTTCTTTGACTCTCAAAACTGCTATTGAATCCTTATTAATGGAGCATTCTTTGTCTTTCTCTCAAGTACGGGGTCAGGGTTATGATGGGGCAAGTAATATGCAAGGTTCTATTAATGGCCTTAGGACTCTTATAGAGAATGAGTGTAAAGAAGCTTATTTTGTCCACTGCTTTGCTCACCAACTTCAATTAACTCAAGTTGCACTTGCTAACAAGAATTCAGATTGTGCTTGGTTATTTGTTGATGTACTTGCACCTCTCTTGAATTTTGTGGGGGGTTCACCAAAAAGGAAAGAGTTTCTTCGTGAAAATCAAGCTCAAAGAGTGGTGGATGCATTGTCTCTAGGTGAACTTGAAACGGGTTCAGGTTTAAATCAAGAACGTGGATTAGGTAGACCTTGTGATACTCGTTGGGGATCTCACTTCAAGACAATCTTGAATGTACTTGATTTATTCCCTGTAATCCTTGGTTCTCTTGAGGATATTGCAAAAGTATCTGATACAATAGATTCTAATAGAGCTCAAACACTTACAAATCTTCTGATGTCCTTTGATTTTGTGTTCGTGGCACACTTGATGGTTAGTATATTTGCGATAACAAATGCTTTGAATGTGGCCTTACAAAAGCACGATCAAGACATTGTGAATGCAATGGCCATGGTTAATGTAACCAAGACTAATTTGCAAAAAATGAGAGATGAAGGATGGGATTCTCATATGGAAAAGGTAATTTCTTTTATTGGTGACTATGACATTGCAGTTCCAGATATGGAGGCTAAATATGTTGTTCCCGGGAGGAGGTTGTTTAGAGGTAAATGCCCACAAGTGTCTAATCTACATCATTTTCGAGTTGAAGTTTTTTTTGGTGTCATTGATCTTCAATTGCAAGAACTTGAAAATCGATTTCCCGAAATAACTAAAGAACTACTTGTGTGTATTTCTTGTTTGAGTCCTGTGGATCGTTTTTCTAAGTTTGATAAGGAAAAATTGATTAAGCTTGCAAAATTCTATCCTAATGAATTTCCAAGTTCAGAATTGATAGTCTTTGGTCATACACTTGATAGTTACATTTGTTCTGTTAGAGGAGATGAAAGGTTTTGGAATTTGAAGGGTCTTAGTGATCTTTCAATCAAATTGGTTGAAACGGGATTGTCTAAAACTCATGATAGGGTCTATTTACTTTTGAAGTTGGTGTTGCTTCTTCCTGTTGCAACGGCAAGTGTGGAAAGGGTATTTTCTGGCATGAAGCAAGTGAAAGACAAACTACGAAATAGCATGGGAGATCAAATGTTGAATGATTGTTTAATTACTTATTTGGAGAATGATTTGTTTTTGAATGTTAGCATGGAAGATATCATGAATCGATATCAAAACATGAAAACTCGTCGAGAACTATTGTAATAAGTTTGCATTACTATTTAGTTGTCTTTTGTAGTATTATATGAACATTTGGTTGTATTTTGTACTGTTTGAATATTTGGATGTATTTTTTAGTACTATTATTTGGTTGTTTGGTAAAAAAAATTTTTTACATATTTGATTATTGATTGTGACTCACCAGTCGGAAAATCCTGGGTCCGCCACTGCATATGATGGGGGTATATATACATACAATATAATTAGGGTTTGCTTGGATAACAATAAACCCTAGATCTAGAATATTGTGGATGATACAACAAGGATAATGGGCATCCACCCAATATTTCATAACACTCCTCCTTGAATGTCCATTATTGAAGACTGTGTCTCGTTAAAACCTTAATAAGAAACACCCTATGGGATAAAAACCTAATTAAGGAAAAAGAGTACAACATTCTTCATAATACGCTCGAAATGCTGCCTCATTAAAAACCTTACCAGGAAAACCTAATGTGGGACAAAACTATTGTCAAAGGAAAAAGAGTGCAGCGCGTATTTTCTCCCCCTGATAAATACATAACTTGAGATTTTCTAGTGCCGCAGCAATGAATCCAATATGGTTAGATATCTTCTCATATGTAGTAAAATATCATTCGTTGACTTCAATCCTCCTAAAATAAAATTGCATCTTCAAGTCTTCACGTGAACATGTGAAGTGTCTTCATTTTCACCATACTTGTGTTTATCTCTAATATCATTATTTCAAATCTCTGTTTAATTGTTGATTTAAAAGTTAAACTTATGCGATTATGACTTCTTCTGGAGGTCATGAATAATAGAAATTGATGATCATTATTTGATCAAACACATTAATAATAATTTGATGACAACGCAATATATTATTAATGTCGTTCTTCAATCTCATTATAATATAAACACATGTAATTATATACGCTGATCATGATTCTTATAGACCATAAAAAAACGTTATCAAGCATAAGTATTCCATTAATATTCTTTAGGCGTTTCATAATTGATACGATAGCTCTCTTGCAAATATAAATAGTAAATCTCACTAACTCTCATATGCTCAAACTTCAGGTTGAGATGTCAATGATATAGTCATTTAAACTTTTCAAGTCTTTGATAATAATTGCAATATTCAAGATATAAACTTTGTAGGGCTAGATATTTAAATACGTCGTATATAAGTTTCAGGAACTCTTCTTACATGATTCATAACATGTAGTTAAATCGGCTTCATCAATAATTTCACCACAATTATAAGCCCATTGGAATATTAATATCTCTTTCTAATTTTCCATAAAAGATGTAAATATGCCTTACTATACTTTGAATGAACATTCACATACACCACAATTATTGTATAGAAACTAATGCATGCAATATGAGATATAGAAAACATGATAACATATTAAACAAAATATATAATGAGTAATGTATCTAACAACTTCTGACATATGCAATGAATAATACATTAACTTATAACTCACACATGCATATAAACATACATGGACTCAAAATAATGCAAGACACTGTACGGTGTGGATTTAAAAATCCATATTTCATTGGACTTCTGGTCCATGATAAACTTTCTAATTATTATCATTATGTCGACATTAAAATGGACATATATATATTTCAGATCCCTTATTCACTAGTCCATTCTATCATGCACATGCATATTATTTATCGGTTCCATAGTATACCGATATTATAAAATTCAGTAAGATACAATTTCACATGCTAATTTACTATGATATCTGAATACATCTCCAATTGGTATCAATATAACCTTTTTTTATATCATAGGCCATCTATTATACTTCTCAAATATCTATATGTACCACTTCAATTTGGGGTATTTCATACATCATGGTATTAATATTAGCTGCACTATCTTGCCATATATCACATATATATATTGGAACCGATCTTACAATCTACACTTCAGGTGTAGTGATTCAACGAAAATAGGCAAGATCCATCTCAATGTATGCACATTCTCACTATGATCAAAATATATCTCTCTATGCCTTTGAATGGGTCATAACGCACGGAGTACAAATCAAATAATAGATGTGCAATATATGTTGATACAAAAGTTGGCATGTAACTTTATAAAGTATCATTAGAGGGATCAATTAATTATAATTTTATGATTTTGCCAACTTATGCCAATTCACTAGGCGAAAAATGTATATCCGCACTGGTTCAAAACCCCCCTTTCGCACCGGTTTTGAACCGGTCCTGATTTGAGGGGTGCTAAAAAGAAAAACTTTTCGCACGGTTCAAAACCGGTAGGAAAACTAAGATTTAGCACCAGTTAACTGGTGCGAAAAGTAAGTGCTGCGCGTTTTTTATTTTGATTTTAACTACAATAGGCACCGGTTAACTGGTGCCCATTATTCCTTCATAAAAAAAAATTGCAATTTTTTCAGTTAAAATTCATCAGACAATTAACCCATAATCGTTTCCCTAAAAAAAAAAACCCCCAGAAATTGTTATATACATTAATAAATTGTTATTTTACATTAAACACACACACACACACATATATATTCATCAAATAAATTGTTATACATTAATCACAAATATATATTCATCAAATAAATTGTTATTTTACAATTCATAAAAAAAACCCAGAAAAAACGCAACAATGAACAACAAAATCTTTGAATCTTGAATCTTTCTTCTATGTGGAGTCGCTGCAGTTGAATTTTTTATTTTTTATTTTTTATTTTTATTTTTTTATAAGGAATACTACCTGCAAAATTGTAACGACAGATTAGAGAAGAGATGAGAGAGATCAGAAAAGAGATGAGAGAGAAGAACGAGAGACCCTAGAAAAACCTAAAAAAAACCCAGAAACCCAAAAAAAACCAGAAAAAACCCAGAACTTTAAAACCCGAAACGCAGAAAAAACCGAGAAAAAAACCGAGAAAAAACTCAAAAACCTAGAAAAAACCCAGAACATAAAAACCGAAACGCAAAGCTAAAACCGAGAAACCCAAAAACGCAGAAAAAACCGAGAAACCGAAAAAACCCAGAACATAAAAACCGAAACGCAAAGCTTAAACCGTGAAACCCAGAAACATAAACAACTCAGAAACCGAGAAATAAAAACCCAGAAAAACCCAGAAAATACCCAAAAACGCAGAAAAAATCCAGAAACCAAAACGAAAAAGTAAAGGACCCAGAAACCCTAACCTCAAATTTCTGATTTTTTAATCGAAAATTCAATCAAATTTGTTGTGGTTGACAGTGGCGGTGATGGTTGTTGTGGTTGACGGCGGCGGCGATGGTTATTGTGCTTGGTTTCGAAATTCGATTAAGGTCGGTGATTGTTGAGACGAGGAAGAAGAACGAGAAATCAGAGAAGAACGAGAGAGCAGAAGGAAGAGAAGAACTAGAGATCAGAAAAGAGATGAAAGAGATTAGAGATGAGATGAGGGAGAAGAACGAAGAACAGACATGAGAGAGAAGGAGAAAGAGAAGGAGAGCAAAAAAGAGGCGGATGAGAGAGAAGGAGAACAGAGTTAAGGGTTTATAAGAAGAGCCCGATTTTTTTTTTATAAAACATTATTTCGCACCAGTTTGGTTTGAACCGGTGCGAAATCCCTTTCTCCCCCCCTTTTTTTTCCTCTTTTATAATTCGCACCGGTTTGAACCGGTGCGAAAAAGATAATTTCGCACCGGTTTAATAGGAACCGGTGCAAAAAGTCTTTTTCTCAATCCCGCCCATTTCTTTTACCACCGGTTTTCAAGAACCGGTGCGAAAAGTACGGTGCATATTTCATTTTTTCTACTAGTGATTCTCCCCCCCCCCCTATATTGATAAAATATCTCAAATATTGGGGCAATTTTTCACCAACTTAGAATATAATTTTATGTGCAACAAATTCCATCTCGTAGGATAATCATATTCAACAAATTTCATTCTCTTCTGGAGAATAATGAAATTTTGTTCCCTTCTAGAGATCAATATTAATAGGGAGTCATGAATTGTTCAGTTGTCTATTTTTTTTATTCTATTTATTTCTTATGTGCTGATATAAAATAGCCCCAATCAAGAGATTAATCACTTGTATGTAAAGCCATTATATGGTGATCTTTTAATTCTCCAAATACGTTACTTTAATAATGTGTTTCTAGTTACTCAAAATCACTACACACACAAGTTGTTTTTAGTGAGCTTCTGGCCACTTATTATTTCTTCACATGCTAAATTCTCTTGAAATTTCTTCAAAGTAAACTATTAAATCACGATCTAAATATAGCTCAATCTCAACATTGTGTCTAGCCATTCAATTCATTTCATATATCTAACATGAGAGAACATCAGCACATTATTTTTCATATCAAATGAAACTTTTGGGTTTCTAAACGGGTAATTATTAAACCCGGATGGCCTAATTTAATCATCACATCCAGTCATTTCTCTAAATCTGAACTCTATGATGTGATAATAGAACACCAACACGTGTTTGTTTATACATTGGCAAGACAATCAACTAATATATTATCCAATTACTCAATCATACTCTGGAGTTTTGATTATAATCTTGATACATGTTAATCTTGTTGGACATTTCATTCTCTTCGGGAGTATTTTATATAATCATGGAATATATGAATTTTATTAAAAGTGATTTTTCCTAGAAATGTAATGGGATTTATTACATTTTTTTTAAAGCATGAGATTTATCACTTCCTCAAATTTGTGATTGTCAATAGTTGCTCCTTTCCTTTTTCGAAGGTTCTTATATTTTAAATCTATATATTGGACTATCACGCTTCAGACGTGCTTTAGGTTCATTAGTAACCGTTGTTGTCCTTCTGGGACATTAATATTAATTGGAGCATTTACAGCTGATAATGATATATAGTCAACGACATTTATTTATATCCATCTTCAGGATGGTGTCATTGTAAATATGTAATATTATGTGGTCACTTTTATTAAATAAAATTATTGACATTGATATTAAAGCTAATGTATGCATTACTGACCATCAATGTATCATATAATTAATGTCCAAGGATTATATTACATATAATAATGAAATAAATAATATCTCCCCCTAATCCTTGCATATGGGGCTAATGGGGGATATGAAATTAATCCAAGTTATCCAACAACCTTGAAGTCCCTTGCACTATTTAAGCCATAAATTCTTTTGGTAATGTCATGTATCAAGCAAAGAAAAATATTCTTATAAAACTCTTATTTGTTCTTGTTGCCCAATTATATTAATCTTTAAGTTGAAAATTCTGTAAACTATGGGCATAATAAATACATTTTTCAAGTAATTTGCTTAAAATAGCATTTTAATATCAACTAGATACTCTTATGAACATTTTCATAAATTATATAATCAAGAAAACAACATGCAAATATACTTGTTAATTTTCTCAATCATTTCCGAGAATGAGCTAATAAGTCTTGCATGACATATATAGGAACATATTAGTTTTGTGAACGAAGAATAATCTAGTCAACATACTTTCAAAACTATTAGACATTTTTAGATTGTTTTAGAAGGTTTCTAACCCATTATAAATTTAAGGAACTTCAGGTTTATATGTCCGAGAATTCTTTCAATTTACACATACATCATTCCCATAATCCAGCTTCATGTATTATCGTGTCTCTTAAACAATTATCCCTTACTAAACAAATATTTACAAATATGAAACCTTCGCTTTAAATATATTAATTATACAATCTAACATTTTAGAACGAGAAGGTAATAACAGAATAGGACTTAATTAGTTCAAGTTGTAATCAAAACATACCTTAGTTGATATACTCAACTATACTGCCAAAACAAAACTTAGGAAACAAGAGCAACCACATGATGAGCTCACAAGATTAGCGTGTCATATGTTAGTGGCAAAACCATACTTGAGATATCAAGGTCATTCATAATATTTTTGTAGCACATAATTCAACATCTCCCACAGTTTCATAAGTCATATGCCTTATGTGAAACACTTAAGAGAATTTAATTATTTATAGTTGGAAACTTCCAACATCATGTTACGTATATCACATGGAAATAAACACAAATTTTTTTTCTCTTCATAGATAATAAGGTATGACAACTAACTTCTTAGGTGAATAACATAGTATACATATAAACAACAAAAAAAAAATATGCTACTCTACGTTACAAATGTTCATGCGCACAACAATCATAAACATTCAAGGAATAGAGATTTGAACTATATTAGATTACATACAAAATAATGAAATATACCCTGTATGATCTTACCCTTTATTTCTGTCAAACTAAACCTTTTTCCTTTTGCTAATAAGCACGAAGAAGTAATGGATTTTAACTAGACTTTCAACATGAAAATGCTACACCTCTAGCAATATACACATTTCAAATTTGATAAAGACAAAGTTCACAAGAGTTAATAACTCTAAATTCCCTTTTAAAATCAAACTAATAAGGATAATCACATAATACACTCCATGCTCAAAAAGACCATTGACCAAGATTATAGAAAAAGATTAGCAAGAAGACTATCATGAGATAATTAAAACAATTAGCATCTGGATCATTAAGAATAAATTAGAGAGTTCACGATCATACAAGATTTAACAAAGGATGTAACAACTATTAGAAGAAGCAAAGTACTTAATGCAGCCTACATCTCTGAAAAATGGTGTGCAAACTAAGAATGAGCAAAGTCAATCAACAAAACAAAAGAAACCGAAAGATAATGTTTCAAAAACCAAGAAAACCTTTTATAGAGCAAGTATCACGAGTCACCACTAGCTGCAAGCACCAAGGTGAGTTACACTAACTTTTTATTATAATCAAACCCATGATCAAACCCCACATAACAAAACAATACATCATAATAATATAACATGTATATCGCCATAATAAGTATAATTTGTAAAGTTAAAATTTAATAAAATAAATGGAATTGTGAGGTAACTTCCCTAGTAATCACGACTTCATGGATCATCATCGCAGGAGCTCTGATATCGCCTATCAAAATTCAAATAACACTGCTAGGAATGTTCCGTTGTATTTCAGTCTTTATTTCTTTAACCACAAGGCTAATTCGTGATCTATTAATTTATAGGATGTTCCTAGCTATTCGTATACCAAGATTTCTAATAACTTCCTCTTTATAGGTAAAAGAAATTAAATGTATTGACTTTAGAGGATCAAAGGTTTCAAGAAAACTACACAAAAATCAAAGACCGAACTTTGGTTTATTAGAAGGGGGAGGCACGAAGAGAGGAGGGTTACGGGGTGGTCTTCTGGCAGCGCAACTACGCAAGGTTGCGTGTGGCTGGGTAAGATGGGGAAATTTTGGGATTTTAATCGGGTTTATTAGCTTAATTAATGATTGTGATTGGTAGCTTAGAGCTTTTGGTGCCGATGCGTATTATGAAATAGGCAAAAACATGAGAGATTGAGAGAGAATTAATGTGTGTATCTTTATTCCATACGAGGATATATATACATACAATATAATTAGGATTTGCTTGGATAACAATAAACCCTAAATCTAAATATGCTGGATGATACAACAAGAATGGGCATCCACCCAATATTTAATAACATAAGATGTGTTTTATGACTTTTTAGATAGACTTTTTATTAGGTAAATATCTCTCAAATTATTATTGTCAATTACAAAATATTAAATTAACAGAGTATATAGTTGTATAATCATGACTTTTTAATTAAAATCTAGTATCCCCTCAAAAAAAAAAAAAAAAAAACCTATTAAGTATTTGCTGACGTCATCACTATCCACATGTCACTATCATAATAAAAATTTTCCCGCCAAAATGCAAGGATGATGTCATCTTTTTTTTTTTTTTGAGCTACCATATTTAAAAATTTTGAAATTTGAATTGAATATTAGAAGGTTCTACATTACAACTATAACCTATCAATTTATTCTTAAAAAATGAAACAATTGTAAATAGCACACTAATAAATGGACTCCTACATTGAAATATGTATTAGGCGATGTTGAACAAGTATTATATCATATTTAATTAGGGGATTTTTCCCCGCCACGTGGACCAGTCAGCACCTGCCACGTGTCAGCCACGTGGACCATTCAGGAGCTCCCACGTATCATGCTCCAGGAGGTCCAGCATGGACCAATCGCGCCACGCCACGTGGCCCACTATCTGCCAACTCGGAGAAACGACCACCTTGGCCCGAATCTCGAGGCAAGCCCAATCAATCCTAGGTTTACCATTTAACCTAGTATTAGGCACGTACTTCAAGGCTATAAATACAGTAATCAGCCTTCATTAAACACATGCAGAATTAATTAATCATCTCACCAAGAGAAACCTAAACCCTCGTGCATACTACTTGCTAGACCAGACTTAGCATTAATTGCACACCTTGATCGCTCATCCCCTTAGAGGAACCAGATCACCTTTACTTTTCTGTACTCTTTACTCCACATACAAGTACTAAATTGATCGTCGGAGGCGGAGCTCCCACCACCCGGAGTCTCCGTTGTTTTGCAGGTACATGCGCGAGGATCCAGTTCCAGGATTGTAACTCTCCCGCAGGACATCAAAAAACCCCGAAACATTTTGGCGCCGTCTGTGGGGAGAGAATTTTCAAGATGGAATCACAGTCTGTACCGATTCTAAGTAAGAAGCGTCCCATGGACGACCCCCTGGTTCAGACGGACCAGGATACTGACAATGAGATTGAAGTCGAGACTCATACGGCCTCTGACGGGACCTTAAGAGCTCGACGCACCCGTCCCACTGAAAGGAGGGAACGGGAGGATTGTCTGGCTGGATCTAGTAAACCAGCCGGCCAGCCGCTTGATCATCAACAGGTGGCTGAGGGATCTGTCCCATCACTAGAAACAAACTCATGACCTTCATGAATAGTTTCAAGGGGGAGATCCAGGAGCTTATCAACAAAAGGACGATCGTTCCACCAAAGGAATAGTCGACCAGAAGGCCCTCCCAATCTGGGAGGAAGAAGCTTGTAAAGGATCGTGAGGCGACTCCTTACCCTAAGCCTAGGGAGAGGGAGGCACCAATGATCGACCTAACCAAGTACCACTTTCCCTCATAAGGGAAGAGAAAGCCCATCCGTCATGTTCAGCCGGACGGGTCAAAGAGAACATACTCTGATGCTCGAATGTTGCTTGAGCAGAAGAGAATGACCGATTGTCAGAGTCGGCCTCTACGTCTGATTTTCAAGACAGCCTACATAATACCTCCTTGAGGTATTCAAAATCAAATTATGAGAGCCAGACGCCCGGAGCCTCCTCCCGTTCTGGTTCCCAAAAGCATCAGGCGGCCATGTATGTGCCTCCTCAACCATACGTCCCGCAGTCCCAATATTTCATGCAGCCTACAGTTTTTGGAGGACAGGCGGCAAGGAATGTCCAACCGTTGGACTGGAAACTTAGGTTGATAAACTTGGAGAACAACCATTCGCCTTCTCTAAGGAAATAATAGAGGCCGCCCAGCTGGCCAAAGTAAAAAATGTGTTGGTAGGGACATATGATGGCACTACAAACCCAGAAAATCACATGATGGCATACACCAACCTTATGTACCTCCAAGGGTTGGATGACGCCACATGGTGCAAGTGTTTCCCGGCCACATTGAAGGGCGTCGCCCAGCAATGGTTTGGCAACTTGCCGGGCGGGTGTATTAACAATTTCAAGACCCTCGCCTACTTGTTCACATCAAACTTCGCAATGAACATTCCTGCTAAGAAGACCACCCTTGATCTGGGGGCCATACAGCAGGGAGAGAAGGAGGGACTGCGCTCTTACATCAAGAGGTTTAATCTGATGAGGATTTAGATACAAGGACTACCTGATGAAGTAGCTTATACAGACTTTTTCAAAGGTCTGAAGGACGGGTCGAACTTCAAATTCGACCTCGTCAGAAAGAGGGTGACCACCCTCCAAGAAGCAATGATGGAGGCGGACGCCTACATTCAGGCGACTGACCTAGGTAATGTTGGAAAACTATCGGACCACAAAAAGTCCGACAAAAGAGAAAGCCGGCCAAAGCAGTCGGCCAATAAAGAAGAGAAAAAGAGAAAAGAAGTCTGGGCGGCCGACTCCTCTGAACATCCGTCCCAGAAGAAGAGGAAGGAGTTTAAACCATACTCCCCCAAGTATGAGTTTAACAAGGATATCTATGCCATCCTTAAGGAAATCAAGGACTGACTTTCAATTGAGAAGCCGGCCGCCATGAAGAGCTCCGTCAACAATCGGAACAAAGATAAATATTACTATTACCATGAGGACATTGGTCATGACACCAATGAGTGCATCAGTCTCAAGCGCCTCTTGGACCGCCTGGAAGACAAAGGAGATCTCAACTCCTATGTCAAGAAATCAAAGGGTACCCAACACCCCAAGAAGAAACAGGCGGACCGGAATAAGGCGACACCTGCTGAAAGCTCCGATACTGACAAAGCGCTAGTATATACAATAGCAGGCGGCTTCGCAGGAGGAGGCCCAACTATCCGGGGCAACAAAGACAACATCAGGCGTCTAGATGTTAACTTCGTCGACCAGGGATGGACCTCCAAAAGTTCATTTCCCGAAGTTGTTATAATTGAGGAAGACTACGGGGGAATCAGGGGGCCGCATGACGACCCCATTGTAATTGAATGCAAGGTGGCCAACCAGAGAGTTGGCCAGATTCTTATAGATACTTGGAGTTCATCTGACCTCATCAGCAACAAGTGCTTGGCAAAGCTCAAGTACAATCCCGACAACATACACCCGGTCTCCCATCCCTTGGTGGGATTTGGAGGAGGAGTTGTACACCTAGTTGGACGGGTGGATCTGCTTATCCGCCTGGGTGAGAAAGGAGAGGGCCGTCACATGGTGGTCCGGTTCTTAGTGGTTGAAGAACTGTCGGCCTACAACATGATCTTAGGACGACCTAACCTGAATAATTCAAAAGCTGTCATCATTCCCTCGCTCATGCTTCTTAAGTTTGAGAGGGATGACGGAACCGTCAGCTCCCTAAGGGGAGACCAAAAGATGGCCAGGGAGTGTTATCTCTCTCATATCAAACCCACTGTGGTGGCATCCGGCCCCAGTGGAGAGACTACGGACCTTAAGCAAGTCAAGGGAGCCGAGCCTGCCCCAATAGCAGCCGGCAAGGAAAGAAAGGCCACCCATCTGGAGGCCGAGAGAAAAGAAAATCAATAGCAATCATTGGTCGAGGAGCGGTCAGATGAGTTCCGCCCTCAGCCGGCTGGTGAACATGTAGACATCGTCCTGGACGACTCTCGCCCTGAGAGAATTTTAAGGTTGGGACGACTGCTTTTGTTGAGCTTGGTGCTGAACTACACCAACTGCTAAGGGAATTCAAAGATGTATTTGCATTAGAAGTTCATGAGATGCCAGGCATAAGCCCGGACCTGGCAGTACATAAGCTTGCTGTGGATCCCAAAAAGAAGCCGGTCAGGCAAAAAAAAGGAACCATGGTGAAGAACAAAGCCAGGCGGCAGCCGTTGAGGTTAAGAAATTGCTGGACGCAGGTTTCATTCGACAATGCTACTTCCCGGACTGGGTAGCGAATGTAGTTTTGTCAAAAAGTCGAATGTGACTTGGCGCATGTGTGTAGACTACACAAACTTAAACAAGGGGTGTCCCAAAGATAGTTACCCGCTCCCAAAGATCGACCACCTGGTCGACTCTACAGCCGGCCATGCCTTGATGAGCTTCATGGACGCCTACTTAGGCTTCCATCAGATACCCCTGTGGAAGAAAGATCAAGAGAAGATGGCCTTTGTCACATATCAGGGGTTGTTTTGCTATACTGTCATGGCGTTTGGACTAAAGAATGCGCCTACAACCTTCCAAAGAATGATAAATATGGTCTTCTTCAACCAAATTGGAAGGAATGTTGAGGCGTACATAGATGATATGATTGTTAAATCTAAATTCCGGACGGACCACCTAGCTGACCTCCGAGAAACATTCACCACACTCAGGCGGCACCAGGTCATGCTCAATCCCAAGAAATGTGTTTTTGGTGTTGAATTTGGGAAGTTCCTCGGATTTCTAATCAATCAAAGGGGGATAGAGGCTAACCCCGAGAAGGTACAGGCGGTCATAGACATGAAGTCGCCCCGCACTGTCCGAGAAGTTCAAAGGCTTACGGGTTGCCTGGCGGCATTGGGGAGATTCCTCAGCCGGTCGGGCGACAAGTGTCTCTACTTTTTCAAGCTATTAAGAAGAAGACCATGTTTGAATGGGGGCCGGGTGTAGTGGCGGCCTTCCAGAAATTGAAACAACATTTACACTCCTTGCCAAGGTTGGTCAGCCCCTTACCCAAGGAAGTATTATACATGTATTTAGCAGTCTCTGACCATGCTCTTAGTGCCGTCCTCCTTGCTGAGAGGGACGACTGCCAGCTCCCGGTCTACTTCATAAGCCACATCTTGAAGAACGCCGAGTTACGATACCCTATGGTTGAGAAGTTTGTCCTTGCCCTCTTCATGGCAGTTAAAAAATTGAAGCCTTATTTTCTGGCACACCCGGTTGTGGTCTACACCGACCAGCCAATCAAGCGGCCACTGACAACCATGGAGTCGTCAGGCCGAATGATCAAATGGGCAATCGAGATCCAAAGTTTAGAGATCACTTTTGAGCCAAGGAAAGCAGTGAAGGGGAAAGCATTCGCTGACTTCATAGTGGAATTAACCAGGCTGACTGATCTTGAGAATTTTGAGCAGGTCTGGAAAATCTATGTGGACGGGAGCTCTACAATGAATGGTTGTGGAGCAGGCATCATATGTAAGTCCCCTGAAGGGGACAGGTATGAGTACGCCCTACGGTTTAAGTTCCAAGCCTCGAACAATGACGCGGAATATGAAGCCCTTTTGGCTGGCATCCGCATGTGTAAGGCGGCCGGGGCAAGAAAGATAGCCGCCTGTTCTGACTCACAACTGATCGTAAGCCAATACCATGGTGACTATGAAGCCACACATCCAGCTATGATCAAGTACCTACAAGCGGTAAAGCAGGAGACCGGGACACTTGAAGAATTTCACCTAAATCAAGTGCCCAAGTCCAAGAATAACCAGGCGGACGCCCTATCTAAACTGGCATCATCAGCTTCCTGCGACACACCAAGGACGGTTTTCTGGGAAGTAATGGAGAAACGAAGCATCAAGGAGGACCCTATTGGGATCCTAGACAGAAGCTCCACCTGGATGGAAGACATCCGGGCATACCTTACAGACGACACCCTGCCGGCTACTCACTCAGAGGCGGTCCTACTAAAAAAATGGGCGTCCAACTTTGAAATGCAAGCACAAGAACTCAAACCACTATTCCTACTAGGTTAACAACCTTTGAGTTAATAGCCAAGCAAACCTTGGCAAATCAAGGGGACCAGCCGGCCTCCGCCGTCTGGTTTCCCTACTACTCAAACCATAGTGGCGGTGGTTGACTAACCTCAAGGTTAACTAGTCGCCCTCCCTAGTACGGAACCTAAAAGGTATGAGATGTCCGCCTATTTTTTGGCAAACAAGGGCCCACGACCACTATTCCTACTAGATATGACAGAAGTTACCGCCTGAAACCAATACAGGCGTATCTATTCCCACTAGGCGTCCCGTTTACTGACGGCTTGTTTCCACCAAACTTGGAAAACAATTTAAGTAAAAATAAGGGCCCAGCCACCTAGCCACGAAATAGGGAGACTGCCCCTCAAATAGGTGGCCACTCACAATGGACCGAGTCAAACGCTGGCTATCATTGGGCAACCTGAACTACGCCTAGCACGACCATTGCTCAAAACCCTCAAGACAGACGCCTATGCCCAAGTGGGACCAACAGGCGGCCTGGGTAATGTTCTTAAAATAATCCAAGTCTGGAAAGTCTGCTATCCCAAGCTTTTAACGGAAGCCGACTGAACTCATGACCGACTGAATGTTTGAGAACCAATCAGTCCAGGGGCAACAATATCAATCGGTTGCAATGCCCACTAAGATGTCTTCTATACTTGGCAACATTCAAACATTCAAATGGCAAATTTTGATGCAAAAAGGAAGACAACAAGTAAGAACAGTCGGCATGATAAACAAGAGGCTATTAAAGACATTCTACACGGCAAAGGGAAATAACAAAACTAAGGTTGCTGGACAAGACGACTAAACAGTCGCCACATTCATTCATAAACAGCCGGCCATGTAGGCCGACAAAATATTCATCAACCCCGACCCCTTGGTCAGGTAAAAAGATACAAGAACAAACGGCTCGCAGGCCGAAGAAGAGTTGAAAAAATAAACAGCTTAAGCATTGGAGAGGGGGGTTACATCAATGACGGTCGTCTGATCGGCTTCAACAGCGGGCGCCTGCTCCTCTAGCACATTCCCTTGTTGAGGCTCGTTAGCAAGTGGCTGCTCTTTATTGGCATCCGCCTCCTCTTTCTCAGTCTCCCCCTCGTTGACGTCCGCCTCCTCCTCCTCTTCATTCACATCCTCACCATCAAAAGAGGAGCCGACCGCCTCATCCTTCGCTTCATCCTCATCCACCGCCTGCTGTATTACTCGCCTATTATACTCTTTAGTGTAGGTGGCGAATTTGGACTCCCATTGCTCATAGGCCAAGTCTGGGAAGAGGGCAGTCCAGGTCATCTTCATGATGGCCGAGGAGTCTTCCATCATATCTTGGGCCAAGGCCATCTTCTCTGTCTCAGTCTTAGCACTGAGTTGCTTGGACAAGGTCTCCTCTTGGCTGGCCAGGCGCTCCTTGAGCTTTTTGTTTGCCGTTTTGAGCTCTTCGGCCGCATGTTTTACATGTTTAAGCGGCTGCAGCTGGTCCTGAAGATCCTTGAACGCCTTCTCTAGCTCCAAGTTTTTCTTCTTGGCCGCCTACAACTCGGTCTTGACCTGCATGGTGGCGGTCGCCTGATAATACATTATGTCAGTTGTCAAAATCTCATTTTGGGCAATCTGAAACATTACCCGATTACAATCAGAGGCGGCCATAGCCTTTGCAGCCTTTACCTCCTTGTTCTTTTTGTTGATGGGGCGGCGGAGACCATGAACACGAAGCAGGGCCTGTGAATCAACAAAATAGGCGTCAAAGTTTTTCAAGAAACAGGCAGCACTTAGATGCCAATGTTGCCCAATGTCGAAGAAAATTCATCAAGTCTACCTCGGAGAGTAGACCCATGATAGAGTCCAAGTCAAGGGTGCCGACTCCCCTGACTGATTCCCTGTCATCCGAGGGAATGGCCTTGACCATAGACTTGGCCATCTGGACCAGGTCCGGCTCCTGATGGCCGCCTGTAATAAGAAGTATGGAAAATTTATCAGATGAGGGAAGCAACAGGCCGCCTGACCTAAGAATGTTTACATGGAGAAGGTAATCCAAGAAATCAGTTATACCTCTTGGAGGCCGGGTGTCCCTAGGGACGGTTGTTTGTTTCGCCCCACTTTGGGGGGTCCGCGCCTGTTTATCAGACGACTGTTTCCTGGAAGAACCAGGCGTACTCCCAGCCATCTTCTTTCGAACCTTGGGGTTCGGTTGCTCCGAGGGAGAGGGTCTGAGTGCCCCACTCTGCAACAAGAAGTCAAGATCATAAAAAAAAGAGAAGAAAGGTAATGCAAAGAACATGACCAAGTTTTGAAGGCTCACCTTGGACGTCTCCTTTGAGGGAGAGTCGATAGAAGGCCGCTTCTGGTTCATTATAGTCGAGCGAAGAAGGGCGGCCGCCTTCTTGGAAGCAGAGATCTTGTCCATGGCTTTGTCTGCAAAGGCATCTCAGAGTTAGTAGAAATTCAAGCAAAACAAGAATGTAAGAACATAAAAGGGGCCGACTACCTCTGGGGTCCGTTCTTTAAGGCCATAGGTGGCCAAGAAATACTCGTCATACAACCAATTGAATTTGGGTATGCAATTTAGGGGGATTAACTCTTGTACCCCTGTAGCAGAGTTGGCTCTGATCTCTACTTTGAAGAGACCTTGATCAAGGATCTCCTCCTTGGCTTTACGAGGAACAGGCGGCAGGCTAGAGGCGCCTGCAAGGAGAGGCGGATCCCTGTTCCACCTATTTTACCTCTTGTTGAGAAGTTTTTTGGGGCTAGAAACAATGAAGAAGGTGTTCCTCCAGTCCTTCCACTTGTTCTCCTTCCCCCTTGTCATCAAGTAGCCCTTGTGGCTGGAAATCTGGTACCAGCCGGTACCGCTTGATTTTGGGGTCCGGCTCATATAGTTCATTTGGGTGAATGCTGCAAAATTTGGTTCAACCCCATACATTTCACAGCCGGTCACAAAGCCCAGAATGTTGGACCATGAGTTTGGGGACAACTGCCAGAGCCCCACCTGGTACCCATCCAGGATTTGTTGAACCATCGGGTGCAAGGGAAACCTCAGCCCAGTCTTAATGGCCGCCTCGTAGCAGCCAAAACAGGCGTCCCCATAGCTGGATCCCTCAGGCCAGACCACTGTATCTTCAACATCCGACAATGATAGAAAATAATCCGGGCCCATTACATGGTCGGCCTGAAAGGTCCCTAACCTCTCGGCCATGGCCTTAATTCGGCCTTTTGGGACATGACAATAATAAGGAGTGTCCGATTCCCTATGAGAAGCAGACGGCTCATCCCAACCGACTCCCTTTTCAACCGCATGAGACGCTCTCGCCTCATGAAGACGAGAATGCCTCTCTTTTAAGTCTAGAGACTGCTGGCTGGATGAGCTTGACTCAGAGTCACTAGAGCTCTCAGAAGAGGCCGAATCCTCTTTCTCAAAGAGGGCCAGCTCTTGGCCGGACATATCTACAACCATAGGACTGGCCACCTGAACCTCAGATTCTTCTAAAATTGAGTCACTTGGAGTGCTTGGGTCACCAGGCGACCTGTCCGAGAGCTCGCTCAACTGAACATAATATGAGGAGCCGTCTGAATTTGTATATCTGGTCGTCCTCTTTGTTCTGGCCATAGTGTCTTGCATAGACACAGAGACAGTTGGACTTGGAGCACAGGGCAGAGATGGGTCCAAAAAGGGGCAGGCGGCACTCCTAGTCCTAGATTCAGCCGTCCTTTGTGACCGACTATTCACTAACTTAGGTCGTTCCGGGTGCTTTTGGGATACCATATTTTCAAAAGAAAAATGCAAAGAAATGAAAAGAGCATGAGCGAAACAGACGGTTACTTGAAGTATATTCT
Source organism: Chenopodium quinoa (assembly GCF_001683475.1). Taxonomy (NCBI): domain Eukaryota; kingdom Viridiplantae; phylum Streptophyta; class Magnoliopsida; order Caryophyllales; family Amaranthaceae; genus Chenopodium; species Chenopodium quinoa. The sequence goes on from NW_018744895.1 coordinate 3,347,001, forward strand.
GAGAAAGGAGAAAGAAGCTTTAAGCAGCCGGTCACCACAAACCAATCGGCTAACGTAAACAGTCAGTCGAATATCAGTAGTCCAGAAATCTCAGAGCACAAGTTCAGGGTTCCGAGTTCTCTTGCAAAGTTCACAAAATGTGAACAAAAGAATTGGTCAACATGCCTTTGTATAGGGTTTTTCGAGAATTTGAAGGGTCACGCCCTAAATTCAAAAAATAGGCGGGAAAAAAATAGGCGTCCTATCACAGGCCGACACCTATCACAGACCGTCGCCTAGTTACAGATCGACACCTGTCACAGGCATCACGTGACAAGTCACGTGACCCCTGTGAGGGGCAAATGTTTAGGGGATTTTTCCCTGCCACGTGGACCAGTCAGCACCTGCCACATGTCAGCCACGTGGACCATTCAGGAGCTCCCACGTGTCATGTTCCAGGAGGTCCAGCATGGACCAATCGTGCCACGCCACGTGGCCCACTATCTGCCAACTCGGAGAAACGGCCACCTAGGCCCGAATCCCGAGGTAAGCCCAATCAGTCCTAGGTTTACCATTTGACCTAGTATTAGACACGTATTTCAAGGCTATAAATACAGTAATCAGCCTTCATTAAACACATGCAGACTTAATTAATCATCTCACCAAGAGAAACCTAAACCCTCGTGATACTACTTGCTAGACCAGACTTAGCATTAATTGCACACCTTGATCGCTCCTCCCCTTAGAGAACCAGATCAGCTTTACTTTTCCGTACACTTTACTCCACATACAAGTACTAACTTGATCGTCGGAGGCGGAGTTCCCACCACCCGGAGTCTCCGTTGTTTTGCAGGTACAGGCGCGAGGATCCAGTCCCGGGCTTGTAACTCTCCCGCAGGACATCAAAAAACCTCGAAACAATATTCATCCATATTTTTAAAATGTACAAATTATAAAAATAGATTTTATATAAACTATGCATCGTACAATTTCTAACCTAGTCAAAATCTACTATAGAAAGTGGAATAGGTTGTTGTAAAATAAAATAATAATAAAAAAAAGAACTCCTGCTATATTGATTTAGTACAATTAAGGCTATTTAGCCAAGTTTTATTTATCTTATTAAAAATTTACATAAAATAAATTTTAACCAAAAATAAAAAATTTACATCCTAACCTAGTTAATCCCTCCGCTCCACAATGATGTTCCTATTTAGAATTTTTTTGTAAGACAAATTTGGTCAAAATAAGAACATCATTGTGGAACGGAGGAAGTACATCCGTGTTAATCTCATAGGATTAGGACTTTATAAATAGATACATCTTATTTGCAAATTTTATTTATTAGTCAGACTTTTTTTTTTTTTTAAATGAATACTCGGAGGATGAACGCTGTGATTAAGGTGTTGGCGCTGATATTGGCAGTGATCGTAGCTTATTTTATCATTAATTACTCTGGTACAACTTTCCATCCTATTATTTCTTTACCTTTATGGCTTCATGAGCTCTTTCCCAAAATAATGTCAAGAAAAACCTCAATTCCCAAATTACAACCACTTCTTTACATTTTCCCAATCTACCGTCCACGTAAGCATTGGGTAAAAAAACCGGGTTTTTTTTTTCCGGTCCAGGGAAAACCGCTACTTCAAGTAGCGGTTTCTAAAAACAAAACCGCTACTTCAAGTAGCGGTTTCTAAAAACAAAACCGCTACTTCAAGTAGCGGTTTCTAAAAACAAAACCGCTACTTCAAGTAGCGGTTTTGTACTAAGAAACCGCTACTTGAAGTGGCGGTTTCTTAGAAGAAAACCGCTACTTCAAGTAGCGGTTTTTGTTGTGAATTTTTTTTTTTTCCAAACTTCATTCAAGACACAACAACAACCGCAACAAGCAACAACCACAGCAACTACATTCAACACACAAGTCAACAGTCAACAACAACAACACCAGCCAACAACAACAACCAATTGCAGCCACCAACAACCAACGAAGCACGGACACTCGTAAGTTCAGGCGTGTCCGAGTCGACACGCGTGTCGGACACGGACACGCGTGGGACACGGGGCAAAACGTCTCGGACACTCCAAAAACCGTGTCCGGCTTATTTTTGACGTTTTTGATTTTTGGACACGGGCCGTGTCACCCTTAGACACGGGCCGTTTTGGTATGACACGGGAAATAACCTAAAGTCTCGCTCTCTGCTTTGCCTCTCTGCCTCCCTGCCTATTTCCACTTCTCAATTTCTCATCTTCCTCTCTGCCTCACGCGAAATCAGTCATCACCATTGTCATCACTCAGTCACTGTCGTCGTTGCTCCACCCACCACCCACCACTCCACCGTTCGCATCAACACAGTCAGCTGTCGTCGTTGCTCCACGCTTGGTGTCACTCAGTCACTGTCGTCGCTGCCTCTGCCTCATTCAATTGCCGCAGTTCGTCCTCAGCCACCACCCACCACTCCACCGTTCTCATTGTCGTTGCTGACTTGCTGTCCCAGACTCCCAGGTATGGTTCTCAACGTTTTTTTTTTTTTAAAATTCAATTAATTTTCTGCATTTCAGTTTCATGAATCATGTAATTAGAAATTTAGAAGTTGAAGCTGAAGGGTAATTGGATGTCTCGGACGAAATTTGTGGGTATCAAAGAAATTTTGGTTGAAATTGAAGAAATTTTGTAAGGGATTTTATAGTATAATAATAATAATTGAGTTTTTGGAATCTGGGTTTGGTGACCATGTGCACAAGAATACCTCATACACTTCTTTCTAAATTTGTGAAAAGTTAGATTTTTTAATTTAATTAATTTTATTTAAATGTATCTTCTTTGAGATCAGTGGAATATTGCTTCTGGATTATTTTTTTCATTTGTGTTTATTAAATGTAGCATGTGGATCCTGGGGTTTTGAAGATGCAATGTTCACTGTGTCTTGATTCCTATTGTTCTGGGATTTGTGTAATTATGTTTGCTTTTATACTTGGAGCTTTGATAGCATTTATCTCCTTCATATTTGGTTGATTAAAGAGTGTATTACCAACGTGAATGACGAGGCTTTATAATTGTGTTATTAAGCTTCTTTGATCTGGTTTTATTATATAAGAAAACTTTGATGCTTTGAGAGAAGTTTCTAATTTTAGTTTTGATTAGTGGTTCTATAAGTAGAAAATTCAGTTTCTATGGTTCTTGTTGTTGCTAATTTTGCTGTGATGTGTATAATGTGTTTTGTTGGACTTGTTATGGTTAATCATGACTATCTTCATTGATATAAACTAGTGTATTTGGTTTGATGGTTTCTTGATATGTATGAGACTATGTCCGTACACTTAGTTCATTTACTTGTTTAATTAAAATTGTGTGTTTTGAGGCTAATTATTTAGTGTTTTATTGAATTAGTTGTCAAATTCTCGTTTTTTTAATATATTATATGACTTGTTATACGCCGTACCCGTGTCCCCTATTTCAGGATTGCCGTTTTCCCGTGTCCGTGTCGTGTCCGTGTCCGTATCCGAGTCCGTTTCCGTGCTTCCTAGCCAACAACTGCTTCAGCAGCCAACACAACAAACCACAAAACAGGAACTTCAACGGCAACAGCGACAATAACAACAACAACAGTCACCAACAAAAACAGAAGCCAACAACAACAACAAAATGCAGCATTTGAAAACAATAAAAGACGACAAATTCAACATTTTAACAACAAAGAATTAGGGCACAATCCACTAACCAATAATCCGGCAACAACAACACCAACTCGCAATCAATTTGTGTTCACCGGCGTCGGAGGAGAGCGCCTGACTGGGCGGCGACGGCAATGTGGGTAGTCTTGGCCGGCGACGTAAGAGAAGTGAGGCGTTGAGGCGTTTGAAGATGTGGGTGGCGACGGAGGGGAAAGGTTCTGGTTTCGTTGATGGTCGTTTTTTTGGGAATAATGGTTGCTGTTTTAGAAGAATGAGTTTTAAAAATAACTCTAATAAAACCGCTACTTGAAGTAGCTGTTTTCACTTAATAAACCGCCACTTGAAGTAGCGGTTTTTATTGAGTATACCGCTACTTCAAGTAGCGGTTTTCTTCAATACATCGCTACTTGAAGTAGCGGTTTTGTAAAAAAACTGGTCAAAAAAAATTCCAACTGAACCGGTGACGTGGACGGTAAAGTGGGAATATATAAAAGAGTGGCTGCATTTAGGGAATTACGCGAATTCCTAACCTTGTTTAGGGAAAGCGCTCTGGCTTCATACCTTTTTTTATTTTTTTATTCACAATATCAATTGTATCTAAATTGACAAAGTATGTGTTTTTTTAATTTGACGAAGAATATGTTTTATGATTTAGATTTGTGACGTTATTGATGTTATGTTTATTTCTTTTATTGATTTTTTGGCTTATGAACAAGCTGAAAATAAGTATAAATCTGAGCAAATGTTTTTGTTTTTTCTGTAATACTATATTTATCTGGTATATTTTATGCTTCTTTTTATAAATTTCACTATGGATTCTTATGAGACAAGACAACTCGAGCGTTACTCTACTTCGAGTCGGTCAAATAATCTCAAGTGCTTTCGGTTTAAAAGCTCGCGAGAAACTCAAATGTTTTATATAATATAATTCTAGTTTACTGAAAGTTCGGTTTGCGGTGTAGTTTATAGCCCAAATCGAAATTTAACTACATTAATTCGGTTTTGGAATTTTTCAAACCACACCGGAACATATTACTATTGAAACCGAACCAAACTACACTGTTTTAAATTCGGTTTTTCAAAAGAAAACCAAACCACACCGAAATTTTTCATCCTTTTTTTTTTTGCTCCATCTAATTGGTCATTCACTCCAATGTCGCCCACAGGTTGACATTCTAGGACATAAAAAAACACAAGTTTTATTATTTTTTGGCTTTATATATGTAGGGTAGAAATTAGTATTGGGTTAGGCTATAATTTGCATATGGGCCATAATTTGGTTTGGATTTCGGTTTTTGATTTTTCAAATCTTAAAACCGACACCAAATCATATTAATTCGGTTTTGGGTTTCCTCTAACCGCATCGAACCATATTAAGAAAAAAAAAACCGCACCACATTTCTTATTCGGTTTGGTTTGCGGTTTGATTCGGTATTAAACCGCATTAATTTCACCACTAAGTTACGTGTCAATAGAATAAAAAAATTTGTCTACTAAAATGTAATTTCTAAATTTATAATGAAAAAGTTGAATTACAAAGTAAAAAATGTACTAAGTATTAAAAAGGAGGGAAAAAAAAGTAAGAGTCAGGACTATGTGATGCACTTCTTCAATTTTATCTTGTCCGTCAACATTTTATTTCCTTCCTAAATTGCTGCCAAAGAATGCAAGCTTGTGTTTAATTTGACTGTGTTTCAAATTTTAATTAAGTTGCATAATTGGTAATTTTATTAATTTTGTTTTGGTGTTAAATTGGAGGGTTTTTAATTTTTAATTTTTTTTTATTTTACCTTAAGATTGTATTTAAATAGTACAAGTGTTAAATAATGGAAGAGAAAATAAAGAGAGATAGGAGAGAAATTGGGGAGAGAATAAATCAGTCTATCTTATTCTATAGAGTGGGGGGTATATATACATACAATATAACAAGGGTTTGCTTAGATGATAATAATAAACCCTAGATCTAGAATATTCCGAAATGATAAAAGGAGGATAATGGATATCCACACAATATTTCATAACACTCCCCCTTGGATGTCCATTATTATCGAAGAGTGTGCCTTGTTAAAACCTTATTAGGAAAAACCCTGTGGGATAAAAACCTAATGAAGGAAAAAGAGTACAACATTCTTCGTAATACGCTCGAGATGCCGCCTCATTAAAAACCTTACCAGGAAAACCCAATGTGGGACAACCATGGTCAAGGGAAAAAGAGCGCAGCGCGTATTTTCTCCCCCTGATAAATACATAACTTGAGATCTTCTAGTGCCGCAACAATGAATCCAATATAGTTGGATATCTTCTAATATGTAGTAAAATATCATTCGTTGGTCTTTGATCCTCCTAAACTGAAATTGCATCTTCAAGTTTTCAAGTGAACATGTGAATTGTCTTCATTTCACCATACATGTATTTATCTCTACATCATTCCAAACCTTTGTTTGAATATAGTTACTTAAAATTTAAACTTAGGCGGTTAGGCCTTCTTCTGGAGGTCGTGAATAATAGAAATCGATGATCATTATTTGATAAAACATTTATTAATAATAATTTGATGACAAAACTTGATGTTATTAATGTCGTTCTTCAATCTAATCTGAATTTTAATATAACACATGTAATTAGATACGCTAATCATGGTTCTTCTGGACCATAAGAAAACATTGTCACGGATAATTATTCCATTGATACTCTTTAGACGTTTCATAATTGACACGATAGCTCTCTTGCAAATACAAAAGCAAATCTCACTAACTTTCATATGCTCAAACTTCAAGTTGAGATGTCAATGATGTAGTCATATAAACTTTTCAAGAGTTTGATAATAACTGCAATATTCAAGATATAAAATTTGTAGTGCTATAAATACGTTGCATATAAGTTCTTCAGGAACTTTTCTTACATGATTCATAAATAATATTAGATCAACGTCATATATAATTTCATCATAATTATAAGCTCGTTGGAATATAAATATGTCTTTCTAATTTTCCATCAAAGTTATAAATATGCCTTACTATACTTTGAATGAACATTCACATACACCATAATTATTGTATAAAAACTAATGCATGCAATATGAGATATAGAAAACATGATAACATATTAAACAAAATATACAATGAGTAATGCATCTAACAACTTCTGACATATGCAATAATGAATAATCCATTAACTTATGACTCACACATGTACATGGACATAAGACTCAAAATAAAGAAAGACACTACACAGGGTGGATTTAAAAATCCATATTTCATTGGTCTTCTGGTCCATGATAAACTTTTGATCATTATCATTATGTCGACATCAAAATGGACATATATATTTCAGATCCCTTATTCACTAGTCCATTCTATCATGCATATGCATATTATTTATCGGTTCCCTTGTGTACCGGTATCATAATATTCCTTTAACGTACATTTCGCATGCTATTTTACTATGATATCTGAATATATTTCTTATTGGTACCATCATAACTTCCTTACATCATAGGCCATCTATTGTAATAATTCAGATGTCTATACCACTTTTAGGGTATTTCATACTCTATAGTATTTATATACTATTATGCTATTAGTGTTAACTACACTATTCTGCCATATATCATATCCATTAGAGATATCTTTGTTTTGGAACCGATCATACAACCTACACTTCAGGTGTAGTGATTCAAGTATAACTGCAAGATTTTATCTCAATGTGTACACATAATATGAACAAAAAGTATCTTCAACGCTATGCAACATGAGTTATAACTAAATACAAATCAAATTATACATGTGCAACATATCTTGATAATATATAGACAAAAGTTGGCATATAACTTTTCAAACTACCTTTATAGGGATCATCAATTATATTTTTCGATTTTTTTCAACTTTTGCTAATTCTTCTCCGCCTAAGTTGGTAAAATATCTTATTTATAGGGGCGTCTAATTCTATACCAACGTAGTATACAAATTTGCAATAAAATTCATTTCATGGGAGGATCATAATTAAGAAAATTTATCTCTCAGGAGAATTATATTAAACAAGCTTTTATCTCTTCTAGAGAGCAATTTTAAAGAAAAATAATTTCTTCATTAGCTATACATTTCATAACGCATATGTATTTATTATTAAATTTTTCATAATTTGTTCTCTTCAGGAGATCAATAATTCAATATCAATGGGGAGACATATGTTGTGCAGTTGAATTTCCTTCTTTTCCTATTTCTTATGTGCTGACATACAATAGCTCCAATAAATAGAATTGTTATACAAATATAAACTTGATTGCAATTCTACTAGGTGATGATCTTCTAGATTACTAGAAACCTTGATAGTATGATACTAATTAAATATTCGGAATTTCCACATACAACTTGTATTTGGTGAGCTTCTGGTCTCAACATGTGACAACATATAAGTTATTCTGGTGAACTTCTAGTCACCTATTACTCTTTCGTATGAAATTTTTTTCAAAACGAATATATTATCTCTTAAAATTTTCTTCAACACAAATCATTAAAAATCACAACCCAAATATAGTTCAATCTCAATGTTATGTCTTGCCATTTAAATTCATTTCATATATCTAACATTGAGAGAGTGTCAGCACATTATCAAATGAAATTTCAAGTTTCCATAATAGGTATTTATTGAACCCGGATGGCCTTATTCAATTATCACATCCAATGGTTTATCTAAATTTATATTATGGTTAGTTTTCCAACACTGGTGATCACTTTATGAGACATAATATGATGTGATATTAGAACACCAACATGTGTTTCTTTATATAATTGGCAAGACAATCAACTAATACTTGATCTAAGATTTTATACTCTGCTGGAGCTTTGACTATAATCTTGATACATGCTAAGCTTGTTGGATAATTTTGTACTCTTCTAGAGTACTCTATATAATCATGGTACATATCCATTTTACTAAATATAATCTCTTATAAAGATCTATCAAAATGCATTACTTCCTCAAATTTGCTATTGTTAATTATTGCTCTTTTCCTGATTCAAGATTCTTATATTTTATTTTGGAACCTATTGAAATACAACACTTCAGGCGTGCTTTAGGTTCATTAGAAATTGATGTTTGCTGTCCTTCTGGGACATTAGTTTTGATTAGAACATTTACATTTGGTATATAGCTAATGACATCTATTCATATCCATCTTCAGGATGGTATCATTTTGAAATATGTTAATTAACATGTGGCCACTTTTATTAAATAAAACGTTAATATTTAAGTTAATGTATGTACCACACTGACCATCAATATTTTTTTTTATTATTTATGTGCAAGGATTACATAAAATAATGAAATAATTAATATCTCCCCCTAATCCTTGCATATGGGGGTATGGAAGCAATCCAACAACCTTTAAAATCTCTACACCTTTTAAGCCATAAATTCTATTGGCAATGTCATGTATCAAGTAACGTGTTCCTTTTAGCAATAACATGCTTAGATAATTGTATCCTTACCATCAATCAATCTCACATTCACTTTAGGGAATTGAATGAGTATATTTAGGTTTGAATTAATCAACCATTTTAACCTATATTTTTATTACTTTGTGGTAGTTTATACAAGCCAATCATATGCCTCACATGCTCTTTTCCTTCCCCTGTTACATTACTAGGGTGTGATAAAAGATATACATATTTGTGTGATAGCTTTCCTTATGCATTTAGGTCTAGTTATGCAACTCTATAGTTTAATATCATATATAATATCGAACTAATGAGAAAGAGCCATCACAAAGGACTATATGAGCACTTAGATATTGATCATCAAAGATAAAACCAAACATATAAACAATACATAACAAAAGATCTATCAAATAGATATAATGAAGATAGCATACTCTTTTTCTATCATAAATCATTACGGCATCTTGAAAAAGTTGTTACTTATTCAATAAAGAATAAGGTTAGTTACATGTACAAAAGGAAGGCTTGCAAAAATAAAAACTCATAACAAGATTAGTAATACACAATTAAACATAATTATTGACATTTTTCGTCTGTTTGCTTTAGTTTAATGCGAGTCATATAAGCAAAATTAGAAGGGTCAAATTGAAGGCATGCATTAATCAATTAATAAGATCACTGGACTATATATAAAACTGAGCCATGCATTGTCAACTTCTTATATATTATTTCCACAAACTAAATTGATCCTACTTCACAAATACACATTACATAACAAATAATTGCATGGACACAAGAAATAAGGGATTGATCCTACACTGGGTGAGTAAATTCATGATATATAAAACAATCTTGATTATTAATGACTACCCTACATGATATTTTATATATATATATACACTAACATAGTTGTATTTTGCAATAATAAAAATAACCCTATGCAATGTATTCCAAGACCGTTTGATATATATGATGTTAAGGTTGGCCAAAATTTCTATAGAACTTCATATGCATACATACATACTTACATAAATACAACATAATTAATCTTGGTGTAGCCATTAGTTATTCTCAAAATTACTAGTTTTTCCATTTTTCATCGATGTGCAAATATCATGGATTTATAGTCATAAATACAATAATACAGATACACATATGACTAGTATTAGGTATCATGCAATTTCATTCCTCAATAAAACCAATAAAGATTAGCAATTAAAATTGTAGATGAACATAGTATAAGAGTAGAATTGAATTATTCTATTAATAATTATGTGGCCTTAAATAGGCTTATAAGAGTATAACGAAACCTAAGGAAGAATAACAAACTCTAAAGGTGATTTACGAAGTCAGTGCTAGATATTAGAGATATATACAAGCTATATCTATCTATATCTATCTATATGTAGCTACCCAACAAACCAAGAAAATAGGAAGTCTAATCACTTGACTAGTTAAGCAATTAGCTTTATGTTTATCATCAATCAATACATAGTAAAAAAATAGATAGTTGGTCAATATTAAGGATGCAAATTAGAATTGATTTCCTAGTCATTATCTTGGGCTTAGGGTTGAACTAATGTGTAGGAGTATTGCCTCACATAAAAAGAAGCCTTTACTTAATCTTAACAATATAATTCTATAATATTTTTGCATAACAAGCTAAATATAGAGTACAATTCACTTTAGCAATTCTTATCTCTAATAAACAAGAGGCTTAATAGAGGTTAAATCAAAATATATGAGAATTAACTACTTTACATTTTCGAAGTAATAAAAAAAAAACAGAGTCACTAAATCCTTGTACAATATATCAACCATCATCTAATAAAGCTTATATAGTGGTTTATTATAAAAGAGTATCAATGATAACTAGTAATCATTAACAACAGTATACTAATTTCCTTAATAGAGGTTAAATCAAAATATATGAGAATTAACTACTCTAGTCATATATAATTAATATAATTAATCTCAATACGTTGAGAATAAGAATCAATTAATACAATAGAAATATTTAGGTATAATAATCATGAAATTATATGTACAACAAGCTATTTAGTCAATTCAATAAAACAATAGATTATGCATTAGTCATGGTTTGTCAGTAGCAAATTGGCATATCAACAAGCAAATTAAGGACTTACATGGTTACACCCCTATATTTACTCTCGGTGAGGTTGATATCTAACCCTGATAATAATTGATTAATTATCTTATTTCTTCACTTTTCAAGCAGTAGCAATTAATCACGTCTCCAAAGATTGATCTTGTAAATTTTCCTATTGGTTAGAGAATGGTGCTGATAACGTGTTACATATGGAAGAGAAAATAAAGAGAGATTAGAGAGAAATTGGGAAGAGAATATATTAGTCTACCTTATTCCATAGAGTGGGGGATATATATACATACAATATAACAAGGGTTTGCTTAGATAATAATAATAAACCCTAAATCTAGAATATTCCAAAATGATAAAAGGAAGATAATGGATATCCACACAATATTTCATAAGAACAAGCTATAAGTATTATGCAATTTGGTTTCAAAAAAAAAAAAATAGTATTATGTAATTTTATTTCAAAAATTTGTTAATTTAATTAATTTCTATATTTTACGTTGCAGACACCATGGAACCAATTTTTCGAATTGATATGAGGCTAAAGGACTTTCCTACCACCTCAGATTCATCCTTAATTAAGGACGACAGTCAAAGCACCTCGGATAATAATGAGCCTTTAACAAATGATACACGTTATCTCGTACCTTATTTAATGTACTGTCACTACAAGCATACAATCGCCAATGTCACTGACTATGAGAAGTGGGAGATTCGTATAAACAGGAACTTGTTATACATTTTATACATTTTAATTGCATTGACGATTGTGAACACTTTTTTACAAGACTTTGCTATTCCTTACTACCGTAGAAAGTATTGTACGAGTAAATGAATGATTATTACCTACCTAGGTGGGAAAAACTTTAAAATAGTACGTTTATAATTGTTTACCAGGAAATTTTTAGTTTATGGTGTGTGTTTAATTTTTTTTTTCAATTAAATTGAATTTTATGTCAGTTTTAAAATACCGTTCACCTTGTAGCTAGATCACTAGATGGAATATCATAGGTAACTCTGAAATTCTAAATTAGTTTGTATGAATTTTTCCCCTTAAGTATCCTTAGTTTGGCAGACTTTGATTTCCAATAATAATTGTATCACATTTTTTCAAAGTTTATGTTAAATTAATCTCAAGATCTAAAAGTATTTTCACTATATTTCTCATTAATCACAATATCGGCCAGATTACATATATGTAGGGAGATAGGAATATAAAACCTAATATTCCTAAATATCCTAACTTCCTAATATATCACAATATACAATATCTATCATATCACAAAATATATCCCAACACCCCCCCTCAAGTTGGAGCATACAGATCTCGGAGATGCCCAACTTGCGAAGAAGATACTCAAACTTAGCTTTCCCCAAAGCTTTGGTGAAAATATCTGCCAACTGCACTGTCGTAGACACATACAAAGGTGAAATAGTCCCATCACAATTGCATCTCGCACAAAATGACAGTCTGCTTCAATATGCTTCGTCCGTTCATCTGGATTCTGCGCATTGTATAATGCCGATTGACTATCATAATATAGGTGCATGCCACGCTCATGTCGCACACCTAAGTCTCCCAAAAGCTGCTTTATCCACTTCAACTCACAAGTCACTGCTGCCATCGAATGATATTCTACTTTTGTCTTGCTTTTTGACACCGCGTGTTGCTTTTTGGTCTTCCATGACATAGTAGATAGACCAAGTAACACAAGCCAACTAGTCAAGGATCGTCGAGTTAATGGACAACTTGCCTAATCTGAATCACACCAACCTTCCAACTATAAAGCACTGTCAGACCTCAACAGAATACCCTGACCTGGATTTTTCTTCAAATATCTCACATCCCACAGAGCTGCATTCCAATGTTCTACTCTAGGATTTTAATTTGCATAAATTGTGATAAGATGTGTACAGAATATGCCAAATCTAGTCTAGTCACAGATACATATATCAAACAACCCACAAGTCTGCGATATTTCTCAACATCATGCAACAATTCAACATTCGCCAGAGCCAACCTGTGGTTTTGCTCCATGGGAAACTCTGTAGGTTTAACATCTAATAAACCCGACTTTGCAATAATGTCCATAACATACTTTCTTTGAAAAAACAAAAAATCCCTTTTTATTTGGGGCTACCTCTAGCCCCAAAAAATATTTTAAAACTCCCAAGTCTTTCATTTTGAAACATTTTCCCAAGTATGGTTTAATAGTAATCATAGCAGAATCATGATTCCCTACAAGAATTAAATCATCAACATATACTAACACATTCAACTGCAAATTCCCTTTTGTTAAATTAAATAATGAATAATCAGAGTATGACTGTTTAAAGCCATAATTTTTCAAAGCTATAGCCAATTTCGCAAACCAGCAACGAGGAGCTTGTTTCAAACCGTACAACGATTTTCTCATCCTGCAAACTTTATCAGAGTTATTATTTTCAAAATCAAGAGGAATTTTCATATATAACTTTTTCTCCAAATCACCATGAAGAAAATCATTGTGTACGTCCATTTGATGAACCTTCCAATTTTTCACAGCAGCGACAACTAGGAAAGTCCTAACTGTTGTCATTTTTGCCACGGGTGCAAATGTCTCATTGTAGTCTAGACCTTCGACCTGATGATGGCCAAATATGACTAACCTTGCCTTCAATCTCTGCTAGTTTCCATGTTCATGATATTTTTCTTTGTATACCCATTTACTCCCGAGAGCTTTCTTTCCAGGTGGCAATTTTTCTAACGTCCAAGTTCCTTGCTCCTCTAGTGCATGTATTTCGTCGGCCATGGCTTTTCTCCACCCCTCATGCTTCATCACTTCTTTGAAATTTTTCGGCTCATTTCCTCCTGTAATTGCAGCAATATATTTTCTATGTTTCATAGAAAAATGATCTATACTAACAAAGTGTGTTACAGGATAAGTAATACCTGAGGGAATTGATGTCACGGGTGAACTCTGAGATGGAGTTGTAGATGGACTTTTATTCCGTATGGTGTGAGTCACATAGTCACGAAGCTTGGTCGATAGGATCTTTGGTCTCATGCCTCTTCCCAAGGCTTGTTCAGATTCTTGTTGCTCATTTGTTACAATATTACTCCCCCCTTGTTGCTCATTCATCACATTATTACTCCCCCCTTGTTGCATACCTTGCTGCACATTTTTATCACCATGTTGGTCATGTAATAGGTGCGAATCTGAGGTCACACGCTGCTGTCCAGCTCTTTGCTGCGAGCTGGCAGTCACATCTCTAACACCAGCAGCCAGTGGAGACCCAACGAGCTGGTCAGAGGCACCAGCAATCTCCTCCGCGGCCTAGCAGCGGGAAACACCTTCCCCCCCCTCGCGGCCTACTCGCAGACTGTATATATTGCTGCCTGCTGTTCTTCATCTCCCATAGCAGATACGTCACCACTCATATCATCCCCATCCTCTGCAACACTCCACTCATCATCACTCACACCTTCGTTCAAGGTTATCGCAGGTCTAGGCGCCGAAGTGACCTCAATGCTTGGCGAAATAAATAGGAATTCATGCTCATGAAACACGACATCCTGAGAGACAAAAAACTCCTTGGTCTCCAAATCATAAACTCTCCATCCCTTCTTCCCAAAGGGATATCCCAAAAATACACACTTTCGGCTCCTACTAGCAAACTTGACCCTTACTCCATTGATTGTGAGCATAGCACAAGCAACCAAACACTCGAATGTACTCATACATAGGTTGTTTCCCAAACAAAATCTCAAATGGTGTTTTATAATCAAGCAATCTAGAAGGGGTTCTATTAATTAAATGACAAGCCGCTTGGACACACTCCCCCCAAAATTTGAGAGGCAAATGAGCTTGAAACCGCAATGCCCTTGCTACATTTAAAATATGTTGATGTTTACGCTCAACTCGCCCATTTTGTTGTGACGTCCCCACACAAGAAGTCTCAAATGGCATTCCATTAGCAAAAAAATAGTCTCTCAAGGAATTAAATTCCGTGCCATTATCACTATGCACCACATTAATTTCTTGACCAAATTGACTTTTAAATAAAACAACAAAATGAAGAAACATAATTTCTACTTATGTTTTATTATGAATCAAATACGTCCACATACCTCTTGAGAAATCATCTACAATGGTTAAGAAATAGTAAGAGCCACACAACGATGTAGTCTTGTAAGGCCCCCATAAATGTACATGAGCAAGTTCAAACACACGGCTGGCTTATTGTTTCTAATTGGAAAACTACTTCTATGTTGTTTTACCTTAGGGCATACATCACAAGATTTATTTTTGACAATAAAACTAGAATTGCTCACAACTGGAAGATGTTGTAAAACTTTTGTTGAAGGGTGTCCCATCCGTTGATGCCACAACTCTGTCGAATGATAGATTCCCATCTATCTTCAAAATTTTCATTGCAGGAACACCACGGAAATAATAAAGTCCATCCACTCGTTAACCCGGTCCAATCACCTTCCTCGTTGGTAGGTCCTATATAACACAAAATTTGTTAGTAAATTGCATAACACAATTTGATTCATCACTTAATTGAGTCGCTGAAATTAAGTTGCAATTCAATTGCGGAACATAGAGGACATTTTTAATCATCAATCCTCCTTCCAAAATCACCAAGCCAATTTTGTTTGCATTCGCATATTTTCCATCCGGTAATCCCACCGGACAATTTTGAACATTTGAGACATTCATCAACAAAGACAGTTCACAAGTGACATGATGTGATGCCCCGGTATCGATAATCAAACCCGAGACATGCTTACCGGGAGGCTTATATTTAAGAGCATTCAAATGAGTTAACAATTGTTGAATTTGATCCGAAGAAAGCCCCACAAGGGCCGCCCCATCCCTCGCTGAAAGAGCAGTGCTGGTGCTCGAACTCTGGACACGCACAGGGGTAGATCCCCTGCCTTGACCCTTTTCACGTCCACTCCACTCTGGAAATCCTGGACGCTGAAAACAAGTGGCCTTATCATGACCTTGACGGTGGCAGTGAGTACAATATAATACGCTAGCCATCACAATTATCCTGCAAAACTAGAGAAAAATTCCCACAATTTCTCAGAATATAATTCCCCCACAGAAATAATTAATGTATAATTGATTTCCACAATTTCTCACAATTAAAAACTGTTGTCACAAAAAAAAAGAAAAAAAAAACCTCACTGTTTATCAAAAATGCTCACAATTCCTCACAAATGTATGCGTGAGAACTCAAATTCCCACAATTGTCAATATTCTCAAATATGATTTTTTAATCTCGCAATTTCTCACAAATATTTACGTAAAAGATGAACTTAATCATGTAAAAAATTTGGATCTCAACCTAAGCTCTTGATACCATGTTAAATTAATCTCAAGATCTCAAAGTATTTTTTACTGTATTTCTCATTAATCACAGTATCGACCACATTACATATATATAGGGGGATAGGAATATAAAGCCTAATATTCCTAAATATCCTAACTTCCTAATGTATCACAATATACAACATTTATTATATCACAAAATATATCCCAATAGTTTAAAATTCATAATTAGCAACTAATTGAATGAAAATTTCATTATACACATACCCGGGTGTACAAATCACTAATTAGACTTTACTCCGTATAAAAGTCATTATTGGTTTATATTATATTCTCTTTGATGTTAGTTTTGAAGGAAAGATAGTAAGTTGTATTATTAAATCAAGTTAAGTCCAAATCCACCAAAGCAATGATACTTTGGGGGGAATGAACCTAAACGAACCAATTCAGAGTTTTCACTGGTGTCCCACCTCAAACTTACAATCAGAAAACAACATACTATCCTTCCTAATGTCCTCATAAACCTGACTTGTTTCCCACTCTTACAATGTGCATCTGTTATTATCTTTAAGTAGCCCTCAGGGGGTTTTTTCCACCTAGACACACACGTCTGTCGAGCATTAGCATTAGAGGTCAGCAACACTTTACTCGCATACTCATTATAATCATGAACAAGCCTTGAGTAACCCGCTGCCAGCATTACCGAATTTGGAGTATCACCGTCAAACAACATCAGGTTCCTCCCCCTCCATGCTGCCCACATCTACGTTGTCATAGAGCTAACAACCCCTGCATCAAATTTTCTACACAACCATAACCAAAGCTCTGAGAAGTTGGTATGTGGAGCCTCCATTATTAGAAAGTGGTATTGCCAATACTGCAGCCCCCACTTGTTGAGAGAACACACTTCCCACCGTATCCTCACTCCATTCTCATCCATCTATAGATAAGAGATCCAAGAAAATCTCTGTTCCTCATTGTGAGAAACATAAGCGTTTCTCATAATGGCATTTCTGAAATTAAAGTGATGTTTTTTACTTCCTGGGATATTGAGTCGGATTCGCCCATGTGTCAATTTGCTGAGTGGTGCTGAGTGGGGACATCCTTGTGTCAATCTGTTTAACGGATGGCGTTACATTGTTGAGGTTTGGCAGGAAAATATTCACACATCTTCACACATCACATCTTCACTCCATCTTCACACATCTTCGAGTTGAACACTTTCCAGACCTAATTTCCAGACCCAGTTGAATTAACAGGTAGTTTTCTGTTCTCTTTCTTCGTCGCTTCTTCTAGTCGTGAGTTTTGTTCTGTTCAAGGGACCCAATTTCCAGACCTAGTTGAAAAAATGCACATCTTCGAATTAGCAGGTAGTTTTCTGTTCTCTTTCTTCGCCGCTTCTTCCAGTCGTGAGTTTTGTTCTGTTCTAGGGTTTTGATGCTACAACATTTCATGAAATTGAATTCATAATTGCGACCGAAATCAGAATAATTTTGAAAGTAATGGTATTATGAGGTTGAATGCCTCTGTTAAACTGGGTGGTTTGAGGTTGCTGGAAAATGGCCGAATAATTTTGTTGAAAATGCAATTTATACTTTTTGATAATGTGTTGTGTTCGTATGCTGTGAAACAAACCCCTCTATTGATTTGTGTTAATTTTTGAAAATTGGTTGTATTATTTTGTTGGTTGTTCAATTGGTTGGTTGGTTGTATTTCTGGTGTTGGGTTGAATTTGTGCTGTGAAAACGTGTTGGTTGGTTGATTAACTGGTTTAATTTGTATTGTAATTATTTTGGTGTTCTGTATTAATTTGTATTGTAATTATGTTGGTGTTCTGTATTTGAAGGGTGAATTGTTTTTGACGGAGAAGACTGATATTATGGAAATGGAAACTGAAGGCGCTATTAGGGGCAGTGAGGTTGGTGTTGGTGATTGTGGCAGTGTCGTTAAGTTTAGGAGTAACGTTGATATGGAGGAGGAGGAGGGCAATGATATGGAGGGTATAAAAGACATAGTTGTTGCAGGTAGTTGTGCTGATGGTGTTGGTGTAGTTGGTGTAGGTGCAGTTGACATGAATGTTAGGTACTTATCCCTCGTGAAAACAATTCATACGACTCACACTGTGGTTGGTAGCAACGAAATGCGTGTAATTGTTGAGGAGTCTAAGGAAGGGATGGTTTTCCGGTCTTGGGAAGAGGTTGAAGCCTGCAATAAGGAGTAAGCTGAGAAGATGGGGTTTGGAGTGTCAAGGGTTCAGACGGCGGACAAACAAAGAATTGCAAACACGTGGAAGTGTGAGTGTTGGGGTAAACCAGACATGAGGGCTAGGAGGGAAGCGAAGAAGAGGGCAAAGGCAATGGGTGTTGGAGGTTCAGGTGGTTTAGTTGATGGGGTGGTATGTGAGGATGAGTTAAGTCGTAGGAGGAGGACTTCGAAAAAGTGTAAATGTGAGGCCCGTGTTTATGCTAAAGTTAATGAAGATGGAATGTGGGTGTTGAAGACCGTGCACTTAGAGCATAATCACAAGATTGATCCGGAAAATTCTAAGCTTGTGAAGGAGTATCGCATGAAGCAAATGACCTCAAAAGTGAAGAAGAAGTTGATGGATTTATATGAGCAAGGTGTACCAATTTCTCAAATACACGGTTGTATGGCGACCGAACGAAACGGTAACATGGCTCTCATCGTCAAAGATTTACAACATGAGGTGTACAAGGCTAGGCGGTTGAAGATGGTTGGAGGGGACTCGGTGGCAATGATGGAGTACTTTGAAAAAATGCAATCCGGCAACCAAAATTTTTTCCATGCTCAACGTTTGGATGAAGAAGGGAGGCTCAAGGATGTGTTGTGAGTGGATGCAAGAAGTAGGGTAGCTTATTAGGACTTTGGTGATGCGGTTTCCTTCGACGTAACATACCTAACAAATGAGTATGAGCTCCCATTTACGAACTTTGTTGGTGTGAACCACCATGGGCAATCGTTGTTGTTGGGATGTGCTCTTGTTTCACATGAAGACTACGATATGTTTGCGTGGATATTTCGACAGTGGCTAGCTTGCATGAACAACCGAGCTCCTAAAGCCATTTTGATCGACCAAGAGGCAGCTATGTGGAGGCCCCTAGCTGAAATCATGCCAAACACGGTGCATCGTTGGTGCATGCATATGACATATCATGAGCAAGATCCCTGAGAAACTTGGCAAGTGTGCACCGTATGTTGTGATATTCCTCCTGCCTTATAAATTTAAATTTGCTATGTTGAATACAAATCTGCACAAGGGGGGCACGGGGGGTTGAATAGGAGAGGATGACAACTTTTCGCAAATCTCAAGGTCTTGAAATTAGTTTCATAGGTAGAATAAACTGATTCACTTATTAAAAACGAGACTTTGAAATTCAAGTCAAAGCTGATAGACAGACTTTAACTTTTCAACATATTGTGAAATTGCGAGTTAAACTGCTGTTCTGCTGTTATGTACTCTAACCTTGCTCATTTTTGTCTAGTTACCAAGATTTCATCAACCCCCTCAAAGAGATGGTGTATGAGAGCTTTGACCCCGAGGAGTTCCATACCCGATGGGCAGAGTTTATAACTGAGTATAAGTTGGAGGACAATGAATGGCTACAGAGCCTACACAAAGAGAGTCGTATGTGGGTGCCTGCTTACATGAAAGAGATTTTTTAGGCTGGTATAATGACCACACAAAGGGTGCAGAGCATCAATCGGTTTTTCAATGGCTATGTTAACCGCAAAACAAAACTACATGAGTTTCCTCAAAAGTATTGCATGGCCTTGGATCAACGCGTTCGAGATTAAGTGAGTGCAGATGAGCGTTGCTCGAAGTACCTTAGGAGGTTGGTTAGTGGATTTAAAGTGGAAAAAATATTTCAAAAGTTATACACGAACAACAAGTTTCAAGAAGTTCAAAAGGAGTGTACGAGAATGATGTATTGCAATGTCCGAGGAGAGAAGGTTTTGTCTGAAAAGCTTATTCAGTATTCGGTGGTCGATCGTGTATGGATAGTATCTCCCAGTGCTAGTGAGGATGTCATTACAGATAGGCGAAGAACCTACAATGTTACTTTCTTTCCAATGACAAATGAGGTGCAATGTGACTATAGGAAGTTTGAGACAAGTGGCATACTTTGCAAACACTATATTAGGATTCTCGATGAAATATTGGTTGAAGATCTGCCAGAGAAGTACATTGTAGCCCGTTGGCGGAAGGACATACCCCGGAAGCACACTAGGGTGAAGGTGGCCTACCATGATCCGGGCGACACGGTCATTGTGAAGAGATTCAACAAAATGATGGGAAAATTCGAGCCCTTATGTGAAACCGTCATCACGGTGGATGATCAAACGATCCATATGGTAATTGAAACACTGTCGAAGCTTCAATTAGAAGTTAATGACTGTAGGGACAAGAAGAGTCAGGAGAATGTTCTTGTAGTTAGTACACTGTCATCAGCAGGTGGAGATAGAACGATTTCCTCGGTTAGGAATCCTGCTCCTACTGCTCCTACAGAGCCCGGAGACCCCTGTCCAGCTGCCATGGACCCTGTTATCAAAGACCCTTTAATTAAGAAAAAGAAAAGGGGTAGGCCTAAGGGTTCAAGGCACAAAACGTTAGCTGAAACTGGCTACAAGAAAACCAACAAGAATAAGAAGCCTAGTCCTGTTAAGATTTATGCTTTGTTCTTTGTTCAATATTAAAGGCTCTGACTGCTTATCCTTTTATTATTTTATTCACTCTCTGAGTGCTGTTATATCTATATCATATAGGATGCAGGAGATGGTGTTGGTGTTGAGGAGGATGCAGGAAATGGTGTCGAGGAGGATGCAGGAAATGGTGTTGAGGAGGATTCAGGAAATGGTGTTGAGGAGGATGCAGGAAAAGGCAGGAATGGCATAACCAGGTAAGACAAAGAGGAAGGGAATTCCAATCAAGGGGAAGGCAAATACGTCTTCTCGGAAGCTACCTGTAAGTATGAATACCAAATTTATGTCATTATACTTCAGTGATTATTTATATCGCATTTAACTAATGGCCGATGAGTGACCATTTAAGTTTGCTGCACATCGCACCTCACAGGTGAAGCAGAAACGTCTTGATGAACTAATGGCCAATGAGTGACCATTTAAGTTTGCTGCAGCAAAGGTACTATCATTTACTTGAATATTAGTGTGATTGGTGATTCCATATTAGTTACTGCCTTTAAATTAATATATTCTGAATACAGACTCTGAGCATAGAAGAAACAGATATAGCTTGTTGTTACGGGAGCATATGAAGACCGGTTATTGTGTGAGCCTATTGTTTGGTTTGTATTGAACTTATCTGTTTGGAAAAACAGACAGATATTGTTTGAGTATGACAACTTTCCGCAAATACAAATCTCAAGATCTTGAGATCAGTTTCAAGGCAAAAGATTGAATAAACTGATTCAATTCAAAGCTTTGAAATTCAACTTAAAGCTTGTAAAACTAGTGAGTTAAACTGAAATGTGATTATAAGCATTTGAAACATGTGAAACAAAATCAACAATGTGATGTTCAAAGAAAGTTTATTGATGGGTTAGAGTATGACAAAATTTGCAAACATGTAAAAACAAAAGCATAACATTTGAAAACATGTAAAAACAAAAGCATAATAAGAATAATCAAGATGTTCAAAATAAGTGGCTCCATTACAAAGTGGCTTTAAAGTTTATCCCAATGACATGGTAGTGACAAACCCCAAAAGATGATCAGTGATTTGTCGCACACCAAAACCTACCATGACATTGTGATCCTAACATAAGCAACTAAAATTCAGAATAAACTTAGAAAAAAGCTTTACATTAGTAGCTTCTCACAACACAAACCAACAAGTTGCACCCCCCCTCCCAGGACAACCTAATGCTCCTTGAAGAGTAATGGGAACCCATCAAAGTAAGCAGTCATATCCTTGTTGAGCCAAGCATGAAGATCCCGGCTGTTGTTGTAGATGAGATCATTGAGTACCCACTCATTGACGGAGGCCATGGGCCCATGAAAGGGTTGGAGGTTGGCTAAGTGACGAGTGCGCCACCACAGCCTCCACTTTAACATTCCCTCGACTCAGCCAGTCGACCTTGGAGAAGATGTGGATGCAAAAGAGGTCAGGGTTGCTGAAGTGAAAGGAATGGTGTCCTTCCAACAAGTGTATTCTTCCGATAGAGGGTTCAGAATTATTACAGAGCTAATTCTTCAGTAAGATCAAGTGATCGGAATGCCTAGGTGGAGGCCGCTTCCGATCAGTAATATCGAGGTACAATTGATATTACAGCTTAATCTTAACTCAACCCTTCGGGTCGAACCCAATCGAATCACCGATCCGAGACGACAAATTAATCCGAAAGGATTTAAGGAGTCGACAGAGTTTTACAAATACAGACGTCGGATATCGAGCCTAGGGCGTCGAGGCTGAGCGTCGCAAAATCACAAGCGACAAGTACGAGCGTAGCCATAGCACCACAATGGTCTAACCATGTGGATGCTAGGCTAGTTCGAGCTAGCATGCACCTAGCGTGGCTAGGCGCAAGCCTAAGCACACTAGGTTTGCTAGGCGCACCATCGCAGCCTAGGCGCACCATCGCTGGCCTATCGCAAGCACTAGGCGCATCAGGAGCACCTGGCAGCCTATCGCAAACAATAGGCGCACCAGGCAGCCCATCGCAGCATTCGTGCTGGCTTGTGTGCTAGCCTTTGCATGGCTGCACCAAGCAGCGCACCATGCGTGTGCGAGGGCCTGGGCGCCAGCACATTGCTAGGCCACGCACAGCAGCCCAGGATCGCTACGCACCAAGGGTGCTAGGGGATGCGTGGGTGTGCGTGAGATGCTAGTGCATGTGCATGTGTGAGAGGTGCTGCGAGGCTGATGCGTATGGTGCGAGGCAAGGGGGCCAGCATGCAAGGCTCGCTAGCAGCACGCATGCTGGCTATGCGAGCATGTACGAGAGGTGCAGCGGGGATGCGTGTGGTGCGTGGGATGCTGGGGCTAGCGCCAGCACAATGTGCTAGCAGCGCCAGGCGCTAGCACAAAGCACCAGCACCAGCACAGCCCAGCACCAGCGTGCACTAGCTAGCTAGGATCCTGGGCAGCAAGGCAGTGCTAGTTGGAAGCACTAGCTGGCACGCTAGCTGGCAGTCAGCTAGCCCTCCTTGACCCGGTTTTTTGCATGCATGTGGGGACCAATCAAGGGCCTTGGGGAGCAAGGCAAATGGTCCCACCCTAGCCTTGGCCATCACTCATTTGCATATGATTGTGCCACTTGTTGCAATGTGATTAAGTTGATTTTTTATTTAATTTGGAATTAAATAAATTGTTGATTTTACCAACACTCCCACATTGATGGGAGATTGGAAAATCAAGGGTGCATTTCCCTATAAATACCAAAGGTATGGTATTGGGAAATACACAACCTTGAGTGGAATTAAAAAGGCAACTCTTGTAATTAGAGTAAACCTTTGATTCGTAAAACTCATAGTTTTGTTTTGTCCGGGTCTTGAATAACCTTCAAGACTTAGGACGCTCGGGTCGGGTCGAGGGTACGATCCGTCGGAGATCTCGTAGTTTCGGGATTTTGAAGTAAGAGCTCTTCGGGAGCGAAGCACGCAACAAAGGTATAATTCTTGTTCTTAATCTTGTTTGATTAAGTTTATTATGCTTGTTAGTTGCTTTAATTAAGGGGGCGGGTCTTGGGGGTTTCCTTCCGCGTAGTGTCGGGTCACTACGAAACCCTACAGCGGTATCAGAGCCACGCTCCTTTTAATTTTTGCAATTATTTTTTTTAATTAAGGTGTTTTAAAAGAATTTATTTTTCTGGTTCATGTTCTTCTAATTAGATTAGATGATCGTTTTAATTAATTTTAAAACTCGGTTTTATTCTCAATTTGGCTGACGAACCAAGATTTTGGCTCAAAAATGGTGATTTTTGGATGGAATCGACATTCTGGAACAGATTCAACCTTCTTCGGGAACTGTCCAGAAGCCAAATTCAAACTAGAAACCCATTTTTTATGGGGTTTTTCGTTTTTCAACGAAAATTTTAATTCTTTTTAAGCCTTGATTAATGCAAGCATTACAAGGTTAGATTAAATGCACATTTGCATCACTAATCTACTAGTTTTAAAAATATCCTTAAGCATAATAATGGAGTTTTTATTAGTGCTTAAGTTGATATACCAATTTTTCACATAAACTTGTTTTTCACAAATTTTGCAAATAAATTGCAATAAAATGTGAAAGCTTGTTGTGAACTTGTAATTTTAAGTTCCTATAATGTTAAAGTTCTAATCTTTAAAGGTTTAAATGATTGGAACCCTAACCCTAAATTCCATGTTGAACAAAGTTTTGATTTTTCATGTTTGGTTGATTAAAATCCATCAAGTTCAAATACTTGTGAGTAAAATTTGATTAATCTTCATATTGGAAGATGTAATCTTGGTATTTTACACAAGTATGAAAGTTGGAAAAATTTTCATTAGATGATTAGTTTATTTTTCCAATTCCCATTTGTCAAATCCATTATTAATTTGCATTGTGGCAAGATTAATTATGGACATAGCTCATTTTATTTTAAGCATAAAGAAAGACCTAATTTTGTTCAAAAATAAAATTTTGATGATTTAGGCTTGTGCACCATTAAAATTGAATTTAATTAAGTTGGATTTATTTTATTTTCTTTTTGCACTAAATTAATTCTAAAATAAATTTAGACTAATTTTACATCGCACGTAAATCGGGATTAAAATCCCGAGAAATATGCACAGAAATCGAGGCAAAAACCCCAAGTGTCACCAAGGCTAGCCGGGCTGCCTAGCAGCCCGCATGTGGCTGCCTATGGTGCGCACAAGGGGAAGCCTCGTAGCGTGCTGCTGTGCATTGATGTGTGGCAAGGAGGCAACTGCGTAGTGCGTGTGCTGGTGCATGGGCCTTAGGCTGCTGCTGGGCAGCGAGGCAGCAAGCCCCAGCCAGCCAGCCCACTGCTGCCTGCGCCAGTAAGCAGCTAGCGTGCATAGCATGCGTAACATGCTGCTGGTGCTAGCTAGCTAGCAAGGCAGGATGTGCTAGGCATGCTTGCTAGCTGCCAGCACCACGCACCATGGCACAGGGCCATGGGCTGCCTAGCAGCCATGGTGCGCACCCACTAGGGTTTTTGTGGGAAGTTATTGCTTAATGTTTGAGCTATGATTTTGCAATTTTTCCAATTTTAATAATTTTAAGTAATTATTTTAACGAGGTTAAAAACCTCGATTTTCGGTTTTGCAAAATTTTGACAAATTTTTGGGTTATGACCGACTTAATTAATCGGATTAATTGAGTACGGATGCGGAATTTAGTGGGAGCTTAATTAATTGCATGAGCATTTTGCGTTTAGAAATAATGGATTAAACAACTTTGACTAGTTTTAATTAGGCGCGTTAATCGGATTAACCACCTAAGTTAGTTACTAGTTTTGTGTGTTTAATTATGTATTTTGAAAATTGCATGGGCCATTCACAAATAGTGAATGGGTGAATGGAAGATTATTTTCAAAACAGGTCTTTGAATATGGAAATTAGTGGGGTCCGACTAGGATAGAAAATACGGACTGCGTTCCGTTATGTATTTTTGTAAATCTAAATACGGTCTGCGAACCGTTAAGTATTTTTGTAGTATTAGATTAATCTTAGTATTTCTAGCTAGATTTATTTATTTTGGCCAAGATGTCTCAAGACAGCGTTTTGATGAAGACAAGCCAAGATGAAGACCCATGGAAATTGAATATTTCAAGGGGTCATGCTAGTTGCCAAATGCATCTATTTTATGCTTTATATATATTGTTGTTATATATGATTGCTAGATGCATGTCTAGGATTTCTATATGTTGCGACGATTAGTTAAGTTCACTTAAATCAACCAACATAGAAACCCTTGGTCCCTTAATAATATTGAGCTAAAATTTGCCGTTCCAAGAACAACACTTACCGAACTAATGCGCGTACGTGATGGACTACGCCAAAGCGAGACATCACTACTTCCCTAGGAACGTAAGGTATACTAGGTATACGAGTTGTCTTGGTTAAGCTGAACGATATCAGTAAGGAGTCCTTAGATGTCGTGGCAAAAGAGATAAAATGTCAAGGATGCATTATATGCGACATTTTATCAAACCGAGAGTAGCTTGGAGCTATTAGCAATTGGATTGCTTACCTTAAGATATTTAATGATTAAGACAAGCCAAAGCATGCTTAACCATTTCTTGATCTTTGGGATCTCAGAATCATTTTATTCTCGCCAAAAAGGGACAATTTTAAATGCGTGGATAAAATGCTCAATAAGATTGAAAATATGCATGAACGTTTTAAATTTCAACTTATTGATTATATGAATGATTTTTCATTTCAAATTCTTTCAATTGTAGAACAATGTCTGCAAGTAACTCAAACAACAACCATGTGTGCCCGAAACTCCCCGAAAAGTTAGCTATCAAGCTTAACTTAACAAACCTTGAAGAGTGGGAAGAAGAACTTAGGAAAACTCTCCGGAGTTGTTCCAAGGAGTATGTTTTGGACACTTCCCTCCCAACCCTCTATACCAAGAAACACTTGAGTGACGAAACTTATTGTGCATTGTCAAAAGATTGCAAATTGGTGTCACAACTCATGGCTAATTTC
Organism: Chenopodium quinoa; assembly: GCF_001683475.1. Lineage (NCBI taxonomy): Eukaryota > Viridiplantae > Streptophyta > Magnoliopsida > Caryophyllales > Amaranthaceae > Chenopodium > Chenopodium quinoa. Next base: position 3,374,216 of record NW_018744895.1, read on the forward strand.
ATCCCGGAAGAATGGAAAGAAAAACTTCCATTCTCTTTTCCGGACTTGTTCCTTGGAGGACTAAGGGATGTTGTCAGTGTGAGATTCTCTAAGAGTTTCAACGACAACAATGATGGGCTCTTGTTTAAAGTGACTAGGTCACTTACAGACATGAATGTGAAGCCATCGGATCAAGGTTGTCTTGCGAAAGAGAGGTACCATCGTTGGTCTACAGTCTGCAACACCAAGTTGAGACCGGGTATGCCCCTCCGACCCCATGTGGCAAGAATGACTAAGCTCCTCAAGCACATGGAACTCCTTGGAATTCCATTTGAAGATGGAATGGCTGGTCATATTATGCTCACTTCACTCCACTCAGGATATGATGCACTAAAGGCATACATTTCCGAAAGAAAGGAGACACATTCCTTGAAGAATGTGGTGGAGCTACTTCACCGAGCCAACTCATTTGGGGCAACCAAAAGACCGTCAAGAAGGAGGGATTTCAAGGTTAAGGCAAAGATGCGTTGCTTCTATTGTGGTGGGCAAGGCCACTTCAAGAGAGAATGCAATCTCTTTCGAGAAGAGGAAGAGAGGAATGGAGCATCTGCCTCAGGTATCTTCCTAAGCACTTGTGAATTAAGCTTATCACAGGTATTAGATACCAAGTATGACTCACTTTATGTTGCCTTTTCAGGGACCAAGTGAGAAAGCTTATCAAGTGTTAGTGCAAAAGCAAGAAGACGACGAAGATGATTTTTCGGTCGTGCTTGCATGCACTATTTTGTCTTTGAGATGTAATCAAAACTAATCCTAGTTTTGTCATGCCTTTTGAACAATATTTTTGATCCATGGTGTTGGACACCTAGTCATTTTGCTTGTTAAATTTTGACAATAGTTATTTCAAAATTATCTTGCAAACATATGTTCAAATTAAATTTCATGCTTTACACAAAGACAATAGGATTGATACCAAATGAACTAAGACCATCGAGTCAAATCAAACCTACTTGTGGCATTGTCGTCTTGGCCATATTAACATCAAACGCATCAAGAAACTTCTTCATGAAGGTGTTCTTGACTCATTCGACTTAGAGTCGTTTGAAAATTGCGAAGGATGCTTATTAGGCAAGATGATAAAATAACCATTCTCCAAGTTGGGAGAAAGGGCAAGTGACTTATTAGGTCTACTACACACGGATGTATGTGGACCAATGAGTACACCCGCAAGACAAGGTTACCGATATTTCATCACCTTCACCGACGATTTTAGTAGATATGGCTATATCAACTTAATGTCGAATAAATCTGAATCCTTTGAGAAATTCAGAGAATTTCATAAAGAAGTTGAAAATCAACTTGGCAAGAAAAAAGCACTTCGATCGGATCGAGGTGGCGAATATTTGAGCCATGAATTCGACGATCAATTGAAAGAAAATGGTATTCTTTCAGAGTTGACACCTCCCGAAACTCCTCAATGGAACGGAGGAATCGAACCTTGTTAGACATGGTTCGATCAATGATGGGTCTTAGTGAACTCCCTATCTCTTTCTGGGGATATGCGTTACAAACTGCAGCACTAACACTAAACAGAGCTCGGTCAAAGGCTGTTGAAAAGACTCCATATGTATTATGGACTAAGAAACCTCCTAGGTTGTCTTTTCTCAAGATTTGGGGATGCGAAGCATATTTCAAGCGATTAATTTAGGACAAACTTCACCCCAAATCGGATAAGTGTTTCTTTGTGGGATATCCAAAAGAAACCAAAGGGTATTACTTCTAAAATAAATCCGAGAACAAAGTTTTTGTTGCTCGTGATGGTGTCTTTTTGGAGAAGGATCACCTTTCCAAAATGACAAGTGGGAGGAAAATCGAACTCGACGAAGTTCGAGAGGACGAGCAACAATGTCAACCTGACAAAACTGACAATCTAGATACTTTGGAAGCATCTAAGAAGATTGATCAGAATCAAACTGACAATGAAAATGCTCAACCGATTACCCTTCGTAGGTCGCAACGGCAAAGATCTCAACTAGACAAATACCTCGGTATCGTCTTAACCGATGATCAGGACATCCTAGTTATGGATGGTGATGAGCCAGCGACATACAAGCAAGCTATGACGAGCCCCGACTCTGAAAAATGGCAAGAGGCCATAAGATCCGAGATGGACTCCATGTCTGAAAATCAAGTCTGGGACTTGGTGAATTTGCCCGAGGGTTATACACCCATTGGTTGCAAATGGATCTTCAAAGTGAAGACAGACAAGGATAGAAATGTATCGATATACAAAGCTAGACTGGTGGCAAAAGGTTATAGACAAATCCACGGGATTGACTATGATGAAACTTTTTCACCAGTTGCAATGCTAAAATCCGTCCGGATCATCCTAGCGATTGCTGCATATTACGATTATGAAATATGACAGATGGATGTCAAAACCGCCTTCCTAAATGGGATTTTGGAAGAAACTGTGTATATGACACAGCCAGAAGGTTTTGTCGATCCAAGCAACGCTTGAAAGGTTTGCAAGCTGAAGAAGTCCATTTATGGACTAAAGCAAGCCAGCAGAAGTTGGAATCTGCGATTTGATGAAGCCATTAGCAAGTTTGGTTTTATCAAGAATCCAGATGAATCTTGTGTATACAAGAAGGTAAGTGGGAGTGATATTGCATTCATAGTCCTGTATGTTGATGACATACTTCTCATTTGAAACAGCACAAAACTACTGGAGTCCGTGAAGGGCTGGTTGGGAAAGTGCTTTTCAATGAAGGACTTAGGAGAGGCATAGTACATATTGGGCATCAAGATCTATAGAGATAGATCTAAAAGGATGATTGGATTAAGCCAAAGTACTTACATTGATAAGGTACTGGCTCGGTTCAACATGGAGAATGCCAAAATGGGGCATTTACCCATGTCCCATGGCATAACTCTCAGCAAGAAACAGTGTCCACAGACACCTGTTGAGCGAGAAAGAATGAATCAGATCCCATATGCTTCGCTGATCGGATCGATCATGTATGCCATGATATGTACAAGGCCATATGTATCGTATGCCCTGAGTGCAACGAGCTGATACCAATTGAACCCAGGAGAGGCGCATTGGATTGCGGCCAAGAATATCCTAAAGTACCTGAAAAGGAACAAGGATAAATTCCTGGTGTATGGAGGCCACAAAGAACTGGTTGTTGAAGGTTACACCGACGCTAGCTTCCAGACTGACAAAGACGACTCGAAGTCACGGTCAGGATACGTATTCTGTCTGAATGGAGGAGCTTCAGCTGGAAGAGTGCCATGCAGAGCACCACTGCAGACTCTACATCTAAAGTCGAGTACTTGGCCGCTTCAGAAGCTGCCAAGGAAGCTGTTTGGATTCGCAAGTTCATCAGCGAACTTAGTGTTGTACTCTCAATCAAGGGGCCGATAGACCTCTATTGTGATAACAATGGAGCTATCGCTCAGGCCAGGGAGCCGAGAGAATACCAGAAGGTCAAACACGTGCAAAGGCGATTTCACATGATAAGGGAATGGAAATCCGAAGGTGAAATCAGAATTTGTAAGATTGGCACAGATGATAATGTGGCCGATCCTTTGACTAAACCGCTACCTCAGGTGAAACACAACAAGCACATTGAGGCGATGGGAATCAAGCATGTTGGAGACCGGCTTTGAAATTCCTTGTACATGTGTTTTAATTAAATAGGTTGTTTAATGTAAGACACTGTAATGAAACCATTCATTTATAGAGTAATTAATTTTTGTGCAAAATTATCATTCATTCCATTACTATTTAATTGTGGTTTAGAATTAAATAATGAGTCCATTCGATTTACGGAAATATTCAAAATAGGGTATCAAGACCATGTCTTGGATAAAGAAACACCTGTTAAGTGAACATTGAATATTTAAATCAAAAATTGTCCCTAATCGAGGTCATCTAACAGATGGACGATTGCTGACGGCCATAGATGTAGGGTTTCGTAGTGACCCGACACTACGCGGAAGGAAACCCACCAAGACCCGCCCCTTAATTAAAACAATTAACAAGCATATTAATCAAACAAGATTAAGAACGAGAATTATACCTTTGACGCGTGCTTCGCTCCCAAAGAGCTCTTACTTCAAAATCCCGAAAACACGAGATCTCCGACGGATCGTACCCTCGACCCGACCCGAGCGTCCTAAGTCTTGAAGGTTAGTCAAGACCCGGACAAAATAACTATGAGTTTTACGAATCAAAGGTTTACTCTTAATTAGAGTTTCCTTTTTAATTCCACTCCAAGTTGTTCATTTCCCAATACCCAAGCTTGGTATTTATAGGGAAATGAACCCTTGAACTTCATTCCCCAACCAATGTGGGAGAATGAATAATTTTGCTAATTAATTTATTTCTAAAATAAATTAATAAATAAATCCAATCACAATGCAACAAGTGTTAGGGGAGAGAGAGAGTTAGGTAAGGACCATGTGCCTTGGGGGGACCATTGCCTTGCTCCCCAAGGCATGGCTCTTAGCCTTGGACCCCACTCTCCTTACAAAACCGCCTCAAGCATGCTGCTTGGCTGGCAGCCAGCTCGCATTACAAGCATGCCCAGCCTAGCTATCACCAGCCCACCAGCAGCCTTCACATCCCAGCCAGGCAATGCTGCTTGGTGTTGGGCGATGCTTGGTGCTGGTGCGTGCCAGTGCTAGGCGTTGGTGCGTGCCAGTGCTAGGCGCTGGTGCGTGCCAGTGCTAGGCGCTGGTGCGTGCTGGCGCTGGTGCTGCCCCTGGCATCCTACGCACCACATGCATCCATGCTTCACCCTTCGCACATGCCCACACACCCAGCATGCGTGCTGCTAGCGAGCCACGCATGCTGGCCCCCTTTGTCTCGCACACGCACTAGCCACGCACCATGCGCACTAGTCATGCACAGCGTGCATTGGCCTCGCACCACACGCACGCCCACGCATCACACAGCAGCCTTGGGCGTCGTGATGCTGGGCTGCTGTGCGTGGCCTAACACTATGCTGGCGCCTAGGCCCTCGCATATGCATGGTGCGATGCTTAGTGCTGCCATGCGAAGGCTAGCACACAAGCCAGCACACATGTTGCGCAAATGCTAGGCAGGCACCCATGCTAGCACTTGGTGCCAGCGATGGTGCTGTCATGCCAGGCACGCACGCACGCAGCACCCAGTGCCTGTGATGGTGCGGCTGGTGCCTGCGATGGGCAGCAATGGTCCCCAGCCACATGCTAGGGCTACAATAGCTGCGATGGGTTGCTAGGTGCGCCTATTGTTTACGATAGGCTGCCAGGCCGCGCCTAGGCTGCGATAGTGCCTAGTACACCGTGGTGCGCCTAGCACACACATGGTGCGCCTAGGCTTACGATGAGCTAGCCTAGCCTAGCTACGGCTACGCTCATACTTGTTGCTTGTGATTTTGTAATGCTCGGTCTCGACGCCTTAGGCTCGATTTCCGACGTCTGTATTCGTAAAACTCTGCTGACTCATTAAATCCTTTCGGATTAATTCGTCGTCTCGGATCGGTGATTCGATTGGGTTCGACCCGAAGGCTTCAGTTAAGATTAAGCTGTAACATCAATTGTACATTGGTATTACTGATCGGAAGCGGCCTCCACCTAGGCATTCCGATCACTTGACCTTACTGAAGAATTAGCTCCGTAATAATTCTGAACCCTCTATCGGAAGAATACACTTGTTGGAAGGACACCATTCCTTTCAATAGATTAGTGTGTAGTATGATTTACAGCACCGTTTCTTCTGCTGCGAGGACGTGACAGTCATAAATCATTTGCACAGGTATAGTTTGGAACCGTACTGGATAAGACCTATGAGAGTACTTTATGAAATTTCAAAATTGTCATAAGTACATTTCTCATTATGACTATCGGAACCTGTTTCCTCCGACCATGAGTATTGTTTGAGTACTAGAATCTTTGATGTTTCCTAACGTCTGCTGTAATTGGGGATCATAACGGGAACACTCGGGAGATTAAGTCCTCTTAGTAAGAGGAACTTACAATGCAAGACTGGGATTGTCCCCCTATTAACAATAGGGAAAATGTTTTGTTGTTTACAAGGCCGCTCGAAGAGCGAGACTGTGAAAATGCATGGCCGTGCTCAGATGGATTTTAGAAATCATCTATTTATTGATAGTCGAACTCGGAAATCGAGAAACACTTCTGAACGTAATAAGGATGACGATGAATCTTACCTTATAGTTCACGAAGAAACATTAAGAGACATAGGAAATGGGCTATACACTGTATGCACACTTGTCCGGAAGGACAAGTTCGAGATTGAAAGGAATGGTGTCCTTCCAAAAAGTGTATTCTTCCGATAGAGGGTTCAGAATCATTACAGAGTTAATTCTTCAGTAAGATCAAGTGATCGGAATGCCTAGGTGGAGGCCGCTTCCGGTCAGTAATATCGAGGTACAATTGATATTATAGCTTAATCTTAACTGAAACCTTCGGGTCGAACCCAATCGAATCACTGATCCGAGACGATGAATTAATCCGAAAGGATTTAATGAGTCGACAGAGTTTTACGAATACAGACGTCGGATATCGAGCCTAGGGCGTCGAGGCCGAGTGTCGCAAAATCACAAGCGACAAGTACAAGCGTAGCCGTAGCACCACAATGGTCTAACCATGTGGATGCTAGGCTAGTTCGAGCTAGCATGCACCTAACATGGCTAGGCGCAAGCCTAAGCACACTAGGTGTGCTAGGCGCACCATCGCAGCCTAGGCGCACCATTGCAGCCTAGGCGCACCATCGCTGGCCTATTGCAAGCACTAGGCGCACCGGGAGCACCTGGGAGCCTATCGCAAGCACTAGGCGCACCAAGAACACCTTGCAGCCTATCGCAAGCAATAGGCGCACCAGGCAGCCCATCGCAGCAAGCGTTCTGGCTTGCGTGCTAGCCTTCGCATGGCAGCACCAAGCAGCGCACCATGTGTGTGCGAGGGCCTAGGCGCCAGCACATTGCTAGGCCACGCACATCAGCCCAGCATCACTACACACCAAGGTTGCTAGGGGATGCGTGGGTGTGCGTGAGATGCTATTGCATGTGCGTGTGCGAGAGGTGCTGCGAGGCTTATGCGTATTGTTTTGGGGTTTTCTGATGTCCTGCGGGAGAGCTACAATTCCGAGACTGGAACCGGACGCCTGTACCTGCAAAATAACGGAGACTCCTGAGAGCTCCGCCTCCAACGGTCAAGTTAGTACCTGATTAAGGAGTAATTAATACAGAAATTAAAGTAATAAGGTCTCTCTAGGTGAGAGTATCTAATGTAGGTAATCTGCTTTGCTAGCGAGATCAGCCGGTTATTAGTGTGTTCCGTAAATTATTCCGTCCCCTGATTAATGAGGATTAATCGAGTATTTATAGCCTTGGGAAGCGTGCAACTCTCTAGGTTTAAGGTAAACCTAGGGCCGATCGGGCTTCTAGACTGAAATGGGCCTTGACGGCCGGTTGTCCCATTTGGCATGGGTGGACACGTGGCGGAACCTGGTTGGTCCACTTGTCAAACGGCGCTTGGTGGATAAAAATCCCCTAATCATTTGCCCCTCACAGGTGGCACGCGACTGGTCACGTGTCGCCTGTGACAGGTGTCGCACGGTGACAGGCGACGGCCCGTTACAGGTGTCACCTTGCAGACGGCCGGGAGACTCTCCCGCCCAAATTTGAATTCGGAAGCGACCCTTCGCCTTCTCATTTTGCCTATAAAAGGAAGTGCTGACTTCGGTCATTTTCACATTTGAGAATTTTTGCGAGAACATTCGGACCCCTGAACTTGATCTGACATTTTCGGACTTTTTCTGCCTACCGCCTGTTCTGACAAGCCGACTGACCCGAACTTTCAGGACTTCATCAACTGTCATCCGTTCAGGTAACTCAGTTCTCTTACTCTTAATTTCCTTTTTATTTTTTGAAATGGCACCATGGAAGCACACGACACGCCCTAAGTTAGTGATCAGCCGGTCACCGGGGACGGCTGAATCTAGGACTAGGAGTGCCGCCTGCCCTTTTCTGGACCCACCTTTGCCCTTTATACAAAGTCCGACTGAATCTGTGTCTATGCAGAACGTGATGGCCAGAACAAAAAAGACTGCTAGAATATCAAACTCAGACGGCTCCTCCCAAAGGGTACTCCTTAGCGAAACATCTGACCAGGCGCCAGATGTGGAACGAGGCGACTGTCAAGCTGACAGTTCTGAGAGAGGGACCAAGGTGTTCCCTTCTCATCTAACCGTGGACATGTCTAATTTACCTTCTGCTCCTTCTAAGGGAGAGGAGGCGGGCCCCTCTAGGAGAGGGGAGGCGTCGTCCTCTTCGGACTCGTCAGGGGACGAGTCCGAGTCCAGCTCTTCTGACCATAGTTCTTCTGACTCAGAAGAAAAACATAACCGCCTACAAGAGGCGAGAAGTTCCCATGCAGTGGAGAAGGGGGATAATTGGGCAGAGCCGTCCGCCTCTTACAGAGAGGAAAACACCCCCTACTACTGCAGGGTGCCCCGGGGCCGGATCGCAACCATGCGAGACAACGTGGCGAGCTTTATTGCTAACCACAAAATGGGCCCGGAGTATTTACTGTTTGTGCCGGATCCAGAAGATACTGTCGTCTGGCCGGCTGGTACCAGCTATGGTGACGGCTGTTTTGGCTGCTATGTGGCGGCCATCAAAGCTGGTCTGCGCTTCCCATTACATCCGGCTGTTCAGCGGATTTTAGATGGGTATGATCTGGGGTTATGGCAGTTAGCCCCCAACTCTTGGGTAAACGTACTCGGCTATGTGGCCGGGTGCGAACTGAACGGGGTGGAGCCAAGTTTTGAGGCTTTCGCCCACATGAACTATCTCAGCCGGACCCCTAAGTCGGGAGGTACCGGCTGGTATCAACTAACAAGCCACAGGGGTTACCTCATGACGAGAGGTAAGGCAACCAAATGGAAGGATTGGCGGAACACCTTCCTTATTATCGAGAGTTCAGACACGGAGCTGAACAAACGTTTTAACAAGTGGAACAGGGATCCGCCTCTTCTTGCAGGCGGCCGCAGCATGCCGCCTGTTCCCCCAAAGGCTAAAAGAGAGATCCTAGACAAAGGACTCTTCAAAGTAGAGACTAGGGTGAACTCTACTTCAGGGGTACGAGAGCAAGTACCCCTACACTGCGTCCCGAGCTTCAAGTGGCTCTATGATGAGTACTTCTTGGCCGCCTGTGGCCTCGGCAGTCGGTGCTCTAGAGGTAGCCGGCCTGACGAATACTCTGTTTTTTCACGCCTTGTTTACTTGGGATTTTTACTAACTTTGCTGTTGATTTCTTTCAGCCGACGCCATGAGTAAAATAACAGCATCTAAGACTGCGGCGGCCATGCTGCGGGTTTCGCTAATGAAGCAGTCGTACGCCGACTCCCCCAGCAAGGAGGCACCCTTGGTAAGCTTTGAAAACTCTTCCCCTTTAAGTTGTATTATGCATATACTAACTCTTTTTGTTTTCAGTCTGGCACTCCAAGGGCTTCTTCCTCGCAACAGCCGGACCCCAAGGCCCGGAGAACGACTGTTGCAAGCTCTCCTGGGTCTTCCAGGAAAACAGTGGCGGCTGAGAAGCAGCCGGCCACTTCTTCAAAAACCCAGGCGGGGCCGCCTAGATGTATGGACACTTGCTTGTAAAAACTCACTCTTGCTTCCTTCTTGATTAGGTCTAACTTGTTTTTCCTTCTGCTTAATGCAGCCGGCCCCCAGGGACTTGACTTGGTTGAGGTAGCCAAGTCAATGGTTAAAGTAGTTCCTCCCTCTGACAGGGAGGCGGTCAAGGGTGCCGGCACCCTTGACCTCGATGGAATTTCGGGGATCCTAGCTGAGGTATACCCTTTTGAAGTTCCAGGACGCCTGTTAACCCTTATGATTGGAAACTGACGCCTGTTTTTCTTTGTACTTAGGCCCTGCTCCGAGTCAACAGCCTTCGCAAGCCGATTGATCGGAAAAACAAAGAGGTAAAGGCCGCAAAGGCTATGGCCGCCTCCAGCTGTGATAAAGCAATGTTTCAAATTGCCCAAAATGAAGTACTGACCATTGATCTTCTTTATTATCAGGCGCAGGCGACCGCCGCTGTTCGGGCTCAGCTAGAGGCGGCCCAAAAGAAGGTTGACGAGCTGGAGGGGACCGTCACCAAATTTAAAGCCGAGCTGAAACCCCTTCGCCAGAAAATGCACTCTTACGAAGCCATGGAGAAATCTTTGGCTAACGTAAAAGAACGCCTGGTGAACCAGGAGAAGAGTCTTACCCAAGAGCTCTCGGACAAGGCCGAGCAAGAAAAACAAGAGCTCGTCCGGGAGATGGTGGAAGACTCCGCCCAAATCCAACGCATGACCTGGGAACGACTGTTCCCCAGTGCCGACTTTGCCTCATGGGAAAGAACGTACCGCCAGTGTTCGGAAATATATAATCAACAGATCCTGGCGGCTGCTGAAGAAGAGGCGATGGACGTTGCGTTGGAGGAGGAAGAGCCTGTTGTGGCGCTTGTGCCACTTGGGGGAAAGGCATCAAAAGATGATGCAGCGAAGGCCGAGTCCAGCAAGAAGAGTGCTGACCAGGCGGCTGCTGCTGATACTGAACTGCCCCCTTCTTAAGCTTTAAGTATATTTTTTCTTTTCACGGCCTGCGTGCCGTTTGCTTTGTAATTACCCGGCCAGGGGGCCGGGGTTTTGAATATTCTGCTGGTCTTTTATGGCCGGCTCATTTTAATCAAATTTTTTGTTTTTGTTCAAATTTGTCTAAGTATTTGAAATTTGCTCACTAGACAGACTGTTGTGTATGGCCGAACGTTAAGACAGGTACAAATAGTAAGTATGCCGCCTATGCCCCTGGACGACTGGTTGTCTGTTTCCAGGATAGATGATCAGTCGGCCATTTAATCAACCGGTATTCGAACTCTTTATTCAATTTGACCAAGTAAATAGAATTACCAAGTAGCCAAGGAATTTAAGTAGGAAAACAAGCGGCGGGTACCGGTTGTTTCCCTTTATTGCCAATGTTGGCCTCTAATTTGTTATTTGTTAACCTAGCAAGAGTATTGGTTGAGAGCCTTTGTTTATTAAAAAACAAGTGGACGACTCGTACCTTTTCGGCTCAGTACTAAGTTTGAGTGACTATTAAGTTAACATAGGAGTTACTTAGTCTTCGTCACAATCTTGATTGAGTAGTAAAGGTATCAGGCGGCGTAGGCCGGCTAGACCCCTTGATTTACCAATGTTTGTTGGCCATTTACTCAATAGGTTATCCAGTAGGAATAGGGGTTCGAGTGCCCTTGTTTGTATAAAACAGGCGGACGACTCAAACTTTTTAGGTTCCATACCAAATTTGAAGGAGTGACTATGAGTTAACTTTGGAGTTACTCAGTCGCCGTCACTTTTGTTTGAGAAGTAGAGGTACCAGGCGGCGTAGGCCGGCTAGACCCCTTGATTCGCCAATGTTTGTTGGCTATTAACTCAATAGGTACCCCCTGTATTTATCCCAAGTAATACAGGCGGTCATCTGACTCAGATGTCAACTGCTACCACTGGTTTGGTTAGTGATAGAGTTATCCTTGTCTCAAAAACGGCTACGTGGTTGCCCTTTGGGACAGTCGTATAGGTGCCGTGTAATTAGTTTATAGAACAATGTTCCACCCAAAAGGGAGCTGCTCTCTGCGACGAATTTCATCCGAATGGATGCCGCCGGACGCCTGCTATAATGTTGGGACAGGTCGGATTAGTTTTTAAAAGTTAGATCAGTTGACTAGGCGCCTGGTCTGATCATTCGGCCAGTGGCCTTGGTATGTTTTTGGTGAACGTATGTGCTAAGTAAAAGAAGGGTAGCCGCCTGTTAGTTACAGGATCGGCCAGGCCCTAAACTTTTTAGCTAAGTATTGTGAGTAAAATACTCGAGGGAGAGTAGCCGACTGTAATGGAACAGACGGCATGCCCCTGTAAAGATAAAGAGTGAAACTCAATGGAGAGTAGCCGACTGTAAAGGTACAGACGGCATGCCCCTCGTAATACAAAATTGAATAGTAAGTGCCAACTTTATTAAGTAGCTCTTTACTTTACATCATTCAAAAGAAATATTTCTTAAGGTTATCTACATTCCAAGTTCGAGGCAACGGTTGTCCGTCTGGTGTTTCCAGACGGTAGGTACCGTCCCTGACTTCCGCATAGATTCGGTAGGGTCCTTCCCAGTTGGGAGTTAGTTTGCCAGACTCGTTAGCCCTACCAACTGCTTCCATTTTTCTAAGTACAAAGTCCCCTACTTTGAGTGGACGCCTGTGCACTTTTTTGTTGTATGATCTAGTCATTCTCAGGCGGTAGATTTCATGGCGCAAAACAGCATTGCCCCTCTTTTCAGGAAGTGAGTCTAATGCCAGGCGCATAGCTTCCCAGTTTGCCTCTTCGTCATATAGCATTACTCGAAGAGTCGGCTCGTAGTGTTCTATTGGAAGAACAGCTTCTGCACCATAAGTTAGGAGGAATGGAGTTTCTCCAGTCGCCCCTTTTTCAGTCGTCCTAATGGCCCAAAGAACATGTGGTAGTTCATCTGCCCATAGGCCGCCTGCTCGTTCAATTTTTTTCTTGAGACCGTCTGAGATGATTTTATTAAAGGCTTCTACCTGGCCGTTTGCTTGTGGACGGCCGACAGATGCAAAGTAATGTCCAATTCCTTGGTCTCCCAACCAGCTTTTGAGAACAGGCGTCTCAAATTGGGGACCATTATCAAAAACCATAGACATGGGAACCCCGAACCGAGTGATGACGTTTTTCCAAATGAATGAAATTACATCTTTCGTCTTGATTCCCTTTACAGCCTCCGCCTCTACCCATTTAGTGAAGTAGTCAACGGCAACAAGTATATACCTTCTGCCGCCTGTAGCAGGCGTATATGGACCCAGAATGTCCATGCCCCACTTAGCAAACGGTAGTGGGCTGTGAATGGTAGTGAGGTCAGTAGCCGGACGGTGAATTAATTTGCCAAACCTTTGGCACTTGTCACATTTTTTCACCATCTCCATTGCATCTGCTTCCAAAGTAGGCCAAAAGTAGCCCTGCCGCCTTGCCCTTTGAGCAAGCATCCTACCACCTATATGGGAAGCACAGAAACCAGAGTGAAGATCATCTAGTATCTCTCGTCCCTTTTCAGGAGTAACACACTTTAAGAAGGGTTGAAGGTGCCCCCTCTTGTGCAGTTCCCCCTGTATCATTTCAAAACAGGAGGCTCGTTTTTTCAGTGATGCCGCCTGTTGAGGATCATCCGGCAGTGTACCGTTTGTCAGATATGCCCTGATTGAATCCATCCAGGTTGAGCTTCTGTCTAGAATTCCAATAGGATTTTCCTCGATGCTTCTCTTCTCCATTACTTCCCAAAACACAGTTCGAGGAGTATCGGAGGAGGCGGATGATGCTAATTTCGAGAGTGCATCTGCCTGGTTGTTTTCTGATCTCGGTACTTGGATCAGATGGAAATCCTCAAGGGAGCCGACTGCTTGTCGGACCGCCTGTAAATATTTGATCATGGCCGGATGTGTTGCTTCGTATTCGCCATTGTACTGACTCACTATCAGTTGTGAATCAGAACAGGCGTCTATTTTCCTTGCCCCGGCCGCCTTACACATGCGGATCCCGGCTAGTAAAGCTTCATATTCTGCCTCATTGTTTGAAGCCTGGAAACTGAAGCGTAGAGCATACTCGAACCTGTCGCCCTCTGGAGATTGACATACGACGCCTGCTCCACAACCGTTTGAAGTAGAGCTTCCGTCCACATATACCTTCCAGACTTGGTCTGGAACTTGAGAGTCAGGAGGACGAGTCATCTCTACAATAAAGTCAGCAAAGGCTTGCCCCTTCACTGCTTTTCTAGGCTCGAAAGTAACTTCGAGACTCTGCATTTCTATGGCCCATTTGATCATTCGTCCGGAGGACTCCATGGTGGTAAGGGGCCGTTTGATCGGTTGGTCGGTATACACGACGACTGCATGTGCCAGAAAGTAGGGCTTCAATTTTTTAACAGCCATGAAGAGTGCAAGACCAAATTTCTCCACTAGGGGATACCTCAACTCGGCATTTTTCAGTACGTGACTGACAAAGTAGACCGGAAGTTGACAGCCGTCCCTTTCAGCAAGGAGCACCGCGCTTAACGCATGATCAGAGACGGCCAGGTACATGTAGAGATTTTCTTTGGGCAAAGGGCTGACCAGCCTTGGCAAGGAATGCAAGTGAACCTTTAATTTCTGGAAGGCGGCCTCAGCATCCGGCCCCCATTCAAACCTTGCCTTTTTCTTAATTGCCTGGAAAAAGTATAGGCATTTGTCGCCTGATCGGCTTAGAAATCTTCCCAAGGCCGCCAGACAACCTGTTAACTTCTGAACCTCTCGGACGGTACGAGGCGACTGCATGTCAATGACCGCCTGTACCTTCTCAGGGTTCGCCTCTATTCCTCTCTGGTTGATAAGGAATCCGAGAAATTTCCCAGACTCAACTCCAAATACACATTTCTTGGGATTGAGCATGACATGGTGCCGCCTGAGTGTGGCGAAAGTTTCTCGGAGGTCCGTCAGATGATCTTTCTGAAGTTTAGTCTTAACAATCATATCATCAATGTATGCCTCGACGTTTCTCCCAATCTGATCAAAGAACACTGTGTTTATCATTCGTTGGAATGTAGCCGGGGCATTCTTAAGACCAAACGGCATGACCGTATAACAGTATAATCCCTGATTAGTGACGAAGGCCGTCTTCTCCTGATCTTTCTTCCACAAAGGAATTTGATGAAAACCAGAATAGGCGTCCATAAAACTCATCAAGGCATGGCCGGCTGTTGAGTCGACCAGGTTATCAATTTTGGGCAGAGGGTAACTGTCTTTGGGGCACGCCTTGTTCAAGTCTGTGTAGTCTACACACATTCGCCAGGTGCCATTCGGCTTTTTAACAAGTACCACATTTGCAACCCAATCTGGGAAGTAACATTGCCGAATGAACCCTGCATCAAGTAATTTTTTGACTTCGGCGGCGGCCGCCTGACCTCTTTCTTCACCCTGGTTCCGCTTCTTTTGCCGTACCGGCTTCTTTTTCGGATCCACAGCGAGTTTGTGTACTGCCAGATCAGGACTAATGCCTGGCATTTCATGGACTTCAAATGCAAAGATGTCCTTGTATTCTTTCAACAGGTTGTGAAAGTCATCACCAAGGTTTCCCAGAGCAGTCGTCCCAACTTTGACTGTTCGGTCAGGGCGGGAGTCGTCTAATATCAGGTCCGTATGCTCACCAGCCGGCTGAGGGCGGAACTCATCCGGCCGGTCCTCTGCCAATGATTGCTATTTTCTTGCCTTTCTGGCGGACTCTGTCTGGGACGCCTTTCTTTTTCTGTCGCCTGTTTCTTGAACAGGCGCACTTTCCTTGACATTGTCAAGGTCTGTTTTTTCTCCACTTGACCCAGTGGCCTTAGCAGTGGGTTTGACATCCGAGAGATAGCACTCTCGGGCCATCCTCTGATCTCCCCTTAGGGAGCCGACTGTTCCATTGTCCCTTTCAAACTTAAGCAGCATAAGTGACGGGATTATAACAGCCTTGGCACTATTCAGGGTTGGGCGACCCAGAATCATGTTGTAGGCAGAGAGTTCCTCTACAACTAGGAATCGGACTACCATGTGTCGTCCTTCCCCTTTTTCGCCCAGGCGGACGGGTAGATCAACTCGTCCCAGTGGGTGGACGACTCCTCCTCCAAACCCTATTAAAGGGTGGGAGGCCGGATGTATGCAGTCCGTCTGATATTTCAGTTTTGACAGACATTTGCTGCTGATGAGATCTGAAGAGCTCCCAGTATCTATGAGGATTCGACCAACTCTCTGGTTGGCCACTTTACATTCAATAACGAGAGGGTCGTCATGCGGCCCCCTTATTCCTCCTAGATCCTCTTCAGTGATGACAATCTCAGGAAATGTATATTTGGACGGTCGTTCTTGGTGAACGGAATTTACATCTAACCGCCTTATATTATCTTTGTTGCCCCTAATAGTGGGGCCGCCTCCTGAGAAGCCGCCTGCAATGGTGTAGACGACTGCATCATCTGTATCGGAACTGTCGGCCTGTTGATTCTTTTTGGCCGACTGCTTTTTTGAGGAAGTATTCCCCGTAGATTTCTTGACATAAGTGTCAAGATCACCTTGATCAGCCAAGCGGTCTAGGTACCGCATGAGACTAATGCAGTCGTTGGTGTGATGACCAATGTCATCATGATAAGCACAGATTTTGTCTTGGTTCCGGTTGCTCGCAGAACCCTTCATGGGGAGCGGTTTCTCAATTGAGAGCCGTCCCTTTATTTCTTTTAGGATAAACTGGTTATCCTTGTTAAACACATACTTTGGGGAGTATGGTTTGAATTCCTTTTTCTTCTTGGCCGGCTGTTTAGAGGAATCAGCCGCCCAGACCCCTTTTCTTTTTTCATCTTTGTTGGACGACTGTTTCTGTCGTCCTTCTCTATTGTCGAACCTCTTCCCGTCCGACTGTTTCATTGTACACAGATCAGTCGCCTGTATATAGGCTTCTGCTTCAATCAAGGCCTCTTGAAGAGTCGCCACCCTTTTTCGAACTAAATCAAATTTGAAGGTAGACCCGTCTTTGAGACCTCTAAAAAAGTCAGTATAAGCTACCTCATCCGGTAACCCTTGAATCTGTATTCTCATCAGGTTGAACCGCCTGATGTAGGAACGAAGCCCCTCCTTTTCACCCTGCTGAATTGTTCCCAAATCAAGGGTCGTTTTCTTCGCAGGGATGTTCATTGCAAAGTTGGAGGCAAATAAGTAAGCAAGCGTCCTGAAACTGTTTACACAACCAGTCGGCAGGTTGCCGAACCATTGCTGTGCAATTCCCTTGAGAGTTGCTGGGAAACACTTGCACCAAGTGGGATCATCCAACCCTTGAAGGTACATCAGGTTGGTGAATGCCATCAGATGGTCTTCCGGGTTAGTAGTGCCATCATAGGCGCCTACTAAAACATTTTTTACTTTGGCCGGCTGAGCGGCTTCAGTAATTTCCTTGGAGAAGGCCGACGGCTGTTCACCAAGTCTAAGCAGCCGTAGCTGCCAGTCCATAGGTTGGACGTTTTTTGCTGCAGGTCCACCAAATGGAGGTGGCTGCATAAAATATTGTTGTTGCGGCACAAATGGCAAATTTGGTACCGCCTGCGCACTATGAAAGCCAGACTGTCGGGAGGTGCCGCCTGACTGACTCTCATGGTACGACTGAGTTGGCCTCATCGAGGCATTTCGCAAACTGTCCTGAAAATTTGAAGTAGAAGCCGACTCTGATAATCGGTCACTCTTCTTCTGCTCTAGCAGGTGCCGAGCATCTGTGAACGTTTGCTTTGACCCATCCGCCTGAATATGACGAACCGGTTTCCTATTTCCCGTAGGATAACGGAGTTTTGTGAAATCAAGAGCAGACGGCTCCCGCTTCTTAGATTTAGGATGGGGAGTCGCCTCTCGCCCTTGAACTGGCTTCCTCTTCAGTGAAGTGGAAGGTTTTTTGGCCGCCTGCTCTTTGACTGAAGCAGGCGGTTTTTTGTTGATCAACTCTTGGATCTCTCCCTTGAATCCCCTCATGAAGGTCATGAGTTCGTTCCTTGTGATGGGAGCAGACCCATCAGTCGGCTGTTGCCGAGCAAGCGGTGCGCCTGCTGGCTCGCTTCCTGTTTGAAGATACTCCCGTTCCCTTATTTCAGTATGACGGGTACGGCGGGCCCTTAGGGTCCCGTCTGGAGCTGTATGAGTTTCAACTTCAAATTCACTTTCGGTATCATGGTCCGACTGAACTTGAGGGTCGTCTAGGGGACGCCTCTCTTCTGGGGTCGGTACAGACTTGGATGCCATCTCTGAAGTACTCTCCCCACAGACGGCGCCAAATGTTTTGGGGTTTTCTGATGTCCTGCGGGAGAGCTACAATTCCGAGACTGGAACCGGACGCCTGTACCTGCAAAATAACGGAGACTCCTGAGAGCTCCGCCTCCAACGGTCAAGTTAGTACCTGATTAAGGAGTAATTAATACAGAAATTAAAGTAATAAGGTCTCTCTAGGTGAGAGTATCTAATGTAGGTAATCTGCTTTGCTAGCGAGATCAGCCGGTTATTAGTGTGTTCCGTAAATTATTCCGTCCCCTGATTAATGAGGATTAATCAGGTATTTATAGCCTTGGGAAGCGTGCAACTCTCTAGGTTTAAGGTAAACCTAGGGCCGATCGGGCTTCTAGACTGAAATGGGCCTTGACGGCCGGTTGTCCCATTTGGCATGGGTGGACACGTGGCGGAACCTGGTTGGTCCACTTGTCAAACGGCGCTTGGTGGATAAAAATCCCCTAATCACGTATGGTGCGAGGCAAGGGGGCCAGCATGCGTGGCTTGCTAGCAGCACGCATGCTGGCTATGCGAGCATGTACGAGAGGTGCAGCGGGGATGCGTGTGGTGCGTGGGATGCTAGGGCCAGCGCCAGCACAATTGATGGGAGATTGGAATTAAATAAATTGTTGATTTTTACCAACTTTCCCACATTGATGGGAGATTGGAAAATCAAGGGTGCATTTCCCTATAAATACCAAAGGTATGGTATTGGGAAATACACAACCCTGAGTGGAATTAAAAAGGCAACTCTTGTAATTAGAGTAAACCTTTGATTCGTAAAACTCATAGTTTTGTTTTGTCTGGGTCTTGACTAACCTTCAAGACTTAGGACACTCGGGGTGGGTCGAGGGTACGATCCGTCGGAGATCTCGTAGTTTCGGGATTTTGAAGTAAGAGCTCTTCGGAGCGAACCACGCAACAAAGGTATAATTCTTGTTCTTAATCATGTTTGATTAAGTTTATTATGCTTGTTAATTGCTTTAATTAAGGGGGCGGGTCTTGGGGGTTTCCTTTCGCGTAGTGTCAGGTCACTACGAAACCCTACATGAAGATGGGGTGGGCATTTGATAAAGCGTCCATACCTGGCAAAATAAAAACAAAACCCCATATTTCAGTACCTTCAAACCCCAGTAATGGCGAAATGAGGAAAATCAAGACAAAAAACAGGAAAATACCAGACATAATATAGCACATGCAGAAAAATAAGCATGATCAGCCAATTCCGTAGACAATTCCCCCAAAATAATTTCTAAAGTCTTGATCAGCCACCCACAACAACAAAGAACCATTAAAAAAAATAAAAAAAATTATATAAAAAAAAATTGGCCGAAAATCAAAAGCCCCATAATTCAGTACCTTCAATCCCATTTATGACGAAATGAGGAAGATCATGACAAAAAACAGGAAAATACCGTACACAATATAGCACATGTAGAGAAATAAGTAAAACCAAAATATATATAAAAAAAAAAAACAAAAACAAACCCCATAATTTAGTACCCCAAAACCATTAATGGAGAATTGAGGAGGAACAAAAAATAGGAATATACCTTCAGGAGAATTTAGTTTTTGTAGTTCGTCTTGATTAGATTCTCTAGCACAATCCCACATCAATGGCGATGTGTGAAGTGGGAAGGCAGAGGTTTTTTTCTCTTTGAAAGAAGTATGTTCTTTTCTGAAAAGTGAATTGGCGAGGAAGACGAAATAAAAAGGGGGATGGAATATGGAAAGCCATTAACCTTTCCAATTCTCGCGTCAATCTGCTGATGGAAATGATGCCGTTTCGATTTTCGATGCCAACTTTTTATTTATTTTTTTATTTTTATAAAATATTTCCATTTACTTTTTTATTTTTATTTTTAAAACCTTTCCATATACTTTGGTTTTTTTTTCTTAAGAGTTTGACAATTAGATTTTCATAATTAGATTTTCGATGCTAGCTTTACTTTTTTTTTTAAAATTTTGTTTTTTTAATCTTTCCATTTTTTTTTATTTATTTATTTTTAAAACCTTTCCATATTCTTTGGTTTTTTTGTCTTAAGAGTTTGATAATTAGGTAACCTTTTCTAAGATTTGTCCCATTTGTCAGATTTAAGCTAAAGGAAGGATTAGTATCGTAGGGTATACTAAGATCATCAACGACAATCCCAAATTTAAGTCATGTAAGAAGTAGTAATCATAAATTAATACAGAGTATTTCTTTATTTATTACTTCATACAAAGTATTACTTTCTTGTTCAAATTGGCATTAAGATTTCATTCTTGTTACGTAAAGTAATCTTATGTAAACTTGCCTAAGGGGGAGATTATTAAATATTCGGGAAGTTGTTAGATTAAATCTTTTAAAACACATGAATGATTCATGTAAAGGAATTGATATATTTATATTGTAACATTTGCATTTTGATACGTGCATAGGAAGACGTTGAATCACTTTCCTATTAAATCAAGTAAATAGTTTATATAACAAAGAAATGTAACTAATTGGAATGTGTTAAAGAGTAAGTTTTTTAAATTTTGTGAATTGTTTACACATAGGAATTCATAACTTTATATAGCAGTAATAGCACCATCCACGTTTTGCTTTGTAAAGAAAAATTGGTTGAAAGATGGTTAGGATTAGCGCACGTTCTTCTTTTTAAAATCACATGAATAACATTATCATAAAGGAATTCATATATTGATTTATATCGTGCCGCCCACATTTACATCTCTAAATCACGTGTAGGGTTTACATAAAGAAATACAGTTTTGGAACTAGTATCATTAACATTTGAATACAGTTTTTATATAGGGTCTGTTGTTTTATTAGAATAGAGTATGACAACTTTTCAATTCAAAGCTTTGACTTTTCAACAGATTGTAAAATTGCGAGTTGACTTTTCAACAGATTGTAACACTGCGAGTTAAACTAAAATGTGATTATAAGCATTTGAAACATGTAATAAAAATCATATATGAAATGTTCAAAATAAGTGGCTTCATTCATATATATATATACATATAAAGTTTCAAGGGGGGGTTAGAGTACTAGTACAAATCTCAACGTCTTGAGATCATTTTCAAGGCAGAATAAACTGATTCACTTTTTAAAAACGAGACTTTGAAATTGCAGCGCAAAATGTTGAACTTAAAACGGTTCCTGTTTAACAAAAACATCATTTCATCATAACATAGTACGCTACAAGTTCTGATTCACTTAAACCGATCAAGTTTAAACAGCACATACCATAGTCCTACAAGACACATACTCAGAGTACCAATACAGATCTTCTCACTAGACACAACATCCTTCACCATCAGCAAGCAATATGCACTTGGTACTAGTCTTCACCGTAACTAGAAAGCTATTTCCTACATTCAAATTAAAGAATTAGTGAGTTAATTAAGTAACCTAATAATATGATTTTTTAAACAACATTGAGGGAGTTCAACCTCAAATGCATTAACGGTGCCCATAATACGGTCATTATTCGAGTCATCAGCAGCTATCAGCATGGTCGAATCACCCTTTGAGGATCCCAGAACACCACGGTCCCTCTAAGCAAACCTCCACCCGCGTCATGCCGCCAGGACATAGTTGTGCCTAGTTTTGCTAGAATCCTTTCACAATTGGTGGATGTTGCCCCCACCTCTGTAACTATCATTAGAATTGGGTTATGGGTTGCAACAATTTGTTCAAAGTGGTCGACAAAGGATGGCCGGGTGATCCTCTGGACATTCCAAAGCACAACAGCAACTCCAATGTCTAGTTTTTTCTTGTTACCATCTAGCTCCGGACAAAGGCTGACAGATTGGTAGCGGCTTGTCAGGTCATCTGGGATGAACTGGTCCCTAAACACGGAATAATTGATCTCCGTGATAGGAGACCTCACCTAAACAGATGTTGAGCAAATTATGTTAAAGTCCCTGAACTCGGCAAACTTGTTAAACATAGAAAATCATGTCATCATGGTTCAAAGTTATTTTATAAAAAATTATCGGATAATTGGGCCACTTATCATCGTTTATCACAATCATGAGTCATGATAACTAAAGACTCCACCTTGATGGGCCTTAATGTTTTTGTTTATTTATGAATGATGGAAGTGAAACCCATGTTGCAATATGTTATATTATGAGCTTACAGGCTGTGCTTAAGTTTCAAAATTTGTTTTTAAGTCTTTGAAGTAAATCTCAAAGCCTTGACTCTGATAATTTAATTAGTTTATTACGCCTTGAAACTAATTTCAAGACCTTGAGATTTATAATTTTCGAAAAGTTCCATCACCCTATTGATCCTTCGATAACTTTAATGTTATTTAAAAACTTGAAATTATCATGATTAACTTAAAAATAACTTAAAAATTATCATGACTAACTTAATTGAAAATATATCATCATTAACTTAGCATTGAAAAATTACTCAACCAACAATAGAATTAATCAAGCAACCCCACTACAATTAGCTAAATTAGTCTAGCTACTTCGAAGGTCGAACTACCATCCAAACTTAAATGTTATATTTTTCTCAAAACCCCAATAATCGATAATGGAACAAAAATTGGTATCAAGTAAATTAACTTAAATTTACGTCTCAACAACAAAAGATTAAATTTGGTCATATTACAAGAAAAAATTACGATAAAATTAGACGAGACGAGGGTACGTATTTTACCTGCAAGAACAGAACATCATTCGTGTAGCTGCTGAATTCCGTTTTGAAGCCAGCCACTCCAAGGGAGTATATAGGGCCATTCGTTGGTATTATTGGCTTCGAGTCTATCTTGTCCATCAACAATTTCGAAACGATTTTGGTTATACCCTCATACTCGACATTATCATCCTTTTCCATCTCACGAATGGCAGCTTGCACCTTCGATTTACCAACGACATCAGCAATGTTGGGTAAGTGAGCCGGAAAAATCTCACCAGCCTCATTGACCATCATCAACCTGTCCATGCGGTGCTGCTCTTGTTTAGGGTTGGCGACAATTTTCCTCAGAATATCGTATTCAACGACATGCAAGGTCAATTTTCCGCTTTGGCTATGAAAATAGACATAGTCATTGAAGTTCATTTCTTGTACAGGGTTCGTGTTGTACTTGAAACAGTGTTTGGCGATATCAATCGCCATAGCCGCGAAGAACCCAGGTGGGTAAGGCACTTCTTTGTTAGGTTCCATGGTGGGAATGAAGAAAAGAGAAAAGAGGGTAAGGTGTTTCTACGTCCGTCTAACCAAATAAATAAATATTTCTACAAGAAGTAAGGTCATAGGGGCCAAACATGTCACGACAATAGAAGCTAGCAAAAGACAACTTTCTGATGGTTCACTGCTCATTGTCAAATTACTGATTGAATAGTACCATAAGTTGGATAAGTTTAGTGGTGTTCAACACTCCGTAGCACGTCCTTCGACACTTTATTACCATTATTACCATTCTCATAGAAAATAGTACAACAGCAGTCCGAATGACATGCTTACTTCCCATGACTTTTGGCATTGAGTTGTCATTGTCAACAATATTTGAATCATGAGGAAGTCTGTCATTGCCATTGCATTGTCATTGTCAAAAAGAGTATCACGTGAATTAAGGTGAATTACCATGGTGAATCCATGTCCTTTTACCACACTCATACTTTCAAATATCTCACACACCCATTCGTAAATCGTATCTGCAGTGTTGGTAATGCAATTGTGACATAGAATAATAATTATTGGACGAGCTTAGAAGAATTCAACAATTCACATTGTATATATATTTGGGTTTATAAATTTGGATTTATAACTTGCACTAGAATATGATGGTAATTAAATGATTTACGTTACTAAGTCGGATAATAAAATATATGAGTATAATTTAAGTTAAGGTATTTATTTTTGTAAAAAAATATATAAAGGTTGTTATTCGATCATAGCCCGAACCGTTTTGTTGAAATCAGAAAGAGACCCGAACCTTAATTTCGTGGAAACCAATACTCAAGCAGAAGAATAATATTAATGGAGATACAAAACTGATTGTGTTCACTTGCACACCCACAAACTAAAACTAACGTAATGCACCACTTAAAATGATAAAAGCATAATCAACCATTTTCTATTTTCATGCAACTCTAATTTGACCCAGTAACAACAACTAAATACTCCACTACAACCGTTGACAAACCGTTTCCCGTCTAACCGTTTATTACCCGGATCGTTTAAAACTCGAATAGTATTTAAACCGCTCAACGATAAATAGAAACCGAATCGAACCGATAATTATTTAAACCGAACTGAAACTGTCTCGTAAGACACACTTGAACCAATTTCAAATCATATAGTTGCAAATCATATACTACGTAGTTGACATTACTATTCATATGTATACTCCTCCAACAAGTGTAAACAAAAAATACTCAAGATTTAAAACAATATTATTGGAGCAATTCAATGGAATAGTACAAAATTACAATGCTCAAGATAGTTTTGATAAGACCTCTCCTGATGAAAGACAGCAATAAGGGCATAGTACAATATTGGAGTGGTCACTTCTTAAGCCAATTAGACACAAAAGGACTTGATTTTAATCGTGACACTATAATTTAATTTGATTAAGCATTTTGTCCGTCAGCTTCGTTTTCGGGTTCGTCTTCGTCTTCCTCACTATCTGAGGGTTCGAACACGTACTTACATTCCGGAACAACTTCAGGAACCATATCTAATGTGAATATTGGCTGCCAATACAATAAGCTATTAACATTAAGCAAATTTACTTTAATAATAATAATAACGAATAAAAAATAATTCTAATAATAGGAATTAAAAAAAATTACTAGTGTCATTAAGGATAGCTTACGATACAAGTGACCGTAGTAACATAACTGTATAGGGTATCTTGCCGGCTTGTGATGTACGGTTGGACCTTCAAGCCCCAAACCAGTAGCACCCCTCCGAGACTGGAACTAGGCCCAATTGCTTCAATCCGATAATTACCAACCATTTTTCTTTGTACGAAATTCAACAGAGACCTGCTGCCCCTGACCTCTGTGATTATCACTAGCATCGGTGAGTACCTGTCGTGGAGCTCCTTAAAGTATTCGTTGAAGGACGGCCGGTGGATACTCCGTGCGTTCCAAACAACCACTAACCTCCCTTTGTTAAATTTTAGATTATTATCTAAGATGTCATTTGTGTTGGCCTTAATACCCACCGTGAAGTACCTCGTACCACTGTTACAAGTTACATCAGAGTGCACCATGACTATAAGTGCTGAGAATGGAGTGTGAGCTTCCATCACATGGACCCCAACCTTATTTTCCCCAAGTAAAATTCACGAGTAGTGTTGGGGAGTGCAAAAGTTGGCGTTTGGTTTAGATCGACAAATGCTTTCAGATAAAATATAGGAATCAATTACTTGGGAATGTAGCGATGTGTTGAAGGGCAAGCACGTCTGCAAAACCATTTCATGAACACTACGGCACCCCTATGCAAATAAGCAGCAGCATCATCAATCAAGGGCATGTATGCCGGTTGTACTTCCCGGGTTGTTAAATTAAGCATCACGCGGAAAGGGGTGCCGTAAGTAGACCCAATTTCCGGATTGGAACACAGTTCAAAGTGCAACTCGTACACAGGGAGTTGAACTCGTTTAAATATGAGTGGCTGTAAAAGTATTCGGTGTGGTTGAACTCCATCTCCGAGACACCTTCAAATTTCACTTGAGAGAATTACACAATTGGGTGTCGAGGGTGGTGACAGATTCGCCGGTTTGATGAATGTAGTTCCCGGTTACGAAGCTGAAGCTAAATTAATTTGTTTTTCGAATTTCTGGATGCCATTGTGCGGTTGTTTCCGGCATGAACGTACAGAGTACTAAATTGATTGAAATACAGATAAATTGATTTGTATTACGGACGTGGCTTTTTTACAATTATTTTTTAAAATATTTTATTTACGAAATATTTATTAACAAATAATTATTAAATTATTGCATAACCTTAGTATGATTTAATAATATCATTTGTAACTACTCCGTAATTGTTAACAAACGAATTTTCTATGAATTGAGGAAAAAATAAGGATCCTTTAATATCATTCCATCCATGAAGAAATTATGATCAACTTAAAAAATAGAAAGTCTACTATCAAATTTTATTTTGAAAAAATTTAAAGTTTATTTCGATCTAGTAGATTAGATAAATCTAACAACGTTACTTGGATGACGACGAGGTAAAGTAACTAACAACGTTGCTTCGTGCAACTCGGAGCGAATCAACAATTGTCTAATACCGTTACTTCGATCAACTTGGATAATAGAATCAACTAGAAGAGCAATGAATGGAACATCGATACTTCGATCAACTTGCACAATATAATCAAGCAAAGGAGCAATGAATGGAACATCGATACTTCGATCAACTATAATTACAATAACTGGTTTGAGGTTACTTTGATCAAATCGACATGTAGACGAACCATAAATCTCACAACGTTAGTTCGATCAAGTAGGAGAAAAAACGTTACTTCGGTAGAAGAACAATAAATGCAACAACGTTACGTTGATCAATTCATAAATCTAACAAAGGAACGTAGTGCTTCAAATCAAGTAGGAGACCAACAATACGATCAAATAGAGAAGAACAGTAGATGGAACAATTGAACTTCGATGATTAACTAGATAGTGGAACAATACATGAACGTCGCTACTTTGATCAACTACTTAGCTGAATTCGATCAACTACAAAGCTATGATTTATACGAAATAATGTCAATTATTAAATGTAAAATTTAGAATATAATGCGGATTACAATTTCCAAAAATTAGTTACATTATTAGATTTGAATAAGAATTTAATCCAACAGAGTATGATCATATTTAAGGGTTTAGGGTTTATGTTGGGTTTTGTAGAGTCCGACTCTACGCGAAAGAGAAACCCGCCCACTAATTAAGGCAACTAAGCATGCAATCACATAATTAAACAATAAACAAGAGAAAGAGAAAAGATATTCTTACCCTTGACACGTGCTTCGCTCGAACCCGAGCTCTTACTTGAGAAGCTAAACCTCACAAGCGCGACGGTCTTCAACGGCTCGTACCCACGAACCCGACCCGAACGGTCTTAGTCCCGAAGGTTAGTCGGGACTTGACCAATAAAAACTAGAGTATTACGAACTTATGGTTTTCTCACTTTTCTAAGGAGATGCCTTTTTAGTTCCATTCAAGTGTTCTTCCCAAATCCCAAAACTTGGGTATTTATAGGGAAATGAACCTTGATTTCCCATTCTCAATCAATGTGGGAGATTTGCAATTTCCATATTTTATTTTAATCAAAAACAAAATAGAAATGCTAAATCAATCAACAAGCTACAAGTGGCAATGGGAGGAGAGGGAGATGGTGAAGATCACCAAGGGAGGGGACCAACCCACCTTGCTTCCCAAGGCAAACACCAACCATTGGTCCCCACACAAAAATCGGTACAGTACACACTCCCACTTGGCTGGCTGGCAGCCTGCCTTGGCTGCCAGCTGGCACCTAGCACCAAGGCTGGGTAGCCGAGCCAGCCAGCTAGCACATCGCCATCCAGCCCGCAATGCATGCGCAGCCAGCAAGCACATAGCCAGCCAGCATGCATGCATCGCTGCTGCTTGGTGCGTGCTACTAGGCGTTAATATGCAAGGCTGCTGCTTACTAGCACAAATGCATTGCCTAGCATGCCCAGCACGATGTTGGCTGCTGCGTGGTGCTGTGCGATGTGCGAGGCTGCTGCTAGCTATGCGCCAGGCCCTAGCACGCTAGCAAGCACGCAAGGCACCATGCCTGCATTGCTTGCGATAGCAAGGCCCAGCCAGCCTAGCATGCTGATGGCCTTGCGATGCTTGCAAGCTAGCGAAGGGCTTGGCCCAACCATGCACAGCCACACCACACGCATGCACGCATCTTGCGATGCTTGTGCCATGCGATGTGCTTGTGCTAGGGGATGCTAGACACACATTGCTTGGGACCTTGCCTAGCCTAGCACTCACATGGTTAGGCGAATGCGAGGCTACGGCTAGGCTCGGACTTGTTGCTTGTTTAATTCCACGTCTCGTCGAATTCTAAATTCGACTCGACTTGCGACGCTCGGTCTCGACGCTCTAAGCTCGATATCCGACGTCTTTGTTTGTAATACTCCGATGACTCATCTAATCCTTCGGATTGATTCGTCGTCTTGGATCGGTTGTTCGACTGGGTTCAACCCGAAGGGTTCAGTCAAGATTAAGCTGTAATATTAATTGTACATTAATATTACTGATCGGAAGCGGCTTCCACCTAGGCATTCCGATCACTTGACCTCACTGAAGAATTAGCTTTCTAATAATTCTGAATCCTCTATTAGAATAATACACTTGTTGGAAGGACACCATTCCTTTCAGTTTAGGGTTTGAAGGGTTTAGGGTTTAGGGTTTAGGGTTTGGATGGTTTTTTTCGATTTGTCTTTTATTACAACACAATGTTCAATACAATGGGGTTGAATCTGTAGTGGTTGCTCCCCCTTTTACCCTTTGTTTTTAAAAAAAAAAATTATGTAATGGTTGCACTTGTACAATTTTTGGAATCTTGTTTCCCTTTATCTGATTTGCTAAAAAGTTACTTTTGTCCAATAGTTGATAGCTTTTGGGTAATAGCTAGTTGATTGATGTTATATGTCATCATCATTATTATTTTTTTATTTTTACGCCAGGTTTCCTTTATTTTGTATTTCTCTTTTATAAAAAACTCTTTAATGATAAAAAAGTATGATTACAACTATAGTTACCGCTTACTAGATTACTTGATAATAGGATATACAATTGTCAATTCAGCATAATTGCATAACAGATTAATCGTGTAGTAGACTCAGTAATATATTACTCCGTAATATCATTCCAGCAATTGATAAAGTTAAAAATAACTATTTCTTATTAACTTATCAGTCTAATTAGGTAATTAACTATACATGACTTAAGCCTTAGGGGATAATAGGATATACAATATGAGCAATTGTCAGTTTAGTGAGACAAATTTAGCAATACCACTCATGACTACATGATGTTTTATAGACTAACGGTAATTTATAGTCAACATTTTCAAACTTTGACGCCAAATGATACAGAGACAAAGGGACTATTAAAATAGAAGCTGGTGATGTTGTATACCATTATACTTTGAACTATACGAACAATGATATTTAGCTAATCTGAAGACTACAACTCAAATTATTGATCCAGTAAAAATAATGTTGGTAATGTAAATATATAATGATAAACGAGTCTTAATTTTCAGTGTTGTTGACTAATTAAGTATCGCATGCCAAATTGTGTATCACATAATTAAATGCTCAAATAATAGGCAGATAAGATTCTGATATATATTAAAACAACAATACATTGTTGCACTAAACTTTTATATCCTAACGAACTGAACCAGTTATAAACCGGAAGTAAAATAAAAGTGGCATTACAAAATTACTGCACCGTTTCTCACTTGAAATCGTTTCAACCAGCAAAAAAACCGTTTACACCGACCTGTTAACAAACCGCAACCGCTCTGCACCGAACCGTTTTCTACCCGGACCGGTTACAAACGTTACCGGATTGAAACCATACAAGAACAAAAAGAAATCGAATTAAAACGATAATTATTTGGACCGAACTAAGACTGACCCGTAAGACACTCGATCCAATTTCAAACCGACCCGATTTCATACCGAACTGATATCAAACCGAACTGTCAAACCGTTATGACAGTACTGTATCATTGCCAACGGAAAGAAAAAATTCAAGATCTCCCATTTATATGATAAATTTTATTTTAAACGGAATGGCAAAATTCAAGTTTTCCCTTTTATATGATAAATGTTATTTTATTTGGAAATAGTTTTCCCTTTTCTATGATAAATGTTATTTTATTTGGAAATAGTTTTCCCTTTTTCTATGATAAATGTTAATTTATTGGTTATAGTACCCACAAAGACTGTATTCCAATGCAGAGGTCTAATATGTCAAATTAACATATTAACTAATATCACACCCACAAGGGCTGTATTCGTATTACAAAAACAAAATTGGCAAAGAACTTGTTCAACAGTATCACCCACACACACATATTCAATCCAAATGAGTTCTTCCACCCCTTCAAACCTAAACCTCCACGGTGGTCCGATCCCTTCCAAACCCGGTCCACCACGGAGGAAAAGGAAGACTATAAACGGCAGTCACAGCCTATTGGAGCAGTATGCGGTTAGCTTGAGCGTCGGCGGACAAAAAGGCCGCCCTAGAGTGCTGTCTGAACGATATGTTGCTTCGGTCATCGAAGATCCTGTACTTGACCTAACGACACAAAGAGGACGTGCTGCTAAAGTACTTAAGGTTGCTTTACCATACCTGCCGAAGAGAAAGATGTTGTTTTTAAGGAAACCTAGAAAACCCAGAAATTTGATGCTGAGGAGAAGCATGATGCTGCTTAGAAGAACAAGGATGATGCTGCTCAGGAGGACAAGGACGTCGTTGCTGTTGAGGAAAATAAGGGCCTTGGTTCTGAAGGTGTTGTTGTTCAGCAAGTGATTTACATTCCAGGAGACGACCCCGTTCAGATAGAAGATGATGAGGTTGATGCTGTGGTTGTCATGGAACCTGCCACTGCTAAGCCAGTTGCTGTAGAGCCTATTTCCAAGCGAGGGCCTGTAGCTAAGCAAGCAAGGGTTGCTCGTCCAAATCCCGGAGGATTATTTCCAAAGATCTCGTTTAGGGTTTGGAGCCTAAACGACGAGGATCTCGGTGTCGAGTATGAGCTTAAGATCAATAAAACATTCCTGAAAATTTACTACGACTATGCTATGAGGGTAGACTGTCTTCCAGATGATATTACAATCAGGAATGCTCGCGACATCGTTTATTGTATTAACAATCCAATGTTGGCTGGGTTTGTGAATGGGGCTGTCCTGTTTGTTCGGAGCCAGGATCGATTCTTTTTTTCCTTTCGAAAAATGAAGTTAAAATTTTAAGTCATTTTATGAAAATGTCGTTAAAATGTGGTTGTTTATTTCGTTAAATTGAAGTTGGTAATTTGGTTGAATTGTAGTTGTTAATTTTGTTTAATTTTAGTTGTTAATTTCGTCTAATTTTAGTTGTTAAATTCGTAGAATTTTAGTTGTTAATTTCGTTTAAATTATTGTTAAATAACGCCAAATTTCAGGAGGAGTTTACAATAAATTCTAATCCATATCACCGTAACATTATGTTAAACTTAAGTTATTTAATTCGTTGAAATTAAGTAGTTAATCTCGTTGAAATTTGATCAGTTTTAATTTTATGTAATTTTATGCTAATCTCGTTAAAATGTAGTTGGTAATTTCGTTCAAATTAGGTTGTTAATGGAAGGTTTGGTTTTTTATTTCCTTTTTGTAAAATGAAGTCAACATTTTATGTCATTTCATGAAAATGTCGTTAAAATGTGGTTGTTAATTTCGTTAAAATGAAGTTGTTAATTTTGTTAAATTTTAGTTGTTAATTTCGAATAATTATAGTGATTAATTTCGGAGAATTTGAGTTGTTAATTTCGTATACTTATAGTGATTAATTTCGTAGAATTGTAGTTGTTAGTTTCGTTTAATTTATTGTTAATTACTCCAAATTTTAGTCATTAATTAAAATAAATTTTAGTCGTTGAAATTAAACTGAAGTTATTTAATTCGTTGAAATTAGCTCGTTGAAATTTAGCTAAAATTTTATGTCATTCTCATGCCAATCTCTTTAAAATGTAGTTGTTAATTTCGTTAAAAGTAGGTTGTTAATGTTTTAAATTTTTTTATTGTGGATTTCATTAAATTTTAATTTCGTTACATTTTAGTTCTTCATTTCGTAATCCGGTAAAAAAAAGTTGTTAAAATCATTATATTTTAGTTGTTAATGTCGTTGAAATTAAGTTAAAATTTAGTTAAATTGGGGTTGTTAATTTCGTTTAAACGTAGGTATCTGAGGCCAACATGGATGTTTGTAAGAAGCTAGTCTATCTCCGAGAGCCGCGAACACGTGCAGTGAAGACGAAGGTATTTGTCATGGTGGATGATTTCTGGACGGGCTGTTTCGAGCTTGGAGTGAGGAGGTGAATGTGAGTCCAAACAAAATCCTTATGATTCACGAGAACAAAATGGTGACTCCAGTTCACAGAGTTTGGGGTGCGGCCATGAGGAATGGCGATGAAATATTTTGCTTCACAGACAAATAGGGCATGAGGAAGCCTAATGTGTATGTGTGTGAACAAAATCAAGTGAATCCCCTTTTGTAGGAAGCCCAATGATTTCACCTTTTTATTTCATGTTGATGTATTGCACTTAAACTTTAAACTTAAACTTGAAACTTGATGTATTTGACTTTTGAACTTGATGTATTTGATGATTCACGATGCTTGGCAGAACAATGAATGTTAAATTATGATTTTCATTATGATCCTTGATGTATGAATTAGAACAATGAATGTTTAAATGTGACTGTTATAAGTAGTAAAGTACTCACAGGTACCACAACTAGGAGAGAGCTCTCCATTAGTGGCTCTCCTTGCAACTGTATGATTTGCAACCATCAATATGTGAAAGTTAAAGCACTTCCAGGTTACACATAACTACTAGAAACTATCTTACAATTGGGGGTAAGAAAATTTGGATAGTTGCAGTGGATAGAATTAGAAAATGGAAAGGTTTCAAGAAAATAAATAAATTAAAAAAAAATTAAAAAAAAACAACAGGAAAAATTTAATTAAATTTCTTATTAAAAATAAAAAAAGCTGGCATCGAAACGCCATCATTACCTTTAGCAGACTGGCGCGAGAATTGGATTGGTTAATGCATTTCCATATTTCATCCCCTTTTTCATTTTACTTCCTCATTTCACTTCTCAGAAAGAAAACACCAGACTTCTTTCAAAGAGAAAAAGAACCTCTTCCTTCCTCTTCAAAACCTTCAAAAAAACCTCTTCAACACAAATTCTGCTCCAAGGTATATTCCTATTTTTTTGTCTTACTCCTCCTCAATTCGCCATTTATTGGTTTGGGACTCTATAATTATGTTTCCTTTTTCTAGTTTGGATCACCACACTGTAATTATGTTTCCTTTGTTTCTTTTTTTTTTCTTGGTTTTAGGGGTAGTTTTCTTTTTCTTGGTTTTTTTGATAGTTTGGTTTTGCTTATCTTTTTGCATGTGGTGTATTCCTATGTTTTGTCTTCTTAATTGTTTTGGTGTACTGAATTATGATTTTTTTTTGTTATATTTTCCGTTTTTTATTGGTTTTCCGGCATGTGGTGTATTCCTATGTTTTTGCCTTAATGGGGGGGGGGGTGAAGGTACTGAATTATGGGGCTTTTTATTTTTTCCATTTTAAAAAGTATTTATCAATAATGGTTTACTATTCTTTTGGTGATCATGCTTAATTTTCTGCATTTGCTATATTGTGTCTGGTATTTTCCTATTTTTGTCTTGTTGTTCCTTATGTCGCCATTAATGGGGTGTCTATTTTTTGCCTTGTTCTTTTCCTCATTTCTCCATCAATGGGGTTAAAGGCACTGAATTATGGGTTTTTTTTCTTCCCAATATTAAAATAATTTTTTTTCGGTTTTTTGTTCTTGAGGTGGGTAATCATGACTTTAGAAATTAATTTGGGGGATTTTTCTGCATTCTCAAATTTTTCCTCTTCCTATAGGCGAAACCCTGGCTAACAACAACAGGGACGTGAATGAGGTAAAAGCGCAACTTGAAGTGTTGTACGCAGAATTGGCCGAAATCAATGCACAGGAGAAGGGTAAGATAGAAGAATTGGCTAAGATTAGAGCATCACATACGACAAAGCTAGAAGAAGCGAGGGTTTTGTCGGCCCGGTTGCAGCGGCTCCGAGAACAGCAAATTGCATACCTTCACAGTCAAGTTGATGAAATCCGTTCAACAGCTTTGGCAGGTTATGCCGGAAATGACACGGCTGTTGGAAATGTGCAACCTGTTGAGAGGATTATTGAAGAGGACAGGGGTAGTGTTGTGGCTAAGAATGTTGGTGTTGATGATGATGGTCATGGTGATGATGAGATGGAGGAACACAATCAAGAGGAGGGTGACGGTGATGATGCAGAAGAGGGGAATGCTGATGATGAGGATGATGAAGATGCAGAAGATGAAGATGATGAAAATGGGGATGAGGACGGGGGTGACGGGAGTGAAGCTAATAAAGATGATTATTCTGAAACTGATCATGGAGGGCACTGGTCTTCTGGCTCTTATGATGGTGGAGATGAGTTTACCGGTAATGCTGACAATAGCACGTCAAACAATTCAGATGCTTACTGGCGCACTCCTAGCAACTATGACCACATATGTTAAATGAATTTGTTATCTACCCTTGTTTATATTGGGATTTAGGTTGGTTTGTTTGTATTTAGTTGTGTAATCTAAACAATATGTTTAAGTTTAAGTATAAGTTTACAAACTATGTTTATATTTGTTAAATGAAAGCACCAGTCTGGAATTCCTTGACTGATGGCCCAAGGCTTTGGCAGAATTTTCAAAGATATCTACCTATTGTTGCTGTAAGAAGTGATCATGGTAGAGAATTTGATCAATTGAATTTTGAAAACTTTTGTGCAAAATATGGCATTTCCCACAATTTTTCAGCACCTCAACAAAATGGAGTTGTGGAACGTAAGAACCGCACTCTTTTGGACATGTCTAGGACAATTCTTTTAGAAAACAGTTTACCAAAATATTTTTGGGCAAAAGCTGTGCATACAGCTAACTATGTTTCAAACCGTTGCTTAATTCGCCTAATTTTGAAGAAAAAGCCAAATATTTTCTATTTAAAGCCTTTTGGATGTACTTGCTTTGTCCATAACAATGGCAAAGATAACCTTGGTAAATTTGAAAGTCGGCATTTGGTCTAGATCGACGAATGCTTTCAGATCAAATATAGGAATCAATTCCTTGGGAATGTAGCGATGTGTTGAAGGGCAAGCACGTCTGCAAAACCATTTCATGAACACTACGACACCTTTATGCAAATAGGAAGTGGCATCATCAATCAAGGGCATGTATGCCGGTTTTAATTCTCGGGTTGTTAAGTTACACATCACCCGGAAAGGGGTGCCATAAGTAGACCCATTTTATTTAAGAAATATTTTTTAAAATTATTTTTTAAAAAAATATTTTATCTAAGAAATATTTATTAAATAACAATTAATAAATCATTGCATAACCTTTCACCTAAAAGTATGATTTACTAATATCATTAGTAACGTTACTTGGATGACGAGGGAAAGTAACTAACAACGTTGCTTCGTTCAACTCAGAGCGAATCAACAATTGTCTAATACCGTTACTTCGATCAACTTGGACAATAGAATCAATATAGAAGAGCAATGAATGGAACATCGATACTTCGATCAACTTGCACAATAGAATTAAGTAAGGGAGCAATAAATGGAACATCGTTACTTCGATCAACTGTAAGAACGATATATGGTTTGAGGTTACTTTGATCAAGGTGACATATAGACGAACAATAAATCTCATAACGTAATTTCGATCAAGTAGGAGGAACAACATGACCCACTATGAAAAACGAAATGGAACAACGTTACTTCGGCAAAAGAACAGTAAATGCAACAACGTTTATTTGATCACTTACTAAATCTAACAAAAGGAACGTAGTGCTTCAACGGAGACGAACAATATGATCAACTAGAGAAGAACAGTAGATGGAACAACAATTGAACTTCGATGATCAACTAGATAGTGGAACAATACATGAACATCGTTACTTCGATCAACTACATAGACGAATTCGATCAACTACTAAACTATGATTTATACGAAATAATGTCAATTATTAAATGTAAAATTTAGAAAATAATGCGGATTGTAATTGACAAGCTAAAGTCGTATCACCTAATCAAAAGTAATTCCTAAAACCACTAACTAATATAGATAGGGAAGTAGGGTCGAATCCACAAAGAAACAGGTCTTTCTATTCCCAATTAATTAATATAATATAAATTATCAAGTAACCAAATAGTTTTTGTGAGAATTAAACTAATAACTAAACTGAAGCAAATTAGATAAGGGAGGAAAACAATAATAAAAGGCCTAGGGTATAGGTTCACCAATAAATAATATTGCAGGGTAAAACATAATAATCAATCATCAATGCATAGATTAATCAGATCATAAATGGCTTTTGCTACGTATTACGATCATAGAATTAATCTGCCATTGTGTTAGCCCATGATGAGGGCACTCTCTCTGCAAATCCTTAAGTCGTTCCCAAGCTTCATATAAAGATTCATCTGCTTCTTGGGAAAAATTTAGGATCTTACTCCTTAACAAAGTTGTTCTCTCTACAGGGTAGTATTTGTTATAGAAATTCAAAACAAGAGTTTCCCAGTCAGTAATACCAAGTGCAGTTCTATTCAGTCCATTGTACCATAATTTAGCTTTACCACATAAAGAAAGGGGAAAAAGAATCTCCCTGATTTGGTCCTGCGTGACCCCAGCTTGTCTAATGGTGTTGCAATATAGGCAAAAGTCCAAGATGTGAAGATTTGGATCTTCACCCTTAGCTCCGCTGAATTGCTTCATTTCGATCATAGTAATAAACTGGGGTTTAATCTCGAATTGTACTCCCTTGAGATTTGGTGCGGGGGCAAGGTGTGGAAAATCTGTCAGGGACGGCTGCGAATAATCGCTGTGCTTACGAGGTGGTTGAGTTGTCATCTCTGATTCTAGTTCTAAGGAAACTTCTATATCACTAGAATCAGATGGGGGTTCCATAAGGTGTAATACCCTCGGAAGTAGCTCGTACCTGTCTAAAAAGATTCTTCTGCTTATAAAAAGAGCGTTCGATTTTCAGGATCGAATGGGATGTAACCTGATCTAGAACTCCTAGGAATAAACAAAGAACTAAATAAACAAGTATGAGAAACTGTCCCTAACCACTTGCATTCTCTGAGACTAAAGAAAATAATCTAGACTACAAAAATAATCAGAAATAAAAATAAAACCGTTTCCCCGACAACGGCGCCAAATTTTTATAGGCTAAAGTCGTATCACCTAATCAAAAGTAATTCCTAAAACCACTAACTAATATAGATAGGGAAGTAGGGTCGAATCCATAGTGAAACATATCTTTCTATTCCCAATTAATTAATATAATCTAAATTATCAAGTAACCATATTGTTTTTGTGAGAATTAAACTAATAACTAAACTGAAGCAAATTAAATAAGGGAGGAAAACAATAATAAAAGGCCTAGGGTATAGGTTCACAAATAAATATTATTCCAGGGTAAAACATAATAATCAATCATAAAGGGCTTTCGCTACGTATTACGGTCACAGAATTAATCTACCGGTATTAAATCGTATCTCTCGAATCTTCACTTAACCATTTTAATCTGCCTATTGAAACTAAGCCTAAACATCAATCCTCATCTCTCAAATCTCGAATCAATATTGCATAACTCATACAATTAAACCTGCGCAAATCTAATTGCATAGCATTAAATCTATCAATAGGAAATCAACCAAAACATTGACAATCCACAATAATAAATTACCCCTGTCATATTAATTATGGATCCCCACAACCCTAGAAATAAAACTACTCGCACATATTTAAATCTAAACTAAGCAAGGCAATTAAAGAAAGCATAATTAAATCAAAGCAATTAAATTACTGAAAGTAAAGAGGGATGAAATCGTTACCAAAGTAGACGGAAGTAAAGAATTGCATAAACTAAAAGTGTCGAGAGGGATCAAGAGTATTAACTAAAAGCTTAAAACTAAAAACTAAGAAATTAAACTAATGAGGAAAGTAGAGAGAGAGAGAGAAAAGAAGGTCCCAAACTCGCTTAACAAGAGCGTATTTATATTAAACTAAGAAAACCTAAGCTAAAACGAAGATTAAAAGTGCTAAACGAACTCAAAAACACGCCCACAATCTCGCCTTGCTGGGCGCGCCTTCGGGCGAGGGCTTACCCTGCCGAGCGAGCTCCCGGGCAAACTTGGACTTCTTTAATTAGGCCGTTTCTTAGCCCAATTCGCATTTCCTCTTTGGGTTTTGAATACATGGTCCATTGCCCCAGACTCTTCTTCTTTTCGCCAAGCCCTTAATCACCAATTTTATGACTCCAACCGGTCCTAGGCTTCGGAATGTGGTCATATAAATGTGACCTTACTCCAATGCTCGTAGCGGCTCCAATAAATCCGGGAAATGCTCCAAATCCGCAATTTCCTATAAAACAATACCAAATCTACGAATATACTAGAAAACGCATATTAGTAACAAAAGTAGCTTCGTAGAGCTCAAATAAACACAATTATGACCATTGGGACGGGGAATAAATATATATATAAAATAGACTTATCAAAATCCCCCAAGCCAAACCTTTGCTTGTCCCTAAGCAAAGCAATGAATAAATAAACCAAAACTTCACCCCAAAAATATTTTAAATCAAGCACAATCAATTCAAGGAAAATCCAACAAATATGCATCAAAGTCAACCAATCAAATCCATCCAACTACTCATCCTCCTTAACAATTGTCAAGTAGAGCGAACCACAAGTGTATATGGAATTTAATATTGGTGTTCACGCACTCTTCGCTCTTTTACGTGGCGAGTAAAAGATGTACTCGATCGCTCTCCATCCAACCCCTTTAAATGTGAACAATGCCCTCCCAAACTCACAACACTCGTGTGTTAAAGAAAAGAAGCACTCAAACTAGTAGTCGACTCGAAATATATCAAATCATTCTTTGCATTGGAAAAGAACTAATTTCACATCCATACAACTCTTTGCACAAAGGTCTGAAGGTCTTTAAAGCTTGTAATGTAAGGCTAGGGTAAAAGGTAGGAAATATTTGGGAAAAAAAAATGAGAGTAAAGCCATGCTTAAGGGAGCCAAAATCCTAATAAATAAAACCAAGGTCAAAATTAAATAATGACCAAATCATCTCCAACACAACTCAACTCTACCAAAAATTCACCAAACATCCAATTATATTAAAAATTCCCAACTATTACAATCTCACTCATAAAAAAATAGACATTAGAGAATTAGAGTGAATAAACAAACTTTGAACTCCTTTTTTGCTTGAGCAACCTTCAATTAGAACACTTGAACATTGAAACAATTTATCCTCTTTTGTTCTTTTTTTTCCTTTTTATCTCACCTTGGAATTTTCAACTTTGAACAATAATTTTTCTATTTTTCCAATCACAATATCGAAAGAAAAAAATAATAACTTCGCATATTCACCCACATTGTGCAAATTATGTGCACACTACAATTCCCTCACCTCACTAACTATTAGCTCCCCCAAGCCAAGCTTGGGACTAGTAACCAATGGGGCTTAAATAGGCTTGTAATGTGGCTAAATAAACAATAAAAGTGCACAAACAACAACATGGGTAGCAAGAAGGGAGCAAATGTATCTAAAATCGTCTGAAGGCCACCTAAGAGAACAAATGCCTTCGTCCTCCTCAATGTGCATAATAATGAGTCATACAAACATTACTCAAAGTTATAAACCAATACTCAACTTCATTGACATACCAGGAACTAACATACATTCCTAACCAAATCAACTAGCCAAGCACCAAATCCACAAATAGTTGGACAAAATTGACTCATGTTACGGCATTCCAAGCAATCAAACATCAAATCATGGCTAACCTATCCACAATACTCATCATCATATACCAAGAATCAAAACAATTTCGAAAAATTTCCATGTATGGGGCACAGGGAAGCATGATATTCATTGGATCGTATTTTTGTAGTTTTTTTTATTATATTTAGAAAGAAATATAAAATCTAAACTATAAATATATAATTAAAAAAAAAAATAAACTAAGCACACCAAAGAAAATCTAAAGAAAAAGGAAAGAAAGAAAACCTATATATACAAGAAATTCCCCCCAAGCTAAACCAGACAATGTCCTCATTGGCTCAAAGGGAAGAAAGTAACCCAGGCGACTACCCCTCATCATCAAACTCGTATCCACCATCATCCCAAGCATTGCAATGCATCACCTTGGTACAATTCTGGACAAGAAAGAAACAAAATATTAGTAGGAAAAGAGGTAAAAATGAGTCAGGCTCACTCTTTCGTTTATAACTTTTTTAATACAAATGATAATGCAGTGATTCTATGTGCATTGGAAAGTAGACTCGAAGAGCTTTCCAACGATAGGTTACACACAAAATTTCGTTAAGAAACGCAAAAGTTATGGCGTCTTGAAGTTGGCCTGTTTTGCTGTCCCGCTCACGCGCCAGGTCGGGCGAGTTTAACTCTTTTTTCAACCTTTGTTCTCGCGCCCGGGTCGGGCGCGCTCCAGCACTTGGAGTCCGATTTTCTTTAAGTTGCTCCTTTTTCTCCACTTGTTCATCTTCAAACCCAAGCCTTACACAATTTAGAGCCCTTTCTATAGCATCCACTTCATCCTTCCATGTAGTGGCTTTTCCTGTGGAAGATGTGACACAAAATACCGCCTCCAAGGGATCTCCAACGAGAGTTTGGGGCTTATTAGAAAAATAATTTACATCAACCAAATCAATACTATAGCACTTTTCTTCCAAGATGAGGCTTTTAGGGGCATCATGTAGATTAAACATAATATTTTCATCCCCTACACATAATGTAAGTTTACCACTCTTCACATCTATTATTGCCCCTGCAGTATGAAGGAATGGTCTACCCAAAATAATCGAAATTTGCAAATCTTCCTCCATATCAAGGACAACAAAATCAACAGGTATATAAAATTTACCTACTCTAACAGGAACATCTTCTAAAACACCTAAAGGATATTTAAGAGAACGATCAACCATTTGTAGAGTAATATTGGTAGCTTTTAAATTACCCATATTCAATTTAGAGCTCACAGATAATGGCATAACACTTACACTAGCACCCAAATCACATAAAGCTTTATCAATCATCAGATTGTCAATGTGACAAGGAATAGAAAAACTACCCAGATCTTTTAGTTTAGGTGGAGATTTATTCTGTAATATAGCACTACGTTCTTCAGTAAAAGAAACTGTCTCTACCTCACTAATAGATCTCTTTCTGGTCAAGATTTCTTTCATAAATTTACAATATGTAGGAACTTGAGTAATTAATTCTGTGAAAGGAACCGTTACCTACAAATTCTTGACAACCTCCAGGAACTTACCAAACTGCTTATCTAGCTTACTCTTAAGATGTCTATTAGGAAATGGTAGTTTGATAACTGGTTTCTGTACATCTCCACTCTTGTCTTGATTTTTATCCTTCTTTGGAGTTATACCCTACAATGTGTCATAAGAAATGTTAGTTTTATCCTGGAGCCCTGCAGGGCTAGTAACAACAATATTTGGTATAACAGAATCAGGATTAGCAATATTTGTAATGATAGGTTCATCATCTTTGGGCATAGAAGGCTCATCGTATTTTGAACCACTTCTCAGGGTAATTGCATTCACGTGATCTGTAGGTTGTACTAGTTGCGATGGTAGGGCTCCCTGCTGGCGAGTTTGTAGAGCAGAGAAAAGTTGCGCAATTTTATTGTCCATGATTTTATTATGAGCTATAATCGAATCAATTTGTGCATCCCTACTCTGCATCTGTTTCTGCATATCAACTAATATCGTTCTGATTTCTGATAAGCCAAAATCAGAAGGAGCAGTAACAGTCTGTTGTGGTCTCTGATGTGGAGGTTAATAGTACCTCTGCTGCGGTTGTTGTACCTGCGGTGGGGGGTTAGGCGAATTCATTTGATTGTACGACATATTTTGATTATTTCTCAACCTTGCATTGTAGGTGTTAGAGTATGGACTAGTTTGCTTATAGGCCTGAAAAGCATTAATCTTCTCAAGCGAACTGGTGCATTCTTGAGCCCAATGACCTGCAAGGCCACAATTTTCACAATTTATTGCAGAGTTAGTACCAATAGCAGAAACATTAGCAACGGAAGATGAATTAGAATTATTAATATTGTCTAGTTTCTAGCTAATAGCAGTCAATTGTGCATGCAAAAAGGATATAGAATCGACTTGGTGTTTTCCTTTATTTGCAAATCCTCTGGGATACCCATATTGGGAATTATGAATAGCCATCTCTTCAACAACATTGCTCGCTATATTAACATCCAAATTCATAAATCTTCTGTTAGCTGCAGAGTCCAAAATCATTCTTGAATTATATCCAATCACATTGTAGAAGGCTTGGATTATCAGCCATTGTGCTACCCCATGATGAGGGCACTCTCTTTGCAAATCCTTAAGTCGTTCCCAAGATTCATATAAAGATTCATCTGCTTCTTGGGAAAAATTTAGGATCTTACTCCTTAACAAAGTTGTTCTCTCTGCAGGGTAGTATTTGTTATAGAAATTCAAAACAAGAGTTTCCCAGTCAGTAATACCAAGTGCAGTTCTATTTAGTCCATTGTACCATAATTTAGCTTTACCACATAAATAAAAGGGAAAAAGAATCTCCCTAATTTGGTCCTACGTGACCCCAACTTGTCTAATGGTGTTGCAATATTGGCAAAAGTCCAAGATGTGAAGATTTGGATCTTCACCCTTAGCTCCGCTAAATAGCTTCATTTCTATCATAGTAATAAACTAGGGTTTAATCTCGAATTGTACTCCCTCGAGATTTGGTGCGGGGGCAAGGTGTGGAAAATTTGTCAGGGACGGCTGCGAATAATCACTGAGCTTACGAGGTGGTTGAGTCGTCATCTCTGATTCTAGTTCTAAAGAAACTTCTGTATCACTAGAATCAGATGGGGGTTCCAAAGGTGTAATACCCTCGGAAGTAGCTCGTACCTATCTAAAAAGATTCTTCTACTTATAAAAAAGAACGTTCGAGTTCAAGATCGAATGGGATATAACCTGATCTAGAACTCCTGGGAATAAACAAAGAACTAAACAAAAAAGTATGAGAAACTGTCCCTAAGAACTTGCGTTCTCTGAGATAAAAGAAAATAATCTAGACTACAA
This sequence comes from Chenopodium quinoa, assembly GCF_001683475.1. Classification (NCBI taxonomy): domain Eukaryota; kingdom Viridiplantae; phylum Streptophyta; class Magnoliopsida; order Caryophyllales; family Amaranthaceae; genus Chenopodium; species Chenopodium quinoa. Next base: position 3,417,125 of record NW_018744895.1, read on the forward strand.
AAATAATCAGAAATAAAAATAAAACCGTTTCCCCGGCAACAACGCTAAATTTTGACAGGCTAAAATCATATCACCTAATCAAAAGTAATTCCTAAAACCACTAACTAATATAGATAGGGAAGTATGGTCGAATCCATAGAGAAATAGGTCTTTCTATTCCCAATTAATTAATATAATCTAAATTATAAAGAAACCAAATTGTTTTTGTGAGAATTAAACTAATAACTAACCTGAAGCAAGTTAAATAAGGGAGGAAAACAATAATAAAAGGCCTAGGGTATAGGTTCAAAAATAAATACTATTCCGGGGTAAAACATAATAATCAATCATCAATGCATAGATTAATCAGATCATAAAGGGCTTTCTCTACGTATTACGGTCACAGAATTAATCTACCGGTATTAAATCGCATCTCTCGAATCTTCACTTAACCATTTTAATCTGCCTATTGAAACTAAGCCTAAACATCAATCCTCATCTCTCAAATCTCGAATCAATATTGCATAACTTATACAATTAAACCTGCGCAAATCTAATTGCATAGCATTAAATCTATCAATAGGAAATCAACCAAAACATTGACAATCCACAATAATAAATTACCCCTGTCATATTAATTATGGATCCCCACAACCCTAGAAATAAAACTACTCGCACATATTTAAATCTAAACTAAGCAAGGTAATTAAAGAAAGCATAATTAAATCAAAGCAATTAAATTACTGAAAGTAAAGAGGAAAGAAATCGTTACCAAAGTAGACGGAAGTAAAGAATTGCATAAACTAAAAGTGTCGAGAGGGATCAAGAGTATTAACTAAAAGCTTAAAACTAAAAACTAAAAAATTAAACTAATGAGAAAAGTAGAAAGAGAGAGAGAGAGAGAAAAGAAGGTCCCAAACTCGCTTAACAAGAGCGTATTTATATTAAACTAAGAAAACATAAGCTAAAACGAATATTAAAAGTGCTAAACGAACTCAGAAATACGCGCCCGGTCGGGCACCATCTCGCCCTGCCGGGCGCGCCTTCGGGCGAGCGGCAACTCTCTTCCTTCTTCCTCGCCCTGCCGGGCACGTCTTCGGGCGAGGGCTTGCCCTACCGGGCGAGCTCCCGGGCAAACTTGGACTTCTTCATTTGGGTCGTTTCTTAGCCTAATTCGCATTTCCTCTTTGGGTTCTGAATACATGGTCCATTGCCTCCGACTCTTCTTCTTCGCCATGCCCTTAATCACCGATTTGATGACTCCAACCGGTCCTAGGCTTCGGAATGTGGTCATATGAATGCGACCTTACTCCAATGCTCGTAGCGGCTCCAATAAATCCAGGGAAATGCTCAAAATCCGCAATTTCCTATAAAACAATACCAAATCTACGAAAATACTAGAAAACACATATTTGTAACAAAAGTAGCTCCGTAGAGCTCAAATATACACAATTATGACCATTGGGACGAGGAATAAATATATATATAAAATAGACTTATCAGTAATTACCAAAAATTGTTACATTATTAGAGTTGAAATAGGGTTTAGGGTTTGAAGGGTTTAGGGTGTGGAAGGTTTGGAGGGTTTCATTTTCGATTAGTCTTTTACTAAGACACAATATTCAATTCAATGGGATTGAATATGTAGTGGCTGCTTTACCCTTTTTTAAAAAAAATTTGTAATGGTTGCACTTGCACAATTTTTGTAATGGTTGTACATTAATGATTCAATTAAAGATAATGTGTAGCGAATTTTTTGTGATTTATAGTATTATTAATATTATTTTTTTTATTTACTGACATTTTTAATTATTTGATTAAGTGACATTGTTAATATAATATTTGGTGGCAATGTTTGTAATTTGATTAACTCACTTTCCTAGCTCCTTGCACTACATTGTTTGCCACGATTCCCTATGTTTGATATTATCCTCATATTAATCTACTTAAATAAATCTATACGACTCATACCGTACTGTTTCCTCCGTTCTCTTCCATGAATTCTAGGCTTTTTACATCCATTTTTTTTAGGCCAACAAATTTCAAACAACAAATTCACCATGAATTCAAAAAACTCAAGTGCCATTGTCCATCACGAAGCAGCTTGGGAAGATGCAAATTTCTGGGTCTTCTCGAAATATCTTATACCACCTGAAAGTCCCGATAATGTACTTTAATAGGATTCGTTTTGAAAACGTCCTGGAAATGGAATTCAACAACACCCGTTACTTTTACAATGACCAAGATCTATTTGAGTTCAATCAGGTGAGCTTGCGTCAATTGCATGCCGAGTTGTGCTCCATCCCAGAGTATGGTATCCCTTACGGCACCCCATTTAGGATGATGCGGAGTCTTTCCCAACTTTACCCACTCCGACCGGCGTACATGCCTTTAATTGATGACGTGGCCGCTTACCTGCCCAAAGGGGTCACCATTTTCATGAAATGGTTATGCATTCGGGAATGTCCTTTATCTCCTTACTATATTCCTACCGAAATTGTTCCTATATTTGATATGAAGATTGTGCTTGATTTGGCTAATACACCGACTTTCTCACTCCCAATTCCATCTCGAGAGATCCTTTTTGGTGCAACTAAGGGTGGTCTCCACGTCATGCAAATTAATACTCCATTGTCTTCCATTTGGTTCACAGTTAACTCAGATGTGACTCGTTTAGGTGGAACCAGATACTTCAACGTTGCCGTCAGGTCTGAAACTTTTGATCGGTTTACTAATGGTCTAAAATTTTCTAAAGGTCAACATGTGGTAATTTGGAATGGTCGTAGCATCCACCGGCCTTCTTTCCATGAAAATTTTGAAAAAAATTCACAATAAATACAACCCAATGTTATGGGTGATAACGGAGGCAAGGACTAACAAACCCATGATTGGGTTCGTTAGAAGTGCATTAAGTGGTCATTACCGTGTTGAGGCAATAGGGCCAAGCTCAGGTCTTGGTGGTGTGCTGGTGGCGTGGAATACAGTGGTGGAGCCCTATTTCACAAGACGCCAGTATACATTGTACGGACACATTTTGTCCATGACTGTCATTGTAAGTGACAATCATTTCTTAGTCCTTTTGTTTAATTTTTGCTAATTTGTTTTAAGTTCAGTAAAGAACACACGTAACATTAATCTTTCTTATCAACCGAAGCCCATTTTGGATTTGGTAATTGAGAACATTTCAGACAGTGTATACATTCTTGAAGACGCACGAAGCGACTCGGAGGAGTATGAATCAGATTGGTTTTCGAATGTGGGGTTAGATGATGACCCAACCATTCATGATTGGTACGACTAACAGAGGAACGATCCTTGCAATGACTGATCGTATTATTATCATTGTCGTTGTTAAATTAATATTGTAATGGGGTTTGTTAGTTGAAGTGGTGTTGATACCCAATAATGTTTTCAAATATTTTCTATGTCACTAAACTGATTAGTTGTATGTTTTGTTGCAATTATTACCGTGCTTATTTCGGAGTCATATAATAAGTTATTTAGATAATTGGATAATAAGTCGTACAATAGTAATTCATCCAAAGGTGAAATCACTTTGACAAAATTTATATGAAATTGCAACATAAAAAAAAAAACTAAAACTACGACATAAAAAAAATGTAACTTAGTCAAGTGGCATGCAACCGCCACGTCACTCTTGAAACCTGCATCACGTCAATTCACCTCTACCCTTTTTCACCTTCCCATTTCTTTTCCCTTTCTGTCTCATCCGTCACTTTTTCTCTTCATCCGGCTCCAAAATCTCTAATATTTTCTCTCTCTAAACTTATCTTTCTCACTTTCTTGGAAGTTTATTTCCTTACCATGTCAGACGTAAAAAGATAAATTAACAATGTTTAGCTTAAATATGGGAAATTGTTGACTAGATCCATAATTTGGGGAAATTGTTGACAATGTTTAGCTTAATATGCATGTCCCACTTTATGACTAAATGATGTTTTATATATTAAAGGTAATTTATAGTCAACGTGTTCAAACTTTGACCAAAATAAAGGGACAGAGAAAGTATTAAAATAAATGCTGGTGACGGTGTAGATCAATGATACGTTGTACTACACGAACAACGATGTTTATGTTATCTTACTACTCAAAATGTTGATCTATTCAAAACAATGTTACTAATCCATAACTTTATGCAAATATATAATGGAAAACGAGTCTTAATTATCAGTCTTGTTGACTAATTAAGTATCGCATGCCGAATTGCAAATTTCAATGTCACAACTATAATTAACCCGACCCGATTATTAACCCGGACCCGATTATTAACCGACACATGTTTGAACCCGAAAAAAAGGTGACCCGAACATTATATGACCCGACCTGAAACCAACCTGAGACCCAAATTAACCCGAGTATTTGAGACTCGAACCCGAACGTGAACAGACCCTGAGATGACCCGTACCTAAATATAACTCGTAAATTATTGACCTGAACCGAACTTGACTTGAACCGAGATTGACCCAAACCCATTTTAACCCGTCAAAACCCGAATTTAACCCTACCTATTACTAACCCGGTCCGAATTTAACCCGACCTGTTACTAACCCGTTCCTATTAATAACCCGACCCGAATGTAACCCGACCTAGTACTGGAACTGTTAAAAGCTGACACCGGAACTGAAAAATTTACCCGAGCCCGATTATGGCGACCCGATTCCGATATGACCCGACCTGAAACTAACCCTAGCTAAACCCGAATGTACTTCAAAACCTTGACCTGCATGTCAAAGCGTTGAAGTACAACTGCCGTATATTAAAAATTTTGGAACTTCAATATTAATTATTTTGGGCATTTCTTCCTTTTTTTTACAACCGTATATTAAATAGTTTTCGTACAGCCGTATATTAAACATCTTGGAACTTTAAAATTCTATTTAATGCTTCCCTTTTTCTCAAAACCTTGATTATCTCCTTTTCCCTATTTCACGTCATTTTGTAACTACCTTTTTCAAATTTCTACCTTTTTCGAATTCCTACCTTTATCACCTACACTTAAACCCGTTTCACTTTCTCTCTCATCCGTCACTTCTCTTCTTCCAAATTTTCTGATTTTTTCCATCTCTCTGAATTTTTTGTTAAAAACACTATAATTTTGTGGTTCTGCTTCAATGGCGCCCAAAAGAAAGACCATTGCTTCGAACCCTTCTTCTTCAAAAGCTGCTCGAACCGCTGCTTCCTATAAAAAGAAGGTTCCCGAGGTCTCGTATTCCGAGCCTTTATCCCCATCGGAATTCTCCTCAGATTCTCTCGTTCTACGGTCTCCAGTTCACAAATCTCCTAGTGAACCCGAGGTAAATTCTTCCCTTCCTTCATCGTGGTTTAGAAATAACGAAACACTGGGTAAGTGGAAAGATGGGTTTCATTCTCGTCGACTCTGTTTTTCTGAAATTATGAATACTGACCTAATTGATTCTGCTACTCTCAATTGTTGTAAGGTCTTTAGAGAGTCTTCTTTATTTAAAATGTTTATGACAAGGGTATTTAAGGTAAGTTTGTAATGTTTATGACATTGTCTTACTCGTCTTTTTTTCATAAACATGGTTGTTAAAAAGAATCGTGGGGAGATTACTCTTCAAACCCTTGTCAAAGGAAAAGAAATAACCCTGAATTCCTCTACATTGGCCCAAATTTTACAAACTTCCCCTGATTTTTCAAGAGACTCTTATCCCCCTCGTCAGGAATGTGTTTCTAAGGCAAGAGAACAATTTTTGCTTCCAGGTCTTCCACACTCAAGGCAATTAACTCATTCCTCTCTGAAAATCGAACCAAAAATTATCTTTACATATCTTGTTCGATGCATTGTTCCCCGCACAACTTCCAGGGAACTCGTCACAGATCAAACCCTTGAAATAATATTCCTGCTTCTTAATGGTTACAATCTCGATTTACCTTACATAATCTTGAACTACATGGTTCACTGTGTTTCTTCGTCACAGCCTACTCCTCTTCCTTACGCCAATTTGCTTCCCAAAATATTTGTGTTCTTTGATATCAATGTAGTAAATGAGGAAGTCAAAAGAAACCAAACCCCTAACATTGGTATGGATTCTTTTAACAAAATCGGGATTTTTTGTCTTCCTGGCGGTACTTGGAATCTTCGATCTGAGCTATCCTCTGATGAAATGTCTGCCTTGCCATCCTCTCTGTGCAAAGGGAAAGGGAAAGCCCCTACTGACCCTTCTTTGTCTTCCCCTTGTCTTGATGCCCTCGAATTCGGTCAAGATGAACTTCGTCGTGATACAATGCTTCAAATTCAAGACCTCGAAACAAAGATGGATCAGACTCATGAACTTTTGGCAATTGTTATTGCTAAAGTCAATCAAATGTTCTATATCAATGCCCTAACCTTCACAGCCATTGGTAGCATAATGCCCTTACATGAAGATGATGTTGAGCACGCGCGAGAAAAGTCTGCCAATGTTCTATTTAATTGTGAACGTAATGTGAAGAACAGGCCTATTCTACGACCTCGGCACACCGAACCTACAATTCTTACTATTGAGGAATATGGGGTTGTGAAGAAGTACAGGGATGCGGAGGAGCAACGGAGGATTGATGAGATGATGAAGGCGAAAGTCATGAGAGAAGCTCATGGGCGTTGGACTCAAAAGGCAAGGGATGATATTCGCTCTCAACGGTCCAAGAAATGGAGGCCTTGAAACTGTGTTCTTTAAACAATTTTTCTTTGAACTTTTTAATATTTGGTCTGTACTAAACAATCTTTGTTATTTTTGTTGCACATTTCTTCCCTTGACTGGATGTAATGTCAAAAAGGGGGAGAGTCTAATGTTATTTGTCTTAATATCTTGAAGTTTTGAAGACCAGTATTTGATGTGCTAACATACTCGTCTATTTTATGTTAACATGTCTGTTAAGTTTTAATAAGGGATAACTCGATGTGTCTTGCGTCATTTAATTTTGCTTATTTGAACTGAATCTTACTAAATCTCAAATCTTGTCGACCCCTTTAAAAGGTGAAATCAGTTTATTGATCTCAAGACCTTGAGATTATATCTGCGAAAATTGTGAATTGAACCTCTCACTGTTCAAATAAAGAAAGAATTGAATATTCTCAACATTAAATAAGCAATAACAATTAAATAATAAAATCAATTATTAGTACAAATAACTGAAGTTAGAAAACATGTCAGTATGCAATCAGTGTAACATTGATCTTTAAGCTCCTTTGCCTAGCCTTGAAGTTAACTCCAGGCACTGGTAACCATTGTAATTTTGTCAGTATGCAATCAGTGTAACATTGATCTAATAGCTCAAACATGTCAGTATGCAATCAGTGTAACATTGATCTTTAAGCTCCTTTGCCTAGCCTTGAAGTTAACTCCAGGCACTGGTAACCATTGTAATTTTGTCCTTGCTATTATTTTTGCTCTTAAAAAAAATAAAGTACAATTAATTAAATGAAGTACTTGCAAGATTATACCAAAATACACCACTGTCATTAATTTCTTACAACTTAGTTTATCTATTTCAAACCAACAACTTATAGGCAACTATTTCAAAACAACAATCAACAACACCAAATACATCACCACAGCCAATTTCACAGCCAAATACACAAAATCAGCAAATTCATCCGTCTTGTGCATAAACTCTGCAAATTCTTCCCTTAATGCTTATACAGACGCTGCTTCTGCCATGGAACCGTGCCTCCCTCCTATGTCCCTTACAATTTGATCTTCAATCACCCACCTGAAGAATTCACATAACCTGCATTTAGAATAATTCCAGGATTGGCTGTGGAGTTAGAAAACCTAATGTCTGCAGATCTTGGAGGTTGGCAGTTGCAATTCATGACTTTAAACCAATCATCTCTTCCATTTCTATTGCTTGAAGATGAAACCCTGTCAGATGAAGCCATTGATTTTCCAGAGAAATAAAAATGAAACCAAAAGGAAGAGCGTGAAATGGAAAGGGGGAGTGCAAACAGGGAAAGTGTATAAGTATGGGAAATTTCAGCGAATAGGAGGGAAAAATGGAAGGGAACTTTGGAGGGAAATTAAATGAGTGGGGCAATGCAGTAATTTTAGCCTCCAAACCTTTAAAACGAGCTCACCAAATACCTGGTGATAATGATAGTTTAATGAAGTGTATCATTCATAAAAGTCAAAACCTGGAGTGTATTATTGATAATTTCCCAAATAATAATTAAATCACATGTTATCATCAATATTTCATCTAGTTCGTACATTTTCATTAAGTGATTGTATCAAATAATTCTAAAATCTTACCATTGAATAAGATTAAATCAAATACGTACATTTTTCTTTAAGTGATTCTGTCAAATAATTTGGAAAAATCAAGTAATTCTAACAAAAATTTTATCAAGTAGTTAGCTTGAGTTGGCTTCGGTTTTGTCTCAGTTTTATTTTTGTCAAAAAAAAAACAACCATTTTGTAGGGTGGTATATGTTTAAGTTCCATCAACTATAACCGTTGATTTACCACAGTGTCACAATTGCATTACCAACACTACAGATACGATTTTCAAATGGGTGTGTGAGATATTTGAAAGTATGAGTGTGGTAAAAGGACGATTCAAATTCATGAAGTAGGATAAAGATTTGGCTTATGATTTAATTGTAATTCACGTGATACTTGACAATGACAATACAATGACAATGACACACTTTCTGAAAAGTAAATATTTCTGACAATGCAAATATTTTTGACAATGACATAACAATGCCAAATGTTAATGGGAAATACGCATAATATTTGGACTTATGTACTATTTCACTATTTGGCAGTAAAATGGTAATAAAGTGTTGGAGGACGTACTGTTTGGTTGTCTAAAATTGCTTACGTTTTAACCACATATTTTCTAATTAATATTAAACATTTATACTTGAGTTTTTTTTATTTTTTGAATTATATCTTCCAACGTTAATGAAATATGTATTTTTTTTTTTGTAATATTTCAAGTAATAATAATATGAAGTATGCATTTATTACACTCAAAGAATAGAAGTCCAAGTTACTCTTTTGTTTAGCCGTTAAGATTTGAAATTTTCATCTTCCCCCGTTAAGAAAATAAGAAGTAATATAAACAACATAAGTTAATAACTAATTAATTATAATAAATAAAATAATAATAAATTATATTATAACTATAATAAATATAAATTATAATAATAAGAAGTTATATTAATAAATAATTAATAATAACAAGTATACTAATAAAATATAACAACCAAAAAATAAAATAGAAATAACAATAAAAAATTATAAAATTAATAATAACAAAAATGTGAAATGTCCAATTGAACACATACCCCCGTACACTCACTCTTTCGCTCTTCCCCTCTTTGTATTCTTCGACTACAAACGTTCCTAACCTACTCCTTCCCTTATCTTTTCTTCTATTCTCTTGTCCAGATCTACAGTTTCTCCATTATTCCTTTATGCTTAAACTCCCAAATTTCATTTTTCCTGTAAATTCAGAAATAAGGTTACCAAAAAAAAATGTATGAACCAAATAATCAAGCATCATATACCAACCACCCTTATTTTCCTGGGCACTCTATGTCACCTTCAATTCATAATCCTTCATTCTCATACCCTCCTCAATTTCAATCTCTCTCCTCTAACCCTTATGTCTCTCTTCCTCTTTATGGTTATACCCCAGGTTCAGGTCCTGGGCAATATCCATCAAATATTCCGGGTTTTGGAGCACAACCTGTTTATTCGAACCCCGGTGCTACTTCAACAAATTGGGTTGTCAAATAATCTGCCCCTGTTACTTATTCTGTGGTATGTTTTCGTTTTTTCTGAAAAATGGATAGTTGTTGAAAGTTTGTTTGTTGTTTTTAATTGAGTTTATGATTTATGATTTAGTTTTATGTGTTCTTGATGGAGTAAACCAAAAACATGTGTACTCAACTATGGGTAATATTTTCAACATTTCCTACCTTTTTTATTATTAATAATTAGACTATAAATTAATTTATAGTTTATGCAGATTCTTAATTTAATAATTCGATAATTAATTATCTTATTTTAATTTAGATTATGTGATATTCATCTGATCCAATCTTTGCACATTACTGTTTGTGAAATTCGAAGTTCTTTGTTTTGTTTCTTTCTGATTTATTTTCACCAATTTTTGGGAATTTTTGCTGATAATCGGATTGTACATCACAACCTTTCATAGATAAGAAAAATAGAATAACCATGGTGTGATGTTTGTAAAATCAGCTGCACAAGCAATGATTGTCTTAATATGCACTTAGTGGGAAAGAAACACCAAAAGAACTTATGAAAGCTCTAGAACCCCATTAATACTGTCTCAATTGTTACTTCACTGCCCTTAATTATTCCAACCACAGCTGCTGCTATAACGCCTGTTTCAGTGAGTACCAGGGAAACCAATGCACAAAACAACCTTTCAAAGATAAGAAAAATCGAATAACCATGGTGTGGTGTTTGTAAAATCAGCTGCACAGGCAATGATGGTCTTAATATGCATTTACTGGGAAAGAAACACCAGAAGAACTTACGAAAGCTCTAGAACCCCATTAATATTGTCTAAATTGTTGCTTCCTGCCCTTAATTTTAGCTCTTTCTGGTTGTATTATCTTTCTCTAGTTGTCTGTTTTTAAAACAATATTAGAAGCATAGTAGTATGGTACATTGGTTGGACTATGTTCAGAGAATGCATTTTGCATATAAGCTATTCTTTGGACATTAGGATGTAGTAGCAAGTAATGTATGCTTCCTTTTGTGTTAAAAAAGTTTGTTTAAGATTTTTGTTCTAAAGTTTTAATTGTGGGCCCATAACCCACAACTCCAAGATCGTTTAATGATCGATTCTACTACATAATTTGTATTAGTTGTGGTTGATTAAGTGTCAAAGGATAATTCCTCAGCCTAATCCAGAAGTCGAGGTACATTCATCTATTCCCTTGGTTTAGAAATAATCAAACTCATGGAAAATGGATGAGAAGATGGATATCGATTTGATCAATTTTGCTTCCCTAAACTACTTTAAGCTTTTTCGTCAATCTTCCATGTTTAAAATGTCATCTCTTTTGAATATAGCTTATCCCCATATTACTCGTTTGCTTTATATCAATATAGCTTATCCCCGTATTACTCGTTTGTTTGGCCCCTATGAACTTACCCTCTTTTCTGTTTTCTTCCCCAAAGTACTTTCTTCATTCCCACCATGGAACCTAACACGAACCCTAACAAGAAATGAACTTCAACGACATAAAAAGAACATATTATTCAAGTAAAAAGAACATTATACCTTAAAGAACATAGTTGAGTTGTAAAGAACATATAACTTAGATTCAAAGAAAATATTAATCACATTTTATTGTCTAAAATTGCTTACGTATTAACCACATAAATTTTGGTTGTTTTCTATGCAAGGAAAAATGAAATAATTGGCGGCAGAGGCAGTTATGATGGATGAAAATTGTGGCTTTTCAAAATTGTGCCTTTTCATTTCTCTTTCTAACATTGCTTTGTTTATTGTATTTTACAGACCTTTCAATTCTCTTCAAAGTTTTCTGTTTAAACCCTTTTAGTTTTCTTTTTCAGTTCTCCATTTTCTTTGAAATTTCTGTTTAAGTAGCTTTTAGTTTCCCCAATTTCTTTAAAATATTTTCCTCTTCTTCCTTTTACAAGCAAAACCATGGCTAACAACAGGGAAGTGAGTGAGTTGAAAGCGCAACTTGAAGTGTTGTACGCTGAATTGGCTGAAATAAGTGCATAGGAGAAGGTTAAGGGAGAAGAATTGGCTGAAATTAGAGCACAGGGGAAGGTTAACAGAGATGAATTGGCTAAAATTAGAGCGGGACATACAGCAAAGCTACAAGAAGCGAGGTTTTTGCCGGCTGAGTTGCAGCGGCTTCGGGAAGCGCGCATTACAGAGCTTTATGGGCAAGTAGATGAAATCTGTAGAAGGGCTTTGGCAGGTTATGGCGGAGATGGGCCGGTTGTTGAAAATGTGGAACCTATTGAGAGGATTATTGAACAGGAAAGGGGTGAAAATGTGGCTAGAATGTTGGTGTTTGAGGAGGTCATATAGAACAGAGGGATGATGGTGGTGTTGGAGGAGGTCCTGTAGAACAGAATGAGGTTGGCGATGTTGATGATGAGATGGAATGCATAATTTAGTATAAGAATCACCATAGATCTTCTCTGGTATTGTTTTTAACTTGCGTATTCGTGTATGTGTGTTTGTCTTTGTATTTGTGTATTAATATGTGTGTAGGAGAGACTAATTTTTTGTGTTGTTTTCCTTGTGCGTAGCCTCTTCCTAATCATTGGAAGTCTTTTGCTTCTGCTTTTACGATTCCTGTTCGAGTTCAACGTGGTCCTGAAAGGCCAGCGTGGAATGTGGAATTGCTCGGTGCTAATAATAGTGAGACTCGTGGTCTATTCATTTATTCTGGTTGGGAGAACTTTGTGGCTGACAATGATGTTGCGCATGGTGATATTCTGAGTTTGTGTTATGTTGGTTAGGGAGTTTTCCATATTACTGTGTTAACTGTTGTTGTTGTTGTTGATGATGATGATAACTAAGAAATCAATTGTTTCACATATGATGTGGTTGAAGTCAAGGTTTCTTGTTTCTAGACATTATCAGAATCATTGTAATAAAATAGAAGTCATGGTTTCTTGCTTGATGCTCTCTCTTTGTTTACTGCCTAACTACTGTAATAGAATTGATGAAATATTTTCCTCAAGGGATTACATTCACTGACTTCCTAATATATACAAAGTACAAGGCATAATACAAGGCATATATTTAGGTAACCGATTATATGCATATCAATCTAAATATATGCTTAACTAAAATACAATAACAAAATATATTCACATATATCTTAACAATGATCTAGTTAAAGTCAAGGTTTTCTTGTTTCTAGCCTTTAAGCGAAGATAGATTTAATTTTATTCGGCATGTTGAACAAGGAAGCATCTTTGTAAGGGGAGCTAAGGTAAGTGTTTTATAGCTTTAATATTTGCTGTATGTGAAACTGCAACTTATTTCAAGACCTTAGCCTTAATATTTGGAACATAAATGTTTTTTATAAAAACAATAAAAAAAAATTATCGCTTGGAAAATGCCTTGATTTCACTACCTTCCCTCATTAAATCATTTAATAACTGGCATGCAACCGTCATACCCCCTCCTTGAAACCTACATCACATCACTTCACCTTCCTTTTCACCTTCCCACTTCTTTTCACTTTCTCTCTATCTTTTTAATCTCTCTTACTCTCAACCGTCACTTTTTCATCATCTCTCCTCCAAAATTTCTGAATTTTTCCCTATACCAAACTCATCGTTCTTGGAAATTTATTTCCTTTCCTTCATCAATGGCGCCCAAAAGAAAATCGATTGCTTCAAAGCCTTCTACCTCCAAACAAGCTCGGACTCGTGCTTCATCCAAACAAAAGGTACCTCATGTTGCTTATTCTGAGCAGTCGGAATCATATTCAGATTCTCTCGTTCCGGACCCCACTGTTCCTAAGCCTAATCCCGAAGTCGAGGTACATTTGTCTATTCCCTCCGCTTGGTTTAGAAATAATCAAACTCATGGAAAATGGAAAGACGGTTTTCATTCCCGTAAACTTTGATTTTCTGATAAGATGGATATCGATTTGGTCAATTCTGCTTCCCTAAACTGCTTTAAGCTTTTTCGTCAATCTTCCATGTTTAAAATGTCATCTCTTTTGAATGTAGCTTATCCCCGTATTACTCGTTTATTTTATATCAATATGGTTGTCAAGAAAAATCGAGGGGAGATTACCCTTGAAACATCAGTCAAAGGGAAAGAAATTTCGCTCATTGTATCTACTTTGGCTCACATTCTATACACATCTCCTGATTTTTCTAGGGATTCTTATCCTTCTCGCCTAGATTGCATTTCTAAGGCCCGGGAGCAATTTTTGTTAGATGACCTTCCAAAATCCAAGCAATTGACCCATTCCTCTTTGAAGCTAGAACCAAAAGTAATTTTTACTTATCTTGTTCATTGCATCGTTCCCCGTACAAATTCCAGGGAACTTCTCACTGATCAGACTTTTGAATTAATTTATCTGCTTCTAAATGGCTATGACATTGATTTTCCTTATATCATTTTTAACCACATGGTTCATTGTGTTTCTTCCTCCCGGCCAATTCCTCTTCCTTACGCCAATCTTCTGCCAAAATTTTTTCAGTATTTTGATATTTTTCTGGAAAATGAGGAAATTCAAAGTAACATGACTCCAAAGATTGGTATAGAGTCTTTTAATAAACTTGGGATCTTTTGTCTTCCTAAAGAAGCTTGGAAGCTTCGTTCTGAATTATCTTCAGACAATCTTTTTGCTCTGCCATCTTTTTTGGCCAAAGGAAAAGGCCTTGCTGACCCCTCTACGTCCTTTTCCCGCCTTGATGCTTTGGAATTCAGTCTTCATGAACTACATCGTGATATGGAATTCAGTCTTGATGAACTACGTCGTGATACCATGACTCAATTCCAAGATCTTGAAACCAAACTTGATGAAACCCATGAATTTATGTCGATTGTTAATGCCAAAATCAATCAGATGTTCTATCTAAACTCCCTTACCTTCATAGCAACTGGTAGCATTATGCCTCTACATGGGGATGTTGCTGAACATGCTCGTGAAAAATCTGTCAATGTTCTTCTCAATTGTGAGCGAAGTGTAAGGAACCGGCCTATTCTTCGCCCTTTGCGAACCAAGCCATCTATCCTTACTGTTGAAGAGTTTAGGGTTGTGAAGAAGAATAGGCAGGCAGAAGAGTAGAGGAGGCTTGATGAGATGAAGAAGGATAAGATCCTGATAGAGGCTCATAGAAGGTGGGCAAAGAAAGCTAGGGATCGTTCTAATGTTTTTGTCTACTCTTTGAACTATTTTTTTCGTTGGTTTGTATTAAAACTTAATTTTTAATCTTTGTTCCAAACATTAGTATATTTTAATGCTGGATTCTTGGTTATTTTGCGGCATATTCATTCTTTGATATATTTTAATGCTGGATGCTTAGTTATTTTGCGACATATTCATTCTTCCATCCATCAAGGAAGAGATTAAAGACTCCACCTTCATGTATGATATTTTTATTTACCTATATGGTGGGAAGTCAAACCAAATCTAACACAGGTATCATGTTATTGGGCTACACGAATTGGCGTAGCCCACCATGCGTACGTCGAAGTGCAGATTCAATATGTTGAAGTCCATTATTATTTTGGCACTTTGATTGCTTGTTTAAATATTTGAATATATTGGATATATTTGTGAGGTAAATGTTTATCTTAAAGTTTAAACGTTTATCTAAACTTGCTTTTCAAACGTTAGTTTTGAAGCCTAACAACTACTATACGAAGAATTAAACGACTAACTTAAATTTCAGCTCTACAACACCTATCTGAAGCAAACAACAACACACACAAGAATTATTAACAACACGCACAAGCAAGAGCTGTATTTAAGTTAACCACAAATACTTTTCTCTCTAGTGCTTCATCACCTTATTAGATTGGATTGAGAGAAAAGATAGTATATCAAAAGCTCGTAAATACTATCATTAAGAGTAAATTTGTAAAACTCAAAGTATAGTAAGTAAAAGTGAGAAGGCTTTTTATTGACGTTAAAGGTCTCTTAAATACTATCATTAAGAGTAAATTTGTAATACTCAAAGTGTAGTTGATCTACTAGGGTGCTTTAGGTCTCTTAAAGATGGAAATCTTACGGGTTAACGGGTCTCACTTAATTCATACTTATTTTACTTTACTTTAACTCGCATTATCACATTATGTGCAAAAGTTTTGAACTAAATCTAAGTTTTGAACTAAATCTCACTTGACTTTGAAAGGTGAATTAGTTTATTCCGCCTTGAAACTGATCTCAGGACCTTGACATTTTTGGTATACAACCTTGTACATGTTGACATTTTTTTTATTGCATTACCCTATTGATCCTTCACAAGTAATTTGTACTACAACAGTTTTTTTTTTATTATTATTAATACAACAAACAATTGGAATATTAATCCGAATAATATTTCGCCAATTGACATACTGAAAATTGAGTATTCAACAAACTGAAAATAAGAATATCCAAATCCTATAACAAAATCGATTATTCCAGAACCCTTATTACACATTCCAAACTGAGATGAAATACAAATAACTGAGCTCATTGATTTGTTAGGTCAGGTATTCGGCCCCTCCTTTGCCTAGCCTTGAAGTTAACCCCAGGCACTGGTAAATCATGCATCTGCATCCAAACAAAGTTACTTCAGATTCAGATTCAAAGTACACAGGTGAAACAACTACTTTAAGATCAAACCTCACATTATTCACTCCAGTTTGTAGGGGTCCAACACTATCCCTTGCATCGCTTGGGTGTTGTTCACCGTAGCAACATCTAATAGCTTGAACTACACAAAGAAATACAAATGGAAAAAGGTTACTCTAAACCATATTTGATTGAAGCAGAACCCTATGCGTACTATGCAATATAATAAAACAAATACAAAAGTGCTTACCCCTAGTTTCCCGTAGTCGTCGGACAGCAATTTGTCTGATTTTGCAGCCTTCCCAATCTGCTGCATAGTCCACACTTTAATTCTTGAAAAAACATCCCACTGAATAGAATGCCTATCCAACCGATCCAAGTAAAATATCTGCCAAATTGTAAAAGCAAAACAAGCAATTACTAAATCAAAACGCACAAGAAAAAATAAAGCAAGCAATAATACACTAAAACACATACTACAGCAAATATTGCACACCCGCCGTATCCACTGGCAAACCCATTAGCATGGAAACGTCAAGCAAAATTTTGTACGCTCTCCAGCAACTTCGACAACACTAAAGAACACCAATCGTACTCAATTGCCTCCATAGCACAACTTATAGTAGGTAGTAGGTCAGACGCAAGCCGGGGTGACTACGTAGGACACAACAACATCTCTAAAGCAATTATTAAGAACAACGTCTTGAATTCCTCTTCCTCTCCAGCATCAAAGTACCACTCCAACCGATTCATCATATCTGAACTTAATGGTATGCCTATAGACGTGTATACCTGACCAGATTGTCCACCAGACTTGGACTCCCACGATTTACCATACTTCAAAATAATTCTCTGAACCTTTTCACAATCATGTTGGGTCATGGTTTTAGTACAAGGAACAGTCCTAGAACCCATTAGTATCCCTATTACCCACCGAACCTGATTCTTTGAAAACCTAAACTCAAGACCGTTGGCACTTCTAAATATTTTACTGATTGGATCCATCCGTGTCATCACCCAGTATGCCAATTGTCTTGGTAAATGCATATCTAAAGCAAGATGTAAAAGATTACCAAATCCCATCTCACAAACCCAACGTCTTCTCCTGTCATCAAATTTCTGACATATACGCCCAAATGACTCAATGCGGCAATTTATATTAGGAGGCTGCCAATGGAATTACAGTAATTAAGTTAATATTCTACACCAACTGACCACTGAATCAAGAAGCAAACTTACCCGACTTCTGGCCTTCGAATGTTCATCCATCACCTCCGCTCAACCTTTGACAGCCCCTCCATAACGTAATCCGTCATCCTAAGCACACCAGTAACTTAATTCATGCATAAACGTTAATCATGCAAAAACACCAATTTCAAACGCACATAATTCCATATTGTAGTATCTTAAACAATTCTGGATACAAATGCATGGTCTTCTGCTCACATACCTTACTCTTCTTACTGAGTCCATACCCTTCTTCATCTTCAGCCCCAACCTTCATTACCAAAACATAAAACCATAATTCAAAACATAATCATATCCCTAGCCTAAAGAATATACCTAAAAAAACTCTCACCATTGTACGTTTACGCTTACCATTCCCCGCTGACATGTTCATAATCCTGTCAAGAATAAATATATCAAATTCGGTCTGTTAACTACATTACACACAATACTCAATCTAATCTATCTACCCACAATCAATCATAACAAATCGAAACTTGATACGATTTCACACCATAACACAATATCACATATATAGAATGAGCACCAATGAATGCATAATTCACCTCATTCCATCAAATGAACATTTCAAATGCATAATTCACCTCATTCCATCAAATTAACATTTCAAAGCAGCATAATTGCAAGCATCTACATCCAATTAATATTACCTGAACATGGTCACAATAATTCCATTGTTTAATGAGCACCAATGAATGCATAATTCACCTCATTCCATCAAATGAACATTTCAAATGCATAATTCACCTCATTCCATCAAATGAACATTTCATAGCAGCATATTTGCACGCATCTACATCCAATTAATATTACCTTAACATGGTCACAATAATTCCATTGTTTAATTGTTGTAGATAATCGTACCAATTCCACTATTTAATTCTAGATAATATAATAAATTAACAATTAAAGTCGAAGTAATACCATTTTTATCTTTGGTTTTGCATCTGCAACCCTAAAAAAATCCGAACTAGAGCTGCAACACCCTTAACAATCCTCGCTGAAATAATTCATTCAATTGAAACAATCGACTTACTGAACATCGATCCTCAACCCTAAAACATTCGAAAAAACAAGAACCCAGTTCGAACTGAGAAAAAACAAGAACCTAGTTCGAATTGAACTTGAATCAGAAAGAACTTGGATAAACCAAGAATTTGAGTTGGGACCTCTTCGAGTTGAGTTGAGTTTCGCCCAGAATTTGAGTTGGACCTCTTCAACTTGAGATTCAAAGAATTCGAATTGAAAACCCAGAATTCGTGCGTTCTTCGAATTTGGTTTCTTTGACTTGAGTTTCGCCTAGATTTCGAGTTTTCATGAAAACTCCATAAACTTTGAAGTTTAACGGCGTTGACTATGAGATACCCACAAGTAATATAACTGGCAAACCAAGTAAAACTCGTCAGAATAATGAGGCCACATCACACATCCAGCAACTGACTTATATTAGATGCAATGTCGGTTATACCCCCATGAGAAACATAAGCTGTTTCTCATTATGAGGAATGGGAGCCTTCTCTAAGAGATCCCTCACTAGCATGTGTTCATCAGCACCCTCATTCCGTGAAGGGTAGATAGCAGCTCCATCTCTAGTGATTCAAGCATTGACCTACACCTTAATTTTTTCTCCATTTCGCCACCCTCCAAATCAAGTCATCCCTAAGTAAGTATTTTGCACCCCAAATACTCCTCCATGAATAACTAGGATCATGTCCCCTATTAGCTTCAATAACGTCGGAATGCTTAAAATGCCTTGCCTTAAGGATGCGGTAAAGAAGGGAATTATTATTCGTGTGAAAACGCCAACATTGTTTCGCCAAAATAGCTTGGTTAAAACAGTTGAGATCACGGAACCCATTCCACCTTTAGCCTTTGGTCTACAAAAATTTTCCCAACTTTGCCAATGGAGCTTTCTATCATTTTCCCTCGACCCCCACCAAAAACGGCTTAAGAGTGAGTGAATTTCATCAATGAGCCCTTCCAGTATTTTAAAAATACTCATTATATATGTAGGAATCGCTTGTGCAACCGCCTTAATAAGTACCTCTTTCCGGGGCTTCGATAGTAGTCTCTCTTTCCACCCATTAAGCTTCTTCCATATCCTCTCTTTAAGGCACGCAAAACTGGCTTTTTTTTATTTCCCAATAATCGTTGGAAGACCAAAGTATTTCTCATGTTTTTCAACCTCACGAACTCCTAGGGTATCAATAATTTCTTGCCTCCGGTCACCAGTCACACATTTGCTAAAAGCCATCTCTGCCTTACTCAGATTAACTTTATGTCCTGATGCTCTCTCATATTTGCTGATTATGTCAGCTATCGTCGAACATTCCTGCAGGGTAGCTTTTGCAAACAAAATACTATCATCGGCAAAAAATAAATGTGAAACTCTCGATGCTCCATTACAAATTTTTGCACCACTGATCTTCCTTTCTCGTGCAACTTTTGATAGGAGAGTAGAAAAAGCATCTACACACAACAAAAATAGATACGGAGAGATAGGATCACCCTGACGAAGACCACTTGTAGGAATCACAGAGCCCGAAATATCCCCATTGACCTTAAAGGAAAAGGAGACACTTTTCAAACAATCCATAACTCTGCTCACTCATCTATCACTGAACCCCATTTTCTGCATTACTCTCCCCAAAAAACACTACCCCACCACGATCATACACCTTACTCATATCTAGCTTAAGAGCAACTGACCCATCACGACCTTCTCCCTTTCTCTTCATAGAGTGAAAAATTTCAAAAGCAATCAAGGTATTATCCGTAATTAAATGACCCGAAATGAAAGCACTCTGATTAACCAAAATAATATCATCAAGCAATGGCTTAAGTTTGTTCGCCAATGTCTTAGATATTATTCTATAAATTACATTGCAACAACTTATTGGTCTAAACTCAGATATATCTTTCGGATCGTTACATTTCGGAATAAGAACAATGCAAGTCCTATTAATCTTAGTAAGATCAACATATCCCCTCCACCAATTTTTCACAAGAGATATAATAGCAGGGCCAACAATATGCCAAAACTTTTGGAAAAATATAGCATGCATACCATCCATCCCTGGGGCTTTGTTGGGGTGTATTTGGAACGGGGCTTCCTTAATCTCCTCGTTGCTCGGCTCCGTATCTAAAATTATGTTCATCTCATCCGACACCATACATTCCATGCCACCTATTGCCTCATCAAGATCAGTTGGGTTGCTAGTGGCGAACAACTCCGAATAGTACTTAGTAACAATATTGCAAATCTGATTTTCGTCCTCGCACCATACATTGTTTTTATCAAGAAGGCCTTGAATAGTATTCTCTTTGATGTTAGTTATGAAACAAGCAACGATATATTTGGTCTTGTTTTTTTTGGGGGATAGGGATTGCAATGGGTAGGGTCTGGGCAGGGTATAGTATTACCCGTAACTGTAAAATTTTTTCCATACCCATACCTTACCCGACCCGGACCCTTACTCGGACCCTATGGGTCTAGTAGGGTCTAAGGTCCAGATAGGGTCATGTACCTTTTTTTCTCGTAATTTTTAATCATCTAATCATCTTTTTTTAGTGTACGAAATATGAATGTATGATTGCATATAGCACAAAAAATGAAAACGTAATGCATGAGAACATTAGAATTTATTTGACAAATTGTACAACTATGAAAGTGGGCACCTATGAGTTCCTTACTTAGGGTTTGACTTTTACAAGTATTATTATTTTTTTATTTAATATATTGAACGGGTCTAAGTACAGGTTTGGGTAGGATCTAGGCATGACGGGTCCACGGGTAGGGTCTGGCAGGGTTTGGGTCTAAATTCATTATACCTGGACTCTTACCCTACCTGATACCACCTAGACCCATACCCTACTCGGACCCACAAGATCTAAAAAAATTGGACTCATACCCGTAATTCAGGGTAGGGTCCGACAAGGTCTGGCAGGGTCCTGAACCCGTTGTCATTCTATTTGGGGATAGTTTGATAACGGTAAATTGAAACTATGTTTTAAAATTGGTAATGATGGGAATAATCTTAACGTAATTACTCCAGTAAATTTGTGATTTGATTGATCGGATGATTGATTTGTTAAAATCATTAATTGGAAAATTTATGAAATTAACGTTAATGATTAACGATTACACTTTACATTAATCAAATCAATTAAAGAAATATAGTAAAATTGTTTCATTTATTGAATCAATTTAGGGATTAAAAATATAGTATTACTATTTTTATTTTTATTTTAGTGTTTTTAACTAGTTTAGTTTCCGTGCCATGCACGGTTTTAAAAAACACATTATGAGATTTATTTATAATACAGAGAAAGATAGTATTCTACTCCGTAAATTTTTTGTATACATAGTAAGTAATTTTTACTGTAACATATTACTTGTAAAACATACCAAAAAAAAAAAAAAAAAAAAAAAAAAAAAAAAACAATGAACACTTTTGAACATTGACATATTAACATACCGGTAAAAAATATCAACTCGGTAGGGACAAAGTATAAAGCATGTGAAGTTTTGCAATTTAGTTTTCCATAAATCTACACGAGTAGTGTAGATATTCGTCCGTCTCCCTATGGTGGAGTCGTTAGTTTTTGTTAGTTTTATTGTTTGTTTTTGTTTAGGGTTTTTTTTTTGTGTTAGGGTTTATTAAAAAGGTAATCATCTTTTGCTCTATTATCAGTTTGTTAGTAAAGAGTTGTCCGGGATCACAACGGTTGTCAAATCTTCAAAGATGTTCAAATGGGAATCAGATGAAAATCATCTTTACGGCTACAACAACTCGTTAGACCATCTCTCTGAAGAGACTGTATATTCTAGCGATGTGTGCGAGAGATGTACCATAGTACAAGATATATTCAATGATCGTACGTAGCTTTGATGAAGGAAACCCTTAATTGATTCAATTTATGTATTTGTTGATTTAGATTTCATTTGTAGATGTTGTATGGCTTTTGATTAATGAATTGATTTGTTTTTCTTAAAAAAAAAAAGGGATAAAGCATGTAAAAGGTTTATTAGATAAAAAATAAATAAATAAATAAATAAACTAATGACATCATCATAACAGTTTGGCGAAAAAAATTTTTTATGTCAAAGTGACATGTGTACAATTTGGAGAATGGATCACGTCTGCAACGTTTTGTTTTAGTATCAATTAAATAGATACTGCATGTAAATGTAATATAACCCAAGAGGGGTACTATGGTATTTTTAGGGGCACCATAACTCATCTTGGCTTTATAATAAAGAAGTAGAAGGATTGACCTCGTTAATCACGAATGTTTGATTCTTTTGTAACCTATTATCATATATATCTCCTAATTATATGCATAATTATCTCCTTAATAATTATCTCCTAAATATAAGTTATGTATATCTTTTATTAAAGTGTATCTATTAGACTTAAATAGGCTTATATTATTATTATTATTATTATGTATAATAAATCAATGTATTTTGTATGCGGCTGGCCACACCATGTAGTCGCCCTTATAAAAGAACAAAGTAATCCCTATAATATTGAGTCCATTGACCGATGTGATACTGATCGAGCAACCCCTGACTTATAACACTGTCCAAGTAATCCCTATAACACCAACGAAGTAACCCCTGTAATACTGACTAAGTAACCCCATGATGGTTGGCCACACGGTGTGGTCAGCCACATATAAGAATTTGTGGTAATAAATAGATACACAAGTTTTCTCTATAATTTTCTTTATATTTATTATTAGTCGACTTGTTTTAATTAATTAATACTCAGAAAATGGAGGTCAGGACATTGGTGATCTAGATCGCAGTTTTTTACTTCATCAATTGCTATGGTACAATTCTCCCATTTTATTATTTCTTACTTTTAGATTATCATCGTATCTGATTTTTTATATTTAATCTTTACCTTTAAATTCTTTTTATCCACAGTATTTATCAGTTGCCTCTAAATTGACAGAGAATATGTATTCTGTTAAAAGAATTTACCGATAGAAAGGTTTTGATCAGTGAAAAGAGGAGTAAAGAAGAAGTGAAAGAGGATGGGTGAAAATGCCGTAGTATTTAGTACTACATCAAGTCTCAATTTATAGTAAAAATTTTACAATAAAATATAAGACATTATTGTACTTTTGAGTATATAATAATTGAGAGCATATAATTGATCTAAATACCACATGTGAACTTTCACATTTGTATTTTTTTTCTTAACACTCCCCCTTGAATGTTCACATAAAATGGGGTGTGAGTTGCCTTATTAAAACCCTTGCTATGTAAGAACCCTATGGGATAAAAACCATAGCAAGGGAAAAGGAGTACAATGATAATATTGAATTATATGCTTTGGTATACTGCCTCGTTAAAAACCTTGTTAGGAAAAACCCAGTGGGATAAAAACCTGATCGAAGGAAAAAAGAGTGCAGTGCATATAATGTTCCCCCTGATTTCAACATAGTTCACGAAGATGTCGCATTCCAATTTTGTGAACTAATAGCTCAAATTTCTTGGAAGGAAGTGATTTGGTGAACAGGTCGGCAAGGTTGTCACAAGACTAAATTTGCTGGATATCTATTTCCTCATCCTTTTGCAGATCATGTGTGAAGAATAGTTTTGGGGATATATGTTTTGTCCTATCTCCCTTGATATATCCCTTCAGTTACTTGAGAGATGCATGATGTATTGTCTTCAAAGATGGTGGTTGGATTTTTTGTTATTGCTTTCATTCCACACTCTTCTTGGATATTACTAATTATCAACCTTAGCCATACACATTCTTATCCTGCTTCATAAAGGGCTATCAACTCTGCATGATTTGAAGATGTCACAGTCAATGTCTGCTTTGTTGATTTCCATGAAATTGCAGTGCCGCCATAAATGAACAGATATCCATTTTGTGACTTAGCATTTGAGGATCCGATAAATATACAGCGTCGGCATACCCAATGAGGGCAGCATCTTGTTTCGGTTGATAATATAGACCAAGGTCTTGTGTCCCTCATAGATACCGGAGTAGGTGTCGGACTCCCTTCCAATGCCTATATGTTGGTGCATTGATGTGCCTGGCTAACAAGTTCACAGAGAAAGCTATGTCGGGTCTAGTGTTGTTAGCTAAGTACATTACGGCTCCAATTGCACTTAAGTATGGTACCTCTGGACCAAGGATTTTCTCATTTTCTTCTCGTGGTCTGAATGAATCATTTTTCATACTCAAAGAACGAACAACCATACTGAAAAACTTAAATCAGATTCTAAAATTAAGAAACCATGAAAGACTTAAATCAGATTCTAAAATTAAGAAACCATGAAAAACTTAACTTAAATCAGATTGTAGATAGTGGCTTACAGTGTATGGCGGAGAGATTTTTTGTCATTGGTATCTCTAGAGCCAGTGTAATGAATGTCAAATTTGGTGGTTAATTAAGTTAGGGTAGAGAATCCTCCATGCCATCAAACATTTCATAGAGGTAAACTCCAGCATTCTTCAGAGGTGTTCCAACCCCAGATTTTAGATTATTCATCAACCCTTTAAGATACATTTCAGCGAATATCTTGTATGCAATGTTCTCCTCAAAGGTAACAAGGAAAGTAGGCCACCCAGTTTCAGTCACAATGATTGGAAATTGCAGTGGTTACACATGGCGTCAAACATGTTGTGATACCGGGATTTTTCTGAAACAGAGCAAAACCCAGAACAATATCATGGTTCAACCTGTATAGGTTATAGACATCAACGTTCACCATAAAAGAGGATTTGGTTGGATTACCATGTCACCACACCTAGAAGAAGAGAAAAAGTGGTTGAAACCGAGATACCTTGAAGACCCAATCCCTGAAGAGCCGAATGCCAAATACCTTGACATTGGAGCCGACAGAAATGGCGGTAATGTTCAGTTGCGTTGGACTGTTTTGCAGCTAGACAATAAACGAGGGAGTTGGGGATGGAAAGTAGGAGTGAAAAATTGAAGTTGGAGAAAGATCGGATGAGGTTGGGGTCTGGGTTAACAAGGCGTACGGCGCCGATTTTGTGGTGGTTGACGGTGGCACCGATTCTGTGGGGGGTGGTGGTAGATTGTTAGGCCGATGGTTGGCCGTCAGCTGGTGAAGCTGGTTAGGGTTAGTAGAATTAAGAGAGAAAAATGAGTGGAATGGGGGAAGAGGGGGAGAGAAGTTGTCAATGATGCAGGGATTTTTTTTTTTTTTTTTTTTTTTTTTGAATTGCAGTGGAAATGTGGAATGAATTTTTTTTTTTTTTTTTTTTGTTTTTTTGAGGGAAGCAGAGATAATGCATTAATTCATGGACAAAGTGTCCGAGAGTAAATAAGGTGAAATCATTGCCGGACAATGATTGACCCAAACTTGTTCAACCCCAAACGACATTAGCTTAGCAAGGTGATGAGCGACAAAGTTGCCATCCCTTTTAACATGAGATCAAGAAAAAGAAGAAACAAACACTACATAAAGACAGAATATCATCAAGAACACCATCAAAGTTCGAGAGGAACACCGAGTTCTTCGAGAGGCGATTAATAAGAAGTTGGCTATCTGACTCAAGGATGACTTGCTCGAACCCGAACTTTCTTACAAGCTTACTGCCAGAAGAAGCGCTTACCTTCAGCTATCTCTAATGACCACCAACCTTTAACTCTACGTGTGACAACAAACAACACTCTACCTTCATGATCACGAGCCACCACACCCATTCCAACCCACCCTTCATCACTCAAAGATTCAGAGTTTAACATACCCGGTTGGAGGTGCACTCCACTTGTTGTTGTTAGACCTCGGTTTTCTGGCTGTAATTGCATATATCTTCTTGCTATATAAATCAAAGTCCTCAACTTCTCTGTACACTCTCGCAAGCAGCACCTCATTAGGAGTAGTAGCACCAGCAAATACCTTCTCATTTCTCTCCCTTCAAAGCATCCAAGCCAAAACCGCAACACGATGCTGAATCTTACCCCCAAGCTGCCCCCATCTCACGACCA
Source organism: Chenopodium quinoa (assembly GCF_001683475.1). Taxonomy (NCBI): domain Eukaryota; kingdom Viridiplantae; phylum Streptophyta; class Magnoliopsida; order Caryophyllales; family Amaranthaceae; genus Chenopodium; species Chenopodium quinoa. Next base: position 3,443,646 of record NW_018744895.1, read on the forward strand.
AATCACACAGACTCCCCTCTACAAGGCACAGCTACTGCACATCCATTTTCCACCCATAAATCTTGCACTCGCACTTACTCAAAGAGGGCATGTGCTACTGATTCTTCCTCATTCCCACACCAAAGGCAGCGAGCTTCGTCAATTAAGTGGCGAAACTTCAATAGGCTCCTCGTTGGCAGCGTGTTTGTGCAGCAACTCTAAATAAAATGCCTTACTTTCAGGGAAGCTTCCAGCCCCCATATCTCAACCCATGCTTTGTGGAATAGGTCGAAATTACAGCCTCTACCAAGCATGTAGGAAGTTTTTGTCGAGTACTACCCGTCTTTAGAGAACGCCCAAGTAATGGTGTCTCTTGAAGCTTGCTCACTCAGCGGGATTGAAAGAATTGCATTTCTTATCTCGCTCGTTGAAAATAGGAGAAATAATGTCTTCATTCCATTCCATCTTCGAGAAGTCCCACAAATCGCACACATTATTCAAATCTGCCACCTCCATACTCGTCACAAACCTTCCTTCCTCATCAGCCACCCAAGGGTCCTTCCATATATTCACCATTGTGCCATTACCTATGCGCCAAATCAGCCCCTCTTTCACTAAAGCTTTCGAGCTCCAAATACTCCTCCAAGAGTAGCTCCCCGCAGTTCCCAAAAAAGAATCAAGGAATGAGCTATTGGGGTAATACTTCGCTTTCATCATACGACCAAAAAGGGAATTTTCCTTATGAACGAGCCTCCAAGCCTTTCTTCCAAGAAGAGCAACATTGAAAACCTCCAAATCTTTGAAACCCATTCTCCTAAGGCACTTAGGTGTACTCATAGCATCCCAAGATTTCCAGTGAATTTTCTTTTGCGATCCCGTATGACCCCAAAAGAACTTAGCCATAGCCGAACGAATACTCTGGATAACCGAAGTTGGGAACTTATACACACCCATCAAGTAAGTGGGGATATATTGTATAACCGATTTTAGGAGTACCTCTTTTCCGGCTCTCGAAAGTAGCTTCTCCTTCCATCCCTGCAACTTTTCCCATATTCTGTCTAAAAGTGCTCTAAATATTACTTTCTTCGATCTCCATGCTATCGTAGGAATTCCCAAATATTTGCAATGGTGATCAACCGTACGCATATGTAGAAAACTCCACCAACTCATCTTGTTGCTCCATACTTACCCCTCTACTAAACGACACTTTCGACTTCTCAAAATTAATTTTACGACCAGATGCTACTTCATATTTGTTGAGTATATCAACTATCACTTCGCATTCCTGTCGAGTCGTCCTAGCAAAAAGTAAGCTATCATTTGCAAACAAGAGATGAGAGATAGAAGGCCCACTCCTACTTGCTTTTGCCCCATGTAGCTCACCAATCCGAACTTTATTATGCAACATATGAGAAAAAGCATCAGCCACCAGAATAAAGAGATGCGGAGAGAGTGGGTCTTCTTGTCTCAACCCCCGGGTAGGGGTAACCTTTCCACATACCCTCCCATTTATAATGAAAGAATATGAAACCGAGGACACACAATGCATGACCAAATTCACCCACCTTCCATCAAAACCCATAGTGAGGAGAAGTTTTCTCAGGAATCCCCATTCAACTTTGTCGTAAGCCTTACTGATGTCAAGTTTCAAAGCAATAGTACCTTTTCTACTCCGATTCCGATTTTTCATCGTATGAAATAAGTCTAGAGCAATAAGTGCATTATCAGTAATCAATCGGCTCGGAACAAAAGCACTTTGATTTTCAGTAATTACATCCAGCAGAATAGATTTTAATCGGAGAACAAGCACCTTCGAAACCAACTTTTACAAAACATCACACAGGCTTATCGGCCGGAACTCAGACATACTTGTAGGCGTTTTAACTTTCGGAATAAGTGCAACATTAGTATGATTTACATGATTCAGAGATGAGAGACCACACAAAATATTGCGAACAAAATTAAACACATCATCACCAACAATATGCCATAATTTTTGATAAAAAATGGCATGCATACCATCTGGGCCGAGGGCTTTGCAGGGAAGCATACCTCTTCTTTAGTATATGGACGGAGCAGCTCTTCATTATTTTCCGCCTTTATGCATGTCGACACATGTTGCAGCACCTCTTCGATACTCTCACTCGAAGGGTTCGAGGAGGCAAAAATATTCGAATAGAACCCACTCACTATTTCCTCAAACCGGTCATCATCCTCCTACTACACGCCTTCTACATCATACAACCCTTCTATGGTGTTTTTCGCCCTCCTATAGGAAGCCTTGTGATGGTAGTAGCTAGTATTCCTATCTCCATCACGCACTTCTAAAACCCGAGACCGGAGGAACCAATATGCTTCATGCTTTCTATGTAAATCATCAACAGTTTGCTCAAGTTGATCACTCCTCTTGCAAGACTCCTCCGTAACCCTGTCTTGCTGAACCGATTTTAATGCTAGTTCAACCTCTTCAATCTGCTTTCCCAAGGCATCAAATTTGTCTTTACTCCAAACCGTCAGGCAGCTTCTAGTAACACCAAGTTTGTTTTCCCAGCACATCCTGCTCAGACGCATAATACCACGCCTTCCTTACTATGGTCTCGCAAGTATCATCAAATAACCAAGCAGTTTCAATTCGAACTTGAAACTCTTGGTTCTTTTACGCCTCTTCCTAGCTTTCGGGGTCAACCGCAATAGGAGCATGGTCAGAGCAAAATTTTAAAAGGTGTTCAACTAAAGCTCGAGGATAAATACGAAGCCAAGAGGAAGAAGTTACAAAACGATCCAATCTTTCTCTAACCCTTGTGCTCACCGTTCTCCCTCTTTCCCATGTCCACCACTGACCTTTAAATCCAATGTCTTAAAGATCACAAGAATCAAGAACTTCCCTGAATCCTCCAATCTCTCTCCTTTCACGACTTACACCCACTTCAATTTCATTATATGACAAAATTTCATTAAAATCCCCCCCCCCCAAAACAATCAGATCACTAGCCTCATCACATAGATGTTGGATTAATTTCATGTTTGATGTTCGTTCCCCAACTCTGGCCACCCATAAATTCCCACAAAACGCCATCTATCATTTCCCTTCACCACATCTCCACAAATGTGATTCTGAGAAAAAGAAACAAGAGAGAAATCAACATCCTCCTCACTCCAAAACAGACATAAACCTCCTACCTTACCTCTACTAACTACTCCAAATGCATTCGTGTAACCAACTCTTCCTTTAATTCTTTCTACAGCTTCCTTACTAATTTTAGTTTTCGATATGAAAACTGAATCCGAGCTCACTGCTCTACTCTATTTACGGAGCCTTCGAACTGTCCAAGGGTTGCCTACACCCCGACAGTTCCAAGATAGAAGACTCATTGCAAGCGAAGGGGTTGGAACTCGCCAACCTTCGTCAATAAAATAGATGGCACAAGTGATTGGGAACTAATCTTCCTTCGTTTCCTCTCTCCTTCACTGCCTTCCATATCTACCTCCAACTCATCACTACTAACTCTTTTTTGTGCTACAAAATTAAATTCCCCCCCCCCTCATCCACTTCCATTGCCCCTTCTCCCTCACTCCTTTCAACCCTCTTCCATCCTTTCCCCCCACCTTTCCTACCTGCTGCACCGAAAATAAAAGCAGGTTGCAAAGAATTACCCTTACTTGCTTCCCCAACTCTCACCATCCTTGCTCCCTCAAGCCCCACCACTTTTCCCTGTCCTACATCCTCTCCAGTAGTTAAAGCAAGCTGAGCGTCCCCTGCCTCCTTCTTTTTCTCACAAAGCAGAACACTACCACGCTGCCCTCCCTTACCAGCCCCCTCTTCCAGCAATTCCACACTTCCTCCAGTCAAAATACTCAATCCCGAGGCAACAGCAGTCATATCTTTCTCTTTGGTTATGAAGAGCTGCTTCCTGCTACTAACAATGTGATTTAGCTCATCAATATGTTTTTGAACACCTTTCCTCAGCGAAGCACGCAAGAACAACCCCCCAACCCAGCCTCTTAGATCTCTCTCTTCTTCTAACACCGTAGTGCAGTCCTTTTCTGAATGGCCAATGATGCCACACGTAAAGCAAAAATACGGCAACCTTTGGTATTTAAATTCAATTCGAACCTCCTCGCCTTTCTTATCCTTCACCCATTGATATCTACGCAAAGGTTTCTCAATGTCCAACATTAATCTAATTCTCCTAAATCTACCGAGTCCTAGCGTATCTTCCACCACCTCCAAGAATTCGCCTAGGTTGGCTATTAAGGCTTTAACATAAGCATCCGACCTACAATTGAACGGCAGGTTCATTACTCTAATCCAGAATGGGGATCGAGTTAAATTGACACGGTTAGGCTGTTCATCACCCTTAATTTTGTTCAAAACGAGCAAATTGTTCTCCCAACACCATGGTCAGCCCTTCATAATCTTCTCTTTATCCTTCCAATGGAAGAATTGGAAAGCGTACAAATTAGAGCTTACAACCCTAATCACCAGATCATTGGACGGAGCCCAAACCTTCATCATTGTCCTTTTAAAAGCTTCAACATTGTATGGACGAGATGTGCAAAGTCACCCAATTAGCAAAAGGTCAATGTTTTCGTTCGATTGTGCACAGGCAACTTCCCCTAGATCAATTAATCCACCTTCATCCTCATCAATCCGAAGAGTCGCGCACTTCTGAATCAAATCTTCGGCCATCGCCGAAGCTAATGTTGTCGTGGCAGAGATTAGTCGCTCGCGGCAAAGAGACGACTTTCTTTTGAGGAGGGAACCCTTTCTTTTGAGGGATTTTATCATTAAGTAGAATGAAGTTAGTTACGGGAAGATTTGTTAAAATGTTATTTTTTTCTTTTCTTTATTTAAGTTGTTTCATTAATAATAAACTAATTAAGTGATGGTTTTGGGTCTTTATCTTGTAGTCATGTTATGCGGGAAATAAACTCATTTGTATGAACTCCTTTTTTCGAAAGCCTACACATATAAGTTCCCAATCGTGTTTCTTCATTCAAAAAAAATTAAGTTGTTTCATTTATCACGTTTGTTTATATATATATATAAGCAACATTTGTAATTCCTAAATTCCTAATGAGTAATTAAACGCATTTGTATGAACTATTTTTCCGAAATCCTACAAATATGGTTTTCCGGTCGTGTTTTTTCCAAAAAAAAAATTAAATTATTTTGTTATCAAATCACATTTGTTCCTAAATATATCTCAGCAACTTTTTAATTCCTAATGAGTAAAATTATAATTAATACTACTATGTACTCTGTCCAGTATACATTGTGTTTGGGTCCAAATGTCTTCCATTGGGCTAGTCCAAAGGTTTTAATTACAATGCCCAAAAACAAGGTTCAACCCTCTCAAGCATGCCAAGCCATATAAGCCCAGTCAGCATGGAAAGCCCATCTAACTTCAGGGCCCAGTCCATCCAATGAGCAAAGGTAAAAAAGCCTTCAATTGTCTTTCTTCACATTCATTCAATACAAGCCTCAAGCAATTAATTCTCTTGCATAGCTTTCTCTCTCTCTTTGACACTGTACTGACTTCGGCATCGAAGGGGCCTTCCTGGGCACAACCCCCGAGGCCAGCTTACTTGTGTTCACTGTGCAAGAAACCCTCGTCCCAGTCTTAACTTGGACCAAGATCAGTCTTCTCCCACCGAAAAGGACCAACCGAAGGTCCTATTGTTTTCATACCGAAACAATTTGGCGCCGTCTGTGGGGAAGATACATCAAAACAAGCCAAAAACCAACCAATCTTAGTAAAAACCAGGACTAAGAGTGGTAAAAGTGCCAAGAGTACTAAGAAGAATGCTCCTTCCTCTCCGAGGAAAGGTCCAATTACTCCACCCACGGTGAGAAGGAATCCACTTACTCCACCCTCACCGGAACCTTCTTCTTCTTCAAAAGCTCCTTTTTCCTCGGAAAGGGCAGCGTCGGAGAAATCTCCATCCCATCATACTCACCAACCGACTAGCTCATATCAGCAAAGTCAATCAAACGCTAAGAGTCCTCCACGAAGCTTCAATTCTCGGTCTCAACCAAGAACAACTCCTCAAACGGGGCCCTCTACGAAGGAGGTGACGAGAGCAGTCGCGGTCTTCATGGACCTCATGAAGGTCCAAGGAGGCAACTTTCCACCCACACCCCGTGTTCACTCACCTTTTCCGCCAAGAAACCTGAGAAGGAAGATTGGCCAAGAGGAGAGTGGACGAGCTCCATCCTTTAAGGAGCTAGGGGATAAATGGGAGGAGGACACATGGAGGACAGAACGGGAGAGGATAAAGAACCCCAGTTCTTCGAAAATTCCAAAGCCCGGAACTCCCAAAGTTACAAAACCAGCAATACCACCTCTGCGTGGCCAGAGCCTGCTCACCTATACGTCAACGAACGTCTAGGCTCAAGGGAGGCGAGCGTGCATAGTCGCCTCACCTACCTAGAGGGAACCGAGCCCTACCCCCGAATCGTCTCAGCCGAGGAAGAAAACAACTTCAACCTCTTTAAGAGGGAGGAGCGAGGTCCCGCCGGCTAGACGCAAAAGGAAGGCCGTAATGGTTCCTACTAGTTCACCCTTCCAAAGCTGGATATTAGAAGAGCATGTGCCAACGGTGAAAATCTCGGCGCACATCACTTATGATGGTACTTCGGACCCAAAGGACCACATTGCCTCTTACAAGGGGCACATGTACCTTAATCCCAGGTCCGAGGCCACTTGGTGCAAGTACTTCCCAACCACTCTTAAGGGGGTTGCTCAAGCATGGATCACCAAGAGAGTAAAGAAATGTTCAATAACCGGTTGGAAAGACCTTTCCAACAAATTCAAAAGCAAGTTTTCTACGGCAAACCGCCGAGAGAAAACAACTGCATAGCTGATGGGTCTGCAGCAAGGGGAAGACGAGAGCCTCCGAGATTATCTGACTTGCTTCAACAACGAGTCGTCCAGAATCACAAGTCTGGACCAAGGGCTAGTTGCTTTCGTATTGCGGAACGACCTGCAAGCTAGAAAGTTTCTGGACTTCATGGTCATGCATCCACCGCAGACCTTGGAGGAATCTCTAGATGCCTCGGATAAATACATCCGGGCCGAAGAATGGAACAAAACCAAATCCCAGTCCCTATCCAGGGCTAGGAAGGCAAAAGGAAAACAGTTCGAAATCCAAGGCCAGAGGAAAGGAAAGGCGAAAGCCTCAAACTGTCCTCGGCTCTTGAGCCGAAGAAAGAAAAGACCCCATATACGGGGAGATATGAATCGTACACTCCTCTCACCCTTCCACGTGCTAAAATCTACAACGTAACTAAGGACGAGGGGAGGTACAAGAAGCCGAGGACACTCCCACCGTAGCATCAGCAGAAAGGCAAGGACCTATGGTGTGAGTTCCATGAATCTCCTTTACATCATACCGAGGACTGTCTCCAGCTGAAAGATCAGATCGAGGACATGGTTCGAAAGGGCTACTTGAAAAAATATCTCGCGTATAATTGTGAAGAGAAATGAGCCGAAAAAAATCCTCGGGAAGATCTAGATTTCCCTCGGAAAAAGGACAAGCCGCAAGGCAAAGACAATCCTGATATTCTTGTCATTTTCGGAGGAACCTGCTCTCGGAATGCGTTAAAACGCCCTTGAGGGGCTTGACCCATCAAGTGAATCATGTAGAAATCCGAGCACCCCACTCTCCTGTGCCGAATATCACGTTCACACCGAAGACTGCCGGGGGGTGGCATACCCCCATGATGACCCGCTGGTAATTATTACGGGCATCGCGAACCACAATGTCTGGCGAACTCTCGTCAATGGTGGTAGTGGCGCGAATATCCTCTTTCGGGGAGTATTTGACTAGTTGAAGTTGGAGACCAAGCACCTGACTCAAGTGCCCTTCCCAGTATCTGGATTCAATGGTTCTTAAACATATCCTGATAGGAAAATTTCTCTTCCTGTCACCATCGGCAAAGGCCGAGCAGCCCGGAATATCATAGTCGAGTTTTTGGTCGTGGACGTTCCGTCTGTGTATAACGTGATTATGGGGAGACCCATTATTCACGATGATGATATATGTCTCGGACTAGGGACACTCCAAAAAAATTCAGGGCAGCCAAAAGGAGGCTTGAAGATGCAACCACCTCAAGCCATCCAAAAGTCGTCGCGGCGACAGGGATGATGAGGAAGAAAGAGAAAAGGACCGATGCACAAAAAAGCCTAAAGGCTTAAGTGCTTCGGCTCAGAGCTGCTTCGACCCAGGGCACCCCACAAAAGAAAAATCTTTAGGGAAGGAAAAAGCTAGTTCATCATCTAAGCCGAAAGACTTAGAGCACCAGCAGAAATCTTGGAAGCCTGTTGATATTGACAGCAGGCCAGATTGCGAAGAGTCCAGTGCCAAAGCTATGGAACTGGACCATCAGACTGAATCAATAGAGTTAGTCGAAGGGGATACTAAAAAATGTGTCAGCATAGGACTCGGACTTGATCCGAGCGTCCGTGTTGAACTTATCCAACTCCTTCGGAACAACAAAGATGTGTTCGCTTTCTTGGCAGCAGGCATGCCCGGGATTGACACGAACCTCATCTCTCACAAGCTTAATGTCGACCCCACATGTCGATCAGTTAAACAAAAGAAGCGGAATCACTCCGCAAATAATAACCAAGACATCGCAGCCGAGGTCAAAAAACTTCTGGATTTAAGTCTCATTGAACCTTGTCAGTATCCGGAATGGTTGGCCAATGTGGTGATGGTTTAGAAGGCAAATGGCACTTGGAGAATGTGTGTTGACTTCACGGACTTAAATAGGGCCTGTCAATAGGACTTTTATCCCTTGCCGAGGATCGATCAGTTAATCGACTCGACAAGTGGGCATGCCTTGCCAAGTTTCATGGACGCATTCTCGAGGTATCATCAGATCTTCATGCATCCCGATGACAAAGCAAAAACAGCCTTTGTTACAAGCGTCGGGGTGTATAATTATAAAATGATGCTCTTCGGATTGAAAAATGCGGGGGCAACATATCAAAGGCCGGTTAATCAGGTCTTCGCCGAGCAAAAATGATGTAACATGGAAGTCTATGTTGACGATTCTATCGTCAAAAGCAAAAAGGACCAAGACCATGTAACGGACCTGGCGGAAACCTTCGCCACCCTAAGGAATCATCAAATGAAGCTGAATCCAAAGAAGTGTGTCTTCGGCGTGAAGTCGGGCAAGTTTCTCGGCTTCATGGTCAGCAAAAGGGGGATTGATGCCAATCCCGCCAAACTGCAGGTAGCACTTGATCTTCCAGAGCTGAGAACAAAGAGGGACGTTAAGCGCCTCACAGGGAGAATGGTCGCCCTGTCCAGGTTCATCTCTAGAGCCTCGGATAAGGGGTTTCCCTTCTTCATAGCGCTGAAACTCCCAAAATCAAAAGAAAGCTCATCTTGGGAAGACGAGCAAAAAGAAGCCTTTAAGCAACTCCGTGAACATTTGGCTCAACTCCCCACGCTGGCACGCCCAGCTGAAGGAGAAACTCTGTACTTATATGTGGCAATTAGCCCGGCCACTATAAGCGCGATTTTGCTAAGGGAAGAAGAAAAAATTTAGCAGCCGATCTACTTCGTCAGTCACACTCTGACGGATGTCGAGACTCTCTACCCCCTACTCGAAAAAGTTGCATATGCAATAGTGGTAGCCGCTCGGAAGCTGAGACCCTATTTTGATTGCCATCAAATAGTGGTCTTAACTGATCAGCCGCTAGAAAAAGTCCTCGGCAAAGTTGAAAAATCTGGTAGGCTAGCAGAGTGGGACTTTAAGCTCACTGAATTTAGCATCAGCTACCAGCCGAGAGCATCCATCAAGGCTCAGGCCCTGGCGGACTTCCTGGCCGAGTGTTCTTATCAAGAGACTTTGGACGAGGAAAAGAAAGTGTGGACTGTTTTTACGGACGGATCCTCCACCGTAAACAGTTCGGGAGCAGGGGTAGTCATAACCTCGCCCGAAGACAAGTCCTTTGAATATGCACTGAAATTCTCATTCAAAGCTTCAAATAATGAAGCCTAATATGAAGCAGCACTCGCTGGATTAGAACTGTGCAGCATTGGAAGTCAAACATGTTTGTTCAAAGACAGACTCTCAGCTTGTCGCAAATCAAATCCGAGGTGAATATGAGGCCAAAGAGCCCTCAATGATAGCATACCTTACAAAGATCAAAATAGTTATTGCAAAGCTGAGAACTTTTGAAATCGAGCTGATCCCAAGGGGTCAGAACGCACAAGCCGACGCACTCTCCAAACTTATGAGTTCAACTCTAACTGAGTTGAACTGGTCTGTCTATGCGGAAGTGCGCCGAGAAAGAAGTGTGGACGAAGCACCTGAGATATGCTGCGTCACACATGAGCTGAGCTGGATGGACCCTATCCTAGCTTACAAGCTTCGGGGAGAAATTCCCGAAGACAGGAACTTAGCCTCCAAACTGAAGAGAATCAGCTCAAGGTTCATCATCTTCAGAGGAGAGCTACTGAAAAAATCCTTCTCAGCCCCACTATTAATGCATTGGACCAACATATGCTGACTACATCCTTCGGGAGATCCATCTCGGCATCTGTGAAAATCTCATCGGGGGAAGAGCCTTAGCCCATAAGGCATTGAGGGCTGGGTATTATTGGCCCACCATGATCCTAAATTCTAAGGAGCTAGTTAGAAAATGCGAAAAATGTCAAAAATTCGCACCAGTCATCCATCATCCATCCCGAGATCTTCAGCCGATCCTGAACCCACTTCCATTTGCTCCATGGGGACTGGATATCTTAGGACCATTTCCCGATGCTCCATATCAAAAAAGATGGCTGATAGTCGACATAGACTATTTTTGCAAATGGATCAAGGCCGAGGCAACCTCGGACATCACAGAGCAAACTGTCAGGAAGTTCATTTTGCAGAACATTATCACTCGCTTCGGAATTCCGAAGGTCTTTGTCTTCGATAATGGGAGGCAGTTTGATAATTTGCCGCTAAGGGGTTACACTAATCAGTTCGACATTAAATTGGCATATTCTGCAGTATGTCATCCGCAGAGTAATGGATAGAGGAACTTCCAAGAACCCCCTGGTCACTTCGAACGACTGAAAAAGAGGTAATGGAACATTCACCTTTTGAATTGGTGTATGGCTCCAAAGCCGTTCTTCCAGTAGAAATCAGCATAGAAAGTCTATGGGTAAATTTCTTCTCGGCCGAAGAAAATGAGCAACTCATGAAAGAGTCCCTCGACTTTCTAGACGAGGTCAGAGATTCGCCCCGAGACAGAATGGCAGCATATGAGCAAAGAATCATCAAATTTTACAACCGAAGAGTCCATGCAAGACTTCTCAAAATTGGGGATCTTGTCCTTCAAAATGTTGCATCTGTGCAAAAAGGCCGCATTCATGGGAAACTCTCAGCCACTTGGGAGGGACCCTATGAAATTCATGATGAACTTCAGCCTGGAACATACCGACTTCGGCAGTTGGATGGTCATGAGCTGAAGAATCACTGGAACGCAGATGTGCTTAAGAAATATCATGTGTGAAGCCCTTCGGGGAAGAAGAATCTATGTAAGTGCATCTTTCTGATTAATGAAAGGCCTTTGAGCCACCATTTATTCAAATTTAGCAAGTTTCTTTTTTTTAGTCTTCGATATTTTTTGAAAAAATTGAAGGTTTTCCTTCAGCGCCGCCCGAAGTATTGCCTAATGAAGCATTGTGCTTTGGCAAGCCGTAAAACCTACCAAGACGAGGATAAATGATTTCACCCCCGAAGTATTACCTAATGAGGCATTCTACTTCGGAAAACTCACTTCCTCTGGGCAAAGAGGTCGTGAACAAATCCGAAACACTTCCTAAAAAATAGGAACAATGATTGCACCCCCGAAGTATTGCCTAATGAAGCATTGTACTTTGGATGAATCAGTTCCGAGAACAGCGATTATACCCTCGAAGTATTGCCTAATGAAGCAATATACTTCGGATGAATCAGTTCCCTAGCATAGTGTTTCGGATAGTCATTCCCTCGGATGAATTATAGGGATCAGGATAATATTGATTTCGGAGTCTAAGGCTTCTGAACAACGAAATCAAATCCTTCAAAAATAAAGAAGAAGAGAAAAGTAAAAAGAGCATAAGCTTCAAAAATATGAATTACTACAAAAATTTTGCCAAGGCAAAAGCCTCAGATGCACTGAAAAAAGTTGAAGCAAGTGCTTCAGAAACCGAAAGATCACAACTTCAGATTTCTGAGGGGGCAAGAAGTTCTTAGCTAAACAATTTTTCCAAGCCAAAGCTCAACACTAAGAAATATTTTGAAGAAATTCAAAGAGAAAGATAAGTAAAGAAAGAGAGGCAATGGAAGAGAAAAGCATAGCAAAGCTGCGACAAATTCAAGCTGAGAATTTCAAGTAAAAAATGCAAAGAAGCATCCTAAAATTGGCAGCTGCCCACAAGCGGAAAACACAGCTGTCGAACTAAGTACAAATTACTCAAAGCAAAAAATAAAGTAGAGTTTTGTACATTCAAAGCGAGCTGAAGCAAAAGAAAGGCAAAAGCAGATGCGACAATAATATCAGTTAAGCACATGTTGATCCGCAAGATTCTGCAGACGACTGCCTGAGTTCCTATGCTTCGGCATTAGCAGGATCAGCACTCGGAGTATTGGAGGCCTCAGCATAAGCAGAAGATGAGGCAGGCTGAGCAGAAGCTTTCTCAGAATCTTTTTCTTTCCTTGCAGCCTCTTTTTCTTCTTGGGCCTCGGCTTCAACTTGACAAGCTAGGAAAGCAGCTTCAGCTGGACTGGCCTTGTTCATATGAACATCCTCAGGATCCATAGACTAGGTCTCAACCAAATCCCAGTTAGCTCAGACTTCAAAAACCGAAACCTTAATCAGCATGTAAAGTCAATTGCCAAGAAACCTTAAAGTCGTTCTCAAAGCCCTCTTCATACTGCTCTTGGGTATAAACCCAGACTTCTAGCAGTTTCTGAGCAGCCTCAAGTTCACTCGAGTCTAGGTAGCTCCTTCATTCTGGGCCTTTAGTTGGCTTTGAGCATCAATCAGCTTGGTATCTTTACCTTTCAGCTCATCCCTTAACGCTGGATCTCGGCTTCCGGCTCAGATTGTTTCTTTTCAGCCTCTGCTTCAGCTCGAGCAGTCTGTCCTCAGAAGCCCTCGACCATTAGGCGCCAAGTCTCAACCTCTCTTTGTACCCTCTACTCAATCCAAGCCTTGAAATCAGGAATATTTTCAGCCCTGTATTCTTGGATCAGCGCATGATACTCGTCCAACCAAGGGAAGACGGTCTGCTCTAAATCTTGGTAGAAGGTACGGAATTAGACGTTCATAGACTCCATCTTAGCTCTAAGGGCAAAAGCAGCTTCCTCAGCATCTAGCCTCTTCAGCTCAGAGATCCTGGCCTGGCACTCAACCTCCTCGGTCTTATCTGCCTTTGCTCTCAATTCATCGTTCATCTCCACGGCAAGGAAGTGGTTATGAAAGACCTGTAAGGATAAGGAACATGGATTAGCCGAAATATAAAAAAAAAATTCCGAGCCGAAGCTCAGTACTTAGGAAAATTTCGCGAAAATTCAAAGCAAAAGCTAAGTAAAAAGAGCAAGGCAATGGGAAAGAAAAACTTAAGCAAAAAAGCTTAAGAATAATAAAGTCTACCTGCATCAGCAGCCTCTGGTTCTCCAAAAAAGGGTCTAGCACCCTAACAAGTGGCTCGGATGCCCCAAAAGCAGCCCCAACAGTCCAAGCTCTGGCCCTTTCCAGCTAAAACATACTAGAAAGGTTGCCGAAATACTCCGTGGCCGAGCTGCGCTTGGATTCGAATAAGTTTCGGGCATGATCGGGGATAGGAACTAAGGGGACAGAGCCGAACCCCATCTCGGCAGATTGGAAGGTCTTGAAGGATTCAGCAACCAAGGTAGAAGGCATATCAATGTTTTTGGCTTCTTCAGCTTTCGCTTCTACCTCGGTCTCCTCGGACTACCAACACCAAGACCTTTGGGGTCTTCACTCAAAATCTGCACTTTGTCCTCGAGGTGGACGAGCAGTGCATCGGCCTCCCTCCGAACCTCATCAGAAAAAGGTTCGGCCACGTGCCGAGGGACGGAAGGAGGAGTCTTCATTAAAATTTCTCCCTCGGCACGGACCTCGGGAGGGGGAGGAGTCATTTCTCTTTATTCCTTCAGCTCATCCTCCTCGAGCCGAGGCTTCTTTATTGGAAGAGGGGCAGCCTGAAACTGCCCAGGAAGAACAACTCGCCTTTTTCTCTTCGGGCCAGTCATTTCTTCGTCTGATGAATCTTCAAAAAAGGGATTTGCTTTAGCTGGCTCTCCTCTATTCCCTTCTCCTTCGTCAGACTACATCAGAAGGAATAGGAGGGCAAAGAGCAGTATGAGTTCAAAAAGTTCCAAAAAAAGAAAAAAAAAAGAATCCAAGCCGAAGCTCAGTACTTCAAGAAATTAAAAGAAAAGGCTAGGTAAAAAGAGCAAGGCAAAAGAAAAGAGAAAAGAGAGAAAAAGTTTAGACAAGTCTGGAAGTCTTACTGAAGTCTTCAACAGACGAGCGTCTTTAGAATCTTCCTCTCCTTCGCTACTTCTATTCACGGCCCAACAGTTGAGGTAGAAGGCTCAGCTCCGCTTTGGAAGGTCGTAGCGGCAATAGTTGCAGTTGCGTCTTCTTAAGCGGAATGAAGGAAGAAAGGATCGATTTTTTCGAACCAAGGCTTCTGCGTTTGGTACTCAACAGTGCTGACCACTTGAAGCCTCCTTGGGTGCAGGGAAAGGGCCCGGTCCTTAGAATCAGTGATCTTCGGGGTGTTGGTGATCGGATTCCTTTCCTGACTGATCTCGAGCACTTCGTAATCAATGCCCGAGTTTTCTTCGCACAACTCTGGAAAATAAAAAAGACAACGGTTAGCTTGGCCGAAAGAATTAAGCATCAAAAATAGAAAATAATGAAAAATATAAAGCTTTCGGCCTCAGCCGAATCCCTTACTGCCTTGGTACTTTCAGCTGAGGCCAACAACAGCAAGGATCTTCTCTTGGAAGATACAGTGGCAGCAAGGCAGCCAGATGGTTGGCACATTTGCCATTCGGCATGTGGCTCCTGCCGAAGAGATCCATCTGTTTGTGATCAGCATCAGTAAACTCATCAGGCCCGATGATGAACATCTTAGGGTCTGGCTTCCTCAAGTATCAGGGGCCGCCGAAGTAATTTGGATGATCCTCGTCTAATGGCACCCGAACCTTGATCCACTTGCTTCTCCAGTCCTTAACCAAAGTATCATTCGGATAAGTTGAAAGGAACCCCCTTTCGTCCTCAATTTGCCACCAGCCAAGGCCATGCCATTTATTAGACTGTGTGTTCGGCATCAGCTTGTGCGTGCAGCGGAAGCAATGCATGCTCGGCTCAAGCGCGTAAAACAGGCAGACCTAGAGATAGGTCATTATCCTTCGTATGATAACGAGGGTCAACTGAGCCAAGGAAATGTTATACCCGTTCAGCAACTTGACTATGAAGGAATGGGCAGGAAACCGAAGCCCGTACTGCAACTGCCGAGTGTAAACCCCAATATATCCAGGTGGGGGGCGATGAATTCTTTCCTCGGCAGTGGGCATTTGGCACCAATACCCGTCCTCCTCCATTATGTCGTATAACACTTCAAGGTGCTCGGTAAAGCAATAGGTGGAGTCATTTTCGACCCACCATGAATAAGGTGCGACCGTCATTATGCCCTCATTCTCATGAACATCGGTCCACTCCCATTCCTCGGGAGTCAACGGCCTAGATGCTGAGGTCGCACTTCGGCCAGAGGTACTAGCTCCCTCCGAGGCTCTGGGGGGCATGCTGGAGATCGGCACAGCCCTGAGTGCAGCCCCCCTCGGGATAGCAGCAGCTCCAGCCCTGGCATTAGGGTTCTGGCCATTGAGAAATGGCATCATTGCCAAAGGGCGATTTCGCCTCAAAATTAATTGCGGCATTTCCTCCTCCTCTTCCTCAACAATTGGTTCAGATTCCATTGGTCTTTTTCCTCGGTAACCGGCCATTTTTAAACAAGGGAAGTGCGAGAAACGGAAAAAAGAAGGGTATTCAAAAAAACAAAGAAAACCAAAGAAATTTCAAGGAAAATTACCTTTATCGAATATGAAATTTGCCGATCTTTGAGTTTGGGGAAACAAATTCTACCTTAAAGCTTCGGATTGCTGGGTATAAGCGGGAAAAGAATTCGGGTAAAGGGCAAAGATTAGGGAAAAACGGGTGTGAATACGCGAATGGAAATGAATTAAAGGACGAACGTGGGATAAGTGGTTTAAATATATTCTAGAAACAAGAATTTCGGGAGTCCGTGCCACTAAAATCCCCCACTAATCCTACTTCAATGATCAGCTGTTCATATTCTTCTCTAATTAACTACCCACTAATCCATATAACTTCCCCATTACTCCATAAATTAGTCGTTATTACCTCAATAACCACCAAATTTAAATGCTCATTAAAACCATTTACTTCCCTCCAATTTGGCAAGTCAGAACCCGACCCATCATCCTGCTGAATCGGGTTTGGTGGGTAAGTTGTTTGGGTCCAAATGTCTTTCATTGGGCCAGTCCAAATTTTTTAATTACAAAGCCCAAAAGCAAGGTTCAACCCTGTCAAGCATGCCAAGTCATATAAGCCCAGTCAGCATGGCAAGCCCATCTGACTTCAGGGCCGAGTCCATCAAATGAACAAAGGTATAAAAGCCTTCAATTGTCTTTCTTCACATTCATTCAATACAAGTCTCAAGCAATTAATTCTCTTGCACAGCTTTTTCTCTCTCTTTGACACTGTACTGACTTCGGTATCGGAGGGGTCTTCCTTGGCACAACCCCCGAGGCCAACTTACGTCTGTTCATTGTGCAGGAAACCCTCGGCCCAGTCTTAACTTGGACCGAGATCAGTCTTCTCCCACCGAAAAGGACCAGGCGAAGGTCCTATTGTTTTCATACCGAAAAATATTGTGATAGAATTTATTACAACATAACATATTGAAATTGGAGTGGAGTATTGGTATTGGTGACTATAGTTACAACATGTAAGTTTTTGGTGGTCTTATGTTCAAGATACAAGCAAATACTAATATTATTTTTTTTAGTGGGAAATCTTTAATACATACATGATAATTTGTTCGTATGAACTATGGAGTTATTGACTATGGAGAGTATTTTATTGTTTAACCTATATGTTTGAAGCCTAAGGCAAAGCTAAAGGCGTTTGGTTCGATGATCAAAGGCTTGGTGCGTTGAACAAAGTCCAAAACCTTTTTCTTCATTGCAAACCAAGAATAAAAAAGGCCATGAGATTAAAGTTAAAGACCCAAGTTGGATAGATTAGAATTGCAACCCGATTTTTTTTTTTTTTTTTTTTTTTTTGAACAAAATCAGTTCATTTACAAACGAAATCTAAATTAACAAATACATAACTTCAACCAGGTTGTAATTGAACAAATGTTGCCAATAGTAATTGAAAATAATAAAATTACCTTTTCTTTTGAGGACATGCTTTGTTTTTCTTAATTTTTAACAATATATTGAAATTCTTGTCAAATATCCTTATTTATCTAATTTTGATAACGAATCTATGTAAATCTTTTAAGCTTTTGAAGCTTTTTAAGGGTGGTGTTAAGAAAAAATAGAGAGATCATGGGAGGTTAGAGAGAGAAAATGAGTTTAGTAGTTGAAAAAGAAAATACAGAGTATGAATTTTTTCCTTTTAAAATCACAATTAATATGTGATGTAACAACACACTACTAGATGTGATGTCACATGTTCTATATTACAAACAAAAGAGTCATTTTGATCGTGAGACCACAAATTAAGGGTGTTGTTAAATGTCGCTCGCATTTTTTCCATGAAATTACGTATTTACCCATCGTATATAAATACTCACGACACTTATACACATTTCACGCTCATACTTTCTCTCTCTAAAATTTTATCTCTCTAAAAATCAATCCTAAAATTAAAAAATCAGAAATTTGAAAAAAAAATCTGAAAATCAAAGAAACAAAAAAAAAACAGAAAATTCAAAACACAAACACCCACATCCCACCACCAATCCAAGGAGGGTAGAAGAAATTCGACGATGGCAGACTCGCGGCGAATTAGGGTGACTTACAGTGGTCGTGGCGGCGGCAGTGGAGTCGGCGAACAGGTAATTACGGAAATTAAAAAGTTTAAATCGAAAAAAAAAAGTTTCAGAATTTTGGTACATCCGTCTGAAATTTCCGGATGTACCAAGGAGGATCTGGAAATTTTAGGCAGATCCTCCTTTGGTACATCCGGAAATTTCAGGCGGATGTACCAATTTTCCAGTTTTTTTTTTCGGAAATATTATTATTATTATTATTATTATTATTATTGTTATTATTATTATTATTATTAGTATTAGTATTACATTTAACAACACCCTATTATTATTATCATTGTTGTTGTTATTATTATCTTGTTATTGTTATTAGTATTATTATTATTATTATTGTTATTGTTATTAGTATTACTATTATTATTATAATTGTTGTTTCTATTATTATCTTGTTGTTATTATCATTGTTATTGTTATTGTTATTGTTATTAGTATTATTATCATTATCATTATTATTATTATTATTATTATTATTATTATTATTATTATTATTGTTGTTGTTGTTGTTGTTGTTAGTTGTTGTTATTATTATTATTGTTGTTGTTGTTATTATTATTATTATTATCATTGTTGTTGTTTTTATTAGTATTATTATCATTGTTGTTTTTATTATTATCATTGATATTAGTATTATTATATTTGTAATTATTACTGATATTTGATTTGTACTTGTTTAATGTTGATTGAGGGTTCGGGTGCTCGTCATGCAATATCAAGACGTTTAAATGCGTCTGTTAGGAGGGAGTCAAGTCGTCCGGTAGCTACGGGGGCACCGTTACATCATGAGCAGCAATATGGGTCTCATGGTACTTGGTCGGGAGAGCATCAGTCACAAGGGAGCCTCCCCATGTACTCGTCGGGTGGAGTGCCTACATCTGACGATGAGGACGAAGAGCGGGCAAGTCATGCTGATTGAGATGAAGAGTATGACCCACAGGATTATCATACGGTATATAGGGGTCAGCAAGGGAGATTTGTTAGTAGTAACCAAGCGAGTCAACCATCTACTAGCTCAACAGAGACATGGTTAGTTCAGCAGCCGATGCTAGGTGGTCCTGAGGATGGTACTGTCATCCTAGTTTCGGTGGTCACGTGGCATCATATATATTAGGTGGGCAGGAGCGTAATGTTTTGCGCTGTTTGAGCAGGACACAGTTATGTTCTGAATTGGTGAACTGACGAGGTCATCTTGTACAGGAGCAACTGGAATTGATTAATGGCAATGGTCTGTCTCACTTACCCGAGATCATGTTTAGGCGTTTTGACTGGCCGTTGATTTCTGCTTTTGTTGAGAGATGGCAGCCAGATACGAACACATTCCATATGCCATTTGGAGAGATCACGATCATGCTGCACGATGTGTACCATATTCTTGGGCTTCGGGTTGATGGTTCCCTGGTTTCCACTACTCCTAGCACGGACGTCATACGGGACGCATGCTCGGTTACCATGGATATGACTGCAGAAGAGTTGAATGAGAAGTGCGGTACTAATACCATTTGGCAGGGTAGTGGGGTGTTAACCGAGAGGATTTTGGATACGACTTTGGAGGCGTAGAGGCCCTTCAGTGTCCATTACAGTGCCTACATGTGGTTAGTACTAGGCGGAGCACTGTTTTTGGACAAGAGTGGTAACCGCACTCATCCTTCCTTCCTCCACGAGCTTGTTGTTGATGATATCCCGATCAATGAGTACTCTTGGAGTTCAACTACTCTAGCCTATCTGTATCGGCAGTTGGGTACGGCATCGCGAAAAGATGTTGATTCAATCGCTGGTTGTCTCACGCTTCTCTAAGCGTGGATCTACGAGTACTTTCCGTGTTTTCGGCCTCAGCAGGGTACCTTGACGAGGGAGCTTAGTATTCCCCATGCGGCTACGTGGGATGTTGGACCGGGGTGCCCTAACAAGAGCATGGAGCGCCTCCTCGCATTTCGTGCTAAATTGGATCAGCTGACGGACCTTGAGGTTAACTGGCTCCCGTACGGAGTTGATCCTGCATGACACGTGCCACCCACTCTATTTATTGGCTGCATCCAGTACCGTAGCATCATTGAGCCATACATGCTTGATCGAGTGGTTCGACAACTTGGATTCGTCCAGGACATTCCAAGGACCATTATCAGGCCTAAGAAGGCCAATAGACCGACGAACTTGAAGATGTATCAAGTAGACTTTCCGACCGAGATGACATCTGTGATGTGGACTCGGTTTGTCCCTGGTTCGTCTTTCAGTGTTGTTTTAGGTTCCCTCACCAGACTTGGTGGTCGAGCTCCTACGATCGCTCCTGGTTACATGCAGTGGCTGTACAGATTTTCTCATCCTCGTCTATCTCCTCGGGGGTCATCAGCTGGGAGTAGACTAACACGGATTACGTAAGTAGTTGTATTTTATTATACTATTAATACGACTTCCAAAAATTGTAATTTCAATAATATGTTGTTTTCTTATTTGCAGTGGATGGATCGGTCCATGGAGTTTATCAACAAAGCACTGGAGGAGTATCCCAACATGCCGCGTGGAACAAGGGCATTGGCTGAGCAGCTCCGAGATGCCTGGAAGGCGATGATGGGGTTGTGAATTACTTGCCTTTCAGTTTTATATTACTTGTCCTCATTTGTTTTATATTACTTTGTATTCGGCATGTAATGTAAAAACTGATAACTTTCATATTTGGTTTTGTTGGAACTTTGCTTAATCTCTTTTATTATTTTATATTACATAGTTACAACTGTACAACATCAGTGAAAGTACATAGATGATTTCACTACCTAATTAATGCATCCCACATGTTCCTTCTAACTTCATACTACTGATCCCATCCATCAACACTAGGCTCGTGGTACTCGGTCCACCAACCTGCAATCAGGGGAAGAGGTGAATCTTCTGCAAAATCAAGACGGATGAAATGTGACCCACCAACTGTACCAATCACGAACTCTCGAGAGGGTGCCCTGACCGTGTTTCGTGCCCGCAACGGTAACACCGTGAGGCTGAAAGGAATGGTGTCCTTCCAATAAGTGTATTCTTCCGATAGAGGGTTCAGAATTACTACAGAGCTAATTTTTCCATAAGGTCAAGTGATCGGAATGCCTAGGTGGAGGCCGCTTCCGATCAGTAATATCAATGTGCAATTGATGTTACAACTTAATCTTAACTGAACCCTTTGGGTCGAACCCAATCGAATCACCAATCCGAGACGACGAATTAATCCGAAAGGATTTAATGAGTCAGCAGAGTTTTACGAATACAGACGTCGAAAATTGATCCTAGGGCGTCGAGACCGAGCGTTGCAAAATCACAAGCGACAAGTACGAGTGTAGTCGTAGCACCACAATGGTCTAACCATATGGATGCTAGGCTAGTTCGAGCTAGCATGCACCTAGAATGGCTAGGCGCACCATCGCAAGCTCAAGGCGCACCATCGCAGCCTAGGCATGCGCATGGCAGCCTATCGCAAAGGCCACAAGCACCAGGCAGCCCATCGCAGCTAGCAGCGTGCTAGCCTGGGTGCCTGGGTGCGCATGGCAAGCCATCGCAAGTGCCACAAGCACCAGGCAGCCCATCGCAGCTAGCAGCGTGCTAGCCTGGGTGCCTGGGTGCATGTGGCAGGCTATCGCAGCTAGCAGCGTGGTAGCCTGGGTTCCTGGTTGATGCGTGTGCGATCGTTGCGTGGTGCATGGTGCGTGGTGCATAGGATGATGCGAGGGAAGGGGCCAGCATGCGTGGCTCGCTAGCAGCACGCATGTTGGTTGTGCTAGCTATGGTGCGTAAAGGAGGTGTGCGTGGGCTGCTAGGGCCAGTGCCAGCACTATGTGCTAGCAGCGCCCAGCGCCAGCACACAAGCACCAGCACCAGCCCAACAGCAACACGCACTGGCTGGCTGGCTGGGTGCTGGACAGCAGGGGAATGCTAGCTAGCAGCCCCAGCTGGCACGCTAGCTGGCAGCCAGCTAGCCCTCCCTTAACCCGGTTTGTTCAAGGGTGTGGGGACCAAGTCAAGCCCTTTGGGAGCAAGGCATATGGTCCCCCACCTAACCTTGGCCACCACTCCTTTGCATGAGAACATGCCACTTGTCGCAATATGATTAACATGATTATTTATTTAATTTGGAAATTAAATAAATGATTGATTTTCAACACTCCCACATTGGTGGAGGATGAAAAACCAAGGGTTCATTTCCCTATAAATACCAAGCTTGGGTATTGGGAAATAAACAACCTTGAGTGGAACTAAAAAGGCAACTCTGAGAAAGAGTAAACCTTTGATTCGTAAAACTCATAGTTATTTTGTTCGGGTCTTGACTAACCTTCAAGACTTAGGACGCTCGGGTCGGGTCGAGGATACAATCCGTCGGAGATCTCGTCTTTTGGGGATTTTGAAGTAAGAGCTCTTTGGGAGCGAAGCACGCGTCAAAGGTATAATTCTTGTTCTTAATCTTGTTTGATTAAGTTTATTATGCTTGTTAATTGCTTTAATTAAGGGGCGGGTCTTGGTGGGTTTCCTTCCGCGTAATGTCGGGTCACTACGAAACCCAACAGCGGTATCGGAGCCACGCTCCTTTTAATTTTTGCAATTATTCTTTAATTAAGGTGTTTTAAAAGAATTTGAATTTTTAGGTTCATGTTCTTCTAATTAGATTAGATGCTCGTTTTAATTAATTTTAAAACTCGATTTTATTTTCGATTTGGCTGTCGAACCCAGATTTTGGCTCAAAAATAGTGATTTTTGGGTGGAATCGATATTCTGGAATAGATTCAATCCTTTTAGGAATGTCCAGAAGCCAAATTCGAACCAAAAACCCAATTTTTCTGGGGTTTTTCGTTTTTCAACGAAAATTTTTAATTCTTTTTAAGCCTTGATTAATGCAAGCATTACAAGGTTAGATTAAATGCACATTTGCATCGCTAATCTACTGGTTTTAAAATATCCTTGAGCATAATAATGGAGTTTTTATTAGTGCTTAAGTTGATATACCAATTTTTCACATAAACTTGTTTTTCACAAATTTTGCAAATAAATTGCAATAAAGTGTGAAAACTTGTTGTGATTTTGTATTTTAAGTTCCCAAATAATGTTAAAGTTCTAATCTTTAAAGGTTTAAATGATTGGAACCCTAACCCTAAATTCCATGTTGAACAAAGTTTGGATTTTTTCATGTTTGGTTGATTAAAATCCATTAAGTTCAATTACTTGTGAGTAAAATTTGATTAATCTTCATATTGGAAGATGTAATCTTGGTATTTTACACAAGTATGCAAGTTGGAAAATTTTATCATTGGATGGTTAAGTTATTTTTCCAACTCCCATTTGTCAAATCCATTATTAATTTGCATATTGGCAAGATTAATTTTGGACATAGCTCATTTTATTTTAAGCATAAAGTTAGACCTAATTTTGTTCAAAATTGAAATTTTGATAATTTAGGCTTGTGCACCAATAAAATAAATTTATTTAAGTTAGACTTAATTTTATTTTATTTTTCCTCAAATTGATTCTAAAATGTAATTTAGAATTAATTCATGTCACACGTAAATCAGGATTAAAATCCCGAGTCATAGCACGCAAATCAAGGCAAAAACACCCAAGTGCCACCAAGGCTAGCCGGGCTGCCTAGCAGCCTACATGTGGCTGCCTGTGGTGCACACAAGGGTGAGCCATGATGCTGCTGTGCGCCTTTGTGTGGCGGGGAGGCATGGGCTGATGTGCGTGGGACAGTGGCTGGGGTTGGCTTGCGAGGGATGCTGCTGGGCAGCAGGGCAGCAAGCACCAGCCCAGCGCACCACGAGCATCAAGAGGCGCCTGCCCAGCAGGCCAGATGCTCGCAGGCACCAGCATGCTAGCAAGCATGCGCAGCATGCTAGCAGGCAGCTGGGCCAGCGCTGCTTGCTGAGCATAGCAGGCCTCGCCCACGCACCATGGCGCCAAGCCATGGGCTGCCTAGCAGCCATGGTGCGCACCCACCAAGGGTTTTGTTGGGTGGTTTTTGCTTAATGTTTGGGCTATGATTTTTGCGAAAATCTTGTCGTTTTAATAATTTTAAATAATTATCTTAACGAGGTTAAAAACCTCGATTTCCGATTTTGCAAAATTTTGACAAATTATGGGTTATGCCGACTTGATTAATCGGATTAATTAAGTACGGATGCAGAATTTAGTGGGAGCTTAATTAAGTGCGTTAACATTTTGCGTTTAGAAATAATGGATTAAACCACTTTGACTAGTTTTAATTAGGCGCGTTAATTGGATTAACCACCTAAGTTAGTTACTAGTTTTGCGTGTTTAATTATGTACTTCGTAAAATTGCATGGGCCATTCACAAATAGTGAATGGGTGAATGGAAGATTGTTTTCAAAACAGGTTCTTTGAAAATGGCAACTAGTGGGGCCCGACTAGGATAGAAAATACGGACTGTATTTTTGTAAATCTAAATACGGCCTGCGAACCGTTAAGTATTTTTGTACTATTAAATTAATCTTAGTCGTTCTAGCTAGCTTCTTTTATTTCATTTTGGCCAAGATGTCTCAAGACGGCGTTTCGACGAAGACGAGCCAAGATGAAGACCCATGGAAATTGAAGATTTCAAGGGGTCATGCTAGTTGCCAAATGCATCTATATTTTAAGCCTTATATATTGTTATTATATATGATTGCTAGATGCATGTCTAGGATTTCTATTATGTTGCGACGATTAGTTAAGTTCACTTAAATCAACCAACATAGAAACCCTAGGTCCCTTAATAATATTGAGCTAAAATTTGCCGTTCCAAGAATAACACTTACCGAACTAATGCGCGTACGTGATGGATTACGCCAAAGCGAGGCATCACTACTTCCCTAGGAACGTAAGGTATACTAGGTATACAAGTTGTCTTGGTAAAGCTCAACGATATCAGTAAGGAGTCCTTAGATGTCGTGGCAAAAGAGATAACATGTCAAGAATGCATTAGATGCGACATTTTATCAAACCGAGAGTAGCTTGGAGCTATTAGCAATTGGATTGCTTACCTTAAGATATTTAATGATTAAGACAAGCCAAAGCATGCTTAACCATTTCTTGATCTTTGGGATCTCGGAATCATTTTATTCTCGCCCATAAGGGACAATTTTAAATGCGTGGATAAAATGCTCAATAAGATTGAATATTTGCATGAACGTTTTAAATTTCAACTTATTGATGTATGAATGGTTTTTCACTTCAAATTCTTTCAATTGTAGAATCATGTCTGCAAGTAACTCAAACAACAACCAATTGTGCCCGACACTCCTCGAAAAGTTAGCTATCAAGCTTAACTTAACAAACCTTAATGAATGGGAAGAAGAACTCAGGAGAACTTTCCGGAGTTGTTCCAAAGAGTATGTTCTGGATACTTCCCTCCCAACCCTCTGTTCCAAGACCCTCTTGGGTGACAAAACTTATTGTGCATGGTCGAAAGACTGCAAATTAGTGTCACAATTCATGGCTAACTCTATCCCGGAAGAATGGAAAGAAAAACTTCCATTCTCTTTCCCGGACTTGTTCCTTGGAGGACTAAGGGATGTTGTCGGTGTGAGATTCTCTAAGAGTTTCAACGACAACAATGATGGACTCTTGTTTGAAGTGACTAGGTCACTTACGGACATGAATGTAAAGCCATCGGATCAAGGTTGTCTTGCGAAAGAGAGGTACCATCTTTGGTCTACAGTCTGCAACACTAAGTTGAGACCGGGTATGCCCCTCCGACCCCATGTGGAAAGAATGACTAAGCTCTTCAAGCACATGGAACTCCTCGGAATTCCACTAGAAGATGGAATGGTCGGTCATATTTTGCTCACTTCACTCCACTCAGGATATGATGCGCTAAAGGCATATATTTCTGAATCAAAGGAGACACATTCCTTGAAGAATGTGGTGGAGCTACTTCACCGGGCCAACTCATTTGGGGCAACCAAAAGACCGTCAAGAAGGAGGGATCTCAAGGTTAAGGCCAAGATGCGTTGCTTCTATTGTGGCGGGCAAGGCCACTTCAAGAGAGAATGCAAGCTCTTTCGGGAAGAGGAGGAGAGGAATGGAGCATCCGCCTCAGATATCTTCCTTAACACTTGTGGATTAAGCTTATCATAGGTATTGGATACCAAGTGTGACTCACATAATGTTGCCTTTTCAGGGACCAAGTGAGAAGCTTATCAAGTGTTGGTGCAAGAGCAAGAAGACGACGAAGATGGTTTTTCGGTCGTGCTTGCATGCACTATTTTGTCTATGACATGTAATTAAACTAATTCTAGTTTTTCATCATGCCTTTGAACATACTATGATCCATGGTGTTGGACACCTAGGAATTTTGAGTGTAAGACTTTGACAATAGTTGTTTCAAGTTTGTCTTACAAATTTATGTTCAATTAAATTGCATGTTTTTACATATGATTAGACAAAAGTCGATACCACTAGCTAAGACCATCGATTCGAATCAAACCTACTTGTGGCATTGACGTCTTGGCCATATTAACATCAAACGCATCAAGAAACTTCTTCAAGAAGGTGTTCTTGACTCATTCGACTTAGAGTCGTTTGAAAATTGCAAAGGATGCTTATTAGGCAAGATGATAAAACAGCCATTCTCCAAGTTGGGAGAAAGGGCAAGTGACTTATTAGGTCTAATACACACGGATGTATGTGGACCAATGAGCACACTCGCAAGACAAGGTTACCGATATTTCATCACTTTCACCGACAATTATAGTAGATATGACTATGTCTACTTAATGTCGAATAAATCTGAATCCTTTGAAAAATTCAAAGAATTTAAGAAAGAAGTTGAAAATCAACTTGGCAAGAAAATTAAAGCACTTCGATCGGATCGAGGTGACGAATATTTGAGCCATGAATTCGACGATCACTTGAAAGAAAATGGCATTCTTTCAGAGTTGACACCTCCCCGAACTCCTCAATGGAACGGAGTGTCCGAACGGAGGAATCGGACCTTGTTAGACATGGTTCGATCAATGATGGGTCTTAGTGAACTCCCTATCTCTTTTTGGGGACATGCGCTACAAACAGCAGCACTAACACTGAATAGAGCTCCGTCAAAAGCTGTTGAAAAGAATCCATATGAATTATGGACTAAGAAACCTCCTAGGTTGTCTTTTCTCAAGATTTGGGGATACGAAGCATATGTCAAGCGATTAATTTCGGAACTTCACCCCAAATCGGATAAGTGTTTCTTTGTGGGATATCCAAAAGAAACCAAAGGGTATTACTTCTACAATAAATCCGAGAACAAAGTTTTTGTTGCTCATTATGGTGTCTTTTTGGAGAAGGATCACCTTTCCAAAATGACAAGTGGGAGGAAAATCGAACTCGACGAAGTTCGAGAGGACGAGCAACAATGTCAACCTGACAAAACTGACAATCTAGATACTTTGGAAGCATCTAAGAAGATTGGTCAGAATTAAACAGACAATGTAAATGCTCAACCGATTACCCTACGTAGGTCGCAAGGGCAAAGATCTCAACCAGACAGATACCTCGGTATCGTCTTAACCGATGATCAGGACATCCTAGTCATGGATGGTGATGAGCCGGCGACATACAAGCAAGCTATGACGAGCCCCGACTCTGCAAAATGGCAAGAGGCCATGAAATTCGAGATGGACTCCATGTCTGAAAATCAAGTCTGGGACTTGGTGAATTTGCCCGAGGGTTATACACCCATTGGTTGCAAATGGATCTTCAAAGTGAAGACATACAAGGATGGAAATGTATCGATATACAAAGCTAGACTGGTGGCAAAAGGTTATAGACAAGTCCACGGGATTGACTATGACGAAACTTTTTCACCAGTTGCAATGCTAAAATCCATCCGGATCATCCTAGCGATTGCTGCATATTACGATTATGAAATATGGCGAATGGATGTCAAAACCACCTTCCTTAATGGAATTTTGGAAGAAACTGTGTATATGACACAGCCAGAAGGTTTTGTCGATCCAAGCAACGCTAGAAAGGTTTGCAAGCTGAAGAAGTCTATTTATGGACTAAAGCAAGCCAGCAGAAGTTGGAATCTGCGATTTGATGAAGCCATTAGCAAGTTTGGTTTTATCAAGAATCCAGATGAGTCTTGTGTATACAAAAAGGTCAGTGGGAGTGATATTGCATTCCTAGTCTTGTATGTCGATGACATACTTCTCATTTGAAACAACACAAAATTGTTGGAGTCCGTAAAGGGCTGGTAGGGCAAGTGCTTTTCAATGAAGGACTTAGGAGAGGCACAGTACATATTGGGCATCAAGATCTACAGGGATAGATCTAAGAGGATGATTGGATTAAGCCAGAGTACTTACATTGATAAGGTACTGGCTCGATTCAACATGGACAATGCCAGAAGAGGGCATTTACCCATGTCCCATGGCATAACTCTCAGCAAGAAACAGTGTCCACAGACATCTGTTGAGCGAGAAAGAATGAATCAGATCCCATATGCTTCGCTAATCGGATCGATCATGTATGCCATGATATGTACAAGGCCAGATGTATCGTATGCCCTGAGTGCAACGAGTCGATACCAATCGAACCCGGGAGAGGCGCATTGGACTGCGGCCAAGAACATCCTTAAGTACCTGAAAAGGAACAAGGATAAATTCCTGGTGTATGGAGGCCACAAAGAACTGGTTGTTAAAGGTTACACCGACGCTAGCTTCTAGAATGACCGAGACGACTTCAAGTCACAGTTGGGGTACATATTCTGGCTGAATGGAGGAGCGTTTAGCTGGAAGAGTGCCAAGCAGAGCACCACAGAAGACTCTACAACTGAAGCCGAGTACTTGGTCGCTTCAGAAGCTGCCAAGGAAGCTGTTTGGATTCGCAAGTTCATTAGCGAACTTGGTGTTGTACCCTCAATCAAGGGGCCGATAGATCTCTATTGTGATAACAATGGAGCTATCGCTCAGGCCAGGGAGCCAAGAGAGCACCAAAAGGTCAAACACGTGCAAAGGCGATTTCACATGATAAGGGAATGGAAATCCGAAGGTGAAATCAGAATTTATAAGATTGGCACGAATGATAATGTAGCCGATCCTTTGACTAAACCGCTGCCTCAAGTGAAACACAACAAGCACATTGAGGCAATGGGAATCAAGCATGTTGGAGACTGGCTTTGAAATTCCCTATAGATGTGTTTTAATTAAATAGGATATTTAATGTAAGACACTGTATTAAAACCATTCATTAATGGAGTAATTAATTTTTGTGCAAAATTATCATTCACTCCATTACTATTTAATTGTGGTTTAGAATTAAATAATGAGTCCATTTGATTTACAGAAATATTCAAAACAGGGTATCAAGACCATGTCTTGGATAAAGAAATACCTGTTAAGTGAACATTGAATATTAAATCGAAAAGTGTCCCTAATCGAGGTCATCTAACAGATGGACGATTGATGACCGCCATAGATTAGTGTGTAGTATGATTTACAGCACCGTTTCTTGTGCTGCGAGGACGTGACAGTCATAAATCATTTGCACAGGCACAGTTTGGAATTGTACTGGATAAGACCTATGAGAGTACTTTAAGAAAATTTAAATTTTGTCAAAAGTACATTTCTCATTATGACTATCGGAACTTGTTTCCTCCGACCATGAGTACTGTGAAGTTTTCTTGTTTGAGTACTAGACTCTTTGATGTTTCCAAACGTCTGTCGTAACTGGGGATCATAACGGGAACAATCAGGAGATTATGTCCTCTTAGTAAGAAGAACTTACAATACAAGACTGGGATTGTCCCCCTACTAACAATAGGGAAAAATGTTTTGTTGTTTACAAGGCCGCTCGAAGAGCGAGACTGTGAAAATGCATGGTCGTGCTCAGATGGATTTTAGAAATCATCTGCTTATTGACAGTCGAACTCGGAGATCGAGAAACACTTCTGAACGTAATAAGGATGACAAAGAATCTTACCTTATAGTTCACAAAGAAACATTAAGTGACATAGGAAATGGGCTATACACTGTATGCACACTTGTCCGGAAGGACAAGTGGGAGATTGAAAGGAATGGTGTCCTTCCAACAAGTGTATTCTTCCGATAGAGGGTGCAGAATTACTACAGAGCTAATTCTTCAGTAAGGTCAAGTGATTGGAATGCCTAGGTGGAGGCCGCTTCCGATCAATAATATCAATGTGCAGTTGATGTTACAACTTAATCTTAACTTAACCCTTCGGGTTAAACCCAATCGAATCACCGATCCGAGACGACGAATTAATCCGAAAGGATTTAATAAGTCAGCAGAGTTTTACAAATACAGACGTCGGAAATCGAGCCTAGGGCGTCGAGACCGAGCGTTGCAAAATCACAAGCGACAAGTACGAGTGTAGTCGTAACACCACAATGGTTTAACCATGTGGATGCTAGGCTAGTTCGAGCTAGCATGCACCTAGAATGGCTAGGCGCACCATCGCAAGCTCAAGGCGCACCATCGCAGCCTAGGCATGCGCATGGCAGCCTATCGCAAAGGCCAAAAGCACCAGGCAACCCATCGCAGCTAGCAGCGTGCTAGCCTGGGTGCCTGGGTGCGCATGGCAAGCCATCGCAAGTGCCACATGCACCAGGCAGCCCATCGCAGCTAGCAGCGTGCTAGCCTGGGTGCCTGGGTGCATGTGGCAGGCTATCGCAGCACACAGCCCAAGCCAGGCACCATCGCAAGGCATGGCACCACGCACAGCACCATCGCAATGCCAGGGGCTTGCGTGTGTGTGCATGTGTGCCTCGCAGCCTCGCACAGCAGCAGCAATGATGCGTGTGGGGTTGTGCGTGTGTGTGCAATGGGGATGCTAGGCAGCAGCACCACGCATGCATGTGCGTGTGCGTATGTGCGTGCCTCGCACCAAGCATAGTAGTGCTAGGCACTGGCTGATGCGTGTGCGAGCGTTGCGTGGTGCATGGTGCGTGGTGCATAGGATGATGCAAGGGAAGGGGCCAGCATGCGTGGCTCGCTAGCAGCACGCATGCTGGTTGTGCTAGCTATGGTGCGCAAAGGAGGTGTGCGTGGGCTGCTAGGGCCAGTGCCATCACTATGTGCTAGCAGCGCCCAGCGCCAGCACACAAGCACCAGCACCAGCCCAGCAGCAGCACGCACTGGCTGGCTGGCTGGGTGCTGGGCAGTAGGGGACTGCTAGCTAGCAGCCCTAGCTGGCACGCTAGCTGGCAGCCAGCTAGCCCTCCCTTAACCCGGTTTGTTCAAGGGTGTGGGGACCAAGTCAAGCCCTTTGGGAGCAAGACATATGGTCCCCTACCTAACCTTGGCCACCACTCCTTTGCATGAGAACATGCCACTTGTCGCAATATGATTAACATGATTATTTATTTAATTTGGAAATTAAATAAATGATTGATTTTCAACACTCCCACATTGGTGGAGGATGAAAAACCAAGGGTTCATTTCCCTATAAATACCAAGCTTGGGATTGGGAAATAAACAACCTTGAGTGGAATTAAAAAGGCAACTCTGAGAAAGAGTAAACCTTTGATTCGTAAAACTCATAGTTATTTTGTCCGGGTCTTGACTAACCTTCAAGACTTAGGACGCTCGGGTCGGGTCGAGGGTACGATCCGTCGGAGATCTCGTCTTTTCGGGATTTTGAAGTAAGAGCTCTTGGGGAGCGAAGCACGCGTCAAAGGTATAATTCTTGTTCTTAATCTTGTTTGATTAAGTTTATTATGCTTGTTAATTGCTTTAATTAAGGGGCGGGTCTTGGTGGGTTTCCTTCCGCGTAGTGTCGGGTCACTACGAAACCCTACAGAGGCATGGGTAGTAGCAGGTCGGTACGGTGCCTACACCGAGAATAATCACCTGTGCATTGAACCAAGTAGCAATAGGAAATAAATCCTGAATTGCAACCATCCAATGTCGTGAATCAACCGCCCCACCATCCCATTGAATACATTCTACATTCATCCAAACCCTTCCAATCCCGTAAATCCTTTCATACAACACTAGATGAGCGGCGACCTCGTTTGCTATTGTTTCTAGAGCGTCAAACCATTGCCCTTGATCACCGAAGAAAAAGTCAGCCACATAACGAAAGCCACAGTTTCTATCACCAATGACATCCTTCCATGTTGTGATGTAAGGCAACATCGGTCCTGGAAGCAAGTGCACATCCTGCATTGACTGATGTTACATTGATCTTCTGCACGAAATAAAAGATCATTTATTAGTACGCTACAAGCTGAATACGTGAAATTCACAAGTGCAAATATACTGACTTACCTGAGGTCGCTCCATTTTGTTGGGTAACACGTTGAGTGTTTCGACGGTCGACATGTTCGAAATAACAAGGATCACATCTTGTATCATTGTTCCTTCGTCGACCTCGAACGTTGTGGTTTACTTGCGGTTCTTCAAGGTTTGAATGATCCGGATGCAGCTCCTCCTCAATGATGCGAGATACATTTCGAAATACAGCAGGATCACTACCAATGACCTCATCAACCAGGGAACGAAAATGTGCAGCTTCCTCGGTCAAGTCGTTAACGAACACAGGTTCATCAACACCATAACCAATAACCAAGGTCTTCCAGAATGGATGAATTTGCCTGATATACAAGCCTGGCTATGCAACTAGCGAATCATGTATCTGGAAAGCACATGGCAAACCGTGGGTCACACGCATTACACATCCACAACGCTCGTACACCTGATAACTCAACTCCCTCATCCTTCTCGTCTCATCATCGAGAACTTTCAAACAATGCTGAGACACCTTGTCGTTTATACGTGACAGTGGCAATTGTCTGTACTTTTCACCAATCTTCGACCTTGATGCCTCCGAACCATTACGAATTGCAATGATCTGATTACCAATATGGCAATGTACTCAGGCACATACGGTATCCAAAGAACCTGTCGTTGATTCAAATTATAAAAAAACGTTACGATTTATAATTAAAACAAAAGACGAAGAAAATGCAACAACTACAACATTATAACAACGAACCTGTCGATGACTCTGCAAGTACTCGTGTTACCTAAGTGAAGAACTTGGTTCATCCAAAATGTCACAACTTTGGTTTTATGACAAAGTCATGTTCTCTCAACATAACTAATCACTGCCGGATAACTTTCCCACCGAGCTTTCATTGTATCTACATCAGCATTATAATCTGCCTCGGTAGCAGCATCCATGATACGTTTCCATTTGCCGTTTTTGAAACTCACATTGATCCTCTTGTTTTGAACATATCAGTCACCCTAGCCTCCACATCTTTGCTGATGTGCCATCGACACAGTAAATGCGATATCCCTGGAAACACTTCTCTCAATGCCGCACAGAGGCCAAGCTCACGGTCTGTAAAAAATACCGATGGTTCTCTATCATACCCAATCAACTCCCTTAATCTCTACAACACACACTGATAGCTTGTCGTGCACTCGTTGCGCATGAACACATAACCGACAAGGAAATTCTGATTTGTCGGTGTCACACCTACTATCTCAAAGAACGGCATCCCATATCGGTTGGTCTTGTATGTCGAATCCATACCGATCACATGTGGGTACGTGCGTAGTATGTTTACCGTGACTGGGTGCACCATAAATGCATGCTATAAAACGTCGAGGTCATCGGCCATGACCTAGTAAATATACTGACTCTGTCTCGCCAAATGAAGAATTTGCTGAACAACTCCTCTGCCATCAGCCATCTCCGTTCTCAAGTCATTCTGACGGTTGTAAATGTGTCTGATGTTTGGATGATCATCAGGAAATTGCTCTGCAATAGTTGCCATGATGTTACACGGTGCAATCTTGGACTTTGTCATGTCACGCACAACCTTCTTTGCATTTGGGCTCAAGCCACTGATTTTACGATGACCCTCCTGATACACAATCATTGGATGGTTATGGGTCCCAGTTGCATCATTTTTTGCCCGGATCTTCCAACTGTCTGTGATAAACTCATAATATATCTTGATGTAGAAAGGACAACCATTAGCTTTGGTTTTTGTGTCCTTCCGAATTGCGTTCTCAAGATCTCTCGGCTTGCTCTTTCGTCCCCGATCACATCTAAAATATCGATACGGTCGATCATTTTTGGTTTTGTTGTAAGACGATTTAACCAATATAAATCTCATATTTATGGCAACAGCATCCGCCCATTTAACTACATCATCAAACGTTGGAAAAAACGTGTCCGTGACAAAATTCGCACTATAATTCACACCGTCACCGCCGTCTTCAAACTCCGAATCCTATAAAAATAAAAGAAAACACACAAAACACTCCAATATTATTATTTTAATCATAATATTAATAACAATATTTATAAAACAACAACAACAACAACAACAACAACAACAACAACAACAATAATAATAATAATAATATCACAATATTATCACAACATTAACCAACATCATAACATTAACAAATATTAACTAATATTAACTAACATCAACTAACACTAATATTAACTAATATCACAACATTAACTAATATTAACTAACACTAACATTAACTAATAATCACAACATTAACTAATATTAACTAACACTAACATTAACTAATATTAACTAACACTAACATTAACTAATATTAACTAACACTAACATTAACTAATATTACAACATTAACTAATATTATCTAACATTAACATAAACTAATATTAACAAAAATAACTAATAATAACAATAACAATAATAACAATTACAAACCACATTTTTTGCGCAACCCAATTTATGCTCACCATTATAGTAATAATACAAAACAACAACAACAACAACAACAACAACAACAACAACAACAATAATAATCAATAACATACATACAAAAAAAAAAAAAAAAAAAAAAAAAATCCTGCAAAACGGACTTCTGCCCAGAAAATTCGGGTCCTCCATAAAGTCCGTTTTTCAGAAAAAAAATTTGGCCAGAAGTCCCCTTTTCAGGAAAAAAAAATCCTACGACTTACAAATTCTTCCGACGATGCCTCCGGTGTACAATCGTTGTCGTCGTTCATCGTCCAAAACCCGTTGCTAAAGCTTGATAATTTTATTTTTTAAAAAAAAATTAAGATTTTTGGTGGTGGGCTAGGGAATTTTCGGGCTCGAGAATTTTTTAAAGCAAGTAGTGGGTTAAAGTGCTCGGGAATAATATTAAAATGCTCGGGAATCTTTGTGACAAAATGGCGGAGCCTTATATAGCCCAAATTAAGAAAAGGGCAAAATGGTCACTTTATATTAAAATGGGAGCGATGCCTGGTAAATTGGGAGCGAGCCTAGCTAGTAGCTACTCCATTTGTTTTTAAGTTACGTGCCCATTACTCATATTTCACGATAATAGGAGAAATATAAGAAACTAAAAATCGGGCACGTTCAACATGTGTCAATGTTGTTTACTCTACTGCCATAAAAACAACCGACTGGGGGTGAGAAAAAATCCGAGTACCCTAAATCGGAATCGGAATCGGAATCTGTTAGGAATCGTAGGTTTCGTTACCGAAACCTCTAGGAACCGTAGGTTCCGGAACCGGAATCTGTACAAGAGGTTCCGGTTTCAGGTAGTAAAATGGAGAACCTGTTGCAACAGGTTCCGCTTCAAGTTCTTAATTTTTTGGAATCAGAACCTGTAGGGTACCCTATAACCTATTAAAAGTATTACTTAATTTTAAATTATACGCCAATTCTAACTTATTTTTTAAATAATAAATATCAAAATCACAATTATAAATATACGTATTAAATTTGTTAGACAATTACTATTAGTTTGTTTATTTTGCGAGTTGCAATTATTATAAATTAGTGACCAACCAGTTTTTATATTAAAAAATCTGCAAAAAGTTAGTAAGTATATTACAACACAGGGTACCCTATATCAGAACCAGAACCTGTAGGTTCCGATTCGGATTTCTAATTTCTAAAAACCTGTTCAACAGGTTTCGATTCCCATTTTAAAGAACCTATTGCAATAAGTTCTGATTCTGGTTCCAAGAATTTTTAAGGTAACTGTTATGCTCACTCCATACTGACCATAATGTATAAAATTTGAACAACCATGAACCATGTCATTTGACATCCCAAAAACAATAGGGAAAAAAAAGAGCTTGAAAATTGCAACAATGGAGGGAAGTTCAAATCTACTGGATGAAGCTCTTGGAATCTTCCATGACATCTCTTCTTCATCTTCTTCCTCACTACCCAGTCGCAGTTGTGTGTTGATTGAAGATTGCGTCGAAACTAGCGGCGCTTTCGTCATTCATCACATCCTCAAGCGTTCACTCTCTTCTTCTGCTTCTGTCATTTTCGTCTCCCTTTCTCATCCTTTCTCTCACTATGATCGCATTCTTCGAAAACTGGTATGCCCCATTTGTTCTTGTTATTTTCAATTTATTCGTCACTGTTTTGTTTAATTTACAGCACTTTGATACAATTTTTATAAAATTTTTAATTTATGTATGATTGTTGGAATTGATTTTCCGGTTTATATTGTAGTATAGCTTGAATTTGAACAATTATGGAGTGTGAAAATGAATTAGGGTTTTACTGATAAGTTGTTAGTTTGCTGTATTCCTGGAAATTATTTCAATTTTCCTGCTAAAAATTGCGGGTTTTGGTATTTGTATTAAAATGAATTGAGATGGTTTATGTAAGTTTGGAATTAAATGCAAAGTTATGGTCAGATTGATCACTAATTGGAATTTGCTAAGCTACTTGTATCTTAGAATAAACAATTTCAAGCTACATTAGGCTGAGGCTTAATTTTCGTGGCGCCGTCGTGACTAGACTAGAGAAGAAAGTGTTAATAATGATTTTATGTCCATCTATAATGAATGAAGGAGAAAATTTGTATTTCAATGGACAAGCAGGTGAGACTTATATCAGATGAAATTATATATAACTTGTATTTCCATAGGAGGTGGTCATTCGTGCTTTGCTTTTCGTTTCATGCTTGATTGGATGAATTGATAACAACATAGCTATTCCTTCTTCTTTCCGAATGACCAATGCATCCCTCTTCTCGCTTTATTGATACTGTTTGTGAATGTTGAATGTTGATATTTGGAGCTGTAACAGGGTTGTAATTTGGCTGCTCACCGCGATAGTGGAAGGTTTTTCTTCTTTGACATGCTTATGCTAGGATGCACCGGTGAGAATTTCACATATACACTTGGTTATTTTTATTGATCATTTTAACTAGGTTTGCAATCTATCCTACGCCTTGTTGATTCCATATGTACCTTGCATGGTGTCAGAAGATATCTGTTTTTTCTTTATTTTTTTAGGTCCTTGATTCTTTTATTTATGTTTATAAAATAATAATGTATGAGAGTCACTTAGGAAATTAGATAGGTTGAACTTGTTTTATGCACTGAAAATCTGGTATTTATATTGATGGATATGTCAAGGCTCCAAAAAGTGAGAAAATTAATAGATTAGCATTATTTTTTGGAATTGTAACATCTATTGTCACTCACTAGAAATGAGTGAATAATATAACCTTTTCAGTTAATAATGGTATTTTTCCTCCTTCCAATAGACAATCCCTTTGTATACATTTTTAAGACGGTTTAGTGATATAGGAGAAAGTGCTGAGGAGAAAACAGATTATGGAAGAAAGTTGTAGGTTGGTAGCCTCAAAAGAATGTTGAAGTAGTATTAAATTTTTGGGGGAGATTGTCCTTTTGATTTGGTTTGCTAACCTGCTAATTTAAGAAATTCTCAAGATTCTTAACTTAAGATGGGTTATATGATTGTCCATTGACAATATTTCAGTTTTTGTTTAATGGCTTGGTAGATATACTAGTTTTTGAAGTATCTATATCTGCTGCAATTATTGATGAGTTCCCCTCCTTGAGATTTTTATGAACCAAATATTGGAAATATTTAATTTGCACTAGTCTTGAGTTATGGCATGGGGCTTGGTATGTGGGTAAGACTTAAATAGGAACAGGAGGCTTTAGGACTTGACTGAACATAATGCTGTTAAAAAATTATTACTTTCTGAGTTTGATATTTTGATGATTTGATCCTAAATGGCCAGATTAGATTGATTTTAGACTTTGGCTTGTACTCAACTTTTTCACTGAAGTATCTATTTCTAGATGTATAGGCCTTTATCAGATTGGACATAGTAGGATCATCTATAAATTTATACTCTTAGAAGTTCTTGAAAATGCTCCTTTCTTCTCATTCTTTTTCTCTCTTTTCTGATTAATGTTTGTAACCAGACCAAAGCGTGGGAAACATACATACTGGTGGACTGATCGAGTTTTACGGGAAAATCCAAAAAGTTGTAGAAGACATTATTTCCAGTAGTGAAAATAGTAAAAATATCACTATTATGCTTGATGATTTCTCCCTAATTGAGGTGGCTGCCAAGGGCTCTTTCAATCACAGCTTGGACTTTCTGCGATATTGTTACACTTTGACTTCAGAATTTGTAAGTTGACACCTTTTTTCTTGGTTGTTTTTGCTCCCCTCCCTCACAACTTAAAGAGAAAGAGAAAGCTTATTTTAATGCATGCTGGAAGGTAGCATATCGGCTTTGTGATTTAGTTCCAACTTCCAACTAGATTAGTCCAATTCCCATTCTGGTACAGTGTTAACCTATGTACCTGTTGGTCATAACTCTCATAAGTGCTGCAGGCCCTTGACCTGGAAAAGTCTAAGAGATGGTTAAGTACTATATGGTATTATACTTTTGGGCTTCATACTACTCTTGGTGTCATTATTTTGGACATTTGAGGTTGTATTACCTAGATTGAGGAGAACGCAAATGAGAATATAGAGAGTTGATTGACTAAAATTGTACAAGTACAATGTTGATAAATGGAAGAGCATAAATTTGGAAATTTTGTACTTCCTCCGTTCCATAAATTTCATTTTTTTAAGTAACTTTTACTTATGGACCATTAAAGATATTAATCAATAAAGTTGTGTTGGGAAGTGTAAAACAATTCATGTTTTAATAATTTTGGAATGGAGGAAGTACTTATTAATTTATAATTAACTCGGAAAGTAAGATGAAAAATGTATTATAGGTCTTGGATTATGATGTAGAGAAAGTTGATAAGCTCATGCCCTCTTTGAATAAAAGATTATCCATTGTGCACCTGCAACAGGCATGTCCTGCACCTGTTGACACTTATTTGAAGTAAAGATATTTTTGAAAATTTAAGATAATTTCACTGACAATTCAATTATGAGTTTGATGTCATGCACAATTTGACGCAATCTAGGTTTTCAATAAAGTTTGTTTTGATCTTCTCATTCGCCTTTCTCCAGGGATGTTCCCTTGTGATCCTTAACCATGAGGATATCTATCTTGGAGAGGAAAGTTTGACACCCATTGTACAGATGGAGTACCTAGCTAATATATTGATCAAAGTTGAACCATTGGCGACTGGTTTGGCAACCGATGTCCATGGACAGGTAATATTGTAATTTTTTTGGCAAATTTCAGTATGTCTGTTAATTATGCTAAATTTCAATGTTCTGTTATCTGTATCATCTTATACTTAGCAATTTTTGGCAAACTTCTGAGATTATAAGCCGCTTGTTAGATTCTCATGCATGAGTTTTTTGGGTGGGGTGGTGCAAGATTTCTTTGCCAAATCTATCTTATATGAAAGTTGTTAATAAGAAGTTGCAAGGCAAATGAAGTGATTGGCATAATGACCACGCAGAAATTTGAATCTCCTCTCTAAATTTTGTTCTGCAACTTGCAGTTGACTGTACTGAACAAAGGAATGATTGACAAGTCAAGGAGTTCAACAAACAAGGTACAAAATTTCCACTTTAAACTCAAGGAAAATGGTAGCAACTGCTTTTATCCAGGAACTAGGGCGTGAGGATAGAGGCCTTGGTGCCGCCATACAATTAAGTATTCATCTCAGTGGTGTGAGAACAATAGAATGCTGAGGATTTGGAGCCTTCGAGTATAAATTTGTTTAATGGGATGTATGAACTATTGAACTTCTTGTTTGATCCTTGTAACAGAATAACAGAATGTATGAAATTTCCCTTGTGGTGCCTTAACTTATCAACTTCTTTTCACTAAACAAGAGATTCTAAACTATAGAGCAATTAGAGCAGCAACAAATTAACAAGTGTTTTGTGTTCAGACAACCAAGAGAGAATAGACATTTTTTGGACTGTATGAGTAACATCATATATTTTGTTTAATACATCATTCTTTTTAAAATTGCTACATATTTATTTTTTTAAATAGTGAATGCATAAATTTTATCACTAATTTTCCTCGATAAGTTCAAATTATGGCAAGTTTATACTTTGTATTTGGAAAATATAAATTGAGATTAATACATTAAGATCCCACATGTATGTTTTTTCTTCAAGTGAACCGCCAAAGATAGGCATGAGAGAGAAAAGACCTCATAAACTCACGTCATGAATGGGTAGCCGCCTCCTTGAACCCCTTCTCCTTCCGTACTACCTGCCCCTTCACCACCACCACCGGACCTCTTTTCACCACATTTTACAACATTGATTTGATCCATAAACATCCGTTCAATCAATGAATTTACATGTTCTAATTTAACCATAAACAAATTCTGAACCCAAACCAAATGTAGATTTGCATTTGACTCAAACATAACTTAATCTTAATGACTCAATTATAGATTTGATTATGCTAATACTCTTTTGGTTTAGCTAGAAATAAGGTCCAACCGTCCAAGAGAAAACAAGGTATAAATACAACAAAGAAATTTCAGTAGTAAGCATGAAATTACAGTGATATTTACATAAATAAATCAATACAATTGTAACCATATCATTTTAATTTACAAATATAGGTATCATATCTACAATTCTTCCAAATCAATTGGTAGAACTCTGTTTTTGTATAGAAATTTCTGCCTATCCTCCATTTCACATGTCAATTCCTCGTCATCATTATCCTCCATGATTTTATATGAAACATAAATTTTGTTCATAACCAAATAAGAACCCACACCAAAAACCATCATACCTATGAAAAAACAACTAAACAAGATGTTAACCAACGCCTTACCGCGATGCAATGATTCGTGTTCATCACACTTAATCACATGCCGACCATAATGACCTATCTTCATTGAGCAACCTTTGGGAGCGAAATCCGGAGTCCATAGCATGAATCCCATGACAATGAGCCAAAGTCCTTGAAATATTATACCAAGTGACCTAATGTAGCACAACATGAAGCTCTTAGGCAACCATATGCTTAGAAGAGTGGAAAATAGGCACACCATAACCACTAGTTGTTGGAGCAAATGGTATTGACCCTCTAAGCCTACATGATCTGTTGTGTGGAAGTGAAAGAGGAGAAGCTCTTGGGCAAAGGCCATGGCGGCGAGGAAGTGGCTCATATTGACATGAGCCTTGGTGCTAGGCTTGATTTTGTCGAGTAGGATAGCAAAGAGAGCGTGGAAGGAGAATGCCATGGCAATGAAAGAATGCTCAAACTGGTGGAGATGAGTGGCTAGGATTGCTCCATTATGATCGAATGGTGAGCTATGGAGCTCCATGAAGATGAATATAGAGCATCCACTCAAGATCAAGTAAAGTTCCAAATACCTTGAGAATGAGGAAGGAAACCAAGTGTAGGATTTGAAGCATTTTAGAGTTGCATGGTTTTTTAGATGATTGTAGAGATGCCAAAGGCCTATTATAAAAAACACTAATCCTAACAAAACATGACCATCTTTACCTCCCATGTTGTAGGTACCGTCTTGGTGGATTGATGTGGAGCAATGATAAAACACTCCGAGGGATGGATCAAGCTTTCAAGTCCGAAAGATTATGTGTAAAGGCCGTTTTGATATTTATGAATTTTGACTATATAGGAATGTAATTTTGGAATAAAAACACTCCAGAGTTTTGAACTTCGTCATTAATGGGCTAGAGAGATTATAAACGGGGCGAAAGAGAGAATATTTTAAGAAGCATACTACAATAATGGTACGGTAGCATAACAAATGAGTAAACACCATTGTTAGTTAGTTAGTTATGTAATAGAAAATATGCATGGTTGAAGTTTGCTGAGAAGCTAGGCAATGTTTGTCTCACTTTTAAACTACTCTTTCAAATTCACTTTTAAAACTAATTATAATCTCTCTTTTAAAAATGTGGTTTTGGTGCGTTTACGGTAAACTAATTTTAATCTCTCCTTTAAACTACTCTTTCATTTTCTCAATAGAAGAGAAATCCTTGTACTCTACCCATCAAGTTTGTTTGATGTGATCTTTACCATTAACTTATGGAGTTTAGTTATTGGTATATTTTGTTCTTGTAAATGAAGGATAATCATTTATCTTATCCCAAAAGCAACAATTTAAAAGGAGCCAATAGTATAAAGAAAAGTTTGGTAGACCAAACCT
Organism: Chenopodium quinoa; assembly: GCF_001683475.1. Taxonomy (NCBI): domain Eukaryota; kingdom Viridiplantae; phylum Streptophyta; class Magnoliopsida; order Caryophyllales; family Amaranthaceae; genus Chenopodium; species Chenopodium quinoa. The sequence continues at coordinate 3,486,142 of NW_018744895.1, forward strand.
CGTATATATGTACAAGCAACATACGAAGTATAAATGTATAATACTTCGTATTACAATTCTCCAAGAGTATAGTCTTGTAGGCATCCTCTCAAAAAAAAAAAAACCTAAGACAATCAATGAAACTATGAGATTATAAAATTTCTTGCATTCTTAATTAACATAAGACAATTTTTTGGCGTCGTTGTAATTGGAAGATATAAATTTGTGTATATATATATATATATATATATATATATATATATATATGAACGAAAAAAATTGGATGAGTCAGACTCATGGTGAGTTCAATATATCTGACAATAATAGTTTAATAGCTGACAATAATATTCTAATATATGACATTAATATTCTAATGTCTGACATTAATAATCTAATATCTGACATTAATAATTTAATATCTGACATTAGATTATTAGATTATGAAATTCAGATATTAGATTATTAATGTCAGATATTATAATATTAATGTCATATATTAGAATATTATTACCAGATATTAGAAAATTATTGTTAGATATATTGGACTCACGGTGAATCCGCTCTCACGTAAAAGCTTCTCGTCGGTGAATGATGTATATAGGTTAAAAGGTGATCTATCAACATATGTCTGACATTAATAATCTAATATCTGACATTAATAATTTAATATCTGACATTAGATTATTAGATTATGAAATTCAGATATTAGATTATTAATGTCAGATATTATAATATTAATGTCATGTATTAGAATATTATTATCAGATATTAGAAAATTATTGTCAGATATATTGGACTCACGGTGAATCCGCTCTCACGTAAAAGCTTCTCGTCGGTGAATGATGTACATAGGTTAAAAGGTGATCTATCAACATCCCATAAAAGTGTTCAAGCCAAAATCCCGTTTACATGTTAGATTTTTGTGCCGATATTTTTTAACATTGTCCATTATTCAAGAGGAACTATTGTTAAATCCCATTAGAAATTTAGAACCGTCATGAAGTAGATTAGAATTACTTGTACGTTTTAACATTAGGTGGATTTACGACAAAAATTGTAAAGAGAGAGGACTAAAGAAAAAGAGTGGAGCCTATCATGGATTAAAATACCGTAATGTTTTTCATGAAGTACAAATTATGTCTACATCAATGCTTATGTAGCTCGCTCTTTACATCGTCCCAAACGAAAAATACAGAGGCCTTCACAACCTTCAGTTTAGACGGATTGGCAAACACTAGAGCGACTTCTATGGTTAATGGTATCCTCAAATCTCAAGTCGTGCACATACACTTGCAACCATTTAGGTAAATCTTTGTATTATGAGGTATGTACTATCATTGTTTTAAAAAATAGGTATGTACCATCACTATACAAATAGTGGCAATATTTTTTTAGTACAAACTTTGTATTCATATGATATGACATGTGTGGAATGTTACTTGGAAAAGCAAGTGGGTATAAGCAGACTCGCCTTAGTTGGAGTGAGTATAGGTATGATTTTAGTTTATAGTGGGCAGGTATGAAAATTGAAAGCCATACTCATCATCATGGGTAATAGACTAGTGGGTGGTGAGGAATTTGAAATATTACCCACCCAGCATCCACGCACTCACCCGCTTCATTTCCATTATTACATTATTACTTGTATCATCATCATATTATAAATAGTTCCGACTAAGTATAGTCGTATAAACAGGTAGTAACAAGATAATAGTTGAGTTTATATATGTAGGAAATAGATGGGGGCGGATATCTATATGGATGATGTAGCAAGTGTGCATTTATAATTATACCCACTTGGGTGCGTGGGTATAGATGTTAGATATACGCGTACCTGCTTTGGGTAGTGAGTAGGTGGTGGGTAAGGCAAAGGGAGTACTTGCATTTGCTCACTCGTTTGTCATCCCTAGCATTAATTTAACAAACAAGAATAGGTCATACTCTCTGTGTCCTAAATTACTTGCCCCATAGCCTTTTGTACAAGATTTCGTGTAAGTGAAAAATGTAGAGGATAAAATGATAAAAAGTAGAGAAAAAAAATGGGTTGATGAGTGTGACTGTGTTAGTAAACGGGCAGAGTTATGGGCAAATACAAAGTATATTATAAAGTATATTCTTCTACGTGGGAAGTCTTGGAAAAAAAATTGAGTGGGGCGTTCAAAAAAATAAATAGTAACACTGTGTTTGGATAGAGAAAAATGGAGGGAAAGGAAGAGAAGAGAGAATGAGAGCATCCACAATGCTTGTAAATAGGTCTTTGCTCGCAATTTTTAAATACTTGGAGCTAGTAGCTTGCCATTGTGGAGCTACAAGGGTTGTAGCTTTGGTAAAACTACATAGTTCTACAAAGCTATGTAGTTTCACTTCAGCCAAAGCATGTGTTGTCCACTTTGAATGAATAAGTTGTTTGTGATTTCTTTTTTTACATTTATTTTCTCTTTTTTTTTTTTTTTTACAAAAGGTAGTAGCTTGCCATTGTAGAGGTTGTAGCTTTAATGATGCAAGTAGTTTGATGTAGCAACCCAAAGCTACAAATGATGCATAATCCTATGTTTGGATATTAAATGCAAGGAAAGAAGGGGAGGGAATTAGAAGATCTTTTCTCTTCCCCTTTTATGAACCAAATTCCTCCAATGTTAGAGAGATTATGAAGGAAAATGAAAGGTCACCTTCTCGCTCTCCTCAACTCCCCTTTCCCTTCACTATTGTTATTGAAACATAGTGTAAATGAATAAAGTATGAAAGATTTTAACCAAAAAAAAAAAAAAAGGAATAAACTAAGAAAGATGGAGAAATGAAGGATGCATGTACCAAACAAAGTAGATAAAGCAAGAGAGAATGAGTGAGTTATTGTACATAGTGGGGGATGAGTCTTCTAAAAAACTCATAGCGGAAAGTCGAATTTTTAGAAACGGTCAAACGGAGAGTATCAAAGATGTGCATCAGACACTGCGAAAAATAAGTTATTTATGGGCTGTTTGGTTGAACTTGTTGGAATGGAATCGAATGGATTTAGAATCCTTTCCATGGTTTTATTTATTTGGTTGGACTATTTAAGTATGGAATCTCATACTTGGGGGATTCTAACTCCACCCCATTTCATTGGAATCTCATTCCCACCTCGCCTCTAAGGATTCATAATCCATACTATTACTCAAGTATGAGAATCCATTCCATGATTAAACCAAACAACTTTAGATTGGTATGGGATATAGAATTCATACCACCCAAGTATAAGAATCCATATTAATCCATTCCAGCTTATTGAACCAAACGACCCCTTAGTAGGTGAAAATTGGACTCAGAAGTATCTTTTGTTGCTTGATAATATGAATATGAATATAGTGAATACCCTTGTGAGAATCTCTTATCCTTTCCCCTCACTTAGCAAAATTGGATCAAAACCTTGAGCATTGAGGACTAATCAAGGTCACTCTCCTTACCGGGGAAAAAAAAAAGTACAGAGTATACAGTAGATGAAAATTTGAGGCGTCCGTTGATCTCTGGATTGCAAAATGACACTTTTTGTACAAATTACAACCCCACTGGAAAACTATATGAAAAAAGAAATGATGCAATTTAAGAAAAATGTACTGTATATACGAAGTATGATTTTTGGTTCTTTCAAAAAAAAAAAAAAGGTACGATTTTTGGTTTTATAGAGCATATGGAGTTACTGGAAGATTATGAAAACCCAGATTTACTCACTTTGTATGAGCATGTAGAATCCATCTTAAGAGTACTGACAATTTATCTTCGTCTGAAGGCCTGAAGCTCAGAGCCCTTAAATTATCTCTATATACAGCTCTGTTTGTACAACCTGTAGTTTCATTGCTAGACACACTCGACATGAACCTTTTCTGTTTAAGATAACTTTTCTCCGTGAAACTCATCGACAGCATTACTGGGGATCGCATCGTAGAAGAATCCCATAAAAGGGCGACCTATGAAAGCTTGAAATTTTGTCTCAAGATTTGACACCAAAACAAGTAGTTAAAGCAGCACACCTTTAAGGAGAAGCTTATTTCCAGAGGCAACCCTGGGGGCTACCATGTTTAAAAGTAGTGAACACAGCTCAAAATAGGAACCATGAAAACACGAAGGAAAACATGTCTTCCTACAGTCTAGACGAAACAGAATCAATGAGGTTTGACAGTATTTCGCACCTCATGCAGTCGTAAATTTAAAAAAAAAATTAAAAAAAAAAAAAAAAGAAAAGAAAAGAAAATAAGGCAAATTGAAATCTTTTACATATCTGGACAGCTAACACTAATATGGGCATAAATGATCTCGCCTGCGGCTTCTGTAATGAGTCGTGTTAGCTCTCAGCATACTTTCCTTTGGTTTCTCGCTCTTGGCGCACAAATTGTCCACGAACACGGGGTCTTTGATCTGCCAACTTCTTTCTGCTTTGATATCGCACCTAACGTCATAAGAAAGCACTAATCAAAATGCTGTTGCTGAGTTATGATAGCAGGCTTCAGGCAAATGTAAGTACAAATTCCAAACCAGAAAGCTAATATTCACGTCTTAATATAGTTGTTGCATGAATAAATAAACAATGTGAGTCCTACAATACGCTCTTCATATATGTGTACTGTTTATAATTCTAAACTTCAGCTACGAATATGATGCTTTAGAACAAACGGCATGACCATAATAGATGTCCAAGTATATATACGATGGACATTAATTAGTAGTGTTACCTTTTTGTCAAAGCATCTTTCTTTGCGCTTCAGTCGAAATTTATTCAAGGCAGCTTCTCGTTGCGCTGATCGGTTTTGATCTACACCAACACCACTACCACTTCCACTTCCACTACCACTACTGCTTCCATTATCAACACCATCCTTTGCAGTTATCCCACTATCATTGACCTTGTTCGACCCTTCAGCATTTACAACAGCACTAGTTCCATTACTCCCATGATTACTTCCACTGGCACTCCCATTTAAACTGCCATTGGTAACATTTGCTTCAGTGGGCACTCTAGAAGCGTTTGAGGACGACCCACATTGTAGGGTGCTTTTCGACGTATCATCTTGAGGTAGAACCTTATGTAGTTGCTGTACACTATGGAAATTATGATGATGATAGTCATGGTGGTGTTGGTTCTTGAGTTGCTGATCACCCGTCTCATTTTCTTGCAGCAGAGCAGTATTTAATGGTCCACCAGTGGTCTTACCACTTTGCACTGGCTGGAACACAGATGATTGTTGAGAACCATGGACTGTTGATTTTGCAGGGGTTTTATCATTGGCCATAACAGGCTTTGTGAAAGATCTATCAGTAGTAGAGCCCATGTTGTTGTTGTTACTGCTGCTATTCGAAATTTGGTTAGGAGGGTCAGAATTGGATTGCTTTGCTGCTTCTGAACTGTTATTTGGTGGAGAGCAACTACCAACATTACCAGTTTGACCCTGGTTACCAGTTGAGCCTGTATTGTACCTACAATAAATTAATAAATTAAACATTGTCCATAAATTTGTTTTAATTTGCATGAGATAGGTAGGTGTGACAGGCCCAGAGTTCACTTGTAGTGATCAAAATATAATTGAATTTCAAATTCCAACTTCTCTAGCACACATTACCTGGTGAAGGCTGAAAGCTGTGAATGCCTGAGGATATTCTGGTCCAAGACATTAGTACTTGCGTCTGCAACATCACCCACCCTCTTCAGACTGAGCTCAAGGGAAGGCAAGTCCTCGTCATAGTTCATGACTTTGTCTTTGTTTTTGGATATTTCAGAAAGAACAGGTGGTGCATCAGATACTAAATTTCCTCTAAGATGTTCTTCATTGCTGATGGCTTCTTCAGGCAAGTTCATAGCCTGAGTATTTCGTTCACCTTTAGGTTTTTCATTGTTGATCTCTAGATTTTCCTCATCAAAATTCTGACCATCATTTTTCAGGTTCAGGTCTAACTGTGAAGTTTGGAATTTCTCAGCAGCTGTTGATAGGGTCAACTTTCTGTTTGGTCCATTAAGCGAAGAATCTGTATTTCTAGGCACACCAATCTCCAAGTCTTTTCCCATCGGGACATTGTCTGATATAGGTGGACACTAGGTCATTGGATGGTTCAAATTCACACAGTATATTAACTTTTAGCAAATGCAGTAGAAAATACCAAGTTGATTATCCTGTCCATCATGCTCTTGCATGGCTCCAGGCATCCAGCTGCTGGCATATGCCTCAGGCATTGGATAAATAACCTGAGCACAAGTGCTATCAGGTGGATCAGTTCCTTGGTCCCAAGCTGATGGCCGTTGGGGGCTGTCAACTTCTGCAGCCCTTTTTGTCCATGAACTCTAATTGACCCAAAAAAAAAGAGGGGAAAATTTAGAGAAAAAATAAAAAGAAAGAAAAGGTAGGAAAGAAGGCAATAAGGTTGGTAACTTCTAACAGACTAACACCAATTAATATGCACAAACATAGGCATATTAAGACTATAAACTAAAATTTGTGTGAAGTGCACAAAAACATGTGAGACAAGATCTGTAAAAGAAGAATTAATCCATATTCTTGCACTACAATATAATTGGTTTTGAGACATACAAGTTATAGAAAATGATTTACATAAAGACCAAGCAAACACATAAAATGCAAAGGAAAAATAAGCCAGCTTTGTATTAAAGCAAAGCACGCCAATCCCACTAAGGGTCAAAAGAACAAAGACAGGAAACTCAAGGAAACCATACAAAAAAAGTTGTTATAATGAATGAGAAGACCTTTCAAAGGATAGGTTTAATGATTACATAAGCAACAAGTGAGTTCACCCATTACAAAGGAAGTTCAAGCCAATACACCACTTAAGTCAGTCAAACATGCCAATGAAACAAAACCCAAGAATGCGGAACTTCAAGTCAAATATAATTTTTTTTTTGGATGTTTATAGAGCCACAAGGGCGGGTGATGATAATCGATCCCAGGATCCCCCTGGAACCGGGAGGGAAGCTCTAAACAACTGAGCTATCCCTCACTATCAAGTCAAATATACGAAGTACATGAACTTATAATTACCTTTAAAATGAATCCTTTTCATACAAAAATTATTCGTTTACTTTTTACAACCAAAGCAACCTTATTCTAAACACAGTCAATCAGGCCAAGTTTAAAATTTAGAAAAATGTGTAGTTGCTGAAGCGGACCTTTTCAAGTAATGGATTTTGCAATGACAAATTGTATTTATTTTGGATATTTTTATTGTGATGCCATGCAATATTTGATTAAGAAAGTTCCTATAGAATGTCCAAATCTAGCTTCTAGGGGAGAGAGGGGGGGGGGGTGGCATTAACACGAATAACACCTGACTGGTCTGGGTGATTTCAAATACACTTAGTAGAGGGAGTGATAGACAACACCTGACTGATCTGGGTGATCCCCTGGTCTGGGTCAGCTTCACAGATGACCAGCCTTATATCACATAAGTGTACATCCTAAAGAACTGAGGGGACATGAAAAAAGAATCTCAATGATCCTCGTTTAAGCTAAGGCAGAAACCAACCAGAAATATAATTTAAGATGAAGAACAGACAGCAGAAAGGCCTGTCAACAATTCTCAGATGAAACAGAAAATTGCTTATCCTTGGACACCTGTTGCCAGATTAATGACTAATATGCCCTAATGGACAAAATAGATGATCCTCAAGACCTAAAGGAAAAAAATTTCAACGCAGAGATAAAAGGCAATCATACAGATAGGCAGGGCTAGCAAGCTATGGGGAAATTTGCATGTCTACTTCAACCTACTTAAGCTTCCTGTGAATCCTGTCAGTGCACTAATAGAATGAAAGGGTTTTCAATAGATTGAATACGTTACACATGCAAACATTTTACCAAGTTTTACCTACAGGCATCAGCCAAATATGAAAGATCGAGTCTGAAAAAATTTCCAACCAAAGTACGTAAAAACCTAATGTCACTAAATAGAATTTACCAGTTTAACTTCCAAAGACAAATATTTTTGGAACTCGTTCGACACAAGCTTCAGCCCCAAATTGAAAGTTCTATACAAATTTTGGAAAATACGTTGGAAAATGGTGTTCAGCCCCAAGTACCTATGTTACCCAACACTTCCAACCAGACACTTCGACCATCTTGTAATACATGTATAGAGAGAACATGTCAAGGGAGAGGGGAAGAGGAGAAATTATGCGATACATGCTTATAAATGTGCCTGAGATTGTAATAATAACAAGAATTAGCAAAAACAAATCAATCTGAAATGTGTGTATATGTCTGCTACATGAAAAGTACATGCACAAAGTCTTCTAGATCAAGAAAAATTTTCATGAGTGTTGTGTCCCCGCACCTGTGTCCTATACTCTTATGGACAGTGTCCCTGTGTCTGGAATTTTTGTATTTCAACCTGTCTGACACTTGCATATGTACCCACCCAACACTTGTACCCATGTCTGAGTAGCATAGATAACAGGGAAATTAGTATGAATATCTTCCACTTACTAAGTACGTATTTCCTCCATTCCCTTAAAATTGCAACAGTTGGACTATCATGTTTGCCAACACACAACTTTGACCATTAATATCTTTATTTTTATTAGTAAAGATTATAACATAATGTGATTGAAAAAATTACATTTAGACTAATCCAACAACATTTTAAAGAGTACAAAATAACATTTATTCTATTATTATCCAATTTATAATTATTAAAACATGTTGTCAAAGTTAATATGTGTATAGTGTAAAAGTCAAACCGTTGCAATTTTAAAAAGTAGAGGAAGTATAAGTGTATAACCATAGCTTCCTAGTAAATATTGAAATGACATTCAAATGAGACCAGTACAGTACAAAATGCAGACTGCCTATCAGCTACTAATGCTAAAGCCTGAGATCATTGACGCTGAAGCAGGAAGCACTTCAGTAACAAAACAACAATAGAGAGGAAAGTAGACAGCCTCTGGAATCCAACGAAATATCACAAATTCACTGTTTCAATATATTAGCATAATTAACAATTTCTACAGCATAGTATCACAAACACAGAAGCAAGGAGAGGAAAATGCAGCTAACTTCCAAACACACACAGCTCAGTCTATTCACAACCATACTTGAATCTAGAAAAACATGTAGCATAAATTAAACACACACCAAAGTCATAAGTGAATCAAGTGCCAAGAAATCCATAAAGATTCTCATTTAATCTTCAGAGACTTACAAGCAACCACCATCTAAATTAATCACATTATTCACACATAATTTAACAATGTTAATTAACTTTAATATTAGGGGTCATGTTACCTGAGTACCACTCCCATTGTCGCTTCCATTTCTAGCTTGTAAGCCAATACTTCTGTTGTCATCTTCATCATCACTGCCAGTGTCATCGTTCGACTCTTCGGCACATTTGGCTCCTATAGACTTTTCATTCCGTATGAAGCTTTCACCCCCACTACCACTAGACTAAGAAAAGAACAAAACAATGAAACAAATTAATGAAAGCAACACCAATACATACTGATAACAAAATGTATTAGCAACCTATCAATTTATGATAGGAAAAAAAAGGATGTATAAAACAGCTGAAAGTTTTTATTCTACATTCAAAACAGAAAGGCAGTGACCATCATGCAGAGTTTAATACTTCTATTTTTGTTACAGCCTCCAAAAATTGACTGAATGATATGTCAACCAATATGACATCAAGTTCACAGCAAGCTGGGAAGATTAAAAATTACTTACATAGTGACACCTCCTCCATATATGCTGCCAAAGGTTTTTAAGTTCATTTTTCCTTATCGGCTTCATCAGAAAGTCAGCAGCACCCTTGGACAAGCATCTAACGACGAGACCCATTGAATCAAGAGATGACATCACTGCAAACAAAAGCATGAACGATTAAACATCTAAACCTAAATAAAGAAAGAACAAAATATACACACAGAAAGATCAGAAAAGCACAAATCAAATATAGAACATACAACAAAGACAACAAGTTACAAGAACTTACTAATAACTGGAGTATTATGGCAGCTTGTGTGACTCATTATCTTGGACAGAAGACCAATACCGGATAGTCCAGACGTGACAACCTCAGTCAAAACTAGGTCAATCTGATTGTTTAAATCTTCTAAGATTTTCCATGCTTCTATACCACTTGACACCGCTGTGACTGCAAAAGTTCAAACCATGAGTTCATCACCAAATGAAAATAAAGGAGTAGAAAAACACACATACTGAATTTACTTTTACCTTTTTTTTTAATGAAATCAAAATCTAATATTACAAATATATTCAAATCCAAGCACTACTTCACTAAAAGACATCAATGTAATTGGTAAAAGGGTATAAAGAACCATATACAAGCCATTCTGAGAGCCTTATTTTCGCAAAGAACTAGTAACTTAAATCTTCTAATAATCTTCAGCGATTGCATATAGCAATGGACACAGTTTCTTTCTCCCTAAACTAACCATGAAATCAATATTATGAATTTCCTAATTGAGGAACAACAATAGCCTTTGAAAGCTTGATTGTGAAGAAAGATCAAACAAAACCAGCTAAATAGGTACAAATTGAGCAGGATGTATTTAGAGGCAAGACAAGAATTCCAAACCCAATTCTGCAAACCTCTGTCAGTCAGAAAATAATACACAGCCAATGCCCAAAAGTACAAAATTCAAAAACTTTCAAGCCTTATAGAGTGCTTATTGTGGTAAGGATCCACCTTCATTGCTAAGTCCTATTTCAATCCCATCGATTGTCAATACTCATACCTTGTTGGCTGTCCCACACCCCCCATCAGACTATCCTGTTACGTAACAGGGCTTATCCATAAATAGCATGTACAAGCCGAAAGTCTGCCTCATCTTTGACAAGTTTTTAGCTAACCTCAGCACCCCATCCACAGCCCCCCAGCACCCTCCAAAGGAAGGAATGGGGAAAGAGAAACATAATGTCGATATAAATTACATGGGGTGGAGGGTCAGACTCATTTATGTCTTAGGAAGCAGAACAGGAACTGACAGGTGTCACTATACAGCTGAGGATATGTACTTCTGAACTTCTTACCCTTCACACTAGTTGGGAACCTTGTCAAAGGCATTGATGTGAGACTATGGTACCACATACCATGATAAAATAGGACAAAAAAGTTCATACTTTTTATGATACAAGTTCTAAATTGTACTAAATTTATATTTTGACAGTTCAAACTAAAGTATACTCCATTAATCCATTGCAAATGTTTGTAGCTTTTGACAGTTGACACAAAAAATTCAGATTAATTGTTTAAATTTCGGTATACAATGTCCTAGGGATGTCACTGGGGCGGGTCTAGTAGGAGACCCGCCCCATCCCCGCCCCGATGGGGCGGGGATGGGTCTAGCTTTGGCGGGTCGCGGGGCGGGGATGGGTCTAAAATCCATACCCGCCATGGGTGATGGGGCGGGGATGGTTGTTATGTAATACCCGCCCCGCCCAGACCCGCCCCATACCCGCCCCGCCCTGCCCCGCCTGACCCACCCCGTACCCGCCCCGCCCCGCCTGACCCACTCCATACCCGACCCATACCCGCTTTATACCCACCCCATACCCGCATAAGACACGAAACCCACTTACCCAATACCCACCCTCATTCAGTCATTCACTCATTCTCAAAACAAAAACCCTAGCCTCACTGCCTCACTCTCTCCTCTCACAGTCTCAAGCGCTGAATCTCTTCCTCAAGCCTCAAACCCCTCTCTTCGATCCTTCTTCTTCAACCTCGTGGTCCTCGTCTGCAATCAAATCTCTTCGATCCTTCTTCTTCAACCTCGTGGTCCTCGTCTGCAATCAAATCTCTTCGATCCTTCTTCTTCAACCTCGTGGTCCTCGTCTGCAATCAAATCTCTTCGATCCTTCTTCTTCAACCTCGATCTTGCAAGGCTGCAACTCATTCAATTTAGGTAAACGTTTTCGCATTATTATCTTTGAGTTTTCTTAATTCAATATGTTCAATTAAGAATTTCTTAATTGGGTTTTCGATTGAAAGTATGTGATTCGTCTTTTATTTATGATTTGTTCGATTGCGGTTTTCAATATTTCATTTGATTGAGCTAGGGTTTCGTGTTATATTTGTATGATACTTTCAATCTAATGCAATTATTGAACTTTTTTTTTTCAATTGCCATATTGCTCATATACACCTCCTTAAATTACCATTCTAACAATTTTACATTAGTACTTTGCTATAAATTAGAACATTTGTTGCCGTTGATTTCTGTTCGGTGTGACTTTAATTTGTAATTTGGTTTGGTTCATTCTTGAAACACTCCTAATTGTTGCATTTGTGTGGTGTTGTTGTGATTGTAAGCTGAGTTTCTTGTTTCAATTCGTATGTGCTGGTCAAATTTTGATCAGAAAAAGTATTCAGAATGAGTACTTTTCATTAGTTTTCAATTTAGCTAAAAGAGTCATTAATTGGTCCTGGAAAATATGATTTTGACTGAATAATGTACAAAGATAAGAATGATTAATGGTTTAATGCTGTTTAAAGACTGCATGAATTAGGATTTGTAGCCCTTTTTGGGTTTTAATTAGTGGTTTGCTTTGATCTATATGGAGGTGATTAATTTGCTAGAACACTGATTGTTGGTGGTGAATTATTCGTTTAAGAGACGGTGAGTGAGTGGTTACCCTTTGCCCCGTTTCCCAGAAATTGTTCTAGTGAAACTATTAGGAAAGAAAAAATCAAATTTTTTCGTGTTGATTACTGTTATTTTTTGTATGATAATGTATGAATATGATGACCTCCAAATTTTTTAGTTTATTAGGGTTTTAATCTAGAATTTTCATTACTTGTTTTTTTATATTTAATTTCACAAAATAGATATAATAAAGTCGAAATATGTATAGATTGTAATTAGTATTTCTCATTAATTTCAGACTTATAAGTTTATGTTTATTATTTTAGCTTATGTGTGATAACTAAATTCGGATTATGTCATTTGACCACTTATTCGATCATTATAGATTTAGTTACTTTTTTTTTTTTATTTAATTCATTTACTAAGATCAATCTCTGTAGTACACACTAACTTAACACACTTTGTATATAATTAAGTGGGGATGAATTTTGATTGTATTGTAGTTCAAAATATATATACTGATTTTTTACTAAATTTGAATTGAAAATGACTGGCTATTAGCCTATGAATGATGCATGGTGTGTGTGAGCGTTTGTGTTTGTATCTATGTGGCTCAGTGGCTATAAATTTGTGTTGTATCCTGTATGTAGTGGTTAGTGACTTAGTGTGATAGGTGGTTAACTGGTTATGCAGCAGCAACAATATATTAACATAGCAGTTACAGTATGACATTATGCATTGATAGGCCTTTCAACATGATATCTTCCGATAGCTGTGCTAGAAGCATGATCTGCCTTTGCTGCTGTGCATTGCTAATTTGCTATTATTAATTTATTATTGCTGTTTCTGAGATGTCAAATGTGTTCAATACTGTAGTCAATATGTCTAGTGCATTAATTGTCTTTATTTAATTTTTACAGGGGAGAATTTGTCTGAGATGTCAAATAACGCTAGTGTTCCCACTTCCGCTAGTAATACTCCAATTGCAATAGATGATGATGAAAGTCCTCTAGAGACTAATTCCGATCCTTCTCTCCTACCAATTACTAGTAGGCATACTTCGGCAGTGTGGTCTGATTTTAAGAGAAAGAGAGTTGGGGATGTGATAAAAGCTGAGTGCAACCATTGCTCCAAGCTACTTGCTGGTGGGTCAAAAGCAGGAACTACTCATTTGAAAGATCATATAAAAATATGTCCAAAGAGAGTATGTCAAGATCTTCGACAAACAAGAATGTTTGGTACAAAAAAAAACTTGAATGATAAGAATGACACGATGACATTGGCTCCTTACGAATTCCACCAAGAAGATGGAAGAAGAGACTTGGCAGAGATGATTATTTTGCATGAGTATCCAATTAGCATGGTTGAGCATATTGGTTTTAGAAAATATAGCAAGACACTCCAACCTGGATTTAAAGTGCCGTCTCGCAACACAACTAGAAAAGATATTATGAAAAGATATGAGCTTGAGAAGGAGAATGTTGCAACCTTGTTGAGGAAAGCAAAGGGTAAGATTGCCTTAACTACTGACATGTGGACAGCTGACAACCAGAGAAAAGGTTATATGGCGGTCACCTCACATTTTATTGATAATACATGGAAGTTGCAAAGTCGGATCATAAGGTATTGTTTTCTGGTTACTTATAACTTGTTTATTTTTTTTTGGTTGTCTTTGTATTGCTATAGTTTTTTGTGTGAATTTTAAAATCATAAGAATTATAAGTTGTGATGATGGATGATAATAATGAGCCCATATATCCACAATAGTATTGAATAGACAAATAATATATGTTATTTTCATTGGTTTTGGTAGGTTTTTATATGTCCCCGCCCCTCATACTGCTGAGGTTCTTGCTGATGCTTTGAAAGAAAGCATTCAATCATGGAATCTTGATCTTAGGTTGTCTTCTATAACCGTGGATAATTGTTCAACTAATGATGCAATGATGGAAATTTTGAAAGGAGTGTTTCCATATGGCTCACTTTTATTGCGAGGTGATTTTTTTCATATGCGTTGTTGTGCTCACATATTAAATTTGATTGTTCAAGATGGTTTAAGTGCTGTGGTATCAAATGGTGTTCAAAGAATTAGGGATAGTGTTGTGTTTTGGACTGCTTCTGATAAGAGAGTACAAAGGTTTGAACAAGTGGCTAAGCAAATAACTCCTGAGTGTAGTAGAAAGTTAGCACTTGATTGCAAAACCCGGTGGAATTCTACTTATGAAATGCTTTCTATTGCTACTAGTTATAAAGAAGTGTTTGTTGTTTTAAGTGCTCGTAATAATTTATATAAGAATCCACCGACCCCTGAAGATTGGGAAAAAGTTGAGAAAATATGTGAACATTTGGAAGTGTTTAGTAAAACTACCCTTAGTTTTTCAGGAACAAATTACCCTACGGCCAATCTTTATTTTCCTAAAATTTGTGCTTTGAGAATTGCTATTTCTGGTTGGCTTTTATCTCCTCATGATTATGTAAGGAAAATGGCCGACATTATGTTACAAAAATATAACAAGTATTGGGCTAGTGTGAATGGCTTAATGGGAGTGGCAACAATACTAGATCCTAGATACAAAATGGCTCTTATTCGCTTTTATTTTGCAAAAATTTTTGATGAGCATGACTTTGAAATTGAGGTTCGTAGAATTAGTGATCTTCTACGAAGATTGGTTGATGAATATGGGTCTAAGATGGGTAAAACTCAAGGTAGTAGCAACCAACAAGATTTTGATTTGGGTAGTAGTAGCAAATCCAATGAAGAGACCTTTATGCAAGAATTTGCTGAATTTTTACAACAAGATAAGGACTCAAGTCATGATATATCAGATTTGGATAAGTATTTAGATGCTGCTAATGTGCCTCTAGTCCAAGATTTTGATATTCTTAACTGGTGGAAGACAAATGGAGGCACATATCCCATTCTTCAGCAAATAGCACGAGATATATTGAGCATTCCTGTTTCTACTGTTGCATCAGAGTCCGCATTTAGCACAAGTGGTCGGGTTCTTAATCCTTATCGTAGTCGGCTTTTACCGGAAGCTGTAGAAGCTTTGATGTGTACTCAAAATTGGATATGGGCTGCTTCTAAAAGTAAATAGCTAAAATAAAATTTTATTTAATTAATAATATTATTTATTTATTTATTTTAATTAATTCACATTGTATTTGCAGATTGTGGAGAATTTAAGGATGATGAATATGCTAAATTAGTGGGAGAATTAGAGGAAGGATTTGAAACATGTGATATCGATTCTGGAACAAGTGGACTTTGCACCGAATAATTCAAGGCCTAATGAATTTCTTGTTATGTATTTGAATATTTGTAGACTTGTAGTTATTTTTAATATTTGGACTTTGGACAATTTGGAGTTAGTGTTTTTTTTTTAAAATGGTTATTTTTAAAATGGTTGATCTTGCAGTGGTTTTTGTTGGATTTGAGTTAATGGGATTTGTATGCACTGCTACTTTTTCATTAGTCTACTATGAAGTCTGCAGGGTTTCAGTTGACACTTGAAACTTGAAAGACAGTTGCTTTTCTCAATACTAAGTTGGCGGGTATGGGGCGGGGAATTGGCGGGGATGGGGCGGGGGTTTGGCGGGTATGGGGTGGGGGTTTGGCGGGTATGGGGCGGGGACGGGGATGGGGCGGGGGTGGTTTTAGAGTTGGACCCGCCGGGGCGGGGACGGGGATTATTTTCAGACCCGACATGGGGATGGGGATGGGGATGGGGATGAAAATGTGAGGCGGGGATGGGGATGGGAATGCCAAAATCCGCCCCGCCCCGCCCCGTTGACACCCCTACAATGTCCTATTTAGCCCTGGACTTTCCTCTAGAATCAATACCCTTGATTTCTTCCAATCTCGTTTTCCCTGTAAATCATATAATTCCTACCCTCATTCTTTTTCTACCCTAACTTTCAGGATTCATTAAATGATACACAGCAGGATTATGGTAAATTAAAAAAAATGAAAATAAAAAATAAACCCTATATATAGGAACTAAATAGCTTTACTTTAAGGCAACTCTTTATTCATTAAATAAATTAATTGTTCTTCTTTAAAAAAAAAAAAAAAAAAAAAAAAAAAAAAAAAAAAAAAAAAAAAAAAAAACTTTAAATGTATATTTGAGAATATTAAAATAAAGTTATAATGATAATTCTAGGATAGTTAGGCCAGGACATATGATGATTGATGATAATTTGAGCCCCCTTTATTTCTTTTATTTAATTTAATTATGTTGGAGACTGATTCCCATGCGGCCATGCCTTTTGATTCCAATATTATCTACATAATTCTACTAGATCTCTTCCCTATCCAACTTTCCTCTATCTACTTATTTGCAAACTTACAACAAATATATTGGAGAAGCTAATCAACACCGTAGGAGGAGCGAAATTTTGGAGTATTAAAAATATAAGGAAATAAGAAAATAAAAGACCCAATGCATGAAATTTTAAAAGGATAACATCTAGTTCAAATAAATCAAAATTTATTCAGCCAAAAGCCCTTTAAATTGGAGTGTAAAACCTCACCCTCATAGCTACAGTTCCGTAGCAAAGCAGTAACAACATGACGAGTTGAGTCATCACTTTCTACAAGCAAAACCTTGGGGTTACCAACAGGAAGAAACTTGTCCCAACGAACTCGCCCTTGAACTTGTGATTTAGACCGGTGAGTCACCACAGGAAGCTGAACAGAACTCACAGAACGCCTGCTGTTTGCATCCTCACCATCATCGATAATTCTCAATTCATCCTCCTCGGAAAGCCCCTGCCCTTCACCTGCAACCCCACCCCTAACTTCTCTTTTCTCAGCTTCTTTATATTGATTAAGCTCTGCCACCACCTTAACTCCACCGTAACCATTTTCATTTTTGTGAATGAACCTCATCAACCAGACTCAAAATGTCAATTACAATTATGCAAAAGAATCCATTCTCCAACTTTAATCCAACATGTTCATAAAACAACCCCTGCATCTTCGAACAGAACACGCCTTCGACATAAGAAAATCCCTTTAATTATCCCTATTTAGATGGCCAAAAAAAGGGAAGTTAATATCATCATACACACCCTTAAAACAACCTAACAAATCCACAAAAACAACACTGATTCCCTTCTCCAAACTCACAAAGTCAATCAGAATCCAAATCCAATTTAAATTAACATCAACCACAACAAAACCCATATAAACACATATCCAAATTCCTAATTTCCCAACTACAATTAAAAAATCAAATGCTTCAAATACATACAGACACAAACCCTCCACAAAAATCAACTTCTCTGAACCAAAACTTACATAAATAATCAAAACCCCACATAAAACAACACAAAATCAACAAACAATAACTGTTTTACATCATTTCGAAAGCGAAATGAAAGAATTGACATACCATCTAAAGACCCCTGTTAAGCTCAGCTCAGCAAGATGAATCCATACCTGCAAAGTACAAACCCTGCAGAAATTTTCAACAACCCATCAAAAAAAAAACCCAAATCAAACTAAAAATTGAATCTTTATTCACTAGAGAAAAAAAATCACAAACCAGTTTAGGGTTCTTGTTCTTCGCTCTTTTTACAATTTTCAGACAGCTAAAGTGATATAATAAATAATAAAATAGAGGAGAAATTATATTTACTTGTTTGGAAAATACCCAAGAAAAAAAAAAATAGTCCCCAAAGTTTTAATCTTTATAATAAAAACTCGAACTTGAACTAGACTCGATTTATTTTATATATATCTTTTTGAATATTTTTGTTGTGCGACAGCGGAAGCAAAGGTCGTAAACAAACAAGAAAACAATAAAGAAATTCAATGCAAACAATAAGAACAACACCAAGAATTTACGTGGTTCACTATCGATGTGATAGCTACGTCCACGGGCACCGAGATCGAATGATTTCACTATAAACTGGCAAAGATTACAAAGATTACAATGAAGAACTTAATCACTCAAAGTATTCTCTCTCTTGTGTTTCTCTCTCCGTTACCCTAATAATGATAATAGGAAGTTTATATAGTAGTGATTCCTAATTAAGATATACTTAGGTTACAATATCACAATATGATAAATATTAAATTCGTAATCGCTGAAAAAACCCAGATCGCCCGGTCGGGCGAAGGCCCGCCCGATCGGGCGCGAGAACACGTCTTTTCCAACAACCGAAGTACTCCAAAAAACCCCTTCCGCCCGGTCAGACCGGGCAATGTCCGCCCGGTCGGGCGAAGGCTCGCCCGGTCGGGCGAAAGCTCGCCCGATCGGGCGCGCGAGAGCAGCTTCTTCAACGAATTTGCCAGGCACCTCTTCTTCTTCCGCCCGGTCAGACCGGGCAATGTCCGCCCGATCGGGCGGACAAAGCAACGAAGTACGAGTCACCTAATACTTATCAACAATCTCCACCTTGACGAGAACTCGTAGTCAGCAAACGACCCCATCAAGACATAGTGAAAAACATCTCAAGCCAAACCCGATGCAAGACTCATGCATAAGCCATACATCCCGATAAGTCTTCAACCAAGACCCATCACATACTCGTCTCCAAGTATAACAACTCATAATGCTCCACCTGCATCACAAGCCCCGGGCAAGCTCCACCTTAATGCCAACACACCTACACCAGGAGCTCCCCAACTTCGCCCCTCAGGGCCTACTACATCACGTAGTAATCAATATTTAGCAAGTCTAAGCAATGTTTAAACTTGCTAAACGGAACAGGCTTAGTGAAGAAATCAGCCGGGTTGTCAGCAGTCCCAATCTTCTTCACCTTAATCCTCTTGTCAGTACGCAAGAAATGATACCTGACATCAATGTGCTTCGTCCGATCATGGTGTACTTGATCTTTAGCTAAGCAAATCGCACTTAGACTATCACAATACACTGTAGCAAAATCCTGTGCAATACCCAGTTCACCTACTAGGCCTTTGAGCCAAATAGACTCCTTAGCTGCAGAAGTTAGAGCCATATACTCAGCTTCAGTAGTTGACAACGTAACTGATGACTGCAATGTAGACTTCCAACTAACCACAGAACCACCCAAAGTGAACACATAACCAGTCACAGACCTCCTGGTATCCACATCAGCTGCATAATCAGAATCACTGTACCCAGTGACCAAGCATTCCTTACCATTCCCGTACACAAGACCAATATCAGTTGTCCCTCTCAGGTAGCGAAAAATCCTTTTCACCCCTTGCCAGTGTTCCCTCCCAGGTCGAGCCATAAACCTGCTTACAACACTAACAGCATGCGCAATATCCGGCCTAGTACAGACCATAGCATACATCAAACAACCAACCGCGTTTGCATATGGAACTCTAGACATATAAGACAACTCCTCCTCTGATTGAGGTGACATAGACAAAGACAACTTACAACTAACAGTAGTTGGCGTACTTATAGGCTTCGATTTTTCCATCCCAAAACGAGACAAAATCTTTTCAATGTAGCTTTTCTGAGTCAAGAAAAGCTTACCTCTAGCCCGATCCCTGTAGATCTCCATACCCAAAATCTTCCTAGCTGCACCCAAGTCTTTCATGTCAAACTCCGAGTTAAGCATCTCCTTTAATCTAGCAATATCAGATTTATTCTTTGTGGCAACCAACATGTCATCAACATATAACAAAAGATAAATCATGGAACCATTATCCAGCTTACTATGATACACACAGCAATCATATGAATTCCTGTCAAAACCTTGTGAAACCATAAAAGAATCAAACCTTTTGTACCACTGTCGGGGGGATTGCTTAAGTCCATACAATGACTTTAGCAATCTGCAGGCATAGTGTTCCTTTCCAGGAACTTCGAATCCTTCGGGCTGCTTCATCAGAATCTCCTCCTCCAAATCGCCATGAAGGAAAGCCGTTTTAACATCCAACTGCTCCAGCTCAAGATCAAAATGTGCTACAATTGACAATAACACACGGATAGAAGTATGTCGAACCACAGGTGAGAATATCTCAACAAAATCAACCCCTTCTACCTGACTGAACCCCTTAGCAACTAGCCTAGCCTTAAAACGTATTTGCTCAGTTTCCGACAACCCTTCTTTCTTCTTGTAAATCCATTTACAACCCACAAGCTTCCTCCCTTCCGGTACCTTTACCAGTTCCCACACTCTGTTCTTGTAAAGAGACTGCATCTCTTCACCCATTGCGGCAAGCCATTGCGCAGACTCACTACAACTAATTGCTTGTTTATATGTGGCAGGTTCAAATGACTCTACATCATCAGCTACACTCAATGCATAACCTGTCATCGCATCAACACAGCAATTTCTTCCCTCCATCTCTTCAATCAATCTAACAGGCTTCTTGATAACTCGTTTAGGCATCTCAAGAATGGTGTCAGGTTGACTAGATGACCCCTGATTAGATTGCTCCACCTCATCCCCAGAGTTAGAATGAGTAGGAGTAATCTCAGGTTCAGGAGTACCCGGCACTGGAACATCAGCATCATCATCAATATATTGTACCCGAGGTAAATCAGCAATGGTAGACTGATGTACCTCAAGTACCCCATCTGTCTGTAATAAATTGTCTCCTTCCCTTCTCAAATCTGAAATCTCTGCATTTTTAATTGAATACATGGTGTTTTCATCGAAAGTAACATCCCTACTAAGAATGACCCGACCCTCCGAAGGTGAAAAAATTCTAAACCCCTTCACACCATCCCCGTACCCAACAAAACACCCCTTCTTGGCTCGTGGATCCAGCTTACCCTCAATAACATGATAATAAGCAACACAACCAAAAATCTTCAAATTCGAAAAATTAGGCAACTTACCACTCCAGATCTCAAACGGAATCTTGGAATCAATTCCAGAATGAGGACCCCTATTAATGACATAACAAGCTGTTAACACAGCTTCACTCCAGTACCTCCTCCCAAGCCCTGCATTAGAGAGCATGCATCGAACTCTCTCTAGCAGTGTCTGATTAACCCGTTCTGCTACACCGTTCTGCTGTGGTGTCTTCCTGACAGTATGATGCCGACCTATACCCTCATCTGCACAGAACTGATTAAACTCGTCTTTGCAAAACTCTAGCCCATTGTCCGTTCGTAGCTTCTTGATCTTCCTTCCTTGTCGATTTTCCACCAAAGCTTTCCATTGCTTGAAAACTTTGAAGGCCTCATCCTTTGACTTAAGCAACCTAAGCCATGTGTATCGGGACTTGTCATCAACAAATGACACAAAATAGTGGTAACCTCCCATACCTTCAACTCTAGATGGACCCCAGCAATCTGAATGGATGTAATCGAGCACTGCATCAGTAATGTGAGCACCCTTGCTGAACTTTGACCTGTGTTTCTTACCAAACACACAATGCTCACAAAATTCAAGGTTGGCAACCTTGACCCCGGATAGAAGACCCCTCTTGGACAATAGCTGCATCCCCTTCTCCCCCATATGACCAAGCCTCATGTGCCAAATCTTAGTCATCTCCTGGTGAGATACAGATGCGCAAACCGCAGAACTAGGCAGTGTAACACCCTCAAAAACATAGAGGGTGTTCCTTTTGATACCCTTAAGTACCAACTCAGAACCTCTGAAAATACACAACTCCCCATCTGAAAACACACCATTGTACCCCAATTCATCCAGGGTACCCAATGAAATCAGATTCTTTCCTAAAGCAGGAACATGCCGTACATTAGTCAAAGTTAACCTCCGCCCATCAACAGTCCTCAACCTCATGGAACCAATACCTGTGACCTTACATGGAGCATTGTTACCGACTATAACCATACCCCCATTGCGAGGTTCATATGTATCAAACCAATCTCGACGTGGACACATATGGAACGAACACCCTGAATCTAGAACCCAGTTATCAGATAAATCATCAGACCTAGCAGAACTGACTAATGCTAAATCTTCCTCTGAATTATAGCTCTCATTCGGTTTCTCTTCAACTACAGCAGCCTGGGACTTGTTTTTCCTCACCGGACAATTATTCCTAAAGTGACCCGGTTCTTTACAGTAATAACATGTTTTAGTAGTAGTTTTACTAGATCCATCCTTGCCGTTTCCAGCACCCGACCCAGCATTGTTCCCCTTGTTAAACCCCTTATTCTTTTTAGACTTTCCGGACTTAACAAACAACCCACTACCATTATCCCCATTATCACTCGTAGCTTTCATTCTGAGTTCCCTAGTATGAAGTGCTGCCTTCACTTCTTCTAAGGTTATAGAATCCTTACCAACAACAAAAGACTCTACAAAATTCTCAAAGCTAGACGGTAGAGATACAAGTAAAATCAACGCAGCATCCTCATCATCAATTTTAACATCTAAATTACGTAAATCAAGCAAAATAGAGTTAAGTTTTTCTAGATGTTCCCGTAAGGAAGTACCTGACTGCATCCGGAGGCTAAACAACCGCTGTTTCAGTAATAATTTGTTGGTCAACGACTTAGTCATATACAATGACTCCAGCTTCAGCCACAATCCAGCCGCCGTTTCCTGATCAGCAACCTCCGTGATGATTTGATCATCAAGACTAAGTAATATGGTAGAGTGTGCCTTCTCTTCCATAACTTCTAACTGCGAGTCAGTCGGTCCGTCTCCTGACTCCGAAGTAGTACTCTTTGGAGCCAACGGACGCCATATCTGCTGTTGTTTTAACAGAGCCTTCATCTTAATTTGCCATAGCCCGAAACTATTTTTCCCGGTAAACTTCTCAATTCTTATTGTTGAATCTCCTGCCATTGTTATCTTCAAGAAACTCTCCAAGGATTGAACCTGAGCTCTTGATACCAATTGTTGTGCGACAGCGGAAGCAAAGGTCGTAAACAAACAAGAAAACAATAAAGAAATTCAATGCAAACAATAAGAACAACACCAAGAATTTACGTGGTTCACTATCGATGTGATAGCTACGTCCACGGGCACCGAGATCGAATGATTTCACTATAAACTGGCAAAGATTACAAAGATTACAATGAAGAACTTAATCACTCAAAGTATTCTCTCTCTTGTGTTTCTCTCTCCGTTACCCTAATAATGATAATAGGAAGTTTATATAGTAGTGATTCCTAATTAAGATATACTTAGGTTACAATATCACAATATGATAAATATTAAATTCGTAATCGCTGAAAAAAACCCAGATCGCCCGGTCGGGCGAAGGCCCGCCCGATCGGGCGCGAGAACACGTCTTTTCCAACAACCGAAGTACTCCAAAAAACCCCTTCCGCCCGGTCAGACCGGGCAATGTCCGCCCGGTCGGGCGAAGGCTCGCCCGGTCGGGCGAAAGCTCGCCCGATCGGGCGCGCGAGAGCAGCTTCTTCAACGAATTTGCCAGGCACCTCTTCTTCTTCCGCCCGGTCAGACCGGGCAATGTCCGCCCGATCGGGCGGACAAAGCAACGAAGTACGAGTCACCTAATACTTATCAACAATTTTTATAATAATGAATGAATGGGTGTCCTGTAAAAGAAGGAGCAGTATACTACCAAAGAAGCAGATCAGAAGATAGTATATATATTGAAAAATGTTTATTAATATTGGAAAATATTAAAAAATAAAAAATAAAAAGAAATGCTGACGTGGAGGAGTGTGGGGTAAAATGGGATGCCAGGTAGGATGACACATAGGATAACTTTGCTGATTTGGAAAATTGAGATCTAAAGCTGTACTCTAAGAAGGTTGAGAGGAGGATCTAAATTGATCTTGGTGAATCAGATCTACAACACGTGGCGTCTTATGGAGAGAGTTAAAGGTTTGTTGTAAATCTTTTTATATTTTGTTTTTGTCGTAAAATCTTTTTATATTTTCTTATTTTTCTAATTAATTTTTTGGGGACAAAAAGGTGACCAGTGAGATGCTTTTTCTTTATATTTTTTGTTGACCATTTTGCCCTTTTGCTTTATTTTTGGCCCCTTTTACGGCCCCCTACCTCCACGTCAGCATCGAAAATAGCGGGGCCATGACCCATGGGGTAAAACCGTAAAAGCGTGGGAACTTGCCAACTTGGGAAGGGATCAATGTGAGACTGTGAGAGCTTTTCTTTTTTTATCACTTTACACTTCATTTTTAGGTGATGAAGGTGTTCACTCTACACTCGGATCAAACAAAGGATATAAAAGGGTGTAAAATTGTGTATGAGATAATTGTGTTTAGCTACTCCCTTCTTTCTTTTTCTTTCTCCTGTTTTTTAATAAGTTTTGTTTTTCTTTATTATGCTATATTAATAGCACCATAATGACGTTATTTTACAATGTAATAATAATTCACCATAATAGAATTTTTAGGCACAAAGTACAGTATAACTTTGTTTTGCTTCAATTTAATGTTGTTACAAAAATATTTTGAAGGGAATTGAATTTATAAAATTCTTTATATAAGAAAAATGGTACTCAAACGGTTAAATCATTTCAAGTTTTAAATTTTGTGATCAAGGCCCAAAATTATAAGTCGGTGAAGTCAAGTTTATTTTTAACATAATCTCAAAACACAATTTAAATTGTGAAGATTGGATATACGAACTTGAATTTGAAATTTACAAATGGTGAATGTGAAATTGTTGCTAACAGAGAGTGTTTCGGGGTTTTCTGATGTCCTGCGGGAGAGTTACAATTCCGAGACTGGAACTGGACGCTTGTACCTGCAAAACAAACGGATGCTCCGGATGATTGGAGATCCGCCTCCGACGGTCAAGTTAGTACTTGATTAAGGAGTAATTAATGCGGAAATAAAAGTGATTGGGTCTCTCTAGGTGAGAGTGTTAAATGTGCGTAATCCCCCTTAATGAGGATTAAGGGAGGTATTTATAACCTTGGGAAACGTGACAATCCTAGGTTTAGGTTAACCTAGGGCTGATTGGGCTTCCCTTGGAAGTTGGGCCTAGGTGACCGGTTTCTCCATTAGGCATGGAGGATGCCATGTGTCATGACATAATAGGTCCAAGGTGGACAAATAGGCGTGTGCCACGTGGCAAACCCTGACAGCTCCAACTGGGGTACACTTGGCAGGACCTGATTGGCCCACGTGGCACATTCCGATTGGTGGGAGCAAAATCCCCTAATCATTTGCCCTTCACAGGTGGCACGTGACTGGTCACGTGTTACCTGTGACAAGTGTCGCACTGTGACAGGCGACGGCCTGCTACAGGTGTCACTCGGCGAAAGGCCGAGAGATTCTCCCGTCCAAATTTTGAATTTTGGAAGGGACCCTTCGACTTCTCACTTCGCCTATATAAGGGGGTGTTGACTTCAGTCATTTTCACATTTGAGAACTTTTAGAGAGAACATTCGGACCCCTGAACTTGCTCTGACATTTCGGACCCTTTCTGCCTACCGCCTGCTCTGACAAGCCGACTATACAAGATTTCCAGAACTCCGTCAACTTCACTCGTTCAGGTAATCGTTGGTTCTCTTACTCTTAATTTTTTCGTTATTTTATTCTTTTTTGAAATGGCACCACGGAAGCACACGACACGACCTAGGTTAGTGATCAGCCGGTCATCGGGGACGGCTGAATCTAGGACTAGGAGTGCCGCCTGCCCTTTTCCGGACCCATCTTTGCCCTTTATACAAAGTCCGACTGTCTCTGTGTCTATGCAGAACATGATGGCCAGAACAAAAAGAACTGCTAGGATTTCGAACTCAGACGGCTCCTCCCACAGGGTGCCGATTAGTGAAACATCTGACCAGGCGCCAGATGTGGAAGTGAACCAAAGGGGCTTGAAAGCCGACAGTTCTGAGGGAGGAGTCAAAGTGACCTCTTCCAATTTTACATTTGACAAGTCTACATTCTCTCCTGCTCCTTTTGAAGGAGAGGAGGCGGGCCCCTCTGGGAGAGGGGATGAGTCGTCCTCTTCGGACTCGTCAGAGGACGAATCCGAGTCTAACTCTTCTGGTCATGCTTCTCTGGACACAGAAGAGAAAAACAGCCGCCTACAAGAGGCGAGACTTTCCCACGCAGTTGAGAAGGGGGACAATTGGGCGGAGCCATTCGCCTCTTAGCGAGAGCAGAATACCCCCTACTACTGCACTGTCCCACGGGGCCGGATCACGGCCATGCAAGAGAAAGTGGGGAGCTTTATTGCGAACCACACAATGGGCCCCGACTTTTTAGTTTTCGTGCCGGATCTAGAAGACACAGTCGTCTGGCCGGCTGGTACTAGTTATGATGGCGCCTGCTTTGGCTGCTACGAGGCGGCCATCAGGGCTGGGTTGCGCTTCCCACTACATCCGGCTGTTCAGCGGATCTTGGATGGGTATGAGTTGGGGTTATGGCAGTTAGCCCCAAACTCCTGGGTCAACGTACTCGGCTATGTGGCCGGGTGCGAACTGCACGGGGTGGAGCCAAACTTCGAGGCTTTCGCCCACATGAACTACCTCAGCCGGACCCCTAAGGCAGGCGGTACCGGCTGGTATCAATTGACGAGCCACAGAGGCTACCTCATGACAAGAGGTAAAGCAAACAAGTGGAAGGATTGGCGAAACACCTTCCTTATCATTGAAAGTTCAGACACAGAGCTGAACAAGCGCTTCAACAAGTGGAACAGGAATCCGCCTCTTCTTGCAGGCGGCCGCAGCATGCCGCATGTTCCCCCCAAAGCCAAGAAAGAGATCCTGGATAAAGGACTCTTTAAAGTAGAGTCGAGGGTCGACTCTACTACAGGGGTACGAGAGCAAGTACCCCTGCATTGCGTCCCGAGCTTCAAATGGATCTATGACGAGTACTTTCTGGCCGCCTGTGGCCTTAGCAGTCGGTGTTCAAGAGGTAGTCGGCCTGTCGAATACTCTGTTTTTCCATGCATTACTGTTATGAATTTTTATTAACTTTGCTATTTGTTTTTGCAGCGGACGCCATGAGCAAAATTACCGCCTCCAAGACTGCGGTGGCCATGTTGCGAGCCTCCATCATGCAACAATCCTCAACCGACTCCCCCAACAAGGGGGCGCCCTTGGTGAGCCCCGAACCTTTCACTCTCTTTTTGGAGTTGGGTTTATGCATATACTGACCGAGTTTTTTTTTTTTTTTTTTTTTTTTTTTTTTTTTTTTTTTTTAGTCGGGCACTCCAAGAGCCTCTTCTTCCCAACAGCCGGACTCCAAGACCCGGAGGACGACTGTTGCGAGCTCTCCTGGTTCTGCCAGGAAACATGCGGCGGCTGAGAAACAGCCGTCCACTCCTTCTAAAACTCCAATCGGGTCGCCTAGAAGTATGAAGTTGTCCTTGTGAATTTAGACTTGATCCCTTCTTTACTAGGTCTAACTCGTTTGTTTATGTTTGATGCAGGCGGCCCTCAGGAGCCGGACTTGGTCGAGGTGGCCAAGTCTATGATCAAAGCCGTCCCTCCAGCTGAAAGGGAGGCGGTCAGGGGTGTCGGCACCCTTGACCTAGACGGGATTGCAGGGGTCCTTGCTGAGGTATACTTAGCATATTTTTGGTTATTTGAATTACAGGACGCCTGTTTTTTGTTTGGAAACTGACGTCTATTCGCTTTTACTTAGGCCCTGCTCCGAGTGAACGGCCTCCGCAAGCCGCTTGACAGGAAGAACAAAGAGGTAAAGGCTGCAAAAGTTATGGCCGCCTCTGACTGTGATAAGGCAATGTTTCAAATTGCCCAAAATGAGGTTTTGACAATTGATATTCTTTATTATCAGGCGCAGGCTACTTCTGCTGTCCGGGCTCAGTTAGAGGCGGCCCAGAAGAAAAATAATGAGCTGGAGGCGACCATCAACAATCTCAAGGCCGAGCTGAGACCTCTTCGCCAAAAAATGTCCTCCTACGACACCTTGGAGAAATCCTTGGCGCACGTCAAGGAACGCCTGGTGACCCAGGAGAAGAGTCTTACTCAGGAGCTCTCGGCAAAAGCCGAGCAAGAAAAGAAGGAGCTGGTTTGGGAGATGATGGAAGACTCTGCTCAAATCCAGCGCCTGACCTGGGGCCGCCTCTTCCCCAATGCCGACTTTTCCTCCTGGGAAAAAACGTACCGCCAGTGTTCTGATAGATATAATCAAGAGATCCTGGCGGCTGCTGAGGACGAGGCGTTAGAGGAGGAGGAGCCGGTAGTGGCGCTTGTGCCGCTTGGGGGTGATACATCGAAGAAGGATGCAGCTGAAGCCGAGTCCAGCAAAAAGAGTGCTGACCAGGCGGCAGCTGCTATTATTGAAGATCTGTCCCCTTCTTAAGCTTTATGTCTTCTTTTCACGGCCTGCGTGCCGTTTGTTTCTATTTACCCGGCCAGGGGGCCGGGGTTCTGAATATTTTGTCGGTCTTCAATACCGGCTTTCTTTTGTATCTTTTACCCGGCCAAGGGGCCGGGGGTATAAATGTTTATGCCATTCCTTCGAATTTGTTTCGTTTTGAATTTGTTAAAATTTGTTAAGTATCGAAACTCTGATATCCAATTGCATACTTATACCGACTGTTTTGCATGGCCGATAGTTGCAGACAGGTACAAGGTAGTTAATCACTCCACCTATGCCCCTGGACGACTGGTTGTCTGTTTCCAGGCTAAACGATCAGTCGGCCACTTTAAAGACTAGATCTCCTTTATCCAAGTAGGAAGGTGGTTTCCTACCTGCCTTGCTTTTTTTGTTGTTTTTTAAGCTAGAGACTCTAGTCGGTCCAGGCCGACTATTTCCCGCCACATTTAACCTAGTGTGAACAGGCGCTGTATGAACACCTTTTTAGTCTCATACTAAATTTTTAAGGAGTGACCAAGTAAACATGATTGTTACGTAGTCGCCGGGTAACTGAGTAGTATAGGTTTCAAGCGGTGGGTACCGGTTTCTCCCCTTTATTTGCCAATGTTTGTTGGCTATTAACTCATAAGATACCGACTGTTCTTATCCCAAGTAGTTCAGTCGGTTGGTTGACACGGATGGTTACTGCGAACACTTGTTTGACCTGATTAGTCAGTTAAGTGAGGGGTAGCCTTATCCGGGAAACGGCTACGTGGTTGTCTTGGTTAGACAGTCGTATAGGTGTCGTGTAATGATTTTATAGAACAATGTTCCACCCAAAAGGGAGCTGCTCTCTGCGACGAATTTCATCCGGATGGATGCCGTCGGACGCCTGCTATAATGTTGGGACAGGTCGAATTGAACTTATATTTGGATCAGTTGGCTTGGCGCCTGGTCTGATCATTTTAGCTATGAGCCTTTGATAGTTCTTGGTGAACTGTGTTATGGGAGAGTAGCCGGTTGTATGAAACAGGTGGCGTGCCCCTCTTAAGTAAGAATGAAAAATAAACATGGAGAGTAGCCGACTGTTTGTCAGTAGGCATGCCCCTCTTAGGTAAGAATGAAAAATAAACATGGAGAGTAGCCGACTGTTTGTCAGTAGGCATGCCCCTCTTAGTACAAAATTGAATGAAACATCAAACTTTTATTAAGTAGCCCTCGACTATTTACATTATTCAAAAGAAATATTTCTTAAGATTATCTACATTCCAGGTTCGAGGCAATGGTTGGTCGTCTGGTGTTTCCAGACGGTAGGTACCATCCCTGACCTCTTCATAGATTCGGTAAGGTCCTTCCCAGTTGGGAGTTAATTTGCCAGACTCATTAGCCCTACCAACTGCTTCCATTTTTCTAAGTACAAAGTCCCCCACTTTGAGTGGACGCCTGTGTACTTTTTTGTTGTATGATCTAGTCATTCTCAGGCGGTAAATTTCATGGCGCAAGACAGCATTTCCCCTCCTTTCTGGGAGTGAGTCTAATGCCAGGCGCATGGCTTCCCAGTTTGCCTCTTCGTCATATAGCATTACTCGAAGAGTCGGCTCGTAGTGTTCTATTGGAAGAACAGCTTCCGCACCATAAGTTAGGAGGAATGGAGTTTCTCCAGTCGCCCCTTTTTCAGTCGTCCTAATGGCCCAGAGAACATGTGGTAATTCATCCGCCCATAGGCCGCCTGCTCGTTCAATCTTTTTCTTGAGACCGTCTGAGATGATTTTATTAAAGGCTTCTACCTGGCCGTTTGCTTGTGGACGGCCGACTGATGCAAAGTGGTGTGCAATTCCTAGGTCACCCAACCAGCTTTTGAGAACAGGCGTCTCAAATTGGGGACCATTA
Source organism: Chenopodium quinoa (assembly GCF_001683475.1). Classification (NCBI taxonomy): domain Eukaryota; kingdom Viridiplantae; phylum Streptophyta; class Magnoliopsida; order Caryophyllales; family Amaranthaceae; genus Chenopodium; species Chenopodium quinoa. The sequence goes on from NW_018744895.1 coordinate 3,516,742, forward strand.
TCAAAAACCATAGACATGGGAACCCCGAACCGAGTGATGACATTTTTCCAGATGAATGAAATTATATCCTTCGTCTTGATTCCCTTTACAGCCTCCGCCTCCACCCATTTAGTGAAGTAGTCGACTGCAACAAGTATATACCTCCTTCCGCCTGTAGCAGGCGTATAGGGACCCAGAATATCCATGCCCCACTTAGCAAACGGTAGTGGGCTATGAATGGTAGTGAGGTCAGTAGCCGGACAGTGAATTAGTTTGCCAAACCTTTGGCACTTGTCACATTTTTTCACCATCTCCATTGCATCTGCTTCTAAAGTAGGCCAAAAGTAGCCCTGCCGCCTTGTCCGTTGAGCAAGCGACCTACCGCCTATATGGGAAGCGCAGTAACCAGAGTGAAGATTGTCTAGTATCTCTCGTCCCTTTTCTGGAGTAACACACTTTAAGTAGGGTTGAAGGTACCCTCTTTTGTGAAGTTCTCCCTTAATCATTTCAAAACTGGCTGCCCGTTTTTTCAGCGCTGCCGCCTGGTGATGATCATCCGGCAGGGTACCGTCTGTCAGATATGCCCTGATTGGATCCATCCAGGTTGAGCTTCTGTCTAGGATTCCAATAGGGTCTTCCTCGATGCTTCTCTTCTCCATTACTTCCCAAAAAACAGTTCGAGGAGTATCACAAGAGGTGGATGATGCTAATTTTGAAAGTGCATCCGCCTGGTTGTTTTCTGATCTCAACACTTGAGTCAGATGAAAATCTTCAAGGGATCCGACTGCCTGTCGCACCGCCTGTAAATACTTGATCATGGCCGGATGGGTTGCTTCGTATTCTCCATTATACTGACTCACTATCAATTGTGAATCGGAACAGGAGTCTATCCTTCGTGCCCCTGCCGCCTTGCACATGCGGATTCCGGCTAGTAAAGCTTCATATTCTGCCTCATGGTTTGAGGCCTGGAAACTGAAGCGTAGAGCATACTCGTACCTGTCGCCCTCTGGCGACTGACATATGACGCCTGCTCCACAACCATTTGAAGTAGAGCTTCCATCCACATATACCTTCCAGACTTGGTCTGGTCTCGAGAATCAGGGAGACGAGTCATCTCAACAATAAAGTCAGCAAAGGCTTGCCCCTTCACTGCTTTTCTAGGCTCGAAAGTAACTTCGAGGCTCTGTATTTCTATGTCCCATTTGATCATCCGGCCTGACGACTCCATGGTGGTCAGTGGCCGCTTGATAGGTTGATCTGTATACACGACGACTGCATGTGCCAAAAAGTAGGGCTTCAATTTTTTAACAGCCATGAAGAGCGCAAGACCAAATTTCTCCACTAAAGGATACCTCAACTCGGCATTTTTTAGTACATGACTGACAAAGTAGACCGGTAGCTGACAGCCGTCTCTTTCAGCAAGAAGAACAGCACTTAACGCATGATCAGAGACGACCAGGTACATGTAGAGTACTTCTTTGGGCAAGGGGCTGACCAACCTCGGCAAGGAATGCAAGTGAACTTTCAATTTCTGGAAGGCCGCCTCAGCATCCGGCCCCCATTCAAACCTTGCCTTCTTCTTAATGGCTTGGAAGAAATATAAGCATTTGTCGCCTGATCGGCTTAGAAATCTTCCCAAGGCCGTCAGACAACCTGTTAACTTCTGAACCTCTCGGACGGTACGAGGCGACTGCATGTCGATGACCGCCTGCACCTTCTCAGGGTTCGCCTCTATTCCTCTCTGATTGATAAGGAATCCGAGAAATTTCCCAGACTCAACTCCAAATACACATTTTTTGGGATTGAGCATGACATGGTGCCGCCTGAGTGTGGCGAAAGTTTCTCGGAGGTCCGACAGATGATCTATCTGAAGCTTAGACTTGACAATCATATCATCAATGTATGCCTCGACGTTTCTCTCAATCTGATCAAAGAACACAGTGTTTATCATTCGCTGGAAGGTGGCCGGGGCATTCTTAAGACCGAACGGCATAACCATGTAACAGTATAACCCTTGATCAGTGACAAAGGTCGTCTTCTCCTGATCTTTCTTCCATAAAGGAATTTGATGGAAACCAGAGTAGGCGTCCATAAAGCTCATCAAAGCATGGCCGACTGTTGAGTCGACCAGGTTATCAATTTTAGGCAGAGGGTAACTGTCTTTGGGGCATGCCTTGTTTAAGTCTGTGTAGTCTACACACATTCGCCAGGTGCCATTTGGCTTTTTAACAAGCACCACATTTGCAACCCAGTCTGGGAAGTAACATTGCCGAATGAACCCTGCATCAAGTAGTTTTTTAACTTCGGCGGCTGCCGCCTGACTTCTTTCTTCGCCATGGTTCCGTTTCTTCTGCCTTACCGGCTTCTTTTTCGGATCCACAGCTAGCTTATGTACCGCCAGGTCAGGACTAATTCCTGGCATTTCGTGGACTTCGAATGCAAAGATGTCCTTGTATTCTTTCAATAGTTTGTGAAAATCGTCACCCAGGATTCTCAGAGCAGTCGCCCCAACTTTGACTATTCGCTCAGGACGTGAGTCATCTAAGATCAAGTCCGTATGCTCACCAGCCGGCTGAGGGCGGAATTCATCCGACCGCTCCTCTGCCAATGATTGCTATTTTCTGTCTTTTCTTGCGGCCCCCGTCTGGGCTGCCTTTCTCTTCTTGCCGCCTGCTTCTTGAACAGACGCACTCTCCTTGACATTGTCAAGGTCTGTTTTCCACCACTTGACCGAGCGGCCATAACAGTGAGCTTGATATCCGAGAGATAGCACTCTCGAGCCATCCTCTGATCTCCCCTTAGGGACCCGACTGTTCCATTATCCCTCTCAAACTTGAGCAACATAAGAGATGGGATTATAACAGCCTTGGAATTATTCAGGGTTGGTCGTCCCAGAATCATTTTGTAGGCCGAGAGTTCTTCTACTACCAGGAACCGGACTACCATGTGTCGTCCTTCCCCTTTTTCACCCAGGCGGATGGGTAAATCCACTCGTCCCACTGGGTGGACGACTCCTCCTCCAAACCCTACTAAAGGGTGGGATGCCGGATGTATGCAATCAGTCTGATATTTTAGTTTTGACAGACATTTTCTACTGATAAGATCTGAGGAGCTTCCAGTATCTATAAGGATTCGGCCAACTCTCTGGTTGGCCGCTTAACATTCAATAACGATAGGGTCGTCATGCGGCCCCCTTACCCCTCCTAGATCTTCTTCAGTGATGACAATCTTAGGAAATGAATATTTGGGGGAACGTTCTTGGTGAACGGAATTTACATCTAGCCACCTGATATTGTCTTTGTTGCCCCTAATAGTGGGACCGCCTCCTGCAAAGCCGCCTGCAATGGTGTAGACGACTGCATCATCCGTATCAGAGCTGTCGGCCTGTTGACTCTTTTTGGCCGACTGCTTTTTCGAGGAAGTGTTCCCAGTAGATTTCTTGACATAAGAGTCAAGATCGCCTTGCTCAGCCAGGCGGTCCAGATACCGCATGAGACTGATGCATTCGTTGGTGTGATGACCAACATCTTCATGATAATCGCAGAATTTTTCTTGGTTCCGGTTGCTTGCAGAACCCTTCATGGGGACCGGCTTCTCAATTGAGATCCGTCCCTTGATTTCCTTTAGGATAGCTTGGCTATCCTTGTTAAACGCATACTTTGGGGAGTATGGTTTGAATTCTTTTTTCTTCTTCTGGGCCGGTTGTTTAGAGGAATCAGCCGCCCAGACCTCTTTTCTTTTCTTTTCATCTTTGTTCGACAACTGTTTCTGTCGTCCTTCTTTTTTGTTGAACCTTTTCCCGTCCGACTGTTTTGTACTACAAAGATCAGTCGCCTGTATATAGGCTTCCGCTTCAACCAAGGCCTCTTGAAGAGTCGCCACCCTCTTTCGGACCAAATCAAATTTGAATGTCGATCCGTCTTTGAGGCCTCTGAAAAAGTCAGTATAGGCTACCTCATCCGGTAACCCTTGAATCTATATTCTCATCAGGTTAAACCGCCTGATGTAAGAACGAAGCCCCTCTTTCTCGCCCTGCTGAATCGTTCCTAAATCAAGGGTCGTCTTCTTCGCAGGTATGTTCATGGCAAAGTTGGAGGTGAATAAGTAAGCAAGCGTCCTGAAGTTATTCACACAACCAGTCGGTAGGTTGCCGAACCATTGTTGTGCGACACCTTTGAGAGTCGCTGGGAAACACTTGCACCAAGTGGGATCATCCAACCCTTGAAGGTACATCAGGTTGGTGAATGCCATCAAATGGTCTTCTGGGTTAGTAGTGCCATCATAGGCGCCTACTAATACATTTTTCACTTTGGTCGGCTGAGCGGCTTCAGCAATTTCCTTGGAGAAGGCCGACGGCTGTTCCCCAAGTCTAAGCAACCGTAGCTGTCAGTCCATAGGTTGGACATTCTTTGCTGCATGCCCACCAAACAGAGGTGGCTGCAAAAAATATTGTTGTTGCGGTACAAATGGTAAGTTTGGTACCGCCTGGTCACTATGAAAGCCGGACTGACGGGAGGTGCCGCCTGACTGACTCTCATGATACAACTGAGTATACTTCATCGAGGTATTGCGTAGACTGTCTTGGAAGTTTGAAGTAGAGGCCGACTCTGACAATCGGTCATTCTTCTTCTGTTCTAGCAATAACCGAGCATCTGTGTATGTTTTCTTCGACCCGTCCGCCTGAATATGACGAACAGGTTTCCTCTTTCCTGGAGTAGGAAAACGGTACTTTGTGAAATCAAGGGCAGGCGGCTCCCACTTCCTAGAGTTAGGATGAGGGGTCGCCTCTCACCCTTGAGCTGGCTTCCTCTTCCCTGAAGTGGAAGGTTTCTTAGCCGACTGCTCCTTGGCCAGAGCAGGTTTCTTGTTGAGCAACTCTTGAATCTCTCCCTTGAAGCCCCTCATGAAGGTCATGAGTTCGTTTCTGGTAATGGGAGCAGACCCATCAGCCGGCTGCTGCTGAACAGGCGGTGCGCCGGCTGGATCACTGAGTCCAGTTTGAAGATGTTCCCGTTCCCTCCTTTCGGTATGACGGGTGCGTCGGGCCCTTAGGGTCCCGTCTGAAGCTGTGTGAGCTTCAACTTCAAATTCTTCCTCAGTATCATGGTCCGACTGAACTTGAGGGTCGTCTAGGGGACGCCTCTCTTCAGGAGTCGGTACAGACGTGGATGCCATCTCAGAAGTACTCTCCCCACAGACGGCGCCAAAATGTTTCGGGTTTTTCTGATGTCCTGCGGGAGAGTTACAATTCCGAGACTGGAACTGGACGCCTGTACCTGCAAAACAAACGGATGCTCCGGATGATTGGAGATCCGCCTCCGACGGTCAAGTTAGTACTTGATTAAGGAGTAATTAATGCGGAAATAAAAGTGATTGGATCTCTCTAGGTGAGAGTGTTAAATGTGCGTAATCCCCCTTAATGAGGATTAAGGGAGGTATTTATAACCTTGGGAAACGTGCCAATCCTAGGTTTAAGTTAACCTAGGGCTGATTGGGCTTCCCTTGGAAGTTGGGCCTAGGTGGCCGGTTTCTCCATTAGGCATGGAGGATGCCATGTGTCATGACATAATAGGTCCAGGGTGGACAAATAGGCGTGTGCCACGTGGCAAACCCTGACAGCTCCAACTGGGGTACACTTGGAAGGACCTGATTGGCCCACGTGGCACATTCCGATTGGTGGGAGCAAAATCCCCTAATCAGAGAGGAAATTTTTTTTTAGATTGCAAGAAATTATTTGAGCAAATGAAAATTAAATTATTAGGTGTTGTTGATCATCATGTATACATGAAGTTAATGAGGAAATACAAGTTGATCTTTATTATCAACAAAATTTGTTAATCTAGTGATCGAATTGTAAATAAAAGCAACATATATTGCTGACTTGTTGTGATTCATCACTCACTCATTTGATGAGTCACCACCACCTTGCTCCATCTTCCCCGGTGAAAACAAGCTTCATCGTCCTCTCTAATGAAACTCAGTTGCCACCACCGATCTTCCCGTTTGCTCACCAAAACCCATCATCGCCACCACCGATCTTCGCGTCATGGAGGACATGGTCACCCTTATCCTTTGGGGGGGTTGACCATGCCCTATATTTCACCTTTTTTCATAAGGTTTTCATTTTCTTTGGCGACGAAGCTGTCAGAGATGGCGAGGTTGTCGATGGAAGGTGGGTGGAGAACATGGAAGGAAAAAAGAGCAAGCTTAGCTTCAATGGTGTCAGTGGAATAATGTCCATCTCAGCAACATAGTACAACTAAGCAGCAAACATGAGCACCATCAATCTAATGTGTATGGTGTCACTATTCCTTCATTGACGAAATTGACATTAGATAAACAAAAAAATATTTATTATTAAGGTCAATAGGGGCTGCCTCGAAGTTAATAAGTAACCTTTTTCTTATAAAATATTTATTATATCTCGTATAGACATATAATTTAATATTTTTTCCTATCCCCTTTACTATCTCCTCTTCCTCCCTTATAATCTATCATCACTTCGACCACCACCAATATCTGGTCAAAGCCGACTCCACACCGCCTAATCGAGCATCTAGGCCATCACACCCACCCTATCTTACTTGTATACCATTTTTTTATTTTTTTTATTTTTGATAAAATCTTACTTGTATACATTTAACTTTTACTAGTATTAAAATTTTATTTATAAAAATGATCGCCAAATAAATTAAATTGCATGATCTTAAGATTTCATTGTGATCGATTCTTCACGTCTTATGTAAATTTGGAGTGTAATTGCAAGCAACATGTTTAGGCAATTTATTGATTTCTATATACCATGGAAAAGAATATAGAAATGTATTCAATTGGCAAAAATGGATGAGACTTTTTGGTTATAAGTAAGAGTAATTAGTAAGCCTATGGAGTTAAATTAACCAAAGTCAAACCTAAAGATCCTCTTAACTTTATGCAGTCTGGTATACAAATGATTAATAAGTGAATTTATATGATCTAATTAAGAATCAAATCATTGTTTTTGTTCAATCATAAGTAATTTTTTACAAAGCACTAATCTTAAATAGATTGAAGTACGGGTATCTAAACAATAAATTACCTTACAAAACACTACTTTTGATTGGATCAGAACCTTAAGCTAACTATATATTGGAAGACCAAATTATTGTGTGTTCCATCTATAATATGCTCATTAAACATTTAACAATGTTCCCATGTGAATTACCCCACTATAAGCTCTAATTGACATAAATACCCTTTTTCCAAATTCTATACTCTTCAAGTCTTAATAATTTCCCTAGAGGTGATCAACTATATATGTTCCAATCCGCTAGTCCAACCTGGTCCGAAAATAACGCGGAACAAGCCTACATTTTTAATTAAAAATCCAAACATGACTAGAAAAATATGCTCGGATCCGACAAGTCCGCCAGTTTTTTCCAGGTTTGTCTATGAGATTTGATGTTAAGACCCGTTCCAACCTGAATTTTGATCACCATTAACTTCATGATTTGACTTATTGCAATTAATATGTCTATATAGCTATACTTTGTGATTTAGTTATATTTGACTTATTGAAACTTACATGTCTATATGACTATATATATATATATATATATATATATATATATATATATATACTACTATGTGATTGACTTATACTTAACCCAAAAGTCAAATTTGGTCAATTTGTCAAGTTTTTTTTTATTATTCTTTATTTTTATTTTTTTGTCTACCAAAGTATATGCAAACAACATTAAGACATTCTTTCCAAAAAAAAAAATTTTTTTAAAAAAGAAAGAAAATTTGGATAATCCTTAAGCATGATTTTTGGAATTTATTGGCTGAAAATAAGCCAGGCGAACAACTTTTTTTTATTATTTTTAACAGTTGGTGTTCTTGATGAGTTGATTTGTGATCTGAAATGCATGGCTTAAAAGCTGTCGAAACAAGGCCTGTAATTATTGTTGCACCATTATTCAGACATTGAACTTCGTGCTAAAAACTGCAAGTATTTTTCTTATCTTAAGTGTAAATTATTGCTTACGTGAGTAATTACTTAAATTGTACAAGGTGTTTAAATAATTATGGAAAAATTGACAAAAATAATCTCAACTTTCGTCCGTTTATTCAAAATAATACCAATTTTGGATTATTTTTAAATATCCGAATTTTAGGGGTCATTCGCTTTTATCGGTCACTTGGGACCGATAACCTGTTAAAGGGTATTTTTTTTTTCCTTTTGATTTAAGTAACACGTGCCAGCACGTAATAGGTTGAAAAAAATATTTTTTTAAAATAAACAAAATACCACATTCAATTCCCACGCAACATCACTGGCTACCACTACCATTCCGACAGCTCCCCTCCCTAAGGCACAGCCCAAGTACCCCCGCCCCCGCCCCCATCGGCGCCCAGAACACTCCCCCCCCCATCCGGTGCCGACGATAGTAGCAAAACTGCACTAGTTGTGGTTTCGTTACTACGGGTCTCGAGAGCACGGCGCACCGTTTGGGTATTCAAATTGGAGCACAATTCGAAGTTGTTGCTACGATTGGAGGCCGGAATTGTTGTATTTAACTGCCAAATTGATATAATTGATGGTGGATTGGAGCAATTTGGTGGTGGATAGGTGATATTGTTGTGCGAAGTTATGATGGTTGGTGCTTCTTGTGGTGGTGACTTGGGCGCAATTGCTGTGTTGCTGGGCTGCCGGTGGTTTTGGGCGGCTGTAGGTTGGTGTGGGGCTGTTGTTGGTGAGTTTGGGGAGCAGGGGAAGCGAGCAGGGGCTGCAAGTAATGCTGATTTGGATCGGAGAAGACGGTTGGGGGTTTATACGGTGCAGGTGGGGGAAGCGGTTTATTTTTAGATTTTAGGGTGTTTAGCGGTGGTGGTTTGATGGTTTAGGAAAGGGAGTCGCTGGCGTGGGGAGGGGGATTAGGGTGCGGCAAGGGTGGCGGGATGAAGACAGGGCCGTGGGTGGTGGTGGGTTGGGTGGCTGGGATTGGAGCTGAATTTTTTATTTTTTATTTATTTTTTATTTTTTATTTTTTAATTTTTTTTTATTTTGCAATCAATCACGTGGTGACACGTGTCACCTAAACCTGTTATAATAGGTTAGGTGATCGGTTGGAACTATTTTGAGCGAATGACCCCTAAAGTTCGGATTATTTAAAAATAATTCAAAATTGGGATTATTTTAAGCGAATGGGTGAAAATTGGGATTATTTTTATCAATTTTTCCAATAATTAAACTATAATATTGCTTATGCAATGTTTGAAAACATGTATTGAGATGATTCAACTTTTAATTTTGAATTGAGATAAATAAAATTAAAATATAGTTAGGCTTTTTATATATCTATTCCTTGCAAAAATAATAGTTGCTTCATTAAGATCAATCTAGCCTTATAAAAAAACTCCTTCTATCCCTTTATTTTTGCCCCACTGTCATTTTTTGTGTCAAACTTTGTAAACTTTAATTTGACTGTAAATTACTGTTAATTTATAAGAGATAATATAGTCATGAGTGATCTTATTAGATTCGACTCATTGCATATTTTATTAATATCATATTTTTATAATTATAACGTGTATGAAAATGAAGATATATGCATTTTAAAACGTGTCTTGAAGACCGTGAAAAATCATATGGGACAAAAAAAATAGGGATAAAGGGAGTACAAATTACTATAATAGTAAGTACAAAGTAACTTGTTATTAGGTCTTGCTCTCTTGTTTTGAATTTTATTGAAATATAACTATTTTGACCGGTTTAGTTTATTGAAACTATTTAATTATTGATTGCAACTCATTATATCTTGAAGCACTAATATTTGCTCATTAGTTATGTTTTTCTTTTTTTTTATTGTTATTTTTGTTACTTGAATGTCTTGATTTTACCAATTGAAATTGATTTTTATGGATTAAATAAAAAAGTTACATATTATTAATAATTCCATTTTCTATTGGAATATTATATATTGCTAAATTAGTTAAACATAACATGGCTCTAATAAGAAACTTCTTCTAGCTTAGCAATTGAAGGTTTTATATTATTGGATTTCACAATAATTGTGATAAAATTATCTTAATTATATACTGTCTTCATTCTTAAAAGTTCTTTACACTCACTATCTGCACGAATTCGATCACTAGCTATTTCCTGAATGTTCGATCTTTCTAGTGCCCTTCAAACACCAAAAAACACTTTATTTATTTATGTGGTTCTATCCATTTCACATCGAAAAATAAAAATAAAAAATCCCTCGCCATGCATAAGTATAGGTATATACCAACTAGTAGTAAGTGAATAAAAGATCACCTACCTAGAGAAGATTGTGGGATGAGTCCTTTTCCATCCTCCCCTTTCCTTCTTCCCTTATCTGTTCGTTGAATCCCACATTCCCAAAAGAAAAAAGTGATAAACTAGAAAAAGAAGTTCAATTTTATTTAAAAAATTTATAAAAATAAAAATAAAAATAAAAATGAAGAGTTCAATTTTTATGTTGGATTCTAAAGTACATAAAACAGATGTATACCAAAAAAGTGGAAGTTCAATTAAAATTTCTTGTGGCCAAACGAAAATATAGAAGAAATTCAGTAAGTATATAAGGAACTTAGATTAGTTTAAAGATATTTAGCTTTGCATCTTATACGTTTTATGTGGCTCGTGTTAAATATTTTTCAAGCACCTCATATTTTTGGACTTTTATGACTATTCCTTCTATTAAAACTGATGCTCTTTACACCATGGAGTTAAAAGTGCACCTCTCTTTTTCTCTTTTTTTCACTTTTCGGACTATTCTTGCTCTTTTTCCCTTACACGTAGAGAAAAAGTGCACTTAGTGAACACATGTACATCATTAAGGTTAACTAGGTTAGTTAATTGTGTGATTAACACATGATTAAATCAAATTAATTTGTTACAATATTCTCATTATTAAGCAAGTTTTAGTTATATGGATTCATGTTGTAGAACTCCTAGATTGAGTAGAAATTGTTAAGTGTGGTTTAAATCATCATATTACATGTAGAGGAAAAGTGCACTTAATGAACACATGTACATCTATCATTAGCATTAACAAGGTTTGCTAATTGTTTGATTAATGCATAACTAAGTCACATAAATTTGCTAAAATATTCTCTTTAACCAAATTTTTGTAGTTTATTGCCTAGTATGGGATTCATATTGTAGCACTCCTAGATTGAGTAGAAGTTGTTAAGTGTGGTTTAAAATCATTATTTTACACTTATTAACTATCTTAGTTTAAACTTAACTGTATTTTAGGTAAGTCAGACATTAATCCAGAAGGTCATGCTCAAGAAGTGACAAGTGTTTTGTGCCAAATTGGAATCTTGGTCTAAAATCACATTTTTTAGACCAACCTCACTTTTTTTTTTTTTTTTTTTTAAAAAAGTCAGATAATTGATAATAAACTCTATTTTAAATTATACTCGTTGTAGCTTATATCTTACAAGGAATCTCTTGCTAAATTTCCAGCCAAGGATGTGCACAATCCAATCTACATCATAATTCGGATTAGATTGGACTAGACAAAGGAATTCCAAATTCAACCTTTGATCCTTGAAAATCTTGATTTCGACTTTCCATTCTAGATCGATCGTAATTTCCTTTAAATTCTTAGTAAGGTTTATGTTTAATTTCCTTCAAATATTTATGTTTAACTACAACAATTATCAAAATTAAATCAAGTTATTAAGTTATACTTGTAGTTTTCTTCAACACTTTATATTATTTATTAATTTAAAAGTGGGAATTTTGACTTTTACCACCTTCAAATAACCACTTAATTGAATTTACCACCTCCAAAAAAAAAGATTTACTTTACCACCTCATAAAAAAATTAAACATCAGTTTTACCACCAATCACCTCCAACTAATGGATTCCGTCCATAAATCCGTTAGTGGGGCCTACCTTGCACACGTGTCGCCATATTATTGGGTAAGCTTTAGAAAAAAAATTAAAAAAAACAAAAAAAAAAAAATTAAAAAACCTCATCCATCAATTGGTGGCTGCTGCCACCGTCGAGACCCCACCACCGGACCGACTACGACCAGCCCCACCACCTGACCGCTACGACCAGCCCCCCTCACCTAACCGCTACCAGCCCCCACCACCTAACCGTTACGACCAACGACCCCACCACCTAATAACTACCACCGCACCGCACAACCACAACCACCGCACCGCACCGCACAACCACCACACCGATTTCGACCCCCTTTCCACCAATTTCCGACCTCAAAACCCTAGTCACCACCTAATCACTACGACCAACGACCCCACCACCAACTTCCGACCCCTCCCTTGCCCCCACACGAAATTTCGACCACACGAAATTCCGACCAACGACCCCGCTAATCCACAACCACCGCATCGCACCGCACAGCCACAGCCCCCACACCGGATTTCGACCCCCTTTTCACCAACTTCCGACCTCAAAACCCTAGCCACCAAATTCCGACCAACCATATAGCCCCCCTAATTCCGACAACTCTTAAAACCCTAGCCACCACCAAATTCCGCACTCCTAAAACCCTAACCACCACCTAATTCCGATCACCTCCCTAGGTTACACTAAATTCCGACCCCTCCCTTGCCCCCACACGAAATTCCGACCAACCATAGTGTGTTAATTTCGTTGTCGGCTGGGTTGATATGGAAATCGGGGAAGATGAAGAAGAACCGTCAAAAAGGTGGGCCCTACTAACGGATTCATGGACGGAATCCGTTAGTTGGTGGTAAAATCGAATTTTTGGAAATTTTGGTGGTGGTAAAGTAAATCTTTTTTTTTTTTGAGGTGGTAAATTCAATTAAGTGGTTATTTGAAGGTGGTAAAAGTCAAAATTTCCTTTAAAAGTAGTACAAATAAAATAAATTTTAAATGAGCAAAATAATATTTTACTACTCCCTCCGTCCCAGAATATCTGGGACATTGGAATTTTTTCACTGTGCATGTATTAGCTTTGACCATAATTTTTTACTAATATAATAAAAATAGGTATTTATATAAAGTTTCTTAATATAATTTTTATTAATATTTAATTATTTAAAAATAAAGTCAAACTAGTATATCGACATGTGTACAAAGTTGACCGTGTCAGTTATTTTGGGACAGAGGGAGTATTATTTTTCTTTTTCAAAAACATGAGCAAAATACTTTCTAAGCTATATACTACCAACAATTGGGTCAAATTATTTTGCTAAAGTCCACAAAGAAAGCCCTTCCAACTTCCAAGCCCGCCCTTTACAACTCAAAAAATACATATAACACCATTTATCATCATCCTCTTCATCTACAACATCATATTTTATCATAATCATCACCAAACTCTCTTCAATTCACCATTAGATGAACTTCCTTAACCAACCAATAGCAATTAGAGTTCAAGGACTTAGCTATTTCAACCCTCAATTCAATTGCAACTCACATAATACTACACCATAATAAGTTAAGCAAAATCACATATTCAACTCCTCAAAACTTCCAACTAACTATAGTATAGTGTCACGGTCCGATTGTTTTGACACCTTATCACGTATGCAGAAGCCTCCCTTGACCTTAGTTGCTCCCAACCACTACAATTTCCAATCTTTACTCCACCGAATCCCCACCGCCGTAACACCCACCCCTCCTCCTGAATTGCTGCCTTCCTCCGCCACCGCCAAGGCGCCAATCGAGGGAGTCGCCGTCCACCAGCGGCCATACATCGATACCTGCCTCCATGCTTATCCGTGCATGCCCCTGCTTCTACTTAGATTTTCCAAAGTCAACCTTTCCTTTTACGTTCATTGACCCATTATAACTAGTAATGGGCACTTTAATTTCATTTCTTTTAATAATTTTCCTATATTATATATAATAATACTCAAATATTATTTGATTTCTAAATTACCCCTACTTAACAAATAATTCCAAATATATTGTTTAGGTCAGCATGTCAATAAAGGTTTTTTTTTTTAAGGAAGAATTAAAACTCTATATGGTGAACTTCATTAGCAGTTCATTCTATTAACCCACTAATTGAATTAGTTGTTCATTATGTTAAAGGAGCAATTTAATAAAAAAATATAAGTTGATGGTAAAAGTCTAGAATTAGTTTTTATGCTATATCATATTTCACATTATCAATTTTTTTTTCTAGTGATTATAGTGATCTGAAAAGCTAGTGATTATAGTGATCTGAAAAGCTATTGCCATGTAACGTGTCATTATTTATTTATTTAATATTTTTTTCAAAGACTCCATAATTGAGTCACAATTTTATCTTTGGTAAAAATTGCTAGTGGTTTTATGGCATAATTAAAAAAATTACCTAGACATGCTGACATGGCTAGTAATAGGTAAGCTATACAAATTTAATTTATAAATTATAAAAGGAGCTTATTAGGGTTTGGCCATCTTTTAGTATAATTGAGGGAAATGATTCTTTCCTTTATGCGAGGTTTTATAGAGGTGTTAAATTGTTAATGCTCTCAAATATCCCTCTCAGTTTAATTGGAAAATAGTTAATAAACATGAATTTACATTGTTATTATGGACTTTAGGACTTATGATGCTGCTTTTGATTCTAGGTACTTAGGAAACAAATAAGATTAATAGAGTTGATTAATCTGCTTTTAACTATCAAAATCACAAAGTCTACTTTGTTTTAAACAAGTGCAAAAAGGTGGAAAGTCACAAAAAAAAAAAAAAAAAAAAAAAAAAAACTAGAATTATTATAATTTGACTAAAGGGTCAATTGCTTTCAAATTGACAATTTGACTTACCAAAGTAATTGTTAATTTGACTTTAGGCATTATTCATTAACTTTGTTTTGATTAAGGTCTTGTTTAGTTCAACTTAATTTTACTTATTTCGGAAAAAATAAGTTCAGATCAGATCATATCAGAAAAAATAAGTTCAGATCAGATCATCGTTTTATGTGCAATTTTTTATCGCTAAATATCTTTAATTTTGTAATGAAAAAAAATTATGCAAATTACATATTAATAAAATACACATTATTACGAATCTAACAAGATCCACTTGATATATTTTTTGCTTACATATTATCATCAATTAAGGTCAAAGTTTGGTCAAATCAGACAATAAGATCAGACCAGATCAGATTAGATAAGTTCAGATAAGCAAAAATAAGGTGAACTTAACATGGCCTAACTTTTGTAAATTATATTTCAGGAATAATATTGTCATGTGGAACTTCTTACTCCTTCCATGTTTTAATAAGTGTTACACTTACCAAATGCGGTCGTGTTTTAATAAGTGTTACACTTCCTATTTTGGCAAAAAACTACATTTTAAAATTATATCTCTCTCCTCCCATGGTCCCTACTTGAACCCACTACTACTTTTTATTTATTTAGTTATTTATTTATTTATTTTTATTATTTCTCTCCTCTCACATTCATTACTTTTCAATAATTTATTAATCCCACCATCTTTCTTTTACAATTTTTTAATACTCCAACTACCCCACTTACCACTTATTTAATTTAAGTCAATTAAGTTGCCTAAAACTATGTGCCGGTCAAAGTGTAACACTTATTAAAACACGGAGTGAGTAGATCATTCTCAATTTTATCTTCAAACTATTATTATTATTATTATTATTATTATTATTATTATTATTATTATTATTATTATTATTATTATCTTCCAACTATCTTTTTTCATGAAGGTTCAAACTATCAACTTTCTATAATTTTTACTAATTGATAATTAGAGTTATTTATATAATGAAAAAAACGCAACCAAAAAAACGTGTCAACAAATTTAAAATGGAAAAAGTGTACAGCTTGCCTCTAGCATCCCTCATGCGAGCCTCAACGTTAAGTTTGGAATCCATTAGGTGAGGAGTCAAAAGACAACACATTGGCCATTTGGCCATATATGGAATAAAGTGTTTTGCTATATAGATAAATTAACATATTATCATAGCTGAAAAATATAATTCCGGTTGAAACTAAAAGTGGAAGGAAAGGAAGTATAGTACTTCGTATACGATGAGCTGAAAAAAAAAGTGCAAAACTTGTTAGATTCTACACTATACTTTTCTCCTAAACAGTCCCCCACATATCCAAAATATAAGTAGTTCTTACTCAATAATATAAATCTAGATGCTACTAATCTATACTTTTTTTTTCATAAAGCTAAGAGAAAGAATGAAAACACCAAGGGACCTTCCTAACGAGAAAATTCTTAATACCTCAGAAAAAACGAATATTTACTAGACAACTGTTAAGCCTATTACATAGAATATTATCTAATTTGTGTGAAACTAAGTGCTCGATATCAACATTTATGCTAGTAGCTCAAATGGCTTCTCTATAGATGTGACAAATCGCTTTTATTGAGTGGAGAGAGAGACAAACTATTTAATATAAAACTCTACCTTTGGTTAAATGTTTTTCCAAAACCGAATATTCAAAAGCTCATAATAACCAAATAGCTCTCTATATATGTATTGGTTTGGAAATCAAATTATGAGACTCAAAATTAAAATAATCTAATTTCTTTCACTCTTAAAATCATGGAGAAAAAAAAAAGCATTACAAGGTTCAAAATAACTAGAGGCCAAGCATAGTTTTTTTTTAGGTTATATTTTTAAAAGGCCTTGTTAAGTTGACAATAAACCCAATATAAGTATGTAACATTTATCAAAATGAAAGTTAAAAAGTGCAAGAGGTTTTTGTAAAAGTTATTTACGTCGTAGTAAGTGATTTAAATATTGAAGTGATAACTTTATAGCATGAAGGAGGTATTTACGTAATATTGAGGTTTATGATTGTTCTTTGAGGGCTATTCACAATGATGCAATTGATTTTCTTGAAATGATGACCCTTAATTAAAATCAAGTATCAAATTACACAAATTTAAGGTTTTGAGAAGAAGACATAATAGCTTCCTTGGTAATTGCATGTCTCTAATTCAATTCGATTGCATGCAGGGGCGAATCATTGTTTAGGCTGACAAGGGCCCGACCTCCCTAAGTATTTTTAAGTTATTGATTATTAGAGTAATATAATGTCTAATAATTGCAAATAAAAAGTTGTGGCATAGTGGTCAAATCTTGCCTCCCAATTTTTTGGCCAAAGATTCGCTACTGATTACATGTGTTTGTGTATTTTAATACTTCCATACTCCCTCCGTTTTTTAATAAGTGCTTCATTAGCACCTTTTGCATTTCACTTGACATGTTTTAACTAATGTTTGTGATCTATACATAAGAAAAAAAATATAGTTTTATGGGTAATGTTAGAATCATCTCAATGAATAAATTATTAATTCTTAATTGTTATAATTTATACTTATTGATAATTAAAGATAATATTGGTCAATTTCCTAAAAAAAAAAAAGATAATATTGGTAAAAGATTTACATCAATATATGCGCTAGGAGAAATAGAACACTTGTTATAAAACAAATGGTGTATTATGTAATGGATGTTGTCATGGTATTTTAGCCCACTATCTTTTTTCTTGTTTCCTCCTTTTATGTTTTAGGATCAGTCGTACCCTTTTAATAATTTATACAAGTGTATTACCAATTTACCATCCTTTAAGTATTGATCGAGTTCTATTTATGGAAAGAAAATAATTTACTTTGTGTTATTTTAGTAGAAGTCCTAGTCTACTTATGTTCTATGAATTTTAGGTTTATTTTAGTAGATTAATGATGTCATTTTAATTTTACCCATGATTGAAATTAATAAAGTTCAAAACACTAAATTCATTTTTCTGTCATTTATCTTCAAATACAATACAATAACACTAACACTATTATAATAGTCGTTAAAAAAAAGAAAAAAAGTAGTATAATACAGTAGTTATTAAAAAATGAAAAAATAATTAAAAAAAAAAAGCAAAAATGAATATAGGTTGAAAGGATGAAATTACCAATTTGCACTTATTGTATTTAAACAGGTAAACACAAAAGAGATTTTGGTTGATCATTTCTCCTTTCAATTCCTCCAACTAGTTTGGGCCCGACTCCAGTGTTAAACTCCCAGACTTACACCTCTATCTTTTTCTTTTCTTCTATTTTCCACTTCCCTTGCTCAGTTCTTTTATTGGTTCTTATGGCTTTCGATAGTACTCCATCCGTCCTTGAATAATATGTTACATGGCGCTATTTCTTAAATTCGTAATACGAAGTATATCTCATTACCTATACTCTGGCTTTCAAAAACATCTGTTTTCAAAAACACTGATAAAACTACCAGTAAAAAAAAAAAGAGTATCGAGCTCGTTTATAGATGTTAGATCAAGGCCAATTGCTAAGGCTCCTTAATTCTTTTTCTTCCCCTAATTGAGGGCAATTACTAAGACTACCAGTTAATTATGCCACTAAAAACACTCCATAATTAGGACTAGTAAAGACTTAATTGCTTGTCTGCGGTACCAAACATGGCCTAACATGTTTAGCTTCAAAATAAAATATCTAACACCACATCATTTAGATTAAGGTTATCAACTATCAAGTAGTGACAACTGACAAGTACTAACCTAAAAAAAAAAAATTCAAATATTAATAATAATCCTCAAAGAAAAAAGACATAACAGTGACACTAATTAAATAATTAATTATACAGTAAATAAATCATAAAGTAAATCTAACACCTGTAAACCTACTGCACTTTTAGCCAATGGCAATGGAGTCAAATATTCTTATTAAATTCATTATGATAATCATATTATATCACTACTAGATTCAAAGGACAAATTTTCATTATTTTTTTTCTCCTTTTGAATAGATATTTTGACAACAATAGTATACTAATGGTGCCACTTCAATTCCAGGAATTTATTTCAAGTAATATCTGATTCATACATTAATTTAATACTTCTATTAACTATACATTGTTTGCAAAAAAAATGATCACTAATCTAGACAAATGTGGTATAGAAAATTATCTAATGGGATTCAAGCTGCAGCAGATTGATCGTCTTCATGATCATCAAGATTCAAAGCGTGCAGCAACTTTGGCCAGGATTCTGGAATTCCACCAGGAAGATCAAACTGCAACAGTTTGCCCCGCTTGCAATAAAATTCCTCCACAGGTCGAGTCTGCACATATATGTTTCAAACTCACGTGTTAACCTTGCTTAAACATGCCAAAAATACAAGATTCATCTCCAGCATTCACAGGCATCACAGCCCACTTCAAGAGTTTTTTTTTAAAAAAGATAAGAAACAACTATCACAAAATAGCCTTTCTGAGGTGGGATGAAAGATAAGAAACAACCATCACAAAATAGTCTTTCTGAGGTGGGATGCAGGAATGGAGACAAGAAACAAAAAATTAACAGAGCACTTGAGATTGAATAGTAATACCAATTCATCGTATATCCGGAGTCTCTCCCTCACAACTTCTTCTTTATCATCAGCGCGACTGATAAGCTTTGAGGCACATTCAGCTGGAGGAAGAAGAGGAGCCATGTACATTCCAGGGCTTTCATCGTCACCCTTGATGTCAATGCATGCAACATTGTAGTTTCCACCACACTGACTACAGATTCTTCTACCAAGGCATTTTGCAAGTAAGGCCTCTTCACGGAGCTTAAGATTCACCACCAAGTCAATATCAATAACCCCCTCCAAAATTTCCTGTCACAAACAGCAAATAAAATGAAACAAGCATGTATATCAATAACAAGATAGGAGAAGGAACCTCTTGCAGAAATAATATAAATAAAATAAACAATTAATTACACCCTTATAAATTACATCTTGCAAGCAGAATATTTAATTTTGACTCGAAAACCTAATCAGTACAATGTATACTACCCAATACAGATCAAACTTACCCCTTGCAGAAGCGTTGCATGCTTTCAGATGCTGTAATCATAAACTCTTGATGTGGCTGAACAGAAGATGTGTCCAGCAACATTGAGAAATGACAGGCTTACAGCCTAGTATTTGACCTTCCATTCAATGACGTATACTTCTCATTTAGCAATTGCATATCAGGCAGTAGTAGTTCATTAATCATTACTTCGCAGTACGGTTTAATAAGGAATTCAGGGTCAAAGTTGGCGATGAAAAAGAAAGATGTGTTTGGACAAGAAAGATAGCCAAATATGGAGAGATACTGAAACTTTGAAGGGTAAGAACAGTAGTATTGTACAATGTTCTATATCTCCTCTTGTGCATCATAAATTAAGCATAGATATTTACCTGCCCTCAAAGGAAAATATATATTGGATGTTCTGTCTCTCATTTCAAACGCACCAAAGTTAGATGTTAGAAATAATTAGCTAGCTCAACATGCAACAGCCACCCATAGAAGATGAGATGTATCATCACCAGAAAATTCAGGGAGGGTGCATCTCCTCTGCATACCAGTCAAAGTGAGCCTAATGAACTAATGTATAACACATAGATAGTAGGTTAGCCTGGTGTTACAGTACTTATCTTCCACATGTCAATCAGATCAGTGCTACTTGGGATGTGGTAGAACAGGTTCAAGAATGTGTTTACCTATTCTTTGCCAAACATGTCCAAAACTGTATTAACGTACCATGTATTAACTCCAAATTGTTGAGAATCATGGTCACGCTGAGGGGAGGGGATTAGCAAATAGGTAACAGTGGTCCAAATGTATCAATAGACATATGTTTTTACTCCCAAAATATCATCTAATGTAACTATGTCTCTTATCAAAGTAACAATCCTGTGAATACAATTTCCCTGAAGGACACCATTTTCTGTGATTTAGCATTTCCTCCATAGTCCATAACACTGTTACCTACAGGCTACTGCAGCAGTTTCAACAAGTGAACATATTATGAGCATGCAATTCGTTTCTCACAAGTCACAACGAATTCCATTAGATAGAATATTACACACAGAATTTATTATCGCACCGGTAAAAAAAGAGGGACTGATTAACATAAGAAAACCTCTGGGGTGTTTGGTTCAAGTAATTCAGGTATGAGGTATGGGGTTGGGATGAGTAAAACCCATACCTTGCGTTTGTTTGAGAGAATTCTTAAACCCACAAGGTATGGGGTTTAGAAACCCAAGGGAGGAGGTGGGTATGGCTCATACCATACCTTCCAGGCATCAAATAAAAGAAAGATGTTCATTCCCGAACAACACCAAACACATGGTATTAACTATTAAGTATCAAGTTCCAACCCAATACCACCTTAATCTCATTCTTGACTCTAAACCCATACCACTACGCAAATTGTTTTGACCCGCTTCACATGTCCATCAAAACAATACTGTGCAGCTATAAAGCCTAGTTCCTTTGCCAACTTATCATTTTATATTACAGAGGAGACAATAGAGGATATCTCTTAGGCCTTGGCCCAAAACTCTAGTTAATAAGCAATCAAAATAGAAAGAGAAAGGACTAAGGGCGAGAGAGCGAGAGGGGCAGCTCATAAATAATGGTAAAGGTTATCTTTCTATGAGGCAATAGATAACAAATATCTAGAATCGCAATCTAGCAAGAAAGAGGCAGGCTGTTATGATGCTCTGCTTTCTTCCACCATAGCATCTCAATTCTCACCACAAAGAGTTAAGAGTTTGTAGCACAGCTTACTTTTTAACCAGCCATTTCTTTCTTTGATCTGTTTTCTCACTCTTCCATCATCACTTTGAGAGTTTGAGAATACTAGATAGCATGCTGACTTGATTTGGCACACCAGCAAATTTAGAACACATGATTCTTTAAAATGAATTAGAAGTTAGAACATTGTTCACTTGGAGGGGGGAGAGGTTTGGCGAATTATTAACCCTCACCCCGGGGTTTGCAGTTGGTGGTAAATCAATTAACAAAAGTAAATGTCAAAAGTCTCTCTGATACAGGGGTACAGATAATCCAAAGCAACTGAAAACTATATAAGGCTATAGGCATAGCAAAGGGTGTTAGGTCTAGGGCCTCATAATCATTAAAGAAAACAAAAATATGAGTTGACAACTCCCAATTATTGAGTGTTAAATATGACATACTTTCAGATCCTTACCTAGAGCTCAAGGAATTTTTAAATAATTTATTCAAGAAGGGTCTATTGAATAATGAGGTAAAAAGTATAAAGATAATTATATTAACAAAAGTCTACAACTGCAGTTGTAAGAAATTTTCAGAGGTGGATAAATCAACTGTTCCAATATGTTAATCCAATAATTAACTACATCCAGGATTCACAAAGATAACATCACATTTTTCATTTTTGTCACTAAAAATTCTGTCTTGACATTCACTACTATGTAGCAGGTAAATGCTTGCTTTCACATTTTGGTCAAAAGCTTCAATAATCTCGGGCCTCAAGGCAAAGCATATAGTAAGAATTTGTAGTTGATATCAATATTTTACTCTATTCTACAAACAGTGGACAAGAGCAAAATTCCTTAATGTCAAGATACTACAAAAGACTACATGAAACTCTACAAGAATCATGAGGCCTGCAATGAGAGAATAAGAGGAAGGCACATAACTAACACCTCCACCCCAAAGAAAAAGCAAACTCAATGCTTGGAAAGTGTCAAATCCTGCCACTTGCTTCCAAGAACATGCTTAGATGGGTTATGGCTAGACTGCTAGAGACCAGGGGCAAGTATATATTGGTCTAAGAGGGGTAAAATGTACCCTACTTGCTCCGCCATAGAGCCTCTCAAATTTAATAAAAAATAAAAAAAATAAGGAGGGGGAGGGGGGGGAGAATATAAAATGGGCCTTTGAATCGAACCCACTCCATTTGGAATAGTGAAGGTTCAATTGTAGTAAAATAATATATACTCTGCCAGCCTCCCCTATTTGTAACAAGTGAGATGAAATCAAAGCTAAGAGGTGATAAAAACCCAAATGCCAAGAGTAAAAAACTGCCAAGTTGTACAAGATAAGATTTAAAAAGTTAATCGCATAGCCCTAGTCATTAGTGAGACATAAATGTCCCTTCTCCACACATCATTATTCACTCACAGCGACTAATTGACAGCAGAAACCCAAATCATTCTCAAAATATTTTAAATTGGGCTGGCAAGAAATTCTAGTAATTTGGAAATTGGGCAATGTAATTATCCAAAGAAAAATCAAGATTGCTTTGTCACTACAACATTGATTTATTTTTTTTGTTAAAATCCCTACAAAAGTGTAACGAGCGGGAGTTGGTGACAGAATTGAAAGGTTGAAGAAATTGAGTTTGATTAATGTAAGGAAAATTGAAGAAATTCAAAGCGCTTTGAAGGTACATTCAAATCATCCTTTAGAGAGGGATAAATGAATCTCTTCAATATTATAGGACTTATTGGTAGTTTAAGAGGCGATCATCCCTCCAATAAGTTGATCTAATCACTAAGAAGCCTAGTCAAGCACATTTGACTAAAAGTTGATTGGGACTGAGCTGCAAAGACAAAGAAAGATATGGTGTCTGCTTAGTCTAAATAGAGGAAAATATGGAAAGTCCATAGAAACACTCCTCAGCAGTTTTGAACTCTTGAAATCAACTACAGCAGGTTCAGCATTTAGAGGGTTTAAAATCTTTAAAAAGAGAGGGTGACGGCTTTTGAAGCCACAGAAATTAGTAAGTCAGACAAATGATAGAAAAACCAATCATAAACGTAGCCTTTAGTTTTGATAGTTTTCTATATATCAAAGACCAAAAACTGAAGCTTCAACATCTTGGCTATTAAGAGCATCTCCAATGGTTAATTATAGGGATTAGCTTGCAATATTCAAAAATAGTTAAGCAGCTACCTGACCATTGGAGCATTTTTATAGTATTAGCCAAACAAAGGAAATTAGCTCTACAAAGCTAATTAGCATGGAAAAAAAAAAAAGAACTAAAATTATTATTTATTTTACTGAAAGAGTGAAGTAAATACTAAATTAATGTATAAAAATAATTTAAAAAATATCTTAAGCAACTTGCTAACATTGGAGCACATTATAGCTTGAAAGGGAAATAGCTTGAGAATCTTATTTGGCATATTAAGCTAATAAGTATATTAGCCAACCATTAAAGTTGCTCTAAGGTAACTATTCATGCATATTTAGCATTCATTATAGCATGATATGAAAAGACTATATAACTAAAAGTTGCAAGCCAATAGAGCATTATTATCATATCTGATGAAGACTATAGTAGGGGCATTGAACATTAGTGCCATCTTGATTTTTGTCAACAAAATAAATAGGCAATCTGTGTCTATGTACTCAAAATTGAGCCAAAAACTTTGTGACTGAACACATATGTTTTTGTCCCTCACTCTACATATACAACATACGTAAGCATGTGTATTCAAAAAGGTAGATATTCTGATGTTTATCTAGATGACTAGATCTGACTATCAGCTTCCCTTAACATAGAAATTATATACATTCAATATAAGCATGTATAATACTACCTTTATTCTTATATAGATGACTTGTTTCATTTAGACATGCTTGCCAATGCGTTTCTTTAGAATTTAATATTTCTAATGATGCATTTGTAAAAATTATAAAATTTAAAAATAATGAGACAAATCTAAGAAGACCCCACATGATTATATTTATTAATTTAAGTATAAATCAAAATGAGATGGACAAAGTAGCTTATGTGAATTGTGAATAGTGTAAAATGCCAAACAGTCCATCTAAAAAAGAGCAAAGTAAGTATCATATGAAAACATTTAATGTAAGTGCTCACCGCCTGTCTAACTGTACGAGGAAAACCATCAAGAATAAATCCGGATTCACCCTTGGCTTCTCCAGCTTCAAGACGCTTGGACAACAGATCCACTATAATTTCGTCTGACAACAGCTTCCCCGAGTTGACTATCTCTGCAATCTATAGTACTTACAATGTTAGAACTCATAATTTTACATCATGCAGCCATTGTATTGAACACTAATCATAACACAAGCAGAGAGTTGAAACATGGAATCATCAAATTACATATCTCAGCATAAAATTTCAGGACATCAAGAATCAACACATAATTAATACTGATGTAGTGGTAGATAGTTTGAATAATTCAGTCTCAGATCATTGCCCTCTGTTGATTAAATGTGATTAATTAATTGAGAGTGGGAGTAGGCTTTCAAATTCTTTCCCAGTGGAGCATAAATGGTTTATAGATGTTATTAGTGAGCCGTGAAACAACCTACTACTGGGACTACTAAAGGGTATCAAAACTTCTTTGAAGAGCCTTCACAGAGAAGAAGATCCCAGAGTTGGTGAAAAGGTTGAGAAAACTGAAAATGAGCCAGATAACATTCAATCTCAGTTACTTCCAGTGGTCCTGCTTAACATGCTCATAAGTAGGAATTGGTGCTGCAATTAAGGAAATGACTATTTATTGAAGAAATTTTTTTTTTTGTGATAAATCCAGAATAAATTGGTTCACCCTAGGTGACTCTAACTTTCACCACTTTGATGCTACCGTAAAAGAAAGATATGCCAGGAACAGAATTCAGTTTTGTACTCTGACAAAAGCTAGGTGGTTCTATTGCATCCAAGATGAAGTTAAGGGATTTTACCAGAAACTGCTGGAACTACTGTCTCTATTTCTCCCTCAATCGATCATCCTGTAATTAGAACGGGTACAAATCTCAGTAATGAAGCAAAGGCTTTATTGTGTCAACCTATGACAATTACTGAGATAGACCAGGCTTCTTGAAACAATTGATGATTCCAAGGAATAGATGGTTATAATGTTTGTTTCATGAAGGCATGGCTTAATGCAACAAATAGATTAATCAAATTGGTTTTGACTACTTTTCAGAGTTGCAAATAGCCAAGGCAATCAAATGTAATTCACTAAAACTCTTGATCCTTAGGAATCTCCATGGACTCCATCCTATATTAAGCAATGTATAAAAAAGCTCAAGGCGCGCTGAAGCGATAAGGGTTATGCAGCGCCTAGGTGCGCCTCTTTGAAGTGAGGCGCACTATATAAACAGCTAAAAAAAATTGGCAGAAATTTGCTTCAGGTGCGCCTCATGTGCGCCTCGGGTGGGCCTCGGGCGCCTAACCTGCGCCTAATCAAAAACGCCTCACCCAGGCCAAATTAAGCGCTTACCCCCTACGCCTAGTGCCTCAGCGACGCGCTTTTTCAAATACTGATATTAAGCAATTTCACCCTATTGCTTGATGCATTGTACTATATAAGCTTATAATTTAAGTCCTTGCTTCTAGGCTTTAAACAGTTGTGGAGGAAGTTGATGGGGTTTGGGGACACATAGTGGATGATATCATATTGAGTTCTGAACTTATCAAAACGAATTCAAGGGCTCATATGTCTCCAAGGTTCTTATTGAAATTGGAGTTTTAAAAAGCCTATGACTCTATTAAATAGAGCTATCTTTCAGAGCTTGACATTCCTCTATGGATTTCACTACGGAATTTGTTAGTTCAGGATCTTATCTCACTCTTATAAATGAAAGAACTTTGACTCCGCTAAATGCTAAAATAGGATGAAACAAGATGAACCTCTCTCTTCCTTTCTTTTTTTCCATAGGGTTGAAGGTTTAGTACCCCCTCTTCCTCCTCCACCACCACATTCATACGTTGAATACCCCTCCTCCCTTCACCACCACCTAACTCCAACCCACTCCCAAATTTATATATGTAAAAAATAAAAAGAAACACAGGTTTACCAATGCTGGTTTTTGATGATAAATTCCAAGTATTTAAGAAGACCAATAGGTATGGCAACAAATACCAAGAAAATCTCACTAACAAGGGTCTTTCATTTGGTAGGGGATAATCACTATAATTCTCAACCCTCATCTATAACAAATATGTAGCATGTTTATTAAGAATTAAGATAGTGTTTCCTTTAAAAAAAAGAATAAGAGAGTGTTAATATATAGTTCAAACTCCAATCATATCTATTTCGAAAAAGACCATATCCATTTTGAAAAGGGAGTATTTTTCTTATGTTGGTGGTTGGGTGGTTCTAGTTATAATCCCTCTATCCCTTTATATTGCCCCATTTTCCTTTTAAGTCTCTCCCTTTCAATTTGCTCCATACCAATTTTGGTTGTAGGGAGCACATCTTTACTCTTACAACCACTACATTAACCCCACCACTTTTCTCTCTCACTAAATCTTTTCAACCAAAAATTTTAAAAAGTAATTTCACTGGCAAAATAAAAAAAGGGGGGACGGAGGGAGTAATTATGTGATTCATGTAAAAGGTTTAAATTTCATAGAAAATTCTACGTTCCAACCTTCCATTTATACTTTCTACCTATTTTCACCGATTAGGGGTCCAATACCTACCTGTTGTGCATTCAAGACTTACTATTTCCTAGAGTTTCACACCTTAGCAGTCACCACACGACCAACCTAGCACCTCATCTGAAACTACCACCAACGGTGGGATTCAAGATATCAGTTGTATGTAAGAATGTAACTTTTACTCAGCAAACACACCCTTTGCTTGCCTTCATTATACAAAACACCCATCAAACAATCCTGCTACTCCACAACGAAGCACAATTAACCAATACCTCTAATTAGAGCATAAAGAAGACACAACCCTAAACCCTAACACTTCTACAGCACAAATCAACAGCTAAAATTGGAAACATTATCTTAATTCGTCGAAGCGATCAATGCATCAATCGCTACTTAATCAATAATGCAGAATTCAGTACCCAAATATCATCATTTATCAAAACACATAAAATTAAGATTACCATCAAAAACCCAAAATCAAATTCGAATTACCGAATTCAAAAGACAATCAATGAATTCAGCAATAACCCAAATGCATAAAATCAGGGAAAAGATGAAATTGACCTTAGGAGAGAGAGAACCAGAGGAAGCGAGCTCATCACGAACCAAATCACCAGTAGAAATATGAGGAACATCGAGAAGCTTCGAAAGACGAGTAGCGTAAGTGCCTTTACCAACACCAGGACAACCCAGAAAAACCCAGTGAACATCTCTACCCTTACCCAATTTCAAGGGATTTCTACCATTGTTATTGGAAGTATCATTCCAAGAGGAAGGAGAATGAAGGGTAGTTTCGGAAGTAAGAGATGATGATGTAAATTTACGAGATATTATGGTTGGAATTAGGGATGAAATTTTGAATGTTGTAGATCTTGCAAGGCGGCTGACTACCGCCATTGATGAAGAGTTGAAGAGGAGAGAGAAGAAGATGAAATTGTTCTGGAAGAAGAAGGATGATGAAGATTGGACTTAGGAGTTTGAAAATTTCAGTTGCTTTTTGCTGGGAAAGTTGTTATTATGAATGTAATTTGGTTGTTTGCACGTGTTTATTTATTCTACGTGTTTTTGACCCTTGCTTCGTTGCTTGTCCCAGACCACTTGTCTAGTTGTGCGACCATCAGTAATTCATTACGGAGTGGTGGACTGGTGGTATCTTTGGAAAGAGATGTCGAGAATGCAATTCACGTTGTTTAGCGGTTTGATTTGAGATTGAAAGTTACCTAATAGGCGAGTACTGGGTCATATAAGTATTTAGTTGAGGTGATTATGGGCCAGGCCGGGCTTTACCTAAAAATATCGGCTCATTTTGGACCAAGCTTTAGAGCTGAAAAACCATGCCCAAACCCTGTGTATTTTGGGCCATCACCGTGCTTTTCGAGCCAAATTCAGGCCAAATTTTGTACTTAAAATAATTTTTTTAGGCTGTCCAAAACCGTTTAATTTTTTTAGAAAATTGGGCTGGGCTCGAATTTTGGGCATTTCTAGGGCGGGTTGACATGATTTGATGATTAGATCTATAAAATTGCTTGTTTGGTTGCAAACATATAGAGGGAGAAGTTAAAAGTGAGAATTTTAAGGAATTGAATAGTGATGTTTAGTTGGCATGAAATAGAGGAGATATAGAACTTTCATAGGGAATTGAAATACTCATAAGATGTGAAAAATATCTTATCCACCCATCCTATCTGAGTAAGCCCTATTTTATCCCCTTGATAAACAAATTTCAATATCAATTTGTGAAAGTCTTTGTGCCACCTAAACAAGGTGATTCCTTTGTTTCAAAATAGTTGCACTACTTTGACTGGCACATTTGTCAATGCGAAATTTCAACTAACAATATCTATACTATATATTAAAAGGCGTTCCTAAAAACATCATGTGCCATGTCAGCTTCCCAACATTTCATGACGCCACGTCACCTTTAACAATTTTAACTATTACGTCACGTCAATAAATAAACCAACATTATTCCATATAAAAACATAAGGTTAAAGAGATTTGAACACCCAACCTCTTATAAGAGGTATGGCTATTTAACCATCTAAGCCAATTACCAACCATGTTATCAATATGTAAAAAAAAAAACATATAAGTGAAAAGCATAAGGTCCAATTTTAAAAAAAAATTAAGATACTCAAAGAATAAACTCAATAAATATTCAATGTAACTATTACCTCATACCTTCTGCCCTTCTAGGGACAAAAGGCCTGGCAAATTCATCTATATAAGTATAATACATGAAAAGTATAAAACAATAATATATAACGTATGATCTGGAGCATTGTCCGGGCTAAACACTAGTTTTTTTTTTAAATTTTATTTTATTATAAACAAGTATAGTTTATAATAAGTTGATATTTTAAAACTATACATTAAGACGATTCTAAAAAGTACTAATATGACTATATTTAAACTTATGTAATGCATAAACGGAGGTTAAATAAGAGTATTTGAATAGTATAAAAGTTAAAATTAGACATTTATTTTGAAACAGAGGGAGTACGTCATATTTAAAAAGTTGACAAAAACATTTCATAAACATAATCTTCCCATGGTAACTTTATTCATACGTGAACCAAACAAATACTTATTCAAATTGCAACCTACAACCAAAATACCTTTTCTTTTTCACCATTTTTGAAAATAATGACCATTACTTAACCCACCCCTCCTCCATAACCTTCCATCGACACCTCAACCCCACTCATTTCTCTGCCTGGTTTACTTCTCTCTCCTCACTTCGCTGAAATCACCATCTGCTGGCCACCGCTACCAGTCGACCAATTTTCCTCACACTCGACAACATCGAAAAATATGGGGGAAAAAACACTCCCACAATAGATGCTTCTTCCGTGGCAGAGGTGTCCAATGCAGACGTTGCCCTCATGGTGCAGCACAATGCAGACACTAGCACTATGTTGGAAGCTCAAACTGCAAACATTGATGCCCAGTGAAGGCATCTACGGTTTGAAGCCCCTATCAATATGGCAGCATCTAACATAGACACCTTCACAAAGGAGTAAAGCCAACCAACCAAAAACTCAGCAGTGAAAATGTGCAAACTAATGCAGGTTAAAAAAAAAAAAAAAGGGTATAATAGATTATGTAATATGTGATTTTGAATCTTATTGTAGATGTTGGAACATTTGGAAGGCTATCAACTAAATTTAGTTTAAATAAAAGTTGAAATTCATTAAGTATTCATTAAGTCTTGTCTTGACTTCTTATCAAACGTTGGTTGTTTCCACACCAGAGTGGAAATCTAAGCAACTTTTTTTTTTTTTCCGGAGTTACCAATTGTGACAAAAGGGAGGGTTCAGGTGAGTGTGACGGGGGTAAACAAAGGGGTAATATTAGCAATTCGGCATGACCTTAGAAATGGTCGCCCAAATTTATTTTGTGAGCTGCCTTCAGTGACTATACCCTATCAAATGCATATAATAGATGAAGCTCAAATCATTCATACAATAATCACGAGCTCAACTCTTGCAAGAAAATAACCCGCAGACAAGGAGCTACAATAAATTCAAAGGCAGAGGGCCACACATTCTGAATTAGATTGGAAAACCACACAATAGAAAGAAATGAATTACATCGCAGATTCACCATATATAAGATCATAAAACTCACTACCTCGATAAACTAATCACAATGATACTCGCATATGGAGCGCAAAGATAGACATAAACTACAAGTAAAGTGGTACAGGTTACATGTGATCTACTCCGTCATCCTCAGAGATTCCATCCCCACCATGCCTGCAACAAAGTTCAGGAATTCAAAAAATGAGATCATTTCAAGTATATAGATTATCAATACATTCAAAGGTTTTACGGATCAGGAAGGGCAAAAAAGAGATGTAAAACTAATACAGCCTATACGATAATCTAAATACATGGCAATAAACGTTAAATGCAGTGGGAAATAAACCAAATCCAAAGGTGCATCAGAAGCATTATGCATATTATTACAAATCATAATCTTCAGTTGACTAATCCTGCAATTAGACTACTAGAGCGATCCTTTTGGTATCCTATGGCTTGACTTCCAAGTAGTATTAATTTCACAGATTCACTTCAGTCAAATGGTCCTTTATTCAGTTTCCTAGGACAAGTATGTTGATAACAAACCTTAGTATACAAGATTACAAGCTACTTCAATTTATAAAAGGAGCTGATACAACCACAGAAAATCTCAAGAATCATCACCCCTTTTATATGTGTCAATTTGGCTCAAACTGAGCGTCACTATACCAAAAATATCACATCCTTTTCTTCTTTTTTTTTCTTCTTCCCCCCCCCCCCCCCCGGCGAGAAAGAGTGAACTAGAAGATAAGGGATGGAGAAAAAGTTAGTTGGTAAGGCCTGGGGGGCTTGTTCACAACAGGTGGGCCTATGTTGACAGCCAGCCGAACGATAGAGAGAACTAATGGAGGTGATCAGGAAGGAGTGAGAGAGAGTAGTGGAAACCATGGGGTGGAGAAGTTATCAAACCGCATGGTTAAAACAATAGCGATTTCACAGATTAGGGTAATGATTGTGGCCTTGTGGGTGGATGAACGATAAAGAGTGAGGGTAGGGAAAGAAAGGAGATCAGGTAGAAATAATGAGATAACAGATGAGCTCAAATCTTAAGTCCGGTTTGGTATCATTTTTTGCTTTTATTTTTTGAACTGGAAACTAATTTTGGTTTTGTTTTTCTATTTATAGGAAACTAATAAGGTTACAGTACTAATAATTTGCAACATTTATACAGGCACGAGGAGGTCTAAATACAGATTAAAGAACAGGGCAAATTTACAACTAACAAAATTCATTATAATGAAAAATGGAATAGGTTATTATTTCAGCAAAAGCCATTAATTTGGACCGATGGCAAGAATGCCACTACAATGTTGCTTTAAGCCATTTTATTTAATGGAATCAATTGGAATGATTGAATAAGTCTACACGCCTTGTACTATTAAATGAAGTCTAATTTCAAGAAGGGAAGAAGAGAAAAGTGAGAAAGAGGGTAATAGAACGAGAGTGAAAAGAAAAAGGCAGCAGCTGCAACAACCTGGCCATGGTGTTGATTTTGGATGTTTGCATACAAATAAAAGAGGTGGAAAGGGGCATTAACAGGTCGCGGGATACTGCAAAGGATCATGGACCCTTACTTTTTTCACCAGATGATGTAAATATAGAAAGCACCTTAACAATTGCAGATGTGGAATTGAGAAATATGACCCATGACATGGATACTCCATGGTGTTCTCTCAATCAACTCAGCTATGTTATTCAAAATTCGAGTAGTGTAGGACATGAATAGATGCCCAGGTCTCAGATGACATTAGGAAAATTCACACTTATTTCCAAAATAAGTGTCAAGTGTCCATACCTATATTAGATTGCAGAGTAACAAACATGACAACATTGGTACTATAGGTGAAATGAAATGAAGGGCTAGGGTAATATAGCTCTCTAAAAAAGGTGTTTTTTTTTTTTTTTTTAAAAAAAAAAACACCTAAATAGAGATAGGTCAGCTGTTAGCAAATGGAGCCATAAATGAATGCAACACATGTATACAACCTATTCCCGAACACACATAAAGTAACCTGGTTCATATCTTTATTGTATCAGGGTAGCCTGTGAAGGTGTTACCATGTTACTCAGCTGTTAATATTCTAGACTTACAACTAAATGATAAAGAAAAAAGAAAAAACACACAGCTTCTCAGGGTCCAATCACTCCAGAAAAAAGGTAAGCTATAGAGGCAAAAAACATAAAATATACTAGAGAGGAGGAGAGATAGACCTCCATGAAGAAGTTAGATTCCGAGTTTTCCTATCCAATTGTAAGTTTTCCAGGGCAGCTGAAGCACGCATCACATCCTCTGGCAATTCTTCACCATCATATCTCCAGTTGTAATCATCTTTCCTGTAGCTAGATGTAGAAGACCCCGCTCTCCTATCTGACATGCATTATACATCATCATAATCTCAGGGTAATTCAAACACCAAAACTCTCGCAAGATTCCAGATAAAGATACAGATTATTCCTTACCAGATGCCTGAGACCCTGGATGCGATCTGTTATGAGTTTGCACATTAATTAGAACTTAAAGAAGTGAAGACGTTGTAAAAAGCACATGACGCGCAGGGGATCAAGTATAAGTACCTCACTAATGGAGGTAAGCCTCCAGCAACAGATGATGATGATGGTCTTCGCACGTTGCGTGGCTCAACATTTGACGAAGACTCATTTTCGGTATTCAATCTCCTTCCGCCGCCTCTGACTTGGGCTAAATTCTACACAAGTTGGTCAGTAGCATGCAGTTAATATTAATAGAGTACTAGCGAGAAAGAAGACCAGACATGATCCTAATATTTGGAAGCTTAGCAGCTATACAATCGATCTACCTATTTATATGTAGTTAATTAAAACACAAAGCTTTAGGGACACATGTCACCTCCCCCTTTGTCTTCTTTTTTTCTCCTACAATTTTTCATGCCTCTTTTCCCTAGTCTCCGCCCCTCTTCTCCTTCATCTTTTTCTTTCAACAATTAACGTTCAAAATTAATCCCTCACTTAATCCTTAAATTCTTTCAACCTAAACTCAATGTCTCATATAATTAATATCAATTCTCATATATCCCTCCCCCCTACCAAAATTTTATTCAACCGTTTAACAAAACTAAACCATTGGATCCAATTATTTATGATTAAGAATTGTACAGTTGATGATTTGTTATTAGATGAATCAATGGTACATCCATTGTGCACGTACATCTTAGGGCGTGTTTGGCATCCCTGTCATTCAGCTTTTAGTTTTTAGATTTTATAAGTTGAAAGATATAACTTGTATAATGAATTAAAAATTAGTCAGGTTTAAGATAATCATGTTAATTTTGAAAATTGACAATAAAAAAGTGGAAATTACTTTCTTTGGTTTCCATGTTTTTGTTTTTGTTTTCGAAAAAACTGAAAACTGGAAACAAAAAAAACGGCAACAAACAAGCCCTTAATTTTTCTCCTGTTGTCAAATTCTTAAACCTGTTTTGTGAATAATCGCGACTAACTTTTTTCTAGACAATATTGAGCCCTATGATTACATAATCATACATCAGTCCAGATTTATATCCCCACTAAGTACATATGTTATGTTGCATATCAAACACTGCCCCCCCTCCCCCCTCCCCCCCCCCCCCCCGGCACCCTCCCAAGTATATAAATACTACCTAATGACTCCAGCCCACTTATGATCTTCAATAGAGACATTCAGCACATATTAAGCATCACACACACACGCACACGCACGCACACACACACGCTGAAATATGTTTCTTTACTTTAAATAACCTTTGAAAACATAAGTACACAGCCCCTCCAAAGTTAACCCACATAGAATATATACCAATACTTAGCATCAACCACATAAGTACATAGCACATAAGACATGGACAGCGAATTGATGAAACTAAGGCGAAAGAAAAAGGTTAATGGGGTACAAAGCCTGTATATTTTTATCAGCAGTAATGAGCCTTATATCTTACGATCCAAATTATAATTGCTACGCATTAAAAAATAAAAAGAAACCATGTTAAATTCCAATATAACTATAAGTATTACCACGAGAATAATTATACTTAATGATAGAAACTTAGGAAATTCTGAATTTCAAAAACAATAAAGTTAAAATGACAATATTTTCAAAAGATAGAAAAATAAAAAAGATATCGAAAACATTTGCCCACTAGAAAATTTTGTTTTCTAGACTAATACGAAGTAAATTCCTTATCAAAGAGATCCCCCATCGTTTTTAACATGTTCCAAAGCATACTAGTTTAAGTCATTAACCATACCTCAAACTTTAAAAATCCTTCAAGAACATCTAAAAGCACAGGACCACTTTCTCCATTCCTGCTAAGATCGTATCCATTTTTGCTGCTGAATTCTTTCAACTCAGCTTTCCAGAAATCTTTTGGCTGCAAAACAAAACAACAGTAATACACAAAGAATGAGAATTTTGACCAGAGGTAGTGGTGCTATCATCTTTTAATGGATTCTGCAACAAAAATTGGTTATAGATACCAAGTTACACTCAGGAAGATAAACTTTAAGCGTGTGATTTAGCTGTGCCCAGTCCATGTATTCACAAATTAGAGCAGTTAAAAGCCTCCCTGCATTTGACAAAAGAATTAAAATAAAGTTACATAAAAAAGAATTAGAACTGGAATTCTGAGGTTCTGTATCAAAAACAAATAAGCCACATTCAAATAATACAATTTAACTGCCAGGATCAAAGAACCTCATAAAGATATTTTCACACAACTAAGGCAAGCCCCCAAGCCGGCAAGCCCTAATTTCATTTGGGAGATGAGATTTTTTAACCTTAGCATTCTGAATCAGAGGCAGGGATGGGATGACAGCAAAGAAGCAGTTCATCAATTCCCTCTGATAACACCTCAATAGTCCATCATATCAATAATCCCATTAAACCTCATCAAAAGCACCCTTTGAATAAGACAATATTCTAATGTATGTTAGCTAGCTGGGGTCATCCCAGTTTGTTTATTATGCCCTTATGCCTCCTCAAACAAACAACATTCTAAATTCTAAATTTTAACATACAATGAATTATGAATAACAGTTCAAAATCAGCTACACATCAACTGTGACAAATAGCTCACTAAAGTGCAGAAAATAAATGGCAAACCAGTAACTTCTTCTAAAACTAAAAAGTCCATTAAGGGAAAATTTTTCGCAGTATATGAATAACATTAGAAAATGTCAGAAAGTCAAATTTTCTGAAGGAAAAACATAAAATGGAGACTGTACTTCCTCCATTCCAAAAAGAATTTCACAATTCCCATTTTGCGGTCCCAAAAAGAAGGTTACACTTTTTCCTTTTTTCTCCGCCCCCAGCAATTTTTTTCTCTCTTTCCCAACACTTTCTCTTACTTGTGTACTGTGTACCCACTAACATTATTTTACTCTACATTCAACAGCTAATCTTAATTTCAATTTCAATCCTATGCCTGAAGTTCATCGGGAAGGATGAAGTAATTGAGAAGTTGTACCCTTAACACATATTGCACCAAGAACCTGCAAGGATATGATAACATCAACAATGCTATTCATAATACTTTATCTAAGCACATGAATCCTTCAGTTCCACAATCCATGAGTTGAGAACAATAGTTTAAATGCTTTCATTACTGTCCCAAAGAAAGGCATGGAAGATTACATATATTAAAATGTACAATTTGGAGTCATTAATAGCACTAAAGCTATATGATACCTCATTCTACCCCAACTTCCACAAAATTCCAGGAAAGATATCAAAGGGTAATCTAAAAAACTAACAACACTCCAGTACTCTTAGAGAAGCTCATATTTTCAAAATAACTGAAACATGAGGAAAAAATTAAGCTAACAAATTTATTCCATTTGTTAAACCATTTCATACAGTTCAAACTGCAAAGTTTTTTATTACCAACCTAGATAAATTAATAAATATGAATATTGACAGCAATTTGACCTGAATCCAATCCAAGTCCGACCCAATCCAAAATAAAAAGTCTGACCTGAGTAAGAAAAAAGAAAATTCAAGGCTGAATCCGACAAAACTCCAAATCCTAATAAGAGTAGTATCGGACTACACGGCATTCAACCGAGTCTGACACACACGTTCTACCATGTTTGATGGTATAAATTAAACCTAGCCTAAAACTTCACTTTTTCCTCCGTCAGTTTTCTAACTCTAATTGCCCTGTCTTTTTCTCTCCTCACTAGTTTTCCTCCTAACCGTTCCCCAGCCTCTGTCAAAATTTATTTGGAGTTATAGAATTTGGTCAACAATATAGCAACTTCAACTTCTTCTCCTCTTACATCTCTCACGAACATCTCACTTGTAGTTCAAAATTTATCAATCAATTAACAGCCAAAAAAATTAAAATTTAAATAGGAACAACAATTAACGCATAATTTCTCTCATCCTCGTCTATTGATTTTGGAATGGTTTTCTCACACTACTGTTTGTATATGTAAATTTGTCATGGTCTGAAGCATGAAGCCTAAAACAACCAAGGTTTTGATTTTGAAGTTCATCTCGAAAACAACAAGCACATTGTGCCATAGGCCTTGTCTCTACAGAAAAAAAAAAAAAGAAATATTTCTTTTATATGATTTTTTTTTTCTCTTATAGTTGTTCAAGTAATAATTATCATTAACTAACTGTGTACATGTTAAGGATTAGGAGTATCAATTTTAGTGTTTGACAGCTACAAATATTTAGATTTATGCTTCTTTAATCCTCTTCATATACTACTAGCTTTTGGGCATTTGGATGAAATTTGGATTTTCTTATTTATTAATCTGAAAAGGGGTAATGGAAAATCTATTTATTAAACCGATTTGGAGTTGGAGTCAAACGTGGCCAAGTCCATCAGATTTGGAATCCAATCAGCGAATCAGGTATATTTGGAGTCAGTCTCGAATTTTAGCTCGTTTATTATACAGTTCAGATTTTAGACCTTGCATACTTTGACCCGAGTCCAATTCATCGCCATACCTAAGAGATATGGCGTCCACAACATTGGGCACTAATGAACAAGAATTTAAATGCATAGTCATGTTCCATCATAACAAGGAGGATTATCTTAAAGTGGCTCCATGTGAACATTGTACAAGACAGACTACCAAGAAAAAAGTGATTCACATCAGCATAATTACATGACTACATAAGAACTACTGTAGTATTTAGTATATCACTCAAACATAGCAATTGCACAAACCAATCAATTTCTTTGTTGCCCCTACAATGTATGGTTAATAAACATGTTCTAAATTTTATAAGCACCTCCCTTAATCAATTATAATAAAATTAGTTTTCCATCAACCAAAATTTACTCTCGGATGTCTGAGTTACAATCAAGTATATTGTCCTCAAATTCTCCTATAAACACTTTTTTTGAATAAGAAAATTGTTCATTAAAATCAAATTTAACTTACTTTCCTTGAAATTATATTATTAGAGCTTATTAGAGTCGAAATAAGTGAAAATAAATTAGGGAAATATAGTCCTCAGCTAATTTGAACTTACTCGTCTTCAACTAGGGTGTGTTCAATTCACATGAACTTATCTAAACTAAACTTATTGGACCATATTACCCTAATTTTATGTTATATATTTGTATGTACACCTAATTAGTTGATTGAACTGAACTAGCCCTAAAACTTTTTTTTTGGGGAGAACAAAGCACACCCTTATATAGTCTAAACTTATTAGCCCTAAACTTATCTAAACTTTTAAGCCTAAACTCCATATATTATTTAAACTTATATCAACTATTTATACTTGAAGTTAATGTAAATATGGTGAGGAGAACCAGGCCTAAACCTACAAGATGATAGCAAAATGACTTTGTCCCACAATAGGTCAAAGGTAATACCTAAAGTCCAAAGCATATTATTCTCCTAGCCCTTTCAAACCCCACCAAACTGAATTTGTAATCAATCTTCATTACTCATAGGACAAGCCCAAATCTCCTTAAACATTGTAAGAAGACTTTTTTAAAGATAGAAAGCCAACTAATGGTGAAGGAAAACATGTAAGCAAGACTCACTGCCACCTCAGCAAGGCCATCAGGAATTGTTGGCCTTTGCTTTTGGAGCCTATCATTCCGAAAGCAATTTTAACTGTACACGCTGTTCCAGTGATCAATGCATTGTCGCACCTAATCCCATCTGCTCTCCTTCGACAATCAGTTGCTAACTCCTAAGCTATCCGGCCTATCCCTGCATGATTTCTTAAAAATTAACCTAGATGATATTAGCCCCTAATAGAGAGATGTCCATCTAGAGAAACCTTGTAATCTGATTGCTTCATTTCATAAGACAAAATCATTATTTATAAAGCTTAGTTGTCCATTTCAAAGTATTCCATAAATTAGGGATGTCAGTGAGGCGAGTCAAGTAAGAGACCGCCTCATCCCCGCCCCAGTGGGACGGGAATGGGTCCCAGTTTGGCGGATGGTGGGACGGGGATGGGATAAAAACCATACCTACCATGGGTGGTGGGATGAGGGTGGATTTTAGGTTGTATCTGCCTCATCCCCGCCCCGCCCCTCCCCATCTGCCCCACTTCGTACCCACCCCATACCCACATGGCCACATGTATATATTAAAACAAAATGTATTCTAAGTAGTATTTTATAAAAAAAAATTATATAAATTGTAGTAGTAAATATAATACATAGTAATATACTTAAATTAAAAAAAAGTGTAATATTAACAATGATTTTTAATTTATTTTAATTTATTGTAATTAATACTTCGTATTACGTAAAATTGTTGTATTTCAAAGGTAGAGATAAGGCGGATAAGTGGGGATTAGCTGGGGGGTGGATATCCAAGTGGGGGGTAGGGCGAGGATGGTTTTGGAATTGTACCCACCGGGGCGGGGATGGGGACTAATTTTGGACCCGCCGCGGGGATAGGGATGAGGATGGGGATGAGAATGCTAGGCGGGGATGGGGATGGGGATGGGGATGGGGATGGGAAATCCAACATCTGCCCCGCCCGTTGACATCCCTACATAAATAAGTAGCCAATTTTGGAAAACTACTATAAAGCCAAAATTATTTCTAGAAGTCAGTTGTTCATTTATTTCTAAGTATTCCAAAAATAAAATAAGCAAACACTAATATGGTCTGTTCCACTACATTACTATTGCTTCTCTGTCTACCCAGTCCATTAAATGAGTATCTCTAACGTAAGATCTTATCCACCTAATTTCCTACTTGTTTCCTGAAACAGAATTAGCAACAATCACACCTCAAAACTTGATGATTCAGTTCATAATAGTCTAGCAAGAAAGTAACTAATGAGCCACACCAGTTCCTCAAATAACTAAAGTTGCACTCACCATCACCACCTCCTCTTCCCACCCCAACCCCCCCCCCCCCCCACACAAAAAAAAAAAAAAAAATTCCCAACAAAAGATTGCTTCTTTAGAGTAGAAGTGAAACTTCCACGACTATTAATCATCTATTACTCTTGTGACCAGCACAAAAGCACAATGATAACTCAAAAATTAAAATACCATGACACCAACAAATCAAACCAGAAATCAAAAGGCGAAATGATAAGGCTAAATAAATAAAACTGTAAAAGTAGGGGGGTCATGAGCCACCTGAAGGAGAAGCATGGAGTTGCTTGGCACGATCATTGCAGCTACCCAATAGTGCTGGGGGCAATTCTTCTTCTTTCTCAACAACACGATCCTCTTCCTCGATCGCTTCAAAAACACTAGCTCTAAGCTCAGCCTAGAGAGAACAATGAAAACGATTAGCCACGTATTTACCATGGAAGTGCCACACCCAAATTAGCAGAAACGAAAATTGAAGGCACAACCATAAGAATGATCTAAATAGAAGTGTACAAATTCAAAACAATAAACTATTGCCAAATTAAATTAATAAACCACGATAAATTAGATGGAGTAAGTTGTCAAATTACAGATGTTAATTCATCCATCTGTAGCTGATCAATCTAACTGAACTACACAATAGCAAACTTTGCTTCAAAGAAACAGAAATATTACGATGTTGCCCAAATTCAACATCCCAGCAAAATCTTTCAATTTTAGCTACAACCTTAAACATTTAAGCAATAACCCAAATCAAAATTCCCAAAACCGAATAGAAAAAAGCCCTAATCTCAAAAAAAAAGTAACATTACATGGATAATGAAATCAATTCAATTCTGCAAAATTCCCAAACCCTAAATTGCAAAATTCATAAATGGCATTGCAAAATCGCAAGAAAATCCGCAGTTCATAACTACATTTGAATGTTAAACCAAACAGAAACTACAAGAACAAATTAAAAAGGGGAAATGAACAGAAAAAAGGGGGGAAATTGAAGAAAAATTACTCGGATCTTAGCGAGAACTCCTTTCTTCTCAAGAGTACGGGTGACAAGGGTTTTAAGGTCCATCATTTCTCTGGTATAATCATCCATTTTTGAATGATTGAAGGTTTCGTCGTCTTGTTTCTCCTCTGAACCAGGTCTCGGAACTCTGGATTTGCTTTGCTTCCGAAGTGAGAGAAGAAAGGGAAGATGGGACAAATCCTTATTGGAAAATACTTCAATATTTCCAATTCAAATTAGTAAATTACTCATTTACTTTTACCAACTTTTGTTTGTTTTTTTTTTTTTTTTTTTTTTTTTAATATGAGTGGACAAACTTTTGCTCAGTTCTCCAAAAATGGACTGACCTTTAAATCTTCCCATTTTGGACAGAAGTTTTCTTTTTTTCACCCATATTGGACTGAACAGGTAACCTTACCTGTTGTAACCGGTTTGCTCGCTGACGTGGCACTTACCGTTGGCTTTTCTCTGTTTCTTCTACAAAAATTCTCGATTTTTTTAATTTGTTTGTTTATTGCTTCAACCAGAAATCCTTCAAAGTTCGTTCTCCATAGTTTGGCAGCAATGGAGAGAGCAAAGCATCAAATTGAAACGTCAGGGTCTTCTTCTTCATCAAGGGGAGGGGGGTCATATGGGAGAATTAAATGTAATTGTGGAAGAGATGCGATTGTTCGATCGATGAAAAATGGTCCAAATGTGGGGTTGAAGTTCCATGGCTGTCCATTATGGCCTGTAAGAATTTAATTGGTTCATTAATCATCTCAATTATTCAATGTAATTAGGGTTCAGATAACTAATTGTGGTTTGATATACAGGATACAAGTTGTGGTTTTTTTAAGTGGATAGGTGTGAGAGATGAGGTTGATGATTTACGGTTTCAATTGTTTGAAAAAGAAACCACCATTGCTGAGTTAGAGATGCACAAGCGAATGCTGGAAGATAAGGTGAAGAGGGTGCAGCTGAAAAAAGAGAACTTGGAAGAAGATGTTCAAGAACTTAAGGGTGAAGTCAGTCAAATGCGAATTGAGTTGATGAAGAGTGGAA
Organism: Chenopodium quinoa; assembly: GCF_001683475.1. NCBI lineage: Eukaryota > Viridiplantae > Streptophyta > Magnoliopsida > Caryophyllales > Amaranthaceae > Chenopodium > Chenopodium quinoa. The sequence goes on from NW_018744895.1 coordinate 3,558,865, forward strand.
GGAATGAGAGAAATTTTTCTTTGGCTTTGGTTTTGTCATAGGTTCTGTTTGGGATAGTGATTATGTCCTTCAAGTAGTAGGCTGTTGTTGGTTGTTTTTTTGGTTGTGTTGTAGTTGTAATGTGTAGCTGTTAAGACTGATGATTGAATAAAAAAGGGTTCCCTGCCTTTTGCTAATTGTTAGCTATTGTTTTGTGTAATTGTTGACACAGGGGGAAAAAAACAGCAAATTGTTCACCAAAATAGACTAATTGCTCATTAATTAAAAGCAACAAACAAATTGTTCACTAATTAAAAGCAACCCAAAAAAAAACACCAAATTGTTCACCAAGAAAGACAAATTGTTCACTAATTAAAAAACCAACCCTAGTTGAATTACACCAACACATTCATACATCAGATGTTGCTTGTCTGAGTGGGATGCACATTTTGGGTGACTTGTGAAGGACCCTGGTTTACATCAGACTGAGATGGACCCTGGTTTATTGCAGCAGAACCATCAGCTGCAAACAGCACTCCAGCACCAATTGGAAGGCTGGTCCTGCCACCTCTAGAGCCCCTTCCACCTCTTGAGCCCCTCCCACCCCTTGAGCCCCTCCCACCTCTTGATCCCCTGCCACCTGTTGATCCCCTGCTAGCCCTTCCCTGTCCTGTTGCAGATGCAGTGCTTCTTTCTCCACCAGAAGCTGAGCTAGTCCTTCCCCCTCTTGAGCCCCTGCCTCCTCTGATCATTTTACCACCCCTACCAAGTTGGTTGGGCTGTGCTGTAGCCTGATGATGTGACTGAGCCTCTGCATCAGTATCAGTAGGTGGGTGTTGTGGTTGAGGTTGAGCTGCAGTTGCTTGCTTCTTGGTGGGAGGCTCACTGGCATAGGAGGTTGGATTAGGACACTTCCTTTTGTTGTGGCCCTTCAATTGGCAATTACTGGATGTCATCTCCATCCCAGCCCTAGTGAGGTGACCAGTCCTTGAAGGATTTTCATGGGGATCTTTGATCCTGTTTTTCCTTGGTCTGGCAGGCCCTATTTTAATTGGGGGAGGATCCAAAGCCCACTGTACTCTTGGCCAGTGTCTCTCCCCTTCACAAGGTGGAATTGACCCTACAAGGCACAACAAGTTAGATGAATATAGTTGTCAATCAATGAACATTATGTGCAACAACATACAAGGTTCATACCTGCATATGCTTTGAAATACAAGTCCTTCCAGTAACATCTGTCCACATAAGCCTTAGCTTCCTTGTGCAAGAAAAAAATGCATGCCACTGCATGATAGCATGGTATTCCAACCATGTCCCACTTTCTACAAGTACAGGTTCTAGTCTCTAAATTAACCACTAAGGAATCCAACTGATAGCTGACATTAAACAAGGTCTCTGATGAAGGCATAACATCACAGTAAGCAGCCTTGTTCTTCTCTATTTCTAACCTTTTCTGAATGTTTGGACACAAAACAGAGCTGCATTTATGCATTTCCATCCTTTTCAACACAAGCCTCTGCATTAGGCTTGCCCTTATCTCTTCAAGCATATAAATAAGATGTTTTGTTCTTGCATTGATGATATATCCATTAAAAGTTTCTGCCATGTTGCTGGTGATTGCATCTGATTTGACAGAAGTGTCCAAAATAGCCCTACAGAAAAGTTTTGGATTGTATGCTATGAATGCATTTGCTGCATCAGGATCTAGTTTCTCCAAAGCCTCAAGATTTTCATTGTAATCTGCCATGTTGTATGACTTGGCTATTTTCCAGAACATCAGCTTCAGTTCATCCCCCTTGTAGGTCTTATGCCACAGAGCATATATGTGCCTAGCACAATGCCTGTGTTCAGCCTTAGGGAGAACATTTCTCACACCATTCAAAATGGCCTAGTTCACATCAAAAATTAACAATGAAATTAAAATCAATGACTAGCACATCATACACAAAGAAAAATCAAAGAAGCTTACAAATACTCACCATATGTTCATCAGATATGATGCACACACCCTCACCATCCCTTAGGCCAAGATTATTCTTCAACTACTCAAAAAACCATTCCCATGATAAGTTGTTCTCCCCTTCTGCTACTGCCCAAGCTATAGGGTACATCTGCTCATTCCCATCCCTTCCAGCAGCTGACAGTAATTGCCCACCTAAGAAGGTCTTCATGAAACACCCATCCACACAAATTACCATCCCTTTTTCAGACCTTCAAAACAAGTGAACAACCTTTGAAAAACAGGTGGTGGTGCAGGCTGTTTGTTCAGTGTTGTTACTGTCACCAACTCAACACAGCTACCAGGACTGCCAGCCTTCAAAGCTGCTATGTAGCCTCCCAACTTTGCATAATGTTCATGCATTGAGCCATGAAGCATTCTATGAGCTGCATACTTCACCTTGTATGCAAATCCTCTCTCAACAACTATCTTAAAGGCCCTTCTAATAGTTTCAACTATCTCTTTTGCTGGCCAATGGGGTCTGTTCTTGAAAACCTCTAAAAATTGTTTAGCTACCCACTTTGACTTCAACTGTCTGTTCCTTTTCATGTTCCTGTGACAAGTGTGCTCCAAGTGCACAGTCTTCACAACAAAAGAAGCCCTCCTACTCTCCCAAGCACCATACAAATAGAAAGCACAACCCTCCACACACTTCACACCTAACCTCTGATTTACCTTAGTGTTGCTTATGTCATAAGTGAGATCCCTTCCTTGTAAAATAGCATACTTAGACACTGCATCCTTGAAAGCATCCCTCGATTAAAACCTCTGCCCCACCTTCCAAGTAAAAACACTGAAATCAGTGTCTGCACTCACACTATTTCCTGCCCTCTTCCTCCTTTGCTTTCTAGTTTCTTCCTCATCTCAACTGTTTGTTGGGGTTATTAAATCATCCTCACTCTCATCATACTCACTAGCATATCCCTCTGCAACAACTTCAAGTTCTTTCCAACCTCCCTATCAGCCTCACAACCTAGCTTACCCTCAGCAGCCTCCCTCTATAGCTGATTTGCTATCTGTACCAACTTGGCAGTACAAGTTCTCACTCTCTCCCTTGCTGTCAAAGCCTCCTCATCTACCTTAGAGTCATAACCATCATTTTCACCACTTAACACCTCATTCTGTTGCTCATCCTCATCATCCATATAATAACTACCTTCAGATTCATTTCCTTCTCCTTTTTTTCCAGTGAAAATACTTTTCCCTCTATCAACAGCTGGGTCATACAGTGGATCTTCTTCATCTCCACTTACATCCTCATTGAACCCCAAAAGATCTGCCTAATCTAAAGGACTTTTTGGCCTATTGTCAACCCAGACATCTTCATCACTAAGAAGGAGTTCCCTGTTTGAGGTCAGATCTGGAATAGAGGTGTTATCAACAAGAACAGGGGAAGGCTGGTAGAAGGTAGCTAAAGGAAGAGTGTTTAGTTTGGATTTGCCTTTGTCTTTTGGGAATATAGAAGTAGGTTGGGAGGTTGTATCTGTATATGTGGAGGGACACACGATTGTTGATGTGGGAGCATCTTTCTGGGTGGGAGCATCTTTTATCATTAAAGGTAACTGTGGGCCCCTCTTTATTGGTAGTTTATTCCTGGCAAGGTCATAGGTCAAAGGTTGGCAGTGGGGTTCAATGGGATCTAACTTAGGTATTTCAACCCCTTTATGTACATATATCTCCAAACACCTAAACTTCAAAACAATCTCCCTCATCCCATTCACTTCATTGTCAGAATAAACCTTCCTTAACCCACTCTCTAATGGCTACCCTAGTTCCAAATACCACAAATCATCCACATTTTCAACCCCACATTATTTTGCAAAGTCCTCTAACCACCACCAACATAACTCATCAGGATCAATACTAAAAATCCTACCTTTTCCACCCTCATACACTAATGTCCTATTATGCAGAGTTTTAAAAGTCCCCCTATACCAGTACTTAAGAGTTACAGCAGCAAAAGGATCCATATCTAGCATTTACCAACATGAAAAAAACCAAATTTCAGACACAAAATTAACAGCAACAATCCAATTAACAACAACAATCCAATTAACAACTAAACCTAAGTACATACAAAACGCAATTCACAGTGCACAATTTCAGTCCAGAAAATTAGGGGTGTACACCGGTCCAAAACCCGACCGGACTTGGACCGACCTGTTTGGACCAGAGACTTGAATTAGGTAATTCTAAGGGCCGGGGACCGGACATGATTTATCAGGTCCGATCCCGGGTCAGACCTGAAAAATCAGGTCCGGTCCGGGTTTGGACCTGAATGGACCTGTTTTGTGATTTTTTTTTTTTAATAAATAACCTGTTGGACCTGCATATGGACCTGTTTTGTGATTTTTAGACCTGTTGCATAATTTAATAATTATATACAAACCAAAATTATCAATCACAAAACTACATAAAGTCTATAAAGTCCCAATTTCCAAACACCAAAAATTCAAATGAGTCCACCGAAAATACAAATGAATCCATGAAAACTCATAACATTACATAAGAATCCGTGGTTCCTTCACTCCCTTGTTAGCCCTGGGCAAGTCTGCAAGAATAAGAACAAGAATAAGTAACTAAACATAAAAACAGAAAACAAGCTAATCGTAAGGAACTCCAAGTTGATCCTAGGATTAAATTAGATCGGATTTAAACATATTCTTTGAATGTAAAGCATACTTCCAAACCACTGCAGATCTAGAAGGATAAGCTCTTATGTAGGGTAGGGATGTTATCCTTCAACATACTTTTCTTTTTATGATTATGTCCAATTATCCAGCATTATTTTCGAATTCAATGAACTTATAGCATCACATAAAGATTTCTCAACTAATTCAAGCACGATAGTGTGCTGGTTAATTGGATATGTCAGATTGTCAGTGATGTTGGATCAAAATTCTTAAGTCTTATAGCTGAATAAAATGCCATACTAAATTGAATATGCAAGCTAAATCATAGGACAATTAGTTCAGTCAAAAATTGGAAGAAGCAAAAGCAAAATGCCATACTAAATTGAATATGCAACTTCTTGCTATAAACATAGCCGAAATTCTAAAGTCCTGAATTTTTCTTCTGGACAAGATACCACAATTATACTAATCAGAGTAATATATACGATTATACGTAAATCGAACAAATCCAGAATGAACAAAAATTCGACCCACAATAATAAAATTAAACATATATAAATTCGAATATAAATTCTGAACATAAATAAAATTCGACCAAAAATGAACAAAAATTCGACCCACATAAATAAAATTAAACATATATAAATTAAGCATACTTCCAAAAATTAAACATATATAAATTCAAATATGTAAACCCAGGATGAACAAAAATTCGACCAAAAAAATCGAACAAAAATAAAACCCACATATATAAATTCGAACAAAAATCAAACCCACATAAATAAAATCGAACGAAATAAAAACCACATATATAAATTCGAAAAAAAATTAAACAAGAACATGAACACCATAATTCGGAATTTCGGACAAGTACAAAAGAATAAAGAATAAATTAAACATGCAAAAACTTACCGGAGATTCGCGGTGGTTGTCTGGCTGATGTAGCAAGCCTTGGGCGCCTGGGCGGTGGACGTCGCCTGAGAGAGTGAGGAAGGCAGGGAGGTGTCGCCTGACGGCCCGAGAGAGTGAGAGTGAGGGAGGATAGGAGGCAAGCAGCGAGTTAGGGTTAGAAAAGAAAATAAAAAATGAAGCAAAGCAGCATTTTTTATTTTGAAATTTTTTTTTAATGCAATTTAACCGGGTTTCAGGTCCGGACCTAAAACCCCCGGTTTTAGACCGGGTCCGGACCGGAACCGAGAACCTTGATTTTCAAGGACCGGGACCGGACCTGAATCAACGGGTCCGGGTCAGGTTCGGTTCGGGTCATGTCGGTTCAGGTCCGGTTTCAGGTCCGGTCCAGTTTTTGTACACCCCTACAGAAAATCCATAAAAATTGACAACTTCGCACACAATTTTGCAATTAACAACGAAAATAATCAGCTTTAGGGTTCTACAAAGAACATACCACTTACGGATGAGTCGAGGACCCCAATGGATTTCCCAGTAGCTTTAATTTAACTTCAATGCTTGCACCAAACTAGTAGAATCGCAAAACCAATTTAGGAAAAAAAAAATTTGGGGACCAGCAATTTGCAGAGAAGATTGTTGTACGGAGTGAAAGTGAAAGAGGAATAGAGCGTCATTTGGGTAATAGGGGAGGAGAAGCGCGCTTTACCCAGCGTTAATGGCTGATTCGACATGGTTGGTTGAAGAGTAATGGCGCTTCAATTGCTGTTGGAGGGAAACTAACTTCCCAAAGGTCAACATGGCTAATGTTGACTTCGTTTACCGGTTGCAGGTAAACTCAATCCAATATGGGCGAAAAAAAGAAAACTTCTGTCCAAAATGGGAAGATTTAAAGGTCAGTCCATTTTTAGAGAACCGGGCAAAGGTTTGTCCACTCATGTTAAAAAATCCTTTTTTTTAAGAAACGTTAGGCGAGCAATATTATTAAATCAAATTGAGTTCCGTTAAAGTTAAAAAACTTTGGGAAAATTGTCAAACCATACAAACATCGACTCACTAGTGTTGTTTTGTACCGAGTATTTCAATTTAAATTACCTTTAATATTGAGGGATTGTTTTTTTTTTATTTATTTATTTATTTTTAATTAAGGTAAGAAAAATAAAGAACAATATGAGATCTTTTTTAAGAGGGAGCTTCTAATGTACTCGATATAAGAATAGGATGTATATTACAGGCTTACAGCTATTACAATTACAAGGCATAATGTTAACAAAAGAAACAGGAGAGGCCTTAGAAATCCTAGAGAGAGAAAGAAAAAAACGAAATGGAAAAACCCACCGCCACCCCACCTAAAGTTCAAGCCTAGAGAACTTCGCCACCCGCTTCTCCTTCCCAAGACCACCATCTTTGCCCATTTTCAAAGCTATACAGCTTTAATTAGCAAGAGTAAGACATTAAATCATTGCATTTCAAGCCCATTTATTGGCCTTTGCCAATTTACCTGTGCCATTAGATCAAAAGACTACTCCCTTTTCAACCAAGATCTACTTTTAATCCCTCAATTAGATACCCATCAGACGATCCAAATCCTTTGGCATACTTTTAACATCGAGATTAAGCGAGTTAAGTTGGTCGCGTATCTAGATATACAAGCTACTAAAGATGTAATTATTACGAACGAAGGTTTCTTCATTTCAAGCCCGCTGCAGCTACTACCTTCTCTAGACTGCTTCTTGAACATCTCAATTCAGGGAAGTCGTTTAGCCTTCTAATGTCCAATTTAATTTATTGTTATTGGGATAATTGTTATTTATTATGTTATTATGCTGGGTGTTATGTCCGAATTCCTTTCGTATTCTTGTGTGGCCTCCCCTCACCCTAGATATTGTCAATTTGAATGATTGTGCTTGTTGGATACTCCTACTATTGGAGTTTCATGTTCTTTGTTGGTTAATTTATTATTATGTTTTTTCTTGGGGAAAGGTTTTTCTAGCTTATATATACCCCCCTCTTCCCCTCTGCAAATTCACAACTCATTCCTCTTGCAATCTTTTAATTCCCGTTCTCTTTTAGTGTTAGTGTGTTTCTAATCTTAATGTCTGATGTTCCTCCTCCTCCTCCTCCTCCTCCTCCTCCTAGTTATACATCCACTCTTACAAGCATGCATGCTTCGTCTTCCCTTCCTTCTACCCAATCTAGACCTTCTATGTGTGGAGTTACCCCTATGGATAGTCATCTAAGTGGAACCAGTTTAATCTCAATTGTGAACCCGAACTCCCTCTGGGAAGTGACGGTGATGCTCATCCTGCCCCTCCCTCCCCTTCAGTCAGTGCATGTCCTTCTTCTTCATCAATTCCAGATCCAATTCACGCCAATGTAGTTGGTCATGCCCCTCCTCTCTCTAAAACCACTAAGTCCGAGCTAAGGGCTATTGTCTTGTTTGCTAAAATTTGGGTGAGTTTGTTCCTTCCTCTGCTATCATAACTAGGCTTAGGAGGGATTGGGAGTTTATCCATGGTGAGGTGTCTATTAGATATCTGGGAAACGGGTGATTCATTATTAAGTTCTTCAATCCTATGGATAGAGAGGATATTTGGAACCGTAGACCTTGGTTTGTTCAAGGCCTTAACTTTGTTCTCACTCCTTGGAAGCCTAATTTTAGGCCTTTTTCTAATGAAATTACCCATGTTGATCAATGGGTAAAAATCCCTTTTCTTCCTAACGAATACTGGTCTTGGGATCATATCGCTTCTCTCACTTCTTGCATAGGAACCCTGATTAGGTTGATAATTACACCTTGCAAAATAAGGATAAGGCTCAGTTTGCTAGAGCTTGCATCAATATTAACAGGCCGGCTCTTTTTTACCTTGTTATGGTCCTCTTGTGTCATGTATCAGATAGTTCTGGTTGTTTTTTACGATCTTGTATTATTTGCTTTGGGCCCTCTATTTTGACTGTTGCTATTATCTACTTCTACTTTGTTATTTCTGCAGGAATAGTTGTTTTTCTATTCCTTCTTTGGTTAGCTTATACTGGGAACAGTACATGATTTTGAGAAGGAAGACAAGGGGGTCTTTGCTTACTCTTTTTGTTTTCCTGGAACTACCTATTCTTTATCTGATTCATTTTTCAATGTTTCTATTTGCAGTATTATTCCTTCTGCTTTTCTTTTTGGCAATATATTGTAATCTTGAATGGACTTTCAAGGTCCCTAAGGAACTGAGTGTTTTCCACTCTCTATGAATTGTTAAGTTTATCTTATGTTCGAGACATTTTTAGAAATATGCCCTTATTATTTTTCATTAGTTTGCGCAGTTTTAGCTGGATTGGCCTCTTACAGCTCCGATGGAACCGAGTGTGCCCCACTCGCAAGGACATGGTGACAATGTCACATTTACTAGCTATTTTTATTACTCAATGAAAACCCTAAGTTGGAATATTAGAGGAGCGAAAAAGCTCGAAGCTCTTGCAGAACTAATCCATGCTAAATATAAATACAGACCTGACTTACTAATCATCTTAGAAACTATGACAAATGCCATTAATAGCAAAAAAATCCTTAATGCTCTCCACTTTGATAATAAGCTAGTAATTGAACCCTCCAATCATTGTGGGGGTATATGGATTTGTTGGGATAATTCTAACATTTGTGTCAAAAGTTCAGAATTAAATGGCAGGTGTGCTCACTTGTTAATTACAAACCTCTTAACAAAGAAATTGTTATCACAGGTGCCTATTGCCCAGCTCAAGAAGAAGAAAAAGATTTCTTTTGGGACTATTTAACTACATTTTGTCGAAATACTCACCTACCATGGTTGCTATTAGGGTATTTTTATGAGATGTTAGATTATAGTGATAAAATTGGTGGTCACCTATTTACCCCGCAACAATTGCATAGACTTCCAAATTTACTTGATACCAATGCTTTAGATATCCCATGTTTGCGACATGCTTTCTCTTGGAAACAATGTTATGCTAATAGTGTCATCTACGGATGTTTGGATAGGGCAATTAGTAGTAGAAGTTTTCTACATTTATTTCCAGATAGTAATGTTTCCTATGGTACGTTTACAGTATTTGATCATGCTCCCCTCATTTTTTACTCTAATTTCCCCCACCATTGATCGGGTCCTCGGCCTTTCAGATTCCAAAATCTTTGGACTATAGAACAGGAGTCACTTTATCGTTCAGAAAAATATGGCCTTTTAATATTCAAGGTACTCGATTTTACAGAATCCAACTTAAGATGCAATGAATCAAGTCTAAACTCAAATTATGGTCGAAGCGAAAATTTGGTAATAATAATAATCAACTTTTGAGAAATGAGGAACTGATAAAAAAATCTAGAAGAATCGTTACAAACTCAACCTTTCAATCCTATTTTGGTCAGTCATATTAATCGCATGATTTGACAACGGAAAAAACTTCTTCTCTTTGGGCAATGCAAATGTGGTACCTTAGGACAAAAAAATTGGCTAACTAAGGGAGATCGAAATACAAGATTATTTCATAATAAGATGAAAAAAAAGAATTGCTCTTACCACTATTTATAGACTAAAACATAATGACGATTCTTGGGTAGAGTCTCCTTCAGATATTCGAAACATGCTTCTAGACTCTTTTCAATCCAGATTCAGCTCTAATTTCTCTTCCCCAAAAGATTTTGACCTTTCATTTGTTGAAAGTTGTTTATCGAATAATGATCGTCGCGAGCTTATAGCTCCCATATCACATGAGGAGATAAAAATGCATTTTTAAATATGAACCCCGGTAAGGCTCCGGGTTCCGATGGTTTTGGGGCTAAATTCTTTCAAGTTTATTGGTCAATATTAGAAAAGGACATCACTTTAGCTATCCAGAGTTTCTTCTCTCATGGCCACCTGCCTCCCTCGATAACTCACACTATTATTACTTTGATTCCTAAAGTTGAAATTCCTGAAACACCAAATCATTTTCGGCCAATAAGTCTTGTTACTCTTTATATAAGGCGATTTCTAAGATTATGGTGAATCGTCTATGCCCAATTCTACAACATGTCATCAGTCTGCTACAAAATGCTTTCACTTTAGATAGATCTATCCATAACAATCTCCTCTTTGTTCAGGAGGTCCTTAATGTTTTCCAAAGATCAAAAAACAAAGCAGGGTGGTTGTAAGGAATTTTCAAACTCAACCTTTTGAGCCCCACTATGATCATGCTTTTAGGCATGGTGGCGCTCCAAGGGAAGGAAGGTAGAGATAGAAGAGTCGCCAACAAGTTTTAGGAACTTGTAAACCGTTCACAGGTGCGAAGGTTACACCCCATTCACGATCACGGAGATTGCTAACTCCATAGTGGTCTGGAACCATGACTGGATGTTCAGGATTGATGGTACGAATCCAACCTATAAGAGATTGAACTTGCCCTAAATCGGCCTCTACTTAATTCTTATGATATCATGTGCGCTTTCCGATCAACATACATACATCGAGTTAGCCCTAAACCCGTTTAATCTACATTGGTTGATTATTAATGCACAATCAAATCTATTATCGGCAATCACTTGAATTAAAATAATATTAGCCTAAATCAAATTATTAATTATCTTGCTAGGCAAGATTTTAAGTAAAAATTCCCTTTAAACTTGCAAGAAGGGGCGTGATCAAGCAATGGCAATCAATCATGAATAATCGAGCAATGTAATAAACTGACATAACAATCATCATCGTAATAAAAATCATCAAAACATGATTAGTAAGATCCTAGGCATGATACTAAACGGATTAATAACAAACCCTAGCATGTCATTAATAAAAATCATAATCAAAGTATTAGCCTAAATATGATACTAGGAATCAAAATCAACATCCTAAGCATGATTTCTATCAATTAAGTAATCGAATTACTTACTTTGATGCCTCATATCTCTTTCTATCAAAACAATACACACGTTAGTAACTTTAAGAAAGATTAAATCAAATAAGAATTGAAATATAGATTTGGGACCAAACCCTCAGAACTATTAACCTTTCACATTGAGGTCGAAGACAACTTCGAGATTGGCTAGTAATTTTCCAAGCTCGTGATGGAGGTATGGTGTTTGATTAGGAAAAAGTCTCAAGGATGTGTTAGGACGTATTTAGGCTAAGGCTAAGAAAAGAATCAAGAAAGAGAGAGAGAAAGTATTAGAGAGGGATTTGATGATAATTGTTGGTGATCAAGCTTGTTGATGATTGAAAACGGGGTGAAACGACCTCTATTTATAAGGAAAAAAGAGGGTCGAAGGATAAAAAAGAGTCAAAATCCGAATCGAAATAAAACAGGTTCCATCGCGGTGTGACAAGCTTGTCGTGACGCGACAGGTCCATCAAGGCGTGACATGACTGTCGCGGCGCGATGGACAACAATTTTTACGGTTTTTGTTTTTATCATAACTTTTAATCCAGAAATTGGAATAAGATGAATAATATATTGTTGGAAAGCTCTAGAATTCTACTTTCTAACCCAATTTGAATCAGATTGATATCTTTTGTAGAATAATATATATGGCCGAAATAGTGGGATAGTGTCAGATTTTAATAGAGTTTGGTATTTCGTTCATATCTTTTTCGTTATAGCTCAGAATTGGGATTATGATATATCATTGGAAAGATAATTTCAAGGGATATCCAACCATCTAATATTTGGATAAAAATCATGAGGCACGAAAATGATATCTGAACTTTTTTAAATTCGAATAGAACAAGGACTTTCAAAAAGAGGAATTTATTCAATTTCAAACTCCTTGATCTTTATCTTTCGAAAAGGATAGATTATAACCTTCTAGAGACTTCTAGAAGTTTCTAATGAATCCTAATTGGATTAGGATTGGGATTAAGGTATTAAAACCGTTGGGTTTTGCGATGTCCGACACCGCGCGGAAACAAAACCCCAAAACCGGATCGCATGCATAATAATTACAACATAAACAAAAGCACACAAATCAACAAAACACAAGAGAAGAGAGAGAATAGATAGAAAGAATACTCACCCTGAAAGCATGCTTCTCTTAATCGACGAGCTCGGACTTGAAAGCTTCAAGCTCCGCAAGTGCAAAACCTCCAACGGCTCACACCCTCGTTACCGAACCGTAACCGACCCCTACCCCGTAGCTTAGACGGGGCTAAACCAAAATAACTTAGAGTTTACGAACAAAGGTTTTCTAGCTTTTGGAGATCCCTTAGAGTTCTTCAACTCAAGTGAATTTCCCAATACCCAATGATTGGTATATATAGGGAAATGTTCCCAAGAATTCCCATCATCTTTCAATGTGGGATAGTTGGTAAAACGCCAAAAATAAGATTCAATTTAATTCTAAATTAAATTAAAAAGGCAAGAACAATAATCAAATGACAAGTGTCATCACACAAGAATGGGAGTAGGTGGGAGGACCACCTTGGCCTTGGAGAACAAGGCAAGGGGCTGCCCCACACCTACCCGGTCAGCAAGGGCAGCTGCCCGACCTTGGGCAGCAAGGCCAGCCACGCTGCCAGCCTTGCGCCACAAGGCTAGGCCTGCTGGCCGCAAGCCCACAGCAGCTATCGCAGGCCCACGCGCATACCGCAGGCCAAAAGCAGCATCCGCCTTGCTGTTGGCCTTGCTAGGCCGCCCCAGCTAGCTCGCAAGCAACGGCCAGCTTAGCTGGGCCTTGCGATGGTTGCGGTGGCTAAGTGGTTTGGTGCTTGCGGCCCCTAGTCAGTTGCCTTTGATCCGAGGCATGGCTAGGGCTCATGCTATGCTTGTAATTTTAGCATGATACGTCATTTGATTATTTTCTTGTCTTTGTCGATTCCTAAAATTGACTCGATGCTCGACACTCGGCTTCGACGCTCTAAGCTCGGGATCCGACGTCTTAGTTCGTAAAATCTATATCGACTTATTTAATCCTTCGGATTAATTCGTTGCTTCGGTTCGGTTACACGATTGGGTGTGACCCGAAGGGTTCAGTCAAGAGCAAGCTGTAATATTAATTATACATTAATATTACTGATCGAAAGCGGCCTCCAGCTAGGCATTCCGATCACTTGACCTCACTGAATAATCAGCTACCTAATTAATTCCGAACCCTCTATCGGAATAATACACTTGTTCGAAGGACATCATTCCTTTCAATCTCCCACTTGTCCTTCCGGACAAGTATTCTATTTGTGTATAGCCTGTTTCCTATGTCACTTAATGCCTCTTCATGAACTATAAGGTAAGATTCTTTGTCATTCTTATTACGTCCAGAAGTGTTTCTTGATGTCTGAGTTCGACTGTCAATAAGCAAATGATTTCTAAAATCCATTTGAGTACGGCCATGCAATTTCACAGTCCCGCTCTTCGAGAGGCCTTGTAAACAACAAAGATATATTCCCTACTGTTAATAGGGGGACATTCCCACTCTTGCATTGTTAGCTTCCCTTACTAAGTGGCCCTAGCCACTCGAGTGTTTCCTTTATAATTCCCTTGTACGGCAGACGTTTGACAACATCAAAACGGACTAGTACTCAAACAAGAGAACTTACAATACTCGTGGTTGAGGAAAGAGGTTCCGATAGCCATAATGAGTAATATACTTATGACGATTATTAAATCTCTTAGAGTATTCTCATAGGTCGATCTAGTATAGTTTCAAACCAATACCTGTGCAATGATTTATGACATTCTTGTCCTTGTAGTACAAGAAACGGTGCTATAAATCATACTACACACTAATCTCACGTGGTCGTTAGTCGTCCAACTTTCAAATGACCTCGATTAGGGATAAATTTTGATATGACATTCAATGTTCACTTAATAGGTGTTTCTATATCCAAGAATTGTCTTGATACCCTATTTTGAATGTCGTTAAATCAAATGGACTCATTATTTAATTCTAAACCACAATTAAATAGTTTGTCGAATAATTTGTAAAATTTTATTCCACTATGAAACTTTTGAACGTTTCATCTTATGATAAATGATTTTCCACAAATGTTTTAAGAATAATACTCTTTACAAAACATTTATATAAATCACACCCATATCTAATATGCTTGTTTTCTTTTATGCAATTGTGAATGTTGTGGTTCATTTATTGCATAGGTTCAGTTATGATTACTTTGCAAATCTGAGCATCTTCATTATCAAAAACTTTCATAATAAGATGATAAGATTCGAGAGTGTTATGAGTTATATGTGATTTAGGATTTATTGTCCAAGTGATGGCTCCCACTCATTTTCGTGATTTGAGATCTTCAACTTGATAACCTACAATCATCAAAGTTCAACAACGAACTATCCATTTAACAACTTCCTTATTATTGCCTCTAACGTAGCAATGTTCTCAACATATACTTTAGTAGATTTCCTAATGATGCTTTGCTTGGATTTTACTCCAACTGGCTCACAATGATTTGGATACCGTAATCATTTGTGATTATGGAAATTTACCTTAAATTTCCGCACAATATACATGGACATAAGTTCATGTTGCCATTCTTAAGCCATGACGCATCTTAACCTCGTGCTTATAAATGGCTTCCTCATTAAGGATCTAATCCTTGCTGAGGTTGTGCTTGCAACATCAATACTCAAATTATATTTGTTTCCATGCATCAAGAACTCATCCTTTTACTTAACTAAGTACTTTGGATGTTCTTGATCATAATCTAAAGATCCATTGCTTAGATTCAAGTTGATTGGTATTTTATACTTGTCATGCTCTAAGCATGCAGGTCATGTGACGATTCCATATTGTAGCATACATGATGTATTCAATTGCAGAAATATTCCCAATTTCATCCCATTCATGTAACTTTTAGCTCATCCAGTTCCATTGAGTCTTGCTAAACTATTTGCTATATGATACGGTTGAAAGTCTCTACTAGAGTCTTTCTTGTTTCACTTAGTATTTTCCTATCTTGTACTTAGTTCAAACATTTTCTTAGTTTTATACATATGGGTCAAAAGCCTTTTCAGGTCCTCCATGTTTAACACGGTAAATTCCTTTACCCGTTCGAATATTTCATTAAGTCTATTCAATAGATCTTAATTCCCACTATGTACTAAGTGCCGTCTGAGCCTGGTCCATTATTGAAAATTCTTTCAAATCAAAGCATTTAGCATTTGATAGTTATTTTACAATAGAGTTCGTAAGCTTCTTGTTGGACCTTACAAAATCCACTAAACTTCTTATTCAAAGAATTTCCATGTTTCTCAATAAGCCAAACCTTATATTAACTTTATGAGAAAACTCATTCCAATTCCTACATGCTTCTCTCAATCCACCAATGGATTTCTTGAGCTTGCTTTCAAATCTAGCATTATTTAGATTAATCAAAACCCTTAAACTATTTCCACAGTCTATTTCAAAATCCTATTTTTAGGAAGGCGGTTTTGGTATCTATTTTGCCATATTTCATATGCGCAATTTTGCTAGAATAATCACGAAAAGACTTAAACATTCTGATTGGTGAATAGGTTTTTATTAAAATCAACGTCGTGAATTAATTGTATCCTTTTCAACCAATCTAGCTATGTATGCATATACATTTCCATATTTGTTGGTTTTCTCCTTGAAAACTTATTCGCGATTGATGGGTCTTTACCCTTCATGCAAATTAACTAGTTTCAAACATGATTTTCAGCTATGGAGTCTGTTTCGGATTTTATGGCCTCTAACCATTTCCGGAATTAGGATTTGTCGTAGCTATCTTACAAGACACTATTCCCTTACCATCTATTAGTAAATAGTATGCTTGTAAGTCTTAGGTTTATTTTTAACTAATAGAAATTTATAGGATTCAATCCAAGCCTTTGGTGAATTCTATACCTATACGGGGTAATTGCATCAAACACTGAGTTTCAAGGTGCTTTTAAAGCCCTTTGATTATATTGATCTTACTCCAATACTTTTAAAGTTTTGTGAGTAATGAATTCTCTCTTAAGGCACTTGTAAAGTCCTTTGAGTATTCTTGACCAATCATTCTCATGAAGCTCTTCTAAAGTATTCCAAGATTCTCAGTTCTAGTTTGTTGCTCGTCTCGATGGTCATTGAGTTCATTTTCCTCCCACTTGTCATTTTGGAAATGTGTTACTTTCCAGAAAGACACTACTTAGAGCAACAAATACTATGTTCTCAATTAGGTTGTGGAAGTAATCCCCCTAGTCTCACTTGAATGCTTACAAAGAGACATGTATATTGTCTTTGGGTAAAAGTTCGTTGTGAAACAAACAATTAGCTCCCACTTGAGCTATCTTAGCCCTTTATTGAGCCACTTAGCTCCCACTAAGCCACTTAGCTCCAACTGAGCCAATGAGCTCCCACTGAGGCTAAGAGCCCAAGACATATACTTGAAAAGACGCTAGAAACAATTTCTATCCATAACTGAATATGGTGTCCTTTCTTAACTTCGACAATTTTGTTTAGTGTAGCACTAGTCATTTGTGCAAATCTTTAAGAAACTTATAGGAAGGGATGTAATCCATCATCATTCGAGTCATTTCCAAATGACATCGAGGTCTTCGTCAAGACATATTATATTCTTTATGGAGCTATTTATGAAATTTCAATTTCATAACCTTGAGATGATCACTTTTGGCTCAAGCAAACATCCCTCGATCTAATCTAGACGTTTTGATATCTTGCCAAGTCGATTTCATACTTCACTGAACTTCTGAGCAATTCAAGATCCAGTTTGTTCATATTTGGTGAATATAGCCATATTCTTTCAAATTCTTGTGAAAACGTTGAAGTAATGGAATCCTCTTTAGCTTTCAGAGTCAATTGTCTATACCAAGCATAACAACTCTTTTCTTTGTCGATTTCAACAAGTAAGACTTGCTTGCCTTAGAACGATTCCGTATCGATCAACTATTAAGAGTCTATCTAATAGAGCCTTGAGTACGTTCTTGTCGACATGAAAATGCTAATGATGTTTGGAACACAAATCATGTCCATGACTTGAGCCTTGCGAGTTTTCATGTTAGAGAAATGTTTGTTTATAATCAACATCCTTGACTCATGGCTTAGACAACCATGGCATTCAAATAAAACCAACAACTATTGCTCTTTTACTTTGAATGTGAGTCTTTCCGTGTGTAAACGGATCGTTTGCTGATTATGGAACACAATAACCATTATTTGTTCCAGCCTTAGCTTTAATAGGTCTTTAAACAAAGCTAATGACCTTACAACTGATGTAGCACCACTTGCTTCATTCCAAGCTTGTAAGTCAATAACTTAGCTTAACTTCAATGGTTTGAGGTCACTTTAAAATAGAACACTCAAGCAATATCTGATACTTGTGAAGATAATGAGTTGCTAAGATAAGTACGATAACATGAACTCATAGGTAGAATTGGAATCTCGTTTTCCTCTTCTATGTTCCTTGTTTCCTATATCTCTTATCATACATCATCTCATAACTTTAAGAACCACTTCTTTAAGTGTTTTGACTTTTATACTTTGTTAGGCATAATTAAGCATCTAATGCGCCGTAAAACAAAGTTCTATCTTTTCTTTTGACTCGTACTTGAATTACTACATTAATGAGTCCTACTCATTAGTGTATGAAGCGAAAAGATATGTTGGTTGTCAACTATTGACAATTTGAGTTTTTCAACTCAATACTTCATGTTTATCAAAACTACCTAGTATTTTGAATACATGATGTCCAACCGTTCTTTCGGACTTAGCTATAAAAGCCTTTTATGAGAAGTTGTATTTTAGAAATGCCTTTTTGTTTCTTTGAGAACCATTGTCAAAAGATTTCTTTACCAATCGTTGGAAACATTATAATTTGATTTAGAATTCTACAAATATAAGACACTTTGCACTTATATTTGTCAACTATTGGCAAAGTGTCTTTTAAGAAATTTCAATTAACTTATTAACATTCTATTCACACATTTATAAATTTGTCCCAATTAGGCGAGAATAAAACGATTCCAAGATCCCAAAAATCAATAACTGATTAAGCATGCTTTGGCTCGTCTTAACACTTAACATTTTAAGGTAAGCAATCTAATTGCTAATAGCTCTAAGCTATTCTTGGTTCGATAAAACTTCGCATCTAATGCTTTCATGATGTTTATCTACATTGCCACGACAACTAAGGACTCCTTACCGATATTGTTGAGTTTAACCAAAACTAACGTGTATATGATGCCTTGCTTTAGCAAGCACTCCAACATACCTTACTTCCATAAGAAAGTAGTAATGCTTTGCTTTGGCATAGCCCATTACCATTCTCATTAGTTCCTTAAGTGTCATTTTGGAATGGCGATTTTAACTCAATATTCTTTGGGACTTAGGGTTCTATGATGGTTGATTTAAGTAAACTATATTAATCATTCACCATTCGAAATCCTAAACATGCATCTAACATCGCAATTATATATTAACATAAGCATAAATAAATATGCATTTGGCAACTAGCATGACCCCTTGAAACTTGAATCTTCAAATCTTCAAGGACCTTCATTGCATCTTCTTGGCTTCGTTTTCTTAGAAACACCGTCTTCGAGACATCACCACCAATTATGCAACTACTAGAAAATCAAGAACTAATCTAAATAATTTAAGTACAAAAATACTTAACGGCACGAAGTCCGTATTTAGATTACAAAAATACAAAACGGAACACATTCCGTATTTACTATCCTAGTCGGGCCCCACTAGTTGCCATTTTGTAAAACCTGTATTAGAATATCTATTCCATTCAACCATTCACTAAAGTGAATATCATTTTACAAAATAAATCAAGCAACAAATTCAAAACGAGCGCAAACTAGTAACTAACTTAGGTGGTTAATCCAATTAACACGCCTAATTAAAACTAGTCAAAGTTGTTATCCGATTATGTGAATTAACGCAATAATAGCTCAAGAGATTAACGAAGTTCCCACTAAATTTCACATCCAACTTAATTAAAATTAATCCAATTAAAATTAATTAAGCCGGTTAACCCAAAACTTTGCCAAATAATTTTGCAAGTGCCGGGAATAACTGAGGCCTAGCCTCGTATTAATTAAAACAAAACCGCAAAAAACGCAAAAGAATTGCCCCTCAACGGCTGAGTGCCTAGCATCCAAGCCTTGCTGTCGTGCGTGGGTGCTGCTCGCACAGCCACAGTAGCGTGCTAGCACTGGCAGCGTCGCAGCATGCTCAGCATGCTTGCGTCTCGCTGGCGCTAGCAGCGTGCTTGCGCGCATGCTTGTGTTGGCCTCGCAGGCGTTGCTATGCGAGCTAGGCACTGCCTAGTAGTCCCACTCGCACCACACGCACGCTCCCTCGCACACACACTCGCACATGCTTTGGCTCGGCAACAACATGTGGGCTGCCACAAGGAGCCTTGCTGGCCGAGCCTAGGCACTCGAAGCTTTGGTTTCGGTTTTGTGCTTGTTTTTCTTCCGATTTTTTTGCTCGACATAAAAAAAATTAATTCTAAATTAATTTTAGAACTAATATTGAGCAATATTGAAAATAAAATAAGTCCAACTTAATTAAATTCAACTTTAGCGCAAGAACCAAAATTAATTCAAGAATCATTCTTTAAATTATTTTTTGTTCAACTTGATGCAATAAAATTGAGGGCTATTCTCACAATTAATTAAACTAACATAAATTAACAATGAGATTTGACAAAAAAGGATGGAAAAATGAATAATCATCTAATGAAAAATTTATTTAACACTTACTTATGCACATTTGAATATTGTAATATTCCAATGTGAAGAACAATAATATTTCAAGCACAAGTATGAACATTTAAGATTTTTATCAACTTAAAAATGATTAAAACCAAAAAAATTAGTTCATTATGGATTTTAGCAAGTGAAGATCCAACTAAATAAACAATTAAAGATTGAATCTTTAACATTTTAGGGGCTTCAAAATTACATATTCACCATAAACATTCACACTCCAAGCAATTAATTTGCAAAAATGTGAAATTGCAAGTTTATGTGAAAATAAGAGCTAACCAAATTAAGCACCAATTATGACTTCATATACATGCTTAATAAGGGTTAAAATTGTAGAAGATTAATGGTATAATCAAACACATAATCCAACAATTGCATGCCATAATTAGTTATGGTATAAAGATTTAAAATTTTTCGTCAAAAATGAAAAACCCTTCGAAAAACCACTTTCAGGGTGGATTTTGGCTTCTGGAAGCCCATTTTTTTAATCACAAAGTGATTAAAGTCTAATTTAGAACGTCGATTCCACCCAAAATTCACTATTTTGAGTCAAAATCGGAGTTCGTAATCCAAAATTAGCAATAATACGATTTTAATCTGGTATTCTTTCAGAGTTGACACCTCCCGGAACTCCACAATGGAACAGAGTATCCGAAAGGAGGAATCGAACCTTGTTAGACATGGTTCGATCAATGATGGATCTTAGTGAACTTCCCATCTCTTTCTGGGGACACACACTTCTAACCGCGACACTAACTCTGAACCGTGCTCCGACTAAAGCTGTCGAAAAGACTCTATATGAATTATGGACGAAGAAACCTCCACGGTTGTCTTTTCTTAAGATTTGGGGTTGCGAAGCATATGTCAAGAGATTAATTTCTGACAAACTTCACCCAAAATCTGACAAGTGTTTCTTTGTGGGCTACCCAAAAGAAACCAAGGGGTATTACTTCTACAACAACTCTGAGAACAAAGTGTTTGTTACTCGTGATGGTGTCTTTTTGGATAAGGAACACCTTTCCAAAATGACAAGTTGGAGGAAAATCGAACTCGATGAAGTTCGAGAGGTCGAGCAACAAAGTCAACTGACAAAACTAACAATCAAAGTGCTTTAGGAGCAGCTAATGACATTGGTCAGAGTCAAATCGACAATGCAAATGCTTAAACTATTACCCTGCGTAGGTCGCAACGGTCTAGACCTCAACCAGACAGATACCTTGGTATTGTCTTAAGCGAAGATTAAGACATCCTAGTTATGGATGGAGATGAGCCAATGACATACAAACAAGATATGACGATCCCCGACTCTGCAAAATGGCAAGATGCCATGAAATCTGAGATGACTCCATGTCTGAAAATCAAGTCTAGGACTTGGTTAATTTGCCCGAAGGTTACAAACCTATCGGTTGCAAATGGATATTCAAGTTGAAAACAGACAAAGATGGAAATGTATCTGTATACAAAGCCACACTAGTGGCAAAAGGTTACAGGAAAATTCACGGAGTTGTTTATGATGAAACCTTTTCGCCAGTCGCAGTGCTTAAGTTTGTCCGGATTATCCTAGCGATTGCTGCATATTACGATTATGAAGTATGGCAAATGGATGTCAAAACCGCCTTCCTTAATGGGATTTTGGAAGAAATTGTGTATATGACACAGCCGGAAGGTTTTGTTGATCTAAGAAATGCTGGGAAGGTATGCAAGCTTAAGAAGTCCATTTATGGACTAAAGCAGGCAAGCAGAAGTTGGAATCCGCGATTCGATGAAGCCATTAGTAAGTTTGGTTTTATCAAGAATCCAGATGAGTCTTGTGTTTACCAGAAGGTTAGTGGGAATGACATCGCATTCCTATTCTTATATGTCGATGACATATTACTCATTGGAAACAGTACACTGTTAAAGTTCGTAAAGGGCTGGCTTGGTAAGTGCTTTTCAGTGAAGGACTTGGGAGAGGCACAGTACATATTGTGCATCAAGTTCTATAGGGATAGATCTAAGAGGATTATTGGATTAAGCCAAAGTACTTATATTGGTAAGGTACTGGCACAATTCAACATGGAAGGGGCCAAGAGAGGGCACCTACCCATGTCCTATGGCATAACTCGCAGCGAGAAGAAGTGTCCACAGACACCTGATGAGCGAGAGAGGATGAGTCAGATTCCATATGCTTCGCTTAATGGATCGATCATGTATGCCATGATATGTAATAGGCCGGATGTATCGTATGCCTTGAGTGCTACGAGCCGATACCAATCAGACCCAGGAGAGGTGCATTGGGCTGCGACCAAGAATATCCTAAAGTACTTGAAAAGGAACAAGGATAAGTTTCTGGTCTATGGTGGCTGCAATGATTTGGTTGTTGAAGGTTATACTGACGCGAGCTTCCAGACTGACAGAGACGACTCCAAGTCGCAGTCAGGGTACATATTCTGCCTAAATGGAGGAGCGTTTAGTTGGAAGAGTGCTAAGCAAAGCACCACTGCAAAGCCGAATAATTGGCAGCTTTAGAAGCAGCTAAGGAGGCAGTTTGGATTCGTAAGTTCATTAGTGAACTTGGTGTTGTACCTTCCATCAAGGGTTCGATAGACCTCTATTGTGATAACAATGGAGCTATTGCTCAGGCTAGGGAGCTAAGGGAACACCAGAAGGTCAAACATGTCAAGTGGCAATTTCACATGATAAGGGAATGGAAGTCCGAGGGTGAAATCAGAATTTGTAAGATTAGAACGGACGACAATGTAGCCGATCCATTGACTAAACCTTTGCCTCAAGTGAAGCAAGCATGTTGGAGATTGGTTTTGAATTCCCTGTATATGTGTTTTGATTAAACTTGATGTTTTAATGTAAAACACTATGTTAAACCATTCAATTTGGAACTGTACCGGATCGACCTATGAGTATACTTTAAGAGATATAAAATCGTCACAAGTATATTTCTCATTATAGCTATCGGAATCTTTTTCCTCGACCATGAGTATTGCAAGTTCTCTTGTTTGAGTACTAGTCGTTTTGATGTTGTCAAACGTCTGCCGTAAATGGGGATTATAACGGCAACACCCAGGCGACTAGGTCATCTAAGTAAGGGAAGCTTATAGTACAAGACTGGGAATGTCCCCCTATAAACAATAGGGAATATGTCTTTGTTGTTTACAAGGCCTCTCGAAATGCGAGACTATGAAAATGCATGGTCGTGCTCAGATGGATTTTAGAAATCATCTGCTTATTGACAGTCCAACTCGGGAATCGAGAAACACTTCTGGACGTAATAAGGATGACAAAGAATCTTACCTTATAGTTCATGAAGAGACATTAAGCGACATAGGAAAAGTTCTATACACTAATTGCACACTTGTTCGGAATGACAAGTGGGAGATTGAAAGAAATGGTGTCTTTCCAACAAGTGTATTATTCCGATAGAGGGTTCAGGATTACTAGAAAGCTAATTCTTCAGTGAGGTCAAGTGATTGGAAAGCCTAGGTGGAGGTCGCTTCCGATTAGTAATATTAATGCATAATTAATATTACGGCTTAATCTTGACTGAACCCTTCGGGTCACACCCCAATCAAATAACCGATCCGAATCGACGAATCAATCGTATTACGAACAAAGACGTCGGATATCAAGCTTAGAGCGTCGAGACCGAGCGTCGCAAGTTGAGTCGAATTTAGAATTTGACGAGACGTGGAATCAAACAAGCGACAAGTTTGAGCCAAGATGTAGCCTCGCATTAGCCTAGCCATGCGAGTGCTAGGCTAGGCGAGGTCCCAACCTATGCGTGCCTAGAATCCCCTAGCACACGCACATCGTATGGCATAAGCATCGCAAGATGCGTGCATGCATGTGTGCGGTGTGGCTGTGCATGTATGGCTAGGTGTGCTAGCATAGCAGCGTTAACCATCGCATCATGCTAGGCATGGGCTAGCATAGCCCACAAGTATCGCAAGCATGGTGCGTTGCGTGCTTGCTAGCATGCCAGTCCTGAAAGGAATGGAGTCCTTCCAACAAGTGTATTATTCTGATAGAGGGTTCAGAATTATTACAGAGCTAATTCTTCAGTAAGGTCAAGTGATCGGTATGCCTAGGTGGAGGCCGCTTCCGATCAGTAATATTAAGGTATAATTAATATTAAAGCTTAATCTTAATTGAACCCTTCGGGTCGAACCCAATCGAACAACCGATCCGAGACGACGAATTAA
This sequence comes from Chenopodium quinoa, assembly GCF_001683475.1. Classification (NCBI taxonomy): domain Eukaryota; kingdom Viridiplantae; phylum Streptophyta; class Magnoliopsida; order Caryophyllales; family Amaranthaceae; genus Chenopodium; species Chenopodium quinoa. The sequence continues at coordinate 3,583,266 of NW_018744895.1, forward strand.
CCCGAAGGATTCAATGAGTCGTCGGAGTTTTACGAACACAGACGTTGGATATCGAGCCTAGGGCGTCGAAATCGAGCGTCGCAAAATCACAACCAACAAGTGCAAGCATAGCCGTAATACCACATTGGTCTAGCCATGTGGATGCTATGCTAGATCGAGCTAGTATGCACCTAGCATGGCTAGGCGCAAGCCTAGACACACTAGGTGTTCTAGGCGCACCATCGCTAGCACTAGGTGCTAGCATGCGTGCGTGCCTAGCATGGCAGCAACATCGCTAGCACCGAGTGTTGGCATGCGTGCATGCCTTGCATCGCAGCAGCATGCGTGCGTGCCTTCGCATGGCAGCACCAAGCAGCACGTTGTGCTCCGCAATGCGCATGTGCATGGGCTAGGCGCCAGCACGATGTTAGCCAACTCCCAGCAGCACCCAGCAGCCAAGCACGCATATGCGAGTGCCGAGGCTAGCAGCTTGCGAGGCAATGCCCAGCATGCATGGCTCGCTAGCAGCACGCATGCTGGCTATGCGAGTGTGTGTGCGAGAAGGGCTAGGCAGCTGCACTACGCACCAGCTAACAAGGTTATGCGTGTGCATGTGCGTGTGAGTTGGCTAGGCAGCAGCACCACGCTAGCAGCGCCCAGCGCTCAGCAGCATGCTAGGGCCAGTGCGTGCTGGCAGTGCATGCTGGGGCTAGCTGGCTGGTGTGCTAGCTGGTAGCCAGCCCAACTACCTTGCTTGGTGCCGGTTTGTGAGTTGTGGGGACCAATGCTTGGAGCATGCCTTGGGGAGCAAGGCAATGGTCCCCCCCCATGGACATGGTCCTCATCTAACTCTCTCTCTCCTCTTGACACTTGTTGCATGGTGATTGCTTTGATTAATTATTTAATTTAGAATTAAATAAATTATCACATTTACCCACTCTCCCACATTGGTAGGAGATTGAAATTCAAGGGTTCATTTCCCTATAATACCAAGGCTTTGGCATTTGGGAAGGAACACACTTGAGTGGAACTATATAGGCATCTCCATTGTTAAGAATACCTTAAGTTCGTAAAACTCCAAAGTTTATATTTTGTTTGGGTCCCGACTAACCTTCGGGACTTAGGACGATCGGGTCGGGCTCGAGGGTACGAACCGTCGGAGGCCTTGCATTTGCGAGGTTCAAGTAAGAGCTCTTTTAACGAGCGAAGCACGCGTCTAGGGTATAATTCTTAATCCCTCTTTCTCTTAATTATGTATTAATTATATTTGCATGCTTTAATTGCTTTAGTTATCGGGGCGAGTCTTGGGGGGTTTCTTTCCGCGTAGTGAGGGTCACTACGAAACCCTACAGTGGTATCAGAGCCGTGCTCCTTTTAATTATTGCAATTATTTATTAATTAAGGTGTTTTAAAGTAGATTTAAATTCTAGTTTTGCTTTTCTAATTGGATTAGAAGCTCGTTTTAATTAATTCTAAAACTTGTATTTTTTCTCATTTTGGCTGTCGAACCCAGATTTTGGCTCAAAAATAGTGGTTGTTGGGTGGAATCGACATTCTGAATCAGTTTCAAGAGGGCTGTCTAGAAGCCAAATTCGAACCAGAAACCCAGTTTTTGGGGGTTTTTTAGTTTTCAACGAAAATTTTAAATCTTTTATGCCTTTATTAATGCAAGCATGTCAAGGGTAGATTAAATGCATTATTGCATCCCTAATCTACTGCAATTTAAATATCTTTTAAGCATGATTATGGAGTTATAATATGTGCTTAAGTTGATATGTTCTTTTTCACATAAACTTGTTTTTCACAATTATGCAAATAAATTGCATTAATGTGTCAATGTTTGTTGTGAATGTGTAATTTTTAAGTTCCTAGTATGTTAAAGATCTAATCTTTAAATGTTTAAATGATTGGAACTTTAACCCTAAATTCCATGTTGAACTAATTTTGGATTTTTCATATTTGGTTGATTAAAATCCTTGAAGTTCAAATGCTTGTGATTAATCTTCATATTGGAAGATGTAATCTTGTTATTTTACACAAGTATAATAGTTGGAAAATTTTATCATTGGATGATTAATTTATTTTTCCAATTCCCTTTTTGTCAAATCCATTATTAATTTACATATTGGCTAACTTAATTATGGACATAGCTCTTTCAATTTTAAGCATCAAGAAAGACCTAAAATATTCCAAAGTAATTTTGAAAAATTGGGCTTGTGCACCGTTAAAATTGAATTTAATTAAGTTGGACTTATTTTATTTTCATTTTTCCTCAAATTAATTCTAAAATAAATTTGGAATTAATTTTGTGTCACACACAAATCGATATTAAAATCCCGAGAAAATGCACGCAAATCGAGGCAAAAACCCCAAACGTCACCAAGGCTAGCCGGGCTGCCCAGCAGACCGTATGTAGGCTGCCTATGGTGCGCACATCGGCCATGCCATGATGCTGCTGTGCAATGTGTGGCGAGGGCTGTTGTGTGCTGTTGCATGATGCTGGATGCGTGGGCCTTAGGCTGCTGGCGAGCTTGTGCGTGTTGCTGGGCAGCGAGGCAGCCAGCCCCAGCCAGCCAGCCCACTGCTGCCTGCGCCAGCAAGCAGCAAGCATACGTAGCGTGCTGCTGGTGCTAGCTAGCATAGCATGCTGCGCTAGGCGTGCTTGCTAGCTGCCAGTACCACACGCAACACTAGGCTGCTTGCCAGCCATGGTGCACAGCCCGCTAGGATACGAGTGGGCGTTTTTTGGCTTAATTTCGGGCTATGTATTTTTGCAAAAATTTTGCCGTTTTAAAATATTTATGTAATTATTTTAACGAGGTTAGACCTCGATTTTCGGCTCTTGCAAAATTTTTGATTTTGACAAATTTGGGTTAGCCGGCTTAATTAATTGGATTAATTAAGTTGGATGCGGAATTTAGTGAGAGCTCAGCTAATTACGCGAACAAATTGCACCTTAGTAATACATAAAGTATTAAACAACTTTGACCAGTTTTAATTAGGCGCGTTAATCGGATTAACCTCCTAAGTTAGTTACTAGTTTTGCGTGTTTACTTGATTTATCTCGTAAAATGCATGGGCCATTCACAAATAGTGAATGGGTGAATGAAAGATTGTTTCAAAACAGGTTTGAGAAAAATGGCAACTAGTGGGAGCCGACTAGGATAGAAAATACGGACTGCGTTCCGTTATGTATTTTTGTAAATCTAAATACGGTCTGCGTACCGTTAAGTATTTTTGTACTTTAGATTTATCTTAGTCGTAGTAGCTAGTAATGTTATTTTGGCCAAGATGTCTCAAGACGGCGTTTCGATGAAGACGAGCCAAGATGAAGGCCCTTGAAGATTTCAAGGGGTCATGCTAGTTGCCAAATGCATCTATTTTTATGCCTTATATATTTAGTTGTTATATACTTGAATGTTAGATGCATGTCTAGGATTTCAAATGTTGCGATGATTAGTTAAGTTCACTTAAATCAACCAAAATAGAAACCCTAGGTCCCTTAAAATATTGAGCTAAAATTTTCCGTTCCAAGAACAACACTTACCGAACTAATGCGCGTATGTGATAGGCTACGCCAAAGCGAGGCATCACTACTTCCCTAGGAACGTAAGGTATACTAGGTATACAAGTTTTCTTGGTTAAGCTCAACGATATCAGTAAGGAGTCCTTAGATGTCGTGGCAAAAGAGATAAAGTGTCAAGAATGCATCAGATGCGACGTTTTATCAAACCGAGAGTAGCTTAGAGCTATTAGCAATTGGATTGCTTACCTTAAGATATTAAATGTTAAGACAAGCCAAAGCATGGTTAACCATTTCTTGATCTTTAGGATCTCAGAATCATTTTATTCTCGCCTAAAAGGGACAAAATTATTAATGCGTGGATAAAATGGTCAATAAGATTGGAAATTTGCATGAACGCTTTTAAATTTTAAACTTATTGATTACATGAATAGTTTTTCATCTCAAATTCTTTTAATTGTAGAATAATGTCTGCAAGTAACTTAAACAACAACCAATTCTCTTTATGCTCAATTCTCGACAAGGAGAAGTTGAGCGGGCCAAATTTTCTTGATTGGCAAAGAAATTTGCGTATTGTTCTCATGCAAGAACAAAAGGAATATGTCCTTGATGAGGAAATGCCCGACGCTCCCAATGAGGAGGTCACCCAGGCTGCCCTTAACCGATGGCAAAGTGCCAATTGGGATGTCAAATGCATCATGTTGGCCACTACGTCTCCGGACCTTCAAAAGACCTTCTTTGAAAAGGATACGGCTTTTGAGATCATTTCTGAGCTTCGGAATATGTTTCAAGAGCAGGCCCGAACTGAAAGGTTCGAAACCCACAGGCAAATCCTTGAGAGCAAGCTCAAGAAAGGAGAGCCGGTAAGCCCGCATGTTCTTAAAATGATTGGATTATTTGAGAACATGGAAAGGCTAGATGCTGGGTATTCAACCGAGATGGCAATTGGCATCATTCTCCACTCGCTACATAAAGGCTATGATCAGTTCAAGATGAACTATAATATGCACAACATGGAGAAAAACTCTCACTGAGCTTCATGGTATGTTGAAGCAAGCCGAGCAAACCCTCAAGGATGAGGGGAAGCATGATATGCTCATGGTGAGAAAGGGCAAGCCATTTAAGCGCTCGGGCAAGAAGAAGAGCTTTAAAGGGAAAAAGAAAAATTTTACGCCTAAGTCAAACACTGCCAAGGGCAGCAAGGACAAAAAGGTAGCCTCTTCCAAATCCGATTCTGAATGTTTCTACTGCAAGAAGAAGGGACATTGGAAACGGGACTGCCTCAAATTCAAGGAAGATAAGAAGAACGACACCGTTGCTTCTTCATCAGGTATTTTTGTTATAGACTTAAACTTCGCTAGCAAAACATCATGGGTATTAGATACCGGATGTGGCTCACACCCTTGTTCCAATGCTCAGGGACTAAGGATAAATAGGAGGCTAGAGAAGGGAGAGGTCGAGCTTCGGGTCGGCAATGGAGCAAGGATGTCTGCCGTCTCCGTTGGAACTCTCAGTTTGTCTTTGCCCTCTGGGCTTATTTTAGAACTTGACAATTGTTATCATGTTCCTAGAGTTACCAAAAACATTATTTCAATATCGGCGTTGGACGCCAAGGGCTTTGAATTTCGAATTAAGAACAATAGTTGTTCATTTATTTTGATAATGTTTTATATGGTAAGGCATATTCAGAAAATGGTCTTTATGTGCTTTCTCTTGACAAACAAGTTTATAACATTGATGATACCGCCAAAAGGGCTAAGACCATCGAGTCGAATCAAACCTACTTGTGGCATTGTTTTCTTGGCCATATTAACATCAAACGCATTAAGAAACTTCTACAAGAAGGTGTCCTTGACTCATTCGACTTGGAGTCATTTGAAAATTGCGAAGGATGTCTATTAGGCAAGATGATAAAACAGTCATTCTCCAAGTTGGGAGAAAGGGCTAGTGACTTATTAGGTCTAATACACACGGATGTATGTGGACCAATGAGTACACCCGCAAGACAAGGTTACCAATATTTCATCACTTTCACCGACGATTTTAGTAGATATGGCTATGTCTACCTAATGTCGAATAAATCTGAATCTTTTGATAAATTCAAATAATTTCAGAAAGAAGTTGAGAATAAACTTGGCAAGAAAATTAAAGCACTTCGATCGGATCGAGGTGGCGAATATTTGAGCCATGAATTCGACGATCACTTGAAAGAAAATGGTATTCTTTCAGAGTTAACACCTCCCGGAACTCCTCCATGGAACGGAGTATCCGAACGGAGGAATCGAACCTTGTTAGACATGGTTCGATCAATGATGGGTCTTAGTGAACTTCCTATCTATTTCTGGGGACATGTGTTACAAATCGGGGCACTAACACTGAACTGAGCTCCGTCAAAAGCTGTTGAAAAGACTCCATATGAATTATGGACTAAGAAACCTCCTAGGTTGTCTTTTCTCAAGATTTGGGGATGCGAAGCATATGTCAAACGATTAATTTCGGACAAACTTCACCCCAAGTCAGACAAGTGTTTCTTTGTGGGATACCCAAAAGAAACCAAAGGGTATTACTTCTACAATAAATCCGAGAACAAAGTGTTTGCTGCTCGTGATGGTGTCTTTTTGAAGAAGGAACACCTTTCCAAAATGACAAGTGGGAGGAAAATCGAACTTGACGAAGTTCGAGAGGACGAGCAACAATGTCAACCTGATAAAACTGACAATCTAAGAGCTTTAGAAGCAGCTGAGAAGATTGGTCAGAATCAAACAGACAATGTAAATGCTCAACCCATTACCCTTCGCAAGTCGCAACGGCAAAGATCTCAACCAGACAGATACCTTGGTATTGTCTTAACCGATGATCAAGACATCCTAGTTATGGATGGTGATGAGCCAGCGATGTACAAACAAGCTATGACGAGCCCCGACTCTGCTAAATGGTAAGAGGCCATGAAATCCGAGATGGACTCCATGTTTGAAAATCAAGTCTGGGACTTGGTGAATTTGCCTGAGGGTTACACACCTATCGGTTGCAAATGGATCTTCAAACTGAAGACAGACAAAGATGAAAATGTATCAATATACAAAGCTAGACTGGTGGCAAAAGGTTATAGACAAATCCACGGGATTGACTATGATGAAACCTTTTCACCGGTCGCAATGCTAAAGTCCGTCCGGATTATCCTAGCGATTGCTGCATATTACGATTATGAAATATGGCAGATGGATGTCAAAACCGCCTTCCTGAATGGGATTTTGGAAGAAACTGTGTATATGACACAGCCAGAAGGTTTTTTTGATCCAAGCAACGCTAGAAAGGTATGCAAGCTTAAGAAGTCCATTTATGGACTGAAGCAGGCAAGTAGAAGTTGGAATCTGCGATTTGATGAAGCCATCAACAAGTTTGGTTTTATCAAGAATCCAGATGAATCTTGTGTCTACAAGAAGGTCAGTGGGAGTGACATCGCATCCTTAGTCCTATATGTCGATGACATACTGCTCATTGGAAACATCACAAAATTACTAGTGTCCGTAAAGGGCTGGTTGGGAAAGTGCTTTTCAATGAAGGACTTAGGAGAGGCACAGTACACATTGGGCATCAAGATCTATAGGGATAGATCTAAGAGGATGATTGGATTGAGCCGGAGTACTTACATTGATAAAGTACTGGCACGATTCAACATGGAAAATGCCAAAAGAGGGCATCTACCCATGTCCCATGGCGTAACTCTCAGCAAGAAACAGTGTCCATAGACCTGTTGAGCGAGAGAGAATGGATCAGATTCCATATGCTTCGCTAATTGGTTCGATCATGTATGCCATGATATGTACCAGGCCAGATGTATCGTATGCTTTAAGCGCTACGAGCCGATACCAATCAAACCCAGGAGAGGCGTATTGGACTGCGGCCAAAAACATCCTGAAGTACCTGAAAAGGAACAAGGATAAATTCCTGGTTTATGGTGGCCACAAAGACCTGGTTGTTGAAGGTTACACCGACGCTAGCTTCTAGACTGACAGAGACGACTTCAAGTCACAGTCAGGGTACATATTTTGCCTAAATGAAGGAGCGTTTAGCTGGAAGAGTGCAAAGCAGAGCACCACTGCAGACTCTACAACTGAAGCCGAATACTTGGCTGCTTCAGAAGCCGCTAAGGAGGCTGTTTGGATTCGCAAGTTCTTTAGTGAACTTGGTGTTGTACCCTCCATCAAGGGTCCGATAGATCTCTACTGTGACAATAATGGAGCTATCGCTCAGGCTAGAGAGCCAATAGAGCACCAGAAAGTCAAACATGTCCAGAGGCGATTTCACATGATAAGGGAATGGAAATCCGAAGGTGAAATCAGAATTTGTAAGATCGAAACGAATGATAATGTGGCCGATCCTTTGACTAAACATCTACCTCAAGTGAAACACAACAAGCACGTTGAGGCAATGGGAATCAAGCATGTTGGAGATTGGCTTTGAATTCCCTGTACATGTGTTTTAATTAAACTGGTCTTTTTAATGTACGACACTGTATTGAAACCATTCATTTATGGAGTAATGAATTTTATATTTTATATTCACTCTATTGCTATTTAATTGTGGTTTAGAATTAAATAATGAGTGCATTCGATTTATGGAAATATTCAAAACAGGGTATCAAGACCATGTCTTGGATAAAGAAACACCTGTTAAGTGAACATTGAATATTTAAATCGAAAATTATCTCTAATCAAGGTCATCTAACTGGCGGACAATTGATGACCACCAGAGATTAGTGTGTAGTATGATTTACAGCACCATTTCTTGTGCTGCAAGGATGTGATGGTCATAAATCATTTGCACAAGTGCTAGTTTAGAACTGCACTGGATAGACCTATGAGAGTACTTTAAGAGATTCGAAATTTTCATAAGTACATTTCTCATTATAGCTATCGGAACTTATTTCCTCGACCATGAGTATTGTGAAGTTTTCTTGTTTGAGTACTAGTCTCTGTGATGTTGCCTAACATCTGCCGTAACTGGGGATCATAACGGGAACACTCGGGAGATTAGGTCATCTTAGTAAGAGAAACTTACAGTACAATTCTAGGAATGTCCCCCTATTAACAATAGGGAACATGTCTTTGTTGTTTACAAGGCCCCTCGAAGAGCAAGACTGTGAAAATGCATGGCCGTGCTCAGATGGATTTTAGAAATCATTTGCTTATTGACAGTCGAACTCGGAGATCGAGAAACACTTCTGAACGTAATAAGGATGACGATGAATCTTACCTTATAGTTCACGAAGAGACATTAAGTGACATAGGAAATGGGCTATACACTGTACACACACTTGTCCGGAAGGACAAGTGGGAGATTGAAAGGAATGGTGTCCTTCCAACAAGTGTATTATTCTGATAGAAGGTTCAAAATTATTACAGAGCTAATTCTTCAGTAAGGTCAAGTGATCGGAATGCCTAGGTGGAGGCCGCTTTCGATCAATAATATTAAGGTATAATTAACATTACAGCTTAATCTTAGCTGAACCCTTCGGGTCGAACCCAATCGAACAACCAATCCGAGACGACGAATTAATCCGAAGGATTCAATGAGTAGTCGGAGTTTTACGAACACAGACATCGGTTATCGAGCCTAGGGCGTCAAAATCGAGCGTCGCAAAATCACAAGCAACAAGTGCAAGCATAGCCGTAACACCACATTGGTCTAGCCATGTGGATGCTAGGCTAGATCGAGCTAGCATGCACCTAGCATGGCTAGGCGCAAGCCTAGACACACTAGATGTGCTAGGCGCACCATCGCTAGCACTAGGTGCTAGCATGCGTGCGTGCCTTGCTTGGCAGCACCATCGCTAGCACCGAGTGCTGGCATGCGTGCTAGCTTGCGTGCGTGCCTTCGCATGGCAGCACTAAGCAGCACGTTGTGCTCCGCAATGCACATGTGCATGGGCTAGGCGCCAGCACGATGTTAGCCAACGCCCAGCAGAACCCAGCAGCCAAGCACGCATATGCGAGTGCCGAGGCTAGCAGCTTGCGAGGCAATGCCCAGCATGCGTGGCTCGCTAGCAGCACGCATGCTTGCTATGCGAGTGTGTGTGCGAGAAGGGCTATGCAGCAGCACTACGCACCAGCTAGCAAGGTTGTGCGTGTGCGTGTGCGTTGGCTAGGCAGCAACACCACGCTAGCAGCGCCCAGCGCCCAGCAGCCCAGCAGCATGCTAGGGCCAGTGCGTGCTGGTAGTGCATGCTAGGGCTAGCTGGCTGGTGTGCGGGCGTGCTAGCTGGCAGCCAGCCCAGCTGCCTTGCTTGGTGCCGGTTTGTGAGAGGTGGGGACTAATGCTTGGAGCATGCCCTTGGGGAGAAAGGCAATGCCCCCCCCCCCATGGACATGGTCCTCATCTAACTTTCTCTCTCCTCTTGACACTTGTTGCATGGTGATTGCTTTGATTAATTATTTAATTTAGAATTAAATAAATTATCACATTTACCCACTCTTTCATTGCTTTAGTTATCGAGGCGGGTCTTGGTGGGTTTCTTTCCGCATAGTGAGGGTCACTACGTAACCCTACAAGGCCAAGCACCCAGCCATCGCTAGCACCAAGCATCGCACATGCTAGCAGCGTGCTGCGCATGCAAGTGCTAGGTTGTGCGTGTTTGCTAGCCAAACTAGGCCAGGCATCGCTACATGTTGTGCTTGCGTGCCAGCGTAGGGGCACCAAGCAGTAGCACGCTATGCGTGCTAGGCATCGCATAGCAGCAGCCCAGCACCTCGCATAGCAACGCATAGGCATCAGCCCAGTATGCATGGCTTGCTAGCAACACGCATGCATAGACGTGCTGGCTGGACAACCCAACCTTGGTGCTAGGCGCCAGCTGGCAGCCAAGGCAGGCTGCCAGCCAGCCAAGGGGTGGAGTGGTCCGATTTTTGTGTGGGGACCAATGGTTGCTGCTTGGCTTGGGGAGCAAGGTGAGTTAGTCCCCCCTTGGTGGTCCTCACCTACTCTCTCTCCTTCCTTGTGCCACTTGTAGCTTGTTGATTGAATTGCATTTTTATTTTGTTTTGATTAAAATAAAATAGAGGAAAATGCAAATCTCCCACATTGATGGGAGAATGGAGATCAAGTCTCCATTCCCTATAAATACCCAAGTTTTGGATTTTGGGAAGAACACTTGAGTGGAACTAAAAAGGCATCTCCTTAGTAAAGTGAGAAAACCTTAAGTTCGTAATACTCTAGTTTTTATTGGTCAAATCCCGACTAACCTTCGGGACTAAGACCATTTGGGTCGGATCGAGGGTGCGAGCCGTAGGAGGCCGTCGCACTTGCGAGGCTCAGGCTTTTGAAGTAAGAGCTCGTGAATCGAGCGAAGCACGCGTCAAGGGTAAGAATATCTTTTCTCATTCTCTCTTTTATGTTGTTAATTATGTGATTAAATATTTAGTTGCGTTAATTAGTAAGTGGGTCTTGGGCGGGTTTCTCTTCCACGTAGCGTTGGACGCTACGAAACCCAACAAATAATGGGGGAAATACAAATTCATGGAAAATGTGTTTAAGAGTTGTTGTTTGGTTAGCAAAAATGTAGGAAGTGGAAATTCCTAAGAAATTTGGAATTCCTACAAAACATGGGAATTAATTTATCACACCCTACCTTGGTCACTCAAACTTCCCACATGTATTTTGGGTGAAATTACGTTATTGTCCTCAAAATTTTGGGAAAGTAATTCAAGTTAAAATTATACATGGGTATTATATAAGTTAACCAAACAAAACATAGAAAACTAATTCATGGGAAATATGATTTCCTATATGTCAACCAAACACAATTTTAGTATTTCCTAGGCAATAAAATTTCTCATGTATTGTAACTTCCTATAGGCATTTAATTTCCATATATAACCAAACAAGGCCTTAGTCTTTTTATACTCTCAATCATGGGTATTAAGGAATATTGAGAAACCTGTTATAAAATAAAAGGAATAGTAGAGTGATTGGGGAGAGAATAGATCAGTATATTATTCCATTAAGTAGGAGATATATATACATATACAATAGTTAGGGTTTTCTTAGGAAACATTAAACCCTAGACCTAGAATATTCCAAAGAGTGAAAGAATAGAATGGGCATCCATCAATATTTCATAGCACTCCCCTTTGGATGTCCATTATCGAAGATTGTGCCTCGTTAAAACCTTAATAGGAAAAACCTTGTGGGATAAAAACCTAATTAAGGAAAAAGAGTACATTCTTCGTAATACGCTGCTCACGATGCTGCCTCATTAAAAATCTTACCAGGAAAACCCAATATAGGACAAAACCATGGTCAAGGAGAAAAGAGTGCAACACGTATTTTCTTCCCCTGATGAAATGAATAGTACCATTCCTTTCTTCGATCCTCCCAAGTCTTCAAATCTTCACGCGGACATGTGAGTCTTCTTATCACCATATTTATGATAATAACACATGTGTTTATCTCTATATCATTCAAATTCTATTCAAAATTGCCTTAAACATCAAACTAATGCCTTCTTCCGAAGGTCATATCATGTATAGTAAAAACTAATGATCAATATTTGATCAATTATTCATTAATAAGAATTTGACGGCAACACGTGATCTCATCATTGCCGTTGTCCAATCTTGTATGAATTAGTAATATAACGCATTTAATTACATACTTTGCTTATGGTTCTTCTAGACCATAAGAAGAAATTCTCACGCGTAAATATCTCATATTATTCTTAAGATATTTCATAATTTATACGATATCTCTCCTACGAAAATAAATGGTAAATCTCACTAACTCTCACATGCTCAATCTTCAAGCTGAGCTATTAATGATTTAGTCTCATAGCCTTTTTAGGAGTTTGATAATATTGCAATAGATATAAAATTTGTAGGGCTGTGTATTTAAATATGTCGTATATAAGTTCTTCAGGAACTCTATCTTCTTACATGATTCATAACGCTATTAAATCGACGTCATCAATATTTTCATCACAACTGTAAGCCCATTGGAATATAGATATTTCCTTGTAAGTTCCTGTCAATGTTATAAATACGTCTTATTATACTTTGGACGAACATTCACACATAGCACAATTACAGTATAGAAACTAATTATGCATGCAATATGAGATATAAATAACTTGATAAGATATTACACAAAATATATAGAATGAGTAATGCATCTAACAACTTCCTACACATGCAATGAGAAATCCATTAACAAATGACTCACACATATATGCACATGAACATCAGACTCAAAATAATGCAAGACACTGTACAGTGTGGATTTAAAAATCCATATTTCATCGGACTTCTGGTCCATAATAAACTTTTGATCAATATCATTATGTCAACATCAAAATGTACATATATTTCAGATCTCTTACTCCTTAGTTCATTCTATCACGCATATGCATATTATTTGTCAGTTCCATTGAATACCGATATTATAAAATGTAGGAAGATATAATTTTGCACGCAAGTTACAATGATATCTGAATACATTTCCAATCGGTACCATTATGATTTTTTTTTTCATATCATAGGCCATCTATTATAGTTCAGATATTTATACCACCTATGGGGTATTTCTTACACTATGGTATTAATATACTATTATTATCTGCTTTAAGAGTATCAACTGCACTATCTTGCCATATATCACATATTTATATTGGAACCGATCATACAATAATCTACACTTCAGGTGTAGTGATTTAAAGAAAAAAAATGGCAAGATCCATCTCAATGTAAGCACATAATATCATTAACATTATGACCAAAATGTATCTATCTATGCTTATCTTGATGGGTCATACCGGTACACAAATCAAATCATAGATGTGCCACATATCTTGATACAAAAGTTGGCATGTAACTTTACAAAGTATCATTAGAGGGATCAACTAATTATAATTTTATAATTTTGCCAACTTACTTCAACTCTTCTCCTCCTTAGTTGGTAAAATATCTTAAATATTAGGGCAATTCTTCACCAACTTAAAATATAATTTCATGTATAACAAATCTCATCTCGTAAGATATCATATTCAACAAATTTCTATCTCTTCTTGTGAATAATGAAATTTTGTTCTCTTCTGGGGATAAATAGTAATAGGGAGTCTTGAATTTTGCAGTTGTTTATTTCTTATTCTATTTCTTATGTGCTGATATAAATTAGCCCCAATCAAGAGATTAATTCACGATTAGAATCAATTGTATGTAAAACCACTATATGGCGATCTTTTAATTCTCTAAATACTTTAATAATGAGTTTCTAGTTACTCAAAATCTCTACACATACAAGTTGGTTTAGTGAGCTTTAGCCACTTATTACTTGTTCATATGCAAAATTGTTCAAAACTAACATATAATCTCTTGAAATTGCTTCTAAACAAACTATTAAATCATAATCCAAATATAGCTCAATCTCAACTTTATGTCTTGTCATTCAATTTATTTCATATATCTAACATGAGAGAGCATCAGTATATTATTTCTTTCATATCAAGTGAAAGTTCAAGTTTCCATGATGGGTAATTATTAAACCCTAATGGCCTAGTTTAATTATCACTTCCAATCACGTCTCTAAATTTGAACTCTGGTCAGTTTTCCAACACTAGTGAACGCTTTATTAAACTTACTTTATGCATGGCCATGAATATGATGTGATATTAAAGCACCAAGTGTTTCTTTGTATAATTGGCAAGACAATCAACTAATATTTTATCCAATAATTACTCATACTCTGCTTGAGTTTTGACTATAATCTTGTTACATGTTAATCTTGTTGGACATTTCATACTATTCTGGAGTCTTTTAATAAAAGTGATTTCTTCTAGAAATGTAATGGGATTTACTTATCACTTCCTCAGATTTGTCATTGTCAACAGTAGCTCCTTTCCTTTTCGAAGATACTTAATTATCTTTAAAATCTATTGATTTATCACGCTTCAGGCGTGCTACATGTTCATCAGTAATTGATGTTGTCCTTCTAGGACATCGATTTTAATTAGAGCATTTTACAACTAGTATATGATCAATGACATTTAATTATATCCATCTTCAAGATGGTATCATATTAAAATATTTAATTAACATGTGGCCACTTCTATTAAATAAATCAATGATATTTAAGTTAATGTATGTACCAAACTGGCCATCAACATATTTTATTATTCATGTGCAAAGATTATATATAATTATGAAATAAATGTTGTCTCCCCCTAATCTTTGCATATGGGGGTATGGAATTAATCCAAAAACCTTTAAAAATCCCTTTGCACCTTTTAAAGCGAAGTGTTCCTCCTATACACTATGTTATTCTTATAGAACACGTAATGATGTTCCTCTTGCCCAATTACATTATTCATCTTTAAAGTGGAATCTCTTATAAGTATGGGCATAATATATGTATAATCATCAAATAAAGTTTCTCACAATGTGATGTTCAATTTCTTAAACTCATAAATACTATCTCTTGGTCAAATAGATGATATATAATTATGTTTGCAATTTTATTAACTTTTTAATGAATTATAATCAAGAGAATATGATGCAAACATGCTTGTTATATTTTTAATCATACAAATTTTCATTCACTTCTGGGAGTGAGTAATTTTAGTAATTTATAAATCATCAATACTCACCCAAAGTTTAATATCTAGAATTTTATTCAAAATCTTTTGTATAATCATTCTCATGACATTGTATTTATAAAATCACAATACTATTGTGAATGGTACATTATTTAAGCAACATACTCTAGAAACTAATAGAAGTTTCTAAGTCATATATGTATCTTCATATTATTTTAAGGGTTTTTGACCTTTCATAAATAGGAACTTCATGTCGATATGTATGAGTAATTATGTTCAATTGATTCATTATTCTTGTAATTCAGCTTCATGTAGGCATATAATATCATATATAATCTATTTTAATCACGCATCAATTAATTAATATTTTTTTAAAAAACATTGGTACATTTCTTAATAATATCAACTTATGAGGCTATATAAAGATGTCATGCATGTCAGCGAAAAAGTCATACTTAGGTATTTCACAAAATTCAACATATCAAGGTCATACATAAAACTTATGTAGCACATAATTCAGCATACACATCACAATACATATATCACATGAGAATAAACATGACCTTTTTTTTTGTTTTTTTCTTTTGAGGAAAGAATAAACATGGCTCCTATCTTTAAGAAATAACAACTAATTTCTTGGGTGAATAACATATTATATTATAAATAGTTGAAACAGATCTACTAACTCCACATAACAAAAATTCACATAATATTCATAAACATTTCAGAAATAAAGGTTCAAATTCTCATTCTTACCGCATGTGGATTATATTACATATATATAAATATACTTTTTATGACCTTACTGATCCTTTGCCAAAACAAACCTTTATGTTATCAATCTTGGAGAAATAATGGGTTTCATCCAAACCTTACAAAAAAAAAAATGTTACACCTCTTACAATTATATACATTTCCAGTTCAATAAAATGATAAATTTACAAGAATAAATACCAATAATGATTGTAAATTCTCTTTTGGAGTCAATGCAAGCTAACAAGATACTCAAAAAATAAAAAATAAAAAAACCTAGCAATTAGTCCATGCTCAACATATGCCTCTATATCAAGGTAAAAGTTTAACAACTTTAATCATTCAAAAACTAAGCAAACAATACCTAATCAATTAAGACAAATAATAAGTTCCACAATCAATAATCACCGCTTACCAATGAACACAAATAAGATTAATAGAAGTAATGTAAATCAACTAGCACATTAATCACAAATTAATAAATTTAGATGAAAGTATTTCTCTTCAACACTCAGAAATATTAGTCAGACCAACTTACTATCTAGTTACCCCACATAGACAACAATCATAACATCATAATAATAATAATAATAATAATAATAATAATAATAATAATAATAATAATAATAATAATAATAATAATAATAATAATAATAATAATAACATCAATGAATTTTTAGTGGTTATGTGTAGCTATGTCAGCTGTCGTTATAAAGTTTCATTGTCCCTTTGTGGGTCTTAGTGGTTGTCAAGATGGAAGTGGAAATGGCCTTACTAGAAGTTCTCTTATCAAGCATCTTTCTGATCGTCATTGTTGTATTGGTGCGCAAGATATCACACGGCGTTCTCTTACTTCTGATTTGGCTGATGGGGTTGAAGTTACTTTTTCGCGTATGGGGATTTGGTTATGTGGAGTTTTTACAAAACGCATACGCATCGTACTAAGTGCCGTCATAGTACGGGTGAGATTGTGTCACCCCCGGATGAAGGAGATGGTATTGTTCATTTTGTGCTTTATGGTTTCTCCAAGCCACAAGCTCCCTCTTCTCTTGCTCGAATTGGACATGTGAATCGTTTGGTGCGAGATCATAACGGTGGTTTTGATGTGGCTCTCCTTGATGGTTTGTTCTCAAAGGGGTTTCGCACCGTGAAGTCTATCCCTCCCAAGTGTCGTTTGGGGTTTCTCAGGTTCTAAAAGGTGCTCTTGATAAGGTGATCTCTAAGCCTGATGACATTTCTAATTAGGTCTCTTTGTTGGTGTTACCTCTTTGCACCCTTAAAACCTTTCGCCCGCAGAGTAGTCGTGAGTCTCAGTCTTCAGTGAAACGTCGGCATCAGGAAAAGAGTATTTCCCGTGCTATTTGTTCTTGGAGTGCACCCGGTGGTAGTTTGCAGCTTGTGAGGGAAACTCTGGCAGAGGATTCTCCTACTTTGTTGGTCGTTGATGATGAGGACCTTGATATGGAAAAGTGTAATATCGAGCAGTGTCGTAGGAAGATATGCGATAGTCATTACACCGCTGCAGTCCGGGTTCTTTCTTCTTCAAGTGTTGCTCCTTATAATGAGGCCACTCTTGCGGATTTACAGTTAAATCACCCTTCTTCTCCAGCTCCATCCTTGCCTAATATACCTGTTGATCACCTTCATCTCGTTACTACTTCTACTGTAGTTTTGGATCAGATTAAGAGTTTTTCGCGTGGCACATCTTGTGGTAGGGACGGTTTACGTGCTCAGTATCTTATGGATTGCTTGAGTGGTGCTGCTGTGGCAGTCTTAGATGAGTTAGTTGGCTCTATTTTCAGGGTGGCTAATCTCTTTCTAGCTGGAAGATGTCCTATGGAACTAGGAGAGTATATTGCTAGTACTCCTCTCACACCTCTTGTCAAGCCTGGTGGTGGTATTCGTCCTATAGCTATGGGTACTGTTTGGCGGTGTCTGGTTTCAAAGGTCGGTGCTATTATGGTTGGCCAGTCTTTAGGAAGTTACTTTGATGGTCTCCAATTTGGTGTTAGGGTTTCTTCGGGAGGTGAGGCGATTCTTCATGCTGTGAATCGGTTGATTGAGGATCATGGTTCTGATGTTGGTCTTTCTATGTCGTTGGTGGATTTTCAAAATGCCTTCAATCTAGTTGATCGTGCGGTCATGTTACGTGAAGTTCGTCGTCGTTGTTCGGGCCTTTCGCGATGGGTTGAATTCTGCTACTCTAATCCAGCTAGATTGTATTACGGGGACCACACCTTATGGTCGTCTCAGGGGGTGTAGCAGGGTGATCCCCTTGGTCCTCTGCTTTTTTTGCTTTGGTTTTACAACCCCTGGTGTGTAAAATCAGAGACATTTTTATGTATGTCTTCAGGCTTGGTACTTGGATGACAGCACTGTTATTGGTGACACGTTGGTGGTGGGGAAGGTTATATAGTTGATTATGGAGGAAGGGCCTCGTTTTGGGTTACATCTTAATGGGAAAAAACTGAAATTTTCTGGCCTACAGAAGATCCTCGAAGCAGGTTTGTGGGTGTCTTTCCACCTAATATTGCTCGTCCCTTGCGTGTGTTAAGTTGCTTGGTGGTCCCGCTAGTTCCGATTCCGGTTTTAGAGGTGAGCTTGTGATACAGAGGGTGACTAAGACCATTGCGCTTATGGATATGGTTGCTAAGCTTGATGATCCTCAGTGCGAGCTGTTGTTGCTTCGGGCTTGTACCGGGGTTTCTAAACTCTACTTTGCTTTGTGTACTTGTCCCCCTAGTACTTTTGAGGTGGCGCATCACACATTTGACGAGGCTCTTCGATCTTCCTTAGAGCGTATCGTTGCTGCTTCAGGGCCTGGGTTTGGCGATTGGCAGTGGCGGCTTGCCACCTTACCTTTTGCGTATGGCGGGCTTGGTGTTTATTCCGCAGGTGATGTTCGTCATTATGCTTTTCTTGCTTCATGGTTACAATCTGCTGGGTTGCAGACAAAGCTTCTACGACATGCTGGCGTTGTTGACCTTGGTCGAACCTTTGAGGATGCGTTGAGCCTGTTCAATAGAACAGTGGAGTCTGACATTTTAAGTAATCCTAGTGAGATTGCTGCCCCTAGACTCATGAAGAAATTGGCAGATATATATTTCACAAAGGTTACCGATTATGCATAATCCACCTTCTCTTTATCTCTTCGTCAATCAGCATTGTGGAAATCGCAGCAAGGAGATCACACCTCTGCTTGGCTTCGGGCGGTTCCTATTTCGGGGTTGGGTCAGACGATGAACGCAAAGACTTACCGATGTGTGTTATGCTACCGCTTGGGTGTTCCATTGTTCTCTGTCTCGACAACGTGCTCTGCTTGTACTGGGGACTTTTTCGGTGATCACGCGGTGTCGTGTGCTGGTATAGTGGGTATTAAACATTGGCATAATGTTGTGCGGGATACCCTTGTTGATGTTTGTTATCGATCTGGGATTTCAGCTAGAAAGAAGGTTGACATTGGGTTGTGTGGAGGGAACGACGGGGCCTTCAAACTTGCAGATGTGTTACTTTATTATTGGGATTGTGGTCGCGATGTCGGTGTTGACTTGATAGGGTCTTCTCCTTTGACACTGTCTGGGTTATCTGACTTTTTTCCTGGACGGGTTGTGGCTGATGCAGCTCATCGGAAGCAGGTCAAGTACAAATCCAGTTGTTGGGCAATTGGATATGGCTTCCTTCCTTTCTCTTTCTCTACACTTGGGAATTAGAGAAGGAGGCGGTTGCATTGCTAAAGCGGATCCAGAAGTTCTCGAGGACTCAAAACATTGGGGCACGTGATGCTGCTCATATCTTCACTAGAATAGGATTTGTTATAGCTAGAGGAGTGGGGGCCCAAATTGTATCTCGGATTCCCACTAATTTTTTTATAGGTTGTATGTCTTTGTCTTTTTTGAGATAATAATAATAATAATAATAATAATAATAATAATAATAAAAATAAATTAAAAAATAATAATAATAATAACAATAATAATAATAATGGGGGCACACAATAATCATATTATACACATAAGTTTGACGTTACGACTTTTACCGTTGAGAAACTCCCCTGGTTTTAAGATGATATAATCACACGATTCACACTTATGAAATCTTATTGTAGCCTGCATAGCAATTAAAAACAAAGTTCTTTGTTCATCCTGCTTGAGTATTTCATGTTCCAAAAAGTCACGAAACTTCGCCAACTGCTAATATCACTGTCGGTTGATCATCACATGCTTAACATCAATTATTAAATTCCACGAAATCACAAAAGGAAATTATATCATCTATCTGACACACCTAATTGCTTTTTCACTAATTGGATTAACGTTTTTCAACATAAATACATAATTGCCGCACTATTTCGATTACTTTAATAACTTCATAGCATATAATTAATCCTCAAAATCTAATATCATATCACTAATAAATAAAGCCGGACTCGCAGTTAGGTTATGAGACAGCGAAACTTGGCATTTCAGTTTTCGCCAAGTGTCATGCCACGTAGACGACAAATAGGATACTAAATAATCGAATTTTAAATAAATTTTTTTAAGATAAAAATGTTGTATAGAGTTTTATTATCGATACACTATTAATATTTCATATATACAAAATTAATCATAACTTTCAATAAAAATGTAATAATTCAGTTCTATTTCCATCATAAAATTCGTTTTAACAAGGTTCTTTAAAATAAGATTCATTTATAATATATTTTAAATAATAGAGAATTAACAAAAGTAAGTTTTAATCGGTAAAAATACTTTCACTTTAGTAAAAATAATTTAAGTATGATATTGCATGTTTAAATATCCTGCATCATCAAAAGTGATTATATGACCGTATTTAACATTCAAGCCAAAAGATTTATCCTAAAATTCAATAAACAACTTGGGATCGCCCGGGACACAAAATATGTAAAGGGGAGTTTTTTTCCCGAGTTTTTAGAGCGTCACGTAAGATTTTAATTTTTAAAAATTATTAGAGCACCACGCAGGATTAATATTTTTAAAACGCTACAATCGGATTATGCCACGTAAGATTAGTTTTTTTTAAAGCGCTGAGTAGGATTATAATAAAAAAAATAAATACCACGTAGGATTAATATTTTTAAAACGCTACAATAAGATTATGCCACGTAAGATTAGTTTTTTGTAAAACACTACGTAGGAATATAATAATAATTAAAAGGAGGAGTTTTTTCCGAGTTTTTAGAGCGTCACGTAGGATTTTAATTTTTAAAAAATTATTAGAGCGCCTCGCAGGATTAATTTTTTAAAACGCTACAATCGGATTATGCCACGTAAGATTAGTTTTTTTAAAGTGCTACGTAGGATAATAATAAAAAATAAACGCCACGTAGGATTAATATTTTTAAAACGCTACAATAGGATTAAGATTAGTTTTTTTTAAAGCGCTACGTCGGAATATAATAATAAATAAAAATTTATCAGAGCGTCACATAAGAAAATGTTATATTTTAGCCAATGAAAAAAAGAATTGCAATTTATTTTAGATCTAAAATTTTATAATAATTATAAAAATAAAATCAACGCGTTTTTTGTGTGGCTAGTCATATCGTGTGGCGGTTGAGACACACCAAAACACTGACCGAGTAACCTAGATCGTCCGAGTAACCCCTGATCAATTAAGTAACCCTTGACCAACCGAGTAACCCCTGACTAAATAATCCCGACCATACGGTGTGACCAGTCATATATGAAACTTTGTGAAATAAAATATTATCTTATTATATTAGGAATTTTGATCTAAATATGAAAAACAAAATTAATAATTCATTTTATAGTAAAAAATTCTATTAAACAAGCGAATATCACAAAGTTTATCAGATAAATATATATTTAGTAAAATATTTTGTTTCAAAAAATACAAACAAACCGTGCATCGCACGGGCGGCTTCATCTAGTTAAATTCAATTATAATGCCACTAAAACTTTATTTAATAGATAATCCAAAATAGTAATATTAGGGGTCGTTTGGTTCGCATGGGGTAAACGAAATGGAATGATTAAAGAGAATAAAAGAGAATGGAATGAAAAACCTTTCCAAGTAGTATGTTGTTTGTTTTAAAAATAAAAAAAAAGGAATGGAGCCACCAGTCCACCAACACACCACCACCACACAGCCGTACAAACAACTCATTCCTTCAAATTTCTAGCCATCACCCAGCCAGCCCA
This sequence comes from Chenopodium quinoa, assembly GCF_001683475.1. Classification (NCBI taxonomy): domain Eukaryota; kingdom Viridiplantae; phylum Streptophyta; class Magnoliopsida; order Caryophyllales; family Amaranthaceae; genus Chenopodium; species Chenopodium quinoa. The sequence continues at coordinate 3,605,290 of NW_018744895.1, forward strand.
CCACCCAGCCACCACCTAGTCACACTCGCCGCCCCTAGTCGCACCTCCCCCACCCATTGTCGCCGTTCCTCGCCGCCCAAAAACCCCACCCTCCCCCCAAAACCTTCCCCTACCCTCGAAAAACCCTAGAAATCCCTCCTCTTCCCTGTAAAAACCGCCGGCTAGGGTTTCGAGGGTGGCCGACGGTTTTTACCGGGAGGAGGAGAGATTTCTAGGTTTTTTCGAGGGTAGGGGAAGGTTTTCGGGGGGAGGGGAAGGGTTTTTAGGCGGCGAAGAAGGGCGACGAGAGGAAGGTGAGGTGCGGGGTAGCTGGGTGCTGGCTAAGCGATGGGATGGTGGGGTGGTGGTTGGAAAGTTAAAGGAATGAGTTATTTGTGCGGTGGGGGAAGGTTTTTAGGGGAGGGGAGGCTTATCGGTGGCCGGTGATTGGTCGGGGAAGGGGCGGCGATGGCGGTGGAGGTGCAACTGGGTGGTGGGGGTAAGGTTAAAGGGTGGTGTGTGTGTGTGTGGTGGTGGAGGGGTGGCTAAGGAAAGGGAATGGAAAAGTCTAGGGGGTGGGGAATGAATGTAAAGCAAATTAGGATGAACTCAAAAACAAAAAAGGGTAAAGGGAATGATAAATAGTGACAAACAAACAACAACAAAGGGAATGGGGTCTGTTCATTCTCTTTCCCTTTGATTATTAACCCCAACCAAACGGCCCCTTAGTATATCACCAAATGTGGCATGAAAGGCTGGAGCCCAACTCCAAGATTATAACTTGATTATAATGTTTCGAAAACAAAAACCCACGAAAGGTTAATTTCGGCGGCAGATTAAATCCTCTTCAATTGTTGCGCCAAATAAAAAGCATCCTAAATTCAACATATCAAGAATCAGATATTTAAAATTAATAATCATCTTTTAGATTGTTAATAAATAAGCAAATAAAAGGATAAATACTTATCTCAATGTTACGGATTTCGCGCTACCCGATTATTGTAGATACAATAGAGGACTAGAGGCTGAGCTACGGTGCTGATAACGTGTTATAAAATAAAAAGAATAGGTGAGTGATTGGAGAGAGAATAGTTTACTATATTATTCCATTAAATAGGGTATATATATACATATACAATAATTAGGGTTTTCTTAGGAAACACTAAACTCTAGACCTAAAATATTCCAAAGAGTACAAGAATAGAATGAGCATCCACCAATATTTCATAACAAAACCTTAATTCTCACAAAAAAAAAATCCAAATAGGCTTGTAATTTAAGAACGGAGAGAGTGGTAATTTACAAAGTAAAATAAAGTGAAACAAATAGAGAGTAAATCTTAGACCTGATCAAGTTGAGTCTGGCCCGTTGGCCCGACCCGACTTTGGACGGGCTTTGGGCAATTTTTTTCGACCTGACTTTAAAAAAATTTGGACGGGCTTGGAAAATCGATTTTATGCAATTTTAGTTGATTTTTTTGGCCCAGCCCAAAATACCCGAACGGCCCGCCTAATTTAGACAGGTTTGGGCACACATTATCCGGCCCGACCCTTTGAATGGGCAATTTTTTTTTTATCCTTGGCCTGGTCCGACTCGACCATTGATCACCTCTAATAAATCTACACGACTGAACAGTTAACATACAGGCAGGGCGCCAAGCAAGAGCAATCCAGCATCCATCCATCCATCAATGTTCTCTCAACCACAACTGCTTCCTTCTCGTTCCCTCCACAACTCACCTCATTCCAAAGGGTCCGCCTTTCATCAAATGCTTTTCTTTCCAAACCAACTTTTAATTATTATTTCTTCTTTTCTTTAATGGTGTTTTCTTGTTGGCTATTTCTTGTTTCAGTCAACCCTTTGGAATCGCATTTGATATTGATGGAGTTATTCTTCGCGGCGGCACACCCATTGGAGGCTCTCGTCAAGCTCTCCAAAGATTGTACCAGAATGGTATGAAGTATGTTTTTGTTTGTTACTCCCTCGACTATTGATAGTGTAATTTGAACTAATAATGTGACTGATTATATTGGGAAGGAGGGAGTACTTGGTATTTAATATACGAGTAATAAATTTTACTGTTCAATTTTTCAGGTTCTATGAAGGTCCCTTTTCTGTTCTTGACCAATGGTATAATATCTACTGCTTTCTGTTTGGTTTTGTTTTTTTTATTGACAATTTCACTATGTATAATTTGTTCCCTGCATTATTTATCTTTGATATGGTTTTGGGATTTGTGTTTGAATTTGGAAATTGCTGCTCTTTCTGCTGATTAGATTACTAGTTTTTGGAACTAAGTATTTCCCTTAATCAAAAACAAGAATTAATTGTTTTAATCCGTTCGTTTATCTTAGGTTGGAAATAGTATTGTCCATAGTTATGGGGTATGAGTTGAATAATATTAGTCCTTGAAGATTTTTTTTGGGTGCTCAAGGAGCTACAAAGCGGTAGGATGTACTATGGGATTCGATCCTAGGATTTGGGTACTACCCCTAGACCTCAACTAACTAAGCTTGTTGACTTTTGAATTATTAGTCTTTGAAGATGATTGTTGACTACAAAATCTTTTCATTATAATGGGAAAATTGTGTATGTTTGCAATAGTTTGGAAATACTTCTTTTATCTAGATCGTTTAGTCATTTGTTCTTTTTCTGGAATGTCCAAAAGAATGACTACAATTTATGTTAATGGTGGATTGTGATTGGTTTTGTTGAAATGGCCTCTCTTACATCGAGTAATGGAGAGTTGAAATGGCCTCTCTTACATCGAGTAATGGAGAGAAGTTAGGAATCACATACCAATTATTTAATGCCAAATTGCCAATTAGCCAAATTTGTATAAAATTCAACACCCTTGTGCCAAATGAGTATAAAACTTAGCTTCATTAATTTGGTTTAACAAATGTGTATATAACTTAGCTTAGTTTGACAAATAAGTATACAGCTTAGCATTGTTTGACATTTGACCCTACCTATATTTGCAAAGATAGTTAAGCTGTGAATTTTTAACATTCATTCATTAACTAGTTAGGGGAAAATTCTCCCCGTACCTCTCATATTTCCTTTCTTCTTTCTCTTTTGTAAATCATTATTCCTCTCCATTTTTTCTTTCTTCTTTGATCTTAATTTAGATGTGTTGTGAAGGTATTGTCACGTTTTTTGTCCCAATTATATTTTTCTTCTTTTGCGTCTCTCGCTCTCCCCAATTCTAGCCCGTTTTTCTCAAATTACTATTCCTTATAGTATCTAAGCTTCAATCATGTAAATCATTTTAACAAAATATTATGTCCTTCATTTGTATCATCCTATCACCGTATTGTTGTAGACTTGTAGTAGGTTGTAATTTCATTTGTTAAAAGCATAGCTATGCTATTTTATTTTTACCGTTAAATTGGTGAGAATAGAGGGAAATACAGTACAAAGAAAACAATGTGATAAGTGAGGCAACAATATTTAGAGAAAAATGAAATTAAACCTTACATGACCTATCTGATGAGAAATAAGTGTTGTATGTCACACAAATTTAAGTTTTGTACTCGTTTGTCACACGAGCTAAGTTTTGTACTCATTTTTCACACAAAGCTAAGTTTGTACTCCTCTGTCACAGTTGACAATTTTCATAACAATGTGGTAAAGTGATGTTTAGTTTTGTATCAACTGAGTTCATTTGCCTATTACTTGAGGCATATTGGTCAAATTGTGTTAAATCTTCTATTATAAGAAATTGGGACAGATAATGTATAGATATTCTCATAAGGAGCTTTTATGTTATGGAAATTGTAATGCTAATAGAATTGTCTAAGTGAATGCAACACTTGAAGTGAACTGCTAATTTTTATGAGCAGGAGGTGGTGTGCCAGAATCACAACGAGCATTAGAGTTGAGTGAACTTTTAGGCGTGAATATTATGCCTTCTCAGGTAGAATACTTCTATCTTATCAATCATGTTCTGTACAGACTATAAACTTTACTACAATTTTTTCCTCCATCCTTCTGTGACAGCTACTTGCTGATGTGACCTTTGCTAGTTTCCTTTTGTTTTTACGATCACAGATTGTACAAGGTCACTCACTATTTAGGAATCTATTGGGAAGGTAAGCTTCATTTCATTTTATATATTTTAGTTGTCTTTCTTTTCTAGCATTGGCATTTGAATTTATTGTTAGCCTACCCCAAATCATTTTGGGACTAAGGCTTTGTTGTTGCTGTATGCTGGACTTTGTTTTCATCGTTGGATAATTTGTTTTATATATAGATGCTTTAATAGTTAATTTCAGCTAATGTGTCCTGTATCACTATGCCAACCAGTACAAGTGAACTTAACAGAAAAAAGAAACATTATGCATGTGAGAATGTTAATGTGTGGTCTTTGCTCCTCCTATTGTTTTAATTGTTGAACTGAGAAAATAATTGTCATTGTACTTATGAAATGGACTGTATCCTATAAGCCGATAAATTGCCATGATAAACAAACTTTGCTACATATGGCATTCGTTGTGTCCGAATAAGCAAAAGAAAGAGAAAGTATTGTGGAGGATTTTTATTTTCTTCCTGTTGGGGAAATTTAAAATGAATATAAAGTAGATGAGAGATGCTCCAAGGGATTTGTTAACTGCAAAGAAAGAACAGATGGGCCAAAGGAATTTATTTCTGTTTCATTAACTGTGAAGAAAATTAGAACAGAAAAAGAAAAAGAGAAACAGATGTTGCATTTTTAAAAAGGATATTTTGATTAGATATTATCTTTCAGCTTACTAGATCACAGTTAATTTTTTTTTTGAAAACGATGCTCATATTTATTTTTAGCCTTCTTTATTCTTAAAAAGTATCTCTTCATCCACCACAAGGAGTGCATTTGCTCTTTTGTTGTCTGATAAATATCACTTTCCGCTTTGTTTTTTTTTTATGTGTCTTGTATATGTTTTGTGGGAACTTAAAACTAATGTACATGTCTTAAGGGGGAAAATGATATATGATTATCGATCTTTGGTCATCTCAGTGTTTTATTGCTCTCACTGTTTTCCTTAATAACTGTTTCTTCTGTGCACTCTAAATTCAGGATATATCAATAGCTTAATTACTTTGATACGCATGTAGATAACTAAGAATTGTCTAACTCCTCTTTAACTTGTAAACTTGCTATAGTGACTAATCTTTGAATTTCCCTTCCTTTTATTTTGAAACTTTTTTTTCATCAATCTTTCAACTTCAATTGGCGCAGGTATCAGGATGAACTCATTGTCGCTACTGGAAAGGGGGAACCCGCTTTGGTAATGAGTGAGTATGGTTTCAAGTATGTTGTATCTAGAAGTTTCTCCTCTTAGTTCTTTGTCAAGTTCTAGCTTTCATCTTTTGGACTTCCTTTAATTAGTTGCCATTTGCATTTTGCAGTAAAGTGCTCTCTATAGATGAATACGTATCATACTTTAAGGACATTGATCCTGTATCACAATATAAGAACTGGACGACTATGTCCAGAAGTGATCGGAGCAGCACCCTGACGAAGTTGGCTTCTGTCTGTGATGTGTACACAGAGAAAGTGAAGGCAGCATTTATTGTGAGTGATCCTGTTGACTGGGGCAGAGATATCCAGGTAACTCTCTTGTTTGTCCTAGGAGACTGACTTTCTTTCACAATTGAAGCCTTAAAAGGAACTGAAGTAATTAAGTTTCATGCTGACACCTTTTTTCTCAAGGAACTGAAGCAATTAGGCTTTATGCTGACACTCTTTTTCTTAGTAACATGAGCAGATATTATTCCATGAAATAGCCTAACATTAATCAAATATGTCCAGCTAAATCAACCACCAAGAAATAACAAACTAGCTAGGGGGTGAGGGTATTGGGTAACTTAACAGTTTTAGGGACTCTTAACCTAGGCCCCTTTATCCTGTAACAACTCATCAAACCAATTTTTACAATCATACTGATGCTATTAGATGATTTAGATCTATGGTTTTCTCGAGCTTCACAACTAGCTAATGGACATCTTGCAAGGACCCCTTCGTATTTTGATTTGTTATTTCAAATTCTTTGGATCAGTGTCTTATAAATTCTTCCTATTGTGGTGTAAGCTTCATACTACATTATTTAAGAAGCTTATGTAAAACACACTCAAAGTTTGTTAGAGCAGAAATACTTCAAGAAGTTTGTCACAGCAAAATGAAAACAAAATAGGCTATTTGTCATTATCCGCATATCATTTTATATATTAGGTTGAATCGTCGATGCAGTAGTTTACTGTGATTAAGGTGACCTCTTGAAATAATATTATTTTAATTAACCTTATCCTGCACAAAGTACCATGTGAAAGGATATAATATGAGTGGTTTTTACAAGAACCTGAATCTATAAATGTATTTACAATTTACTCTAATTCCTCTTCATTCATAACTTGGTTCTTCCAAAATATTCTGTATATGCACATAAAGCTTGCCTCGCATTCAAATTAATCTTTGATGTAGATATTGCTGTGTACTATCTTCTGACCTTCGGATTTTAAGCTGTCTTTTTCAAGTCTTCCCATCAAAAATTTTGAATCCATGTTGCTTCGTATATTCTCTTTTCTCTGATTTCATGTCCTGAATTGGGTTATCTTGTGTTTAGGTTCTTTGTGATATTTTGAGAACTGGAGACCCTTCTGGACAGGAGAATGGAGTTCAACCAGCCTTATATTTTGCAGCTGATGATCTTGAATATCAGGTTGGTTTTTTTTTTTTTTTTTTTTTTTTTTTTTTTTTTTTTTTTTTTTTTATTGTTATTATTAATTTTTTTGCTGAACTTTTTCTCATTTGTATGTTTGGACTTAGGACAATATTAATGTTTGTCCGAAAATTTCTAAGAACAAAGTAAGACTAGATTTTTTATTTTATTTTTTGTAAAAAAATTGTAAGGTAAAAGATATACTAGCCTATGGAGATTTTCAGCTGTGGTTGACCTCAAAATAAAATGAATATATAGTCCTGCATAAAACAAAAGTGAGTTTTCCCATTTTCAAACAGTTTCAGATTGGCTACATTGATTCCAATTACCATTTAAAACTTTAGTCCATTTGATATTTTGTCAAGTTTTGTTGGGCTGCTAGGGCTTTGATACCATGTCAAGTTTTGTGTAAATGATTTTCCTTGGCTTGTATTGCTTATCAACAGAGTATATATGTTACAACCTAAGTGTAACCTAAAGCCCAATTAGGACTTAAGTACAAAAATCACAACTATACAATATATAGCCCAACATATTTATAGCCTATGATTATTACTCCCTCCGCTTATCGATAAGTTTAACATTGGACAGTGGAATGCATTATAAGGGCATTTGATTTTATTGAACTGAAGTTATATACTGTACTGAACTCATTGTTACTGATTAAATGAGAATTACTCCGTATTGAACCATCCAAATATTGATTAAAAATGATTTTTATAAGATGAAGAGAACATGACTGAAACAAGCCCAGTTGTCAGCTCTAATATTGAACAAAGAAAAATTAAATTTATTATTGGTTAATGTATCTCTTTGGTGGCAAAATGCCAAATTGTCAATGTTAGGCTGCATTTCCAGATAAACGTCTTGGTGTGGGGGCCTTTAAGATTGCACTGGAAAGTATATTCAACAGGTAATTTCTAAGCCTGCATTTCAGGTGAACTCTGAGAGATTTGTACACAATTATAATATGCTAGCTGTTTCTTCTCATATTGGCAGCTTGAGCTCTTTGATACTTGTTTCTTTTTTATTTGTTGAGTTTCTTTGTGGTCTTTGTGTTTTATTCTTACTAAATCTCTTATACGTGGGTTAATGATAGAAATTTGATTTAAAATGTTTTGTTGGACAAGTTTGGGAAATAAATTAGGCTTATGATATATCCTCGACCAGAAATAATAATGACACATTAGTTATATGGGTTATGTATTTTAGGGATGCTTGGTTTCTTAAAAATGTACTCTTCTGCAAAACTGTAGTTATTCAGTAATACACCCTCTACACTCTACAGTCTAACGTTATCCGCAAGAAGTTTCTTCATATGTATTAATGGTTTAATGGACATCCTGTCCTCTTACAAAAAAAACTAGTCGGTGAATTCATACTTAAATAAAACCCGGTCAGTAGATGTAAGCCATCAATGAGAAAATGAGCACGAACCACTACCAAGTGACGGTTGGATATAACTATGTTAAAATTCTCAATTAAGTAGCCAATATTAAAACTTTCTGATTCACATTAAGGATAATGTTGATTGAATCTTTCGAATCCATCAATATGAGGACTGAGGAGTTATGATTACAATGTGATTGTATATCCAGGAAGGAGTGTAGCTTATTGTAGACTAAGATTTAGCAAAGATAATACAGTAAGTGGCTAAAAAAGCTCTGTGTGCATGTGATCTGGGGCTGAACGAATCATGACCATCTTTTTATCAAGCACTTTTTATAAGGAACTAGAGTAAGGGGAACAGAGATGGTGCATGTAATTGGTGGTCAATGAACTACTTTATCAGCATGTTTAACCCTAAGAGCAAGTTGTAAATTACATTCTAGATCTTATGATATGGGATATCAAATTGATTGTTGGGTTATTTTGCTTCTCTTACATTGGGTGCAGAGTTCATCATACTCCACTTGAGTGTGTAATTTATGGAAAACCTGAGCCTATTGCTTTCAAGAATGCAGAAGCCACTTTAAACCAAATTCATTGCGATATGAATCATGAGTCTCTAGACAGTCACTTGAACAGAAATCAATCGAAGAATTACTTCAGTGCTCTTTACATGGTAGGTGATAATCCATCAGTTGACATAAAAGGTGCAAGACAGGTTAGTTTCTTGATCTATGCTATCGTTGGACCAGTAACCTATGTTACTTGAGCTGTTCATTTCCCCTTGAGTTCTTGTGTCAGATCCTCGACACTCTGATATGTGTTGGACACTTAAAGACTCTTTAATATGGAGCAAAACCATAGAAGTCTTTCACATAATAGCCGAGTTTAACACTCGGATACATACTCATGTAGGATACTAGTACCCGAGTCTGAGTAACGTAGCCAGTGACCTTCCATTTTCTTCAATCCTGCATTTTGCTGAATTCATTTATCTTGCCAACTTTCAGGCTGGAGATCCTTGGATATCTGTTTTGACCCGAACAGGTATGTTCCACGGTAAAGGAAATCACCAAGAATATCCCGCAGATCTGGTAAGTTAAATGAGTCACATCATGTAGAGATGTGTACGAGGGATTATTGGTGTAATGGAAATCAAGTTTGTAATTTTGATTTGGCTAATTTTTTCAGGTTGTGGATACAGTGGAAGATGCTGTTGATTTCATTTTAGAGAAAGAGTTCTCTTCAGGCCAATCAGGGTGTTCATCTGGTTAATGTTAGCATTACAAAGCTTTTAAGAAGCATGTACTAGCAACAGACTCAGAGCATACTACCATTCTTTTTGATTCATATAGAAATTATACCCAATTTTAGAATTGTATCATCTGTAGTTCTCTCTCTCTACAGCAAGGATGTGAAATTCTCCTATCAAATCTGTAGGATTACAGGTGATTTTATACGTTTAAATTTTTGTTAGACTATTCAATTTGATAAATTGGTTGTATCTGATATTATTGGTTTTAAATTCATTTTCACTGAACACAAGTTTCTCTTATACAATAATACAATATGAAGTACGGAGTACAATATAAGATTCTTTTGTCTTTAATCAGCAAATACAGTGCAAAAGTCATTTTCATAACTCAAAGAATCAGGAATTTCTAGGGTGTTACATGTAAAGAAACTTAGGAACAATTAAAAATAGAAAGTGCAAAGAAAAACAGAAAGTGCAAAGAACTTTAAAAAATAGAGGTAGTATAAACATATAAGAGTTCAAGTTAATATGAATTTGACATAATTAAATAATGTTTTTTTTCCTTATGCATTCATTGTAAAAATATGACCAAAATTAAGTCAAACTAGCACACTAAATTAAACATCACCAAATTCGTAATATTTCGACAAATTAAACTAAAGTTTAATACTGAGTAAGATTATAACATACATCTCATTTCAAGAGAACAAATGAGACTCGGGCCTTTTGAGTAAGATCAGAACAAACACGTGTAATTTCAAGAGAACAAATGAGATCCGACTGTTTTGAGTAAGATAAGAATAAATACTTGTAATTTCAAAAGAGCAAATGAGACCTGGTGGTTTTATTTAGGGATTTGTTAAACATCGCCCGCAAATCTCCACATAAAGCCCACAAATTAGACATGGTTTGACAATTTTGCCCATTTCTAAAATCGTACCCAAAGTGAACAAATCTCGATCTAACAAATGTGGAGTAGTACTGGGTTGCCCAAGGAGACTGGAGGGGAGGCCGGAGAGGCGAGGGACGCCGGAGATACGTCGTCTTCGACGGAAAACGAGTTGGCGCCTAGTTTGGACGCCGGAACCATGGCAAGGACGTTCAGGCAAGGCGCCACAACCAGTGCACTAGCGTCCAACCCAGGCGCCTCAACCAGTGCACAGGCGTCCAGACCAGGTGCCACCACCAGTGCACTGGCGTTTCTGCCAGACGCCGCCGTTACCGTTTAATTTTTTTTTTTTTTTTTGCCTTTTTTTTTGTTTTTGTTTTTTTCTTTTTTTTTTAAATTGAAAATCTGGAATTCTATTAAAAACAGTTTTTTTTTTTTTTTAAATTATGTTTAATAAATTTATGTTTTGATTTAGAATGTGGAAATTTATGTTTTTTATTTGATTTTATAAAAAATATATATACTAGACTTATAAAAAATAACACATAAAATTAATAAATATTAAAAAAAAATCAAACACATTTAAAAAAAATAGACATAAAACAAAATTATTTAAAAATAACACAAATTTTCTGATTTTCCAAAAAAAAAAAAGATTAATATATATATATATATATATATATATATATATATATATATATATATATATATATATATATATATATATATATATATATATATATATATATATATATATAAGGCAGGTGGGGCGCCTGGCGAGGACGCCCACCCACTGGCGGTGGCGCCAGATCCGGCAGCCAAAGCCAGTGGGCAGGCGCTTGGTTTGGACGCCTCTACCGTTGGCTGGGCTTCCAAGCCACACGCCACGCCACCACTAGTGGGTGGGCGTCCTAGCCAGGCGCCCCACCTTCGCCGCTTATTTTTTTTTTTTTAAAAATAATTTAAATCTCCACCTTGCCACTAAGTCGCCGCCTTTCCTCCGTCGCCGCCGCCGCCACCTCTTTCCCTTGCCGCCTCGACAGAGGTAGATCTTCTGATTTTTTTTAGAGAGATGTAGTGAGTGGTTTTTTTTAAAAACGAAAAGGGCAATAAGGTCACTTCAATACAGATTTGTGGGCTTTATGTGGAGATTTGCGGGCGATGTTTAGCGATTCACTTTATTTAATATAAGAACAAACACGTATCATTTCAAGATAGAAAATAAGACTTGACTGTTTTGAGTAAGGTAAGACCATACACGTGTCATCAATCAATATAACATAACATAATACTAAAACAGACACCAGGAATGACACGTGTCATTTTCTGGTGCTGTTTTTTCTCTCCAAAACTCCTCCCACCTCCCTTTTTAGCAAATAAAAATTGGAATATTTGTATATAATAATATAACTATAATAAAATTATTCCAAATCTTTAATATTATCTTTACATAAAATGTATATCTTTTTTTTTCTTGTTTAATTCTTCTATACACATTTACCTAAAATATTATTCTAACTCTTTTTTAACTATAGAAAAAGTGAGCCACTGGTTCAAGTACGAGATACTATCATTACCGCCTGGATATCTTGTAGACGGATAGTTATTGAATTTTGCCCAAAAAGTAATAATAAAATTGATTCATATAATTGATATTAAAGAAATTACTTTAAAACATCACTTTTATAATAAATGTGGTGTTCGACAACTATACAATGCTCCGTATGTATAATTCTAGGAAAATGTGAAAAATTAATCAATTTTTTGTTATTACGCAATTAAATAAATTAATATCTTAGTAAATACAAAAAAAAAAAATTATTACCTTTTGTTGAAATATGTGATTGAGATAATAAATTTATTACATTCGACATTATTAATAAGATGCATAGTAAAAAACACGTCGGACATAGTAACAAGTGACATCTTCTTGTGTATCCTTTTTTTCGATAAATAGTTATCATCTACAAATAAACTTTTAAGGCAATAAACAAACAACGATCAAACTACAATTATTGGATAGCTTCAAACATATTTTTATATAATAACAAAGAGCGACGATATCATGTAGAGCATCAATTCATAAATAGAAAATGTACTATTAATAATATAGGTTAGTGTTGCCTAATTGTTGATTATTATTGCCTTTAATGATCCGAGTACTATTTATTTCAATTGAAATTATTTTATTGGATAAAAAAGTGATGTGTTATTTGTAATTTATATATTTAGGCCCCGTTCACTTCACTTTATTTTGACTGAACTGAAATAATTTTTGCTTAAGTGAAATTATTTTTGCTATACTTAAATTGTTTTTACTAGACTGAATTAATTTTACTGAACTAAAATTATCTTTACTGATTTTCTATTATATTTCTTCTTTAAAGTTACTGAATTTACTGAACTAAAATTATTTTTTACAGAATTCTACTTATTTTTACTGAACTGAAATTATTTTTACTGAACTGAATTTATTTATACTGAACTGAAATTATATTGAATAGAAATTATTTTTACTTAATATTTTTTTTAAGGTAAAGTGAACAGGGCCTTACAATCTTACATGTATGTTGTGCTAATTGTTTTACAGTAGATTTTATATAAATAAGTCTTTAGTCATATAGTCACTAGATTGTATAGTTTTATTGGGAATAATATGCATCATTAATGTAATGTAATGTACACTACTTTTAAATGTTTTCAACACAACATATCAACAATAATTTTTTATTCTCAATTGCAGTTTTAATAATTTTTTCCTTATTTTATTTTATTTTTTTTTATTTGCATTGCATTTGTTTATTCTACATGACTTGCCTCATTTTTACGTTATGTCACAATTAACTATGGGAAAAAGATTATTACTACCGTGCATCGCACTGGCACTAATCTAGTAACATAATACTAAAACAGACACCAAAAATGACACGTGTCACTTCTTGGTGTTGTTTATTTCCCTCCAAAACTTTTTTTTTATTCACTTCCTTCCAAAAAATATTCCTTGTTTATATAATTGTGATTCACTTTCTTAAAAAAAATATTCACTAAATAATATAATTGTAATTCACTTTCTAAGAAAATATTCACATATTTTCCATATCTTTTATTGTATAAGATATTATTTAACAAGATATTATATCAAGAAAAAATAATTAGAATGTAATGCAATCTTTCACTCCCAAATTCAGTAAAACTATTACTTAGTGATAATTAACCATACATTATTATTATTATTATAAACAAAATCGTAATTTAAAATTAAAAATTAAAATATATACATAAGACGTATGGGTACAACTTAAAATTTCTATTGAAATAATGTATAGAATATGAATACTTTATTGTATACTCCCTCTGTTTTTTTTAAATGCATCAGTTTGACCAGCACATTTGTCAAGACGTAATTTTGACCATTAATATCTTTAATTGTTTTTTAAATAAAATTGTAACAAAATTATATTATGAAAGTAGACATTGTGACGAATCTAACGATATACTCCCTCCGTTTAAATACTTGCTCCACTTTCCATTTTCGACCGTTTTTAAATACTTGCTACATTTCCTTATTTGGAAAACTTTTATAATATTTAATTCATTTATCTCAACTAATGGACCCAACATAAATCATATTTTATTAATTTCATATTCTCTCTCCTTCAATTCTCTCAACTAGTTTTGCTTTTTACAATTTTTTTATTCTTCCACCTACCCCACTACCTCCATATTTTATTACTTTTTCCAATTTCTCCTAAAATTCCGCGCATAGAGAAATTGAGCAAGTATTTAAAAACGGAGGGAGTATCATATAATAACCTTATTGACATGTGAATAGTTCAAAAGTCAAACTGATGCATTTGAAAAAAAAAAACGAAGGGAGTATTTTATAAAGAGAAAAAAAAATTATATAAAAAAAATTTAAACTACATATTATTATAAATCTTATAATATTTGGTAAAACCGTGCGTTGCACGGGATTTAAGCTAGTTTCAAGAGAATAAGTGAGACATAAGACCAAAATTAACACGTGTCATTTCAAGATAACAAATGAGATGTGACTGTTATGAGTAAGATCAGACCACTCACGTTTTCTTTCAAGAGAACAAATGAGACCTGACTCTTTTGAGTAAGATCGGAACAAACACGTATCATTTCAAGAGAGCAAATTAGACTAGTTTCTTTTAGACTTGCTCATCAATGTTTCTATTTATTTCACTTCAGCTTCATCTAGTCCAATCTAATTCAATTTAATACAACTCTATTATTTTCATTACCAAGTACGAAACAGTATTTTAGTGTCCAATTACGATAGATCGATTCAGATTAGTTCAATTCAAAAGAACAAACGGGTAATAAAATCAATTTCTCCCTGAGAGAGAAGGTGAAATGCTACATCTCCTTGCTTAACCCCACAGAAATGTCCAATGCACAAGTCATAAGACTCATAACTCATAAACCCCCCCCCCACCACCACATAAAAAAAATAGGTCTTGCTCTATTGGTCTTTTTTTTTTTTTCTTAAATATATATAAAATTTCAATTCAGTTTCAATCGTCTCAGATTACTACATTTCAGCTCAAATTTACTCCCTCCATCTCCAAATAAAAGTTTCATTTATCTTTTGCACGCGTCAAAGTGAATAAAAAAAATAAAAAAAAAAATACGATAGAGGTTAATAAATTATAATGAATATAAATTTAAGTGAGGTTTGATTTAAAAGTGAATAAAAAATGGGAAAAATTGTCATGGATAAAATGATTTTTGCCTCATCTTCTAAATATAAAAGAATCTTTCATTTTTTCAAAACAAAACCATATTTGGGGGCATTTGCTTTAAATAAAATTAAAACCCGGGAACTGGGGTTAAATGTGACACTTGTTGCAATTCAATTGGTTAGGACTTGTTAATTTTTAAAATTTTCTTTTTTTAAAAAAAAATAATTGAGTTTAATTTTATTTTTAATTTTTCTTGAAACAAAACCCCCTCGGCCCCTCCCCATCACTCTGTCATCCCCCTCCTTCTTCCTCGTCATCACTGTGTAAATTAGACTCTTCATTATTTAAAGTAGATGCCCCTGAAGATGGTTGTATTTTTAAATAGTTGAATGTTATTTACTTTTTGGAAAACCAGACAGACATCATCTTTTTCCTACAATTTTTTTGCTTTTAAGAGATCTTTAAAGAATTAGCAGCTTTCAATAATGAATCGCTAGTGGTGTTAGCACCTGCGTAGTGGTTCACTATTGAAAACCACTAACACCACTCACAGTTTTAAACCTCTAACACTACAATATCAAATTGGATATGAAATTAAATTACTTTTAAGCCAATATATCATATATGTATGGAATCATCACTCTCTTAATAACATCTTATTACGGAGCAATTGAATCGAGAGCCAAAAAAGAACCAAATTAAAACCTTAAGGCATCCCCGTTACCAATTTTTTGGGTGAAGTTGGGCTAAAATGTGGTGATTTTTTGGCGGAGCGGAGCAGAGCGAATGTTGGCCTTCTCATCCCATCCCCCGCCTAACATCCCTATACCCATCAATTTAACATTCATAGAAATATGGAGGTATAAGTAAACATTCACAAAAATATCGATTATTAGGTTAAAATTGAGTCAAATGATTTCAAGTAGAGTTCAAGGCTTAAAATTAGATAATCGAGTACGAGTCACTTTTGTCAAATCTATTACATTAAACGCTGAATAACTATTGGCACATAGTAACTATGGGCCAAGAAGTGTATAGGATGGCAATTGTGTAATTAAAATGATGTTTGGTGAAGGGAAGTGGGCCATTGCTTGTAACAGTAGAGTAAAAGCATAATGGGATGAAAAAAAAAAAAAAGAAGCGAGAATTGAAAATGTAATAAAAAAATGGGAATCTCACTCCTACTTTTGGTAGTAAGAAGATTGAAAAGGTAAAAAAAAATGGGAATGGAAGCAAGCTCATGAACAATGATTGGTGTCGCCATTGTTCCAAAAATGTTGAATTCTCAAGACCAAATTGCAAATAATTTGTGGTGAAGTACATTATCAGGATGAGAAATCCGTTAGCCCACATTCTAGGAGTCGATCTAGGCGAAACATTGGTCGAAGATGGCAAAATCGACGGATGCGCACCGAAATTGCGATTTGACGTTGAGGATGTAAGTCTTTACCTTTGTTTTTGTTGTTTTTTGAAAATGAGGGTTATAAATGAGTATTTAAATTGGGTAATTATGAAATGTAGACTCTTTTAAGTAGATGATGAAGATGTTAGGGTTAGGACCCGTTGTTGTAAATTTGATATGAACTTCAATCCATGTAATTGAGTAAGTAAATGGGTAATTGGTAATGTTAAATTGCCAAAATCTTTGATATGAATGTTGATAGTTCATTGTTATTTGATAAAATGGGTGTTGTAGTTGAGTTGATGAAATTTGTTTAATGTATTATAATTTTCTGGGAATGTGTTGGTTTTAGAATGGGAATGGAGTGAAGGATGAGTTGCTGCTAATTGTATGAGTTATTGTCGAACCTGTTTGTATGAAAAATTTTACAAAAAAAAAGCTTTGAACCAGTAGCTGTTAAAGAAGGTAAAAAAAATTTTTGTTATGAATTATGTGATCATATAGTTTGTTGGGTTTGGTGTTGTTGTGTATGTTTTTGGTTATTGGTTGTTTGTTGTAATGTTTTATTTTCAATGAGTCATGGTTGTGTATGTGAATTAGGTGGATGTTGGTGATGGATATGAAGATGGTGGGGAGGATGATGTTTCTGTTTATGAGGAGGAATTAGAGAGTGTGGGATTAGTGAGTGATGATAGATTAAGAGAAGGTGAGGTGTAGGAGGATGAAGAGGAGGAAGGGTTTGAGGTTGAGGATAAGGGGGCAAATTATGAGGAAGATGAAGTTAAGCCCGGTGTTGAAGGGGAATTTGATGGGGCTGGTGCAGAAGGTTCCTCATTCATAACCCCAAAGAAGAACACGGTAATGGTGAACACTGTGTTTGGTGTGGAAGAGGAAGTACCACCCCCAACTTTGGGCATGGTATTTGGGAGTAGGGATGAGTTGGATACCTATTTTTGGAGTTATGGTAGGCAAAAGGGTTTTGGTATAGTGAGGGCTGCTTCTGGGTGGGTGGATGTGAAGAAGGAATTGGAAAAGGGGAAGTGTTGTAAGAAGAGAAGCAATGCTAAGTGTACTTGTGACTATTATGGTTATGCTTCAAGGAAGCGTAAACAGGATGCACTTAAGGAAGAGTTGTTGCAAGATGAGGAGACAGTTCAGAAACGGAAGACTAAAAAGTGCGGGTGTCCTGTGGAGTTTTATGCCAGTGTTAATGAGGAAGGGAAATGGGTTGTTCGAAGGCTGAATTTGGAGCACAAAGGTCACATTGTTACTCCGGGAAAGTCAAAGGATGTAGCGATGTACCAGAAGCACGAGTTAATGGTGAAAAACAATCACTTAGTCAAGCAGGTGCATACGGCGAAAAAGTCTAAGGTGAAGGTATCCCAAATGTACAATTGTTATGCTCAGGAGCGTAATGGAGTGGAGGAGATGACATTTACGCACAGAGACTTGGAGAATGCAGTGGCTCAGAAAACCAGACTTGAGCTTACTGAGGGTGATGCAAATGGCATGATAAAGTACTTCAACAAAATGAGTGCCGCCAATTAAAATTTTTTCCATCTATGTCGATTTGGGAAGGACGGGGCATTACAAGATGTTGTGTGGGTAGAAGCGAGGAGTAGAGTTGCGTATGAGGAGTTTGGAGATGTTGTGTGTTTTGACAGTACGTATTTGACAAACAGATTTCACCTTCCTTTCGGGAGACGGCGGAGACCTATGAGTGGGTGTTGAGGACTTAACTACATTGCATGGGGAGTAAAGCTCCTATCTCAATCCTAACGGATCAAGATTCGGCGATTAGGAAAGCTGTAAACTTGACTATGCCTGAGAGTTGCCATAGGTGGTGCATATGGCGCATACTTCAGAAATTTGGGAGGTATGTGGGTAAGAATGAGGACTATGAAGTTGTAAAGGATGAGTTTGAAAATATCATTTATGGTAGTTTAGATGTTGATGAATTTGTAGATCGCTGGGTGGACGCAGTTGATTAATATAAACTAGGAGATAACAGTTGGCTTGAAGGTACTGCACTTCCATTTCTCCTTTTTTTTGTGATTGTTACTGATTTCTGTTAGAATATGAAGAGGTGTAACTGTCTGTGTGCAGGGGACTGGAAGCTGTTTCAGTTCTAATTTAGAGTAGGAGCAGATCTAGTGGTAGACTTTTGTACCACTGAATGTTTTTTTTTTTTTTTTGCAAGTTTTTCTTATCTGTGGCATATTTTTGAAACAGTGAATGTACCATTCACAGGAGTCCAGGTGTATGAGGTTTGTATGTTTTTAGATAAGCCACTAATTGCAATTATTTGAACTGTAGGGTTGTATGAGGAAAGACACATGTGGATCCCAGCGTATTTGAAGCATTAACGACCCAACATTCAGAAAGTTTCAATCACTTCTTCAAAGGTTATGTTGACAAGCATACAACGTTGTCTGAATTTGTGCTTTGATACTGCGATGCAATGCAGATAAGGGCTGAGTCAGAAATAATTGCGGACTTCAACACACTACGGTACATCAGGCATTTAGCTACCAATTTCCCAGCGGAGGAAGTGTTCCAGAAGTGTTACACGGACGCCAAATTCAAAGAAGTTCAGCGGGAGTGCAAGAGGATGTACGTGCGTCGCCTAGATGACTATGAAGTTGGTGAGAATCAAGTTGAGTTTGTTATTGAGGATCGAGTGTGGATCAAGCAAAAATATGCAAAGAAAGAATCTGTGACTAAGATTCAAAGATACTACAGGGTGTGCTATGACAGTAATACATATGAAGCTACTTGTGAATGTAAACACTTTGAGTGCCATGGAATCATTTGTCAACATATGATCTTTGTGTATGACCATTGTGGTGTTTTCATTGTTCCTGAGAAGTATATTCTACGTCTTTGGAGGAAGGATATTCAAAGGAAACACACACGAGTGGAAGTAGCTTACCATGATCCACTTAAAACCGATGAAGCCATGCAATATCACAAATTGATGGGGATGTATGAACCAATTTTCCTAAAGGCTTTAGCTTGTAAGAAGGGTGTTGAGGCTGTGGCAGAGTTGTTGCAATTGATGGACCTCAGAGTCGATGAAGTGATGGCAATGGTTGCCAAATGACAAGAACAGGCAACTAAGGATAATGAAAACAAAGGTGAGGATAATGACGTACATGGTGTTGTTCGGACGCCTTCTTCTGTGGCTTTGAACAAGGGGCCTGGTTGTACAAATACACCAGCCATACATGCATCTGGGTTGCCAAATACAATCCCTACACCAGTTAGTGCCTTTGTGGGGAGTTGTGATGGATCCGTTCCAGCAGTGATTAAGGATCCACCGTTTCCCAAGAAGAAGGCCCATCGTACAACCAATGTGAGGTATCCATCTTGCACAGAGAAAAAGGGAAAAGAAAAGGATGCTAGGGCGAAAAATGCAGCAAAGAAGCAAGCTGCGGCGGCACAGAACAGTATGTCATTGTCAACGAATGACTATATGCGATCGGTTGGAGGGATTCAAATAAGGGATGTGGATGGTTCCTCAGGGTACTTCACTTCTGTTAGGGGAACAAATTCTGGTGGTTTTTTTGCAAGTGTACTAGGTACTCCTAGTACATCAGGTTCCAATCACTTGTAATGTAATCGATTCAACTGGTTTATTAATGCAGTGGTATTTATTTGTTGTATTTCTTGTTAAAACATCTTGCATTGGTACACTTATTGTTCATGAAATGTACCATTGGTTAGTTATCTGCATATGTTGAAAATACAGGTGTTTACATGAATAGGTTCCTATAATAGTATACCATATGATTCGCAGAGTGCCATTGTAATCAGGGTGGTACATTTTCAGCATATCTAGGTTTTCAAGGTCAGAGTACACGTTGTCATCTGATCGAGGGTACCACTAAGACAATTAGGGTACCACTATAGTCAGGGTGGTACAAATGACCTTATAAAATGAACCACTGAAAAGGAAAAGGCATGTTTCTTGTTCAGGATGGTACAAAACCTTCATAGGAGGACATTGTTTAATCACAATTCTTGGTATCAATAATATCCTTCTTAGTAGGTTTCACTAATATCTTTGGTACAAATAACTAATTACTAGAGTTGACCTCATTAACTAATTCGTAATCTTTTAATGATTTCTTAATCACAACCTTTGGGATATTTACATTGATAGTAGAACATTGTAGAACATTATTTAATGACAATTTTCGGTTTCACTAATATTTTGTAAATAAGACCTACGTGTATGAATACTAGAGTTTACCTCATTAACTAATTCATAATCTTTTAATGATTTCGTAAGCACAACCCTTACATGTACCTTAAATTCGTAATCACAATCTTTGGTATATTTACCTCATTAATGAATTCAATTACTTTTTAATACAATATATACGTCCATCTGCTTTCGTTGTTTGAGTCATTCAGTTGTTCCTTGGTTCGTTCATGTCCTTACTCGTTATCGATTGTTAAATGATTTAACCAATTAAACCCTGTAATGAACAGTGCTTTTATATGTAGTCCACCTTATGAAATTGTACTTAACACTTACTTCATTAACCTAATGACAATGAAATTTATAAAGGCCTTAGTACAGTGGTACCTTTTCATGTCATGATTATATCTAAAGGTGGGCATGAACTGCCCGGCCCGGCGAACGACGGGGCACGGCACTGCCCGTGAGGTGGCCCGGCACGGTGGTCGGCCGGCGGGCCGTGGTCCGTGCCACGGACAGGAGTTGCAGTTTTCCGGTATGGCACAAGCCTGCCCCTTGGCCAGCGTGCCAGCTCGTCAGGCACGCCCCGTTGTATATATATATATATATTAATATATATATATATAAATATAAATATATATATTTATATATTTATATATATTTATATATATATTTATAAAATTATTACTTATGAAGTATAAACATTAATAAAAAAAAAAAAGGCAAAGCAAGGCAGCAGCACGGCGGCCCACGGCAGGCCAGCCCGGCACGAGCCCGCTCGGCACGTGGGCCGTGCCGTGGGCTGGCCTGCGGTTTTGGGTGGCACGGCACGCTTCCTCTGGCACGGTCACGACACAGTCCGGCACGCCGGAGACCGTGGCCCGCCAAGCACGGCCCGTGGCGGCCCGGCACGGCATGTTGCCCACCTTTAAATGTATCATTGTACACAAAGTAGTACATTTTATGCAGCATAGGGTACCATTTATATGATCACAAGCAAGGGTATCATTGCACTGTACGAGTGGAACTAGTCGTCTTTACAAATTCACACTTTATATAAAATGGGGCCCATGGTGAAAAATTGGCGCCTAAACACAATAACTTTCCCGCTCTGTGTGGTTTCATCATCAAACACTTTACTCCACTATATATGCTTGTGGTTGGAGTGAAAACAATCATTTGTCCAAAAACGTGTCCCTCCTTCTCAAACACTTTCTTCACAAATTACTTACAATGTCAACCATGTTCTTTGCATCTTCAGGAAGTCGTACAATTCGTCGTCCGTGTGCATCTGCGGACATCTCATGGATATCAGCCAAAATTTGCAACTGTTTGGGGGATGACGCAACCCTCGTGGAATTTTGGATCTCTATGTCGGAGAAGAATCCGAAGCGGCCACAAATGTCGCCACTGTGGGTACTGGGAGTGGGTTGTTCAATCAGAACTCATCAAGGATGGTCTACTAAGCAACATTGGCGGCGTTGTTCGTAGGGTAGAGGTCTTAGAGCACCAACACATAAAGATCGTAAAATTTAGGCTAACTATTTTTGTAATTGCCGTTTTCATTTATTTAAACTTGTAATTACATTATTCACGATCAAGTCGTTCAACTGTGGTTAGTAGTAGCGTAGTTTAATATTAATTATCAAAATATTGTTTGCGCTCTTGTGTGCTAAAATTCCATATGCATATCTATGTAGTTCAACTAGTTCAATTTCATGTGAAAACAGGACATTTGCACTAGTACTAAACACAAAAGTGTATGTACCACTGTCAACAAAATAGTACATTATAGCCAACTAATAACAGGATATAGTGTTGTGAATGTACCACCTAATACAATAGTGGTACATTAGACGGTGAATCCTAAAAAGAACACCCAAGCACTTTTTGATGACAAAAAACATAACCGAGTACCATGTAACAGGCCAGTGGTACATAAAACATAGTAAGACGTATCGTGGTTACGAGAATGGTACCATTTAACTGGCCAATGGTACGTAATACATACTAAGACTAATAAAGGTAATGCGTACATGTAATTAACAAAGAAAATGCAACACAACACTATGTAATGAGTCGAACAAAAAATCATGGTACCCTTCCCACGGATACCCATATGGGTCACCATAATCAGGCTCATCAAAAGTCATCGGAATCAGGATTGGACTTGTTCTCGAACCTATCCTTCGCCTCGGTCAAACGACGCACATACCAAGATGGTTAGTCGTTGTACTCAAATGGCTCCCTTGTGATAAGATCTAAGTGTTGCATCTCATCGTACCCGTTTTCATCCAACATCTTGCTTCTAAAATACATGCATTGTTCTTCGCTCGTATGGATCATGTCAAAAGGATTCTCTTGAGAGAAATTCAGCCACTCTACGGTGACGTGAACCAAATCTTTGTCGTAGTCCAACGTGTAATCATGACCAACTAGTAGAAGACCAAATTTGTCACCTTCCTCACAGTGGTTATTGAACATGTACTCAACATTTTGATGCCAATCATACATAGGGAGGAAAAGCTCCCAAAATTTTATCAAGTGTCTGCATAGTATGGATATCGCATCTAATAGATCATGTTTTCCAGGAACTCACGAAGATTCACACTTAAAGGGATCTTGTAAGCATCAACAATGTAGTGCATGAAACAGAATGCTTCCTTCCGAAAGTACCCGGGACCTCCTACTTTAAAAGGAGTTAGGAAAGGGTATTCTGGATGGAAATCTATCCCGGTGATGGGATTTTCAAGCCCTCCACGAGCAATTGTGGCTGACTGGTGGGCGAACATCATTTCTTTACCTCTTTTGGGGAGGTAAAAGTCTCAAACAACACCATTTACATCGTGATACCCATTTTATTTCATGAATTCCAACCGCTTCATAAGGCGCCTTGGGGTCTTATCACTAACAACTCCCTTATCAGCCACCACTCTCTTATTTCTTTGGCTACCCTTTTTTTTGACAACTTCTGTTACTCCGAGGAAACCAGCCATGAACTAATACTTGCCCTTTCTTATACTTGCAACTATTAACATGCATTAAATTCACTCCCAACTACTTTGTGTTAGTTTCGTTACTTCCACTGGTACAACATTTTGGAAGCTCGTATTAGTAAACATTACGCGAACAATTGGGTTATTCGTAACCTCCCAGGTGAATATCAAGTGGAGATATGTGGTCCGGAGTCAAGGCCTGGTGGAGTTATGATGTTTTGGAAAACAAATATGCTAAGGGCCAATTTCTTGCACAGATCGAGTGTGCCAAATGGGTTGCTTGTTGATGCTGTTTTCCAGGTAATTTGTTTGTTTTATGATATTGTTTGGAATGTAGGTTATTTAGCAAAATAAATGTTGTTTGCAATTACAGGATCCACCACCACCATCATGGCCTCCACAACAAGTTGAATTGAACAATGACCCGTGCAGCTCGGACGGGAGGCAGAACCAGGTAGTCACTACTTTAATTCTGGATTGGCTTTTGATGGCTCTAACCACCACTGGGGATTCGGAAAAGACCTATGATGAAGATGCTAGGGATCAAATACTCCTCCATGCTCTGTGTCTTTGTTTAATTAGTACTGTAGTTTTATTTGCCTTTCCCTAAGACTATGTTTCTTTATGCCTAAGACTATGATTATGCCTTGACGATGTTCGATTATGCCTTGACTGTTTAATGCATGTATTAGCTCAGAAGTTATTACATTTGCCAGTTTGTAGCCTTTGTTAAATAATGCTTAACTATTCTGCCTTTATGTAATGACTGCTGTAATATTACTAATTATACGAATAGGGGGAACCTTGAATATACCATTTAACTGTGATAGTGGTACATTTAATACTCAGAAAATGCACCATTGAAATCACGGTGGTACATTTAATCAAAGTGGTACGTACCTATGCTGTGTACATACTACGTACCTATGTTGTGTACATGAATAATGACCCTTTCATATCATCGTGTGTACATACTACGTACCTATGTTGTGTACGTACTACGTACCTATGCTATGTACATGAATAATGACCCTTTCATATCATCGTGTGTACATACTACATACCTATGCTGTGTACATGAAGTCAATATGCACCACTACAATCAAAGTGATACGTTTTGTACTTTGAATTGTGCCACTAGAAAACCAGCGGTACAAGAATAATGACCCTTTCATATGGGGCAATCAGTCCAAAACTTGTCATCTAAATGAAGGGTGAAGCGAATTTTCCCATTCTTAAGATGCAAAAAATAAGACAAGTATTGTAGCCAATATGGCATAAAATGCTTAAACCAAAACCAATACATCTAACAATTTATAATATTGAATATTTTGACAAATCATATTGTTAAGCTTGTCTATCAAAGGTATTAGAATAATATGACCCAATGGGATCTTATCTGCCAGCACTCTTTTATTTCTTTGGCTCCCCATTTTTTTGGTGACACCTTCTATTACTGAGAATGAGTTACGCAAGCATGAACTAAACCCACACTCATCGTTTCTTACTATAAATTATTACTTGATATTTGGGTTACTATAAATTGTACCACTGGTACCTATACGAACTGTAAACAGTGGTTACCCTTGGTAACAACCAATTCATTTAAATTAGGAGGAAGTCCGAATAAAAGATATATTAATTATTGCAACTCAATTCTCCTAATTACTTTCCATGTTTTGTTTGTAGTTGGATTACTATTTGCATTCTTAAGAATTATTATATGAATTATGGATTGTAATGGTTAATTTCGTTGCTGTTATTATATTGAATTGCACTTCTATCAATTATGTGTTGTTATGTTTAATTTCCTTTGCATAGTTTTATTAAATTCCACTTGTGTTAATTAGTAATTCTTGACTTGGATTGCGTTTACTTTCAAACTAGTATAAGCAACTTCCTTCTTTGTAATGTATTATTTCCTCCACGCAGTCTAACTCTAAGTGACAGTTATCCTAATTCATGAATTCATTGACGGATTAATGGTACAAACCACAACCTTTTAATGTACCATTGCAAAGACAAATGATACTTGTACTATACCATTGCGAACTGAATTGTAAGAATATCATTTACATTCTACTAGTGGCACTTACAATGTACCATTAGGAAATCCATTCCACCCAATGGCATTTTGATTTAACCAATAACAGATGTAGCATACCACTGGCATGTTTTTTGTACCTATGGCACTGTACATTGAGTTTAAATTACCCTGTTCATGTAATTACCCTGCTGTTGTTGTCATGTACTTATGTACACTCCATGTAGATTGCAACAAGTAATAAAGCACAGTTTCTGCATAATCTGCAAAATGCAACAAAACACCTAATATAGACATCACGTAAAACACTTAGCCATGAGTGGACAAACCACCTCCACAACTAAAGCAAGCTAACAGTTACCCCTGAGTGGACAGACCACCTCAGGGAGGATTACGTTTGCCAGCAAGTGTTTACATGTTCAATACAGACTACTTAGAGCCACCACAATTTAACCCCCAAAAAAAAAAATACACCATCGCCCAGGCCACTAACATAACACATCACGGATTTCGCGTTGTTTTCCTAGAACCTGGAATCAAATCCCCCAGACCATCTTTCAATTCGTTCAATTCACACTGCACATCGTCCAAGAACAAATTTGCCCGAGCATTAGGAATCTTCCCCTGTAAATGTATGAACACACACTGTAGACAACCACTTCAGAGAACTTGATACAAAAAACAGATATATACACCACTTGCCACACTAAACCTCGTGGTGAATCTTCTGGTGAAGAACTTAATACACGCCAGCATAAGAACACCACAGTATGAGCTGCACATTGGAGGACCACAATCAACATAAACAAAAACCACAACTTCCAGCCTTTCAACCAAATAAGGCAACAAGTGCTTACTTATCCTTTGGCTCTAAGATCTCAACAGTGCATCTCGTCCAAGAATTTAGTTGACCAGTCTTCCATTCTGGGTCACAGAGTTGAAAAAGGATGTTGATACCACTAACCTGTAGTTTGACAAACACATTACACATAACCAAATGGGTCCCAGTAAATACCATGTTTGTTTAGAATAAAAGGCATTAATGTTAGTACCAGAAGATCAAAATCTTTGGCATGTGTGGTGAACGGGTCAGGGTACATAGAATCTATCATCCACAACTTTCGAGCCTTCATGTCTAATGCTAAGCACCACCAGTACGACTCGTTAAGGGAATCCTTGGGAACTTCAAGCATTGGGACAAAGACCTGATAAAATGACAATGTCAATGCCATAAGCACAATTTAGAGTATATACATGAAACACATTTGAACCTAGAGTATTGAACTATGAGAGTAAGTAGTTGACCGCTCGAATCTGCGATAGCTTATAGCTCAGAAGAAATTTGCCATACTTGTTACCAATATGTTCTTCTTTTCCTTCGTTCAACAATAGTCGATTCTACTGTCCAAACAAAAAAATAACAAGCATGATCATCAATTGTGCACGTAAATATGACACACCAAAGCTAAAATAAACCAAGAACCACTTACCGAAAAGCTTGGGTCAAACAAAATACGCTTGCTTTTGTTCACAAAGTCTTTAGTGCCCCTATTGCTTAATGTATAGCACACTGGCCATTCTAACATAATCACTAGAAACCCGCGATTTATGGTGCACTACTTCAAAGCAATCCCTCTGGTTAGCTTCCATGTGGTCACACTTTATCAATACAATACCAGGGCTATAAAGCAACAACATAACACCAAGTATACACATAAACATATTAGAATTTACATTTAAATCCAAAAATTTAGAAAAGGCATGCACACAACAGACTTTTCACTTAATTAAAAATTTCTGAATTACCTAAGTGGATCCTTTAGGTCCTTCCAACGCTTTACAAACTGCAGCAAACGTGCCTCAAGAGTTGTATGGCGTCGGGTGTTTGACACATTGGTGAACATGGCTGACAAGGCTGCCTATGTAGGTTTCACCACCCTCTTATCCGCAGTTTCGTCCCCCTTCCCAGTAGACTCATCTTCCTCATCAGATGAAGAATAATTTGCCAAACTACACTCAGCATCAAGCAACATAGTAGTTCCCCTCGTCCCAACCAAGCCCACAACTATTTGAGGTCCAAGCTCCATGTTCTCATCTTCCACTTCAGTATCAGAACAGCTATGGAACTCCGGGACAACACCTTCATCAACCTCTACGTCAACCCCATCCACCTTGGATTCATCCCCAACCACCCTGACCTCACCCCATCCTCTGCAAACAGTGGATCAACTGCAATCTTTTGAACCACACATTCCAGGTCATCTTCACCTGAAATTGTATCAGTAGAAGGATCTTCACCAAGTCCTTCCCCACCTTGTTTCAGTTGTTCCTTCTCCAACAAACAACTGGCCAAATCCTGATCTGCACCATTCATAGCATCATGCTTTTCACCAGAAAAGTTCTCATGCACAACAACTTCCTTCTCCATTGGCTTACCCCCTATCACTCTCTGGGCATTAGCTACATCAACACACTGTGACATCAACTGATGCATTGATTTCATAATATCACCTAATTTCAAGTCTATCACAGACATCAACTTTGGTGTAATTTTATCCACCACCTTCAGCAAAACATAAATACAAACTATTAACAACTAGCATAGGATACATCACTTATTTTATAAAATACAAAGCTACATCTAAAACTATCATTGATTTGCATTACACCTGCCGCGTAATATTTTCCACGTCTACCTCCTGCGTAGTCTGTTGCACGTCAACTCTTTCCACCCTTTGCTGCATGTCTACTCTGTCCACCCTTTGCTTTAGAACCTCTTGAGGAGTCAACGGATGCTCCTCCCCATAAGCTATATTCAAAGACTGCAAAAGAATCAAACAACAAAAGAACCTAAAACACAACAGCTTCAGTAATATTCACATCAAATGAAAGTAAAACTAATACTAACTGGCAATTTTCCAAAATCGCCATATTCTTTTTTATCATCGCAAACCGCGTCATTGATCTTTTCTTTGGACCATGCCTCGAGTCTTGGTCTCACACCCCAACTCATTGGGACGCGACTGAGGTGATCTAGATAAAAAAAATCTACAAAAAACGCACAGGATGGATGGTTTAGTTCAACTAACCATTACAAACGATAAGACTACAAAATTAAATAGAATTACTCAAAAAGCATTTGGTGTACGGTGGCAAATAACCAATTTTACTCACTAACAAAAAAGGATACAACCCCCAGAACCTGCAACATATCCATCACGAGCAAATTTCTTTTGGAAACTCCTGGCTGCTACAACCATCCAGTTAAATACATAAGTGCACCAGTCATACTCATCAGCTTTATCGTAAACCAATAACAACGGTACAAACTTCACCCCAAGATAGCTTGTATTTGCCGTAGCACACAATACATAGCCCAGAGCTGCTATGAGAAAGGCTATCTTAAAATCAGCCTTCTCGTCATCTGACAGCGGCAACACATTGCCTTTTTCATCCTTTCAAATCAATTCCCCCAAAGCAGCTACTAATGAAATGCTATCATTTTTCCCAAACTTTTCCAAAATTTTACTATGCTCTGCCTGCTTATCCTCAGGAATCGTACACGGCAATGCCTTCGACCCCATGGGAATCCCAAGTACGTACTCGACCTGAAGAGGACTCAAAGGAAGCAAATACTCATCTCCAAAAGTTATTGAATCATCACCCTTGTCAACAGCGAGTACACAAACTTCCGGGGTACAAAAGTTAGGGGTATACTTAACAACCCTCCAAAACCCATTTATGTGACAAGCTTCTTCCTAGAGTCATCAAACTTCTTCACCGCTGTCGCGAAAGCCTTCACACCATGCAAATTAGGGGCCTATAACATTACATTCAAAGGACATAAACTTCTATCAATTCACACTAGAGACAAGAAAAATAATTAAGCTGACAAAATAAGACCATGAACCGATTATGTCCTCGTATTTCACTCGAATTCACAATTTCTGACTTACTTACTGCAATAACTCCACTTTTTCCATTAACATCTGAATTACTTTAAATTACTGCAACTCTCCTTCCTAACATCCCCTTTACATTTACTTAACATATTATTGAAAATACATACATTCTGTTACAACAACTACTTCTAACTCACCTGTAATTTCCAATTTCTCTATTTTACACCATTTTCAACATGTTCATGCCTTTATTTGTTCATTATCTAAAAAACCCAGCTAAACAAACAATACCAATACATTCCCATTACACTTACTTGGGATTCCCATGGGGTCGAAGGCATTTTAATCTTTCACAATCGATTAAGGACTCACAATATTATTACCAAACTTATAACTCAACTTTATAAAATTATCCTCATCTTCACATGCATATTTATTCACTACATTTTCCCACCTACCTAAACAAAGGACCAACCACATACAAGCATTTCCATATCAAAAATTTGGCGACAAAAAAGGTTGAGACAGTACCTTTTGCGTATTTCTTGATTGGGTTTTAACGACAACGCCCCTTTCTCCTTCACCTCTTCTCCCTTCGTCTTGTCAACCTACACAAAACATTATACATGTAATTATCCATCCAAATATTACTCAGTCAAAAACCTTTTATCATTATCATCTAACATGCAATACCTTTTGCTTGGCCCTCTTTGCTGTCTGCTTCTGAGCACCAGTACCTCGCTTGCGCTTCCCTTTTTCAACTTTTTCTTGCAATAACCTGATCAGGAGATTCTGGTAACCATCTCTGTCAGGTTCAGGTTCTTCCTCACTAGCTTCACCCTCCTCCACATCCTCCTCAGAATCACCATCTTTAGAACCACCATCATCAGAACCAGATTCTTCAGCACCAGAATCATCAGCATCCTCAGAATCTTGTAATTCCTCTTCCTCAAAAACAGGATCAGGTTTCACTTTCTTCTCGCCTTTATTTACAGCTTTCTTTTTAGGCGCCTCATTCATCCGACTCATTACGGGTTTAGACCTCGCCTACACACATACAAATAATTTACAAGATAAATCAACTACACCACACAACCATCACTAATCAAACATACAATCTATTAGTTTCAGCCAAAAATAACTCACCAATTCTGATCCCTTCTTCTTCCTTGCCATTATTTCCTCCTGTCAAGTTCAAATGAACCCTACATAAATGGGATTTTCCAACTACATAAAACCATTTCAATCAACCCTTAACTCTTCACATATAATTTTTTCAACCTTTAAATACACTTTATTCACATACACAGCACTTATACCTTGATAATTTAACAAAGCCAAAAAAATATACAACAATCCATACTTACATACTCATTAATTCGACCACCACAACCCATAATACTAGACTACATTTCATAGTAGACTACAAACAAGTCAAATAACCATACTACTCCCTTCGTACCACCATACATTTCATAGTACACTACAAACAAGTTTAAAGAATTACTAAAATTGATAAATAGAATTTTAATCAAATAGTAGGTTAAAAGGTGGGAATTGTAAAAAACAATTACAAGGTTAACAAACAAAGAGGATAATTGGACAAACAATAATACTAGCTATGATAACTGGGCCGCCTAAGCAAACAAACTATGAAGATTATCTTCCCAAAAAATTTAGGACCTGTTTAATGATGTTCCCCAAATCTTGAAAAGGTTGGAAAAACTGCATATCGCACATAAATTACATGAAACAGATACTTAAATTGTGGATGAAAGCAAATTAATTGACATGGAGTAGTGTAGTATGTACAATCGACCACCGCAACCCAAAATTTTAAAATTATTCATAATTCAAACACAACAACTCAGCCCATCGCCAAACCTATTAACAATTTATACGAACACCACAACTCAAACTCATTCCAATTAAATATCAGGTTACACAGACAATTTACAGATTATACAAACCCTAATTCGCTATATTAAGTTGATAACCATAAATTTCATAAACTAATCCATCACAAAAACAACCGACATTTTCATATTGAAGAAAAACACATGAATTTATTAAATAACAACAAAATCGTTTCAAGCATAATCGTACAAGGGTTTTGTGCCCATACCTTTAATCACCTGAACCAGCTACCCCTTCGTTTTCGCACGGCTCCACCGCACCAAACTTTTGCTTCTATTGCTCCGGCAGGAACCACCTTCGTCGTCTTCGTTGGCATAGAGGAAGGGAGCTACAGAGAAGAGAGAGAAGAAGAGAGAAGTTGCTTGACTCCAAACGAATGTTATACAAGTTCGTTTTTCAAAAAAAAAAAACCCTTTTTCATATTAACAAACCAATCACCGTTACAATTTAAAATACTCCTTCCGCCCACGGTTATCTGCAACAAAGGACAGCTTTTTGTGACACAAAAAACTGTCCTTTGTTGCAGATAACCGTGGGCGGAGGTAGTATATTTACAGTTTTTAGTTATGAAGCTTAGTAATTTACACTACTACCCTCCTATTTACTTTCTTAACTCATAGGCACTATGCGCTGATATGCACTCTAAACGCTCGATCACCAATTCCGCAGGAAAAAAAAAGGAAAAAGATAGAGAGAAGATACAGATAAGCCTATACACTGAAACACTGTCTCTCTCTCTCTATCTCATCTCCCTCCATTTTCACCCCTTCAACCTCATCTCTTCAATCT
Organism: Chenopodium quinoa; assembly: GCF_001683475.1. NCBI lineage: Eukaryota > Viridiplantae > Streptophyta > Magnoliopsida > Caryophyllales > Amaranthaceae > Chenopodium > Chenopodium quinoa. The sequence goes on from NW_018744895.1 coordinate 3,637,472, forward strand.
TCTGCAACAACAATGGAGTCCACCCTTTTCCTCTCCAAACCCCTTCCCACAACCATCAAACCCACTCATTCTCTCTCTTCTCTTTCTCCAAACCCCTTCTTCTCCTTCAAACCCCATAACCTCACCACCCACAAACACCCCACAACCACCATCAAAGCGGCAATCAGCCGCACAAAGAAGGAAGAAACAGTTGAAACAGTGCAAAAACATCTCGAAAACTGCTACTTATTAGCAGCAATCAATTACAAAGGTTTTACAGTTAAACAATTCCAAGACCTCAGGAAATCACTCCCAGAAAACACTACTTTACTTGTTGCTAAAAACACCCTTGTTGAGAAAGCTGTTCAAGATACTCAATGGGAAGCCATTAAACCTTGTATGAAAGGTATGAATGCTTGGCTTTTTGTTCATTCTGAAGAAATCCCAGTTGCAATTAAGCCTTATAGAACTTTCCAGAAGGAAAGAAAGCTTGAGGAAAATGATTTTACTGGTGCTTGTTTTGAGGGTAAGTTTTATGGGCCTGATGAAGTTAAGAGGTTGGAAACTATGCCTTCTAAAGCTGAGGTTTTCGCGCAATTGCTTGGTTCTTTGAAGAGTCCTGGGAATGCTCTTGTGGGTACAATTCAAGCTCCTGCTAGGGATTTGGTGCTGGTTTTGAAAGCTTATATTAAGAAGCTTGAGGATGAGCAGCAGCAGTAGCAAGGTTGAGATGATTTTATTGTCTATTTTGTTGTAAGTTTTTAATTGTGTTTTTCTTATAAAAGGTTATTTTGATTTGGGAATTTTTATGTTGTTAGTAGTGGAGAAATGTAGAGGTTGGAATTTGGAATTGGTGAATTGTATCATGAGTTTTAATGAAATAGAACCAAATTACTTTTGGCTATGAATCTAGTGTCTTTTTGGTTTTTTTGATGTATTGTAGAGGTCCTTGTTGTTGCAGGGTGGTTGAAATGATTGCTCCCCCTTCAAGAGTTTTTTATTGACCATTTATGAATTATACATTATACATTTGTATTTATGTTTGTTTATTGGCTTGCTTACCTATGGATTCTATGAAGATTCATGCTTTTTTTTTTTACTCTTTTGTCCAGTTAATATTTCCTTTGTCTTTTGGTGTATGTAATGGTATCAATGCTAGAAACAGGATGATATGACGATTATGGGGCTATGTGAGTATAACACCATATTGCCATAGATAGTTCTTCATATTGCATAAGAGGTATACATTACCACCTCAAGCCCTTAATGTTTTATAAACAATACAAGTAGTTACCATAGAATATAAACAAATGTCCTGGATCTAAAGTTTCTGCAGCAAACTGAAAAATATGGGCTGAGTGTCATATGAAGAAACTTGTTTGATCTCTGCGACGTGGAAGTTCCTTGTATTCCTGTGTAAGTACATAAACAGCATTTGTGCTATGTACTATGTGGACCAAACTAACATTGTGGCATTGTCTGTTAGTCTATGGTCTATGTGTTAATTGGACTCAGGAAGATGGAATGGGTGTTGCAGAAGATATATGGGAACAGACATTAAATTGAGCCATTTAATGTGCTTTGCCATGCCTTGAGATATGGGTTGAGAGAAATGTAAGGTTATGTCTTATGTGAAGCACTTGTTCAGCCTATGAAAGAAGATATCAGAGTGCTTGTGAACATGCTCTATGGAGGTCCCTTTTCTTGGATGCTTTAAACAACCAAAATCGTAGTAATATTTAGTTCAACCAGCTGCTGGTTAGTTACCCCCACCCCCCAAAAAAAGTACTAACCATAATGGCTGTTGTTATCAGGGAATTGCTGTTGACTAACCTCATTATAAATTGCTGTCATGCCTGCTGTTCCTATACTTATCGCAGAGATTGTAATTCTGAGCTGAATAAGAGATCCTATGATATTGTAATGGTTAGTGTCTGAAGATGTGTTCGACAGACAAGCAAGTGATTATTCTTCTTGTTTCAAGCTGAAGGATGTGATGAAAGCCTTAGTAAATAATTTCCTAGAAGGTTAGCCGGCTTAGCCCCAGGCTATGTCACTTCGATACCCTATTGTACATCAGGTGTTGCGTGTCGAATCTTCCGGCACTTCAACATGGCACGACACCCAAATATATGGTGTCCTGTATATGAAATTTTTGTAAAATGTGTCAAACACGACGCCCAAATCCAAGTCACTTTACCCTAATCCACTGAAGGAGATACTTATGGATCTTTTTAATTTTCTGGCAATGTATTTTCCGATTCACTGAAGGAGATATTTTATAGCTTGAGCATCAGCATGTAGATGCTTTAAAAAAAAATGTAGCAGTAATATGATTATGGGTGAAGCAGCTCCCTGTCTCTAACTATCATCCTCACCAGTGAGTTTTTTTATTTTTTATTTATTTATTTTTTTTCTTCACTATTCAGTGTTTCATCTGATATATACAGTTCAGGGATGTGATTTGAAATATACTAAGGTGCATGATGGCAACTTCCTTTCAGATGCTTCTCTCTGTTGCGAAGTCCATTTTCTGTACTGAAATGTCATGCGCATTTCTGTTGACGGACTTATTGATGAGGAATAGTTATACAATTATACTGGCAAGCTTGCAGATGAACTATTCTGTATATACTCTGTAGCGTTATTTTATCCTGTTTATGGTTCCTGAAATTGGTTAGAGCATGCTGTGTATTCAAAGGAAAACCAAAGATGTCAAAGAATAACATGAAAAAGGTTTGTCATTCAGCTTGTTTCTGAATTATTTATTTATTTATTTATTTATTTATTTTCCTGTTCGAGATCCTTTAGTGTGTTTGCTATATTGCATGGTTTTGATGATTTTCCAAGATTATTAGTACCTTAAAGTTTTTAATTGGATGTAAATGTTATGGATATACTTCGTATGTTTTAACTTAGAGCCATCTTCTTGTCCAAAATATCCATGCCTGTCCTGTAGATGCTTGATTCTCTGCAACTATTTGTTACAATGCTTGATTTGTTGCAATTGCGGTTGAATTGTAATTTGAAATCTTTGTAGTTCTTTTGATCTAACTGAGTTACAGAAAAAAAAGCCCCCATCCCACAAGTGGTCAAATCTTTCTGGGAGTAATTGTGGAGGATATTGCCAATCTCCTATAGCTTCTTCCTTATCTGCCAAGTTTATTTTTGGACTATTCCACCCTTCTTGGGCCTGACCTGTTGTTACAACCGAGCTGAGACTTAACCTTGCAGCTAGGGATGGCAATTCAATCCGAGTTCGATTCGAATCCGACCCGATCCGAAGAAAAAAAATCCGATCCGAATCCATTTAAAAATAGTCCGAATCCGAATCCGATAAAATAAATCCGAATCCGAATAGGAGGCTGATCGGACTTGGACCCTGCGCAAAGTCCGATTGAGTCCGATCCGATCCGAGTCCGAGTATGAGATATGATTTATAACTTGCATTGGGACAATTGCTTGCTTGTTTGTAGCAAATTTTTGTTATGTAACTTAATTAATAATTTACTATGTTATGTTTAGACTTTATACCCTATGTTTTTTCTAATTTTTTACGCACCTATATGATACAAATAAAGTTTATTATTAGGGACAATACAAGCAATTATAGGTATATCATACATTACAAAAAAAAAAAAGGTATTCGGATTTTAAGGAGGTCCGAATAAACGGACTAGATTCGGATCCAAAAATTACGAGTCGGATCGGACTTGGACTTGGATTTTTCGGATTCGGACCCGAGTCCAGGGTCCGTTTACTAAACGGATCGGATTTTCAGATTTAGCCGCATCCGACCCGAATCCGATCCGTTGCCATTCCTACTTGCAGCCCACAAAGGAAGTCTAGTTGAGTAACTACTTTGTATCTGCTAAACTGTGAAGAGAGATCATGCTATTTATAGCCCACTCTGGATTATATATAATATATTCCTATGAAAATGCCCACTTCCCTTTTACAGTGACATGTTCACTCTTTGAAGATCATGACTACCGTCAATCCTCTCCTTTGTCTTCTAAAATGTAATGTACACTGATTGACAGAAACCGCAGAGTCACAATAATAATATTGGATCATCTGACAAGATGAGAAAATCAGAAGAATATTATGATAAATGCACCATAACACCGAATTTTTGAAATATTTGGGAAAAATTGGTTTGAGTATGTTTTTTGGCCATTGTTTCATGATGGATAGTGTCAGAAATAATAACTGCCTATTATGTTTCATGATCATTATGGTCGCTCTTGTATTGGAGCATCCAGTAGAAATTTGTCTATCCTGAAGAAGATTGTCAAGTAGATTTGACATTATAATGCATTTGTTATTGGCAGATGTATATTAATGATAGGTAATTACGTATAGAAGTTGATGAAAGGGAAATGAGATATCTCTCATGGTGAGATGTGAAACTGCTTGTATTAAATGGTTCCTGGTTTACAAATTCAGGTTAGTTATTCAACCCATATATAAGCTATTTTGTTCTTGATGCAAACCATTTTTATTTGTTTTAATATGTCATTCTATGTTTCTTTTCCAGAATATTGTAACTTATCTATTTACATGCTAGAGATGGGTGCTAACTGCTAAGTTGTTACACTTGCTCATATGTTACTAATCTTAGTATTTGAATCAAAGTTCATATATCTCATATGGTACAAGGTATAAACTAAAAGAATAGAATTTTATGTTTACATAATTTTACATGGAATATTGGAATGTTACACGTATGTGTTAATGATAATGCATCTAAGTTGCCTAGTATCACAAAGGAGATGCCATCACATTGACCACTGTTGCTACATATCACTCCCTTTACCTATATAGCCTTCTTTACCACAAGGCTATGAACAAAGTGGCTACCAATTTGTCTTTGCTTGGTTATATCCTTTATTTCCTAATATAACAATATTCGCTTGATGTGTAAATTGCTATTGGATTTGTTATTTTTCAGAAAACTGGGTTTTTTTTTTTTTTTTTTTTTTTGATAGAAAGTTTTTACTAAGACAACTAAGGGTATTATTTGTCAAATACGGTTGGCAAAAATGTGCCAAATTAGAATTAAAAATAAAATTAAAGAGATAATTTTATAAATGAAAATGGAAAAATCTGTGACACTATTATTTTTCTGTGTTTAATACGACATGGCATTATGATGCATTCCTGTGAAACATTATTGGTTCATAAAGCTTATTTTTATTATGTTCATATAAAATACTCTATTTGAATGTAACTTTTGGTCAAAAAATTTTGCAAGCTGTTTCATTTGCTGTATGCCTTCATGGCTTCACCTTTTACCTGGTATCTAGGATACAGAACTTTCTGAATTCACAAATCTTAGCTCAGTAATGCCCCTTATTAGTCAGGGTCCAAATCGTTCCTAAGTCAGATTATATTACTTCCGAGATCTGCAAATTTGCAAACTCTGATTTTTATTCATCCCTCGACGATTCCATGACCCCTTTTGCTTCAGTACACTTGGTCCTTTCTAAAGAACTATGAGTCGCATAATTAATGGTACGTGTTTCAAATTTTTAGTAGTTCACTGTTCATCTGACTTGTTGCGTAACCAACTAACCACTATTAAGCAAAAAATAACCTTGAATTCTCTTAAGTAAAACAAAGGTTTTAATGGGGTTAAAGGATATTAATTTTAGTCATTCTGTGTCAGATGGTTAACATATTAGCCATTCAGCCTTACTCTTCTTAATCCAAGGAAAATGGAACGCCTGACTACCTAAAGAGAGGATTAGTATTTTGCTTCTATGTCTGAACAAGTGTGAAAAGTTCTGTTGGTGTGAATGTAAAATATATCTCGTCTCTGTTGAGGATTTGTTGAAGGGTCAATCACTTATGAAAGTGACACTGTGATTGTGAAGGATAATTTCATTGTTGCTCCAGTTAGGAGCTCTGGCCTCTGGGCCATGAATGTTAATACTGATTTGACTCAATTCCTCCGTGACTGGTCAAGAATATACTCAAAGTTGGCAGTATTGCATCTGGCTTTAAAGAGGTTGAAGACTTGAAGGAGTAACAATTGGGATGGAAATTATCTCCTAGTCAACCAAATTCCTTCCTTTTCCATGGATATAAATGGGCCAAGGAAAAGGTCAAGTCTAGAGTCGATCTCTATTAGTCAACCATAGTATCCTTTCTTTTTTACTTTGTTGTTCCATCTGTTGTTATCACACATGAATTGTTACTATCAGTGATACGTTAACCACACAATGCTTCTTGTGATGCACTTTTTCATTGATTATGAGTTTTTTGACTTCTATGGAAAAAGGTATCCACTTAATATTCTAACCCATTTTAAGGGAATTGAGGGACGTATGAAAATAAAAATCAAAAACAAACAAAACAAAATACCAATGCTTGAACTAAAGCAATAACTTATCTGATCTCTAAAATTACTTTTATGATGGAATGTATATATTACAGAATAAGCCTGTGTTTGCCTCAAAAAAATAGGTCTTTGTTTAAGAGGATTCTTAAATTTTGTAAAGTCTTACAATTTCTCAAAGGGACTCACAAATTAATGAAAAAGCTTCTTTAATGTAATCTTTAGTAAAAAAAATACTGAAAAGTTGTCCTCGAAAGAGAAAAAAGAGTAAAGATTTTAGTTTTTCTAAAATAACTAGATATGAATTTATTTTCATACTGTCAAGCATAAACATGCTGTCAACCATTTTCTTCCTGCCCCTTGGTGAGGGCTATTATTCTGATTCCATGGTCAGCAAAAAAAATAAAGTCAAGTATAAATTGACCCATTGCTATCAAAATCTAGGGAACAAAGGTTAGCATGTAAATTTCCTATAATCCTATAAATCCGTGGTTTGAACTTTGAAGTCTAATCTCTGCATTCAGATTGCAAGTTGTGCAATAGTAAGATTAATAGTTAAAATTTGGCGACCTTAAACATGATTTGAGAAGTTAGAGATTCAAGGTGAATTTTTGCATTCATATGCATGAATTGCAGGGTAACATAACTCAAGGCCATTATGTCAAAAACCTCACCATATAGTCCCATCACATGTTTTTACAGATATAAGAAGAAGATACAAGGTTAACAGAATTCCTAGAATATTCCTGGACATTATTCTTGAAGACTTAGCTAGCGTGCATTTCACTTGTGTTTTAAATGCAAGTCAGCTTTAGACCATGTCATAGAATGTATTATAAATTTAAAAGTATAGGAGTTATCATACGTCACAAAATAATACAAAGATAATAACAAGCAACAATAACAGCAACAAAAAATGTGGGTGGACTATGAGAAAACACTACTCTTTTTTTCCATGAGTGATTCCTGTTTTTATGTTTCTTCTTTATCACTTCATAAGAAACACCTTCTGTTCTTCGTTATGTTTTTTATACTGTATTTTTCTACTTGTGCTGGTACCACTACTACCTCTAGCATTAGTTCTGATGCCAGAGGTAACATGACTGACCATTTTGCACTGTTAGCCTTAAAGAGCAAGATACAAAGAGATCCAAATGGGGCCTTAAATTCCTGGAATCATTCCCTTCATCATTGTCACTGGGAAGGGATTACATGTGGCCACCGCCACAAAAGGGTTGTCCTCATAGACTTGTCGTCAAGAGGTTTGGTTGGTACCATATCCCCATATATAGGAAACCTCACTTTTCTCCATTATATTATTCTTCATAACAACTCATTAGCAGGTTCAATTCCTGCTCAGATCGGTCTCCTACTCAGGCTGTCAGACCTGAGTTTGTACCAAAACTCACTCACTGGGGCAATTCCAGTCACCTTATCTAAGTGCCTTCACCTTGAGTATCTTGATATAAGTGAGAACAATCTGGTTGGAAGATTCCCCCAAGAACTAAGCTCCCTTTCTATGCTTAAAGGTTTGTATATTCATAGTAACAATTTAAAGGGACCTATCTTTAGAACTATTCAGAACTTTACCTCTTTAGAATTCTTATCTGGATCATTTAATTCCTTCGAGGGAACAGTTCCTGAAACCATAGGTCAGCTGAAAAATCTCTCTTTCATTGCCTTTGGGTCAAACCATCTTACTGGGATGGTCCCTCCCTCGATCTATAATCTCTCGTATCTTACCGTGCTTTCATTTCATTACAACCAACTTCATGGAAGTCTTCCAACAAACATAGCATCCACACTTCCACGTCTAAGTATTCTTAACCTTGGTGGTAACCAGTTTTCTGGACCTCTTCCAGTTTCCTTGTCAAATCTTTCGAGTCTTACTCGCCTTGAACTCCGCAAAAATAGATTTAAGGGTAAAGTATCCATGAACCTTAGACGCTTAAAACATCTCCAGACACTACTTATCAATCACAACCACCTTGGAAGTGGAGATGCTGATGATTTGAAATTTGTAGCTTCCTTGGTCAATTGCAGTGAATTGACGGTACTTGATGTGAGTTCCAACTATTTTGGAGGAGTATTACCAAAATCCATGGTCAATCTCTCAACCAGAATTAGATCACTAGGCTTCGACAACAATATGTTATCTGGTGAAGTTCCTGTAGGTATGAGTCATTTGTTTAACCTTGTCCTCTTGAATCTGTGTGGAAACCAATTAACAGGAACAATTCCTACTGATATTGGAAAGCTTCATAACCTAGGACGGTTAGACTTTAGCTCAAACAGATTAACTGGCACAATTCCTGAGTCTTTAGGGAACTTATCCAAGTTAAGTGAACTTCAATTGTATGCCAATTTATTGGAAGGAACCATACCTGTTAGTCTTGGGAATTGCCAATATATAAACTTCTTAATTATGACTCAAAATCAACTCACTGGAACAATACCGAAGGAACTTTTTGAGGGTTTAACTAACCTGGTTGAATTAGGTCTAGCACAAAACCATCTGGAAGGACCACTTCCTTTTGAGGTAAGCAAGCAATTGAGCCTAGTGGGGTTAGACATTTCTAACAATAAGTTGTCTGGTAAAGTTCAGAGTGGCCTTGCTAGTTGTGTTAGCCTGTTATACTTATATATGCAAGGTAATTTCTTTCATGGACCTATTCCTTCATCATTGAGCTTTCTTAAAAGTATGCAGGAACTTGACCTTTCTCTGAACAAGCTCTCTGGCCATATTCCGGGGTACTTTTCAAAATTCAACTTAACGTATCTGAATTTATCGTATAACGACTTTGATGGTGAGGTTCCTGTGGATGGTATTTTTGCAAATGAAAGTGCGGTGTCCCTCATGGGAAATGCAAAGCTTTGTGGTGGCATCTTTGAATTGCATCTACCAAGGTGCACAAGAAAAGAAGCAACTAAAAAGAAACTCTCTCTCAAGCTCAAACTGATTATATCTTGTGGTTGTGCATTTATTGGTGTGGCCATCTTGTTTTCTTTGTATTGGATTCATCACAAAAAGAAACAAGACCTCTCTCTCACCAGATCATATTTTAGGGAGCCTTTCTTGAAAGTGTCATACAATATGCTGTTAAAAGCAACAGATGGATTCTCTACATCAAATTTACTTGGTACGGGTACTTTTGGGTCTGTATTTAAAGGGATGCTTGAGCCAAACCAAATGGTGGTTGCTGTGAAAGTACTCAAGCTTCAACAGCAAGGTGCTTCAAGGAGTTTTCTGAAAGAGTGCGAGGCATTAAGAAACATACGTCATCGAAATCTTGTCAGAATCATAACAGCTTGCTCTAGTATTGATTTTCAGGGTAATGACTTTAAAGCTCTTCTGTATGAGTTTCTGCATGGTGGGAGCCTGGAGAGCTGGTTGCACGCAGACAATAGCAATGAGATTCTTGAAGTTGGAAAGCTCACCCTTCTTCAGAGGGTGAACATTGCTCTTGACTTGGCTTGTGCACTTAATTATCTCCACCATGGCTGTGAAAATTCTATCGTGCATCGTGACTTAAAACCAAGCAATGTCTTACTTGACAATGATATGGTTGCTCATGTTGGAGATTTTGGTCTTGCAAGGTTTCTTCCACAATCCTCGTACCCAAATCAGAGTAGTTCAGCTGGAGTTAAAGGAACTATTGGTTATGCTGCACCAGGTAGCTTCTACAAAGTTGCTTCTTTAATGACTCGTATTTCTTTATAAGCTCCATCTCCTTGCTTCCTTAGCATAAATTTTTTTATGTATTACACATTTTAGTTTCTAATCCCTTTTTTAGCCTGCATAAATATATGGAATCTACAGCAGATTTGGTAAGTCGTAAGCCTACTACTTTTTTCTAGTTAAATACTTTATTACTGGTGCAAAATTTTGGTGATGCATCAGATATAAGATTACAAAATAGGAACACCCCACTATGACTGTCCCAAAGTATAATAATGAGTCTTTTTTCATAGAGGCAGTATATTAGAGGAGTATTTCCTTTTAGGATGAAGCTATTCTTCTCTTAATTTCATGACTCATGAGTTTATAAGAACAGCTTTTTCAGTATCAGTCTTGTTTGATGGAGAATTACTTGTGGACAGAGTATGGGCTTGGAGCTGATGCGTCAACAGCTGGTGATGTTTACAGCTTTGGAATCCTGCTTCTAGAAATGATGACAGGCAAACGACCCACTGATGAAGCTTTCATCGAAGGTCTCAACCTTCACACTTATGTGAAGATAGCTTTACCTGATAACGTGATGCAGATTGTTGATCCAAGTCTTTTGGACAACATCAATTATGCTGTCAGCGATACCAGATTTCATAGAGAAGCTACAAGTGCACAGAGGATGAATTACATGGTCTCAGTGATGGAGATTGGGATGGCATGTACGATGGAGTCAGCTCAAGATCGGATGAGCATAACTGATGCTTACATTAAACTCCAAAGCATAAAAGCTATCATTCTTCGAGGTAAGAATTCACTTCCTTTCCCCTTAAAATTTAAAAGCAGTTACAATTCTTTTAGTTCGTTTAAAATCTGAATTTATGAATATCACATCACTGTGAAGCGGTTTGGTCTAAGAATTTAGTTACTCTGTATGACTGCAATGTCCTGCTTTTATTAGTAAATGAATGTATTACCCTTACTTATACCGCTCTATTATTATATGAAAATATCTAAAGTGTTAGTTAACAAATTAACGAAGATTGGGTAAAATTGTTAGCTAACGTGTTAGTTTTTCTTGATTTAATTCATACTTATGGTGTTGAAATTTTTCTGTGGGAGCAGGACGTTGATCGCATTCAGATTGTAAAGCACAACACTTCTTTGAAGGAAGATTGTTAACTTTGGTACTCACCACCAGAATTGTTCCATGAACAAAAATGGTTTGAGTCTTTTATTTTAGGATGCTGTCACGATCGACAAATTACAAATACTTGTATGAGTCGTACACTCGTACCACTGCCGTGGTAAGAGAGAATTATGTGTTTTAGTTTATATGTCCTGGACTACATGTAAATTAGAACTGCTTATTCAAAAAGTATGGGTTATTTTTTTACTAAGTAATTATTAATTAAAAAATAAGTTTATACGATGTGTTTTGTTTCTTGCTCTTTTATTAGAATTGTTTTACCCCTTTAAATCTTTGGAAAACAATTTAGGGGCCGTTTGGTTCGCACAAGGTAAATGGAATGGAATCAACAAAGGGAAAGGAGGAGAAAGGAAAGCTAATCCCTCATTTTTGTATTGTTGTTTGTTTTACATAAATAGAGGGAATCACATTTGCAACCACCACCCCTCTCCTCCTTCTACAACCAGTCAACCACCACTACCCCTTAAATCTACCATTCACCTACCACCACCCCTGAATGCCGGCGACCACCCTAACCTACTGCCAACCAAGCCCTTTCCCTTCCCCTCACAGCAATCGCTGCAACGCCACCGCCAAACTCCAATTCCAACCTTCTACCTCCACTTTCTCTCTCCTCATCCCTTTTTCTTCCTCCCTCTATCTCCCTTAATCCACTTCTCAGATCATTAATGGTGATTGGTGCACAATTCGAAGATTGAAGATGAAGTTCGAAATTGATGTAATTTCAAATTGATGATTGTTGGTGGTCGAATTGGTGGAGCAATTGGTAGTTGTGGCGGAGAAGATGGCTGGTGGAATGGGTTGCTGGTTGGAGCTGTAGGAGAAGCGATCATTGTTGGTGGCGAGTTGAAGTGGTGCAAGAGAAGATGGCGACGGTGGGAGAGGGAGGGGCGGGTTTTGCTTTTAAAGAAGGTGGGGATCGCCGAAGATGGCGGAAAGCAGGGAAAGGGAGGGGGTGGGTCGACGCTGGAAGGGGAGGGAGGTGGGTTGGCAGGGGAACAGGTTCAGTCGCCGACGGTGGGTGGAGAAGGCTGGTTGGTGGTTATCAGCGTCGGTGGTGGGCTGGGATTTTGGTTCTACTGGTGGTTGGGCGGTGGTGTCGGTGGGCAGTTGGTGTTTCGAGGGTGGTCAAGGTAGTTAAAAGGTTGGTCAAGGTAGTTGGGTGAAGAGGAGTTTGGGGGTTAGAGTGATTCACTTGGGGGGGGGGGGGGGTGGGAATGAAAATATAGGAAAATGGGGTAATGGGAGGGGTAAAGAGAATGATTGAATTTGTCTATCAAACATCAACAAAAGGAATCATGACAGTTGATTCCCTTTCCCTTTGTTGAATACCCCCAACCAAACGGCCCCTTAATCTTCTTTGGGATCCAGCATTTTTTTTTAATTAACATTATTATTCGTAGCATGACCTAGTTTGGTTATTTCATAGTAGTATGAAAGCAAGACAAAAGCAAAGAAATACTCTTAAGCATTCAATGTACATTTTTTAAGCACGAAATAAGATTAAATCTGTTCACATTGTTATGCAACTCATTGAATAATTGCCTATAGGTACAGATATAAGCACTCCCAGTCTTCCATGCTTTATCCCCACACTTCCTATTTTTATGGCAAAACGGGCATTGATAACCCTATCTCACATAGAGGAGTGCTAATATAACAAGGCAGAAGCGTTAAAAACTGTGAGTTACAGATGCTTGGATAGAATCGCTTCCACTACGCCTTGAGCTATTGGGTGATAGCAGGCCCGTGTTTCTGCAAACACCCTTTTTGCCAATATTTTCTCTTCTTCCTTTCCAGGACCTTGCACAAGGTAAGTATAAAGAGGGCGAAGATACTTCATCCTCCCAACCTCCTTTAAGGTCTTCTCTACCTCACCATAATAATCTCGGCAACCAGATGAAATTGCCAGTTGAAGAAATGCCACTTTCACTTCATAGTCTTTTGATTCTGCAAGACGGTAGCGTGCATCCAGTGCTGACACCTGTTAATCAATCAAATGATTCCTTATACTTGGTTCAATAATACATGGTACATGTGAAAACTTTACAGCAATGTTAACACGACTTCAAAATATTCCATATGCCTTATGCTTCTGATAGGACATGCAAGAAAATAGAAACAGCCAATACTGCATGTTTACCTAACTTATCCAAACCAGTCTTTGAACGGTGGATGATGCTCACTAGCTTATTTCATGACCCAGTTCAAAAAGAACAAAATATGTGTAATGGGAGGTTTCTAATACAGAGAGAGAGATTCACAGAAAATAGGGTGGTGATGTGACATGGAGTAAATCGCTAAAGATTGCACACATAAGAAGGCTATCGCCTGATGAAATGAGCAGCGACCACTTGGACGACGATGGACTAAAAGATTATGACCAATAAATTTAACATAATATGATTCCTGCAGTTGTTCTTAATCCATTCTAAGATACTGGAGATAACTCCAAAGATTCATGAAACAATGCAAATACCCTGTTAAATAATCAATAGCATCCCATAATCATGCTACTTTCGAGCACAAATGACATCTCACCAAACTCAACAGTAACAGTTTAAAATATAATATATCAGTGATATAACAAGGAATAATTTTGCATGATAATCACAAGCGAACAAATAGATCAAATAAACGACAGCAGAAATGCTTGAAAACAAGAGGAAATGCTACCTGTGAAGCTTCAACAGATTTAGGCAGGAACTCTAAGTACAGCTCCCATTCCTGCCCTCCCCATTCAGCAACTTCGTCATCCCTTGGCATCCGCCCATTTATGAATTCATGCGCAAGGGATGTAATCTTAGTATAAAGCTTGGATTCCGGTGCCAGAGCATCAGGTGGAATTCCCGTGCCCTCAGTCCACAGCTCCAAATTGATTTCCTTTTCTATGTCAGGGACATTAGCTTTCAGGAAGTCCAAGAAGGTCTCAGTATCAATTGACTGGAACTTAAAGGTGGTAATATACTTCTTAACGAATTCATCAAATGCAGGTCTGCCAATCTGCAAAATCATAGAGCAACAGAGTGCATATAATCCCTAGTTAATCTGTGTAAACATTAATACCCTTGTAACATACTACGTATGAAGTATAAAGTCGATCTAACAAACCTGACGTTCAATGCGCCAAAGGAACTGAAAGCCTTTCTCATATGGAACCTGTGAATATACATCATCTGGATCCACTCCTTCTTGGTTTGTTTTAAGCTTTGTAAATTCCATGTTGTCTTTAAATCTTTCCATTTCATCATTTAAGCCTTTCCAACCTATACCAATATTTAAAGCAGCCCTGTCTTCCCCTTGCACCACCTCAACAATTCTTCTTTCTGCGTAAGTCGTAAAACCCTGAATATCACAAACAGAAAAGGTTAGTAGTTCTATACAAGATATTAAAGGTTAGCAGTTCCAAACATGATGACCAATAAAGTTTTCAAGGGCCAAAATTGAACAATTTTAAGGCCTGGAGACATTCCATTCATGATTTAATTTCAAACTGGTAAAATAGCAAACTTAGCTTGTATGTACTTTCAAGATAAGCAATACAAATATATAATAATTTATTGTAAATTTGTAGTAGAGAATTTAATTTGTACGCAACAGGTATACTCTATTTGTAGTAATCTCCCTCTCCGCAACAAAATAAAAGAAAGACAGTTAGCAAGTATTGCAACCTTTGATTCTCTATTCATCATTTTATTTTAGTATCTGAAGATAAAATCTGTCTTGACTCTTGACAAACAGTAAACTCTCACTATTGACTTAAAATCTGTCTTGACTCTTGAACAGTAAACTCTCACTATTGACTAAAGTCAAAGTAACAATATCAGGGAAAATTATCCTGTTACAGTAACATTCATGGTCATACGATTATTGCAGCTATCACTCTGAATCAAGCACACAACAAAATCCATGAAAATAGTCCAACATTTAGCAATGTGATATACGTATTTCCAAATACCCACACCAGAAGTACTGAATTGCATGTTTGGTCGACAGTGATAAAATTGAGATGCATAAAACCTATATTGTCAACAGGGTAAGATGTACCTCATTCAACCAAAAGTGTTCGTTATTCTTATTTGTAATTAAATTTCCAGTCCAACTGTGGGCAAGTTCATGAGCCACCACTTGCGCTCCAGTTGCATCCCCTTTTATGACCGTAGGTGTTAGAAACACCATCCTTGGGTTCTCCATACCTCCATATGGAAAGCTAGGAGGCAGAACTAACAAATCAAACCTTTCCCAATCATAAGGTCCAAATAACTTCTCCCCTTGTCTAATCATATCCTCAGTTCCTGCAAACTCTCTTGCAGCTGAATCTAAAACTGAAGGCACTGACTCAGCATACACTCTCGTCCTTGGACCTACCTCCCTGTGGCTAATTTCTCCAACTGCAAATGCAAAAAGGTATGGCGGTATTGGCTGCTCCATGACAAACTCCTCGACAATCCTATCTTCCGCACACCACATTGAATCATCACATGCTGCTCCTGCCTCACCTGTGAATCAACATTGACCATCATAATGTAGATCAAAACTTGGAACATTTGATATGTCACAGAGCTTAACCATACTACTTCGAAAGTTCAAATTTTTTTTTATTTTGAAATACGCAGTACGAGTAACATGATAGTAAGAAACATGCATGATTTTTTATAGCCAAATCTTTTCACTAGAAAAGTTCTGTCATTTAACTAGAATAAGCAGATTCGAACATTAATATCCCACTAACTAAGCAAGACACTGGTCAGATTTTCAAAACAAAATAAATCAACCAAGAAATATAACAAGCCTATCAAAACATTGACCACAGCCAAGGACAATGGAAAGACCAAACAAAAAGAATGTATAGACAGTACTACAGTCCTACTCCTACCACTCGATAACAGCCCCCACCCCCCACTCCCTGTGCCCCACCAACTCGCACGCGTGGGCGCACACACATTTGAAATCAACCTCTGATAAAAGTGACCATATTATCATTAGAGACTGTGATTGCTCTTGTGAAACTCTGATACTCGTCAATAGAGTGGGAGCAAGAACCTGCTCATCTTCAAAACTACTTCTACAAAACATTCTATAATTCATCTTGTTTACTACAAAGGTCAAAGTTTGATCTCAAACACCACTAAAGGAAAAGTAAAGACATATATACAGGACAAAGATATTACTGTACAAGCTTAACAGAAGATATTACATTGATAAGACATTCTTCATAAAATAATAAGGAGTACAAGATATGCATCTTCGAAACTACTCATCTTCAAAACTACTGAATAAAGGTCAAAGTTCCATCTTAGAAGCCACTTAAAGAATATAACAGACATAATCTTACACGCCTAAAACAAAATATCACATTAATGAAACATTCTTCATACATGTATAAATGAAGTATACAGTTCCCCGAAAAAAAAAACATAAAATTGAATCTTTCTTGATAATTCATACTCCATTCCAATTAACTGTCCATTTTTTCTCAACATCTCACAATCTACGACAGCTAAGCTCAAGAAATGGTACCAATTGAAACCATTTTTCAATACTATTATACAGTTTCACTATTCTTCCAGCAATTTCAAATTCATTTATAAACAAAATTCTTAAACATTCTCGCGTAAAATAAGGGTTCATTCGTATCGTTGCGAGTATTCATAACTAACAAACTCAGTACCCAGTAAAACAATGACAGAATTAATTTAATTCATAACAATAAGAACAAGCAATGATCTCACCAGCAGTAGGAACACGACGCTCGACATGTCGAGCAGACATAACAGCAGACAGAACCCGAGGGATATTAATCTTCGCCGAATACGTAATCCTCGCGGCCGGAGTATCCTGGCAAGGAAAAATCGACCTCGCATGAATCGCCTGACATTGAGTATAAACAAACGGCAACGTTTTATTGAAAGTCTGAGGAGGCGTCAGCCATTGAAGAGCAGAAGAATTAGGCGAAGTTTGAAAAGAAATCAGAAACTTGGATTGATCAGAGAGAGTAACAGTGAGAAGAGCACCTTTAATGGGGTCAATTTCAGAGGAGAGAGAAAATGGAATTGGGGAATTGGTATCAGGGTCGACGATGGAGGTGATGGAAAGAGCGCGAGTATCGAGGAAGAGGTCCCCGGAAAAAGGGGAGGAGAGAGAGAGGAGAGCAGAGGAGTGGATGATTGAGGAAGAGAAGTCGAAGAAGAGAGAGAGTGAGATGTGGGTTGTGAAAGGGTGAGATGAATTTGTGTATGAGTGAGGATCGATTGACGCCATTGATGAAGGAATTAGGGTTTTGAAGGTTTAACAATGGCGGAAAATAGGGGAGGAGAAAGAAAGAGGAGAGGAGTAGAGTGGAGTGTTGGGAGTGATTTATGGAAAATGTAAGGAGGGGGTGGGGGGGTGGGGTTGGTGTGTCAGAGTGTCAGAATATGTGTTTTGTTTAGTTTTTTTTAGGGTTTTAAATTTGGAGGGAGAATAAATTAAAGGTATACTATGTGTTTTTAATTAAGGTTTAGTTCTCAAACTATAATATTCCGTGAAAATAATTTATGTTTTGTACCGGTAAAAGAAAAGTTTTATTCTTTGGCCCTATTCATTCCACTTTTTGAAAAAAAATAATAATGAATATTACAAATAAGTTTAGTTCAGTAAAATAAGTTTAATTCAGTGGAAAATTAAAAAAAATCCAATTCAATAAAAACTTACTCTCTCCGTATTTTAAAAAGTGTTTTATTCTCAAACACGGATGGAATAAGAGTATCCACAATGGTTGTGTATAAGAACTTGCTTGTAATTTCTAAATACCTAGAGCTATAAAGCTAGCCATTGTGGAGTTAGGCCTTGTTTAGTTCAACTTATTTTTACTTATTTCAGAAAAAAAAAAAAAAAAAAAAGTTCAGATCAGATCAGAAAAAATAAGTTCAAATCAGAAAAAATAAGTTCAGATCAGATCATCGTTTTATGTGCAGTTTTTTATCGCTAAGTATCTTTAAATTTGTAATGAAAAAAATTATGAAAATTACATATTAATTAAATACACATTATTACGAATCTAACAAAACTCCACTTGATATATTTTTTCTTTATAGATTATCACATTTATCGTACACTTAAGGTCAAAGTTTGGTCAAATCAAACAATCAGACCAGATCAGATCAGACCAAACCAGATCAGATCAGATCAGATGAGATAAGTTCAGATAAGCAAATATAAGGTGAACTAAACAGGTTTTACAAAACTTGTAGCTTTGATGAAACTACATAGCTCTACTAAGCTATGTAGTTTCACTTCACCCTAGGCAAATAAATTGATTTGTTTATTATTTTTTTATGTATTAGTTAAATAACATATGATTATGTGGGACACAATGACATACTAAATTTACAAAAGGAAGTAGTTTGCCATTGTGGAGGTTTTAGCTTAAATGACGTAGTTTCGGGAATCATGACGTGTCAACCCAAAAAAGCTAACAATATTTGTTTACATATTTTCCCTTATTAATGTTGGCAATAAGGTCAAACCCAAAAAGCTCCCCGGATATGGCTAGCTATATATATGGTACGTGCATCGCATGCGTTAGCCACTCTAGTTTATTAAAAAGTTGAATTTTTATCAATACCTATTTAACAATAAATTTCATAATATGGAGTATAATTTATTTTTAATGCGTTTATTAAAAATTATAGTTAAAATTAATGTATGAATGAATAGTGAAAAAAGTCACATTATGTCAATTTATTTAAAACGGTACGGATAAAGTACTTCGTATAAATCAATACTCAACAAAAAGTTTCAATAATCCATGAAATTATTGAATTTTCAATAAAAAAAATAATAGAAGTTCAATAAATACAAAGGAAAGCTAGATGGCGTGGTATAAGTAGTGAAGTAGCTTATTGGGTGTCTCAGATCGTTGATGTAATATGAGATTCTAATTGTTGTTAACTTGTTTTATTTACGTTAGAGGGGAACAAATTAAAGTTGTGTGTGGATGTTTTTAAGTGGTGAGATGGGATTACTTTATGCATAAAAAAATATTCGTGATATCTTTAGATTATCTCTTTCTTGATCATGTTGATTTGCTTGGCAGGAACTTCAACTTTGGCCATATTTTGTTTTGTTTAATTAAAAGGTGGTGGCGGTGGTGGTGTTTGTGAATGATTCTTTGGGGCACTAGACTGAGTTTTCAAATACACTCTAGGCAAACCCCAATATTTAAGTATGAATTCCACTATTCAGCTAGGCCAACCTTTTGGATTGATTTTGTATTATTGTTGCATCCTCCTAGTTCATTTCCAGGAGTATCTTTAGATCATCCTCCTTAAACAAGGCGTTCCTAATGAAATAGGTCTGGAGATTTGTCACAAACCCACAGCTACTAGTTTTTAAAGTTTTCGGTGCGCAAGTCCTTTTTTTCCAACAATTCAAATAACTGATAGGGTTTCTAGCCGCCACTCATACGGCCTTAAGGGTTTACTTAGGGCGGACACTCTTTTACAACAGGGTGGCAACTGAAAAATAGGTAATGGGCACTCTACTCTGGCTGGTTCGGCTAATTGGGTCAATGGTCGCATTCCTAAGTTCAAACCTAGCATTTCTCTAAACACTACACGGGATCGAACCGTTAGTTTTTTCATCCATCTTCAGACAAATGGGTGGGATACTGACAAAATAATCGATTGGTTTGTTCCTGCATATGCTTCTACAATTTTAGCCATGGAGTTACCGGATACGACAAAAGAAGACTTTCGTTATTGGGAGTACCCCTTTGGGGCGGTACTCGGTGAAAACAGGGTATGCTATGCTTCAACAATAACTTCCTTCTACTTCCGCACCTTTTAAGTTCGAGCAACTTCTGGAAAGTTCTATGGTCGCTTCAGATACAACCTAAATGGAAGCTGTTTTTATGGAAATTGCTACATCATTCGCTCGCAATTAAGGTGGAACTTCATCACCGGGGTGTGCCAATTCAAAATGTGTTGTGTAATCTTTATAGTTCAGCACCAGAGGATTTACAACATCTCTTTAGGATGTGCTTTAGTGCACGAACAATTTGGAGGGGGATGCCTCGGTATTCGCTCAGAATTGAATGGAGACTTTTCTCTCTCATATTGGATCCAAGATTATATCCGAATTTTTATTAGTCAGGATGGGCCTTCTAGTACTCGCTTAGGTACCTTCGTTGGTACTCTTTAGAGTCTTTGGTTATGCCGGAATGCCAAAGTCTTTAGGGATTCTACTGCAACATGGTCGTTTTCTTCACAGTTTGCAGAGGTTAAGGATACACATACACGTAGATTTTGTTACACCAGATGTCTTTGGAAGTAACCCTTC
This sequence comes from Chenopodium quinoa, assembly GCF_001683475.1. Lineage (NCBI taxonomy): Eukaryota > Viridiplantae > Streptophyta > Magnoliopsida > Caryophyllales > Amaranthaceae > Chenopodium > Chenopodium quinoa. The sequence goes on from NW_018744895.1 coordinate 3,657,992, forward strand.
TGTGGCGGCAGGTGATGGTGCTGCCTCTCCTCCGCCTGGTTTTTATATAGCTCATCTGGGATTTCTCAACCAAGGAAGTACTTTTCGCTCTTTGCAAGTATATGGCTCTTGGTTCAAAGATACTCAGCGTGCCGGGATGCGCTGGTGCTCAGATAATGATGACCTGTTGAATGATCGGATCATTGGAGGTAGCAACTTTGGGGTTTATACTTTAGCTTTTCATGCGGAGGCTTTGGCTTGTATGTATGGGTTACAATGGGCTTCTACTCGGGGGTATCATTCCATCACAGTCTTTACTAATTCCTGTAATCTTGTTACCCTTCTTCGGGGGAATGGTCAAGGAAACATATTTACGAAATTAAAGGATTAATGTTTAAAGGCATATAATATTATTATTAAAGTTTTAATAATATAAGGAATATATTATTGGTAAAGTATCGAAAAATAAAGAAAGAAGACTGGATTTGACTTGTGTTAACTTTGGTTTGACTTGTTAGTCAATTACAAAATACACTATATTAGATTTGTAGAAAAATCAAAACTTACACTTTGTATTAACTTTTCTCAAAAAGGCAATTGGTCATTTGGATCAACTTTAATTCAAGTTGGGTCAATTAAGAATTTGATTCAATTTTATATATGATTAGGTCAAGATATATAGTTTGGGTATCCATAGATTGCTAAATCACTAGGTCTTTTAGAGCTAAAAGAAATGTAATAAATCAAAGAATTGCTTGTGTTTAGGTCAAAATCTGACTGCCAGATTAGACCAGGTTCAATTGGACAACAGCTAGATTAATTAATATGCAAATGAAGATGCAGGTTCAAGGAATGAGAATAAATGACCTACAAGAAATGAACAAAGGGGAAAGGGAGGAAGAGAGGCAGGATGATGACGGTTAAAACCTCAGAAACAAGGGTAAAAACTGCGGATGGCTATGAGTCCACCAATCCACTAGGTTATAATTCAATACAAGTACAGTAAAGGTTTAGAATAAATTTATAACATTGCTAAGAATTGCTAGTTGCTATGAAATGTAAGGCTTAGAGGTTGTGTGACGCCTGTGTATATGCAATGATTCTTACCATATTTATAATAGAAAATCTTCCTAAAGCACTTCAACGGCTCCTTCCTTGATTCCGTGGAATCCGAGGTTAGTTGCCAGGCTCTGCTTCGAGTTATATGCCACATTCTAGCTCCAAGCATTATCCGTTGCAGTTTGACTTATTATTCTTCGTAAGTAGTTAGCTCTAGTTTATTGGCTCCGATTCTCATGACACCTCTGACTCATTCAACATGGATCTTCTTGGAATATTCCTTGGAAAGCTAAGACCTTCATTTGACTTCTTTTGATTACTTGAAACCAGGTCATTGACTTCGTGGCAACCTGTAATCTGCAACTTAGCAACCTGCAAGACATATGAACCTGTAGCATTAATTTAGGCACAATAGTTTGTATTCGCAATAGGTTAAGACTCAATCAGCTCATTAAAATATGATCTCGAGTGGATCTTTGATTGAGCTTTAACTTTAACCAAGCTCGAGTAGTTCACAACAAATATTGGCTGATTAGTGCAGTGTTTTGGATGGGAAATTGATCATCATTAGATTTGTAAAATGTTTATCTTATGTCTTGTACTAAAGATGTACTCCCTCCGTCCCCGAAAGAACGACCCTTTTGGGTTGATTTCGCGGGTATTAAGAAAGTTAAATTGGAAGCATAAAGTATATGGGGAAGCTAAGAAAAGTACATTGAAAAAGGAAATTTACATTGGAATTGCAAAAAGTAGAGAGAGAAAGTAATAAAAATATATAGAGAAAGCAAAATTTGCATGGGGAAGCTAATTTTGCACAAATATTATTGTAAATTAGAGGGTATTAAAATGAAAATGGGATGAACATTTTGGAACTAGAATTAGGCCAAAAGGGTCGAACTTTTGAGGACGGAGGGAGTACTAGCAAAGCAGTCTGAAATGATGAATTAATAAAATGAAAGCATAAGTGTTTTTCATGCAGACTCACTGTGAAAAGATCAAAATGTGCGAAATTATAATTGACCTACTCCGTAATTGTCATCTTAAAACGAACTAGTGCATGTGCATGCATTGGTTCGTTGATTGTTTGCTTGTTTTGTTTGTACCAGCTTTAAATTGCAATGCTTGTGTCAAGTTGGATGTTGGAAGCTACAGTTAATGATTATTGGAAACTGAAGAAATTAAAGAAGATCACTAATGCATTACATTAATTACGAGGACAATAAAAAATTGAAAGCATTAAGGGGGCATTCGGTTTGAAATTCAAGAAAAAGAAAGATAATCAACTACTTCATCTGTTTTATACTTCATAATAAAGTAGGGTGTAGTTCGGGGCATTGCACCGGCTTGCTACTTTGATTACTCCTTATGATTATATGTTTTTGATAGTTATGATGTCTCTCTTTTTTTTTTTTTTTTTAATAAGATCTTGTGATTTGCAATTATATACATTTATTTTTCATATTTACAACAAGGTTGATAATTGGCTTAAATGTTAAAGAATCTTTTTATAAGAGATTGGGTGTTCGAATCTTCTTATCCAGAATTTAATCAAAAAAAGCATTTAATCATTAATAAAGTTATTCTTTTTTCTTACGTATAAATAACTAATTTTTTTCAAAATGTTATGTGAATAATCTAATGCAAAAAGTCAAAATTAGTCATTTACTTTGAAATCGAACGAGTATATGATTCCCTTTGATATTGTTTAATCAATGATTTTATCATTTTATTACCCTTAGGGCTTGTTTAGTTCACCTTATGTTTGCTGATCTGGTATGATCTGACCTGGTCTGATCTGTTCTGTTCTAATCTGATCTGATTGTCTGATTCGACCAAACTTTGACCTTATGTGTATGATAATCTATAAAGAAGAAATATATCAAGCGGGATCTTATTAGATTCGTATTAATGTGTATGTTATTAATATGCAATTTTATAAATTTTTTTTTCATAACATAATTAAAGATATTTAGCGATAAAAAAACCGCACATAAAACAATGATCTGATCTAAACTTAATTTTTCTAATATGAACTTATTTTTTCTAAAATAAGTAAAAATAAGTTGAACTAAATAAGGTCTTACAATTCCCCTACTTCCCTCTATCATGATTCCCTAACCACCTAGGGAGTGATCCCTACCTCAGACTCCTCTTCATCCAACTAATCCTAACGATTTCTAACTACTCCCTCCATTTCATAATTAGAATCATGTTTTCCTTTGTTGGGTGTTCAAAATTAGAAGCCTATTTCTATTTATAGATAGTACTTTTTGAGGATTTGTCATCTTTTTCTTTTTCTTTTTTGTACTTTTGACATTAATTTCCAACACTTTCTCTCTCCATCTCTTCAATAATTCTCAACCACTTATTTTTTTTTTTTTTTATATCCTTTCTCTCTATCTCTCTGTAACCCCACATGCATATTTATACTCCCTATGAAATTCCTTAAATCCCGTGAAAAATGGAAAATAGGCTTCTAATTATGAAACGGAGGGAGTACCACTTTTGACCCATCTTGACCATCTTATTAATTACACAACCACCCACCAGCCCCCACCTCTATGCATCGCTCTTTCAACCACCAGCACCGGCGACGCCTCTTCAAACCACCCAACCAACCTCCTTGAAAAACACCCACCCACCACTATAAAATCACTCCTACTCCCTCAAAACCACCCAGCTTCCACTAGCTAGAAACCCACTTAAACACCATGAACCAACATAAGATGATTTAGGGCTTTGCTTTTATATTTCCCCTCACTCCCATTCTTGATGTCATTCCTTTCCCCTTTGCGAACCAAACGCCTTATAATGTTTTTTTATTCCCCTAAATGCCTTCATTTGCATAGAAATATTTATTTATCTAATTATTTTGAGCCCCCATCTAGGCCTTTGCACCCCCAGCCCCGATCCACCCTTAGGGCCAAGCCATGTTGTAATCTGATTATAAATTAAAGTTGTTATAATTTCTTTGAGGCTGTGTTCTCTTCACACAAAAAGATGGTCTAGATACGATGAGATAATACGAAACAAATTTATAAATCATTATTGAGGGTGTGTTCTTTTCACATAAACTTAACTTATTAAATCTGATTAGCCTCAATTATCCCTAATTTTATGTTATATATACACCTGATTAAATATGATTAGCCCCGGCCAGCTAACAAAATCTGATGGCCTTGAAAGTTTTTTTAAAGGTGAACATAACACACACCTGACCCTTTATCTTCAGCAAAGATTAGTTAACTTCAATAAAAATAATGTCAGTTTAACAAAAATAATTATAGTTTAATATATATCAGGTGAATATAGCCTGGTTTTATAAAGATGAATTCTTATATGATTATATAAATCTAATTGATATCTTAGCAACTTTATATAATGATAAAAAGTCATAAAACTAGTGAGTAACACGGGCGTTGCCTTAGGTTGCTACTTTTGTAGTTGTACAACTAATACGTTTTTAAGGTTTTTCAAAACTTAATTAAATAGACATTGTCAAACCAAACGTTGAATTTATTTGTCTACTTTCCCCCATTATGTTTTTTCAATACCATCAACGTCGTAATTTATTTGCAATTATATACATTTATTTTCATGTTTATATCATGGTTGATAATTGGCGTAGATGCATGGTTAAATAATCATCTTTCTTAGAAGAAGTTGGGTGTTCAAATCTTCTCAGAAGTGACGTGGCGTAATGAAAGGAGGGTATACGTGGCATATCAACGTTCTTAGGAATGCCTTTTAATAGATTAGTATAGATTTCATAATATATCATCAATATTGGTCTGAACTATCCAAATTGAGATAAATAATTGATTAAGGGATTTTTATTCCCCCACGTGGACCACCCAAGTCCTGTCACGTGTCATTTACGTGGATCAACCAGACTCTGCCACGTGTCACCTCGTAAGAGGTCTAAAGTGGACCAATCAGGCCACGACACGTGGCAGACAAATAGCCAACCAGGAAAGCTGGCCTCTTACGGCCCAAATTCCCAAGCAAAGCCTAGTCAGCCCTAGGTTTACTGAAACCTAGTACTGGGCACGTTTTCCAACACCTTATAAAAAGGGAGATGTTTCCCTCTGAGGAACATCTATTCAGAAACATTTAATTCACATTAACTCACCATCAGAGAAAAGTCAAACACCTGACACCTCGAATTGAGCAATTACACATAGCAAATTCTCTCTTGGAATCCAAGGGAGACCTTTTACTTTCCGCACTTTACTCCTCAAACATGCATGTTCTAACTTGATCGTCGGAGGCAAAACTTCCACCCCGGGAGTCTCCATTGTTTTGCAGGTACAGGCAGCCGGAGGTCAGTCTTGGTGTTGTAACTCTCTCGCAGGACATCAAAAAACCCCAAAACATTTTACCCCGTCTGTGGGGAGAGTACTTCTGAGATGATTTCACAAGAACCTGTACCGCCTCTTAATGAGAAACGGCCTATGGTCGATGTCCTGGTCTACTCAGACCAAGATACAGATGACGACTATGAAGTCGCCACCCACACGGCTCCTGACGGGTCCCTCAGGACACAGCGCAACCGTCCCACCGAAAGGAGGGAACAGAACATTGACCAGGCAGGGCCCGGTGAAACAGTCATCCAGCCGACTGGTTAGCTCTAGGTGGCTGACGGATCCACCCCAATCACTAGGAACGAGCTTATGACTCTCATGACAAGTTTCAAAGGGGAGATAAAGGATCTTATTGAAAAGCGGACGGTTGTTTCTACCAAGGAACAATCGGCTAAAAAGCCCTCTCACTCAAGGAGGAATAAGCCGGTCAAAGACCGAGAGACCACTCCTTACCCTAAATCAAGAGAGGGACAGAAGCCCTTGTTAAACTTGGCTGGACTTCGGTTCCCTGAGTCATAGAAAAGAAAGGCCATCCGGCATGTACAGCCGGATGGTTCTAAGAAAACATATTCCGATGCTCGGATGATAATCCAACAAAAGAAGAATATGCAATTGTCAGAGTCGGCCTCCACGTCGAACTTCAATGATAGCTTTCAGAATGCCTCAATGAGGTATTCTCAATCAAACCAAGAGAACCAGACAGGCGGCATGTCCGCCCACTCTATTCCTCAGATGTTCCAGGCGGCACCGTATGTGCCTCAACAACCATACTTGCCGTATCGACCACTTTATATGCAGTCTACCCTCTTCGGGGGGCAGGCGGCACAAAATATCCAGCCTTTGGATTGGCAGCTCCGACTGCTAAGACTTGGGGAACATCCTTCAGCTTTCTCCAAGGAAATAACTGACTAACTGAGGCCACACAACCGGCTAAGGTAAAAAATGTGTTGGTAGATACTTATGATGGTACCACCAATCCAGAAGACCACCTGATGGCGTACACCAACCTTATGTATCTACAAGGGTTGGATGATGCGACTTGGTATAGATGCTTCCCGGCCACATTAAAGGGCGTCGCCCAGTAATGGTTCGACAACCTGCAAGCCAGATGCATCAATAACTTTAAGACGCTTGCATACTTGTTCGCGTCAAACTTCTCAATGAATATCCCCGCGAAGAAAACAAGTCTTGACTTGGGATCCATACAGTAGGGAGAGAAGGAGGGGCTATGCTCATACATCAGGCGCTTTAGTCTGATGAAAATTCAGATTCAAGGGTTGTCTGATGAGGTAGCCTACACAGACTTTTTAAAAGTTCTGAAGGACGGGTCGGCCTTCAAGTTTGACCTTGTCAGAAAGAGGGTGGCTACCCTCTAAGAGGCACTGATGGAGGCGGACGCCTATATACAGGCGACCAAACTCTACAATGTCAATAAACAGTCGGACTCAAGGAGGTCTGACAAAAAAGAGAGTCGGTCATCACAGCCGGCTAAGAAAGAAGAAAAGAAAAGAAAACAAGTCTGGGTGGCTGAAACTTCTGAACAGCCATCCCAAAAGAAAAGAGAGAAGTAGAGACGTACTCCCCAAAGTACGAATTCAATAAAGACTGTTACTCCATCCTCATGGAGATTAAGGACCAGGTCTCTATTGAGAAGCCGGCTCCTATGAAAGGTTCCGCCAAAAATCGGAACAAAAACAAATACTACCACTACCATGAGGATATTGGCCATGATACCAACGAATGTTATAGCCTTAAGCGTCTGTTGGATCGCCTAGCTGACAAAGGGGTCAAATCTTATGTTATGAGGTCCAAAGTTACCCTACAAACTAACGTTAGGCAGTTGCCCAAAAAGAAGTCCCACTCTGCTAATAGTTTGGATACTGATGAAACTCTGATCTATACAATAGCAGGCGGCTTTGCCGGAGGCGGCCCAACAATCCGGGGTAACAAGGACTACATCAGACAGCTCGACATTAACTCAGTCGACGAGGGGAAGGCGTCCAAAGATTCCTTTACCAAAGTTGTAGTTACTGAGGATGATAGGGGCAAAATCAGGAGGTCGCATAATGATCCTGTGGTCATCTAATGCAAAGTGGCCAACCAAAGAGTCGGTCGGATCCTCATTGACACTGGGAGTTCATCTGATCTCATCAGTCACAAGTGCCTGACCAAGCTAGGTACAAGCCCTAGAGTATGCACCATGTCTCTCATCCATTAGTGGGATTTGGGGGTGGTGTGGTACATCCGGTAGGTCAAATAGACTTACCTATTCGTCTGGGCGAGAAAGGGAAGGGACGCCACATGGTGGTCCGGTTCTTAGTTGTTGAGGAACTAACGGCTTACAACATGATTTTGGGATGTCCCACCCTGAATGAATCCAAGGCTATTATCATTCCGTCTCTCATGCTTCTCAAGTTGAAAGGAATGATGGAACAGTCGGCTCACTACGGGGAGACCAGAAGATGGCCAGGGAGTGTTACCTCTCTGATGTCAAGCCCACTGTGGTTGCAGCCGGCCCTAGTGGAGAAACTACTGACCTTGACCAAGTCAAGGAAGCTGCGCCTGCTGCAACAGCAACCGTCAAGAAGAGAAAGGCCAACCAAATGGTGGCCGAGAAAAAAGACAGGCAATAGCAATCACTAACCGGTCAAAAGCCGGATGAACTCCGTCCCCAGCCAGCTGGTGAGCACATGGACATCGTCCTGGATGACTCTCGTCCTGACCGAACTGTTAAGGTTGGGACAACTACTTTTTGCTGAACTCGATGCAGACTTGCACCACTTGTTAAAAGAATTCAAAGACATCTTTGCCTTTGAAGTGGACGAGATGCCAAGCATCAACCTGGATCTAGCCGTCCATAAACTTGTTGTGGATCCTAAAAAGAAGACAATAAGGAAAAAGAAGAGGAACCATGGTGAAGAAAGAAGCCAGGCGGCAGCCGCCGAGGTGAAAAAATTGTTAGATGCTGGTTTCATTCGGCAATGCTACTTCCCTGACTGGGTTACCAATGTTGTCCTAGTAAAGAAGTTGAATGGAACCTGGCGCATGTGTGTAGACTACATAGACTTGAACAAGGCATGTCCGAAGGATAGCTACCCTCTCCCAAAGATCGACAGTGTGGTCGACTCTATAGCCGGCCATGCCTTGATGAGCTTCATGGACGCCTATTCAGGCTTTCACCAGATACCTTTGTGGAAGAAAGATCAAGAAAAGACAGCATTCGCCACTGATTAGGGGTTATTCTTCTATCTTGTGATGCCGTTTGGTTTGAAGAATGCGCCTGCTACCTTCCAGAGAATGATTAATACAGTCTTCGTTAATCAAATAGTAAGGAATTCGGAGGCGTACATTGATGATATGTTTGTAAAATCCAAACTTCAAACGGACCTTCTTACACCGAGAACCATTTGCCACACTTAGGCGGCACCAGGTCATGCTCAATCCCAAGAAGTGTGTTTTTGGTGTTGAGTCTAGGAAGTTCCTTGGATTTCTGATTGATCAAAGGGGGATAGAGGCCAATCCAGAAAAAATACAGGCGGTCATAGACATGCAGTCGCCCCGTACTATAAAGGAAGTGCAAAAATTAATAGGTTGTCTGGCGGCATTGGGGACATTCTTCAGTCGGTCAGGCAACAAGTGCCTTTATTTCTTCCAAGTAATAAAAAAGAAGACTATGTTTGAATGGGGAACGGATGCAGAGGCGGCATTCCAAAAGTTGAAGGAACACTTGCACTCTTTGCCAAGGCTAGTTAGCCCTTTGTCAAAGGAAGTGTTATACATGTCAAGGCCATCTCTGATCATGCTCTCAGTGTCGTTCTCCTTGTTGAAAGAGACGGCTGCCAACTCCCCGTCTATTTAAGGCCCCATGGTTGAAAAATTTGGCCTGGCCCTCTTCATGGCAGTTAAGAAGTTGAAACCTTACATCTTGGCACACCCGGTCGTGGTTTACACTGATCAACCAATCAAGCGGCCACTGACAACCATGGAATCATCCGGCCGAATGATTAAGTGGGCAATTGAAATACAAAGCCTAGAAATTAATTTTGAGCCAAGGAAAGCAGTGAAGGGGCAGGCACTTGCCGACTTCATTGTTGAAATGACTGTTTCGGCTGATCTAGAAAATCCTGACCAAGTTTGGAAGGTATACGTGGATAGGAGCTCCACAATGAATGGCTGTGGTGCAGGCGTCATATGTCAGTCTCCTGAAGGGGACAAATGTGAATATGCACTGCGTTTTAAGTTATAGGCGTTGAACAATGAGGCAGAATATGAAGCCCTATTAACCGGCATCCGCATGTGTAAGGCGGCTAGGGAAAAGAAAGTGGACGCCTGTTCTGATTCACAATTGATTGTTAGCCAATACCATGGTGACTATGAGGCCACACATCCGGCTATGATCAAGTATTTACAGGCGGTCAAAGTGGAGGCTGGGACACTTGAAGAATTCCACCTAAGTCAAGGGCCCAGGTCCAAGAATAACCAGGCGGATGCCTTCTCCAAATTGGCATCATCCGCCTCTTGTGACACACCAAGGTCTGTTTTCTGGGAAGTGATGGAAAAAAGAAGCATCGAGGAGGAACCTATTGGAGTCCTTGATCGAAGCTCAACATGGATGGATGGCATCCGGGCATACTTAACAGACGGCACCCTGCCGGATACTTACCCAAAGATGATCATAATGAAAAAAGCGTGCGTCCAACTTTGAGATTCACAAAGGGGAACTTTTCAAGAAAGGATATCTACAACCTCTTTTGAAGTGTGTTACCCCAGAAAAGGGCCGAGAGGTCCTCGAAGACTTGCATTCAGGGTTCTGTGCCTCCCATATAGGCGGCAAGACACTAGCAAAGAGAGTCAGGCGACAAGGCTACTTCTGGCCTTCCCTAGAAGCAGACGCCATGGAGATGGTTAAAAAATGTGACAAGTGTCAAAGGTTTGGCAAGCTCATCCATCGTCCGGCCACTGACCTGACGGCTATCCATAGCCTAGTGCCATTCGCCAAATGGGGCATGGACATTCTGGATCCCTACACGCCTGCTACAGGCGGACAGAGATATATTTTGGTAGCAGTCGACTACTTCACCAAGTGGGTAGAAACGGAGGCAGTCAAAGGCATAAAAACAAAAGATGTCATCTCCTTCATTTGGATAAATGTCATCACTCGGTATGGGGTACCCATGTTTATGGTTTTTGACAATAGACCTCAATTTGAGACGCCTGCTTTCAAGAAGTGGTTGGGAGACCAAGGAATCTCTCATTGTTTTGCATCAGTCGACCGCCCCCAAGCAAAAGGCCAGGTTGAAGCCTTCAACAAGTTATCTCTGATGGCATCAAGAAGAAAATTGAGAGAGCCGGCGGCCTATGGGCTGACGAGCTACCGCTTGTTCTGTGGGCCATCAGGACGACTGAAAAAGGGGCGACTGATGAAACTCCATTTCTCATGGTTTATGGGGCAGAGGTTGTTCTGCCTATTGAGCACTATGAGCCGACTGTTTGAGTCATGCTTTATGACGAAGAGGCTAACTGGGAGGCCATGCGGCTTGCATTGGATTCACTTCCAAAACGTAGGGGCAATGCAGCCTTGCGCCATGAAATCTATCGCCTGAGAATGACGAGAGCTTACAATAAAAGAGTGCACAAGCGGCCCCTAAAAATAAGGGGACTTTGTGCTACGAAAAATGGAAGCAGTCGGTAGGGCCAACGAGCAGGGAAAACTGACTCCTAATTGGGATGGCCCCTACCGAATCTATGAAGAAGTTAGAGTCAGAACCTATCTCCTGGAAACACCAAATGGCAGGCAGCTAGCCAGAACTTGGAACGTAGACAACTTGAAAAAGTACTACTTCTGAGATTTGTAAATTATTTGTATATGTACTCATATCAATAAAGTTTGCAATTTATTTCAGCTTTTTGTAAGTCTCCTTAGTGGGGCAAGCCGCCTGTACACAGTCGGCCTTATTTCTTTTAATCACTCTCTCGCATGAGTGAAAATGTTAGGTCTAGACAACCTAGCAAACTGTTTTCTGAAACACCTAATGAGGCCACAGGCCGGATGATCAACCTAAGGCCCATGGCCGATGATCCTTATGAAATTAACCTAATACGTCTGTCCCAATAAAGAGCAGGCGTCTGCAACATCCATCCGGGTGAATTCGTCGTAGAGACCATCTCCCATTTGGGTGGTGTTTCGGGGTTTTCTGATGTCCTGCGGGAGAGTTACAATTCCGAGACTGGAACCGAACGCCTGTACCTGCAAAACAAACGGATGCTCCGGATGATTGGAGATCCGCCTCCGACGGTCAAGTTAGTACTTGATTAAGGAGTAATTAATGCGGAAATTAAAGTGATTGGGTCTCTCTAGGTGAGAGTGTTTAATGTGTGTAATCTGCGTTTTTAGCGTCCTCTCCCTTAATGAGGATTAAGAGAGGTATTTATAACCTTGGGAAACGTGTCAATCTAGGTTTAGGTTAACCTTGGGCTGATTGGGCTTCCCTCGGAAGTGGGGCCTAGGTGACCGGTTATCCCAAGTGTCATGGGAAGGACACGTGTCGTGTCGTAATTGGTCCATAGTGGACGGATCATTGCTTGAAACGTGGCAGGCTCCTATTGGCCCATGTGACGGACACATGGCGGAACCTGATTGGTCCACTTGTCAGATGGTGATTGGTGGGGAAAAATCCCCTAATCATTTGCCCCTCACAGGTGGCACGTGGCTGGTCACGTGTTACCTGTGACAGGTATCGCCCTGTAACAGGCGACGGCCTGCTACAGGTGTCACTCGGCGAGAGGCCGAGAGATTCTCCCGCCAAAATTTTGAATTCTGGAAGTGACCCTTCGCCTTCTCACTTCGCCTATATAAAGGAGTGTTGACTTCGGTCATTTTCACACTTGAAAACTTTGTGAGAGAACATTCGGACCCCTGAACTTGCTCTGACATTTTGGACCCTTTCTGCCTACCGCCTGCTCTGACAAGCCGACTGCAAAGGATTTTCAGAACTTCATCAATCGTCACTCGTTCAGGTAACCGTCGGTTCTCTTACTGTTAATTTTCTCTTTACTTTATTCTTTTTTGAAATGGCACCACGGAAGCACACGACACGACCTAGGTTAGTGATCAGCCGGTCACCGGGGACGGCTGAATCTAGGACTAGGAGTGCCGCCTGCCCTTTTCTGGACCCATCTTTGCCCTTTATACAAAGTCCGACTGTATCTGTGTCTATGCAGAGCATGATGGCCAGAACAAAAAAGACTGCCAGGATCTCAAACTCAGACGGCTCCTCCCACAGGGTGCCGATTAGTGAAACATCTGACCAGGCGCCAGATGTGGAAGTGAAACAAAGCGGCTTGAAAGCCGGCAGTTCTGAGGAGGAGTCAAAGTGACCCCTTCCCATTTTACAGTTGACAATTCTACATTCTCTCCTGCTCCTTTTAAAGGAGAGGAGGCGGGCCCCTCCGGGAGAGGGGAAGAGTCGTCCTCTTCGGACTCGTCAGAGGACGATTCCGAGTCTAGCTCTTCTGGCCATGCTTCCCTGGACACAGAAGAGAAAAACAGTCGCCTACAAGAGGCGAGGCTTTCTCACGCAGTTGAGAAGGGGGACGATTGGGCGGAGCCATCCGCCTCTCACCGAGAGCAAAATACCCCCTACTACAGCACGGTACCTCGGGGCCGGATCACGGCCATGCAAGAGAAAGTGGAGAGCTTTATCGCAAACCACACAATGGGCCCCGGCTTTTTAGTGTTCGTGCCGGATCCAGAAGACACGGTCGTATGGCCGGCTGGTACCAGTTATGATGGCGCCTGCTTTGGCTGCTACGAGGCGGCCATCAAGGCTAGGCTGCGCTTCCCACTACATCCAGCTGTTTAGCGGATCTTGGATGGGTATGAGTTGGGGTTATGGCAGTTAGCCCCGAACTCCTGGGTCAACGTACTCGGCTATGTGGCCGGGTGCGAACTGCACGGGGTGGAGCCGAGCTTCGAGGCTTTCGCCCATATGAACTACCTCAGCCGAACCCCTAAGGCAGGCGGTACCGGCTGGTATCAATTGACGAGCCACAGGGGCTACCTCATGACGAGAGGTAAAGCAAACAAATGGAAGGACTGGCGGAGCACCTTCCTCATCATTGAGAGTTCAGACACAGAGCTGAACAAGTGCTTTAACAGGTGGAACAGGAATCCGCCCCTTCTTGCAGGCGGCCGCAGCATGCCACCTGTTCCCCCCAAGGCTAAGAAAGAGATCCTAGATAAAGGACTCTTCAAAGTAGAGTCGAAGGTGAACTCTACTTCAGGGGTACGGGAGCAAGTACCCCTGCACTGCGTCCCGAGCTTCAAATGGCTCTACGACGAGTACTTTTTGGCCGCCTGTGGCCTCAGCAAGCAGTGCTCAAGAGGTAGCCGACCTGTCGAATACTCTGCTGTTCCGTGCATTTCTTGTTATGACTTTTATTAACTTTGCTATTTGTTTTTGCAGCGGACGCCATGAGCAAAATTACCGCCTCCAAGACTGCGGCGGCCATGTTGCGGGCCTCCATCATGCAACAGTCTTCAACCGACTCCCCCAACAAGGGGGCACCCTTGGTGGGCTTCGAACCTTTCACCCTCTTTTTGGAGTTGTGTTTATGCATATACTGACTTTTTTCTTCTTTTTTAGACGGGCGCTCCAAGAGCTTCTTCTTCCCAACAGCCGGACCCCAAGGCCCGGAGGACGACTGTTGCGAGCTCTCCTGGTTCTTCCAGGAAACAAGCGGCGGCTGAGAAACAACCGGCCACTTCTTCTAAAACTCTAGCTGGGCCACCTAGAAGTATGAAATTGTCCTTATAAATTTTAGACTTGCTCCCTTCTTTACTAGGTCTAATCCGTTTGTTTATGCTTGATGCAGCCGGCCCTCAGGAGCCTGACTTGGTCGAGGTGGCCAAGTCTATGATCAAGGCCGTTCCTCCAGCTGAAAGGGAGGCGGTCAGGGGTGTCGGCACCCTTGACCTAGACGGGATTGCAGGGGTCCTTGCTGAGGTATACTTAGCATATTTTTGAGTATTTGAATTCCAGGACGCCTGTTTTCTTTTTGTTTGGAAACTGACGCCTGTTCCCCTTTTTACTTAGGCCCTGCTCCGAGTGAACGGCCTTCGCAAGCCGCTTGACCGGAAGAACAAAGAGGTAAAGGCTGCAAAAGCTATGGCCGCCTCTGACTGTGATAAGGCAATGTTTCAAATTGCCCAAAATGAAGTTCTGACCATTGATATTCTTTATTATCAGGCGCAGGCTACCGCCGCTATCCGGGCTCAGTTAGAGGCGGCCCAGAAGAGGAATAGCGAGCTGGAGGCGACAATCAACAACCTCAAGGCCGAGCTGAGACCTCTTCACCAAAAGATGTCCTCATACGAAACCTTGGAGAAATCCTTGGCGAGCGTAAAGGTACGCCTGGTGACCCAGGAGAAGAGTCTTACTCGGGAGCTCTCGGAAAAGGCCGAGCAAGAAAAGAAAGAGCTGGTCCGGGAGATGATGGAAGACTCTGCTCAAATTTAGCGGTTGACTTGGGGCCGCCTCTTCCCCAATGCCGACTTTGCCTCATGGGAAAAAACGTACCGCCAGTGTTCTGATAGATATAATCAGGAGATCCTGGCGGCTGCTGAGGAAGAGGCGTTGGCGGCTGCTGAGGAAGAGGCGTTGGAGGAGGAGCAGCCGGTAGTGGCGCTTGTGCCGCTTGGGGGTAATGCATCAAAGAAGGATGCAGCTGAAGCCGAGTCCAGCAAGAAGAGTGCTGACCAGGCGGCAGCTGCTGATATTGAAGATCTGCCCCCTTCTTAAGCTTTATGTCTTCTTCCCACGGCCTGCATGCCGTTTGTTTGTATTTACCCGGCCAGGGGGCCGGGGCTCTGAATATTTTGCCGGTCTTTAATGACCGGCTTCCTTTTAATGAATATTTTTGTTTTGCTTCAAACTTGTTCAAGTATTGAATATTCTGATATCCAATTGTACACTATACCGACTGTTTTACATGGCCGATAGTTGCAGACAGGTACAGATAGTTAGTCACGCCGCCTATGCCCCTGGACGACTGGTCGTCTGTTTCCAGGCTAGACGATCAGTCGGCCATTTATCCAATCGGTATTCGAACCATTTTAAAGACTGGATCCCCTTTAGGCAGGCGGTTCTGTCATATAAAATTAACCAAGTAGGAAAGTGGTTTCCTACTTGTCATGTTTTTAGGCTAGAGACTTTAGGCCGTCTAGGCCGACTGTTCCCCGCCATATTTAATCTAGTGTGAGCCGGTGCTGTATGAACACCTTTTTAGTTTCATACTAAATTTTTAAGGAGTGACCAAGTAAACATGATTGTTACCTAGTCGCCAAGTAACTGAGTAGTAGAGGTATCAAGCGGTGGGTACCGGTTGTTCCCCTTTATTTGCCAATGTTTGTTGGCTTTTAACTCATAGGTTGTTAACCTAGCAGGAGTAGTGGTTGAGAGCCCCTGATTGCTAAAAACAGGCGGACGACTCATACCTTTTAGGCTCCATACTAAGTTTGAGAGAGTGACTATGAGTTAACTTTGGTGTTACTCAGTCGCCGTCACTCCTGCTTGTGTAGTAAAGGTACCAGGCGGCGGAGGCCGGCTGAACCTTTTGATTCGCCAATGTTTGTTGGCTATTAACTCAAGAGGTACCCCCTGCATTTATCTCAAGTAATACAGGCGGTCATCTAACTCAGATGTCAACTGCTACCACTGGTTTGATTAGTGATAGAGTTATCCTTGTCTCAAAAACGGCTACGTGGTTGCCCTTGGGGACAGTCGTATAAGTGCCGTGTAATTAGTTTATAGAGCAATGTTCCACCCAAAAGGGAGCTTCCCTCTGCGACGAATTTCATCCGGAGGGATGCCGCCGGACGCCTGCCATGATGTTGGGACAGGTCGTGATAGGTTTGAAGATTGGATCAGTTTGCTTGGCGCCTGGTCTGATCATTCGCCCTGTGGCCTTGGTTAGTTCTTGGTGAACGTAGGTGCTAAGTAAAAGGAGGGTAGCCGCCTATTTAGGCACAGGGTCGGCCAGGCCCTGATCATTTTTAGTTAAGTATAAGGGGGTGGTTGTGTGTTTGGAACCAGTCAGCCCTCTTCTATGGAGAGTAGCCGACTATATGTCCAGACGGCATGCCCCTATGGTGATAGAGTAAAATATTCAATGGAGAGTAGCCGACTGTAAAGGTACAGGCGGCATGCCCCTCTGAAGATAGAGTAAAATACTCAATGGAGAGTAGCCGACTGTAAAGGTACAGACGGCATGCCCCTCTGAAGATAGAGTAAAATACTCAATGGAGAGTAGCCGACTGTAAATGTATAGGCGACCTGCCCTTCTTAAGTAAGAATAAAAATTAAACATGGAGAGTAGCCGACTGTTTGTCAGCAGGCATGCCCCTCTTAGTACAAAATTGAATATTAAGTATGCAAACTTTTATTAAGTAGCCCTTGACTATTTACATCATTCAAAAGAAATATTTCTTAAGATTATCTACATTCCAAGTTCGAGGCAACGGTTGTCCGTCTGGTGTTCCCAGACGGTAGGTACCGTCCCTGACCTCTTCACAGATTCGGTAGGGTCCTTCCCAGTTGGGAGTTAGTTTGCCAGACTCAATAGCCCTACCAACTGCTTCCATTTTTCTAAGTACAAAGTCCCCACTTTGAGTGGACGCCTGTGTACTTTTTTGTTGTATGATCTAGTCATTCTCAGGCGGTAAATTTCATGGCGCAAGACAGCATTGCCCCTCCTTTCAGGAAGTGAGTCTAATGCCAGGCGCATGGCTTCCCAGTTTGCCTCTTCGTCATATAGCATTACTCTAAGAGTCGGCTCGTAGTGTTCTATTGGAAGAACAGTTTCCGCACCATAAGTTAGGAGGAATGGAGTTTCTCCAGTCGCCCCTTTTTTCAGTCGTCCTAATGGCCCAGAGAACATGTGGTAATTCATCCGCCCATAGGCCGCCTGCTCGTTCAATCTTTTTCTTGAGACCGTCTGAGATGATTTTATTAAAGGCTTATACCTGGCCGTTTGCTTGTGGACGGAGACAGATGCAAAGTAGTGTGCAATTCCTTGGTCACCCAACCAGCTTTTGAGAACAGACGTCTCAAATTGGGGACCATTATCAAAAACCATAGACATGGGAACCCCGAACCGAGTGATGACATTTTTCCAAATGAATGAAATTACATCCTTCGTCTTGATTCCCTTTACAGCCTCCGCCTCTACCCATTTAGTGAAGTAGTCGACGGCAACAAGTATGTACCTCCTTCCGCCTGTAGCAGGCGTATATGGACCCAGAATATCCATGCCCCACTTAGCAAACGGTAGTGGGCTATGAATGGTAGTGAGGTCAGTAGCCGGACGGTGAATTAGTTTGTCAAACCTTTGGCACTTGTCACATTTTTTCACCATCACCATCGCATCTGCTTCTAAAGTAGGCCAAAAGTAGCCCTGCCGCCTTGCCCGTTGAGCAAGCGTCCTATCGCCTATATGGGAAGCACAGTAACCAGAGTGAAGATCGTCCAGTATCTCTCGCCCCTTTTCTGGAGTAACACACTTTAAGAAGGGTTGAAGGTACCCCCTTTTGTGAAGTTCTCCCTTTATTATTTCAAAACTGGTTGCTCGTTTTTTCAGTGCTGCCGCCTGTTGATGATCATCCGGCAGGGTACCATTTGCCAGATATGCCCTGATTGGATCCATCCAGGTTGAGCTTCTGTCTAAGATTCCAATAGGTTCTTCCTCAATGCTTCTCCTCTCCATTATTTCCCAAAAAACAGTTCGAGGAGTATCACAGGAGGCGGATGATGCTAATTTTGAAAGTGCATTCGCCTGGTTGTTTTCTGATCTTGGCACTTGGGTCAGATGGAAATCCTCAAGGGAGCCGACTGCTTGTCGGACCGCCTGTAAATACTTGATCATGGCCGGATGGGTTGCTTCGTATTCGCCATTGTACTGACTCACTATCAATTGTGAATCGGAACAGGCGTCTATTTTTCTTGCTCCTGCCGCCTTGCACATGCGGATTCCGGCTAGTAAAGCTTCATATTCTGCCTCATTGTTTGAGGCCTGAAAACTGAAGCGTAAAGCATACTCGTACCTGTCGCCCTCTGGCGACTGACATATGACTCCTGCTCCACAACCATTTGAAGTAGAGCTTCCATCCACATATACCTTCCAGACTTGGTCTGTAACTTGAGAGTCCGGAGGACGAGTCATCTCAACAATAAAGTCAGCAAAGGCTTGCCCCTTCACTGCTTTTCTAGGCTCAAAAGTAACTTCGAGGCTCTGTATTTCTATGGCCCATTTGATCATTCGGCCTGACGACTCTATGATGGTCAGTGGCCGCTTGATAGGTTGGTCTGTATACACGACGACTGCATGTGCCAAAAAGTAGGGCTTCAATTTTTTAACAGCCATGAAGAGTGCAAGACCAAATTTCTCCACTAAGGGATACCTTAACTCGGTATTTTTCAGTACATGACTGACAAAGTAGACCGGGAGCTGACAGCCGTCTCTTTCAGCAAGGAGAACAGCGCTTAACGCATGATCAGAGACGGCCAGGTACATGTAGAGTTCTTCTTTGGGCAAAGGGCTGACCAGCCTCGGCAAGGAATGCAAGTGAACTTTCAATTTTTGGAAGGCCGCCTCAGCATCCGGCCCCCATTCAAACCTTGCCTTTTTCTTAATTGCCTGGAAAAAGTATAGGCATTTGTCGCCTGATCGGCTTAGAAATCTTCCCAAGGCCGCCAGACAACCTGTTAACTTCTGAACCTCTCGGATGGTACGAGGCGACTGCATGTCAATGACCGCCTGCACCTTCTCAGGGTTCGCCTCTATTCCTCTCTGATTGATAAGGAATCGAGAAATTTCCCAGACTCAACTCCAAAGACACATTTCTTGGGATTGAGCATGACATGGTGCCGCCTGAGTGTGGCGAAAGTTTCTCGGAGGTCCGACAGATGATCTTTCTGAAGTTTAGACTTGACAATCATATCATCAATATATGCCTCGACATTTCTCCCAATTTGATCAAAGAACACAGTGTTTATCATTCGCTGGAAAGTGGCCGGGGCATTCTTAAGACCAAACGGCATGACCGTGTAATAGTATAACCCCTGATCAGTGACGAAGGCCGTCTTCTCCTGATCTTTCTTCCATAAAGGAATTTGATGGAAACCAGAGTAGACGTCCATAAAGCTCATCAAAGCATGGCCGGCTGTTGAGTCGACCAGGTTATCAATTTTAGGCAGAGGGTAACTGTCTTTAGGGCACGCCTTGTTTAAGTCTGTGTAGTCTACACACATTCGCCAGGTGCCATTCGACTTTTTAACAAGCACCACATTTGCAACCCAGTCTGGGAAGTAACATTGCCGAATGAACCCTGCATCAAGTAATTTTTTAACTTCGGCGGCTGCCGCCTGACTTCTTTCTTCGCCATGGTTCCGCTTCTTCTGTCGTACCAGATTCTTTTTCGGATCCACGACCAGTTTATGTACCGCCAGATCAGGACTAATGCCTGGCATTTCATGGACTTCGAATGCAAAGATGTCCTTGTATTCTTTCAATAGTTTGTGAAAGTCGTCACCTAGGTCCCTTAGAGAAGTCGTCCCAACCTTGATTGTTCTGTCAGGACGCGAGTCATCTAACATCAGGTCCGTATGCTCACCAGCTGGCTGAGGGCGGAATTCATCCGACCGCTCCTCTGCTAATGATTGCTATTTTCTGTCTTTTCTTGCGGCCCCTGTTTGGGATGCCTTTCTCTTCTTGCCGCCTGCTTCTTGAACAGGCGCTTTCTCCTTGACATTGTCAAGGTCTATTTTTCCACCACTCGACCCAGTGGCCATAACAGTGGGCTTGACATCCGAGAGATAGCACTCTCGGGCCATCCTCTGATCTCCCTTAGGGACCCGACTGTTCCATTATCCTCTCAAACTTGAGCAACATCAGAGATGGGATTATAATAGCCTTGGAATTATTCAGGGTTGGTCGTCCCAGAATCATGTTGTAGGCCGAGAGTTCTTCTACTACCAGGAACAGGACTACCATGTGTCGTTCTTCCCTTTTTCGCCCAGGCGGATGGGTAAATCCACTCGTCCCACTGGGTGGACGACTCCTCCTCCAAACCCTACTAAAGGGTGGGATGCCGGATGTATGCAATCAGTCTGATATTTTTAGTTTCGACGGACATTTGCTACTGATGAGATCTGAGGAGCTTCCGGTATCTATGAGGATTCGGCCAACTCTCTGGTTGGCCACTTTACATTCATAACGATAGGGTCGTCATGCGGCCCTCTTACCCCTCCTAGATCTTCTTCAGTGATGACAATCTCAGGAAATGAATATTTGGAGGGCCGTTCTTGGTGAACGGAATTTACATCTAACCGCCTGATATTGTCTTTGTTGCCCCTAATAGTGGGGCCGCCTCCTGAGAAGCCGCCTGCAATGGTGTAGACGACTGCATCATCTGTATCGGAGCTGTCGACCTGTTGATTCTTTTTGGTCGACTGCTTTTTCGAGGAAGTGTTCCCCGTAGATTTCTTGACATAAGTGTCAAGATCACCTTGCTCAGCCAGGCGGTCCAGATACCGCATGAGACTGATGCATTCATTGGTGTGATGACCAACATCTTCATGATAATCACAGAATTTTTCTTGGTTCCGACTGTTTGCAGAACCCTTCATGGGGACCGGCTTCTCAATTAAGATCCGTCCCTTGATTTCCTTTAGGATAAATTGGCTATCCTTGTTAAACACATACTTTGGGGAGTATGGTTTGAATTTTTTTTTCTTCTTCTGGGACGGCTGTTTAGAGGAAACAGTTGCCCAGACCTCTTTTCTCTTCTCGTCTTTATTTGACGACTGCTTCTGTCGTCCTTGTCTTTTGTCGGACCTTTTCCCATCTGACTGTTTTACCGTACTACAAAGATCAGTCGCCTGTATATAGGCTTCCGCTTCAATCAAGGCCTCTTGAAGAGTCGCCACCCTCTTTCGGACCAAATCAAATTTGAAGGTCGACCCGTCTTTGAGACCTCTGAAAAAGTCAGTATAGGTTACTTCATCAGGTAACCCTTGGATCTGTATTCTCATCAGGTTAAACCGCCTGATGTAAGAACGAAGCCCCTCCTTCTCGCCCTGCTGAATTGTTCCTAAATCAAGGGTCGTCTTCTTCGCAGGGATGTTCATGGAGAAGTTGGAGGTGAATAAGTAAGCAAGCGTCTTGAAGTTAATTACACAACCAGTCGGGAGGTTGCCGAACCATTGTTGTGCGATTCCTTTGAGAGTCGCTGGGAAACACTTGCACCAAGTGGGATCATCCAACCCTTGAAGGTACATCAGGTTGGTGAATGCCATCAGATGGTCTTCTGGTTAGTAGTGCCGTCATAGGCGCCTACTAATACATTTTTCACTTTGGCCGGCTGAGCGGCTTCAGTAATTTCCTTGGAGAAGGCCGACGGCTGTTCACCAAGTCTAAGCAACCGTAGCTGCCAGTCCATAGGTTGGACATTTTTTGCTGCATGTCCACCAAACGGAGGTGGCTGTAAAAAATACTGTTGTTGCGGTACAAACGGTAAGTTTGGTACCGCATGGTCGCTATGAAAGCCGGACTGACGGGAGGTGCGCCTGACTGACTCTCATGATACGACTGAGTATGCCTCATCGAGGTATTTCGCAGACTGTCTTGGAAGTTTGAAGTAGAGGCCGACTCTGACAATCGGTCACTCCTCTTCTGCTCTAGCAGTAGCCGAGCGTCTGTGTATGTTTTCCTCGACCCGTCCGCCTGAATATGACGAACATGTTTCCTATTTCCTGGAGTAGGAAAACGGTATTTTGTGAAATCAAGGGCAGGTGGCTCCCACTTCTAGATTTAGGATGAGGGGTCGCCTCTCGCCCTTGAACTGGTTTCCTCTTCCGTGAAGTGGAGGGTTTCTTAGTCGACTGCTCCTTGTCCAGAGCAGGCGGCTTCTTGTTGATCAACTCTTGAATTTCTCCCTTGAAGTCCCTCATGAAGGTCATGAGTTCGTTCCTTGTGATGGGAGCAGACCCATCAGTCGGCTGCTGCCGAACAGGCGGTGCGCCTGCTGGCTCGCTTCCAGTTTGAAGATGTTCCTGTTCCCTCCTTTCGGTATGACGGGTACGTCGGGCCCTTAGGGTCCCGTCTGAAGCTGTGTGAGCTGCAACTTCAAATTCATTCTCAGTATCGTGGTCCGACTGAACTAGAGGGTTGTCTAGGGGACGTCTCTCTTCAGGAGCCGGTACAAACGTGGATGCCATCTCAGAAGTACTCTCCCCACAGACGGCGCCAAGATGTTTCGGGGTTTTCTGATGTCCTGCGGGAGAGTTACAATTCCGAGACTGGAACCGGACGCCTGTACTTGCAAAACAAACGGATGCTCCGGATGATTGGAGATCCGCCTCCGACGGTCAAGTTAGTACTTGATTAAGGAGTAATTAATGCGGAAATTAAAGTGATTGGGTCTCTCTAGGTGAGAGTGTTTAATGTGTGTAATCTGCGTTTTTAGCGTCCTCTCCCTTAATGAGGATTAAGGGAGGTATTTATAACCTCGGGAAACGTGTCAATCTAGGTTTAGGTTAACCTTGGGCTGATTGGGCTTCCCTCGGAAGTTGGGCCTAGGTGACCGGTTATCCAGGTGTCATGGGAAGGACACGTGTCGTGTCGTAATTGGTCCATAGTGGACGGATCATTGCTTGACACGTGGCAGGCTCCTATTGGCCCATGTGACGGACACATGGCGGAACCTGATTGGTCCACTTGTCAGATGGTGATTGGTGGGGAAAAATCCCCTAATCAGGTGGCACATTACTCTATCAACCTAAAATAAACGGCCCTACCGAGTGTCTCCTAGACAACCTCGCAGTCGTTTTGACCTAAGACAAAGATAAAAGTACCGCTATACTACAAACACGCGGTAGACAGTTAAAATCTAAGTCAGATACCGCCTGTTGTTGCCTGGGACAATACAGTCGGCATAATTTGAGTAAATAGCTAAGCGAAACTTGGCGAATAAAGAGGAAACATGCGGCCAAAGCCGCCTGTTTCTTCTACTCACTCAAATCAAAGTGACTGAAAATGATTAACCCCAAAGGTTAACTCATAGTCACTCCTGCGAACTTAGGATGCAACCTAAACGGTGCATACCAAACCGCCTGTTTTTTGGCAAACAGACGGTATTCGGCCATTATTCCTCTAAAGTTTGCAAGCTCTAAAACTTGTAAACTACAATTATTAAAGTGACCAAGACTGATTAACCTCAAAAGGATAACTCATAGTCACTCACCCAACCTACAATGGAATCTAAAAATTCCGAATAAAGCCGCCTGTCCTTGTAATAAACAGACGGCATTCGGCCACTGTTCCTATTTAGGTTAGCAACACCTTTGAACCTACTTTGATTAAAAACATCCAGATTGGCTTCTGTTCTGTACAACACAAATAGACGGACTATTTAAGATCAATAAAATAAATAAAATAAACTAACTTAGTATGTTGCGGTTTACTATAAAGCCGAGAGCCGGATAATGCTGAGTGTTCGCCTGTGAAATGGCCGACTGACCGCCTGTTTGGGGCAATCACCATAGTGATTGATTAACCTAGAATTAGTAATACTCAAAAGTATCAAAAATTCTAAGTCAATCAACTCACCTTTGAAAACCAGGCGCTAGTCGCCCAGGGCAAGAACAGTCGGTATATAAAGCATTCATGAAAACAAGAGGCAAAGCCACATACACTTAGCAAAATTCATGAAAAGCAAAAATTCAAAAACTTCAAAATTTGAAGAAAACCGGCAAAACAACCGGATGATTAATATTAATAGCCGGCCAGAAGACCGACAGGAAATGTTAAAATTTAAAATTGTCAGTGAAACCCCGACCCCTTGGTCGGGTAATGATACAAAGAAATTGGCACGCAGGCCAAAGAATAAAGACTTTAAGCTTCTAGAGGAGGCTTCTCAGATTCAGGAGCCGCATCTTCTGATCCACGGCCGGCTCCTCCTTTTTCTTGCCATCCGCCTCCTCCTCCTTTTTCTTGCCATCCGCCTCCTCCTCCTGGTCCGACTCCCCAGAGGTTGGAATCAGACGACTCGCCACCCTCCTTTTCTTCATCATGGTCTTGCCCCATGATGTTGTCATTGTACTCTCGGGTATTGGTGGCGAATTGATTCCTCCAGCTTTCATAGCTGGTTCCTGGGAAGAGAGCCGCCCTTGTCATCTCCATGATGAATTTGTTGTCTTCCATCTTATCCTTGACCAGCGCCTTCTTCTTTCGTCATCCCTGGAGGAGTATTTTGCGACAAGCTGGGTCTCCTGGTTGGCCAGTCGCTGCTTCAACTTGTCTACCCGACTGCGGAGGTCGACTGCTTCATTGTCCGCCTCCCTTAAAGACCCGAGCTCAGCCTTGAGGTCCGATACGGACTTCTCCATCTCAGAGATCCTCTTCTGGCCGCCTCCAAGTCCTTCTTGACCTGCAAATTGGCAGACGCCTGATAATACAGTATGTCAGTGGCCAGAATTTTGTTTTGAGCGAACATAGATTTGTCATAACAGAGGCGGCCCAGGCCTTCGCAGCCTTTACCTCTTTGGCCTTTTCGCTCAGGGGCTTGCGGAGACCATATACTCGCAGCATTGACTGTACTCGGCCAAAAAACAGTCGTCGGTAACAAGCGCTAGGCAATTATTTAAACAAAAGAAAAAGTTACTAAGTATACCTTGACTAGGGATGGCTTTAAGGTAAGGGTGTCGACTCCCTTAACAGACTTCCTGTCCTTGACCTAGCCATCTAAACCAGATCTGGCCTTTGAAGGACATCTGCACAATCAATACCCTGTAAATACTTGGTGTAAATTCGGCCAATATATCGACTGCTCTCTGAGGTGCTAGGCGACTGTCGATTGAATTTGACCCTCAAAGGGTAAGGGAAAGGACACAAGTCCTTGATACCTTCAGTAGCCGCCTCCTTCTCCTTCCCTTGCCGACTGCCAGCAGGGACGGCTGGAGATTTTGGGGGTACATTGCCTCCTAGCCTTGAGGCCACGTGCTTCCTGGCTCTCCCAGGAGTCGTCACATCACCAGTCGTCTATTTCCTAACCTTAGGATCCGGCTGGGAGGAGGAAGGAGGCTTTGCTGGAGTTCCCTGCAAAATAATCACAATAAGTAAAAAAACAGGCGGTAGAAAAGGTAAATGAAGTTGTTCAGTTGAAAGTTCACCTTTAACGCCTGCACAACAGGCGACTCTTTAGCTGGCCGCTTGCAAGGATGGCCAAGCGGTACTGAGCAGCAGCTTTTTTAGAGGCGAGCTTCCCCATGGCTTTGTCTGCAAAAGATGAATCAAGGAGTTAGTTTAACATAAAATAAATCAAGTTTCACAAGACATTTAAACAAGCGGTCAGCTACCTCTCGGCATCTCTTCACTTAGGCCACAGGCGGCCAGATATGTCCCATCGTATAACCACTTATACTTGGGAACATAGAGGATCTCGGGGGTCGCCTGTTTGTCTACTTTGAAGAGCCCTCTGTCAAGGATCTCTTCTTTGGCTTTACGGGGAACAGGCGGGCCAGCTTAGAGCCGCCTGTTAGGAAAGGTGGGTTCTTGTTCCACCTGTCAAATTTTTTGTTTCTAACTATGTCAGGGCTGGAGATGATGTAGAAAGTGTTCCTCCAATCTTTCCACTTGTTCTCCTTCCCCACAGTCATCATATAGCCCTTGCGGCTAGACAATTGATACCAGCCGGTCCCGCTTGTTTTTGGGGTCTAACTGAGGTAGTGAATATGAGCGAATGCTTCAAAGCTTGGCTCTACCTCATGCATTTCACAGCCGACAACATAGCCCAAGATGTTGAACCAAGAATTAGGGGCTAGTTGCCAGACACCCAGCTGGTATCCGTATAAAATGTTCTCTACAGCCGGATGTAGAGGAAATCTCATGCCAGTCTTAATGGTCGCCTCATAGAAGCCAAAACAGGTGTCCCCGTAGCTGGACTGCTCGGGCCAGACGACAGTGTCCTCGGCATCCGGCGTGCAAACTACATACCCATGTCCCATGACATGTTCAGCTCTAAAGCTCTCCATTTTTTCAGCCATCACTTTCCGCCTTCCTTTTGGAACATGATGATAGTAGGCGGTGTATTGCTCTCGGTTAGAAGCAGACGGCTCCGCACAGCTTGGTCCCAAGTCTACTGAAAGGGACTCTCGCGCAGTCTGTAGCGAGAGTGCCTCTCATCAGAGTCATCCGAAACTCTATTTGAAGTACTTGGCTCAGAATCGCTATCTGAGCTCTCGGATGAAGGGTTCGCCTGGCGGGCCAGATCCACAAAGGCTGGCACTACTAGAAATAGGTCGATTTCCGACGGACTGTTTCCGACAGACACGTAATTCCGTCGAAAACGTCAGAAGTTTCCGACGGAATATTATATTCCGTCGGAAATAAAGTAATTATTTAAAAAAAAAAATAACACCCTTAAAACCCTAAGCAACCGTCCCTCCCCTTATTTCATCCATTTCTCTTTCTCTCTCCTTCTACTGATTCTCTCTCCTCCTCCTCCTCTGTCATTTCATCTTCTGCCTCATCCTTTCTTTCTCTTATCTTCCTCTCGTTCTCCTTCTCCTCATCTTCTCCTCTCTCGTTCTCCTTCTCCCTCATCTTCTCCTCCGTCGTTCTTCTTCTCTTCTCCCCTTTCACTTTCATAGCCACCAACACCATCAACGAACACCCTCAACGCAACACCATCAACGAACACCGTCAACGACGCCAACACCAAGTTCACCAACAACGGCCACCAATGGTTTTTTATATATCTTAGATTGTAGATCTAGCCTTTTTTTTCCTTTTAAATTCCGATTTTAGTTAATTATTGATGTCATTGTAATGTTAATGTATAAATTTTGTTAAATTTATGTATATTTATATATTTCTTTGAATTGATTTGGGTAATTTTCGTTGATTTTTTATGATAAATTTTATGGTTTCGGTATTTTGGTTTTATTGGTTCCGATTTTCGATTTTGTGGTTTTTGTGGGTTGTGGGGGTGGCGAGGTGGAGATACGGTGGTTGCGGGGATGGCGAGGTGGAGATACGGTGGGTGGGGGTGGTCGTCTGGGTGGGTGTGGGTGGGGGTTTTCCTGGGCAAGTGGGGTGGGGGCTGTTTTTTTTTATTGACTTTTCCGACGGAATTTTCCGTCGGAAATACCTCTTCCGACGGAAAATTTCGTCAGAAACCTATCAAACTCTGAAGGAAATTTCCGTCAGAAAATTGCAACGGAATTTCCGTTGGAAAATGCTGAATTTCCTAAAAAGGGAATTGCGA